>NC_062285.1:19667500-20917500 GCF_902655055.1 Lutra lutra | reverse complement strand
CTCTGTATGTGGAAAATGTATTTGTATTTTCTTTTTAAAAATTTTTTTATTTTTTATTAACATATAATGTATTATTAGCCTCAAGGGTACAGGTCTGTGAATCACCAGGTTTACACACTTCACAGCACTCACCATAGCACATACCTTCCCCAATGTCCATAACCAACCATCCTTTCCCTATCCCCCTTCCCCAGGCAAACTGTATTTGTATTTTCTATTCCAATAAGGAGAGAACTCTAGAAATATTTTGTTTTCTATTAAGAGGACAACATATGCCTTCATTGCTGTGCTTCAGAGCACGATCAACTCACTCGCACCGGATCACGTATGGTCTGTAGATGCCTGAATTGTCTCACTATTGTGTAGGACATCGTGCTCACTCACTACAGACATGGCAATAATCTGACAGAATTTGGTAACCACAGATTAGCAGATTTTTACAATACTTTGGGGAAGTTCATATATGGCAGAGGTTGGTTAATATATACAGATTTTAATATATACAGATTTTGAATGCATTCATGAAGTTATTTGGAATAAAGAAAGATAACTCTCCAAGTGAGAGAAACTTGCCTTGTCTTGCATCTTAAGCCTCTAAGAAAAATACAGAAAACCTGGTTGGCTTATTAGAGTTTCAGAAGAAAACTTCAGAAGCAAAGCATAAAGCTGTCTGGTATTTAATACGAGGCAGTGTTCTTGAGTTTGTTAAGGCTTCAGCCCAAAGATCTGTGGACATTTAGTCTGCTTGATAAGAGTATGCCCAACTCTGTGAGAATCACATTTATAGGTCTGGATCATTTTAGAGTAAAGCCAACAAGTAGGTATTTTTTCCCCTTGAGAAATAGCTACTGGGCACCACTTAAGACTAAATTCCTGATCATGAAATAATGACCCTGCAACTTGAGCTGCTTGAAATAAGTTGAATGTGATGTAATTTGAGAGTGCTAAGCAACAGCATTCGGTCATCAGTGGAAGCAATGTATACAGGACCAGAATTGAGTAGGGCCTGAGGTCTCAGATAAATGTCACAAGCAGATGGCTCACACTTCCAGGGCATCTGTTAACAATGCCATATCATTTATATCATAAATATCATTTATATCATAAATGATATGGCATTGTATGATATAGCAATGATATATGCAGTATATATATATATATGCAATATATATACAATATTGCCATAAATGATATGGCAATATATATTATATATATAATTTATGTATTAATTATATATATAATATATATAAATTACATATAAAATACATAATATATAATATAATACATATAAAATACATAATATATAATAATATATATACATAAATTATATATGTATTATGTATTAATTATATATATAATTAATACATAAATTATATATATATGTATAAAATTTTCACTTAAAAAATAAATTTCTTTTCTGTTTTGTGATTTTCCACTGAAGGACATTGCCAGCAGAGAAAGTCATCTGGGTAATACCAAATCTTTGAAATATATTGAAATTAGTTTATGAACTAGTATTTTATTTCCATGTATTCTTGTTGGGTGCAGAATTTAGAATATATCCATTACTTAGGGTCTGTCAAAACCAAACTCCCTCAGTTTTTAACCATTTCAAAATTATCTTATCCCCTACTCTGAATACACATTCAGGTCTCCATTAAATCTAAGTTCACTGTGGTTTTTTTATCACTATGAAAATATTATTCCATTATCTTACATTTGCTCCATAGGCCACTATCTTATTTGCTTATATTGTTGCTGTTGAAAAGTTAATGCTAGTTTGAATAATATGTCTTTATAGATATGTTTTGTCTCTCTAATTGATTTGAAAAATTTCACTTCTCTTTGGAATTCTTCAGCTTAATTACAAAGTATCTAGCTTATTATATTTTTAAGTACCCTGCATCCTGATTCTTAGAGTTCATGACTTTTTCATTTCTGAAAAATTTTCATTTCAAGTACTGCCTCTCACTATTTTTTATCTCCCCTATATGGTTCACTTAGTCATGCACTGGACCCTATCATTTATCTTCCAGGTTCTTAAACTATATTTTTTTCATATTTGTATACATCTCCTTATTGCATTTTATGTATTTTCTCTTAAATATCCTCCAATTCATTGAATTCTGTATGCGCTTTTTTTTTTCTATTTATACCACCTACATTGTTTTCATTTTGAATGGTTATGTTTTCATGGTCACTTTTACAAAACCATGCCTGGTCTCTTCCTGTGCTTATTTTTAAAATTTAATCTTTTATATATTTGATACATAAATTTTTTATATTCATTATCACATAATGCCAGTGAGTGAAATCCTTGAGTATCTAACTGTACCCTATTTCATTTGATTGTTTGTGCTAGCTCTGAATCATAGAGATGTGTTTGTCATTTGCCAGTTAATTTATCACTGTGAGTTCTTATTTTGATTATCATAATCTATGGGAATTCTGATACGGCCTTATGAAGGTGCCAGGAATTTTTTTTCCTAGCAAAGTCTTCCTCTGGCTTTATGCAAAGACGTCAGTTCTAATTTTTTATCTTATACAGATCTAAATTCTTTTATTACCTTTCTCAGTTCCACTTTCAAGACTAAGAATCTGGGTTGCTTTTATCTGTATTATATCTTCAGTCTCTCCTCACATTCTTGCATCTTTTTTGAATTAATTCTGGAATTGTTTTTTGTTTGTTTGGTTTGGTTTTATTTTTGTTCCAATAGGCTCCATGTCCAGCAAAGAGCCCAATGTGGAGCTTGAACTCACAACCATGAGACAAGACCTGAGCCAATATCAAGATTTGGACACTCAAACCACTGGGGCCCTGGACTCATTCTTAAAATATTACTCAGGATGGTCATTCAGTAATAAACTGTTATGTTGGCTTCGCTTCCTCCCATCTCCCTTTCAATTCTTGGGATTTGCTTTACATTTTGCTGCCTTGGGACTCAGTTATATATTTAAAAGCATTTTATGTTCCACTTCTTTCCACATCTAACATTTTTATAGTTTGAAAGTTGACTTATATATTTTTATAGAAAATAAAAACCCACTGTTTTGGCCAAACTAGAAGTAGCCTGTGTACATTTTTTGTAAATGTCTTATATCTCCTTTCTCAAGTTGTACATTCTTTCAAGCCTGGACACTGTCTTATTCTTCACTGTATCTCTCCTATCTTCCTGACCCCATTTCCAGTGTCTAACATAAATAGTGTTCGGTCTTTAAAAAAGAAAGATAAAACAGTGTGGTCTACTTGAGGATGAATATGTTCTGTCACTTTTGAATATTTTGCTGTTTGGAAGTCTCAGAGATTTTTAAATGCCTCATGAAAATTATTGGCAATAAAGTCTTAAAAAAGCCTATGATACTCAATTTATCTAAACAAGCAATACAAGGTTTCTATTCGATAACTACGGCTACACATTTTGAGCTCACAGAGAAATTCTAATAATTGGGCCTGAAATATTTGAATAAGTTTTAGCCGCCACAATGATGTTCTAAATTACATGAATGTGATTATGTGAGCACAGGAATTAATACAGAACATTGCTACATTACTTAGTACTTTACTGTGGTCTTCCCCAGCCCCCTGCCCCATTTATGTGCCTGCCCTTTGTTTCTTAAAATTTTCTTTCAGGAGATAGCATGATCATAAAGGCTTACATTGTTTAAATATGGTATACACAGGGCAATAAATATCCACATCTAGCTAGATACAGAAATGGTGCAATTGCTCAAGTTAAATATTTCCTAAGGACACTCCTCTGAAAGAGTAAATGAATTGCTCTGGGAGTCATTTGTTACAGTTGCAAGAGTATCCGATGGTAAGAGACAATCCTGGAAAAGAAAGAGTAGAGAAAAGAGAAAGGATGTTTCTAATTATGGCTTCACCTATTATAACCTCCTGATCTCCCAGAGACCTATCAAGCCATGCTCTTCTTCTTGGCCAAAATGTTAGCATTCCCAAGGAATGAAGAATTTTGTTTCCTTTGGATTGCTTGTGTTTTCATCTCTGCATGGGTTCAGCAAGGAACGGAAGCCTTTCGGTGTGGCGATGGATTGTCCTTGCCTCCTGACAACGTGTGTGACTTCACGGATCAGTGTGGGGACAAGAGTGATGAACAGCAATGTAAGTGCCTTTCTTCTCCTTTCCCCAGTTTCAATTCCCTGGACACCTTCAAACCAGGGGCCGACAGGCAGTCCAGGGAGATTAGACTAGGTACCTGGCCCTAGTTTCATTTATAAGCCTTTAGTGTTAATCGGAAACTAAAATATACTTTTCAATAAGGAG
This sequence comes from Lutra lutra, assembly GCF_902655055.1. Taxonomy (NCBI): domain Eukaryota; kingdom Metazoa; phylum Chordata; class Mammalia; order Carnivora; family Mustelidae; genus Lutra; species Lutra lutra. The sequence continues at coordinate 20,913,215 of NC_062285.1, read as the reverse complement.
GTGGGTTCATAGACCAAAATTCCCCTCATGAAACTATATCAAATTGCTAAGCTTCTAACTGAAGGGAATGTATCCTAAACTAGTTTTAACTGATTATAAAGAAGGAAGTGATAGGCAGTCATGTAGCTTTTAATGTGTCAGGGAAATAAAATTCAAAAGAAGCTCAGGACTGAAGCTTTAAAATGCTGTGATGGAAATGATGAGCCTAAATCTGGCTTCAAGATGGAAATGTTTGAAACGACTTTTAGGCTGCATGAGTAGATTTGATTTTTGCTTATAGGACACTACCTCCCAGTGAGTTGGTACTAACTGCACACGGAGTACAGCATGGGCTTGAATCCTTTGATTCCGGGGTGCTGGAAACAGCTTAGGAGAGTGCAGGACCTAGATTTGGATCCTGCATAAACTATGTACTATTTGTGTGATCTTGACCCTCTATCTCATTACAAGAGGTTGTAAAGTGAGATAAATTGACTTTCAGCAGTAGGAAAATGCTCCACTGCTAACTGCTATCATGTGAAAAAGGAAACTGTTCACCAAGGCAAGATATGGATAAAGACATGTGTGTTTCTATCGTTTCTCTTGCAATCCAACATCCTGAAGGAATACTGCATTTCCCTAGTGGAATGAGGGTGATCACCTTTCACAGACAACATTTTCATACAATTAAGTGAGTTCATTGTTGGTTCGTAGTAACTGCTGGTTCAGTTATTGGGGGGCACTAATTCTAGCAGTTTAGAGCACCTTAAACATATTTTCTAGCTTTTATTCAGATGCTATATTAATTCATGTTTATGGAATTTTTCACTTTCTTCTACTAAAATAAATTTCTACATGTTCAGTTTTGCTATTGTTGCTAGGTTTCCATATCTTCATTTTTACTATTGTTGCTTAGTTTCTATATATTTAGTTTTGCTATTGTTGGACTTCTACTTACATAGTCAGTTGTCGTTGGAGTAGAACAAGAACAGTGAATAGTGAAAAATCTCTTCTCTGCAGAAGAAAACAAGCTATTGATTTGTTTCCCATAATTTGGGACAGCGATCATGCCGTTAGTAACTGTTAAATACAAAATGCCAGCAAAGACAGAGGTTCATTTATATTTGTCCAATTTGCCCAGAGAGGCTGAATGTGGGTGTGCTGCCCTTTCTCTGATCTGGCTGGGAAAACCTTTCCTCTTCTTTGGTGAGCAGCAAAGAGGAACCACTTGGCTGGTTTGACAAGAAATGCAAAGTCCCTTCCCTTATTAATCTCTGTGAAGCTTCCTTTAGCACGCTTGCTGTGATAACATGCATGGTCCTGCTTCAGGGAAAAGGTTAATGTGAAAGAAGGGGAAAGCTGCTGAGTGCAAAAGGTCTGGGCTGCATGAAAAATTCTAATAACTCGCGGCCGTGGAGAGAAACGAAGGAACAGATGTGTCGAATAAACAGATTTCATTTTAAATGTTACATTAGGAGATCACCTTTTGGCTTTTTCACTTTTCATTTTTGTTCCTGAGAACTTTCCACTTTGGTATTTTATTTAAAATTAGACTATAACCTTGTCGATAAAAACTGAGAATCACTATGAAGTGTGAGTTGCTTTTGTACACCACAGGAGGGGGAAAATATTGGGGAGGAATAATGATGGCAAGCGATTTTTCTCATAAAAATTTGTGACACTCAAACTTATAGATGAGACTTCTTTAAAAAAAAGTTAACTTTTTAATGATGTTAAAATAGTCCCTTTTTGAAAAAAAAAATCAACCTGTGTCTCTTTTTAGCATCCAAATGGTGTGACCTTTAAAGAAATAGATTACTATGTTGACTTTTTGTAATGAAATTGGCCTAGTTGTAGTTGAATTTCAGATGCAACTGATTCTATTAATAAGTTTTTGAAAATTTTCTTATTTTACATGATGGACCTCCTTTTCAGAATACTTGAATCTTTTGTTTTAACTCAGATTTTTTTTAAAGATGAGAGTTTTAGAAAGACAGTCTTCACAATGAAATAAATTCTACTTATATACAATATAGAGCATTTAATATATAATGATTAAGGAAAATAATTTTTTAGGTATCACAACTGTTTGGTTCTTGTGTTGACAAGAACCCTTCTCCAATATAATTTACCGATATCCTGAGTCAGGGAAATAAATGTTGTAGTCCTGGGTATCTTTTTAAAAAATCATGTTCTAAACATTACATTGCTTCCATGCTGATCCCCATTGCCCATCATTCTCTTTGATTTGTATTTGTTTATTTTAATATCGGAACCCTTATGTCAACTACAGAGAGAATCTAACTTCTAGCAATTTCTCAAAATTATTTGATATACAAAGGCTTGACTGTTATATTTTACTTAACAATAAAGAAAGGAGCCTTGCTTATATTGCAACCATTCAAAGTCAAATCAACCAAAAGATTATAAACTACTATTGATAAGTGTTGAGCTATATCTCATGAAATGGATCCTCACTGTTGATGTGTCGCCGGAAAATAAATATTCTTAGATAATTACTTTTGCATACCTGAAGTCAGTATTAAAATTAACTGGTACATGCATTCACTTTTAGAGCTAACTGTGACTCAAATGAAAAAAATATATTCCGTTAAATTGACATTTTTCTCTCCTATCTACCTGTTGCACTTAAGAACTTTCCGTTTGGTCTAGTGTTTTTACAAGGAGATAGGAATCTATTTTTATACTTTGATTTGAAGGAATACATCATAAGAGTTGGGGTTTTACCTTATTTCTTTTGCAAACTTTTTGGATTTAGGAAGAAGAAATTTATTCAAAAGGTTTTTACTTCATATAAATCTAAATTTATATGGGGAAAATGTAAAAATTACCTTAGAGGTCTCAAAATTTGAGAGATGACAGTGTTTAATCAGGTGATGTTTAAGTACAAATGTTATTTCTTTAATAGGATGACATGTCAACTACTTTTAAAAAGTAGTTCATTTAAGGGACGCCTGGGCGGCTCAGTGGGTTAAGCCTCTGCCTTCAGCTCAGGTCATGATCTCAGGATCCTGGGACTGAGCCCCGCACCTGGCTCTCTGCTCAACAGGGAGCCTGGTTCCCCACCCCCCACCCCTGCCGGCCTCTTCCCCTACTTATGATCTCTCTCTCTGTCAAATAAATAAATAAAATAAGACAAAAAAGTGGTTCATTTAAGTATGAAGTTAAAGAATTAATGAATGAAATGTGAGATTTCATGTACAGTGTTTATCTTGCTACTATAATGTATGCAAAATGTTTGACATATATTTTCATGAAACAACTAAAAATTCTAAGCAAAATGTGTTAGTTTGGGCTATTATAACAAATATCATAAACTGAGTGGCCTAAACAAAAAGAACATTTAATTCTCATAGTTCTGGAGGGCGAGAAGTCTAGGATCAAAGTACTGGCAGATTTGGTGTTTGATGAGAGCCCTTCTCCTGGTTTGCAGATAGCTGTTTTTTTTTTTTTTAAGTTTTATTTATTTATTTGAGAGAGAGAGAGAGAGCACACACATGTGCAGAAGAGGGGAGTTGAGGGATAGAGGGAGAGAAAGAGAGAATTTCCCAAAGGCCCCACCTCCAAATATCTTAACACTGGGGATTAGAGATTTAACATATGAATTTTGAAGGGATGCAGATACTCAGTCCATAGCACAATAAAATTCAAAAAATCTAATACTATATAGAGCCTAGCTGAAGAAAAATCATAAAAAAATTACTGATGTATGGAAGAAAGACTGATGACAAGACTATTTCCTAATGGTGTGCTTCAATAGTGTAAATATGTACATTTTTCATGTTCATGAAATCAATCTTGTTAAATTCTATACAGGATAAATTTTGGAATTTATCTGGAAATCTGACAAAAGTGATTTGCAAGTTCATTCAGGAAAATGTGTGAGAATAGCTAGAATAGAACAGTGGAGAAGAAAATGATTAATAATGGGGAATAACTTTTATTAGTAGGTTTATAATGGGTATCATGTAAACTACTCCAACATTGTTAAAGTTCAAAATTAGAAAAGCATCTGATCACTAGAAATAATATTTCTACATATAAAAATATTAAGAAATATAACATAATATCTATAATATATTAAAAACTAATGGTGGCATTTGAAGTCAGTTCATAGTACTTCCTATAGGTCATGCATTGTTGAGAAATTTCCATAGAGTATCTCATTTAATCTTCACCAAACATCAAAATAGTAAGAAATATTATTGTTCCCAATTTATAGCTTGGTAAAAAGAGGTTCACTGTCAAATAAATAATCTTAAAAAAAATAGGCTCAGATTAAGTAAATAAAAATGCCAAAGGACACAGAGTTATTTAGTGGAGGAACTGGAATTCACAACCAGTTCTGTCTGATTCTGGAACCCTTAATTCTTTTTTTTTTTTTTTTTTAAGATTCTATTTATTTATTTGAAAGGGAGAGAGAAAGAGAGAGTGGGCACAGAAGCGGGAAGTGGGGAGAAGCAGACTCCCCAGTGAGCAGAGAGCCCAATATGGGGCTTAGTCCCAGGAGCTGGAGATCATGACCTAAGCCAAAGGCAGACACTTAATTGACTCAGCCACCCAGGTGCACCCTGGTACCCTTAATTCTAACCACATACAACTCTAACTGTGTTTTTATTTGCAACCAATGAAGATGAGACAATTTTATGGAATAAATTTCTTATTTACTCCACACATCAAAATTTCCATAAGGTAAATGTTAAATGTAGAAGATAAAGCCATAGTCTTTATTATTCTTGATGATATGTTTTGAAGTCAGGAAAAGTTTTGCTTTGAGGTGTAATAAATCCTCAAATTTATTTTTTTGAATATTGATATTGGATAAATATTTGGATGAGGAAGGGCCATTTTATGCATTACATGAAAGGAAGAATGTACAAAAATCAGTGAATTAGAATATAAAATAACAGTTTCAGTTTATCAAAAACATTGTAAATAAAAATGAAAGAGGAACAATGCTTTCAACATATTTGACAAATAGTTCTCTTCCAGGTAAATATATCAAATAAAAGAAGCATTCTCTCATAGAAATATGGGTAAAAGTCCTGAAAGCATAATTCACAAAACTTAAAGAAAGGGAAAAATCACATGTGATGAAATGATCAACTTCACCATCAGTCGTATATCATAGTCAAAACCCAAAAGCTCTCAATATTTAAAAAAATTAAATACACATAAATTACAAAAGAGAATGTCCATAGTGTGAAGGGTATGAAAAATGAACATTTTTTATATACTGTAGGCAGTGGTGTTAATAAACTCTTGCATTTTTGGTAGTATCTTTGAAGTATGAATAAAGATTTAAAAAAGTGATCATGCCCTTTGACTAGTAATTTCACTTTTAAGAGTTTATTCTAGGAAAACATTTAGAAAGAGTGCATGTTAAAAGTCTCATCACAACATTATTTAAGGTGGTGGAAATTGGAAAAATGTCATTTTATAATATTAGGTTAATGCTTAAATAAATTATGATGCATCTATACTATGGACATCTGTGCAGCCATCTGTCATAATTTTTGGTGCTGCTTAAAAGTGGGGAAAAGCTCATGATATATTGTCAAAAGAAAAATTATGATAACTGATCAATACATATACTTAAAAATAGAGTATGGCATTGCATGTAAAATACTAGATAGAATAATGTGTAGGTGTTAGACCTACAAGTGACTTTTCTTTTTTGTGCATATTTATATTTCAACTTTTCCCAAATAGCATCTGTTGTTTTTAAAATCAGAATAAAATGGCATTTTATTCTATTAGCTGCTCTACTGTGCTTATTGTAGAAATGAAAACAGTCATTTTTTTAATTGTTTTTTTTAATTTTATTTTTTATAAACATATAATTTATTTTTATCCCCAGGGATAAAATTCACAGGTCTGTGAATCGCCAGGTTTACACACTTCACAGCACTCACCATAGCACATACCCTCCCCAATGTCCATAACTCCACCCCCCCAAACCCCCTCGTCCCATCAACCCTCAGTTTGTTTTGTGAGATTAAGAGTCACTTATGGTTTGTCTCCCTCCAAATCCCATCTTGTTTCATTTATTCTTCTCCTACCCCCTTAACCCCCCATGTTGCATCTCCTCTCCCTCATATCAGGGAGATCATATGATAGTTGTCTTTCTCCGATTGACTTATTTCGCTAAGCATGATACCCTCTAGTTCCACCCACGTCGTCGCAAATGTCAAGATTTCATTTCTTTTGATGGCTGCATAGTATTCCATTGTGTATATATACCACATCTTTATCCATTTGTCTGTTGATGGACTTCTAGGTTCTTTCCATAGTTTGGCTATTGTAGACATTGCTGCTATAAACATTCGGGTGCACGTGCCCCTTCGGATCACTATGTTTGTATCTTTAGGGTAAATACCCAGCAGCACAATTGCTGGGTCATAGGGTAGTTCTATTTTCAACATTTTGAGGAATCTCCATGCTGTTTTCCAGAGTGGTTGCACCAGCTTGCATTCCCACCAAAAGTGTAGGAGGGTTCCCCTTTCTCCGCATCCTCGCCAGCATCTGTCATTTCCTGACTCGTTAATTTTAGCCATTCTGACTGGTGTGAGGTGGTATCTCATGGTGGTTTTGATTTATATTTCCCTGATGCTGAGTGATATGGAGCACTTTTTCATGTGTCTGTTGGCCATCTGGATGTCTTCTTTGCAGAAATGTCTGTTCATGTCCTCTGCCCATTTCTTGATTGGATTATTTGTTCTTTGGGTGTTGAGTTTGCTAAGTTCTCTATAGATTTTGGATACTAGCCCTTTATCTGATATGTCATTTGCAAATATCTTCTCCCATTCTGTCAGTTGTCTTTTGGTTTTGTTAACTCTTTCCTTTGCTGTGCAAAAGCTTTTGATCTTGATAAAATCCCAATAGTTCATTTTTGCCCTTGCTTCCCTTGCCTTTGGCAATGTTCCTAGGAAGATGTTGCTGCGGCTGAGGTCGAAGAGGTTGCTGCCTGTGTTCTCCTCAAGGATTTTGATGGATTCCTTTCTCACATTGAGGTCCTTCATCCATTTTGAGTCTATTTTCATGCGTGGTGTAAGGAAATGATCCAATTTCATTTTTCTGCATGTGGTTGTCCAATTTTCCCAACACCATTTATTGAAGAGGCTGTCTTTTTTCCACTGGACATTCTTTCCTGCTTTGTCGAAGATGAGTTGACCATAGAGTCGAGGGTCTATTTCTGGGCTCTCTATTCTGTTCCATTGATAACAAAGTCATTTTATACATGTAGGCCACGTGATGCTGAACAGAACTCCTGTTCTCTTATTTGCCTTTTAACTTTTTCTTAAAACTCAACTGTGACATATGATTGACAGTGAAGTTGAACACTTTGTCACCTGTGGTTCCCTTTCTGTAAGTTTTGCGAGTTGCCTTTTCAGGACTTTTACCCATATTTCTATGAAAGAATGCATCTTTTATTTGATATATTTACCTGGAAGGGAACTATTTGTCAAATACATTGAAAGTATTGTTCCTCTTTTGTCTTTTTTACAATGCTTTTGTTACATTGCAACTGTTATTTTATATATTCTAGTTTACTGATTTTTGTATTCCTTCTGCCTGGATATCACAGGCATAACTGCAGAATTCACCAGAATATACAGTCACAGCTCCACTGTGGGCTGCACTGGGGGCTGCAAACAGTGAGATTATGAAGAATTATCTGCCCATTGGATGATGGGCATTAAGGAGGGCATGTGATGTGATGAGCACTGGGTGTTGTACCTAACTGATGAATTATCGAACTCTACATCTGAAACGAATGATGTACTATATGTCGGCCAATCAAATTTAAATTAAAATAAATAAATGAATAAATAAGAAAAGTAGTAGAAGATTACAGCATTCCAGTTATGGAATGACAAGTCATGGGAATGAAAGGACAGCATAGGGACTATAATCAATGATACTGTAACAGCATTGTATGGTGACAGATGGTAGATACACTTGGGAGTGAAGCGTAATGTATATGTTAAATCATTACCTTGTACACCTGAAACTAACATAATGTTGTATGTCAACTATACTTAAAAAAAAAAAACTAAAGAAAAAAGAATTATCTTAATTCTGAAAGTTGGTATTTGGGTCTGAATTTCTAGGTAAGCCCAGAGAAATCACCATTTTGGGGTGGTTGGATAAAATATTCTGATGTTGTTTCAAAAGGTCCTCATTCTAGAATTGCAGTCCTTAAAATAAACAAAGAGGGTTTTAGATTCTAGATTCATAAGTCCTGTACAAAACACCTAAAATTCTCAAAGTCTTCAGTGTTTGCCTTTATGGGTGCTATCCTACCAGAGCTGTCAATAGTTTCATTAATATTCTGAAGGAGGTCATGGAAAAGCAAAATATTAACTTTATGAGGACAGGGAATTTACCTCATCCATCCCATATTCTAGAAGACTGATGGCACACAGAGTCAAAAAATGTTAGATAGACTAGTTCACTAGGCTGGATCTGTCAACTGCACTATTTTCTTTCATCGTGGGATTTGATGCAACTACTCAGTCTTGCCATGTATTCTGTTCTTGTTTTACTGATCAAGTGTGCATTGACATCATCCAAGAAGGACATTCAGAATACAAGTTCCCTTAAAAAATTTCAAAGACACCTGGTGACATCAAATGGCAAACTGTTTCTTCCACAAGCAAAGTATCTTCTGAAGCATATAAACATGGCTAGAACTCCTGCAATTCTTGTAATCTTTTCTGTTTGTCAATAAATGCCATTTCTACATGCGCAGGTTGACCCTAAAGGCTTGGCTAGGAATCTTGAGAGAAGACTTGCATTGTTTGGTCAAAGTTACCAAATTTATGAAGGCAAGAACCTTGAATCACAGCTATTAAATAAGTTTCCATAAAAAAAGTGGAAATAATATAATATGATGTTCTTTACAACCCAGAAAACATTGTGACTTTCCAGTGACTAAGTCTTGAAATGCTTGATAGGATTTGGAAGAAAAATTTTACTTATTTTGAAAGAAATTGAAAACCTATTTAGGGAAGAAAAAAATATGAGAGGAATTTATTTGTGCCTGAATTAGTTTCTGTGATGCAAAGTTTCTTCATGCAAGAATATATAACTTTCTGGTAGAGTCCCTGTATTCACCGTTATAGAAACTACTGAAAAGCCCTAAGATATTTTGGCTAATCTGCTACTCTGGAATGGAAAATTATATGTAAACAGCTATGCAACATTTATAATACTCAAGTGAATACTGCTGCAGACTGGAGTTAATGCTATGCCTTGTCAGTGTTTCTACAGAAATCACCAGACACAAGCACTCCTCTGAACTTCTTCGAAGGTTACTAATTGTGAAACAATGTTATAGTTAAAACATGATTTGGAAATCCTTTTCTCATTGACTTAGATGCCATCAATGACTCAATTGACAGTCTCAATGACCTGAGAATAAAGGTGACTATATGACAAGAATCCATCCAAAATAATATTGGATAATTCTGGTGTGAGCCATAGAGTGCTAATTCCATTTGCTATCACATAACTTTGTGAGTTAGGGTTTTTCCTATTTCTGTCTGAATGAAAATATTAAAATTAATTCAGTGTGAAAGATAAATATTTCCTTGTAAAGATTAATTAATATTTTAACTTGTCAGGCCAAATAATAGTAGTCTTTCATTGAAATTTGAGTGTAATTAAATTTTACTTTTATTTAATTGGAATATTTTAAATTCATCTCATCCTTTGTAGGAACTGACCATTACTTTTTACACTAAATGAGAGCAAAGAGACAATTTTTTGTGAATATGTTTTTATATGTTATCTACATGAAGGAAGTCATTCTCTAAATGGTAAAATGAATGGTATGTAAAATATTGTGGCTATGTAATACATAGCTTTCCTCAAAAAGGGAAGGAGCTAAAACCACTTAATAAATTTGGACTAAAGGGAAATTACCTCAGTACAATAAAGGCTATATATAAAAACCCACAGATGACATCATACTGCCTGGTGAAAGACTGAAAGCTTTTCCTCTAAGATCTGGGATGAGACAAAGATGCCATCTTTTCATCATTTCTATCAACATAGTACTAAAATACCAGCCAGAACATTTAGAGAAGAAAAGTATTCAAATTGGAAATGAACAAGTGAAATCATCTGTTCACAGAAAATGTGATCTTGATGTAGACAACTCTAAAGATTCTTCCCAAAAAACCTGTTAGAACAAATAAACAAATTTAGCAAGGTGGCAGGATACAAAATCAACACCCAGAAATCAGTTGTGTTTCTGTACACTAGCAATGAACAATCTGGAAAGGAAATTTTTTAAAAAATTCCATTTACAGGAGCATCAAACAAAATAAAATACTTAGGAAACACCTCAATAGATACAGAAAAAGCACTTGACAAAATTCAACATCCATTTATGATTAAAAAAAAAAAGCTCTTACAAAATGGTTATAGAGGGAATGTGCATCAACATTATAAAGGCCATATATGACAGCCCCTCCCCCAATCTAACATCATACTCAATGGGAAAAAATTGAAAACTCTCCTTCTAAAATCAGGAAAGCTTTTCCTCTAAGACAGTCTTGCCACTTTTGTTCAAAATAGTGCTGGAATTACTGGCCACAGCAATGAGGCAAGAAAAAGAAATAATAGCATCTAAGTTGGAAAGGAAGAACTAAGATTGTCATTGCTTGCAGATGACATGATGTTGTATTTAGAAAATTATAAAGACTCCACCATTTAGAACTACTACATGAATTCAATAAAGTTTTAGAATACAAAATTAATACACAGAAATCTGTTGTGTTCCTACAAACTTATAAAAAACTATCAGAAAGAGAAATTAAGAAAATAGTCCAGTTTGCAATTGCATCAAAAAGAATAAAATACCTAGGAATAACTTTAACAAAAGTGGTGGAAGACCTGCTCTGAAAATATAGTATAAAACACTGATGAAGAAATTGAAGGTGACTCAAATAAATAAAAAGATATATTATGCTCATGGATTAGAAGAATTAACATTGTGAAAATGTCCATATTACCCAAAGTGATTTACAGACTCAGTACAATCCCTATCAAAATACCAATCGCATTTTTCACAGAACAAGTTCTGTGGTATCACAGCTTCCAGATTTCAAACTATAGTACAAAGCTATTATAACCACAGCAGTATGGTACAGACACAAAAATAGACCCATAAATCAATGGCACAGAATAGGGGGTCCAGAAATAAATGCATATTCATATGGTCGATTAGCATATGACAAAGAAGGCAAGACTTTACAATGAGGAAAAGATAGTTTCTTCAATAGATGGTGTTGGAAAAATTGGGTTGCTATGTGCAAAAGAATGAAAATGGACCACTTTTGTATACCATATATAAAAATGAACCAAAATGGATTAAAGGCTAAATGTAAGACCTGAAACCAGAAAACTCCTAGAAGAAAACATAGGCAGTAAACTCTTTGACATGTCTTATAAATATATATATATATATATATTTGGCTCTGTCTCCTTAGGCAGGGACAAAAAAAGCAAAAATAAATAAATAGAACTACATCAAATGAAAAACCTTTTGCACTGTGAAGGAAACCATCAACATAATAAAAGAACAACTAACTGAATGGGAGAAGATATTCACAAATAATATATCTGGTAGGGGTTAATGTTCAAAATATTTGAAGAATTCATACAACACAATATCAAAAAACAAAGAAACATTTCAATTAAGAAATGGGCAGAGGTTCTGAATGAACGTTTTCCCAAAGACATGCATTTGGACAATGGGTACATGGAAAGATTAGTGCATCACTAATCATCAGGGAAATGCAAATCAAAACAACAATGAGATACTATCTCACACCTGTCAGAATGGCTATTATTAAAAGATATTAAGTAAAAATGTTGGTGAGGATGTGTGGAAAAGGGAATCCTCTTACACTGTCGGTGGGAATATAAATTAGTAGAGTCACTATGGACAACAGTATGGAAGTTCCTCAAAAAGCTAAAAATAGGACTATCAAATAATCCCAAATTCCACTTCTAGGTAATTATCTGAAGAAAATGAAAACACTAATTTGAAAAGATGTATATACCCCTATGTTCACTACAACATAATTTACAATAGCCAAGATATAGAAGCCACTTGTATCTAGCAATAGTTGAATGGATAAAAAGATGTGGTGTATATATACAATGAAATATTACAAGCCATAGAAAGGAATGAAATCTTGCCATTTGTGATAGCATGAGTAAACCTAAAAGGTATTATGCTAACTTAAATCAGACATAGAAAGACAAATACTATGTGATTTTACTTATATATGGAATCTAAAAAGCAAAACAAATGACTAAACAAAACAGAAACAGAAATAGACTCATAGGTATAGATGATAAAGTGATGGTTTTCAGAGAGGAGAAGAATGGGAAGATAGATGAAATGTGTGAAAGGGATTAAGAGATGTAGTCTTGGGAGGTGGGTGGGGGGTTGGGGTAACAGGATGATGGACATTAAGGAGGGAACTTGATGTAATGAGCACTGGGTGTTATATGCAACTGATGAATCACTAAACCCTACACTGAAACTAATAATACACTGTATGTTTTTTGATTTAAATTTAATTTAAATAAAACTTGAATTTAAATAAGAAAAGAGGTATGGTATTCCAGTTATAAAATAAACAAGACATGATGTAACGTACTATGTTGTGTAGTATAGTCAATATATAATATTAGTCAATATATAATATTTAGTCAGTATATAATATTAGCATATGTATAATTGACACATATAGTTAATAATGTAAAAATTTTGTATGGTAACAGATGGCAACTAGGCTTATTGTGGTGATCATTTTGTAATGTACATAAATACTGAATCATTGTTATACACCTGAAACTAATATAATATTATTTGTAAATGTTACTTCAATAAAAAATACATTTCTTCTTCCTCTAAAAATTAAAACATAACCAAGGAGACTAAAGACATTATATAGAAAACTAAACATTGTTGCTGAAAGAAATTAAAGAAGACACAAGTAAATGAAAAGACATCTCATGTTCATGGATTGGAAGAATCAATATTGTTTAGATGTCAATCTTACCAAAAGTGATGAACAGAATCAATGTAATTCCTATCAAAATCTCAAGAATATTTTGTGCAGAAGTAGTACAATCCATTCTAGAATATATATGGGACCCCAAATAACCAAAACAATTTCAAAAAAGAACCAACCTCAAATAACCAAATAACCAAGGGACCACAAATAACCAAAACAATTTCAAAAAAGAACCAACCTATAGCCCTTACAGTTCCTGACTCAAAACTTATTACAAAGCTAAGGTAATTAAAAGAGTTTGGTATTGGCATAAAGACGGACACATAAGCCAATGGAATGGAATACAGAGCCCAGAAATAAGCTTTCATATGTAGACAAAAGATTTTTGACAAGGAAATTTATTTCCTTGACCATTCATTGGAGAAAGAACAGCCTATTCAACAAATAGTGTTGTGAAAACTGTGTATCTACATGCAGAAAAGATTAAAGTTGGATCCCTACCTTGCACCACATGCAAAATTAAGTCAGAATGGTTTGCAAATCTAAATGTAAGAGCTGAAACTATAAAACTCTTAGAAGAAAACACAAGTAAAATCTTAAGTAAAGTAAAATTCTGGATTTTACTGGATAAAATACTGGATTAAGTAAAATACTGGATTTAGCAATGGTTTCTTGGAGGACACTGAAACCAGAGGTACCAAAAAACAGAACAAAACCAAAACCCTGGATAAATTAGAGTTCATCAAAATGAAAACTTTTGCACATCAAAGGACACTATCAGAATGAAAAGGCAATCCACTAAGAGAAACTACTTGCACATCACATATCTGATATGAGGTTAGATTGATACACAGAACATATAAAGAACTCTCACAATTCAACAACAAAATCAAACAACCTGATTTAAAAATGGACAAAACACCTGAATAGACATTTCTCTAAAGATGATACACGAATATGAGCAAGCACATGAAAAGATGTTCAACATCTCTGATCATTAGGGATAGGCAAATCAAAACCAAAATGAGATTCCACCTCATACTCATTAGGACGGCTTTTATAAGCAAACAAAACTCCAAGAAATAATAAGTGTTGGCAAAGATGTTGAAATATTGGAACACTTGTGCCTTGTGGTAGGAATGTAAAATCTTTTAGCTTTTCTGTGAAATAGCGTGGCAATTCGTCAAATAATTAAAAATGGAATTATCACATGACACAACAATTCTACATCTGGAGCTACATCCAAAGAAATGACAACAGGAAGGCTAACAGATACTTGTATGCTAGTGTTCATAATAGCATTATTCCTAATACCAAATGGTGGGAGCAATCCAAATGTCCTTTCAGAAGATGAATGGGTAAACAAAATGTATATATATGCAATGGAATATTATTTAGTTTCAAAAGGGAAACAAATTCTGACATATGCTGCCACATGGATGAACTTTGAGGACATAATACTAAGTGAAATAAACAAGTCACAAAAGGACAAACACTGTGATTCCACTTACAGGAGGTATATCAAGTAGTCAAATCCATAGAGACAGAAAAGAATGGGGGGTTAGGGGGAGGAGAGAATGGGAAGTTGGAATTGAATGGAGTTTCAGTTGGAAAAAAAAAAACAAAAAGTTCTGGGGTTAGATGGAGGTAATGGTTGCATGACAACGTGACTGTATTTAATACCAGAGAACAGTACGCTTAAAAATGGTTAAAAGATAAATTTTATGTCGTGTAATATTTTGTCACAATTTTTCAGAAAGAGCAGGACTCATCCTTAAGACTACAACTGGGCCTCATGGATCTTTTAAGAGGAAGAGAGAAATGCATTATTAGTATAGGCCCAGGCAAAATTGTAATATAAATGGTTTGCTTTTGATATCTTCTGCCTTGCCCTTTTTAGACTTTCCTAATTCTTATATTTTCTCTGTCTTCTAAGAACTTTATATTGTGATCCATACCATACTTAATTCTGAGTTCTGTACCAATTTTTTTCACCATTACCAGTATTTAAAAGTTTATTCTATTCCTACTCATTTTCTCAGAAGTATGCCCTAAGTTAACCATCACCTGGGGATATAATTTGATGCTTTTCTTCCCATGAAGGTGTTAATGATTGACTCTAAGAAGAACTCTTCAGTGAATTTTAAATGAGAGAGTCTGGCACTATGGAAGACATTTTGGGGGGTAACTGGGCCTTCTGAGCAACCTCAGATCACAACATGGAGACACCCTCCCTCTTTGAGTACAGTACGTCCCACCTTTGGGATCACAAAATTGGAAAAATGAGTTCCACACATCAAAAAGCCCACGAACATGGATTCTACTGATAAATTTCTGCACACAGCTCCTTATTGTTCCCTATCTAGTTGAACTGTGGCCTTACTCAATACAATTTAGTGATGGCTGTGGTAGCAGAACTCTTAGGGCAGACAGATTTTAGCAAAGCAAATAGTTTCAGATTTGGATGTAGACGTGTGGCATATGGAATTAAGAGGCAAGTCAGCGACAGTGCAAGAAACATGGTTCAAAGGGTTTTAAAATATAGCCCTCTGTAGGGGGAAAATAAATGGAAAATTTTCAGATGTGATTTTTGAATAATCCAGCCATTATTAGAAGTTTGTGGTTTTTACAAGAAATACTTGAAAATATATATTCATTAGATTCATTTTATAACAAAAAGAATCCCTGTTGAGATTATTCAGAAGCAAAAAATGTTCTATTTAGCTATTTTTCTAGCTTTAACACTTCCAGAAATCATTATGATTATCTTTCTGTATTAAAAAGAACAAAACATTGTGAACAGAAGTCAACTAAGTAATTGTAATGCAAAGTGATTTCTTGGTGTTTAAAAAATGTTTCACACTTATGTGAGAATATACGTATATTTCATACACATAATTGCTGAAATATGGTGATGAAAATAGTTTAGAATATTTTAGAATCACAAATAGATTGTTGTAAAAATTGCTAGGAACTATAGGAAACTTGAAAATCTATTTATGCAGATACATGCAAAACTAATTGAATGACATGCACACATCTATACAAATAATTATATAATTTAGTTCCTTTTTTTTTTTTTTTTTTTTGTTCAGCCAGATTCTCTGGATCACAAGAGGTCCATGAAGTAATAATTGGGATATTCCAGTTATTTTAAATATTTCAAAGACGTTATGGTCATTGTAAATTTAGCCATGGTATGATTCCCAGACTAATCAAACTTTTTAGCTTTTGAATAGAATGACATCAGTTCAGTCTGGAAATACTGGTTGCCTTGGGCTGACTAGTGATTCTGATAGACCTCTGACTCTAAGTTTTTGATCAAAATAGGAGAGTGCACTAATAATTGGGCCTCAGAACAGAGCTTTGAGTTCATGACCTGAAGTGAGAAAGAGACCTGGGTTCTAATCTTAGCCTCAGCCCTCACTAGCTGTTCTATCTCAGACACTTTATGTCTGTAACACAGAGTTTAAGCTTCCTCACTTTAAAAAAAAAAAATTTAAATTTATTTATTTAGGGGCACCTGGGTGGCTCAGTGGGTTAAGCCTCTGCCTTCGGCTCAGGTCATGATCTCAGGGTTCTGGGATCGAGCCCCGCATCGGGCTCTCTGCTCAGCGGTGAGCCTGCTTCCTCCTCTCTCTGCCTGCCTCTCTGCCTACTTGTGATCTCTCTCTCTCTCTGTCAAATAAAAAAAAAAAAAAGAATATGTTAATTTATTTATTTATTAGAGAGAGAGAGAGAGCATGAGGCGGTGGGGCAGAGGGAGAAACAGACTCCCTGTTGAGCAAGGATCCCAACATGGGGCTCGATCCTAGGATGCCAGGATCATGACCTCAGCCTAAGGCAGACAGTTAACTGACTGAGTCACCCAGGCCCCCAGCTTCTTCACTTTTAAAATGGAAAACAATGCCTGCTCCATACGGTTGTTGTAAGGAATCAATAAACAACCACAAGTAGAACGCCTAGCACGGAGCAAAGTACCTTGATAAATTGTAGCTATTAAGATTCTTGTTATTACAGAACAGAACTGGTCTATGAAATCTTTCAAAATAGGGGATCTAGGAGAAAAATAAATGAAATAGACCATTGGTAATAAAGCGAGTTTACTTAATATTGTTTAAAAGTGGTATTTCTAAATCAGCTTTCAGTATGCAGATGTATGATCTCAAGAGCACGCATCTGATATATTATTGTTAAATAATATTTTGTCCAAAATATGCTTAAGTAAAAATTATGATTTCCCGCATGGGTTGCCAAACGCTGCCTAACTATTCCCTGGCATATTTACTCCTGCAGTGGCTAATGCAACCAGTCAGGGCAAGAACAAACTCGTCGAAGGCAAACCTCCACAGTTGTTAAGAACTATGACCCAGCACGGGCTGTTTGTGGTCCAGATAACCTGTTTTTTAGAGAGTGATATTCGCAGATGTTGGATAATGAAATGAAGCCCGACCTCGTGGTTATTGTGAACAGATAAATGTCCAAATCCTTCAGCTTCTGCCAAGCTGCTCGGATCACTTAAAGCTGGGGAAAAGAGAAAAAGAGCCAGAAATTATCATTGTGATAAAAGCACCAAGAATTCCACGAACACTGATATTTAACAGGAAGGTGTCCTGTTTAATTGCAGCGATGCATCATAGCCATGGATGGCTGGTCTCCAGTCAGAGGGGTCCTCGGTGGTGTGCTCTGTCCACACGGGACATTCTGATATGCCTAGAAGCCTGGAATATCGAGGTGGAGCTGAAGAGATAACCTGAGTAATAATTCCTCATATTTGATGGTTCTAAGAGTTCTATTTTACATAAATTATATCATTAGATTCTCATAGCAACCGTTTGAGGGGGAGGGGACCGGATGTCATTATTCCCATCTTACAAGGGAAGAAAAGGGCTTGCTATGGTTACGTGGTTTAGCAGGCACTCAGGTAACAGGAGACAAAACCAGGATTAGGTCCTCCATCTCCTGACCTCACGTGGCCTTCTTTCTGTTTGACCACACTGTGTTTTCTTTTTTTCAAAAAGATTTTATTTATTTATTTGAAGAGAGAGATCGCAAGTAGGCAGAGAGGCACGCAGAGAGAGAGGGGGAAGCGGGCTCCCCACTTAGCAGAGAGCCCGACGCAGGACTCGATCCCATGACCAGAGCCGAAGGCAGAGGTTTAACCCATTGAGCCTCCCAGGCTCCCCCGCCCGACCATACTGGTTTTTGTGTGTGACAATTTATTAGAATGTCATCTGCAAAAAAGCTTTGCATTAATAAAGTAGACGTAAAATGTGAAAAATAGTCCTTATGTTATTATGTTAATCTATATTTGCCATTTGTTGCTAAGCTTTTTTTTTTTTTTTCCCTCCTACTCTTGTCTGATTTCTTAAGAAGCCAAATGGGGTTTTGAAAGCTACTTTCTTTTTTCTCTCATTAGGCTCCAATTATGAAAGATGTGATTTCGAGAATGGGCTCTGTAGTATGACACGAGATCAGAGTCTGCAACTTGGTTGGACAAGGAGAAATGGGATGACTGGTGTCTCACCTCCATTTTATGATCACAGCGGCAATACGTCTGGTAAACACTTTGAATTTCTTTCTCTCTTTTTCTTTCTTGTCAAGTGGTTGATTATGGCAGTAGAATATTGGCTGATATTTGGAAATCAATTATTATAATGCCTAATTTTATGCCTTCTTTAACTATTTTCAGGATGTTTATGATATAAAATATCACACTGGAATCTCATAGTTGCATTCCTGGGATCCTGACAGTCTATCTATAGAAAGATTGGGATTTTCTAGCTGTTTTGACTCCTTATGGAAAATGGAAAATCTATTATTTTTTTTTAAGATTTATTTATTCATTTATTTGACAGAGATCACAAGTAGGCAGAGAGGCACGCAGAGAGAGAGGGGAAAGCAGGCTCCCCACTTAGCAGAGAGCCCGACACGGGACTCGATCCCAGGACCCTGGGATCATGACCTGAGCCAAAGGCAGAGGCTTTAACCCACTGAGCCACCCAGGTACCCCGGAAAATGGAAAATTTAACATGATAATGCTACATAGGTTAATTCATCAAATTACTTTGCTTTTGGCTATACTGATTTCAGCTCTAACAACACTTGTTTTCTTAGGCTATCTAGGAAGCTCTAATGGACCTCTCATTAGCCTTTGAGGTGGCTCTGAAGCCAATCATTTATTGATTTCTTTATTTGATAACCAATGAACTTCATTCATTCACCATTTTGTACCAGGTGATTAAGATATTTTAGTGAGCAGGGGTGCCTGGGTGGCTCAGTGGGTTTCAAGCAGGACCAATGACTTGCTGCAACACAGAAAATTTTTATGTGTGCAGTTACGCTACATGGTGATGATATTGAATCTGGTTCCCACCTTTTAGTTATTACAATACCTTGCAAATTGTTTGATTCTCTATATATCTCTCCTTTAGAACCTCCCCACTGCTTCTTTCTTTTACTTAAAAACTTTCACAGCATCCATTTACTTATCCTAGGCTTCGTCTTGGGCAGAATACCTGAAATTTTCTCCTTTTGTTGCATGTGGCTCTTTTTCTGTTCCTCTTGTATGTCCCATCATCTTCAAGTTAGACAACCAGACTCTGTCACTGTGCTTCCTGCTTCCCACTCTCCTTCCCTTCTTCCTCTCCTCTCTCTTTCCATTCTTTCTTCCTACTCTTTTCTCATTTTGTCATGCTGATTTTTTTTTGATAGCTGGTCAATAAATAAATTGGGAGCAATTACATCAAAATTGAGATGTTTTATAGGCGGATATTACTGTAGCCACATCACTTGGTTTGTGTTCCCATCTCTGAAGTCAGACTAGATGGGTTTGAACCCTGGCACGTCAACCTGCTAGTTCCGTGGTCTCAGTTTCCTCATCTGTAAAGTGGGAATAATAATAAGACCAGCTTCATAGGGAGAACAGGGCAAAATATTGTCTGGCATAATTATTGAAGGCTGGTGATTTTAATAATAGAGATGCATCTCTTGTAACTACAATTAAATGTTTAAATATGAGTATTTCCCTAGATATAATTTTAAATAGGCAAATGTTTTGCCTTTAGATATTAGCTGTGAAAATGTTTATATAAAAATCATCTTGTTGGAATCTTGTCTCCATTCAAAAATCCTTATTTCATGAGTATTAATAAAATTTTTGATTAACTTACTCTCGAAATAATTTGCTAGTGCTCCAACATAATATTTTCCATCATGTAATCAATGCCTTGAGAAGTTTTCAGAGCTAAGTTTGAAAATCTATTAGAACATTAAAAACAGAGGCGCCTGGGTGGCTCAGTGGGTTAAAACCTCTGCCTTTGCCTCAGGTCATGATCTCAGGGTCCTGGGATCGAGCCCCGCATCAGGCTCTCTGTTCAGCAGGAAGCCTGCTTCTTCCTCTCTCTTTGCCTGCCTCTCTGCCTACTTGTGATCTCTTTCTGTCAAATAAATAAATAAAAATCTTTTAAAAAAAAAAGAACATTAAAAACATCACTGTGTCAATATTTGAAGTCTACTAAAGCTTAGAGCAGAGTGATTAAAATATAATATTGATTTTTAAGAAGTATATAACATTACGTTTAGATGAAATGATATCCCTACACTGCAAATACATCTTTGCAACAATGGTAAAACTTTATATTTTAAAAAAGAATGGAATATGAGTTTTTCTTGTAACTCTTATCAGACTATTAAGTTTTAAATAATTCTAGAGCTGAGGTGAT
This sequence comes from Lutra lutra, assembly GCF_902655055.1. Classification (NCBI taxonomy): domain Eukaryota; kingdom Metazoa; phylum Chordata; class Mammalia; order Carnivora; family Mustelidae; genus Lutra; species Lutra lutra. Next base: position 20,892,448 of record NC_062285.1, on the reverse strand, counting down.
ACTAAAGAAGATACGTGAGGCTTTTAGAATATATAATTTACTATAAATGTAAAATGTATAGATTATCAAAGATAAAAAATAATGTATTTGAAAAGTTAATATTTCCATCTATATTTCCATCTTATTTTTCTTATTTGGTATTTAAAATCAGGTTTGAAGGGAGGTATTAGAACTCTTGTTTTGTTTTTTTTTTTAAAGATTTATTTATTTATTTATTTATTTGACAGAGAGAGAGAGATCACAAGTAGGCAGAGAGGCAGGCAGAGAGAGACGGAGAAGCAGGCTCCCTGCAGAGCAGAGAGCCTGATTCTGGGCTCGATCCCAGGACCCTGAGATCATGACCTCAGCCAAAAGCAGAAGCTTAACCCACTGAGCCACCCAGGTGCCCCAGAACTCTTGTTATTTTGACCAGTTATTAAATTAGATCTAAAATCCATGTATTATCATACGACAAACACAAATTATTAAACATCATCCAATCTTTTAATTTTATTCTAGAAAGTGTGATAGTTTTAGTCTAGGACTGAAGGCCTTTCGCTGTTCTCTATGGCCACACCTGCAATGACCCATTGCTGTGGCATTTCTTTGGTTGTATGGGATTGCTGGGTAGCACATAATAGCTTTGAAAGTTTCATTTACAGTGTTTTTTTTTTTTTTCTTTTTAAAAAGATTTTACTTATTTATTTGAGAGACAGAGACTGCAGGGAGAGAGAGAGAGCATGAACCAGTGGTGAGGGAGGGAGGAACAAAGCCAGAGGAAGAAGCAGGCTCCCCACTGAGCAGGGAGCCCCATGGGGGTTTGATTGCAGGACCTTGGGATCATTACCTGAGCCGAAGGCAGACACTTAACTGACTGAGCACTGTGTTTCTAAATTCATGGTCATATTAACTCTATATTGTCAAGTAAACATAAGCTAGATCTATATGCCCACTTATTTTTTAATTGTATAGTTCCACTCTGCTCCAGCTTATTATGGATTTTTCAAGCATATGAAAAGTTTCAAAGCATATTTACAGTGAATAGCCATATACCCACCACTTAGGTATTCAACTGAAGTTATTATACTGTTTTATCAAATATCTATCCATCTACCGATCCCTTTCTCCATCTATCAATCCATCATATTTTCAATGCATTCCAAAGAAGTGACAGGAATCATTTTACCCCAAATATGTTAGCATGGTATCATCTAGACACAGGGCCTGTGGGTCATTTTCCTGTTTTTGTAAATAAAGTTTTATTGCAACACAGCCCCACCTACTCATTCACAAAGTGCCTGTGTCTGCTTTCATGCTACAGCCTTACATCTGAGTGTTTGTGACAGACCGCATGGTCCACAGAGCCTAAACTATTTGGCCTTTTAAGAAAAAGTGTGTTTGCCCCTTTAAAATTCAATATTCATTACAATTATTATTTTTTTAAATTTTGAGGTAATGTCTGAGTTACATGAAAACAATCATAAGTGTACTATTTGATAAGTTCTGACAAATGCATTCACCTGTGCAACCTGAACGCTTAACAAAATCTAGAACATTATCTTCACTCCAGAGAGTTCACTCATACAACTTCCTAACCCATCCTTGCTCCCACCCTCCACTCCCAAGGCAATCACCATTTCAGTTTCTTCCCCCTTGGGTTTGTCTTGCCTATTCTCAAACTTCATGTACTTGAACACATACAGTATATACGCCTGGTGCAAGGCTTTGTTCACTTAGCATAATGCTGCAGACTCTTCCATGTTGTAGCGTGTATCATGAGTTCTTTCCTTTTTATTGCTGAGTAGCGTGCAATTGGCTGAGTTTACCCATCCATTCTATTGATGGGCACCTGTGTTTTTTTCCTGTTACGAAATTTTGTGAAGAAAACTGCTATAACCATTCCTATATAAATAAGTTTTTTTGCCTTGAGATACTGTGTCAATGAATGTCCAGTTTTATGAGAACTGCCAGAGCTTTTTCTAAGATGTTTATAATTTGTTTTGTTTAAGTGGAGGCTTAACTTGTTTAGACTCAAATGGAAAACTCTGTTTTGTTTGTTGTGGGCAGAAGTTCAGCTATCAATTCAGTTCTTTTAAACTTTACTAGACGTGCCCCTTGCCTACACATGCATGTTTTAATTTTAGCTTGAGATCTGGGTGCTTTATTTATGGAACATAAGCCACCTCTTCTTCTGGCTCTCTTCTTTCTAGAATTCTTCCCTTTACTTATGGTGGACCTGGCTCTGTCCTAGCTCCTTTTCTTTGATTCTTCTGGCCAAGGAGACAGCAGCTTTTCTATCAGAATTTTAGTCACACACACCAGCTACAACCACAGCCTAACCTCGGGCCAAAGCCTGTAGGAATCTAACGTGTTGTGATCCCTTTCTCCAAGTTTCTGTTTGCATGAAAATATGCCTCTTTGGTTTACCTTTAACTCCTCCTGAGGTCTTAACTTTTAGGTTTTTCTGTATGAGTATTATATTTATCACTGGGCGTACTCATACCAGCATGCCCTAAACTGCTCCATGCTGCCCTTTGTGACGGGCACTAGGAACCGTAATGTATTTCTAGATATTTGGCAAGGTGCATGGTTTAGACAGTGAGTTGTATTATTTTACTAATAAGAAACAGCAAAAGAGGGCACCTGGGTGTCTCAGTCATTAAGCATCTGCCTTTGGCTCAGGTCATGATCCCAGGATCCTGGGATCGAGCCCTGCATTGGGCTCCCTGCTCAGTGGGAAGTCTGCTTCTCCCTCTCCCACTCCCCCCTGCTTGTGTTCCCTCTTTCACTGTGTCTCTCTCTGTCAAATAAATAAATAAAATCTTAAAAAAATAAACAGCAAAAGACAAAAGGTGGGAAAAAAAGAATCTCATACTCACTTTCTAGATTTTGTTTGTGCAGCCTTTATAGTCTTAATATCTATTTTGATATCAGTGAAAAATTAATGTTCATTTATTCTTCTATATTTTTGTATTTCAAAAGTTTCTTCTTGAGCATTTACATTGCTTCATATATTATTATAGGATCTACAGATATTAGAGTGAAGAACAAAGTTCTTGTACCCAGGGAATTCACCATCTAGTGATGGAGTCATAAACCTTATACCTTTTCTATTCTATGAATCTGCATATTTTTTCCTTCAAGGACCAGAGAGTAAATAATTTTAGCTTTTTAGATCACATAGTTTATGTCCCTGCTACTCAACCCTGCCATTATGCTGTAGAAGTAGCCATAGACAATTGATTGATAGAATAGAATAGAATAGAATAGAAGATTGAGCATGGCTGTGTTACAATAAAACTTTATTAATGGACTCTAGAATTTATAATTCATATAATTTTCACATGTCAACAAATACTATTCTTTTGAATTTTTCAGCCATTTACACATGTAAAAACCCTTAGTTCTCAGGCCATACAAAATCGGGTGGCAGGTGGGATTTGTCTATGAGCCATGGTTTGCTGTCTCAGGTTTGCTCAATAAACATTAATTGAGCATTTTTGCTTCTGACAATATGCACTGTTGGGGATACATGAATAAAGGATCAAATTCCTCTTCCAAGAACTAACAGATAAGTTATCTTGATTTTAGTGGTTAGTGGTCACTTTTGTAGCAAACATAGGTCAGTATACCTGATGTATGCACTGATTCCGTGTAAAAATCAGCTTTATCGTGCTGTTTCTTCAACATCCATCTGTATTTTCTTTTTTTTTTTAAGATTTTATTTATTTATTTATTTGACAGACAAATCACAAATAGGCAGCGAGGCAGGCAGAGAGAGAGGAGGAAGCAGGCTCCCTGCTGAGCAGAGAGCCCAATGCAGGGCTCGATCCCAGGACCCTGGGATCATGACCTGAGCTGAAGGCAGAGGCTTTAATCTACTGAGCCACCCAGGTGCCCCTCCATCTGAATTTTCTATGAAGGAGAAGACTTTATCATAGTAGGTCAGCTTGGGTCTTACAATAAAAATACAGGTAGGCAAGGTTTGTATTTGTGAAATGAAATTCAGTGTATTGTCCCATTTTCAATACTTTAATAAAAAATTAAATGTGAAATTTTTCTTTTATATATTTACATGCATGTGTTTATATATGGTGGTGACAATTGTGAATTTCAGTTCAAAAGCTTTTATTAACCCCAATGTGTGTAAGGCATCACAATGTGTGCTATGAATATTATAAAGACAATACATGCTGCATATGATATGATAGGATCTCTTTGAAAAGCACGCTTGACAATGACACAATGAATTATAATATGGGGAAATTTTTTAAAGTGCTATGACATTAGTCGGAGCATACTGCTCTGTGGATATAGGCAAATTCTGACACCAGAAGAAGCCCACTCCAGATGGAAACTGATGTCATCACTTTGAGACAAGACTTGAGAATGGACTTGAAGGATGAGTGGTATTTCAATGGGCAGGGAAGTGAGAGGCATGATATTTGAGACTGAGAGAACCACATAAGTACGCTGTATAGATACTTGGTGTGCTCAGACAGTAAAATACCAGTCTGCTCTGAGGATGTTGTCTTTGGAAATGAAGATTAGGCCAAATGTGTCTTTGGGAATGTCAAGATTTATGTCAGCCAAAGGTTACTGATTTTATTCAACAGTACCATTGCCTTCTCTCTTTTCCCTCCTCCTTCTGCAGAAAACACATGTGACAAATTCTCATGTGAAAATGTTCAACATATGAGCCACAGAAGGGAACATGCGTACCTGACAAATGACATTTACAAAAAACCCTCACCTAACATCATGCCTGATGGTAAAAGATTGAAAATGCCCCTCATAGGACTAAGACAAGGATATCTGTTATTACTACTTCTATTCAAAATTGCACTGGAGTTTCTGGCCAGACAGTTAGATAAGAAAAAGAAATGAAAAGCATCCAGAATGGAAACAGAAAGTAAAACTGTCTTTACTTGCAAATGACGTGATCTTATATAGAGAGGGTCCTAAGGAGACTTCTACCTCTGTCCAACCAGGCAGCAGAAATGAGAGATGTTGACAGATGTATCACAGTGGCTTAAATGTTACACAAAGAATTTCAAAAGCATGCATATTTGATACTTAATGATTCATTCTGTCTCAAGCAGTATTTTGCAGAGAGCTTTATTTCTTCTACAAATTCTTTGATTGTCAAGCTAATAATATCAAGATCCGTTATGTGTGCCCGCATGTTGTGTGCATTTTAAATTCATGAGCTACATGAAGTTTTCATAATTCCTGAACAAAACTGATGCCTATTTCTTATTAGATAATACAATATCTGTTTATTTTCCCATTTCTTTTATTTCAAATTCAGAGTAGTACATCAGTCAGGGAATCATAGTTGACAACTTAGATGATTATTTGACTTACCTGATATAACATCAATGAAAATTTTCCATATAACAAAAGTAGTCAAGCTGTCAAATATTTTAAAGTAAATATTATTATTCCACAGATTTGAGCTTAATAATAATACATTCTGTAATTTCTCTGTAGAAATACAGAAATTTATTATTCCACGGGTTTGAGCTAAATAATAATACATTCTGTAATTTCTCTGTAGAAATACAGAAATTTTTCATAGGTCATTTGTTTTTCTTTTGGCATGAATTTTATTCTTTATCGGCAGATGGCTTATTTCTCCGTGAAATTTATATGGGTATATATTCTTCAAATTAATTCAACCACAAGTTAAAAAAACCTATACCCCCCCAGAAATACATAAAGTCAAATAATAGTGTATTAAAATAAATATGATACAAATTTCAAGGAACATATTTTTTTTAAAAGAATATATCTTTGCAACCACAGTCAAATAACCAGTGACTGAGATTCTGCCAAGTATAAGCAGGCAGGGAATTTTACCAATCAAAGCCCTTGGAAAGGACCCAGTGGATTTCAGTTCTTTGTAAATAAAGTCTGGCAACCTGATGAGAAGATACATTGATTCAGTGTATGCTACAACTGAATTAGTCAAGGAAGGATTTACAAGGACTCAACTAGTTTAAGCTTCATAGACTAGTCAGTACTTTTAACATGTAGTAAGTGGAACGAGAGAACCAGACTAATGCCTATCTAATTGTGGTAGGCAGAATTCTAAAGAGGTCCGCTGCCCACGTACCCTAAGATTCCCATCCCCTGGCTATTCAATCAAAACAAATCTAGGTGCTATTATAGATGTACTATGGTTACGAATCAGTTGACCTTAAAATAAATTGAACCTGGGCTGTTGAAGTGAGACCTGTGTAATCACATAGTTCCTTAGGACCCTCTCTATATAAGATCATGTCATTTGCAAGTAGAGATAGTTTTACTTTCTGTTTCCATTCTGGATGCTTTTTTATTTCTTTTCCTTATCTAACTGTCTGGCCAGAAACTCCAGTCCAATTTTGAATAGAAGTAGTAATATCAGATATCCTTGTCTTATTCCTATGAGGGGCATTTTCAGTCTTTTACCATCAGGCATGATGTTAGGTGAGGGTTTTTTGTAAATGTCATTTGTCAGGTACGCATGCTCCCTCCTGTGGCTCATCTGTTGAATATTTATGTCATGAGAATTTGTCACATGTGTTTTCTGTGTTGATTGAGATGATCATGAGATTTTGGACTTTACTTGATCAATATGGCATTTTGTAATGATTGGTTTTCATACATTGAACTAACTTTGCATTCCTGAGATAAATCCTACTTGGTCGTGGTGAATAACCCTTTTTATATCTTTGCTTGATGAGACTTTCTTGTATTTTGTTTAGGGTTTTCACATTTATATTAGTCTGAGATATTGATCTATACTTTTTTTATCATTTGGTTTTTCTGGTTTTGGTATCAAGGTGACAGTGGCCTCACAGAATGAATTGAGAAGTATTCTCTCCTTTTGAACTTTGTTCAAGAGTTTGTGAAGTACTGATTTTAATTCCTGTTGGAATGTTTATAGAATTCACTGGTTAATCCTTCTGTGACTGAGAATTTCTTTGTGGAAAGCTTTTTGATGATAGATTCATTCTCTTTACTTGTTATAATTATTCAGATTTTCTATTTTTTCTTAAGTGAGTTTTGATCCTGAGTCAATGTTTGTATCTCTCTAGGAACTTGTCATATCATCTATATTATCCAATTTGTTAGCTTGAAATTGTTGATAATATCACCCTATAGTTTTTTTGTTTCTATAAGGTTGGTGGTTCCAACCCTGTTTAACTCTTCATTTAGCAAATTGAGTCTTTTTTTTTCCCCTATTAGTCAGTTTAGTTAAAGATTTGTTAATTTTGTTGATCTTTCCAAGAACCAACTTCTGGTTTCTTTATTTTGTTTCTGTTATTTTTTTATTTCATTTATCTCTGCTCTAGTATCAAATTAAACTTTGGCTCATTTTGGGTTTAGTCTGCTTTTCTTTTAAGCTTTGTAAGGTGGAAGGTTAGTCTGTGATTTAAAAGCTTTCTTTTTTTCAATTTAGAAATTTGCAGCTATCAATTTATTTCTAAGCACTCATTTAACTGTGTCCCATACATTTTGATACAGTGTATTTTCATTTTCATTCATCTCAAGTATTTACTAATTTCTCTTCTGATTTTCCCTTTGACCCATTGGTTATTTATAAAGATTTTATTATTTATTTATTTATTTATTTGAGAGTGAAAGAGAGAGCATGAGCAGGGAGGGTAGGGGCAAAGGGAGAGGGAGAAGCAGACTCCCTGCTGAGCAGGGAGCCCGATGTAGGGCTTGATATGACCTGAGCTGGAGACTGATGCTTAACTGACTGAGCCACCCAAGCACCCAACCCATCGATTAATTAGGTGTATGTTATTTGATTTTCGCATATTTGGGAATTCCCACATCTCTTTCTACTGTTGACTCAAATCACTCCTTAGTGATACTTGTTTAATTCATATTTTGTTAAATATATTGAGACTTGTTTTATGTCCTGAAATATGGTCTTCACTGGAGAATATTCTGTGTGTACTGTAGAAACATGTGTATTTTGCTGTTGTTGGATGGAGTGTCCTGTAGGTGTCTGTTAGATCTAATAGATGTATTGTGGCTTAAGTCTCTTGTTTCCCTACTGATTTTTTAGGTGGTCTATCCAATCTTGAAAATGGGGCATCTGTTCAACTATTTTTGTTGAATTGTTTATTTTCCCTTTGCTTTTATTAGCTTTTGCTTCATATACTTTAAGGCTCTGTTTTGAGGTGCATATGTTTATAATTATTTTATTTTCTTGATAGCTTGATTCTTTTATCATGATTAATGGTGCTTGTTTGTCTCTAATAATATTTTTTTGTGTGTGTTAAATCTTTTTTCCCCCTGGGTTTCCAGCTCTCCTTTTCTTATTATTTGTATGTTATGGTTTTTATATACTTTTATATTCTTCCTTTTGGGGTAGTTGTATTATTTGATCATTTTTTTTTAAAGATTTTTATTTATTTATTTGACAGAGAGAGAGATCACAAGCAGGCAGAGAGGCAGGCAGAGAGAGAGGAGGAAGCAGGCTCCCTGCTGAGCAGAGAGCCCGATGCGGGGCTCGATCCCAGGACCCTGAGATCATGACCTGAGCCGAAGGCAGCGGCTTAACCCACTGAGCCACCCAGGCGCCCCTATTTGATCATATTTTTATATAACATGTTAACCTCAGTTTTGATTGGAGACTTTAATCAGTTTACAAATAGCATAACTTCTACTAAGGTGGGATTTTTTTTTTTTTAAGATTTTATTTATTTACTTGACAGATAGAGATCACAAGTAGGCAGAGAGGCAGGCAGAGAGAGAGAGAAGGGGAAGCAGGCTCCCTGCTGCGCAGAGAGCCCGATGTGGGGCTCGATCCCAGGACCTTGGGATCATGACCTGAGCCGAAGGCAGAGGCTTTAATCCACTGAGCCACCCAGGTGCCCCAACTAAGGTGGGATTTAGACCTGCCACCTGCTGTTTGTTTTCTGTATGTCTCATGCCTTTCTTGTTACTCTTTTTGTCCATTACTGTTTTCTGTTACATAGGTATTTTGTAGTGTATCCTGTTAATTTACTTTCTCATTCTTTCTCTTTTTCATTATTTCTCATTCTCTTTCATTAACAGTGAATTATAATTTTACTTTCATCAATTATAACAACAAATTAAGAGACACGTTCTATTGATTGCTTTTTTTTCTTTTGTATGGGTCGTATTTTCTTGTTTCTTTATGTTTCTCACAATTACCTTGGGAACATGGATATTTAAAACAATATAATAAAGCAAATCTGAAAGTCTGATGTCTTACCTGCCACATTTTGTTGTTATCGTTCTTGTTGTTTGTTTAATTTGTTGTTTTTTAGTTCAGTGACTTTTCTAGACCAATTCTGGAGTCTTTATTCTTGTCATGTATAGCCATTGGATTCTGTGTAAGGTCAACTTCATGGTCAGTTAATGATCAAAAAGAGAATTCCTTAAATGCCTGCAATCACTAAATCTCCCAGTGTTTGTTGAGGGACTTGCTGTTCCTGTAGAGGATCACTATCGACAAAACCAGGCAGTTGACAACTCCATCTTAGTCTTAACTTTCTGCTTTCATAGAGCCTCAACGTCAGCCAGAGATGAGAGCTGAGGGCCTTCTAGGTCTTTCCAGAACATGTGCGTAGCCCTGTGCAAGTATATGTCCATCCAGATTTGTAGGAAAAATAGGAGTATTTCAAAGCCAAGTTCTATGGGACATCCCATTCCCCAGAGTTTGCTTTTAGCTTTTTGGTTAGACTTTTGAGCCCAACTGTTATATGCTACCTCAGGCAATTATAAAATTAAAATACTTACCTCTCATTTCCTCCATTTCCTAAGTTGTAAGTGATTAATAGGAATGAAGGTGAGCAGAAGGATAAATAAATTACATGTTACAGGTAGCCTGTGGGCTCAAGTGCTTGCAGGGAAGAAGGATTTTTCCACTGAACAAGGTATTAAAGTGGTGAATTTCAGACAGCCTTCTAAGTGGGCTTTTTGGGGGAAACACCAGACATGTCAAATAATGACGGTTATTTGGTAATGAGGTTTTGAAAGAACTCTGTTTTCTTCTCATTGCTCTGGCTGCCATGCTGGACTGCTATTTTTCAAAGTTGTTATGGATCTGGAAGTGGGCTGTGGGAATAGGACAAGTTAAAAAACCATAAGGGGAGCCTGGGGACTCAGTCAGTTGAACATCTGACTCTTGATTTGGGCTCAGGTCTTCATTTCAGGGTCATGCATTAAAGCCCCGTGTTGGGCTCCACTTTGGGTGTGGAGAAGACTTAAAAAAAAAAAAAAAAAGCAGAAACAAAAACACAACCAAAACCCATAAAACTCACTTGCTGGTTTCTGTTTTTGTTTTTGTTTTGTTTTTCTTCATTGCCTGAATGGAGGAGTAAATTTTCATTGGCATTTTTGTTGATATCACCCTTATGCTTATGGTCAAATTTTATGATACATTAAAGTGATTCCTGTAGCTCTTCATCAATGAAACAGGCTTAAATTGAAATGGCCACATTCATTGATAAATTACCAGCAATTTTAAGAGATTACTATTTGAGGGTGTCCTTTAAGACATATAGTTTTAGCAAATATTATGTGGTTGTGTTGAGCTTGTTAGTTTAATGAGTGGGTATGAGACAAAACTTATGACTTAATGGAAACAGAATTTAATAAATAGAAAGTACCAACTGGAAAAACTTTATACTGAAGACTATTATTTCCTCTCTGTTATCTGAACTTAGTCATATTTCTGTCGTAGGTGAACACACTTTTGCCTTTCCAAAAGTTTTCACATTTTAACCTTTGCTTCAGTCCTTGGGCCTTGTCATGATGATCCATTTCTGCAGCCTGATTTTTGGGGAAATGTTCTCGAGCACTGATATTATCTCACTGTCAAAACACTCAAACTTTTTAAGTTCCTTTGAGCCAGTTGGTTGCTCTATAACATGCAATAGGATTTATGTCCCTTCTGCTCACACTCATTCCTATTAATCACTTAGAACTTGGGAAATGGAGGAAATGCAAGGCTGCCTGTCAATAGTTGAAGAACGTGAGACTGAAAATTCTACCTTATCTTTCCTGAGGATCAAGGCTGCTGGAATTCACTGCCAAAGTTGTTGGATTTAGCCCTTCTGACTTGATTCATGGTTTTTGTTGCTTTCATATTTTATATGCTTCCTTTTTTTTTTTTTTTTTTTTTTTTTTTTGGTCATCAGTCTTGGTTTATGTTGGGATTTTATTTCAACACTTAGCCAGCAACTGAGAAAAAAAATTTTTCTTTGAAAGCCCTTTAATGTAAACATTTAACATTATCAATAAAATCACACTGCTTATTCTTATTTTGTCATTTTATAGTTAACACTTTACCATGAGATTATTTGAAATATGTTTTAAAGATATGCTGTGCACTTACTTTTATGGATACAGGCATAAAATGGAAATTTATGAGCCAAATAAGCAAACCGAGATGAATACAGTAGAGGTTAATAGGAAACTTATAATGGTGATAGTGATGTTTGCGTATATGTGTATAATATGATTGTTGGTAGGCTGCTTCAGGAGTAAAAGGAGTATGTGCCGAAAACATTTGGTACATTTTTGGTTATCAGCTTTGTAAGTCTCTTCTCATTGGTTAGAAGCAGCAGTAGGTTGGGGTGTAGGATGAGGGAATGTACATGCGGGAAAAACTTACACTGCCAAGGATGTGCTTCTTTCTTGTATACTTATAGATAGGATGACTAAAGTATTTTGGAGAACAAGAGAGAGTTTTCCATAAGATAGTATTTTTCTCTAAGGAACAGCTTCATCAGTTAAAGAAATTCTATATTCACACTGTAGGGAACAAGGTAAAATTGAGTGTGCATTTCAAGAAATACTTCGTATTGCCACTACATTGTTGGAATTAAAGGTAGAAATCAGATGTTGGTGTTGGGTGCATTTTGAACACTGCTTTGTTTTCTCCCATAAGAAGAAAGTTTATTCCTAGACAAGTGTCAAAAGATCTCAAGCTGTTTCTGAATTTAAAACGTTACCTTTTGGGCACGTGGGTGGCTCAGTCAGTTAAGCATCTGACTTCAGCTCAGGTCATGTGGGGTCCTGGGATAAAGTCCTGCTTTGGGCTCCCTGCGCTGCAGGGAGCCTGCTTCTCCCTCTCCTTCTGCCTGCCACTCTCCTGCTTGTGCTCACTCACTCTCTCTCTCTCTCTTTGTTAAATAAAGCCTTTTTTAAAAAATAAAAATTTACATTTTTTAAAAAAATATTTATTTATTTATTTATTTATTTAGAGTGTGAGCAGGAGAAGGGGCAGAAGGAGAGGGAGAGAGAGAACCTCAAGCAGATGCCACACTGAGCTTAGGGTCTCATGTGTGGCTTGATCTCACTACCCTGAGATCATGACTTGAGTTGAGCTCAAGAGTTGGATGCTTAACTGACTGAGCCACCCAGTTGAATACTATTCACTTGTATTGCTAGTAATATGATTGCAATAACACTTATTTAAGTGATAACATGATATATAGTAAATATAATAACTCATTATGCTTATTTGATTATTCATTTGCTTAGCATTTGCATTACCTTCTGAACATGAAGCAAGAGCAAACTAATGACTGTCCACTGTATTACATGATACCAGCTCTTCATCTAAGTCATGTTTATATAATTATTCCAGGGAGTACGTTCTCAGAACGGTCTTCTTTATTGCAGGGGTTTCAGTTATGGCTCTGACCATATTTACAGCAATCAATAATGCCATTATTTTCTGCTAATTAGGGTACAGTTTTGAAAGAGGTGTAGGGAAGAAGAGGTATCTTAGGTTGCATAATTTTACTATTGATTCTCTCAATGATGTGACAATTAAATTTGATTTCCAACCCAGCTTTAAATGACCATGGAATAACTTGGTCGATAGGTTATCATAATCATCCACATTATGTTTTCATTCCTTTTGACAAATAGCAAGACACCAAATAGAGTAGGACACAGTTAGTTCCCCAATTATACACTATAACCGTGTCAAGCATTGTAGGAAATTATGAAAGCCCAGAAAATGTCCCACACTTATGTTCTAGCCCTTTAATAATAATGGTTCTCTGGCAGGGTCTTCACTGCAAAATGTGGGACAGCATCAGGGCTCTGCATCATTTTCTACAATCACAGGGAAAGCTGGGACTCTTTGATCCAATTCTTTCTAGAGCAAACAATGATCTCCTTTGAAGTTTTCATTTATTTTGGTGGGTGATGCCAGTACAGTATTTTCCCTGGATACTGTCTTTGCAGGGCTATAACTTTCTGTGTTGCAGGAGATAAATTAGGCCATGACTGCAGCTCATAGTAGTGTTATAGGGAGTATAATCACAATAAGATATTTCTCTGGGGAATGTAGTGACGTAAAATGATCAGTCAGACCATTTGCAAAAATAAATGGTGTGGTTAAATGTTTTATTCTTGAAACAGAAATATATTGACCTAATGTGGATATGGACCTAAATTCTTACTGCCTGGTATACTAAATAAATTTACCAAGGATTTCTGTCAGTAACACGCTGACTGTTGTTGCCCACAGCCCACTTCCTCTCACTGGTCTCCAAAGGAAATTCTACTTCCTCAGACTTAAGAAGCAGAATCTTTCTTCCAACAAATAACCAACATGCTTGTCAGGTATTTGAAAACACACAGCATTTCAAATACTTTTCACATTTGGGAAATTCTGTTTTATAATCATTCAGACATTACTTATTTTTCACAGATTACATTTTATTACTTCTCCAGCCAGGTGAGTAACAAGTTAGTGGCTGGCCTTCAAACTACACGTGGTGGTCCCATTCAGCATTTATGGCAAAACACAGCTGGGCTCCGCAATCAGTGGGAGAGAAATGTCATGAACATCCAGAGCAACCAGAAATTTCAGGTATGCATGTTTTATTTTCTGACTATGTCATTGAAGGAAGAATGGTAAAATATAGGTCTTTAACTGATGTAGGAAACAAAGGCAGAAGAAAAGTTATTAAATTTCCTTACTCCCTACAGCCTATTGACAAGTCCTCAAAACAGGCAGAGTGACATTACTCTAGGAACTCAGTTACCTTGATGTTATTTGCTAATGGGAGGAGGCAGTCTTAGCCTGACCCCCAGGACCCTGTAAGTCCATTTTAACATATATAAAAATTCCTTTGGAAATAACCTTTAACTCTACCCCCAAGATACATGTTGGCAATCATTCTCCAAGCATATGGCCCACCAATATACATCTGAAGGGTCTCGTGACTCAGGTTTTATTACACAGTAATAAATGACCTTTCCCAACAACAGCTAGCCCCCTCAAGTCTGGAAACCTTGCTTCCAAAATTCCTTAGAGACTAACACTATCCCTAACTCCCTCCCAACTTGAAAGGATATAATGAGCCATTCCTTGTGACCACAGTGTAGCCCTTTCTACCCATGGGTTTTATCCCCATGCTTTAATAAAACTGCCTTTTTGCACCAAAGACATCTCAAGAATTCTTTCTTGGCTGCCTGGCTTCGAACCCTAATATCTTTCCTATATCATTAATAATAGATGAATTAAAAATAAGATGACCAGTGTCCCAGTTGGCCAAGAACTAAGGGATTTGCCAGGACTGTCAAGCACTGAAACCACAGTCTCAGGAAACTGGGATGGCCAGTCACCCTAAAAGACACCTTTAAAAGACGGGTTTAAATGTTATGTATAAAAACTAAAGTTGATATATTTTAACATATATTTATATATCAGTAAAATATAGCTTTCTAATTATCTTCTTAATTTCTTAAATCCCCTTCATTTTCTATTTCTTTTACTATTCCAACCTCCTCTTTCTTTTCATTTCTTATTCTTAAGAATTACTTATCTTCCAAACTTTTCTCATGCTTATCAGAGAACAGGGTTATATTGGGTAATGAGGAAATAGACAATTTGATTTAAATACTAATTCCAAATGCTGTTCAAGTAGAATAATTGTCATATTCATCTCATGGCTAAACTCAAATTATTCAATACAGCCTTTATTTTCCAAAATAATTTTGAGAATGAAAGCCCATGCAAGCCTATAAAAGACAAACTTATTTATGCAGCCTAATAAAACTTATGTATGGTGGAAATTATAATCTCATGATTATTACAGGAGTTCTTGGTAAAGCATTGCATATTTTTACATTTGAGAGAGCTGAGAAAAATTTCCCATTAAAAACAGGATCTTAAAGCATTTTATAAATTTGCTTTTTAAACCTGGCTTGCAGGCTGATTTAGCCATCTTGGCTAAAGCAGGTTTCCTTTATTGTCTGTTATTTGAATAGTATAATAATCAATTTTGTAATTTTAATACAGAGTAGAAAATCATCTGCCATGTGATGGACTTAGCACTTGCTTAACTATAGGGATTGAATTGGTTTGAATTTTAACTTCAGTTATTTTGAGTGGCAAGAGGAAGGATGGGAGAATGAGCAGGATTTCTACTATAAAATTGAATTGTAAGCTATAAGAATGACACATTTTCTTAACTGATCTGTCATAAATTCACTGTAGTTTGAAATTTCAGGCTTTTGTAAACTAAATGGGGTTCCAAAGAGGATCAGAGAAAATCACTTCGTAGATGGTTAAATGACACCTAGATGAGAGCACGTTAGAGGAACTGTATGGCTGAAAACATAACTCTGCCATTTGAAGCTTTGCATTCTATTGAAGTCAGATTTATTGGTGTGGGGCCTGCATGGGGACCACAGGGTATCTTAAGCCATCAGGCATTCAAGTCCTCCTGTGAATGATTGATTCATTTATTTAACAAAGACTCACTTGGGGCACTCAGGGTGTATCAGGTGGGATTCAGGGAATGTTCCTAGTACATGTGAAGAAAAGAATTTTCTCCCAGCTTTATTGAGATATAACTGATATATGTGTAAGTTTAATGGATGTAATATGATGATTTGATGTATGTACATTGTGAAGTGATTTTCACAATAAAGTTAGCTAACATATCCATCACATTGCAAAATTATAATTTTTATCATGCAGTAAAAACATTTAAGATCTACTTGTCTTTGCAACTTGGAAGTATATAATACAGTATTATTAGCTATATTCACCATGCTGCTTATAGATACTGAGGATTTAGTCATTTTATAGTTGGAAGTTAGTGCCCTTTGACCAATATTTCCCTGTTTCCCCTACCATGCAGACCCTGGCAACCAAAAAATTATTCTGTTTCTATGTTTGGCTTTTATAGAGTCCACGTGTAAGTGAATCATAGAGTATTTGTCTTTCTGTGACTTATTTCACTTAGCATAGTACCCTCAAAGTTCCAGCATGCTGTCATAAGTGATAGGATTTCTTTCCATTTTTAGCTGAATTATACCTTTGTATGTACATACCACATTTTCTTTCTCCATTCATCTGTTGATGGACCCTTGGGTTGTTTATGGCTTGGCTGTTGTAAATAATGTTTCAATAAATAAGAGAGTGCAGATATCTCTTTGAGGTTGTGATCTCAGTTCAATACCCAGAAATAGGATTGCTAGATCATATGGTAGTTCTATTTTTAATTGTTTGAAGAACCACCATACTGTTTTTCATAATGGCTGCACCAGTTTCCATTCCCACCAACAGTGAGTAAGGTTTCCCTTTTCTCCACATCCTTCCAAACACATTATCTCTTATCTTTTTGATAATAGCCCCTCTGAGAGGTGTGAAATGGCATCTCATTGTACTTTTGGTTTGCATTTCCCTGATGATCAGTGATGTTGAGTATCTTTTCATGTACCTGTTGGCTATTTCTCTGTCTTCTTTGGAATGTCTATCTTTGGAATGATATTCTCTAACTGTTTTATTTGTGTGACATTTTTTTCGCTGTTGAGTTGTACGAGTTTCTTATATATTTTGGATGTTAACCCCTTATCTGATAGATAGTTTGTAAGGGGGGCAGTAATGATAGGCATGTGGAAGGGAGACTATGTGTTCCTGGATTTGGGGTGTGTGTGTGCAGACTGAGAACTCTGAGCACCATTAATGCATCTAATTTATTGTGGATTTTCAGGTATCATTAACCACTAAAGAAGTTTCTAGTTTCTTTCTTTTTTTTTTTAAGATTTTATTTATTATTTATTTGAAGGAGAGAAAGAGAGACAGCATTAGTGGAGGGGGGAGGGGCAAAGGGAGAGGGGGAAGCAGGCTCCCCGCTGAGCAGGGAGCCCAATGTGGGGTTCGATCCCAGGACCCTGAGATCATGACGTGAGCTGAAGGCAATTGCTCAACCCACTGAGCCACCCAGATGCCCCTAGTTTATTTAACACTTCTCTTTTTTCTCCCCTATGTCTCTCTGTCTTCTCTCAATAACAAAGCAAAACAAAACAAAACACAAGAGCAACAAATCAGAGCCAAGAGTGCTTTTGAGGGGATTGAGTCACAATGACTGGATACTGAAGGATGAACTTGCTAAAGTCCCTTCTGTCTGTATGCTCACATAACTTTAATGACTGAAATGGGATTTTGTCTGTGTATAAACTTTGTCAGCATTTACACATCTTTTCTGACTCTGAAGCAGAGTGGATGGTCAAAGAACCCTAACCTATCTTTTTGCCAAGCTTTGTGCCTTCCCATCTCTGTCTCCAACTCAAGGTCAAGATCTTCATGGGTAGGGTAGCCAGATGGAGATCTGGGCATTGGGTAGAACTGGAACCAGCTGAGTCTTGTGTGTTAAACCCCTTTAAAACAACTTCCTTGTTTTTTCCCAGCCATCCGTTCCCAAGTGGCCCATTGCAGGGGCTGATGATTAAATATGTGTAGCAGCAACTATAAAACTGAAAACTCCCAAATATATCACTGCGGGGGCCGCGGGGCTGTAGCTGAGGCAGCGAGGTTATTCACTTGAGTGTTTTAAAATGAGTCAGTGGCTCCAGCGAAAGCAGATGCCTGTGCAGTATATTAAGTAGTTTGCCAAAATACTTTATTGCTGATATGAAAACAGCGCTTCTACCTTAGAGGCTTTGTAAAACTTAGGAAACCGTATGACTCTCCTGGGATCCTTTGGCTACACCAATCTTTAAGATTGCAGGCATGTGTTCGTTCTGTCCTGTCAGCAAGGGAGCAGGTGTTCACATGCTTTTGCTTAGCTGAGCCACAGAGACGCACTGTGCTTGTCACACTTCCCGCGGTCCTCGCGTAGCTTCGTCCTGCAAAAGCTTGAGTGACAGGCTTACTGGAGGGTATTTTGTAATCAGCGTCTCCAGACAATATCTGCTGCCTCATCAGTTTATAAGCCTCCGAGAATTACTCTGTTTTCTGCAGTTTTCCCTCCATGCTGCCTTTGGACAGTTTTAAAGCCTTTCATGCTTCCTTTAGAGATGTCCAAATAGGAGATGGCAGTTTCCGCTGGACCAGGGCGTAGCACGGGCTTCTGAGAAAGTCTCTGTCATGTGGGGGCTTTGTCACCTTTATGTGTACAGTGCTAGGTCCACGCCTTAATGAAATGAAGCGCATTCATTTCTGAGGGAATACTGCAACCTGACAAGGAATTGTATTTATGCATCTAGTCAACAAAGACAGCAGCATTTAAGAAAGTTTCTGAAGATGTTTAAGGAGTAATAACACCTAGGATTTACTGAGCACTTACTACCCCATATAATGCACTGCATTTAGTCCTTTGTATATATGATTTTATGGGCCCTGCATAGCAGTCTTCTGAATCAGAACTATAATTCACAAGCTTTGGAGAGTGAAATAACCTATTAAACTCCATCCAGATTAGAACCCAGTATAGTTTGATTTCACATCTTAATCATTTACTCACTGAGCCATGATCATTTCTTTATCATGTTAAAGCATTATAAGGATTAAAAAAAAATAAAAAAGCATTATAAGGATTTATAAAATATAGATGGAAAAATCCAACTTCTAGATTTGTCCAAATATGTTGCAGGTGACTCATTAAACATTCTTTTGCCTGCTGTGTTGGATAAAACAACATTTTTATACATTATTCTGCTGATTAACTGCAATTGCATTTCTCAGAATTGTAGATTTAAGCAATTCATTTTGCTATTGTCCTAAAATATTTGCAGAAGCAAATAATAAACCAGGCCAAATATATAGCAGAAATTTAGTCTCAGATGCAAGTAAAACCTTCCCTCGCTCTCCTTTTCTTTGTTCTTGAAGGTACTTTCATATTGGTTTTATGGGTAGGAAGGAAGGAATACTGCATTACTAAGTATATCATTGACTGTGATTTTCCTGTCAAATGTTTGGATTCTCAAAGTTAATGAGAAGTCAGTGCCTGAATTTTAAAATGATATCAAAGCATTTTTTTGTATGCTATTATCTGCTTGTCATTTCTTTGATATTCCATTTCTACATGCCAAAGAGTTCTTAGCAACCTTGTATTCAGAAACAATAGATTTTATTAACATGGACGAGAGAGAAGTACTCATAAAAATAAATACAAATCATTAAGTTAAAAAAATCTACTCTCACACTCATGATTGGAGTCATTTTCCCTTATAAGTCAAGATTATTTACTGTGTGAACCCATGATGGCAAAAAATTACAGTCATCTTTTTGCATTTCACATGTTTGCTTGAGAAATAATATTGAATGCACACTACTTATTAAGAAAACTTTCCTATGATAAATCTAACTACTAGAGTTTCTGTTCATGCAGTTACTGGTGTCATCCAAGCAAGTTTATGGCTATTATTTAGCTACTGTCAAAGATTCGTTGAAGATTTAAATCTTGAAGGCTTGAACGCTGACTCCTTGCCTCCCTTAGAGGCCATCTTCTCTTAAAATGTTTGGGGTGAAAGCAATTTGTAAATTATTTACTGTTGATCAGTGCAGCCCTTACCTGACTTCTATGATGTCGTTAAACTTCTAACTTCATTATCTGTATTATTTTATTTGCTAGTTTGCTATTCTTTGCTTTATTTTCCCTAATGCAGTTAAAATGAGGTGGATGTTTGGAAAAACTTATTTACCAAAGTTTTGGGGAAAACAAAGGATGCTAGGCCTCACTTTTCTTAGAAATACAACTACCAAACATAAACATGGCTTCTGACCCTAGACCTGGCTTTTTAAAAAAATCATCTTGAGATTCCACTTTCTTGAGCTGGCTCAACCCATCCTTCTTTTTAGGATCCCAGCCAAAATCTCTGGAAAGTCTTTCTATTTAAATATATTTAATTTGAGTACTGCATTATGTCTGATGGGTCTTAAGTTTTATAGCTACACAGACCCATGGGTGAATTTACCTACATTTAGAGAAATAGTGTTCTCCCTAAGAAAAACATTTCCCCTTGCTAGACCAATTTTCACACTAACTTTTCTTCAGTTAGACCAAATTAACATATAATTTAATTGAATCAAACAAATATACATATTGCAAACTTTGATGGAGAGAATTGAAGGTGAGAAGGTCACTTAAAAGCCTTTTCATTAGATCAGGAATGAAGATACAGGGAGAGAAGTTGGAATGGAAAGCAGAGAAGGCTTCACAGGTCTTGATGGTTTGGGTGTAGGGCTAGAAGAGAATGTGATTCCTCAAGCCACTTTGGAGTTTTGAGCATTGAAAAGTGGCAGTCTTCTGGTGCCATTGTCAGAGAATCGGAGTCATGGGAGGGGAACAAATATGAATTAGAAGTGACTTTTGTCATCTGGTGAAAACGTCCAGGAGGCTGTGGAGATATGGTCAGAAAGCTCAGAGAAGTGGATGATGTTTGTGATATAAATTTGTGTTTCATCGGCTTGGGTGACAGTTTAAACCCTGAAGATCAATGGGTTTGAGAAGAAAGTGTGGAGAAAGAAGGAGCAAACTGGTGATTAGTTCATGCTTATCTCTCCTTCTCTCTTTAAATATGGCTACCACTGATGTGTCCTTAGCTCAGCAAAAACAGGTGAAAAGATTTTCAAGAAGGATAAATCTTAATCTGTAGAGAACAGATTTTTTATCTATAAACACACTATTCATACAGTGGCTTACATACTTTATAATAACTCGGTGTTACAATAATAGGTAACACTTATTTAATACTAACTGTATACCAAGTGCTGATAGACATGTAATAACTCATTTATCTGTGCATAAATCTTAACATATAGGGAATAGCATTATTATTTATTTTAAAGATTTTATTATTTATTTGAGAGAGAGCTCACTTGTGAGAGAACATGAACTGGGGGGAGGGGTGGAAAGAGAGGGAGAAGCAGACTCCCCGCCGAGCAGGGAGCACAAGGAAAAGGACAGATGTGGGGTTAAATCCCAGGAGCCCGGGATCATGACCTGAGCCAAAGGCAGACGCTTAACCGACTGAGTCACCCAGGCACCCCAATAACTTATTTTTATCAGTGCCTTTTTACAAAGAAGGAAACTGAGGTACAGAGATGTTAAATAACTTCTAATGACCTGTTGCTATTAAGTGGTTTAGCGAGGGTCTGAACCCAAGTAGTCTGTTTCCAAACACATACTTTAATCATTGTGCTCAACTCCCCTCAGATAAAATCATCCCTATGTAAGTCTTTTCTTTCCCCCTCTAAAATGGCTTTTTATTGAAAAGCAAAGCACGGCACTTGGGTGGCTCAATGAGTTAAAGCCTCTGCCTTCTGCTCAGGTCACGATGCCAGGGTCCTGGGATCGAGCCCCGCATCAGGCTTTCTGCTCAGTGGAGAGCCTGCTTCCTCCTCTCTGCCTGCCTCTCTGTCTACTTATGATCTCTGTTTGTCAAATGAGTAAATAAAATCTTTAAAACAAAAAAAAAAAAGGCAAAGCAAATTTGCAACACATTTTTAAATGTTTGTAAATTGGGTCACAAAAGGGATGCAAAATGTTTGCAGTATAACTATTATATTCATGCAGCTTAAGTCATTCATTGAATCTTACACCAGTACAAACATAAGGTTATTTCATGACTAAGAGTAGCCCAAATTTGGGCACCTGGGTGTCTCAGTCAGTTAAGCATCTGACTCTTGATCTCAGTTCAGGTCTTTATCTTAGGGTCCTGAGTTCAGACCCTGTGTAGGGCTCTTCCCTGGATGTGGAGCCTACTTAGAAAAAAAAAAAAAGAATTAAAGAAAGAGTAGCCCAAATCTAATAACCAAAACTGTATTAGTATCAGAAGTAATATTAAAATGTTAAATGGAAAAGATATCCACTAATTTTCTTACCAAATGGAATCTACAAACTAAATTTTTAGAAACTGTAAAAAGAATGACTAAAACTATAAACCAAGCAGTTAGGTTTATAGAAAATTCTGGGGAAAGTAGTGAAATAAAATACTGAGAAAATAATCAATTAGTGTGCATGTAAAACACTCCCATTTTAGTCACGATTTTGATACTAATACACTGTAAAGGGATTTTGCAAAAGTTGATCAGCTAGGTGCTACAAATAAACCTTGAGACTCAATTCTCTGTAATTGTTATCTTCTAGATGTGGTTTACTTGAGGTTAGTCACATTTCATCTACTTTCCTGTATGTATTCCCAGAAAGATCTAGTCTCTACCAGAGATCACACAATCTGTAGTAAAATCATTTAGAGATGGTTACTACTGTTTGCCAAGTACTTTTGCCATCCTATTTCTATTTTTCCTCAAAATTTTCTTTTTCAGATGTATAACCAGCACTCATCTTTTCAGGTGCCAAGTGGATTAGTTGGTCTACGCAACAATCTTTGATAGGCCTTTTCCAGCATTGTCCTCCTTTACAAGTAGTCGTGTGGTTATTATGTTTTATGTGATGAGGACTCTCTTAGGGCTACATGTTGACATATCACTCAACAGGTTGTGGATGTTTCACATTATATTTTCAATAGTCTATTAGATAGCATCTTGTTTGAAAGGAAATACATCAGTATGTCATGTTGTAGAGAGAATGTGGTATGGCAAAAGGACCTGCTAGAGTCTGCTGTATGGAGATCAGCTGTCAAGCTAAAAAATAAAATGTTTATATTATAAATAAGGCTGAACAATGCACATGGTTTAATGCATCTATGAATTAAGCCTCAAACATCACTGGTATTCATTAGTGAGGTTGGGAATAATGCTCTCCACCAACACAGCAATTTTCTGTTGATTTAAGTAACTAGGAAATTAGAGAGTAGTTTCTTCCTAAGTTTCTCAGATTTATTACACCAGAGTATTTCCTCTTGGTGCAGACTTGGGCTGGATTTACATCACAATATCACATTCACTCATTTTTTTTTTTTTAAGTTTATTTATTTGAGAGAGAGAGAGAGGGAGAGAGCAAGAGTGAGCGTGATGTGGGGCACGGGGGCAGATAGAGAAGGAGAGGGAGAATCCTCAAGCAGACTCCTCACTGAGCATGGAGCCTGACGTGGGCCTCAATCCCAGGACTCAGAGATCATGACCTGAAGGAAAATCAAGAGTCGGACACTTAACCGGCTGAGCCACCCAGATAACCCTCACATTCACTCATTCTAGTAATAAGTCACTGCACAACCATTTCTAGTCACTGTCCCAAGTTTTATTTAGATAATGGCAGAAAATGTGCAGAAGGATAGAGCACAAGGACGCCAAGGCAAGCCTGTGAGCAAAATTTAGAGAGCCAGAGGTGGAAATGTGGCACAGTTGCAAAATGCCAAGAACCAGAGATCAGGATGGAGCTGGGTCCAAGAGCTGGTAAATACTGAATAGTGTGAACACATACAAACCAAGCAGAAATGATGAGACGGCAAAAACCAGATGAATATTGGTTCATTTCACAAACATGTTATATAACCTATGGTAGACATTTGAGATAAAGAGATGACCAATTTTCTTGTCCTTGAAAATATATGTGTGGATTTCTTTCCACTTGGAAATGTCATGGTCGCCAAAGTGTTTCTAGAACTGGCGTGTTTTTTTTATTTGTAGGCTCTGTGCTATAATATTCCTTGCTTTATGCTTTTGTTTTGTTTTTCTTATGCAGGTTGTTTTTCAAGGTCAAATAATTTCAACTCCTGAACAGGATGAAGTCGTAGCTATTGACGATATATCTTTCAGTTCAGGCTGTTTGCCTGCAAATGGTAAGAACTTTTTCTCATTTTAATCCTTACTATGTATATAAATTCAGTGCATTTTAAACATTGTGTAATGACTTTCATTCTTTGAATGAAATGAAAGCATTGTGTATGCTCGTTCGTTCATTCTTTCTTTCTGGCCTGATGTTTTAAAGTGGACTATTTTCCATTGTATAACAGCATCTAGGTTTATGCCAGAAGTTAAAATAAGTTGTTTTTTCACTACGTCTGATGCTGTTAAGAGTTGAAGGGATAATTTGGTCTCAGATTTGAAACCTTGTAGCAATGTTTACACTGGCTAGTTAAATCTCACCAAGAGAACTCCTTGCCCCTTAGGAGAAAGGTGAAAACTGGCTTCTCCAGGCTTGAAATTGTCTTCTTGGTGAATTGATTTGACTCTTCCACTGAAAGACACAACTGGAGGGAGAGAGATATTAGTTATAATCTATTTTCTATTTAGACTGAAATAGCTAGATCAATAATCCACATATATCAGATCTAAAAAATTACTCATATTGGTTCTCTGATTATATTAACTGAATTCTATTTACCATGCATATTGTTCTCAATAGAAAAGTTTAATGTTAAAATTATGAATTGGTCAGGATAACTTAATTTAGTCTAATGATCATGCAAAATCATATATATGATTATAGATAGTTGATAGATTTTTTTCCCTTTAAAATGTTATTATACTGTAGTGTGAGATAGCATAATATAGCTACTTTGTCGAGAGGATTCTAAGTTCTAATTTGGTACAAAGATATGGTAGTTGTGGTAAATTATATTTCGAGAACAGAAGAGTTGAGTTGATTTACCTAAAGGAGACCAAGGAATCTTGATAAAGGATGCCTGTATTATGCTTCGATTTTAAACAGCACTTCCGCTGGTAGAAGAGCTTTATAGGAATGCATCTCTTGACACTTAGACAAGATGGTAGGGTTTTATAGGAGCTGCTGACAGCTCCTTCCACACTAGAACACAAAAAGCTTTCTCTCATCTTTATATTATCAGTTATCAGTATATTTTAGCTAAGAAATCACTATATGGTAAATTGAAATATAGATAAATTGAAATGGAGAACTAAGGGAGCAGACTATAAGGTCCACCCATTCCTAGAAGGAAATTGTTGAAGTATAAACCTCAATGCCTTTTCACCAACAGAAGGTAATATTTCTAGGATTTATCAGAAGGGAACCAATAGATCAGGAGAGAATACACTGTGGACCGCAGGCAGAGAAGACCCAACTACTGACTGCTCTGCCATTCAGTCTCCCCTCATGCTGTCTCCTCTGTTACCCTGGATGGTATTCCTGGATCCAGAGTGCGGCTTGTAATGGGGGCAGTTTGGTTTGCTTAGTTTGTATGGGGCAGCTGGTCCCTAACTGTGAGCACTTCAGCAGTATCTTTATATATCACCTTTTCTTAATAGTTTCTGCAGAAACTGAGATCTGCCAAATAAATTGATCCCCAGCTAGTCATGTGTATTGCTCGGTCTAGCTAATCACCCCCCAAAGAAAATAAGGAATGAAATCAGCTATTGGCCAGACTTTCCTAACTGTAGGGAAAATTAGAACCTGGCCTCTGCCTCAAAAACTTTGCATTACAACAAAGAGGAACATGCTGGGGTTAGGCTTGGGACTTTACATCGCCTGTATTAGGACTCTGCTGTCATTTCACGGA
Source organism: Lutra lutra (assembly GCF_902655055.1). NCBI lineage: Eukaryota > Metazoa > Chordata > Mammalia > Carnivora > Mustelidae > Lutra > Lutra lutra. Next base: position 20,866,819 of record NC_062285.1, on the reverse strand, counting down.
TGACCTTTCTGTTCATCTTTGGATCTGGGAACCAAAGCCATTTCCTTAATTCCTCATGATCCATCTACTGGGACAAAGGCCAGTGTAGATGGACCATAATAAATATTCAGAAGACAGATGCCAGATTTTTAGTAAGCACTTAAAAGAGCTCTATAAGATCACTATAGAAGCAAAAAAGCAATAGTCACAGGAGTGAGAACACAAAACGTTGTTCATTCAATGAAAGGTCGTGGTCAAATAGAAAAAATATTGGTGTCTATAATTTCTAAGACGATAGTTCCAGATAATGTTACAGCCATATTGTTTTTGAGGTGGTGTGGAAATAAAGTTTACTGAAGATAAGGCTTGAATTGTAAAGCAAAGTTATAGGCCTTTCACATGGATATTAAATGTATGCAACATTACAAGGTATGGGGCTAGAGAAGATTTTGAAATCCCAAACGGAAGTCGTCCATGAATACGGATGCATGGATGACCCAGGGCAATAAGTTGGATGTCATGAGCCAAGATGTTTTTACACATGGAAGAATAAATGAATCAACATCGGGGATTTAGAAGAATGGCGACCTTTAATTTTAGGCCTTGTATTTATTGGGGCATTGGGAAAAGATATCCCTCTGGAGATTTGCAAAAGAAGTAGTCTCTTTTTGGAAAACCAGTATCCAGATAAGGTCACACAGTATGTTCTTTTAACTTGAGGGTGCAGGGAGTTTTGTTTTATTGTTTTTCAAATGGAATGAGGGTCGATAGCATATTTGAACTTTTGGGAGGAAAACAAAGCAGCATGAGGTTTAATAATGGAGAAATAGAATAAAGTGTAATGGAATAGGATTGACATTTGGTTGGAGTTGCATTTTGTAAATGGTAGGAGTGTGAGAGATGGTAATATTATGTAACATTAAATTTCCAAATGAGGGGCACCTGGGTGGCTCAGTGGGTTAAAGCCCCTGCCTTCTGCTCAAGTCATGATCCCAGGGTCCTGGGATAGAGACCCACATCGGGTTCTCTGCTCAGCAGGGAGCTTGCTTCCTCCTCTCTCTCTGCCTGCCTCTCTGCCTACTTGTGATCTCTGTCTGTCAAATGAATAAATAAAATCTTTTTTAAAAAATTCCAAATGATTCTTTCTAGTCAAGTTCAGAGGTTATAGTGATAGACTAACCTTAGTCAATCACTAGAATCAAAGAGAAGTGATTGATTCTGAGCTTTATTAGACTATTAGATGGGGATCACTGAGGATGGGGCCTGAATTTTAAAAAAGGTTCTCGGGACACATTTTGTGAAACCAGCTGATCTCAGGTTTAAGAACTGAACTAGGATTTGGGGTACCTGGGTGGCTCAATGGGTTAAGCAATGGACTCTTGATTTTGGCTCAGTTCATGATCTCAGGGTCATGGAGGCTGCTCTCTCCCTCTTTCTCTCTCTCTGCCCCTGTATGCATCCATTCACTCTCTCACTCTTAAAAAAAAAAAAAAAAAAAAAGGAACCAAACTAGCATTTGGGAGTCATGCATTCTGGTCTCATGCTGATTATTGCACTTGGCAGGGAGTGTCCTGGGACAGAGTTCCAGCTGATCAGAGAGTGGTTTCAGTCCCATGCAGTCCTGATGGTGATGATCAGGGAGCATCTGAGACATGCAGGCAGAGCCAACTCAACCTTTTCCAGACATCACCATCAGAAATCTTACTCCAGTGGAGGGTGGAGTTAGGGATGCATTTGGTTGCAAAAAAAAGAGAAGAGTTTTCTAGTTGACTTAAGAAAATAAGAGGAGATGGACAGTTACGGACGTAGATTCTTCAACTTTGATACTGTTAAAGTCAAGGACTAAGGGATTTCCTTGGTATTTACTTCATGCCTGTCACCTTATATTCTTAAAATGACTGTTGAGGTTCTGTACATCTCACATTCAGGCAGGAGGAAGGCAGAAATGAGAAAGGGCAGTGTTTTTGGTCATGCCATTGGCTAGATGATGGTCACATGGCTACCTCGGTTGCTAGGCAGACTAATAAATTTGAGTATTGGGATTCAGCCTCTATAATAGAGGCAGGCAAGGAAAACAGGTTTATGAGATGAGTGAGCAAATGGATCAGAATACTTAGAAGTAAATTCTAGCTTTCTTTCAAATCTGTTCCTTGCATATATTCTCTTTTTAAATTATTGACATCTGGTCTCACTCAGTAGCCTAGGAGATATTCTTAAATCATTCTCCCCTTTTCGTATCTCTCTATTAATCTAGTTAAAAAATAGCAGTGAGGGCCTGTTCTTACATTTTTCAAATTGTCTCCTCTTATTTACCATTATTATTTATCCAACTGTGATTCCCTTAAGCATGTATTTTTTTCCCATGGACTTTTAAAAATTCTGGTTTTGATCTATTCAACTCTACTACCCAGTACTATGTACTGTCCACCAGATTATACTTTCTAACATACAAATATGACCAATCTCTACTTTTAAAAATATATCAATAACTCTTATCATGTCCAAAATAGAATTCACATTTCTTATAAATTCTTACTTCAAATTTCTAAACTCACAGGATCCTGCTCTTGCACACAAGCCCAACTTCCTCCTTCATAGTCCTCCAAGAATCCCCAGACTCTGACCAGAACAAATTGCTTAGTAGTTCAGCAACACAGTGTTGTCATCTTATTCTTGGGTATTTTTGTAAACTTTTCTCCCTCTGCCCATTTCATAACTTTTTTATTTTTTATTTATTTTTGGCTGTCCTCCTACTACTGACTGAGCAGACTAAGTGGAGGTCTCTTTTCTGGGAAGCCTTCTCTTACAGAAAATTTTCCCCAGACTCCCATCCCCCCCCCCCCTACACACACAGATACACACTGTATTGATTTGTTTTTGTAGCTAAACACTAAGTTTCTTGAGGAAACAGTTACTAGTGTCTTATTCCTTTGTGGATCTCCAGCACAGAGCAAACACTTAATAAATACTTGTTGACTAAATGACTCAACACTGAACATGTGCAATTATTTAAGTATCAAGTATTTGAGAATTTGAGTAAATTCTTCTTTCCTCTGAGCTGCAAGTGTTCCATTTCATAGAACAGAGATTTAAATAAAATATCTTGGGACTATTTTTTAGCAGTACTTATATTTATGCTAAGAATATATATTATTTTTTTGCTTTTGTTTTAACATCAGAAATTAATGTATGTCTTCAAGCTATCTAATGTGATTTTAGAATCTGAGACTTCTAGCTTCCAAAATCATGAGAAGACAAATTATGTTGTATAAGTGACCAGATTTGTGGTGCTTTGTTTTGGCAGCTCTAGCAAACAATTAGAGAGGCTTTCCTGAGCTAATTCTGTAACATATGAATTCTTTCTCATCTGTAGCCACTAAAGTCTCTGCTTAGGAGAGGTGGTCATCTCTACATTTTCTGTAGAGACTGTAGTTTTCCCATCAGTATGGTAGCTAGAATACAGAGATGCATTTTTAAAATGCTTAAACTAAGTAACTCTGAATCCTATATCCATTGAAAATATCTTTCAGGAATTAAGATAAAATAAAGACATTCTCAGATGAAGAAAAACTATAGAATTCATCCCTGGAAGAGCTACTCTAAAAGAAATGCTAAGGCAGGTTTTCCAGCTGACAAAGAAAAAAAAAATGCCAGAGGAAAATTTTATCAGTAGGAATAAAGAAAGAACAACAGAAATCATAAATATCAGAGTAAATATAATGTAATTACCTCTAAAGATTTTTATGTACACAGGACTCTTACAAGCAGATTTTTGAACATCCTCTTGGTGGGTTCAAAATATGTAGGTGTAACACATACGGTAAGTAAACCATAAAGTTGGGAGTGTAGAAGTCCATACCTTTAAGACATCTACATTTTATTAGAAATGCTAACAAACTCTATGTGGAGTGTTAAACTGAGGGGTGTGTATTATTATCCCTAGGAGGAACACTAAACAGATATAAGTAAAGGAAATAGATACACTAAAATTGAGCATAAAAAAATTAAAATACTGAAATAATCCACTAGAAGACCAAAACAGAAGGTAAAAGCAGAAATAATAGTAGCGTGGTGGTAAAGAGCACAAAGAATAATAAATGCCAAGGACACAAACTGAAAAATAATAAAATTGCTAATTTAGTTATAATGATAAAGTAATTACATTAAGTGTAAGTGGCATATGTATTCCTTTTGAAAGTCAGAGGCAGTCAGATTGGTTGAAAGATAAGAGCTAACTATATTTTGACTGCAAAAGCTCATTTAAAAATAATGATATAGATTAGTTAAAAGTGAAGGTATTCAAATATGGTTAATTAATCTATGACAAAGTAGGGAAGAATATACATTGGGGAAAAGACAGTCTCTTCAATAAATGGTGCTGGGAAACTGGACATCTACATGCAAAAGAATGAAACTGGACCACTTATTACCATATACAAAAATTAACTCAAAAATGAAGTAAAGACTTAAATGTGAGACATAAAAGATAAAACTCCTAGAAGTAAACATAGATAATAATGTCTTTGAGATTGGCCAGCTAAGGAAAACTATAACAAAATGATAAGGCAAACTACTGAGTAGAAGAAGATAGTTCTGAAAATACATCCAATAGATGTAATTATCAAAATATATAAAGAAATTATACAACTCAACACTAAAACATTCTGACAATCCAATTAAAAAATGAGCAGATGATCTGCATAGACATTTTTCCAAAGAAGACATTCAGATGGCCAACAGACACATGAAAAGATGCTCACCATCACTCATCATCAGGGAAATGAACATCAAAAACCACAATGAGAAATTATTTATGCCTGTCAGAATGGCTAAAATGAAAATGAAAAGAAATAATAAATATTGGTAAGGTATATAGAGGAAAAGAAACCCTCATGTACCATTGGTGGAAATGTACAGTGGTGAAGTCACTGTGAAAAAAATATGGGGATTTCTCAAAAAATTAAGAATTGAAATACTGTGTGATCCAATAATTCCACTATTAGGTATTTACCCAAAGAAAACAAAAACACTAATTTGAGAAGATATATGCACTCCTATTTTTATCACAGCATTATGTACAATAGCCAAGCTATGGAAGCAACGTAAGTGTCCATCAGTAGACAAATGAATAAAGAAGATGTGGTGTGTATACACACACACACACACACACACACACATACACGCATATTATGCAGCCATAAAAAAAGATGAGATCTTGCCTTTTGTGACCACATGGATGGAACTAGAAGGTATTATGGTAGGTGAAATAAGCCAGACAGAAAGATAAACACAATATGATTTTAATTGTATGTAGAATTAAAAAAAAAAACCCAAATGAATAAATAAACCAAAAACAGAAACAATCCATAAACAGAACAAACTCATGGGTGCCAGAGGGGAGTGGGGTGGAGGTATTGATAAAATAGATGAAGGGGAGTGACCGGTACAGGCTTCCAGTTATGGAATGAATAAGTCATTAGGATAAAAGGTACAAGGTAGAGATATAGTCAATGGTACTGTAATAGTGTTGTATGGTGACAAATGGTAGCTACAGTTGTGGTGAGCACAGGATAATGTATAGGTTTGTTCAATCACTAGGTTGTACACCTGAAACTATTGTGACATTATATGTCAACTACACTTAAAAAAAGAAAGAACAATAAAGAATTTTTAAAAAGTGAAGGGATTAAATGAGGTAGTATCACTATTTTAATGTCAAACAAGATGTGCTTCAGAACAATGAAAATTAATAGGGATAAAGAAGGATATGATATGATGATAAAAGGGTAAACTCACTAAGAAGAACAGTCTCTAAGATATGTGTACCTAAAAGCAGCATGAAGAAATGAAAGAAGAAATAGGCAAAACTACAATTATACAAGGAGACTTGAACACACATCTCTCAGTAAATAATAGAAAAAGTATACCAAAAAACATCAGCAAGAATTTGCAAAACCTGTGGAAAAAAATTTGTATGGAACCACAAAAGACCTCAGATGACCAAAGCAATCGAGAAAGAACAAAGCCAGAGGCATCTTACTTCCTGATTTTAAATTAGACTACAAAACTATCCTAATTAAAACAGTTTGGTACTGGCATAAAAAAATGACACGTAGACCAATGGAATGGAATAAAGAACCCAGAAATGAAACGCTATATATAGATCAACTAATATTTGATAAGGGGTTAAGGATACTTAATGGAGAAAGGATAGTCTCTTCAATAAATGGTGTTGGGAAAATTGACAGCCACGTGGAGAAATGAAATTGGACCCTTATCTTGTTCCACTAACAAAAATTAAACCTAAATGGATTAAAGACTTAAACATAAGACCTGGAGCCACAAAACTCATGGAGAAAGCATAGGGGAAAATCTCTGACAGTAATCTTGGCAACCTTATTTTTTTTGGGGGGGAATGACACAAAAACCATAAGCAACAAAAGGAAATCACCAAGTGAGACTATACATCAAACCAAAAAACTTCTGCACAACAAAAGAAACAATCAACAAAATGAAAAGCCATCTATGGAAAAGGAGAATATTATCTACCTACTTGAAATAATTGATATTTTAAAAAAATAATTTAAAACTATAGCAGTAATGAACTTAAACTCCTTTTAAGTGCATGTGGAACATTTAGTAACATAGACTATAGCCTGGGCCCAGTGGCAAGACTCTAGGGAGGCAAATAACATGCTTTCACAGATACAGAATTCAAGGGGTCACTAAAAGCTTGTTATTATGGACCAAATTGTGTCCCCTCCAAACTTCAGATCTGGAAGCTCTAACTCCCAGTGTGACTATATTGGAGATAGTGTCTTAGGTAACTAAGATTATGTAAGATCATTAGGGTATGGTCCTAATATGACAGGAAGGACTATGGCCTTGTCAGAAGAGGGGTTCACTCTCTCTCCCTTCCACCCCAGCTCTTTCCTTCTCCCTCCCCATCACCCATATCTTTGTCTCTCCCTGTCCCTCTGTCATGTGAGGACACAGTGAGAAGATGGCCATGTACAAGCCAGGAAGAGGACCCTTATGAGAACCCAACCACACTAATAGCCTGATCTTGTACATCCAGGCTCCAGAACTGTGAGAATATAAATTTTTGTTCGTTAAGCCATCCAATCTATGGTACTTTGTTATAGCAGCCTGAGCAGAGTGAGACAAACACTAATTAACATAAATAATATTTTAATACCACATAGTGAGAGCTCACAATTAATGAAAAAAATCAATGATGAACAAAATATAAAAATACTAAATGAAGATAGTATTACTGAATTTTCCAGTCTCCGATATGGCTTAGCAGTACTACGGGGGCTGCAGACAACCCTCAAGAATGTTAAAACAATTGAAATGGTAAAAAAAAAAAAAAAATCCTCTGAGCAAAATGAAATTTAACTACAAATCTGGGACATCCACAGTCATTTGGAAAGTAAATGTCACACATTTACATAAAACAGACTTTGAAGTTGTCAAGTATTTTGAACTGAAAGAAAATGAAAATATAACTTACTAAAATTTGTGTAACATAGCTCAAGCAGTGCTTAGAAAAAAAAAGTAATTGATATAAAATTTTTATTAGGAAAGAAGAAAGCTCTCAAGGCAGTAAATTTAACTATCCATCTAACTAAAGTAGAAAAAGAAGAACATATAAAAGCTAAATCAAGCAGTGGGAAAATAATACGTATAAAGACAATAAATAATGGAATTTTAGATGGGAAAGTAATAGAGAAAATTATCAAAACCAAAAGCTGGGTTTGACCAAGAAAGAAAGAGAAAAGGCACACATTACCCTATTAGGTGTGAAATAGTGCTAATACCAAAGACTCTCTGGGTATTAACAGGATAATAGAAATAAGGAAATAACCACCAAAACTCTATGCACATAAATAAAACAATTTATGTGAAATGAACAAATTCCTTAAAAGTCATAAGTGATCAAAAGCTATTCAAGAAGAATGTGATAACTTGAGTAGTTTTATGTTTATTAAAGAAATATGACTCATAGTAAAAATCTTCCATTAAAGAAAACTTCAGGACCACATGGTCTCACTGGAAAATCCTATCAAATATTTAGGGGAAAAAAACCCCCACAAGTTTTATACATTCTATTCCAGAAAATATAAGTGAAGATAATACTTGTTACCTTAGTCTATAAGGGCAGCTTTGTCCTATCATGAAACCAAACAAGGATATTTTAAGAAAAGAAAGCTACAGACCAATGTTTCTATCACAAAAGATCTTTAACAGCATATTAACAAATGGAATATGCCAGGAATGGCCAGCAATCCCTGTACCCACAGATGAAAAATTACTCCAGACTTTGCTGTGAAAGAGAGGAGAAGGCAAGGGGGTCAATGCTCAGAGGCGAATACCTTTGCTCTTTTTTGCTCTCACTTTTATTGGTCCTTCAGGATACTCACATATCCTCATCACTATTTCTCAAGTGGGTGATGTGTGACAAGGGGCCTTACAGAAACTAGGAGGATCTGTTTACAGGAAAGATAAGATACACTAATATGCTATTCTGCTAAACATAGCCTAAGGCAAGCTGTTTGGGCTAAGAAAGCTTCCGGAAGGGAAGGCAACTCCGGAAGGCATTACAACCTTTCAGCAGCTGAGTGGCCTTGGGCCTTGGCATTCCAAAGGCACAGGGCTACTCTGAAACCTACCCCGCCCCATGTTACATTTTAACAAGCCAGGTATTATAGCTGATTTCATTAACCCCAATGGAAATCCAGTAACATATTAGAAAGAGAATACATTAAAATCATCCAGGAGATGCAGAGTTGGTTCAATGTTTGGAAAGCGATTAGTGTAATGTACCTTGTTAACAGACAAAAGAAGAAAAGCACATGATGATCTTAGTAGATGCAGAAAAAGCATTTGACAAAATCAACGTACAGCCATAATTAAAAACCTCAGCAAACGATAGACATCTATAACCTAATAAAGGGCAGAGATAAAGACCCAACAGCTAACATCATACCCATTATGAAAGAATGAATGCTTCACCTCTAAAACTGAGAAGCAGGCAGTGATGTCCACTCTTACCACTTGTATTCAATGACATACTGGAAAGCCCAGTCAATGCAATAAGGCAAGACATAGAAGTAAAGGCATACAGTTGGAACAGAAGAAATAAATCTATCCATATTTGCAGATAACATCATTGTCTGTGGATAAAAATCATAAAATGTATTTAAAAAAACTTCTAGAATTAGTAAATGAATTTATCATGATAGTGATACAAAGTTGGTATAAAATCAATTGGATTTCTACATAATGGCAATGAATAATTAGAAACTGAAATTAGACAAATGACATTTGTAATACAATCAAAGTAAATTCTTACTTATAACTCTAACAAAAAATATTCTGAAAACTAGCAAGTAATGATCAAAGACATCAAGAAGATCTGACTAAATAAATGGAGTATTGATTGAAAGATGATGGGTCTATGTTTGCCAAAATTCATAGAACTGGATAATCAAAAGTCTGACTTCATTTTACCATATGTAAGTTTAAATACATTTAAAGAAGAAATAGTAACTTTTAAAAGTTTAAACAATTCTGATGGTGAGGAAGCTGCCACATAGAGTACTTAGTAGTAGTATCTTTTTTTTTTTAAAGATTTTATTTATTTGATAGACAGAAATCATAAGTAGGCAGAGAGGCAGTCAGAGAGAGAAAGAGAGAGAGGAGGAAGCAGACTCCCTGCAGAGCAGAGAGCCCGATATGGGGCTCGATCCCAGGACCCTGGGATCATGACCTGAGCCCAAGGCAGAGGCTTTAAACCACTGAGGCACCAGGTGCCTCTAGTAGTAGTATCTTTAAAGAAAAAGTGCAACTTTATTGTTTTGCTGTATGTATTTCTCTTCACTATAAAAATGTGAACAACTTTATAAATGTGCTTATGGTGTAGGTATAGGTACCCTTATAGTTTCTGAACGTTTTAGTTCAACTAAATTCTTTTTCTAACATTAGAGAAATCTTTTATATTATTCCCACACCTTCAAACAGTATCACTCTAATTACTGCCCTTTAACAAAAAAATTCACTGCACATTCATTGAAAGAAGGATATTTTTAGACTTTATCAAAGTAGCATGTATGAAAGAAAAGTCAAGCTTTGTGACTGAATATGTGTTTAGCCACTGATTTTTGAATAAATTGCTTATTATGATTTTTATAAAAATGGCATGCTGTTGTGGTTCATAATCAGAATATTGTGAATATTCTTTGAATATTTTTATATTGGTTTGCCAGGATCTTGCCTTCATCTCATTTATGAAGGCCCCAAATACACAAAACCATCTTTTAATGAGAATTTGAATGGTGCATACATATTACCCAGTTAAATAACTAAGGAGCTAGTTACCTTTTTTGTCTTATTAGCTTCTAGCTACCTTTTAGGATCCAATAACTGTTCCTTGAAATTCATTACTAATTTAAGAAAATTGACAAGGAGATTGTCTAAAGCCCCTGGAGTCAAAAGTAGATGCCAATTATAACTTCTACTCCAATGGCCTTGAGACTTTGACTTCATTTTGTACCATGTGAGAGAGAATCTGGCCAATTTTTCATAACCTGCTTGTACAAGATAAGATTTGAAGGAAATGTGTCTTCACTGGTATAGAGACCTTAAAATGGTTGACAAAGCTTCATCCTGATGAAAGCGTATCATGGGTGGAGGATTTTAAAATCCCCAAAATAGTTTTCTGCAGCCAGATTGTGGTGTAATGTAACAGTGAGAAATAAAGAGGGTGGGGATGTAGAGAAAATACATATTAATATAAATATAGATAATTGACATCATTAAATAGTTTTGAGTTCTGAGACTGAATGCACTAAAATAAAAAGAGGTACCCAGGAGATTAATTGATTGTCGACTCATACCCCCATCTACTGTTCTTATGGTTATAAATTCCAGTTTGGGGGATGAAGGTAGAATAATGGTTGACACTGATGAAAGATATTGAATACCAATTGACACTAGCTACATTTTTAATATCTTATAATTTATATTTGACTATATTGCTATTTTTGTTTATAGTACTTTTGTGAGTTTTTTGTCTTGTATAAATAGTGAAAAATTAGAGATAATGTACAACATTTAGTTGAACTATGGCCAATACTTAATTATTTAGCTCTAGGGGGCAGAAGATCTACAGCTATTATGTGAATCTACAAAAATTACAGTTTTAATTGTTTCATGTTAATTGTTATTGTGTAATCTTAGCTTCGTTTATTACTCACACTCCCTTAATTGCATGTGCAGTTTTATTTTCAGTGGATCTTACATTCAAGAGACTTTGCATATTCATCATTTATAAGCTCCCATGATAAGAAATCAGCTTATGGATGTTATTCATAAATTGTTTTATAACCAATTGCTTCAATTTTATTCCAAATAAAAGTGTAAACAATTTACATACTATCTATGATATTTTCAAGAATTTTGTTGAATTGTTCTCAGGTCATGGATTTATTCAGTCCTTACACAAGAATATAGAGAACACCTGTTGTGCCAAGGGTTGTTTCAGATAATGGGGAGATAGCAGTAAAAAACAAACAGCAATCCCCGTGTTCATGGAATTACATTTTAGTGAAAGAGAGAAATACAGTAAGTAAGTAAAAACAGAATTTTATGTCAAGTGGTGATACGTGCCATGGAGAAAACCAGAAAGCCGAGAAAAGAAGTGCCACAGATACAGGTAAGATGGAGTTTTAAATAGAGTAGTCAGGCATAGTACATGGAGAGCACATTTAGGAGCAGAAAAATCCCCAAGGAGTTGAGGGAGTAAGCCATGTGTATTTTGGAAGGAACCGTAAATGCAAAGGTCCTAATGCAAGAGTCGTCTTGGTTTGTATGAGGAAGATCATGGTAAGAGCTAATGCATTTATTCACGAAGGACAGAAACCCATGTAATAATTTTGAGCAGAGGAGACATGATCTAACAGACATACTTAAAGGTCAGAAGAGGGTAAGGAGGCAAAATAAGAAGTTAGTGTAATCCAGAAAGGGTGATGCTCCCTTGAGTCAGAATTGGTAGTAGTAGCAGAGGTGGTAGGACATAGCGAGATTCTGGATGCTAGTTTACAGACAAAGTAAAGATTTGCTGATGGATATAGTGATGGGTGAGAGCAAGAGATGGGTCATGGATCCAGATTTCTTCCTGAAATAGAATGGATGGGATTGTCATGAGCTGAGATGGGAAGAAAAGCAGAGGATAAAGTCTGGGGAGACAGAAGCAGAAGTTTAGTTTTAGACCCATTTCTATCAAGATGCATGTTAGCTCTCCAAGTGAAAGGGCCAAGACAGCAACAGTTTATATAGATATTGGAGTCCAGGGAAGCTGGGACTGAAAGATAATTTTATGGGTCGTCAGCATCTAGGAAGTGTTTTAAATATATGAAATGAGGTGATATTAACAAGATTGTGGGTGTAGAGAAGAGAAGAGATCCAGGGACTGAGCTCTGGGGCATTCTCATGTTACTTTGTGTAATGCGGAGGAAATGAGGAAAAACCAGCAAAGGAGACTGAAAATGAACAGCTAGTAATTGAAGAGGAAAACCAGGAGAGAATCATGTATCAGAACCTAGTGAAGAAACGGTTTCAAGAAAGAGGGAGTGATCAAGTATATCCAATATTACTGACATGTCAGGTGTGACAAGGTGGAAAAATTAAATATGGGATTTAGCAATATAGGTCATTCCTGATATATGCACTTTCAGTGGAGTGGTAAGGGTACAGAAAAGAAAAAAGAAGTTCTGATATGCCCTACAATGTGAATGAACCTCGAAAACGTTATGCTAAGTAAAAAAAGTCGAACACAAAAGGCTATATATTGTATGATTGTGTTTATGTGAAATGTCCAGAAAAGGCAAATCTATAGAGATGAAAAGAAGGTTGGTGGTTGCCAGAGCCTGAAGGAGGAGCAGAGAATGGGGAGTGACTTATACTGGGTATGGGTTTTATTTTGGAGGGATGAAAATGTTTTGGAAGTAGTGGTAATGATTGTACAATATTGTAATTGTAGAAAAGCCACTGAATTGTATACTTTAAAATGGTTAAAATGGTGAATTTTATGTTATGTGAATTTTACCTCATTTAAAAAAAAATCAAAAACCTCACTGGAATAGGCTCAAGAAAGGATGTGGGGAGAAGAACTGGTGTTGGAATCCATGTAAATAGGTAGAACTTAGCGAAGTTAGTTGGAAGGGGTTGTAGGGTCAGAGGGTTTTCCTACCATGGGTGAAATTTTGGCCCCCTTGCGTACTGAAGTGAAAGAAAACCCGTTGATGTAAAAGAGGGGAGGAAATTGCTAGAATAATTCCTAAAACAGGAAAGAGGAGATGATTTTCTGAAGAAACATGGGCAGCAGTGCAGGGAGATGGGTGGTGGGACTTGGGAAGTTTTCTCCTGTTTCCTCTCATTTTCCCAGTGAAATGTGAAGCAACATGATTATCTGAGAATGATGATGGGGAAGAAGGAATTGGAAGGTGAAGGAGCGGGTAAAGGATTTTGAATAGCTACCTAGGAGTGGCGGAAAAGGAAAGAAAAGAAAATGTGGTGGGATGGCCACATGCAACCAAGTGAGTAGTCACAGATACAAAGCCATTTCAGTCGGCTTGGTGGTGGGCTCTTCCTTGCTCACCTTCCACCACACAGATACAGGCTGGAGTAGGTCTTAAATTTCCTGGAGGTCTCAGGGTATCCACAGTGATGCCTTTGACTGGAAATGCTCGGGGCGCTCACCTGGACCCATGTTGCTTGTGGTGAGCTCCTGCGCACATTTCTCCCACCCCAACCAGAGCCCATGTTGTGGCTGTCCCAGACCTTGTGGTTCTTGTCAGGATTGTGGCTCAGGTATTTCAGGAGGAGAGAGTGAGAATTGTCTGGAAGTAGCAACAGGACAGGAAGGATACCTAGTCCACTTTCTAGCTCAGTGTTGGGAGGGCGGTGGAGGGAAAAACAGACACAATGGGAGAAGATGGCAGGGGCAGTAGTTCCAGTAGATCAGCTTCCAACTAAAGAGGACAGTCTATTTTACAGTTGACACATGTTCCATTATGCTCCTAACGATAGGCTTTGTGTTTCCACATTAGGCCGTGTTACTTCATGGATACATGGAAGATTTGGTTTGGGAGCTTGGTAGTCACCACAGGGATCTGGTTAAAATCCAGAAGCACTAGCAGAGTTGTATTGTTCTCTCTGTCTCTGTCTCTCTCTGTGTGTAATGGGGTTGCCTGAGGGGAGATGCTGCCACAGAATGGAGTTGGGTGGAGAGTGCTTTCTAGAACAAATGCTAACATTTTAAAAAATACATGTGCCTTTCCAGATGCACTTACATCTCACTTCTTGCCAATTTTTAAATTTAACAGATGAAATTTTACCCTGTCCAGAAACATTGAACACAGAGCAGGAGCAGTGCCATCTAGATACAAGTCTCTGCAGTTTTGATTCTACAGATGAAGGACTGAGGGGTAAGTGTTAAATTGAGATGCCCACCATAATGGCATGTACCACCCATGAGACTTGGACCACTGGTAGTAATTCAGACCACTACTATTGATACTCACTTGGTAAACTTTGTTGACATTTATGTCCTAAGTTTAGCCAAAGTGTTATTGAAAGTCTGTGGTTTATTCAAAGCATGAAAGATACTAAATATGTCAATTTAAAGTGATGTTGTTCTGTAAAATAGTTCCATTAAAGACCATCTTTGAATTATATCCAGAGTTTCTTCTTTAAAATTTCAGTGCGATTATGAATAACAAATGATTTAAACTAACTTAGTTCTGTAAGATAGGTCAGGTCAGATACTATGTTTGCCACTGAAAACATTGTAACTGGAGCAGTGGTACAAGAAAAAGGGAAAACATCTTTTTACTTTTAACTGGAATGGTTTTCCTTCGGGAGGGTGCCCATCTGGATCAAGGAAGAACTTTTGAAACACAGGTATGCTGGTATACTCCAAGGCTTGTTGAACCAAAATTTCTAGGTATGAATTAGAATGTGTGTGTGCATGCGTGCGTGTGTGTGTGTGTGTGTGTGTGTGTATGTGAAGCCTTGATTACAAATCATATGCTATGGCTAAGCAGCCACTCTAGTGACTCTGGTGGTCCACCATTGTCTTTTCCACCTCTCTGTAGTGTATCAGATCTGTGGATTTGAATTTGATATGCATGACTGGGCGTCCGAAACATCTGCTGGGCAAATTTCCTGGATGCACTCAAAAGCAAGAGAAATTCCTGCATTAGAATCTAGACCTCAGCAGGATCAAAGGAGTGATGAAGGTAGGAACTAAAAAAAAATAATATTCTTTATATATATTTTTTCAGAATTGTGATTTATTGTGAGTGGTAATTAAAACATTTCATCAGGGATCCTGATGAAGATACTGAGTATATTTTCTTGAAACTATGTTTACCATACATAGTGAAAGTAAAAAAAATAATAAAACCTTATTATCAATAATGTAAAGGAAGAATTATACTAGGTGAACTATTTTAATTTTGTAAATTTTATTATTTTCTTATCATCAGGAGATAATAGATTTTGTGGGAACCAAAAGGAAAGGTATTAAAAAGCTTCTATCAAAATGTATTAGCTCTCCCTTTCACTAGTGTCGATGAGTTTCTTTTTCATCTAATATTAAATTTGTGTTTCTGTTTATTGTTCTTTCCACTGTTTTTCTCTCTTTCTTTCTTTCTTTTTTTGAGGAGGCATATTGTTAGTCTTTTCTTAAAGTAGTAATTTAAGATTTTACTTAATTTAAGATTTTGCAGAAAGCAATAGCTACTTTCTCCATAGTTTTGTCTTTTCTGGAATGTCATATAGTTGGAATTATACAATAGGTAGCCTTTTTAGATTGACTTCCTTCATTTAGTAATATGCATTTAAGGTTCATCTATGTTGTTTCATGGCTTGATAGCTTATTTCTTTTTCATAGTGAATCATATTCCATTGCTTGGATGTGCCGGAAGTTATTCACCTACTGAAGGACATCTTAGTTGCTTCCAAGTGTTTTGCAATTATGAATAAAGCTACCATAAACATCTATGTGAAGGTTTTTGTGTAGACTTAAGTTTTCACCTCTTTTGGGTAAATGCCAAGGACCATGATTGCTGGATCATGTAGTAAGAATATATTTGGTTTTGTAAGAAACTACCAAGCTGTCTCCCAAAGTAAAGGTACCATTTTTTATTTCCATCAACAGTGAATGAGAGATCTTGTTGCTTTCCATCCTCTCCAGCATTTGGCAATGTCAGTGTCCTGGATTCTGGCCAGGCTAATAGGTGTGTAGTGGTATCTCCTTGTTTCAGTTTGCATTTCCCTAATGCCTTATGCTTTTCATATGCTTACTTGCCATCCATATGTCTTCTTTGGTGAGGTGTTTGTTAAGGTCTTCGGTTTTTGGTCTTTTATCTTTTATCATTTTCTTTCTTTCTTTCTTCCTTTCTTTCTTTCTTTCTTTCTTTCTTTCTTTCTTTCTTTCTTTCTTTCTTTCTTTCAAGATTTTATTTATTTTTTTGAAAGAGAGAGAACACAAGCAGGGGGAGAGGCAGAGTGAGAAGCAGGCTGCCCTGCTGAACCTGGAGCCCGATGCAGGGCTTAATCCCAGGATGCCAGGATCATGACCTGGGCTGAAGGCAGATGCTTAACCACCGGAGCCACCCAGTCATCCCTAACATTTTCTTTATTCACCATTGTTTCTTTTATTTCATGCCCTTGATTTCTTTTCCTTCTTGAAAAGCTTCACTTACTAATTGTCCTTTAATTTAGAAAAGATCTGTGGTGATGGGCTTGCTTAACGTTTATGTTATAAACTTAGAATATTTTTAACGACCTCACTCCTAAATAATAATCAATCAGGTCAGACGGTTTTCTAAAGAAAGTCTGTATATTTTATTTCTAAGCACATGGAGATGGTTCTTTATTTCCTGATATCTATGGTAGTCATTGGGAAGTCTGAACTCATCTAATTCTTTTTCAGTTTTATGCAGATTTAAAAAAAATGTTTATCTCTAATGTTTGAAAATGTCACTATAATGAGTACAGATCATGAATATATTTTTAATTAAATTTTTCAATGCTCAGAATATATGTATTTCATCACTTGTGGAAATGGTATGTTACTCTTTTCTAATAATTCTTGTTTAGTACCTCTGTTCTTATCTTCTTAAATTCCTATTAAATATATGTCCCGTGTGTTAGTGTTTTCTATTTGTTGCCCTTATTCTTTGTTCTTATTTTTGTCTTCCACTTCTGTTATGCCTTTGTAGTTTTAAATGAAGATTTTATATGCTTCCTTTTTATTTCCTTTTTTAGTATTTCAATTATACTTCCTTTTTCACCCTTTTTTTAGTGCTTGCTCTGGATTTGTGAACTTCATTTACAACTAATCCAACTCCACTTTCAAATAGTTTCATACTTCTTCATGTAATGCAAGTATCTTATAATAGAATATTCCTAATTCCTCCCTCCTGCCCCTTGCATCATTGTTGACATTCATTTCACTTATTTGCAAATTATAATCATCAAATGCATTGTGGCTGTCACTATTTTGAACAAACTATGCTTTTAGATCAATTAAGGAAACTATAATTAAAAGATTTTGCCAAAACTTAGCAACCGATGTGTTTCATTTATTGCTTTCCTAGTACTGTTCCTTCCTTTATTTAGATCTGAGGTTCTGACAGATATCATTTTCCTTTTCTTTGAAGAATTTCTTCTAACGTTCCTTAAATTCAAAGCCATTGTTCCCTTGTTTATTTTCTGTTTAGATAATCTGTCCATTGATGTAAGTGGGGGGTGTTAAAGTCCCCTACTATTATTGTGTTATTATCAATTAGTTCATGTTTGTTATTGTTTTATGTATTTGAGCACTTCCAAGTTCGGTGCATAAATATTTACAATTGTCACATCTTCTTGTTGGATTGTCCGCTTTATTATGATATGGTGCCCTTCTTCATCTTTTGTTATAGTATTTGGTTTAAAGTCTAGTTTGTCTGGGGGCCTGAGTGGCTCAATCAGTGGAATATCTGATTCTTGGTTTTGGCTCAGGTCATGA
The DNA here is from genome assembly GCF_902655055.1 of Lutra lutra. NCBI lineage: Eukaryota > Metazoa > Chordata > Mammalia > Carnivora > Mustelidae > Lutra > Lutra lutra. The sequence continues at coordinate 20,848,758 of NC_062285.1, read as the reverse complement.
TCTCAGGGTCATGAGATCAAGCCCCATGTCAGGCTCCACAGTTAGTGCGGAGTCTGCTTGTGATTCTCTCCCTCTAGCACTGCCCCTCCCCCTACTTGTATGCTTTCCTTCTCTCTCTAAAATAAATAAGTAAATCTTTAAAAAAAAATAAAATCTAGTTTGTCTAATATATGTATTACTACTCTTGCTTTATTTTGGCATCCATTTTCATGGTAAATGTCCATCCCTTCACTTTCAATCTATAGACATCTTTGGGTCTAAAATAAATCTCTTTTAGGCAGCATATAGATATGTCTTAATTTTTTTCCTTTGTGACAAACTGTGTCTTCCTAATGGAGCATTTAGTCCATTTACATTCAAAGTAATTATTTAAAGATATGTATTTATTGACATTTCATTACTGTTATATTGTTGCTTCTGGAGATTTTCTCTGATCCTTTCTTATTTTTGTCCCTTTTGGTCTCTCTTTTGTACTCAAAGATTCCTCTTTAATATTTCTTGCAGGCCAGTTTTAGTGGTCACAGACTTCTATAGTTTTTGTTTGTCAGGGAAACTCTTTATCTCTCTTTTTAAATTTTTTAAAAATTAAATTTTTTTTTCAGTGTTCCAAAATTCATTGTTTATGCTATTCTAAATGAGAGCCTTGCTGGATAGAGTATTCTTGGCTGCAGATTTTTCCCATTCAGCACTTTGCCTCTTTCTTCTGGCTTGCAGTTTCTATTGAGAAATCTCTACGTAGTCTTATGGGTTTTCCATTGTAAGTTAAGGACTTCTTTTAAGATTTTTTTTTCTTTATCCCTATATTTTAAAACTTTGATTACAATATATTTTGGTATTGGACTATTTTAAAAGTTTGATTACAATATATTTTGGTGTTGGACTATTTTGTTGATTTTGATGGGAATTCTCAGTGCCTCCTGGATCTGGATATCTGTTTTGTTCCCCAGACTAGGGAAGTTTTTTACTATTACTTCTTAAAAATTTCTGCCCCCCTTTTTCTCTTCGATTCTTCCAAGACTCCTAAATTCTGAATGTTATTGTGAATGATGGAGTGATTGAGTTCCCTACATCTATTCTTCTGTTGCATAATTCTTCCTCTCTTTTGTTCAGCTTCATTATTTTCCATTATTTTGCCTTCTACATTACTAATTCATTTCTCTGCTTCTTCTAGCCTGCTGTTCGTTGCATCAAGTCTGTTTCCAATCTCATTTATTGCATGCTTCATCTCTGATTCTTTTTTAACTCCTTTCCCCCTTTGTTAAGGGTCTCACTAATGTCTTTTATTTTTTGCTCAAGCACAATGAGTATCCTCATGATTGTTGTTTTAAATTCTTCATCAGGTCTGTTACTTATATCTGCTTCACTTATATTTCTGGCTGTGGCCTTATTTTGTTCTTTCATTTGGGATTAATTCCTCCATCTTGGCATTTTGTCTAACTCTGTGCCTTCTTCTCTGTGTTAGAAAAGCCAATTATGACTCCTCTTGAATCTAATGACCATGAAGAAGAGGTCATGTAGTGTCAAGGTCCTGGCACTTCAAGGAGTATCTCTGGAATGTCCTGAATGCACTCTGCTGTTGTGTTCTTGTTGATCTGTCCTTCAGACCAGTCCTCTGTAGAGGCTCTTGTTGTCTGCTGTGAGCAGTGTTTGGTTCCTGGCCTGAATGTGACAAGTTTTAACTAGAAGTGCTCAGGTCTGCTTGTGAGACCTGACACCACTTTCACCAGAATGGAGGCCCTGAAGAACTCTCTGGCAAGGAGACATGATGTGAGCAGGGGTTTGTGCTCGTGTTCTGAGGAAAGCGCTCCTGTGTTAGGACTGAGGCATGCTTGACTGAGAAGAGCAGTTCTGTCAGAGTTCAGGGGTATGGAGCTTAGTGTAAGCAAATTAGGTAGCTAATGTTGGTGCTATCCTGCTTCCCTTGGGTGGGCTCTGTGTTTATGCTGGCGCATAAACACAGTGGAGTGGCGCCAACCAACTCCTTTGTTCCTGGAGAGGCATCTCTGTGAACTCTGCCTTTCAGGTGTGTGCTCTGAGAAGAGCGAATGTAGATCAGTGCTTCTGCACTGTTTGCCCTTAGGTTGTTTGCCTGCCTGCTCTCCAGAAGTAGTGAGGTGACCTCTGGGCTCTATCCCAGCCAAGCTCACTGACCTTTAAAATTTCAGACTTTAAGCCCTCCTAGGTGCAAGAACTCACAATCTTCAGCTCCTCTTCTTTTCCAAGCCAACGACTTTGGGGAAACTTTCTCTTTGTGCATTCCCCTGTGTACTCTTCTATCTCTTGCCCTTCTCAGTGACCATGGCTCCTTCCCCTTTGCAATACCCACCAACCATTTCTGCTCTAAACCACATCTCCACACTTTCTACCTTCTTCAGTGTGGCCTTTTCCCTCCCTTTAGTTGTAGAGTTTGTTCTGTCAGTCTTTGGCTCAATTTCTGGGGTATTTAGAGTGATTTGATCGTTACCTAGTTGTGTTCCTGGGACAAGGTAAACCTAGGTTCCTCCTACACTGCTGCCATCTTTCTTTCCTAACATTACTTACAAAACAGGTCTATTGGCTACAAATTGTCTCAATTTTCATTTGTCTGAGAAAGTGTTTATTTCTTCTTCATTTTTTAAAGATTCTATTTATTTTAGAGCGACAGAGAGAGTGCACACGTGAATGTGGGGGGGAGGCAGAGGGCAAGGGAGAGAGAGAGAATCTCAAACTGACTCTGAAGTGAGCATGGAGCCCTATGTGGGGCTTGATCTCACGATCCTGAGATCATGATCTAAGCTGAAATCAAGAGTTGGACCCTATTAAAGGCAATCTTCATTTCTGTTATAGTGTTTTGTTTTGGTCTCTAGTATTTTTTATTCTTTCTTAGAATTTCCATCTCTCTGACTACATCATCTATCTTTTTTTGCATGTTTCTACTTTTTTTCCATTAGAGCTCTTAACTTATTAATTATAGTTGTTTTAAATGTTTAGTCTGATAATTTCAACATTCCTGCCATATCTGGGTCTTGTTCTGATACTTACTCTTTCTCCTCAAACCCTATTTTTTGTTTTTTGCCTTTCAGTGTGCTGTCTAATGGTTTGTTGAAAGCCAGACATGATGTGCTATATTAAGGGAATTAAGGTCAATAAGTATTTAGCATGACCTATTATTTTTCTGTAGCTAGAGATTAGACTCTTTACTTTTTGCCACAGCTGTAGATGTTTGAGGCTAGAATTTCATCTGGTATCCTTGTTTTTGTCTTACCTATTGTCTTTGGGTTTCCCTAGAGACATCTTAAATTAGGTCTGAGACCTACAGTTCTTTAGATAGTATTATCCTATTATTATACAGGACCCCCTTTGAAGTGAGTTGTGGTAAATTTTAAGTAGGAGAGGAGTAACATTCTAGAGTCCTATGATTAATTTTCATTCTTTTCGTGAGATTGTTCTTCAGTTACATGACCTTTAAAGGTGCTTCCTCCTCCAGCCTTAGGTGAGACAGGAAGGAAGGCTAGAGGGGGTTGGATCTGGGTATTTTCCTCCTCTCATGTGTAAGACTAAAGCCTGCTGGAGTTGATATTTCTCTTCTCCCAGGTCAGTTAGGTTCTGATCAAGCTCCAGTTAGTAAGGCAGTGATGAAGTTTTGTTTTTTTTTAATATAAGCCTTGCTATTAATAGTTGAACAACCCAGTCATTTTTACATGTCTGTTTCCCCAAGACTACCCCTAGTAACAATACTAGTTTAGGGTTTCATCTTTGTGATAATTCATGGAATTTTGCACATCCTATCACTTATTCATAGCGCAAGGTAGTGACTGTTGGTATATGTTCCACCTCAGTTTCTGAGCAGGATTCCCCAACTCTAATCTTTGACTTCACTGAGAGAGTTTTTTCCTCCAGCTTTTGTTTGCAGCATTCAAGTTAGTCAGAATCTAAGCTACCACAGCTTGGGGCTGATCTGAAAGTTCCAGAGTTCTTTGGTGTCAGCCCTACTCATCACTTGGTAGAATTGTTCTTTACTTATCTATTGAGATATTTTATGTTGAAATTGAGCTGTCTCAGTTTTTGTAAAAATATGTCTTTATCTTATTTATCATTTCTTTGTGTGTAAGTTAGATGCAAAGTGTTAATTTAAAATTGTATTTTGCCTAAAAGTCTTCCATTTTGCAGCAAAGAAGAGTTTTATCTAATTTAAATTCATAGTTTTAAGAAACTATAGGAATATTCACTAACTTACACAGAAATAACACATTGGAAACCATTATTGAAAAGCTGCAAGAGCATAGAAATATCTTTGTATCTCTTCATTGTCTATATTACTAAATTTAAAAATAGTGCATATTGGTTTTAAGGATCAGATGGGATAAAATTGATTGACAATATTTTTATGTAGTACAAAATCCATACCTGCAGTTTAATGGAACTGTGGTATCTGATACTTCCATGTGGTTGGGTAAGAAAGAGGGCTGTTTATATTCCCTTAAACTAAAAAGATTTTTCTACAACTAAGAAGTAGAAAAAGTAAGAGGGGAAATAATTCTGGGAAGAAAGGTGAGAAATTCTTGGTTAAAGAAAGATTGCATTGTGACATTTAAAAGAAAATGATGATAATTTTGTAGCAGGAGATTTTTATATCAGTCGATACCTTTTTAAAAGAATATTGAATTGAAATTTCCTAATTTCAGGAACTAGGAGCAGATTTCAGTGCATTTAAAAATCACATATAGAAATGAAAGCCTATAATTTGTAGTTGACACAATCATTTTAAAACATATCCCTAAAAATAATGAATAAATAAGTGAATGAATAAAACATCCTATCCCTTTAAGTAAAATATTTGTCTTCCAAGCCTGATTTTGAAAAGTCCACAAAACAATAATTTTGTTCAAACAGAAAGCAGCTCATTTTCTTCTAAATTGCTTCCTTTTCCTTTATTTTTCAGGTTACTATATCTGGTTAAGAGCTACGGATGCTTCTACTCTTAACCATTTAGACAGCAAAGCTTATTTAAAGAGCTCTCTGTGTCTCTGCCTGGGCAAGAGCTGCCATCTTCAATTCTATTATTCCATGGAAAACAGTGTTCTGAGAGTAGGACTATACAATAATAAGGTGAGAAGAAACTTACATTTATCTCAAATTCATTTAATAAGTGAAATTTCTATTTTAACAACTTGTGTTTCTCTTTCTCATTTGTGTGTAGGCTTTAGGTATTCTTTAACTTGACTTTATTTAGTATACCTTTGAAAAGAAATATTAAGAACCTGGTTTAAGACCTACTGTCATGTATGTGTGCCTGGGTGGCTCAGTTGGTTAAATGTCCTACTCTTGATCTCAACTCAGGTCTTGATCTCAGGTTGTGAGTTCAAGACCAGTGTTTGGCTCCATGATGAGAATGGAGCCTACTTAAAAAAAACAAAAACAAAATAAAACAAAAAACCATCATGTAGAAAATATAATGTGATAATTTGTACAATATTATTTTATAAAATCGTTAAAAATTCATGAAAGTATATTAAAGAAACTATAGGTCTAATAAAAATGAGATATTTGAGATTCTGTATTATTGGTTCATGTTGACTTTCTGATGGGATCTGTTTTGGATTTTAGATCCATATATCACTAGAGCTATAATTATGATGGAAACAAATTACTTGTTATGGTACCATCAGATACAATTTTAGAGACTAGTAATTACTGATTAAATACAAACAAATGAGTCATTGGAATGGGCAAAAATGGCTCACTGGGTTGAATGAAAGTTGCAGTGGTTATGCTAGCAAATAAAACAAATCTAAGCTTTTTTTTTTAATATCTAACTTTAACTGAAAACAATCCTTCACAAGTGGAAAATTATCAGAGGCACTTTGAGAATTTCTATTGTGAAGAAAATTTATTTATAGATGGAATTTTAAAAAAATCACAGGCATAAATAGTGGTCATTCTAGCAATGGGAAACATTTGACAATAATTGCAGGAATTCTGAAAGGAAAAAGGAAGATAGTAAAAACATCCAAGTCAGATTCTTTTGGCTTCAGATGCTTTGAATAAATTGAGTTGAAACTTCCTCCTCATATCGGCCAGATTCATTTTCCAACAAAAGTTTATTTACCATCTATGCTTATCAAGTATCACAGACCATCTGTCAATAGCATTTTCTTCTGTTCTGTTTGCTTCTGAAGTCTGAAAGACCATCATAATTAATCCTTAGATATGACCTATTAGCTGCCTATGACTGGGAGAACTGAAAATTCAAAAGGGATTCTTTTTTTTTTTCCTGGTTCTATCACATCACTGTTCTCTTTTTCTTTTGTATCATTTTCTTCATGCCCAGCCTTTTTTCTTCTACCTCTTCTTTTCCAGAACATTCACAGAGTTCTAAAGCATGAAATTAGAGTTATAGGCTCATTAGATTGCCTAATATAATTTGTTTTTATGGATGAGATACAATTTCTAGCATTCTGTAACTATGTTATATTTTGGTGACATTTTTATGGTAGCATTTGACAGTAAAATAATTTTTTTTAAAGATTTTATTTATTTATTTGACAGAGAGAGAGAGAGAGATCACAAGTAGACAGAGAGGCAGGCAGAGGAGGGCGGGAAAGCAGGCTCCCCGCTGAGCAGAGAGCCCAATGCGAGGCTTGATGCCAGGACCCTGAGGTCATGACCTGAGCTGAAGGCAGAGGCTTAACCTACTGAGCCACCCAGGCGCCCCTGACAGTAGAATAATTTTGTTGAGTTTATATTATAGTTAAAGGTTCTTTAAAAAATATATGGTCTGGGTGACTGGGTGGCTCAGTCAGTTAAGCATCTGCCTTTCAGGTCATAATCCCAGAATCCTGGGATTGAGTGCCGCATCAGGCTTCCTGATCAGTGGGGAGTTTGCTTCTCCCTCTACCCTTCTCCACCCTGCTTGTGCTCGTGTTCTCCTTCTCTCTCTCAAACAAATAAATAAAGTCTTTAAAAAAATATATGTTCCTATAATAGTACTTTTCACATGACAGGTAATTACTATTCACTGAATGTTGAATGAATTATCTTAAATTTGAGTAGAAATTTGTTCAATATAGCTCCTAATCCTAAAGATTATTTTAATCTACCCTGAACATCAGTGATGGATTATAAACTTTGGGACTATATAAGAAAAGATTATAAACAAATTGACTTCAGATACCACATCATAATAATATGAATAGAATTATCAGAGCTCCATCTCCCACATTGTAAGAAAAGAAGTTAGTCACGGAGAACTGACTTAATGTATTACTTAGAACTGGTGGGGGCATACATCTCAGAGCATTGAGAGATGTTTTGTTTATTAGTTTACCCAGTATTCTGCAAGACAATCTCCTGTTTTTTTCTTTCATACTATTGGCTCTGATCTCTACATATAATATATAATATATTGGTCACCAATGGAAAATCTACATCAAAATACATTTAAGTTTTAAGCTCATGTTTTATCACAAAGTTAAAAAGGACTCCAAACCTATCGTTTAAAAAATTAGCTCTTCATGAAATGCTCATTCAAATCTTCCATGAATAGAATATAGAAAACAACCCTTAGCATATGTGCAGGTAAATCAAGAAATACCTAGGAAGGATGCTGAAGGTAGTTTTCTTTATTTTCAGAAGACATCAGACCTTGAGAATTAGATAACACAGGTAAAAGACAAGTTGTTAAATAAAAAGTTGACTCTGTTAGGATCAGCTTAAGTGTGTAGCCGTTCTAGTTTGTACCATATCACCATCCTTGAGATTAGGTCTCTATCTTCTATAAAATAATAATCTTAGCAACAGCCTATCCTTTATCCTGAAGAGAGTTTCCACGTCAGTGAGCCAAGGATAGTGAGGTGCCCAGCTTGTGGTACTTTTTAGATATTCAAAAAAAATTTCCATTGACAAATAGGAAGAACACATAGCTGGGGCAGGGAAGAAAATGCCTTAGAACATATCTTTTCTCATATGATACTGTTTTTATTTATTTATTTTTAGATTTTTAAAAATTTATTTGACAGACAGAGATCACAAGTAGTCAGAGGTAGGCAGGGGCAGGGTTGGGGGGAGCAGGCTCCCTGCCGAGCGGAGAGCTTGATGTGGGGCTTGATCCCAGAACCCTGAGATCATGATCTGAGCTGAAGGCAGAGGCTTAACCCATTGAGCCGGGCACCCCTGATACTGTTTATAAAAAGGAAGGCCATCATAAGCTTTCCTCGAAGGAAAATCTTTTCCAAAGTACATGTTCTTGTTCCTGCATTTAATCAAAAGTAGTTAATTTGTTTTAATTTGTTTATTTGAGAGAGAGAGAGGGAGAGAGCAGAGTGAGCAGAGCAAGTGAGAGAGGACATAAGTAGGGGGAAGGGCAAAGGGAGAAGATGAAGCAGACTCCCTGCTGAGTGGGGAGCCTGATGCGGGCCTCCAACCTAGAACCCTGGGAGCATGACCTGGACAGAAGGCAGATGCTTAACCAAGACTGAGCCACCCAGGCACCCCTCAAAAGTAGTTTTAAGAGAACAAAAACGATAAGCTGGAAATTGGGACCTTTGATTTCTTCACTGGCAGAGGGAAGGATAAGCTCAGGTCTCTTAGGAGATAGAGTAATTCTTTCCTTGAAAGGTAAAATGGCATTATCGATCCTAGTCTAGGGGAATAAAGATACTTAAAAATAATTGATTGATTGATTGATTGATTTTAAAATAATAGAAAATTAAAACATCACTTGAAAGTTTTTTCTGAGCCGAAAGTTTCTTTCTTATATGGATACCTGTTGAAAGTAACTAGGTAAGAAGAGTCTGAGAGTTAGGACAGAATAAAATAAAAGCTGCTTTTATTTAGTTGAAGTAAACTCTTTCTTTTTCATTACTTGTGTTGTCAGACAGGAAACTGTGATAAAAAAGATCTGTATTTCATAACATACCATTAACTTAGAGTACAAAAAGCCATTTAAGTTTAGAAAGAATTCTGCTCACTTTTCAAAAAAATGTAAACACATTCTTCTTCTGGTAGAGTAGAGGGGAATTAATTAGTCATTGTGAAAAAAGAGCACAAATGCTCTAAGTTATTTTCATAAGATGAAAGTGAAGGGACATGATGAATGCAACTTGCCAAGCGGTGTCACTTAAAATGTCTGTGCAAGAGATAAGTGTCTCAATGCTAAATAGTTGAAATTGCATAGGAAATTATTTCAAGAAAAATTAGTTGTGTGTCCCAACTGTGTATAACTCCACTTCCTCCTGAAGTGACCCAGAAGCTCTCAGCCGAAAATACGTCTACCATGGATGTTTCACTGTCTTGTCGAAGTCTTTTTTTTTTTTTTTTTTAAAGATTTTATTTATTTGACAGAGAGAGATCACAGGTAGACAGAGAGGCAGGCAGAGAGAGAGAGAGAGAGGGAAGCAGGCTCCCTGCTGAGCAGAGAGCCCGATGCGGGACTCGATCCCAGGACCCTGAGATCATGACCTGAGCCGAAGGCAGGGGCTTAACCCACTGAGCCACCCAGGCGCCCCTGTCTTGTCGAAGTCTTAACAGTTGATATGAATAAGTAATAAAATGAAGTACATTTTAATGGGTTTAGACTATCTTCTGAAATATTTAAGACTTGGAAATTGGAGTAGACATCAGAGGGTAAAGGACTAAGTTGAGAATAGATTCATTTTTAGAAAATGTTGGTTATGAATGAAATAAGCGAAGCTGAGGGGAGATTGATGCTTGCGAGAGTCTGAAAAAAGTCCAAGTGTCATGTGTCACTTGAATTACAATGAGATGTCACCTTCCAGTGCTGTCTTCTATCCTACAGTAGAAGGAGGGCACAGTCTCAGAGCTCAACCTGAGACATATTTATGCCACTGCATTTTCACTGTACCGATACACAAAAAAAAATCAATGCATCCGTTGGGTAAATATTACAAACAATCTGGGCTGTCTTTACCAAGGAAATGTCAAATGAACTTATATGTTTGGTAGAATCTAAAGAATTTATTATTTCAGAGCATAAAAGCATGGACATAGATCATAAAGCACAATAAAATAGGCAAAACTTTGTACTACATTATGGAATTTTATTAAGTATCTTACCTTATAGTGTATAGTAGAAACATAATTTTGCATATACTTTGCCCCCTGGAAAATGATCGTTTCTCAGATGCGATACGAACTCTAGACGGCACAAAAAGGTCTGATAGAATGACAAGAGAGTCAAATAGAAATATAATCTCCAGAAAATAACTGTATTGTTTGGAACTTGGAATGAATTCTCCCATAGGGGGAAAAAAAAGTATGTCAATTTATTGAGATTGTGCAGAAAAATATATCCGATAACATTGTTTTTTTAAACTTCCATATTAAGTGTTTGCCTGTCATTTCTTTTCTAATGTCTTGACAATATAATAAAATGTAGTAATGTTATTGGGACCAACATTAAAGTAGCTGGCAGTACGAATTCCTATTTAAATTTGTATTTTTGAAGTACTTTATTTAAAATTCTTTTTAAGGGTCACCTGGGTGGCTCGGTGGGTTAAAGCCTCTGCCTTCAGCTCAGGTCATGATTCCAGGGGTCCTGGGATCGAGCCCGCATCCGGCTCCCCTCAGCAAGGAGCCTGCTTCCTCCTCTCTCTCTCTCTGCCTGCCTCCCTGCCTACTTGTGATCTCTGTCTGTTAAATAAATAAATAAAAATCTTTAAAAAAATCAAATAAAATTCTTTTAAATGTTTGTTCTGTCCTTACTTGCCATCATAAAAAAATAAACAGATTTACTATATAGATATGCTTTATTTCCTTATTTTTTTTAAAGACTGTTTTTAGGGTTGAGCCTCTGCCTTCGGCTCAGATCATGATCTCAGGGTCCTGGGATCGAGCTCCGAATCGGGTTCCCTGCTTGGTGGGGAGCCTGCTTCCCCCTCTCTCTCTGCCTGCCTCTCTGCCTGCTTGTGATCTCTCTCTCTGTCAAGTAAATAAATAAAATCTTTAAAAAAAAAAAATAAAGACTTTTTTTTAGAGAAGTTTTAGGTTCCTAGCAAAATTAGGGGGAAAGTACAAAGATTTCTCATTTTCCTCCTGTCCCCACACACGCAGAGCCTCCCCTTTACCAGTATACTCCCTGAGAGTGGTATCTTTGTGATAAATGATGAACCAGCATTGACCTGTCATTATCACTGAAAGTCCATAGTTCACATTAGGGTTCTGGCTTGGTGTTGCGCGTCCCACGCATTTGGACAAATGTTTAATGACATATGTCCACCCTATGTTATTGTACAGAGTATTTTCACTGCCCTAAATATCCTCTGGGCTCTGCCTTTTCATCCTTCCCTCCCTCCATTTTATTGTTCCTTTAAAAAAGGTCATATACGGGACGCCTGGGTGGCTCAGTGGGTTAGGCCGCTGCCTTAGGCTCGGGTCATGGTCCCGGAGTTCTGGGATCGAGTCCCGCATCGGGCTCCTTGCTCACCAGGGAGCCTGCTTCTCTCTCAACCCTTGCCTGCCTCTCTGCCTGCCTGTGTGTTCTCTCTCTCTTCCTCTCTGACAAATAAATAAATCTTAAAAAACAAAAAAAGGTCATATACATTTTTACCAATACTTTAGGCTTCCCAGTACTTGGTGTGGTGCAGGTAGGGTAAACTCTACTGAAATGTAATTGAGAGAGTACACATGGAACCATGAGAGTAGAATTTGGGGAATGACTAATGTCATTTCATTTGAATCGAAGGAAGAAGTATTCTGGATATACAATACATCAACTGACGGAAAATGGGTGAAAGCAGAGGTGTTAATACCAGAAAGCCTGAAGACGTTTAAGGTACAAAATGGAAAAGCAAGTATTCTTTTATATCATAAGTTAACCTTGTAGCTTTGCAGTAGTGAATTTTATGACCCATAGCTAAATTTAAATTAGGACTTAAATTAAGGATGTAGATTTGTGTATTTGGAGAGAACAATTGCCTACTTCCTTTCATTGTACTTAGCCTTTCCCCAGCCACATTACTCCTGTATAAAGCTTCTTCATTGTACATGGGCTCTCCTCCTACCCTCTCTAAGCCCAACACCATGCATTGCCAACAAGGAAGAAAATGTCATTACGAAGCAGATAAAAAATAAATTGGTATTGAAAACCAGTAAAAACCATACAAATGTTTTGAAGGCAGTAATTCATATCTTTATAAAATATGGTTATATCTACCTGTGCAAAGATATATCTGAAATATCTGAAATATACATGTGCCCAGTGGGAATATGGTCTCTTAAGAAAATGAACTTGGGATTTTTGTATTGTATATAGAATTGAGATATAGAAAAATATATCTGATAACTTCTTTTTGGCTTTCATATTAAATGCTTGTCCGTCATTTCCTTCTTTTCTAATATCCTAGCAACATTGCAAAACGTAGCAATGTCAGTGTGATCAATATTTAACTAAGTGGTATTATTGTTATTCATAATTTTACTTTTGAAGTGTAGTATTTTATTTAAAATTCTATTCTTTTTTGTTATATGAAGAGTGTATGAATATGCTTATGCTGGACTGTGAGTATAAAATAATAAGACCGTACATGTGGCTCATGAAACCAATTTCATTCCCTTATGGTAATATCACATATATACATTTTTCTAGGTACTGAAAGGGAGAACCCAAATGATACTGAACTGTAACCCATACAGATTTTTAGAATCCCATTTACTGCTGAGATTGGAATTTCTGAACCATAGCATTTTTGTATTAATCACAGCGAAGTTGAGGTTTATATCATAGCCAGTTGAATTAATATTTGACACTATTTTAATTTTCTAAGCTGATATTTATCTTTATAACTTCTGAAAGAGGTACGAAATGATTGGAGTTTCATTCTTTAATATAAACTGAATATTAAAGTTGGTCTTGTTATTTAACTCAAAGATAAAACAAAATAAAAAGAGAGTAATTTGGGAGTTATTCCAGATTTCCAAGTGCATATTAAATGTAATTAACTTTCAATAATAGCACCTTTTTCAAATCTAAGTTTAAATGCATCAATTTTGAAACCCAAATTAATGTCATTTTTGCATACCTAATCTCTTGCTGCTATAAACATATGTGGCTGTAGGTCCAATAATTTATACTTAATTATATTATGATATTCACTATGGGGAATGTATATAGCAGCATATAGGTTTCTTATTATTAGATGTGATTGGAATATAGTATCTTCTGGACTAAATTGTTAAATATATTTGCAAACTGAGACATAATCTTTAACAAATATATATATATATTTTTTTCCTCATATTTTTGCAAAGGAGAAAACCTATCCAGAAACTTTCAGCTGGAAAAAATAAAAGGAATTAATCTTTCTTCCTAGTATCTTATTTATACACAAACAATACCTAGTTCATTGCTGTTCAATAGTATTTTCTGTTCTAGGGGAAAATGTAAGTATCTGTGCTCTCAGATATGGTAGAAGGTAGGCATGGAAGACTGCTGAGCACTTGCAAAGTGACTAGTATGGCTGAAGAACTGAATTTTAATTTTATTTTAGTTAATTTAATTTGAAATGGCCCTTTGTAGCTGTGGCCACCCTATTGGACAGGAGAGAATTAGTTACATGGTAAAGTCGGCTATTCATACGTCTCCTTCTGTCTGGTGTTAGCCAACCATTGCTCTTGGTGGAACCTCAAGGAACGTTAATACTTTGATATAGTATTTTACATTGGACTAGCAAGGATGGTTGTTTCACTTGCTAATGTTGCATACCCTCCAAAAAAGCTAGTAATTTGACTGGAGAACATGAGATTTATTTCTTTTAATTGGCACTTCTTTGATTAATAGAGAAATTCTTCTTTTGTGAAAATAGATTTTTATATTTAGTCTTTTATGTTTTCTGTTCATCTGTTGTGTCCCTTACTATTTGTCTAACCTTTCCCTGCCTGCATTCCAACACTAAATGCAGTACTTTATTTTTTTTTATTTTATTTTTTTTTTAATATATTTTATTTATTTATTTGACAGAGAGATCACAAGTAGGCAGAGAGGCAGGCAGAGAGAGAGGAAGAGAAGCAGGCTCCCTGCCGAGCAGAGAGCCCAACGTGGGGCTCGATCCCAGGACCCTGGGATCATGACCTGAGCCGAAGGCAGAGGCTTAACCCACTGAGCCACCCAGGTGCCCCTAAATGCAGTACTTTAAAAACCAGATGTAGTTATAGCTCTTGTTGTATAAGTAGTGATAATGCTTATTGTTTTTCCTGCATGTTAAAGAGAGCCATGAAGATGATGCCCAAGTTAAAAGTTAGCAGGCAGGGACATGGCCCATGGTTTAAGTGGCATGTTGTATTTCATTGGATCATGAGCGGTTTCTCAGAGGCCTCCGTGGATCTACTGTGTCCATATCTTTATACTTTTCCCCTTGGGGACATATATTATGGATTGCTGAACTTTATTAAATGTAGGGTTTTTTCCATTCAGATCAATTACACGTGTGAGTCAGGTTTCCCAAGTAGGAACTTTGGTGGTTGTATTTGCTGGCTCTTTTAATAGGTATTTGTTTTGGTAATTATTAAATGTCTATTATTCCTTTTTGGACGGGTCCTTTAAAGGAGATTATAAACTCATAAATTGTTCATGTTTTTCTTTTTTAAGATTATATTTGAAGGCACTCTTCTGAGCCAGAAAGGTTTTATTGGGCTGGATCAGCTCTGGGTCTATGCCTGTGCACTTGCCCCACCCAGAAGGCTTTGCCCTAAGGATGAGTTCACTTGTGCCAGTGGCCAATGCATTTCCCAAGAATTGGTCTGTGACTCTCAGCCGGACTGTTCTGATGACAGTGATGAAGACCCAACAACTTGCTGTAAGTGAATTAATGGTTTACTTGTTCACACGCTCACATTCATGACTGTGTTTGGATTTAAGTCGTTGCTTTGAGTGAGTTAAAGTTAGTATGTATCACATGAAATGAATACACATCCCCACCTGCAGCTATTAGCACTGTCCTTTGGGGTGGTCTCTATGCCAATATAGACTTTGGTGCTTTTTGTTAACACGGCAACATGGGGTGTGTGTGTGTGTGTGTGTGTGTGTGTGTGTTTCGGTCAAAAAGGAAAATGGGTGGGAGAAGGAACCTCTTTATACTTTTCCCTTGGGAGACATATATGATGGATTGCTGACCTTTATTAAGTATAGGGCATCTTCCATTCTGACCTCTTATGTGGAAGGCTGTGGGGAGGTGTTGAAGAGGAAGGGCTGCCACTGCCTTCTAGGCAGCCATGATGACTATAGAAATCATGTCAGCCATGTTTGGATTCGTGTCTGGGTAAAATTTAGGTCCAACAGCTGCCTTGTAGGACTTTTATGGAGAGTCTTTGATAGGAGTCATGACAAGAAATCCCATTATTATTCAAACCTAGTTGTATTTGAAAGGAAATATAATTTAATTTACAGCCCACATGATGGTTCTCATCTGAGGTAACTTAGCAACTAAGATACTTGTGTCTCTTTGGAAATGATGGATTCTAACTAAATGAATCCAAATCCCATATCACAAACAAGTGGGTTTTCTTAATTATTAAAATTTTGACATTTATTTTGCTGCACTGTTTTATTTTAGTGATGTGTGTTGTTGAACAAGAGAAAAATATTGCAACAAGATAAATGTGTCACCTTTTTAATGAGAAGTTCTTTGTACAAAATGCTTCTGTTGGTGGGGAGGGATTTTATTAAGAACAATAGAAAGGGATACAGGAAAGAGGAGATGAGTAAGCCAGGGAGGACTCCTCTGCCTGTTTGTAAACAGCACCATTAATTCCTCAGACACCTAGTTTTAACACTAGTCGTAAATAAAACAATCTACTTCTCAGTATGATCTCCGTGCTTTTTTCCCTCAAAAAAAAAAAAACATGTGAGGGCAATTCACTATCTCTAATATGAGTGTCAGTTTCTTTTCTGTGCTTTAACATTTCTCACAATTTGGTCCATTTCTTTGGAAAGATTCACCTTTCTAATGGTTTGCGTTATTCTCACTTTAATGAAAGTAAATACATTTCCTCTTTTCACTTGTACATATTGACACTCCCCCCCGCCAAGGGTTCTTTATCCTCTCCTTTTAATTGGTTTTCTTAATCAAATTCCACCTGGAGTATTAGTAGATACTTTAGCATTTGATTTTGAACATATTTTCCCATTTCTCTTCCTCTGTTGAAGTTTCATTGGTTACATATTTAGGATTTTTCCAGTGGAGTGTATCTTGACATCATTCTGCTATCTGCTTTTTTTAAAATGAAGGATAGATGTCCATGGTTATCAACAAATAGTGTTAGTGTGTTTAATTTTCAAAATTATGTAACTTCATTTGAACAAAGAAAACCTGGCATGCTTGCTTGAAATCAACTTCATATAGTGTTATGATATAACAATGTAGCCATATTGCATATTATAAAATATTTATGTATTTTGATGCATGTTTATCTATATATTTTGATGCCAACATGAGTATTTCATGTCAATATTTGTACAATCATGTTTGTTTTAAGGAAATTGTTTATAGAACAATGGAATTATTTGAATTGATACTACATTATTTTCTGCATTAGGATATTTAATACATTTGTGCATACATACACTTGCTCATGTATATTATTACTAAATAGGAGAAACTTCCCTTTAAAATTCAAAACCACTTTGAAACATTCTACAATACTTTAAAAAATATACTTCATTTATTTATTTATATGAGAGAGAGAGAGAGCATACACGTGTTCAAGAGTAAGGGAGGGGGTAAAGGGAATCTCAAGCACTCAGTGCTGAGTGGGGAGCCAAGTGCAGGACTGATTTCCCCACCCTGACATCATGACCTCAGTAACTCAACTGAGCTACTCAGGCCCCCTGATTCTACATGTACTTTTAAGTTTGTATTTTACAAGTTGAATTTGTAATGCAAACTCTTCTTAGAATTCCCCAGTTCGTGAAGCGAATGAAACATACTTGTATACCTCCTTCTTATCCCACTTTAGGATGGATCTCTAAGAGTGTAGCTCATACATGCAGTTTGAATAGCACCAAGACTACTTACTGGAGACTCAGTAATATTGACTGATGGATGTTGTTAGTTGGTATTGTTGTCAGCGTGCTTGTCCCCAAAGGCACACTCACTCAGGTATTTTTTATTACCAAGTGCCTCTTAATTCTAGATACTTTTAATAAAAGTAGTTGACAGCCTTTAGCCCCATGCCTTTTCTGAGGCAGTTAATTGGAAGTGAAAAGGAGTGTTGCTAGAGTTTTGCTACTGTATGTTGTGGACCAGTAGCATTAGCATCATCTGGGAGCTCTTTTGAATTACAGAACCTCAGGCTACATCACAATCTTACCAAACCAAAAGTTGCCTATTAACAATGTCTCAGGTGGTTCCTCTGCATATTAAACTTTGAGTACCACTGTGCCAAATAACCTTCAGAAATGAAAAGACCGCTGAGAGGAAAACAGATGGCATATATAAAGTAGACTCAAGGCAGGGCGCCTGTGTAGCTCAGCTGATTGTCTGCCTTAGGTTAGGGTCATGATCCCAGAGTCCTGGGATCAGCCCCACATGGGGCTCCTTGCTTGCTCCTCCCTCAGCCCCTCCCCTATACTTGTGCGCTTTTTCTCTGTGTCGAATAAATACATAATTTTTTTTTCTTTTTTCAAATAATTTATTTACCTGACAGCTAGAGAGAGACAGCAAGAGCAGGAACACAAGCAGGAGGAGTGGGAAGAGGGAAATTAGGCTTCCCGCCGAGCTGGGAGCCAGATGCGGGGCACCATCCTAGGATGGTGGGATCACGACTTTACGCGAAGGCAGACGCTAACCGACTGAGCCACCCAGGGGTCCCTAAATAAAATCTTAAAAAAAAAAAAAAAAAGTGGACTTAAGGCAAACCAGCTGGCAGATCTTTAACAGAAGCTAAAACTCCTGTAACTAATTCCTAAGAGCATCACTACACCATCAAACGATAATTTTTTTTTTTAAGATTTTATTTCTTTATTTGACAGAGATCACAAGTAGGCAGAGAGGCAGGCAGATAGAGAGGGAGGAAACAGTCTCCCGGCTGAGCAGAGAGCCCAATGCGGGGTTCGATCCCAGGACCCTGGGATCATGACCTGAGCCGAAGGCAGAGGCTTTAACCCACTGAGCCACCCAGGCGCCCCCAAACGATAAATTTTTAAAAAGCGTTATTGAGGTATAATTGACATACAACAATACACATAATTAATGTATACAGTCTGAGTTTGGAATACGCAGACATCTGATCTTTTCCTTCACCTCCAAAGTTTTCCTATGTCCTTTCTTTTTGGAGAAAGGACACTTAACGTTGAGATTCACCCCGCGAACTTGGTGGGGCACCACGTGTGGCCGCACAGGTGGGGAGAGATGCCAGATGGTTACCTGTAGCTTGGCGTGCGCCCCTTGCACTTACCTGTACCTCTGCCCCCGCGCCCCCCCCACCCCAGTGCCCTCCCCTGCCCGCCCCGGCGGGGCAGTGGGCCGCACCTGGGCGGGGACTCTCTCCCTCTTCCTCTTCCGTGGCCTCGTGGTCTTCGCCGGCCTCCCGCAGCTGGGGGCCGCCGAGTACTTGGACGGTTACCAGCCGGCGGGCGCAGCTCACGGCCCGCCAGCCGCAGGTGAGTGCTCCGCGCGGTTTCCGCGACGGCTCCCCGGCTCTGCCCGTGACCCCGCGCCGCGAGGTGTGGCTGTCGTGTTCGCTGGGGCGGCGCAGGCTGCTGTGCACGGCCCGCGACTTCGGGCGGCGTTCGGGGCTCCGGCCCGGCGTTCGCGGCTAGGGCGGGCAGCCGCGGCTCGGCATTCCGGCAGCACAGCCCGCTTCCAGAGCGGCGGCCCCGGGCCCGAGCGCGTCCCGCGCGGTCGCCGTGTGCTCGCGTGTGACCTTCTGCCACCGGACCACCCCCAGGAAAGGGGGCGAGGCCCGGGCTAGCGAACGCAGGCCGGGGTGTACGGGGAGGCGGGGCGGCCCCCGCGGTGCGCTCCGGGGTGCTCGCAGGCGAGGTGGGTGGGGGGGACCGAGGATCGCGGTGACGCAGGGAGCCGGGCCCCTGCGAGAGAGGTGGGCGCCACCGAGACCCCAGCCCCGAGCAGCGCACCGGCGCTTCCAGTTCGTACGCTGTTTATCGCTGCGAGCGCTGCGGCATCCGATGGCACGGTGCCCTGGTGTGGGGTGTGCAGGGCGGTTCAAGCAGTTTTGCTGAACTTGTCAGATCTTAATAACTCTTCCCGGGTGGAAGATATCACCTGTCAAAGTCGTAAACAGACTAGATGCTCCTGCTCAGGAAGACTTCGCCGCTCCGACCCTAGAAGTCCCTGTCATTGAGATTTGTGTGGGAGTTTCAAACATCTGTGACCGCACTTTCGCTTCAAATATATCATTTAAATGAGTGTGACAAACGGTCCTGCTGAACGTGTGTTAGTGAACAGACAAGTGAGTTTTTTTTTTTTAAATGCCCCTTTTCTGCCTCTTTGGAAAATAATTTATGAAAGGTCATATTTTCAACAAAGCCTTAAATAAAAGTATTGCAAAACAATTGAAAAAAAATGCACAATATGGTATTGTTGACAATAGGCTGTGTGCTGTGTGAAATTCTGAATTAATTCATCTTGCGTGGCTGAAACTTCATACCCATTGAACAGCAACTCACCATTTCCCTGTACCCCCCAGCACCTGGTAACCACAGTTCTATTCTCTGATTTCAGTAGTTTGAGTATTTTAGATAGGTCATGTAAATGGAGTCATTATGCTAAGTGAAATAAAGCAGCCACAGGACAAATACTGCCTAATTCCAAGTGATAAGTGCTCAACAGTTATTAATATGCTCCTGTATAAAATAGAGGCATTGCATTGCAATGTATCTTTACATATTTCTAATAAAATAATTAAAATATACCTGTCCCAAACATATCTAAGGATATACATTGGCTAGCTGAATAATTTACATATAAAATGTACCTAATCTCCAGACAGGTGCCACAATATAGATGAACGTTAGACATTATGTTAAATGAAACAAGTCACAAAAGGATAAATATTGTATAATTTTACTTATATAAGGTGCACGGAGGAGTCAAATTCATAGAGACAGAAAGCAGAATGGGAGTTACCATGGGGTAAGCAGAGGGAAAGACCGGAGTTGGTGTTTAATGAGTATGGAGTTTGACTTTGCAAAGATGAAGTTCTGGAGATGGGGGATGGTGATGGATGTACAACAGTGTGAATGTACTGAACGCTGCTGAATGGTACACTTAAAATAGTGAAAAATGTTAATTTTATGCCATCTCTATTTTTTCACAAAATTTTAAAAGTATATGTGTATTTTTCAATTATGACATGCAAAAGGACTGTATGTATGTTCCAAAAAAGATGGAAGGATGGACAGATCTGTGTTCAAATCAGAAAGGTGTGGGAAATTCTGAAGGAGGAGAAGTTCTTTTAATTGTTGGTTTTTTTTTTTTTTTTTTAAAGCTTTTAAAATGCTAATACAGAGGCACATGGGTGGCTCAGTCAGTTGAGCATCTGACTCTTGATTTCAGCTCAGGTCATGATCTCGGTGGTTGGGATTGAACCCCTGGTCAGGCTCAATGCTCCGTGTGGAGTCTGCTTCAGATTCTCTCTTTTTTCCTCTCTCATTTCCCCTACTTGTGCTTTCTCTCTCTCTAAATAAATAAAATCTTTTTTAAAGATTAAAAAAACCAAAATGCTGTGCAAATGGTGACACGTCACAGGAGAAGTTGGTACAATGTTCAAGTGAAAGAAGGTTAAACCAAGAATTCGGGGAAATACATTTAATGTTTACTGTGATGCTGTCTCTGAATGTCTTTTATATTTTGAAAAAAAATATGCTAAAAATTTCCTGTACACAAGGGAAGGATACATGGGAGAAAAGATCCTTGTGGTTTCTCAATAAGTATTAACAAATGTTTATATAATATCATTTTAATATCTAGTAGATGCTTATTGAATGGAAATTCCCCATTTATTCCCATATATTTTTCTAATTTATTTCTGAACTAGAAGATTCATAAATATTTTAATTTTCATGATCCAGAAAAATTTTTCTCAGCTGTCACAGTGAATTTTTTTTTTTCTTCTGCCAATATGCTGCAGTGGTTAACTATGCAAGAGAAGGCTTTGTCATAATTTTAAAATATTGCTCTGATGAACTCAGCAAAGTTTCACTCAAATTATGAACAGTGGCATTTCTCATGCTCTGTTTAGAAATAGTGAAGTTGGGGTGCCTGGGTGGCTCAGTGGGTTAAAGCCGCTGCCTTCGGCTCGGGTCACGGTCCCAGGGTCCTAGGATCGAGCCCCACGTCGGGCTCTCTGCTCAGCGGGGAGCCTGCTTCCTCCTCTCTCTCTCTGCCTGCCTCTCTGTCTACTTGTGATCTCTGTCTGTAAAATGAATAAATAAAAAAAATCTTAAAAAAAAAAAAGAAATAGTGAAGTGTGTTCTACAATCACAGAAAGTTAAAATAAAAGCAACCAAATAATTCACTGTAGTGAATACATTCTACCTATAATATGAATAGATGATTTTTTAAGACTTTATATTTAGCATTTATCATAAATGGTATTAACAGCGTTTATTAGTGTCCAGGATGTGTTTGGTTCTCCCGGTTTTCTTCAGATATTTATAACTACACCTTAAACTTATTGAATTATGTAGGGAAATTTTAATATAAGAACCTAAACTTTGATGACTGAAATTTGATTTATATTTTATAGCACAATTAAGTTCTAGAATACGTAGCTTAAAAAATGTCCTTTGAAGTATATTGGGGTAAATGTCATTGGTAAAAACAGCTGAGCCATTCACCAAGATTTTTATAGAGATGACTGCCTGATTTTACTTTCACATATTTTTAGGGTGATGAATTTTAAAGACTAATTTTCATTTTTCAAAGGACAGGGTGTTTCATGTTTTGCAGAAAGTGCAGTGATTGACATTTTACCTGGTGAAACATCAGATATGGAAGAAAGCAACTTTTCTCCTAAAGCCACATTTCAGCATTTAAATCCAAAGTTATTTTGTCTTGACATCTTTGTATCTTTGCAGTTCAGTGACCTAGGAACAGTTGTGAAGAGCTGTGGAAGGATTTGGTGATGCTTGGGTCACATTGTACTTTCCATCCACCCTTACTAGTCTTACTGCCATTTTGTACCATTGCCTATTTGGGGAATAAGATGGTTACTTGTTCCTTCATTGGTCACCTGCAGTGAGTAAGATTGTTCTTTGCACAGATTTATTTCCTTTGTGTATTAATACATAATTTTTTAAAAAAGATTTATCCGTTTGAGAGAGAGACAAATCTCAAGTAGACTTACGCTAATCGCAGAGTCCCACACGGGGCTGGATCCCACAACCCTTAGGTTACAACCAGAACTGAAGCCAAGAGTCAGAGGCTTAACTGACTGACCCACCTTGGTGCCCTAATATGTAATTTATAGCCTGCAACAGGACAATATTGAATTGATTAGCCAAACAGGGACACTTGAGGTGGGGGAGGGGGAAGGCATTCATTATTATGCTAGGACAACAGGCATAAATTGTGGCAACCCAGATATGTGGTTATCCTACCATAGAAGATTTTCTATTCCAGGAAAGTGTTTTCCAGGGAAGAATTAGGGTACCCTTGGAAGTAGGTGGAAGGGTTTCCCGACCAAGTCCAAAACCAAGAATTTGGAACCTTTAAGCAAATTTCAGTGGTCAGATAGGTACTTTGAGTCTTGTGTATTTCTGGACTCTACCAACTGACTGAGAAGAATTCTGAGGTCACTTAACAAGTGGCAAGGTTCATAGAGAACCAAGGAACTAGACCAGAGGATTTTCCGGATGCCTGGGGAGACCGTCACAGCTCGTCATTGGTGCTTAAGTGTATGTCAAAAAACAGAAGAGACTCTTCTTTGAGGAGTGTCAGTGGTATCGTATGAACCCTGTAGGCAGAGCCGAGTAAAGAAGAACACATCCAGAAGCAGTAGATTTTCAGTTAGGTGTATGGGTGAGTGGCAATTCCTTGCATATCGATTCACCATTAGGTGATACACAACATCTTTTCCTTATTATACTGTACTTAACTCCTGTTTATTTTGGGGGAAATCCATTTAAGTGAGAATACAGTATTTGCTTATAAAGGAAAAATAATGTATCCATTATATGACTGTCTAAATCAGCATAGCTCTGAGATCTAAATGTTTCCATGTAGAGAAAATTTAAGTGGTAGTGTTACTGCATAGTGCACTTTAGTATTTTAAAAGTTGACATGTTAGTAATGAACTATCTGGTCATGAAACCTGGCATCCCTGTTTATAGAAATCTGAAGATCCTTTGATTATTAAGATATAGTGAGCTTTTGCAGTATACCGGTCAATTTGGTCATATTATTAATTTTAAAAATATTTATTATTTATAGAGCGAGCAATCTGGAGGAGGTGCAGAGGAAAGAGGGAGAGAGAGAAGCTCAAACTGACTCTGAGCCCCTTAGATGCTTGGATTTGGTCATATTATTGAAAGTTGAAAATAATGATTAGGAGCAGTTTTAAGGTGACAGAATCTTTGGTTTCAGGAGGCTTCACAGTATGTAAGGTTTGGTGTCAGACATTCCAAAGCCTAGATGTTCCATTTACTAAATTTACCACAAACAAGTTGCCTAGAGCAGCTTTTCTCTTCGGGGGATGATTACCCTTACTGTGCTGGGATTTGAAAGGACTAATGGTAATATATCCAAAAAACCTGACACGTACTGGGAGCTTCTGGTCACCTGCAGTGAGTAAGATTGTTCTTTGCACAGATTTATTTCCTTTGTGTATTAATACATACTTTTCTTATTACTAAAGATAATAGTGTTCTGATCCTAGGGAGCTTGCTAAAACTTCAGGTTTGTTAAAACCTTGGGGGTATTCTAACCAAGAGTTATTTCATCTCCCTTCACCCGGTATTATAAAAAAGCTTATGCATGGAAAGGAATATGTAGAAATAAATTTTTATGTTACGTTAATTTATTCCCCAAGCTGTTATCTAAGATAGCCTGATACTCTGATTCTTACTTTAGCCAAAGGGAATTTAAGCACATCAAAACTGATGTCTCAAAAGCACAAATCCTATTGTTAGAATATTTTAGTTTATGGCCCAGTCTTGCTCCTTTTTTCTCGCAAATTTGCTGGCAAAACTGGTAAGGATTCTGTGAGGCTAACTAACCCCAGGCACTGACTTAATCTAGAACTTATTTTTTTTTTAAGTTATTTCATTTTTTTTTCAAGTTTTTATATAAATTCTAGTCACTGTTCAGTGTTAAATTAGTTTCAGGTGTAGAATTTAGTGCTTCTTCAGTTACATATAACACCCAGGGCTCATTAGAAGTGCACGCCTTAATCTCCATCACCTGTTTAACACCCCCGCCCCCATAACCATGTTCTTTGTAGTTAAGTCTGTTTCCAGGTTTGCCTTTTTCCCCTCTCCCATATATTAATCTGTTTTGTTTCTTAAATTCTAAGTATGAGTGAAATCATACAGTGCTTGTCTTTCTCTGATGGACTTACTTTGCGTTATACTGTCTAGCTCTGTCCACGTTGTTGCAAATGCAAAATTTCATTCTTTTTTATGGCTGAGTAATATTCCATCACATACACCATCCCTTCTTTTTCCATTCATCAATCGATGGACAGTTGGGCTCTCTCTGTAGTTTGGCTATTGTTGATAATGCTGCTATGAACATCAAGGTACATGTATCCCTTCAAATGAGTATTTCATATCCCTTGGGTAAATACCTCATAGTGCAATTGCTAGATCATAGAGTAGTTCGATTTTTAACTTCTTGAGGAACTTCCTTACTGGTTTCTTTTTTTTTTAAGATTTTATTTATTTATTTGACAGATCACAAGGAGGCTGAGAGGCAGGCAGAGAGAGAGAGAGGAGGAAGCAGGCTCCCTGCTGAGCAGAGAGCCCGATGCGGGGCTCAATCCCAGGACCCTGAGCTGAAGGCAGAGGCTTTAACCCACTGAGCCACCCAGGCGCCCCCTTACTGGTTTCTTTTGTGATTAATTTATTTTTTTAAAATTTTCCTTTAAAAATTTTTTTCATTGACATATAATGTATTACTAACCCCAGGGGTACAGGTTTGTGGATCGCCAGGTTTACACACTTCACAGCACTCACCAAAGCACATATGTTCCCCAATGTCCATAACCCCACCACTCTCTCCCTACCCCCCTACCCCCAGCAACCCTCAATTTGTTTTGTGACGTTAAGAGTCTCTTATGGTTTGTGATCAATTTAGACACTTAAGTATTTCCCAAATTCTTAGTTGTGTTTTAAGAGGGAAACAAAAGCAAAGTTCAAAATGTTCTAATTTACCTGCATTTCCAAAGTGGTTAGTCATTTTATTTATTTATTTACTTATTTTTGAGAGACTGTTAAAATAGCATATCAGAATGAATACCAAGGTGCCAACCTCAAACTCTTCAGGTGTCCAGAATCAATTCCCCTCTCAAATGGATCTTTTTAAAACTATGAACTCAGGGGCGCCTGGGTGGCTCAGTGGGTTAAGCCGCTGCCTTCGGCTCGGGTCATGATCTCGGAGTCCTGGGATCGAGCCCCGTATCGGGCTCTCTGCTCGGCAGGGAGCCTGCTTCCCTCTCTCCTCTCTCTCTCTCTCTCTCTCTCTCTCTCTGCCTGCCTCTCTGCCTGCTTGTGATCTCTCTGTCAAATAAATAAATAAATAAAATCTTTAAAAAAAAAAAAAAACTATGAACTCAGCAGGTGAATCCTGTTAGTCTTGGCCAGTGCATCGGTTAGTCCCTTGAAGAGCTCTAGCTTCACCGGGCATGGCTAAGTACAGCAGAGATGGCCAGCCAGGATGAAGCATCCCACACTCGTAGTTAGAAGAATATAGAAGGACGATGCCTCACACAACACGTGGAAAACTTTGCGGCTGGGAAAAGTAAAACCGTTTTGGGAATCAGAAGACATTTATTACAGAGTGGGATGATTGTTCTGCCCTCCAAGGTTGATTGGCTCATGTGAAGTCAGTGTTTCAGGAATTAAATTTCTTGCTTAATTTCTCCTCACCTGTCTTCCATGTGGAACAGCAAATCCCCTCACGTGTGACTTTGAATCTGGGTTCTGCGGTTGGGAGCCATTTCTCACAGAAGATTCGCAATGGGAAATCATGAAAGGATTGGCCAGTGGAGAGAGCCACCTTCCCGATGATGATCATACAGCAAACACACGTCATGGTAGGATATTTTCCTTTAAAAAAAAAAATTGGTTGCCTTTCTGTCATGTTGCAGAATGATGATCCTTTGTGTTTTCATTTCTAGCTATAGGCTACATACATGGATCTCTGGTTTGTCTCGCTTGAAACTCTCCTGATCAACATCATAATTTGAGTTGAGTTTCCTGAAAATAATACTGTTTTAATAACCAACATTTTTGAGGTCTAGTTTTTTACAAGGTTGGGCTGAAAGCATGGTGAGAGGGGAAGTCTTCTGATAATTTTCTTTAGTTGCCAGAACTCCTGTACAATGGGCTTGCTTTCTTTTTAGAGCAATCCAATTTTTGCAAAACAAAAAAAATAGTTTAATCTTTCTGGAAAAGAGAACAGAGGTTTAGTGCTATCTATAAAATAAATCGACAAATGCTTGAATGCAGTTTAATCACTCTTAAGTCTTTGTAACGATCTTCTTTCTCATGTATTTTTAACCGACGTTACAATTTGTCCATGTACTCTTAAAATACAGCAGTCAGATGACACATAGCATTTCAATCCGGGTTTGTGAATCTCCAAGGAAAACAGAAGGGTTTTGTTCTACTTTCCCTTGTTTGTGTCCACAGCATTGCCTAGGTACATGAATATCGTATTAACTTTATAAAAACACAACTGCACTGTAGATCCTCTTTAAGCTCATATAACCCCCTTGGACATTATTTATTTCTCCTTTGAGATTTCCAAAGAGGTATGCCAGAGATAACAGTGTTGACCGTGTTTTAAATTATAGCCACTGGACACTGGAGTCGGTGGGGGAACATATTAGGGGGTAGGAGGGAGACTCTAGCCATCTATCTGTTGTCTAAAACTATAAACCCAGCTTATTTGACAGTGGAGTAAGGTCCTACTTTTTCTTTTCATGCCAGTGAACCTTATTTTTTCTTTCAGATTCTGGAGGATTAAAGTTTGAAACAGGACTAATGATGGGAGCTATAAGTTAACAGCCCATTTTCTTCAAGCTCACATAATGTTTCTTTTTCTGTTCTAAAACCATTGTCTGAGTACATATCCTGTACTACACCTGGGGTACACAGATGGAAGCCATGCTCCCTGCCTCTGGGGTGGTCTGAAGTCTAGTGACTGAAGCCAATAGGTGAGGATTTGCACTAAGATATAATAAATGTTTTATACGAGATGGAGAGTGACTCAGTGGAATCAAAAGGCCTTCCTGGAGGAGGTGACTCCAGAACTGAGCACTGAAGGGAGAGTTGCCAGAAAGGCTAAAGTAAGGAGAGGTGTCAAGGGAGGTGTTCTAACTGATGGAATATCCTGGAAGAGGATGGGAGAGATGTAGGTGGTTCCAGCTGAGTGATGTGTATGTCTGGGCAGAGTATAGAAAAGATGAAGTAGCCAAGGAAAGAGGGGGGTTATGGAGTGCTTAGGAATTTGAAATCTCTGGAGGCCCATGGTAACCATTCTATGAAAGCACGTGACCCATTAGTTTTATTCTAAAAGGCTGAGATGCAACACTTTTCTGTAACACTGAGTGGCTTGTTGATTAACCTTTAAAGGAAGCTCCGTGGTGGTTCAGAGGCTGGAACGTGGCCTGGCTAGATAGAGGCTGTAATTGGGAAGCTTTAAGAACTATCTGGGAAGGGTGAGACATACTGAGGCCTCTGGCCATCTTATTGGGGGCTCGCCTGTCGGTGTGTTCAGTCTGGCTCTGTGCCTGGGTCTCTGGGGGAGATGGGCTTGCTGTTTCGGGAGGCGTGGAGCTCTGCCATGTACAAAATGGTGCTTTTCTACTTTTCTACTCATAAGCCGCTCACATGGTGCGTGGGGTGGCCTTGGGTGACCTCTTTGAGAGCAGGGTGGCAGAGATCCCTGTTTGCCCAAGGGTAAGTCAGGATGTTGTTGACACTGCACAAATTCGTTAAATGCCTTTGTGCCCCATTTTTTTTTTCAGCTAGAAAATAGGTAAAAATCAAAATACCTTTCACGTAAAATTATTATGAGGATTAAATGAAGTAATACCTGTTAAGGCTTTTAATATGGTAAAAGCCCACTAAATGTGACTGTCTGTTGTCTGTTCGTTCTAGTAAGAAAACTAGGGATACCACCAGGGCTGTGATAATAAGAAAACATTTATTAGTAATCTTCAGACATCATGTAATTACCACTTAATTATGATTTATGCCAAAAAGAGATTCTAAAAGTTCTCTTTTGTTAAATATTGAAGGACCCATTTTTCTTTTTCTGTGATCTAAACAATGCTCACAGATAACAATAAACCGATAGAACCGGAGGCAATTGTTATAATTGGAAGTGAGCGCAGCAAAGAAATTGCAGCAAGTCTCTCTGGAAAGGGCACATCAAGAAGTCCCTCTGCCATTAAGTCTGTCCTTCTTTACCTGTGATTGTCATTCTGACTTTAAGATGATCGCTAGTGGTCTTACATCACAAATGAGGAGGAGGAAAAATCGTACCAGGAAGACCTAGGAGAAGTGAAGCGGAAGTTTCTGGGAGAAGGCAGCAGGCTCAGCCTCCCGGCTCCCACATCTAAGACCGTACGCTTACCTCCAGCCTATTATGTTCTTAGACCTTTGTGTTTGCAGATTACAGTGCTTGAGAAAACTGTTTAATTTCTAGTATTTTTCCTCATATATGCACATTCCCATATGTAATTTTACATAAAAGATGAATGGCTTGACATTATGTAGCTTTTCTTTTTGTGATAAAACCTTGATTTTCCTACCTCCCTTCTTTGCTTGGTTTTTATTTTCCAGTTCCTAGTTGTTACCTTATGAAACTTCCAAACACCTCTCTCTCTCTCTCTCTCTCTCTCTGCCTGCCTCTCTGTCTACTTGTGATCTCTCTCTGTCAAATAAATAAATAAAATCTTAAAAAAAAAAAAAAAAAAAAGAAACTTCCAAACAGACAACTCATGTTTATCCATTCTTATCTATGCTCATGTACACATATGTGTACGTAATGGATATGTATACATTCAAAATTATAAGTATTCTGATGATGAATTATTTTACCGAAAAATGAGATCCTATTGTAACTACTGTATCTTACTTTACTAAAGATAGCTCATGGCAATTCCTCCAAGTCATCAATTATAGTCATTTTGAATTTTATTTTTTCTGTTAAATATATATTCATACATACATATATACACACACACATACATGTGTATAGGCACACATGTATATATACACATATATGGGCAAACATACATATTTATTAGCAGTATGGCCACTCGCAAGGGTTTATTATGGGAGGGGCATTACAGGAATGACGGTGCTGTGTCCGGTATCAGGGACCCTGCCTTCCATGGCAGCCCAGCCAGGTTTCCGAGGTGGCTGCCCATCTATTAAAGTATAATTTAAATGCAATAAAATTCAGCCTTTTTGGTGTACAGTTCACTCAGTTCACAGTTCACAAACCTATATAATTCTGTAACCATCAGAAAACTCAGGATATAAGCGTTCCATTCTCCCCCGATTCTATACCGCTTTGTAGTCCGTATCCATCTCATTTCTAGGTACCGGTATCCACTGATCTGATTTCTGTCCCTATAGTTTTGCCTTTTCCACAGTGTCCTATAAATAGGATCCTACAGTATGTAGCCTTTGGAGTCCTGCCTCTTTCAGTTAGCTGAATGGATTTGAGATTCAGCACATTGTTGATTGCAGCGATAGTGTCTGTTTTGTTGTTGTTTTTTTTTAACTGCTGAGTAGTATTCCATTGCATGGATGAAGCACGGATTGTGATCTCTGATCAGTTGAAGGGTATTTGGGCTCTCTCTAAATGGTGTTTACAGATATTCTGTAAAATTAGCATACGGGCTTTTGTTTGGACATAGATTTTCATTTGACTTGCGTACTCTGTCCAGTCCCTCTGTACAATTAATTTTTTTCATTCTGGTGATGAGTGCAGGAGCCTACTATTTTCTGCCCTCTGTGACCTCTGATCAGGAAGTGGTCCCTTTCAGAATTTTAAGGTCCAACCTCAGGGTGTTTCCTCGGGTGCATGCACTGGTCAGTTCTCGAGTGAAGATTTATGGGAGAAGACTCTGCAGATCTCTGGAACTCTGCCTTTGCAGCACTGTCCTCCTGGAATGCTGCCTTCTGAACTCGAGGAGCGCCAAGTAGCATCTCTATCTTCTCAGTTTGAAGAGACCACTACTTATGCGGCAGCTAGAAACTCTGTAGGCAGTAAACTGGGGAAGTTGTAGGCCTTAGTACATTTGTTTTCCCTCTCTTAGAGATCGTTATCCAAGGATCTTATATCCTCATTGTCCTACATAAACCACTGTCTAATGCATAGTGTGTGTGTGTGTGTGTGTGTTTGCTAGTTCAGGAAGACTAAATCTTGTCCCTGATCACAACCTTGCCAAGAAGTAGAAGAAGCCTATTTTTTGTTTGTTAGTTTGCTTCATTTCTTTCATCCGGATGTGCCAAAATATCATGGCAATATCATGACAATGCTGCAAAATCCATTCTTTTACACACTTTCTTATATAGGATGCTTTCAGTTCTATGCAATAAATAACTATGAGTGAGACAACTATATTTTTACAGAAAGATGTATGTGCCCCCAAAATCTTAATACTTGTATATGTTTATAAAGCTGTAAAAAAAAAAAGAAAAAGAAAAAAGAAAGGATGAATCCCCAAGTTTTGTAGCAACATGGACGGGACTGGAAGAGATTATGCTGAGTGAAATAAGTCAAGCAGAGAGAGTCAATTATCATATGGTTTCGCTTATTTGTGGAGCATAACAAATAGCATGGAGGACAAGGGGAGATGGAGAGGAGAAGGGAGTTGAGGGAAATTGGAAGGGGAGGTGAACCATGAGAGACTATGGACTCTGAAAAACGATCTGAGAATTTTGAAGGGGTTGGGGGCACCAGGTGGTGGGTATTGTAGAGGGCACGGATTGCATGGAGCACTGCGTGTGGTGCAAAAATAATGAATACCGTTATGCTGAAAAAATAAAAAATTAATAAAAAAAATACTTGAAATTCCATTAGGAAAATAAGAGTGCTTTTTTCCCCCCCATTTGTCAGCAAAGGCATTATATTCTCTTAAATTCTTCTAATCTGTGGGTATAAAATGATTGCTTACTTGTAGCCTTTATTTGTACTTTATTGAAAAATGATCTTTTCAAATGTTTCTAATTTCTCAGTTTACTTAAATCATCTTTAAGTTCTCTAAATAATATTCTGAACCTTTTAGTGTATAGATTTAAAAATATTTTGCAAATTTTTTAGGTTTTTATATGTTTGCAACTATTTTAAGTTATATTTTAAATACTTTTGTGTGTTGCTGGTGTGTAGAAATGCAATTATATTTTTAAATATTGACTTTGTATCCAGTGACCTTGCTGATTTTATTTATTATAGCAAGTACACACACACACACACACACACACACACACACAATTTTCTAGGTTCCCAATTATTTTCTCTTTAATAATGACAATTTTAGGGGCGCCTGGGTGGCTCAGTGGGTTAAGCCGCTGCCTTCGGCTCAGGTCATGATCTCAGGGTCCTGGGATCAAGTCCCACATCGGGCTCTCTGCTCAGCAGGGAGCCTGCTTCCCTCTCTCTCTCTGCCTGCCTCTCTGTCTACTTGTGATCTCTGTCTGTCAAATAAATAAATAAAATCTTTAAAAAAAATGACAATTTTATTTCCTTATTTTTAAATCTTAAGCCTTCTGTTTTCTTTGTTTCATTATACTGGCTAGTAAATCTGGAAAAATGTTGAATATAGCTGGTGATAGCTGCTATACTTCTCTTGTTCTTATTTCAGAAGAAAACTGTCAATAATTCAAACTTAAGTGCTGTATTTGCTGATTGTTTGCTTTATTAGGTAAAGATGTTCCCTTCTATTCATAATGTGGTTTTCCTTGTGTGTGTATGTATATGAGTCTATGTTAAAATTTGTCAGATTTTTTTTAGTATCATGATAATCATATGATCATCATATTTTTTGTTCATAAGGGGAATTTTTCAAATATTAAACCACCTTTGCATTCATGAGCCAGATCTCATTTGGTTGGTTTTGGTTATTGTATACATGATTTTTTATTCTATATAATAACTGTTTTATGATGTTTATGGTATTTTTATTCTGTATGATACTGGCTTATGATTATCTGTATTCATTATAAAGTCTGATCTCTAGTGTTTTCACATCATGTAAGGAGTCCCTTCTAGACCATTGCATTAAAAGCAGGTGCATGCTTCATAAATGATGAGGTTGAGGCTTATGGACGGTTTAATACATGGAAGCTGACCCCCTCTTTCTTTAATTCTTATATTGTGTTAGTCATAAATTCTGATACTGTGTTAGCCCCTCTAGGTTTTGTGGAGTTTTGCAATATGAACAACTCAGCTTACCAGGAACCATCTCCTTGATATATTATAATTCCATAGTTCTCTTAACTAAGTACATTCTGCACAGCAAACTTATAAGAAGGTAAATCCAGAGACATTTTTCTAGAAGTCTTTGGGTCTAGGCTCAGAGTTCAGATTCTCTTTACCCCGCACTTATAAAAATTAAGTCTGTGTTATTTGTTTTTATTATTTATTTTTCTAACTATTAAAGTTCTCTTAGGATTTTATTTAGCTTTCAGATTTTCACTAAATTAATATTTTTACAATATCTTTTCATCTAAAAACATGTTATCTCTTTCTATTTTACTCCTACATATTTTGTATTAATGTAATTGTGAAGAGGATATCTCTAACCATTTCTGTATCTAGGGTTTTATTGCTAAAGTTAAAAAAAAAAACTTAATCACATTTCTTTGTTTCCATTTACCTTATCAGATTTTCTTATTAATACTTATCATTATTTAACAATAGAAGCCTTGGGAGTTTCTACTTTTATGGTAATATTATTGGCAAAACATGAGAACTGTATTTCTATTTTCTGTTATATTTGCTAAGTATGTTATTTTCTTGACTCACATTCACTAGGCCTATAAGATAATGTTAGTCTAAGGTAATTAATATTATCTGTGATTAATAGTGATAGAAATCTCTAGTTTCTCATTTTAATTAAAGTAGCTTTGTTGTTTGACATTTAGGGTATTTGTTTTGGGGTTGATCATTGGTCTGCATTTAATTATTTACTTTTAATATTTTCTTAAGTTTTTTTAATTGTCAATGGCTATTTTTTCCACAGTCTTCTCAATATTTGTTGATCCGAGTCTGACTCTACCCTTTAATTTGTTGATCTGATCGACTGTGTTGATAGAGCAGCTAAATTAAACTCAGCTTCCATTCACGGAAAGCTCAGTTTTGTCAGGACATACAATTTTTTTGATAAGGATTTCAAATATAATTGATAACTTTTTAATTAGAATTTTGTATCTATGATCATGAGTGACATTGCAGTTTTTTATTTTCCTATTTCTGTAACTTATAAGTTAGAGATATCTGGCAGGGAGATATCTGAGTCAAGGAGTTCTTCATATTCTTTAAGACTCAAGATCCCTTGAATAATGTTACAAGTATTCCTTAAAAATTAAATAAAACTCAACTGTTTTGCCATATATGTGCAGTAGATTTTTTAAAATCACTTTTGTAGTCACTTTTGTGGTATACCCAATTTATTCAAACCTTTACTGCTTTTAGGATTTGGAGTTTTAGTTTATATGTCCCATCCTTTATTGACTGCTTGTTTGAAATTGTACATACTGTTTTTAAATGACCAGGGCACTAGGATCCTTGAATATTTGTTAATTTGTAGAATTTTGATTAGTCTTTTAAAAGTATTCAAGTGAATTTTAGTTGAACCTTTGAATTTTTAAGCTGAAACAATTTTTTCAAAATCCTCTTTTCCTATGCTAGTCCTTTATAGGTGAAACAGAATTTAATGAGCTTATATAGTTTCTATCACTCTTGGTTTGGAGTTAGGGAATAATAGCTTTTATTCTTCCCTGTTGGTTTTGTGATGTTAAAGCCCATATAGAGGAGCTTGGCTGGCTCGTCAGTAGAGCATGTGACTCTTGGTCTCAGGGTTATGAGTTCAAACCCCATATTTAAAAAAAGAAAAAAAAAAGTCCATATAAACTGGTTCTGTTTTTTCTCATTCAGAGATGATACTGCTGATTTGCAACCTTGGTTGTTTGGTTAAACATGTGGCGGTAGCTATAAAATAATACAATTTAATTCTGAAATCCTTTCCGTGTAGTCAGCATTGACCAATATCTAGGAAAATCACCTTCTGAAAATGGTATTTTTCAGTCAAAATTGTCTGCTTTCCAAGTTGCCCATCACTTCGTGATTATCAAAGGGCAGGATCAGACCTTGACATTGTTCTGCATAGCCAGCCTTGTGAATTTTCAGTATTCGAGGAAGCCACCCCTGACAGCAGTTCAGAATGTGTGATCTTTTCAGCTGCTAAAAGATGTTATCCCCCTGTATGTTTGCCATGAGCGCATCCTTGGAGTTAAAATCTAAAAGCAGTTATTTTGTTAATGCTCAGATTAGATCTTTAATTAAGCTTTCATCCCCACTAGCACAGACAGCAATGTCAAACATGTAAGCCCCAAGAGAAACCCAGCTCATTCCACAGGCTCACATCTTTCAGTCCTTTGTGAAGAAACTTAAAAATAATGCTCTCGTGAGAATTTCGTAAGGGCATGTTGACTATCTAATTGTAAGCTTAGAAGCTTCGTTTAATTTGATTACAGATCCTAATTATGACCCAAGTTAAGACAATAAACCTATTCGTTTAGGGGATTTAGATCAAGAGCTTGTTTTTATCAATTGGATTTTATCTTAGATACTTAATGTTATCCACATGAAAAAACTTGGTCATTTATTGAATTAAATGGTAAATAAGTAAAACATGTAATTTTCTTGATGTGATTGACAGTTGATTGTCTGCAAGGATAAGATGTCAGAGCAAAGGACTGCTAAATGTATAACAGAATTTGTATCCATGTGATTTTTACAAATTTATTTATTTATTTATTTATTTCGTAGGCTCATTCATTTATTTCCGGTCCCATCAATCTCCAAGAGTGGCCAAGCTTGGAAGTCCTGTTCTTACAAAAGCCCCCACTGCCTCTACCCCATGTCAGGTAACCAGTTACTGGAACTTCCATCGGCCATTCTGTGGTTGTAAACTGTTAGGTGTGGGTTACTTGGGCCAGTAAATGACTGTTATGTTTTACTGCCATTTCCATGATGAACTGAGAGATTTATATAGACTATCAACATGAAATGTCATGTCCTTCCAAAAGACCATTTGCAGCCTATAACTTAAATGGTTCTTTTGTGGGGCCTATTAAAGAATATTTCTTTCATTTTGTATTCTTTCCAAACAGTCCTTCCAGTAATCCAAAGCTGTGGATACATGTTGCCAAAGCTGCTGATTGTTTTGGCCAACAGTGTTAATTGAGTAAAATAAAATAAGCCAAACAAGTGCTTGCTGAAAGGAAGATGAAAGGGCAAATAAAGAGAAAGAACTGTGTGCATAAAAAATGACATTTTCTGAAATTTTATTTCTTCAGTTAGTCTTTGTATGCCGAGTAAACATAGAGCAGGCGATATGTGCTCAGTCCATTTCAACAGCGAGAGAGAGAAAAAGGCAGAGAAGGACTTCGGAGTCCAACAGACCTGGTTCCGATCTCCGTTCTGCCACAGACTCTATACTCTCTTCGAGACTCCGTGTCCACACTGGAAGTGTAATATTAGAGTGCCTTTCTTCACCTGGCTGTCAGGATTATCTGACAAAGTATCTGGCACATAGTAGGTGCTCACTAAACAGAATTCCTTTATTTTCCGTAGAACTAACACCTACACTTAGATGTTTCTTTTCAGCTTGCCTTGTTTTCTATCCTTTTGAGCATTCCAGCAAGCCTCCAGGCCCTCAGGATTGCAGTTTAATTTTTTTAGTTATCAGAAGACCGTGCAGATCGATACCGCTGCACACCAAATTCATCTTCTGTAAATGTGGGGGTATAGCAGTTTATTCAGGCTTTCCTGCTGACAAATTACATATTGTTCAGAGGAATAAATCTCATTATGTGTTCAGCTTGATATAAATCTGAATGGGAGTGCTCAGATCTCTTAATGGATTGTCCTCTCTCTAGTTTGTTTCCCTTGTTATTTCCTGCCCATTTCTCTGTGGGGATTACATGTAAAATAACTGCCTGGACTCCACTTCCCACTTAGCCCACATGCATTCTACCTTCGCTTTGTTTCAATTACATCCCATGTGATAGATACAGATTTTTTTTTTTTTTTTGAGAACTCCTGAGGCATTTACTCGCTCTGTAAAAGTACTTTACAAGCTTACTTAGCCTTAATTCAAGGTCATACACCAAAGGGATGGGGTCACCGTTGTTACATACATAAGGCATTGGATACTAAACAATAAAATGTATTAATTCTACTTGTTCTGCGGAGGTCTGAAAGCAAACATTAAGAGCTTATTGAAATTCCTGAGATTCAGTGAGAAATCATATACATTTTTTCTTTTGAAAGATTATCCACATTTTCCATTGATGTGTGCTGGTAGCCATTAATCTGTGATCATTGGGATTTTGTTTCAACAGATGGTTTGTTTCCACTTGGAGGTATTTTTCTCTGTGGTTGCTTAGGAGTTTAGTGCTTGTGGGGCCTCAGTGAAAGCCATGGACAGTTTGGACACTTGCTGATATATTTCTCAGAACAAGTACTCAATCTCCTAAGGCCTTGAATGCTGAGTTAGTGGTTGATCTTGCTTGTTAGAAAAGTAAGAGTGTTTCAGGGAGCCATTCCAGACTGCTAGAAGAGGTATGTTCCCCCCGCCCCCCTTTATCTGTATCTGCTTGAATGTTAGTACTTTTGAGTTAGAAGAATGGATATTTGGGTTACTTTATAATACTTTTTGGGCTAGGAAGTGGAACTAGACAGCTAGAGAAGGTTGTCTGTTGTCTGAGATACACATAGCTTAATGTCTTTCCCAAAGGGGTATTCTAAGAATATAGTATTACTTTTTTACAAGTCTGTGGTACTGTGTGATACTTTCTTTCATAAAAGTTACGGAATAAACAAACCAAATTCTTCTTGAGTTATCAGAAGTCCAGCCAGTCTTCCTAATTGCAACATATTGATAATACTTATATTCGTGGAATAGCAGATGTTAGTCATTATAAAATGGTGAAGTTAGGCAGGGACATACCGAAGTTGTGTGCTTTGATATGATTAAAGTCTTCATTTTATGAAATTACATTTTTTCCCTACATAATCATATGAAGCTAATGCATTTCAGAACCTTTTTTTTTTTTTTAAACTTTAAAACCGGGAAGCTTTCTTTTGAGTCTCCTTTTCTAACAACAGTCTAGTAGAGTCATTTTGCATGAATTATCTTGTGCCTTATGTATAGCCAGCACATGGCATTAACACGTGCAAACTTTCCTACACCCACTCCTTGCTTAAGATGCGGACTTTAAAGACTTCAAAAGTCCCTTCAGTCACTGTTGGAAACTTGGCGTTTTTCCGTGGAATAGCCAGGAGATAGGACAAACAGAACACATGGGAGCCAGAAGCTTCTATTTCTTATTTGTGTTGAAATGCTGTTACTGTTTTGAATTAACGAGGAAATATCAAATATGAAGGAGATTTATGGTAGGTATTAATACTTTCTGAGTTCTTCTATTTGAGTTACTATATAAAATTACTTTTGGGGCTTCACTATTAATTAAAGACAGGAAGATGGATATTACAAAGCTCCTGTTTTCGAAGCTGGTTTGCATACTTGTCTACTTTAAAAACATATTCCCATCTTGCTTTGCACCTTGTTTTAATAGTCTTTAATTTAAAAAAAATCATAAAATTTTTTAAAAAGTGAATGAGGTTATCAGGGAAAAGATAGATGAAGCAAGAGATGGGTTGGTTTTACAAATGAAGCTTATTAGAGCCAGGCTACACATTTGAACTAAGTTTTCCAGCAACCAGTAGAGCTGGATGAATCATCATTTGGTTTAGATCTAAGGCAGTAAAAATAAGAAAACAAAGCAAAAATAGTTCTTGTGAGAATTCTCTCCTGAGTGCATACAGTGATAACAATGTAAACATTCTTGCTCTGATTCGGCACACACATACTGTTTACCTGCTCTGTGCTGATCACAGCCCGCAATGCTGAGAATACAATAGGGACAACCGAAGTACGTTTGTCCTAATGAAATGTCGATTTTAGGGATTCTGATGGCAATTCAGTGTTAAAGTGCTCTGAGAGAGTGGGTACAGGATAACAATAATAATCTACTTACAACAATTCTCTCAACGAATTTTGAAAGGCCATGTCTTATAATGTTCCCCAAGTGAACGCATGTCAATGAGAAATTTAGTAAAAAAAAAAAAAAAAAAGAAAGAAACAAAAAATGATGGAGTGGGGCTTGCAATGGTGCAGTCACACTTTGTCCTCTGATTGTTTTGTTCAATCCAAGCGTAGACATTGAAGTAGGCATGGATTCTAGAGGAAGCAACAGTGTATGGGGGAAAGGCTGAGCTGGTACCCTCTCCACCTGCACTTGAGCAAAACACATGGAGGCTAATCATTTAAATGGAAATAACATTTTACTGAAGATTTGAAACTTCTAATGAAGCTTATTCAGATGGAGTATAGACAGGCAAACACATAATTATGACTAGGATTAGAGAAATCACTATGATAATGTGGAGGGTATGTGTGATGAATGATCCCCACTCAACATGGACTTAGTCCCAGCTGAATTTTGAGGAGCTACATATATATCATCTTTTCTCTTTTGTTTTTTTTTTTTAACTATTTTTTTCTATGTCTTGAAGATAAAACAGGTGTTGCACATACTAGACGGGGTCCTTTGTGAGGCAGAAAAAGCAGAAGTAGCTGAGCATTTGGAATACAGCTGAGAAAAAGCTTGAAGATCTGGCCAAGCAGTTCTGAGATAGGGGAGCAGTTGGAAAAAGGACTGTAGGAAAGTTGAGGAAAGATACAGAACCTTTGAAGAGTTAGAGTTGCAGCTGGACACAGACCAACATCGAATGAAATAGAAATAGGAAGAAATTATTTTCAACTTGTAAATAATGCCCTGGAAGGTCATTCACAGAGTTAAGTATCAGAGAGCCTAATTACTCCTTTGTAGACCTGGGCTCTCGCTCCTCTGGGCCACGTCATGGGGCGATGTAGGAACCGAAGGGCAAGTGGTTTGACCAGGGCCATCACGCTTTCCAGGCTATTCACCTGTACTCAGAACTATTAGTATATCATCTGAAAAGCTGTCCTTCTGTAATAAAAATGAATTATTGGGTATTTTATTTTTTATTTTTATTTTTTAAGGATTTTATTTAGGGAGAGCACAGAGAGGGAGAAGGAAATATAGAAGCAGACTCCGCGCTGAGCAAGGAGCCTGATACAGGGCTTGATCCCAGGACCCTGGGATCATGACCTGAGCTGAAGGCAGACGCTTAACTGACTGAGCCATCCAGGAGCCCTGATTGGGTGTTTTAAAAAAAAAAAAAATGGAGTCAGAAAATACAGTTTAAACTAATAGAATAGTCTAAGCTTCATTTTCTTTTTCTCTCCAATTTGCAATTAAAGTAACTGCTTTGTGGGAAGCTTTTTTAACCACACAACATTGTTTTGATACAATAATTCATTGTCTGTATAAAACGTGTCTTAGTGAAAAACCAAAAGAAATAACACCAGGCCTTTAATATTAACATTGATCTGGCTACTTTTTAATGAATCAGGCATGAATCACAAAAATAATTTCCTTTTGACTGGTAAGTGGTAAATACAATTTAAATGGTTGGTGTAATGTTAACATACCTGTTTTATAGTTCTGTGTAATAGAATTTTCTGCAATAATGGAAGTTTTTCTCTGCTGTGTCTAATATGGTAGCCACTAACTGCATATAGCTTTTGAGCACTTAATGTGTGATGAGTATAATTGAGGAACTGGATTTTTCATTTGGTTTCATTTTAATTAATTTACATGTAAATAGCCACACGATTATCATACCTTTGCCACTATACACATTATAGTTAATTGTTCCCTTTTCATTTCATTCTCCCCCCAAAAACTCTGGAGTCCCTAAAGACACCTAATACTTTGTACCTTTTCTGACCTGGAGCCGCTTCCTTCATGCTCTCTGGGAGAGTTTACAGGTGTTCACTCTCAGGGCTGATGCTAATAGTCCCGCTCATCGCTCCCTTCTTCTTTTTTAAGAAACACCTATTAACTGAAAACCTATTAAACACAAACTGCTTTAATAGACTCTGTGAGGAATTCTTGACACACCTCGTGTGCTTGGGTTCCTGGCTTCGCATTCTCTGGTGTGCGGCAGATCGAGAGCTGCAGAGGTTGCACACTTGACGAGAGTCTCTGTGAAACCACAGCTGTGTTAGTGACTTTGTTCAGTGAGTTCACCCTTACCAATATTAAATTTGAAAACAGCTAAGCTGAAGAGTTCTTAATGGTCTATGATGCCAACTCTGCTAATGCGGTAAATTAAATATAAATCTTAAGCTCTGAGCCTATTTAATATGGATCCCATTGGTATTTACTCTTAATACACTATTAAAATACATTAACACTGGTGATGTACTGAATGACAGTTTGACAGCTTGATAGTCTGATGGGGCTTGTGTATCTCTTGTACTACTAAGGTTAAAATCTGGTTTGCATATTTACAAGCTTGGAACGTGCTGAAACTCTAGCAGGGATCTAACATTTAATTCTGGTTGAGGAACCTAAATAATCCCTTCCCATAGGATCTAATCAGACACTTCCATTAGACTTTTCATTCCTCAATTACCTGTCTTGCTTATCAGAGTTTAGGGGAGCGTGTTAGTAAAGTCTAAAATGAAGCGGACAGAATTTTTTTGATGAAGTGGTGCCAGTTAAATAGATAGACTAAAAGAACGTGTGCCACATTGGAACAGAGGATATTTGCTCTTTTAAGCTAGACAACATTTTAAAAGTGCATCTAAAAAATTATTTGACTTCACGGGTGCCTGGGTGGCTCAGCCTGTTAAGTGTCTGACTCTTGATTCTGGCTCAGGTCATGATCTCAGGGTCATGAAATCAAACCCTTTGTTGGGCTCCATGCTCAGTGGGGAGTCTACTTGAGATCCTCTCCCTTTCTCTCTGCCCCACCTCCTGCTCACACTCTCTCTAAAATCTATTAATTAATTAATTATGTTATTGATTGATTGTGTTACATTAGTTACCATAAAATATGTCCTTAGTTTTTGATGCGGTGTTTCAAGATTCATTGTTTATGCACAATACCCAGTGCTCCATGCAATACCTGCCCTCCTTAATACCCACCACAAGGCTCACCCTCAGTTTGTTTCTCAGAGTCCACAAACTCTCATGGTTCGTCTCCCCTTCCAATTTCCCCCAATTCCCTTTTCCTTTCCTTCTCCTAATGTCTTCCTTGTTATTCCTTATGTTCCACAAGTAAGTGAAACCATATGATAATTGACTCTCTCTGCTTGACTTATTTCACTCAGCATAATCTCCGCCTATCCCATCCATGTTGATGCAAAAGTTGGGTGTTCATCCTTTCTGATGACCAAGTAATATCCCATTGTATATATGGACCACATTTTCTTTATCCATTCGTCTGTTGAAGGGCATCTCGATTCTTTCCACAGTT
This sequence comes from Lutra lutra, assembly GCF_902655055.1. NCBI lineage: Eukaryota > Metazoa > Chordata > Mammalia > Carnivora > Mustelidae > Lutra > Lutra lutra. Next base: position 20,806,918 of record NC_062285.1, on the reverse strand, counting down.
TGGCTCTTTTGAACATTGCTGCTATGAACTTTGGGGTACATATGGCCTTCTTTTCACTGCATCTGTGTCTTTGGGGTAAATACCAAGTAGTGTAGTTGCCGGGTCATAGGGTAGCTCCATTTTTAATTCTTCGCGGAACCTCCATACTGTTTTCCAAAGTGGCTGCACCAACTTACATTCCCACCAAAATGTAAGAGGGTTCCCCTTTCTCCACATCCTGTCCCAACATTTGCTGTTTCCTGCCTTGTTAATCTTTGCCATTCTAACTGGTGTGAGATGGTATCTCAATGTGGTTTTGACTTGAATCTCCCTGATGGCTAATGATGATGAACATTTTTTCATGTGTCTGCTAGCCATTTGTATGTCTTCATTGGAGAAGTGTCTGTTCACGTCTTCCATCCATTTTTTGACATGATTATCTGTTTTCTGAGTATTGAGTTTGAGAAGTTCTTTATAGATATTGGATATCAGCCCTTTGTCTGTAGTGTCACTCGCAAATGTCTTCTCCCATTCCGTGGATTGCCTCTTTGTTTTGTTGACTGTTTCGTTTCCTATGCTGTGCAGTTCTTTAAAAAAAAAGTTTTTTTGACTTCAATTTCCACCGAAATTGGTACCAAGCATAAAATAAATGGGGAGACTGTAGATGCACTAATATCTGTCCATGTAACAAAACCATAGCAGTGAAAGAAAAAACCCCCAAAATCTAAAATACAGTGCAAGTGAAAAGGAGTCACTTTGAATCCCAAGAAAAAGATTTTACTTCTGAGAGGCCTCATCTCTGAATGTTGTGTTTTCTTAGAGAGTCCTAATGCTGCACTTTTCAAAGACATCATGAGAAGAAAAAGAATTACTATGTGTCTGAACTTGTTTTTAAGGAGATTTTGTGGACATATTTTATAGAGTGAGTCATCCAGCCATTGAGGGAATGAATCCCTGCCTCACACAGTATCTGATACTTAGTAAATGCTCAGTAAATATTGCTTGAATAAATGAGACTCCTGAATTTCATGCTTTAGCTATTGCTGTCAGCACTTAAAATAATTCTTTACTTTTTTTTTTTTAAACTACATTTAGTTAAGTGCTCAAACACTTAGATTGTCATCCCTGATAATGACTAGGAGGTGAAATGATCACGCCCCCCCAAGGTTGTTTTCTTACTTAAATTATGAACCAACAGTTTTATATGAGCTCCCAAGTTCTTTGATAGTGTCCCCAAGAGAAGGAATTAATGAAAAGTATTCAGTACAGTTTTCTTTTACCTGAGAAAATATTTTTTTCAGGAAAGTATTATTATTTTTTGGTTTGGATTTTGAGACGTCAAAGAGAATGTATAAGTGAAACCTGATTTTTGTACACTAAGAATATGTAACTCCCTAGATTTATAAGCAAGAAATTTATAACCATAGAAGGAAGGACCATAGAAACTAATGTGGAAGCAGACTAGTACCACCCGTGATGGTGTGGACAAATACATGTCCTCAGTGCTGACGTTCTATTTCTTTAGACTTCTTTTTTTTTTTTTTTTAAAGATTTTATTTATTTATTTGTCAGAGAGAGAGGGAGAGAGAGCAAGCACAGGCAGACAGAATGGCAGGCAGAGGCAGAGGGAGAAGCAGGCTCCCTGATGAGCAAGGAGCCCGATGCGGGACTCGATCCCAGGACGCTGGGATCATGACCCGAGCCGAAGGCAGCTGCCCAACCAACTGAGCCACCCAGGCGTCCCTTTCTTTAGACTTCTTGATGGCATGTGTTAAAAATACCAGTCAGGAGAGCCGCCTTGAGCCTTTTCTTTAAGGGGAGAATGCAAAAACAGGCAAAAGACATACTTAGCATATTCTGACTTGCATATTTGGAGGAAAAGAGACTTGAGATTTTATATATATACATATATATATATGTATATATATATATAATCTTTAATTTTTTAAAAATTTATTATTTAATCTTAAATATATATTTATTTATTTAAGATTTTATGTATTTATTTGAGAGAGAATGAGTGAGAGAGAGCATGAGAGAGGAGAAGATCAGAGGGAGAAGCAGACTCCCCAAGGAGCTGGGAGCCTGATGCGGGACTCAATCCTGGAAGTCCAGGATCATGACCTGAGCCGAAGGCAGTCACTCAACCAACTGAGCCACCCAGGCACCCGAGATTATATTTAACAGCAGAATGATTTGTGGTACTTTTAATTATAGAAAAGCTGTTGGAGACCGGCAAGTGGAATATTCATGTCATTCAAAAACATTTCCAACAGGTGCGATTTTGGTATCATTTGTCCCGGCATTCACATCTCTCGGTTTTTACAAGAACCTCCCTGGATGGGGATTTGCAAAAGCAAGGTGATCTCATTGGAATCTCCAAATCTCAGTGGACACAAGCAAAAATCAATCTCCTTGTGAAGGCTGGAGAATCTACTCTACCTTTTCAGGTAAGCAAGCACATAAGAAATGAATACAACTCAGCAGAAGATGCTAACTTAATACTATTTTTCTTAGAGAACAATGTAACACATATATAGCACATATGTCCCATAGATTTATCAGATATTGAAAAAAAACCAGCACATTCACAGTCAGGGATGAGTACAGATGTTACATTGAGTGCTCAGAAATTGTAATTTTTCACTTTAGAGTTCTGAATTCAATTATATAGAAGTAATTGCGTGGACACTTAGCAAAATTGGAGATAAGAATTGAATAGGAGGAAGAGAAAACAACTGAATAGGATTGCAGAGAGAAAAGTAATTTAATAAGAAAATATTTATTTTTTAAGTGAGGATGGCAGATTATATGAGATGGCTTGCACTCTGCTTGCCTTTTAATTCTGATGCCTTATTTTCTGCTGCCCGTTAATACTGAGATTTTGTGTCCATCTTTTCTGTCATTTTCTTGGCTCATAATAAAAGAAGGCAACTGTAGATAATCAAATTGGTGCCCAAACGTCCACCCTCCGGGATATGGCTTCCCTCTGGATGACATTTGAAAAGAGAGATTTTAGAAACTAGATTGGATGATAGAATATAGCAGAAAACACCACCTTTAGAGTTAGGTGGTCTGAGTTCTGATCTCTGCTCAGCTCATGGGTTACTAAGTGACTCCGAATTATATTTTTGAGCTTCACATTTCCCTATCTGTGAAAACCACAGAGATACTAAAAGCAAGGCTTCAGGGGAGTGTGGAGTATTAAAGATAAAGCTAAAATGGTGGCCACAAACATGGGCTCTGGAGTCTGGGGTTCAAGCCAGGTGTGTGTCATCATTGGGAAGTTGCTTAATCCCTAAGCACTTATTACTTCTTCTGTTACATAGGAGGTGAGGGTCATTGTTGCCGGTTAGGAGCCCTCATGGTAATGTTCCTCATTGGTCCTCATCTCTGAACAAGTTAAGATAAATATAGAAGTCAAAAACAACAAAATATTTTAGTGGAGATGCTTTTACAATCTGCAGCCATATGTAGAATAAAGAGATTTATCCAGAAAGCAGTGAACTGTGCCAGAGAAATTCAGGACTCACATGTTGGGGGAAACCTATGACTATTAGCCAGAGCTGTTGTCAGAGTGTAAGTGTCCAAGAGTGGGAGTTGAAGGAGAGACCAACAGCATGAGTTTAGCACATACAGCTTATTCTTCTAACATCACTAATCAGTTATATCCTTCCGTCCATGGGAGAGAGTGAGGTCAATTATAGCAGTGTTTCTGCAGGGGTAAGTTCCTGCCCATTGGAAGTAGGAGGAGTAGGGAATAAATATGGACTCCTGTCAGTATTCTTTTCTTTCTAGAACTGTTGTGAAGGTTGGAAGATTTATATATGTAAAGCACATATATAAAGATATTCTGGCATAGAGTGAACACACAAAGTTAACTCTTATTATTGCTGTGATTATCAGTTGGACATTATCTGGGAATAGTAGACATTCAGTAAATATTAGTATTCTTTATTTTGAAAAGGAGTCTCCTCTTGACCAGAATTCTAGGCTTAGTGATTAGAAGCTATGTCACTCAGGTCTCTAAACTCCCTGATTTTCAAGGATCACATTTATGAGTGTGCTCCCATATCTAATGGACAAAAGTACTGTGAATCTAGTAACTCTTAATAGGAAAGCAGTAAAGGCCAGTTATGGGATTACATAAGTGCCAATCTCCATTACATGTGATAGGACAAAAACAATCAGAACAGTCTGTTCTCTTGTTTCATTTATTTATATTCTATACAACATGATTTTCATTAGGTTTGCTTTTAGTTAGAATGAAACTTACCATGAAGATCTTTCTCAGTCCATTGTTAATTCCCATTACTGGGAATTAAACAGAATGTCCTTCTCCACACAAAAACCTGCATGTGAATAATGATTCATGATTTCCTTATGATTACCCAAACTTAGAAACATTCCAAGATGTTCTTCAGTAGGTGAATGGATAAATACACTGTGTTCCATCAAGACAGTGGAATATCATTCCATGCTAAAAATAAATGAGCTATCAAGTCGTGAAAAGACATGGGGGATCCTCAGGTCCATATTACTAAGTGAGAGCAGCCAACCTGAAAAGGCTACTCTCTCCCTCAGTCCAACTATATGGCATTCCGGAAAAGGCAAAACTAGGGAGACAAAAAAAGATCAGTGGTTGCCAACGCCTGGGGGTGTTGGGAGAGAGGAGGGATGAACAGATAGAGCAGAGAGGATTTTTAAGGCAGTTAAAATACTCTGTATGATAATATGATGATGGATAAATGTTATACATTGGTCTAAGTGCACAGAATGTTCAACATCAAGAAGGGACCATAATACAGACAGTGGACTTTGGGTGATTATGAGGTTCATCATCTATAATACATGTCCCACTGTGCTGGGAGATTGTTTGTTTTTTGTTTTTCTCAGAGGCTGGTGGGTGGAGGGAGAGGTAGAGAGAATCCTGAGCAGGCTTAAGCCTAGTGCACAGCCTGATGTGGGTCTTGATCTCATGACCCTGAGATCATGACCTGAGCCGAAATCAAGAGTCAGATGCTCAACCAGGGGAGCCACCCAGGCACCTTGGGAGATGTTGATAACGAGGAAGCTGTAGCATATGATGGGGCAGAAGGTACAGGAGAAAACTACACCTTCTCCTCAGTTTTGCAGTGAACCCAAAATTGCTCTAAAAGTCTTTTTTTTTTTTTAGATTTTTTTTTTTTTAATTTATTTGACAGAGATCACAAGTAGGCAGAGAGGCAGGGAGAGAGAGAGAGAGGGAAGCAGGCTCTCTGCTGAGCAGAGAGCCTGATGCGGAGCTCGATTCCAGGACCCTGAGGTCATGATCTGAGCCGAAGGCAGAGAGCCACCCAGGCGCCCCGCTCTAAAAGTCTTAATGAAAAACAAAACTAAACCAGATTGTCTTCTGTTAGAACCAGTTATTTAAGAAACATTTTGGGTTGAAACACATGCTGTTCCTTCCTGGGCCTGCAGGCCCTCATTAACGGATCACCATTACTGAAGGGATTGAGCGCAGTACCCTTTTCTTTTCCCTTTAGCATTTCGTCCTCGGGGTTCTGTTTTGTGTTTTCCTTTGTTTTTCTGTGAAAAGTGAGCCTGATCTTTATTATCTGGGGCATATGAACTGATTTGTAGGGTGACTAGTGGTTTGATAGGATTTTGTAATTGGGCGGCAGTGGATTTGTGATGTTTTTCTGAATGGTTCCGCGTTCTTGCTAGATCTTCTTTTGCCCCAGAGGACATTTTAGTCTCTGCCTCTGTCCTCCTTAATTCCGTTACTTGGCTACAGTATATTTGTTTTAGAAACTGCAAGTAGAAAAGAGTAAGAATTCCCTCAGATTTCATCATCAAGAAGCCCACTGTAGGTCCACAATCTCTAACCAACAATTTGGAAAGTTAAAATTTGGGGAATAGTAAGTTTTTGAAAAACAATTTGGAGGCAAAACTTAACCTCACCTGAACCTGTGTGAGGTGTTCAGGCCGCTCGTTCAGTGAGATGCTGGATTAGAGAGTGCCGCTTCTGGAATACACACGCTAAGTGTTAGGTGGACATTCTCAACTCTGAACTAGTCAAATTTCAAAACCCATACGGCCCCAAAGGCTTTGGGAAGGGATGAGGTCCTGTGTCCACATTCTGGAGTGAATCAGTCCTGAATTTATGCAGACACACACGTGTACACGCTACATAAATACACACAGTCACATGTATGCATGGTAGTATTTAATACATTATTACTACATATATATTAAATATTTCAAACAAGTAGAAAATACAGAGGCAACTCTCCTGTATTTGCACCTCAGAATGAACTGTGAGTATTCTGCTTGCTTATAACATGATACCTGTTTGCATATGAAGATACAGCTTTTGTTCTCTTTGTACCCATTTCTATTCCTTTTCTTGTCCTCTGCTGGAAAAAAAAAAAAAAAAATTGCAGATCTTATGTTAGCTTTAGCCTGATTTCTGTAAATTCTTATTAAGAAACCTGGAGTTCTGCATGAGGATTCTAGCTAGAATTCTAGCTAGGGCAATTCTCCTTTATTCTTTTAGCCACAATTGCAACAGATACTCTACCTATAAATAGTCACTTTAGTTTTTTAAAATATTCAGATATTTAAAGTTTACATTCTTGGGAACGGGCTTCTTTGCCACTTTAGTAGACTGAATCCTTTAAGAGTTACCTGAGTCATCCCCGGACTGTCCTTCAAAGTGACTGAACTCTGAACGTACGTATACAGCGTCTCCCAGTCCACACACTGGAAACGAGAAAGGCATCAATCCGTATGACCTCTGTGTCCCCTTGTAGCCATGAACTCTTGATGCACTGTCGTCCTTTTGATGTCTCTTGTAGACCTCCCAACAGAGTACAAATTGCTTTGAGTTTCTTAGGAAATAAACATCCTTAGGTAGGTAGGGCTTTTGTTCTCCCTGGTGGAAAAGGATAAGGCTTCCTCTTTATTCCATAAGAACAGCAAATTAACACCATTTACATAGTGTCTCCCTTTCCTTTATGTTTTTTTATTGAAAGAATATAAGTCAAGTAGTTGATAGTATTCTTTTTAATCTGTTTTAACTTGGCTCGCTCATTGGATATGTTGAGTTTTTACAGAAAGGTACTTCTTTGCAATTTCTTTTTCCTCTAACTGCTGTTCTTAGTTTTACTATCTAAAGGTTGTTCTTTTTCTGAATACTGTCCATTGATTTCCAGCTGATGTACTTTTTTCAGGTTTCCTATTAATATGTAATTGTATCATATTTTAGACTTCATTTTGAAATGACCCTTTTGTGAAATTTTCCACAGTGATTGATACTGTGTTCATTCTTTATCAGTCAATGATATAAATCAATAACAATTTCCTGACATTATTTGAAGATTCAGTGAAGGGCAAGATTTATAATACAATAGTAAAAGCTGGTGTAGTCTCTATGAAGTTACAACCTCCTCAGCCTTCTTAATTTAGGGCTGCACTGAATATTGTTCTACCAGACAGCTCTGGTCTGTAGCATCTGCTAAAGGCCAGTTAGCTTTTTATTTTATTCTAGCAGTGCAATATAGCCTAATCCTTAATGGCTCTGGTTACATATCTCGTTTATGAGATAGATGACCTTTAACCAGTTACTTCACCTCTGAAGCTTCTGTTTCTTTTGCTTTAACATGAGAACGAAAATAGCACATCTTCACAGGGTTAGAACAAACGAACGTGCTTCGTATAGCAGTAACCTTTAAATAATGTTTGTGGTCGCTCTTATTATTGATACCATCATTCAAAAATTACTATATTCCTATTTATCTTATATTATCTACTTTCCCCATTGCCTCTTAGATTTCTTTTTTGTTGTTGTTGTTGCTGTTCTTACTCCTTTTTTTAAAAAACAAGATATCAAATAGCCAAAATCTAAATGTGCTAGTTGAGTATTTCTCTGGAAAGGCTTACCTTGGTTTTTCAGATATAAAAAGTAATCACTGGAATATAAGCAACATTTCTTTAAGTTGTTTGGTTCCTGAAAGCAAAAACCAGAAATGATTTTGCTTTTTCGGGGAGTAACATGATATCAGTGAGTAAAACAAATATCAGCAAGATCCTGAGCAGTAGTTTTAGAAGGGAGAGACTTCTGCATATAACTTAGAATTTAAATTCTCAGATTTTCTTGAGAATCTTAAAAAATGACGTTTTCACTTCTCCTTCATTTGTGGTTGAAATACCCGTGGTTGAAACATTTCTTCTGCGTGAACTCTTTCTCACCTACTGATTATTAATTCGTCCTGTATTTCCCGAAGGAAAACTGCCTTTGGTCACAAATCAAAGGATCGACTTAGTTGAAACAAGCAATAAAAAACAGAAATAGCCAAGATGATTCTGGAATCACTTGATGGTATTATTTACAGATACAAGATACATTTTTAAAGGAAGTGACCATTTTACTTTTTAAATTTGGAAGACTTTAATTCATGGTAGAGTTATAATTTTTTATTTTAGACTTCTGAATTTAATAATATGGAAGTAAACAAGGTGTACATGACCCAATGTGGTTTTTTATTTGGCTTTGGATGTAGTTTTATATTAACATTTTAATATGAATATCTGAAAGTCTAGTGGTTCCCTTCAGACAAAATGATATAACCATATTTTACAGACCTAATTCCACAATTCCATTTCAACTTCTGCCAGGGTCCCAACCACTTCAGGTACTTCTTTACCTTTTTTTTTTTTAAGATTTTATTTATTTATTTGACAGAGAGAGTGATCACAAGTAGGCAGAGAGGCAGACAGAAAGAGAGGGAGAAGCAGGCTCCCCACGCAGCAGAGAGCCTGATGCGGGGCTTGATTCTAGGACCCTGAGATCATGACCTGAGCTGAAGGCAGAGGCTTAACTCACTGAGCCACCCAGGCGCCCCATGTACCTACCTCTTTAGCTGCACAGAGAAGTGACCCAAGCATTCTTTTCCCCCCAGTCTTTTTAGAAGTTGTTTAGGGCTTCCAATATGGTGGTTAATAAAGGCTTGTCTAATGAGTCTGAAGAATTAAGCATTTGTATTTTCATTGACTTCAGTCAAGGATGATTTCTAGTAATGGATGAAAGGAAAAATCTTTTAAAGCTGTCCAGAATAGATTACTATGACTTAATGGTGCTAATAAGCATAATATTTTTTTTCAATTACAATGTCTGTAGATACTTTGTCAAAATCCTTCCCTAAAAGCTATTGTTATTTTCTGCCTTATGTATGAAGACCAAGTGCCTTAGTTGGTTAAAACTCTACAAAAAAAAAGTTCTAATAAAAATTTTAAAAATCATTAAAATTATATATATATCTCATCAAAAATTGCAGATAAGTCAATAGTCTCTCCTGACCTCTTTCACCTCCTATTATAGTCTATATCTTGAGGTTAGCATAGACATTAGTTCATTTTTACTTCTGAACCCTATTCTACTTATGTAATGTGTATGTATGTACCACTATATCTAGAAATCGAAACCATTGTATTTTTAGCCTAAGTAGTATCTGATCGTAAACTTTTTTTCTGTAATTTTCCACTCAGAAACACCTATTGAGGTTCTGTCCGTATTAGCAAATAGAGGTATTATTTTTAACTGGCATGGTTACTCATCGTCTGTATAACTATTTTTTTGATTGATGTTTAAATTGTTTCCATTTATTTGCTATTAAAACCAACATTGAAGTAAACATTCTGGACAGGTTTTCACATACATGCTGAAGAATGTGTCTCTAGCATAAATGCTGAGAAGTGGGTTTAATTTTTGTAATCTGTGCTATTTTTTTTTTTATTATACTGTTAGTCACCATACAGTACATCATTAGTTTTTGCTGTAGTGTTCCATGATTCATTGTTTGCGTATAACACCCAGTGCTCCATGCAGTACGTGTCCTCCTTACTACCCATCACCGGGCTAACCCAACTGCCCACCCCTCACTCCTCAGTTTGTTTTCCGTAGTCCATAGTTCTCTCATGGTTTATCTCCCTTCTGATTTCCCCCCCTTCATTTTCCCCTTCTTTCTCCTAATGTCCTCCATGCTATTTTTCTTTTTATTAGATAACATTGAATTGCCCTCCAACTGGGCTGCACCAGTTCTTGCTTTCAGGTTGTTGTATCTATTACTATTACTTCATTTATCGTTCTCTTAAAATCCTATATTCCTGTGTATGGGAGGAAAATATATTCTCTTATGGTTTCTGGCTGGGTTTGAAAATTAAACTAATAAAGCAGATTGAAGGAGAAAGTGTATAAAATTATTTAATACAAGTCTTACATGACAGTGGAGCCTTAATAAGGAAATAAATACCAGTTAATAAAGAAACAGTTAATCCTGAGCCTTTTCATGCAATGTTCGATGAAGAACAGTCATGGGAAGATATGATGGGGTAAAGAGTATGAGCGAAGTGTGATCAACTGGGAGAAACTTAGGCAGGTGAAGATTCAGATTCCTCTGCTTGTGTGTCCTTTTGTCCTCTGAAATAAGGATGCCCCTTCCCTCACACGAGGGAAGATCAGATAGTCCATCCTGCACATGCCCTTTCCTAAATTCCTCCAGCTTGAAATACTGATTATGCCAAGGTGCACCATATTTTGGGGATAGCATGTCTCAAAACCCAACATCCTACAGCACCGCTAGTGTTCTCGTCCATGTGCTGCTAAAGCAAGCGTTTCACCCAGAGTGTTCTAAAAGTACCATGCACCTCCATGTCTCCTTGCTTTTGCTTGTAATGTTACCAGCTTCTCTAACAAAATCTGAAGTGGCAGTTACAGCTGAGAAATATTATTAGGTAATTAGTTATTGGTTGTTAGGTAATTCATATTTTTACCAACTTTTTTTTTCAACTTTTGTCTCACATTCTTGGCAGAAATAATGAAGTGTTTTTCTTCGATTCTCATAGTATCTTAAACATATCTCTTTGTATAGCACTTGTGATGTAGTTTAGCTGTTAATGCGTCATACCAAGTAAATCAAAAGATCTTTGGGATCTGAGGTCCTCTCTTTTAAGACCGAGATGCACCACCTACAGTGTCCTGGACAGGTGGTCCTGCTACATGTCTTTGACTTCAGGCAAAATTTCTCTTTCTTTCTCTCTTTTAAGATGGTAGATTAACAGTGTAATAATGTGATTAACAAGAAAGAAAACAAATTGTATCAGTCATTATTCAGAGTATTAGAATAAATTACACTGAAGTAGATGCCTCTGAGTGCTTTAACTTATGAATATTATTAAACACTGTATGTGATTATTGATTCTGTGCTTTCCCTCACCAAGTAGGTTTCTGTATATATACATAATATATATTAGTATTTAAATATTCTGATATGAAAATGAATCATTGCCTCCAGCAGACCCATTATGAATGAATTCATATCTCAATTAAATTGAGTTGTAAACCACACAGTTGATTACCCCAAAGAGCTCATTTTAAATGCATATGACTCTTAATGGCTCCAATGGGAAGGCAACTCTTCAGGAGTGATGAATGTTTCAACTTTTAATTGAAACGAGGTTACCTAAGACATTAAGGTTACATAAGATGCTGTCAAAGACGCTGTGACTTTATAAATTTATAATTTGAACATGCTGGTCAAAACAGTCTTCTAAAATTAGATTGGAAGGTGGGACAGATGCAAATGAGCTTCTCCACACAAAGTATGGGATTGTAAGACATCTATGGTGTATTTTTAATAATTTGTTTTTCTGTAATTATAGTTGATTTTGGAAGCTACTGTTTTATCATCAAATGCTACTGTTGCTCTAGATGACATCAGTATATCCCAAGAATGTGAAATTTCCAATAAGTCACTTCCAGGTACCAGCATACTAAAGAAAGGTAAGTTTCTTCTTGTGGCCACTGACGTTTTAAACATTGAAATAATGAGTTCCTCCTGATACCAAAATTTAAAATATATTAGAGTCCTTCAGTAATATAGTCCATGAATAGCTAATACCAGGATGTGGATTCTATCACATATCCTTGAAAACTAAAACATACTTAAAAATACATATATATGTATATATATATAAAATGAGATATATCACAGCTTAGGCCTTATAGACTTTTCCAATAATATTCAATGCTTGTGGCTAAAATTGCCACAGTTTCTTAGTTATAAGAAACATGAAAGAATTCTCATTATTTTGCATGTTTTAAAAACACTTCTATAAAAATTTAATTCTATTTTAATTTTATTTGGCACTTCTAATGAATATATAATGAAATTCATGTTCAGAATCACCTAGGAGTTCAAAAAACTTACTGTGTTTGGAAAAGTGACTTAAGGCCGGCCAAACATTTAAATCTTGATCCTAAAATTCTCTTTAAATTTAGAACATATATTTTCAAGTAACAGATGGAGTTTGGCCAGTTCTTTGACTAAATATTTTGTAGAGCGTTTCAATTAAGAGGCCAAAAGATTGTCACAAAAATGAATCCCCGATAGTCAAATAGGCATTTTTGGAAAATCGAACCATTGTTTAGGTTCTGAGAATGGATTGCAACAGTGTGCACTGTGCCTGCAGTTACCTGTCATTTTAACACTGATTGTTCTTTCCCTTTGACCACTCCTACCCAGGAGTCTGTTAGTAAATAGACAATGTTAAAGATTTTGCCTGAAAATGATCACATTTTATTTTTCTTTATATACATGAATGTTACTTGCATTTAGAAATCAGGCACATTTTATAATCTGAAGTTATGTTTTATTAAAGAACATATGCAGTAAGTGGAAAAGTTGAATTCTTACATAAGCTAAATGCAGTCATTGAGGGTACTATAGCAAAAACAATTCTGGACTGAGAACTACATTGAAGAACTTCTAATTAGTATTCTTTTAGCAAAGACCTCTTTCATTGGTGAGATTGTATAATTCTCTATACTAACTTTATATTGTCCTGTGTATTTACTTTAGTCAGAATATGTGTTCTGAATATAATAAACCGTTCTAAGCTCTGTATGTGGTTCTGATAGACATCGGGGAATGCAAAGCAGCAGATTTAATGATTGAGGTTTTTTTTTTAATTTAAATGAGTTTTTGAGGGTTAACCAGTGTTCCCTTATTTCTGGTATTTAATTAAACATTTTCCTTCTCCTAATCAAATACGGCATCACCAGAATTGGAAGTTGACATTGAAGAGAATGTAACTGGAGGCAAGACTGTGGTTAAAAGTTTTAAATTATCTCTAAAATCAACCTTAGCAGAAGTCTCTGAGAGTGCTTGATCTCATTTACAGAGAATTGTCTTCAGAAATTAAATCAAAACTCAATCTATGTGTGCTTTAATCCGAACTCCATCATAGTTGGGTAGAGCATAATTCTAATTAGACCAAAATTATATGAAGTTTTCCTGAAAGGTCAATTATTGTACACAAAAAGAGAGGGGAAAAAAAAAGCTTTCTTACTGTTTTTGCGAATTTGGCCAGTAGGTCATTATAAGATCTCCTTTGTAGAATTTAGTATTATCACCCAGCAGAAGTTTAGAATGGGACTGTAATAGGCTTTTAAAAAGTAAGCCAAATCCCCCGGTAATGAATTATGTTATACTTGTGGGGCAGAATGGCCAGAGATTCACCTAGATCCTGTGTTTGAATTAAAGCCTTTGAAGGCTTTAATCAGCATGCAAATGGCTGTAAGATCTTCATTGCAATCCTAGTGCCTTCCTTTTACATTTGAAGCACCATACACAGGATGAAAAGAGAAAACTACTCTGATTTGGTTTTTTGATCTAGCTTCTGTGTCTCTAACATATTTAAAAACTAGTGTTCATAAAATAATTACACATTCCGTTTATGGAAGGGGAAGAGTATGTTTTATCTCCTCCATCTCTTAATTTTGAAGGTGGATTTCTGTCACGTGAAGATGCAGGCTATATTTCATCCAGCAGATTCCGTGATTTTCCATCTGGCTGCTCAAATGGAACAGATGAAGCCAATTTTGGTGAGCCAGTACTTTAATTACTTAGTCCCTTTAGTACTTAGTCATTGGCTAAAATTTATGTCCACAGTGGTCCCCGCCACCTTATCGACAGGGGATACATTCCAAGACCCCCAGTGGATGCCCAAAACCACAGATAGTACCAAATCCAATGTGTACTCTATGTTTATTCCTGTATATACATATCTGTGATAATGCTTGATTTATAAGTTAGGAATGGTAAGAAATTAACAACAATAATAGAACAATTATAATAGTGTACTGTAATAAAAGTTATGTGAATGTAGTCTGTTTCTCAGAATATCTCATTGTACTTACTCTTCTTGTGATGATGTGAGTTGATAAAATGCCTGCCTGATTAGATGAAGTGAGATAAACAATTAGTTATTGTGAAACAGTGTTAGGCTACTGTTGACTTAAAAAAAAAGAACTCCAGTATGTTAACGTACAGTGTTATAGTAGTTTCAGGTGTACAATACAGCAATTCAACACTTACAACACCCGGTGCTCATTAGGACAAGTGCACTCCTTAATCCCCATCACCTATTTCACTATCACTATTTCACTCCCCCCCATAACCATCAGTCTATTCTCTGTAGTTGAGTGTGTTTCTTGTTTTGTCTCTTTCTATTTTTCCCTTTGTTCGTTTGTTTTGTTTCTTAAATTCCAAATATAAGTGAAATCATGTTATTTGTCTTTCTCTGATTGTTTTGCATAACATTATACTCTGTAGCTTTATCCATGTTATTGCAAATGCAAGATTTCATACTTTTTTATGGCTGAATAATATTCTGTTAGTATCTCTAAACCACATCTTCTTTACTCCTCAATCGATGGATACTTGGGCTGCTTTCATAGCATGGCTATTGTAAATAATGCTGCTATAAACATATGGGTGCATATATTCCTTTATATTACTGTTTTTGTGTTCTTTGGGTAAATACCCAGTACTGGGTATTTTTGAAGAACCTCCATATTGTTTTCCACAGTTGCTACAGGAGTTTGCATTCCTACCAACAGTGCACAAGGGTTCCTTTTTCTCTATGTCCTCATCAACATTTGTTTCCTGTGCTTTTGAGTTTAGCTATTCTGACAGATGTGAGGTGATACCTTGTAGTTTTGGTTTGTCCTTCCTTGATGATGAGAGAGATGTTGAGCATTATTCATGTACCTTTTGGCCAGCTGGATGTTGTCTTTGGAGAAATGTCTGTTCATGTCTTCTATCCATTTTTTAATTGGATTACTTTTTTTTTTTTTTTTTTTTTTTGGTATTGAGTGTAAGTTCTTTATGTATTTTGGATACTGACGCTTTATAAGATATGTCATGTGCAAATATTTTCTCCATTCAGTAGGTTACATGAAAAATAAGATGGCACAGGGAATAAACGTAAGCAAAGAGGTAAAAGACCTGTACTCTAAAAACTCTAAAACACTGATGAAAGAAGTTAAAGACAACACAAAAAATGGAAGGACATCCTATGCTCATGGTTGGAAGAACAAATATTGTTGAAATGTCTGTAGTATCCAAAGCAATCTGTAGATTTAATACAATCCCTATGAAATACCAACAGCATTTTTCACAGAACTAGAATAAAAAATTCTAAAATTTATATGGAACCACTAAAGACCCCAAAGAGTCAAAGAAATTTTTAAAAAGAAAACCGAAACTGTAATTCCAGACTTCAAGTTATATTCAAAGCTATAGTAATCAAAACAGGATGCTACTGACACAAAAATAGACACATAGATCAATAGAACAGAATAGAAAACCCAGAAATAAAGCAATGATTATATTGTCAATTAATCTTCAATAAAAGATGCAAGAATACCCAATGGGAAAAAAGATAGTCTCTTCAACAAAGGGGATTGGGAAAACTGGTCAGCTACATGCAAATGAGTGAAACTGGAAAACTGGACCACTTTCTGATACCACACACAAAAATAAACTCAAAATGGATTAAAGTAATAAATGTGAGACCTGAAAGCATAAAAGTCCTAGAAGAGAGCACAAATTCTCTGATGTCTCTGGCATCAGCCAAAACAACATTTTTCTAGATATCTCTTCTGAAGCAAGGGAAATAAAAACAAAAATAAAGTAATGGGACAACATGAAAATAAAAAGCTTCTGTACAGCCAAGGAAACAATCAACAAAACTAAAAAGCAGCCTAGTATTGACCTTTTGACCATTCATCAGAGTAAGGATCATCTGCTCCCTCAGACAGTTGACCTTGGTTAACTGAAACCAGGGAGAGCAAAACCGCAGACAAGGGGGGACTACTGTACATATCTACTCTGAAAATAAAGTACACACTACTCAAGTGAATATTTAATGAAGAGCACCAGAATGGAGTCCGCTATAAAACTAAAATGACTTGCAGTTGAAAGCAAACCAGATTAGCTTTAAAACAGTAGCAGAAAAATGAAGATACCTCTTTCCTTCCGTTTTGCTGTGTTGGAGTATAGAATTTAAAATAAATGCAATATAGAACTCAAAAGACAACAAGATTATATTATAAGTATTCCTTTATTCTTTGTGGATATATAAGAATGCTTACTCTTATTCTAAACAATTGCCACCCAAGTACAACTAATGGCAGAAGACTATACAATACTTAAGAATGCTCCTTCAAACTATAGTGTACCAATAAATCAGTTGGTCATAAAACTATAGATCTTGGCTAGTTCGATATGTTTTTAAATTTTTTAGGGTTTCCTTTAAGTTTTTCCTTTCTGAAGGCAGTGTATACATCCGTTCTGCATTACCCTTACATGGCTCTAAAGTTATCCTACCATACCTGGGAAAATATTAAAGAAGGAAAAGAAGGGGATGGTGTTGGTGAGCAATCTTTTGCAAAATTATTTAGATAACACCTGTAGAAGACACTGAAGTCAGGCAAGAGGGAAGCTTATAAGAATCTCACATTTTACTTATCACCCATACCTGAAATGAAACTCAAGTATTTTTACTCAAGACAGTATAGGGGCATGGACATTTTTATGAAGCTTGGTGGAGCATAGCATTGGAAAGACTCAGCAATCCATGCAAAACGTAGGTCAGGATGGTGAGAAAAATCAGGGGCATTGTTGGGTTGTCATAGGTTGGCAACGTAGCCATGCTCTGGGTCCTCACAAACCTATATCGAGCATCTATCCTATACCAAGAGATTCAGTGAAGAATAAAATGTGATGATTTCCCTCAAGAAGCTTAGTGAATTGGGTAAGAAATACTTTGTGTATAATACTGTTGCTCTTTAATTATAATGCTAATAGAGGTGTAAACAAAGTGCTGTTACAGGATTGGAGAATGTTCTTTAGAAGGTAGATAATTTCTCAGCAGGAATTTCTTTTTTTTTTTATATATATATATATTGTATTTATTTATTTGACAGAGAGACACAGCGAGAGAGGGAACACAAGCAGGGGGAGTGAGAGAGGGAGAAGCAGGCTTCCCACCAAGCCGGGAGCCTGATGCGGGGCTCGATCCCAGAACCCTGGGATCATGACCTGAGCCAAAGGCAGACGCTTAATGACTGAGCCACCCAGGTGCCCCTCAGCAGGAATTTCTTTAAAAATGTTCTGGTTTTTTCTTGTTAGAAGAATGATCTACTGAAAGTTCTGCCAGGGATTAATAGTTGTAAGCCTGTCTCTGCATACATTAAGACTGTTACCGAATGTACATGGTTTTAAGAACTTTATATGAACTCTGTAAAAATCAAAACCAGTCTAAGGGGTCAGTATTGTTGGCTTAGTTTTATGGACTTTCTTAACAGTTAGTGTCCATTTAGGCGACGGAAACCACACTAGTAATTTGAAGAAGAAAAATGTAATAAAAAGAATTACGTAATTTGAAAAAGTGGTTACCTACAAAAGAAATAAAAGAACAGTAAAGAAAGGAATCCCAAGGAAGGAATCGGTTTGAATGAGTGCACCCCACTCTCCATATCCCAAAAGTAAGATTTAAACTTTAGTGGGGAAAAAAAAAAAACTTTATTGGAGAGGGTGTTCCTGGGACCCACAGGAAGGTAGAAAAATTTGCTGGGGTGAGCTAGATTTGGTTAATAGCTCATGGGCCAAGGGAGATATTATCCACCAGGATATCTGCAAAACTCACTGAAGGGGCACTGTAACTGGGTTGTTTTAAATTGTTGGCAGTCACAGGGCAAAAGCAAAAACGAACAAGCAAACGAACAAACCCAAGTATTTTGGAGCCACAAAGAGAAGCTTCCAGAAGCTTCCTATTCTACTGTGCTTTGTGGTATCCATCGTATGCTGTCTACTAACAAAGCCAAACATTGTATGAGCTACTCAGAAATGTTTACAGAGTCCAGCATGGGAGGGAAGGTGTGGACTTGGAGCTGAGACTAAAAAATTTATGTATTTATGTATTTTTTTAAAGATTTTATTCATTTATTTGACAGAGGGAGATCACAGAGAAGCAGGCAGAGAGGAGGAAGCAGGCTCCCTGCTGAGCAGAGAGCCCGATGCGGGGTTCAATCCCAGGTCCCTGGAATCATGACCTGAGCCGAAGGCAGAGGCTTAACCCACTGAGCCACCCAGGCGCCCCTATGTATTTATTTATTTTAAAGATTTTATTTATTCATTTTTAATGTTTTTTTTTTTTAAAGATTTTGTTTATTTATTTCACAGACAGAGATCACAAGTAGGCAGAGAGGCAGGCAGAGAGAGAGGGGGAGGCAAGCTCCCTGCCCAGCAGAGGGCCGGATGCTGGGCTCTATCCCAGGACCCTGAGATCATGACCTGAGCCGAAGGCAGAGGCTTTAACCCAGTGAGCCACCCAGGTGCCCCAAGACTAATACATTTTATAATGTGCATCTTTGCCTAATGTCAGGTCCATAAATGGTGGAACCCCATATTGAATCTAGGCTATCAGCCTCCCTACTCCACATTCTCAGCACACATCACACAGCCCTTTCATCCTCTCAGAGTCATCATTAAATTGAGACAAGCCAGAAATAAAGACTTCACTTTTGGAGGAGACATTATGCCCTTAGGCCCCTAGGATGTCAAATGGTCATTTTCCAAGGGTCATTTATCATTGGAATGGTAAATGCTATCTACAGGTCTGATGTTCTTTACTCCCCCTTCAGTTGTATTGAGAAATAATTGACATGCATCATGGTAGAAGTTTAGGGCATATCACTTGAGGGTTTGATTTTCATATATCGTGAAATGATTGCCACTGTGGGTTCAGCTAACATCCATCTTCTCATACAGATGCAATAGAAAGAAAGGGGAAAAAAAGGAAAACAGTATTCTCTTTGTGATAAGAAAGCTGAGGATTTGCTTTCATAATAACTTCCGTATATATCCTACAGCAACGTTAGCTGTGGTCATCCCGTTGTGCTTACATCCCTAGTACTTACTTATCTTATAATTGGAAAGTTTGTGTATTTTGATCACCTTCTTCCAGTTCTTCTCCCATCCCCCTTTAGCCTCTACCTCTGGTAACCACAAGTCTAATGTCTTTTTCTGTGAGTTTGTTTGTATTAGAGTCTACGTATAAGTGAGATCATTTAGTATTTATCTCTCTCTGACTTATTTCACTTAGCATCATGTCTTCAAGACCCATCCATGTTGTTGCAAATGGTAGGTTTTCTTTTTTGTTATGGAAGAATAATATTCCATTGTTTATACATATATACATGTGTGTGTATGTGTATGGATACCACTACTTTTTTATCCATTAACTCACTGATAGACACTTAGGTTGTTTCTGTGTCTTGGCTATTATAAATAATGCTGTGATGAACATGGGGATGCAGATACCTTATTGCGTTAGCGTTTTTGTTTCCTTCAAGTGTATTCCCAGAGGTGGAATTGTGGGATCATGTGGTAGTCTTAGTTTTAGTTTTTTGAGGATCCTCCATGCTGTTTTCCATATTGGTTGCACCAATTTTTGTTCCTACCACAGTGCACAGGGATTCCCTTTTCTCCACATCCTTGCCAATATTTGTTTTCATTTTTTGGTAGTAGCCATTCTAACAGTTGTGAAGTGATATTGTGCCTTTAATTTGCATTTCCCTAATGACCAATGATGTTGAATGTCTTTTCATGTATTTGTTGGCCTTTTATATATCTTCTTTGGAGAAATGTCTATTCATGTGTTTTAATTGAGTTATTTGTTTTTTTGCTCTTGAGCTTTATGAGTTCTTTATAATTTGCAGGAGATACACATCTCTTTTATGAATATTTTTTCCCATTTTGCAGGTAGTCTTTTAACCTTATGGATGATTTCTTTAGAGTGCAGAAGGTTTTTAGTTTACTGTAGTCCTATGGCATTATTTATTACTTATTTTTGTTTTTGTTGCTTGTGTGTTAGGTGTTAATATTTAAAAAATGATCCCCAAGACCCATGTTAGGGAAATTTAGTCCTATGTTTTATTTTTGGAGTTTCCTGTCTCACAATTATGTCTTAATCCATTTTTGATTAATTTTTGTGAGTGGTGTAAAATATGGGTCAACTTTCATTCTTTCACATGTGAATATCCAATTATCCCAGAATCATTTATTGAAGAGATTGCATTTTCTTCAGAGTATTCTTATCTTCCCTCTCAAATATTAGTTGACCATATATGTTTGGGTCTATTTCTGGGTTTTCTGTTCTTTCCATGGGTCTCTTTGTTTTTGTGCCAGTACCATACTGTTTTGGTGACTGGAGCTTTATAGTTTGGCTTGAAACCAGGAAGTGTGATGCTTCCTGCTTTGTTCTTTTTTCTCAGGATTTCTTTGCCTATTTGGGTTTTTTGTTGTTGTTGTTTGTTTGTTTTGTTCCACATGAAGTTTTGGAGTGTTTTTCCTACTTCTGATAAAAAACAAACAAAAAAAAACCCAAACCAAATCAACAAACAAAACCTGTAGAATCTTGATAGGGATTTCATTGACTCTATAGATGCTTTGGGTAGTATTGACATTTTAATAGTATCAATGTTTTCAATGTACAGCTTCATTTATTTGTGGCTTCCTGGATGGCTTTCAACAGTGCCTTATAGATTTCAGGGTAGAGATCTTTCACCTTCTCAGTTAAACTTATTCCTAAGTATTTTATTGTTTTGATGTAATTGTAAAGTGGGATAAGTTTCTTTATTTTTCAGAAAATTTGTTGTTATTGTGTAGAAACCCTATTGACTTTTTTTTTTTTTTTTTAAAGATTTTATTTGACAGACAGAGATCACAAGGAGTCAGAGAGGCAGGCAGGCTCCCCGAAGAGCAGAGAGCCCGATGTGGGGCTTGATCCCAGGACTCTGGGATCATGACCTGAGCCAAAGGCAGAGGCTTTAACCCACTGAGCCACCCAGGTGCCCCCCCTTTTGACTTTTGAATGTTGATTTTGTATCCTGCAACTTTACTGAATTTGTTGGTTAGCCTAGCAGGCTTTTGGTTGAGTTTTTAGGATTTTTCTCTATTTAAAGACATGTTATCTGCAAATAGAGACCATGCATCTTCTTTTTGAATTCTGATGGCTTTTAGTTCTTTTTCTTTACTGATTGCTCTAGCTAGGACTTTCAGTATTATATTGAATAGGAGGGGTAAGAATGGGCACCTTATCTTGTTTCTGATCTTGGAGGAAAAGCTTTCAGCCTTTCACTATTGAGTGTGATGTTAGCTGTGGACTTGTCATAAATGGCCTCTATTATATTGAGACATGTTACTTCCATACCTTATTTGTTAATTGTTTTATTCATGAATGACAGTTGGATTTTGTCAAATGCTTTTTCTCTTTTGAGATGATCATAGGATTTTTCATTATATTAATGTGAGGTATCGCATTGATCCATTTCCATATTCTGACCCATCCTTTTGTACCAGGATAATTCCCAGTTGATTGTGGTGAATGATCCTTTCAATGGCTGCTGAATTTTTTGCTAGTATTTTGTTGAGAATTTTTGCCTCTATATTTATCAGGATATTGGCCTGTAGTTTTCTTTTCTTACAGCATTTTTTTCTGATTTTGTTATCAAGATAATGCTGGCCTCCTAAAATGGATTTGGGAGTGTTCTCTCCTCATTGATTTTATGCGAGAGTTTGAGAAGTATTGGTGTTAATTCTTTTTTAAATGTTTGGTAAAATTCACCGGTGAAGCTATCTGGTCCTGGACTTTTCTTCTTTAGGGCATTTTCTTTTCTTTTTTTTTTTTTAATGCAACAAATTTATTTAGCACCTTTTATATGCCAGGAATGAACATTGAACAAAATGACAAAAACTCTTTGCCATAGCGGAATTTATGTTAAAGCAGTGGAATGTAGACAATAACAAAAGAAATAAGTAAAATGTTTATAGTATGGAGAAAAATTAATCACATAATGATAAAGGGGAGATGCCCATGTGGGGAGGGAAGTTGTAACTTGAAAAAATAATTTATTTTAAAAAATTCCATTATAATTAACACCCAGTGTTATATTAGTTTCAGGTATACAATATAGTGATTCAACAATTCTATACATTGCTTAGTGCTTATCATGATGAAAGTGCTTCACCCATTTCTTCCCATCCTCCCACCTACCTCCTCTCTGGCAACCACCAGTTTTTCTATATTTAAAAGTCTGTTTTAGGTTTGTCTCTTTTTTTGTTGTTTCGTTTCTTAAATTCTACATATGAGTGAAATCATATGGGATTTGTCTTTCTCTGACTGACTAGCTTAATTTAGCATTATAGTCTCTAAGATCCATCCATGTTTTTGCAAATGACAAGATTTCATTCTTTTTTTATGGTGAGTAATAGTCCTGTGTGTGTGTGTGTGTGTGTGTGTGTGTATGTCTTTTGGTATCAGTGTGCTTTGATTTCCTATCAGGTTTTATGTAATTACTATAGGATTTTCTATTAGTAGTTACAATGAGGCTTACATAAAATATCTTAAACTTAAAACACCTCATTTTAAACTGATAATTTCAATAAAATTTATAAACCTTACACTTTTACCTCTTTTCCTCCTTTTTGGTTATTGCTGATACAATGTGCATATTTTTACATTGTGTAAGTAATAACAGATTATAATAGCTACAGTCACTTTTACTACATTTTTTAAACTTAAGGTAGAATTTTAAGTGAATTCACCAACACTATTACCATATTGCATAAATATTGCATATCTATGACTCTATGTTTACCATTACCAGTGAGATTTACACTTTTTAATGATGATAATTAGTATTCTTTTTTTGATAATTTTCATTGTATTCTCTTTCAGATTACTAATTGTCTCTTCTGCATGGTTGAGTCTACTTTTGACATTTTCTGTTGAATTCTTCCGTTTAGTTATTTTATTTTTTAACTCTAAGGACTATGTTTGGATTTTTTTTTGATGGTTGCCCTTTCAAAGTTCTCATTTTATTATGCATTGTTTTCCTAATTTCATTTAGTTTTCTGTGTGTGTGTGTGTGTGTGTGTGTGTGTGTGTGTGTGTGTTTTGTAGTTCAGTAATTTCCTTAAGGGGATTATTTTGAATTCTTTCTCAGAGTTCCTGGATCTCCATTTGTTAAGGTTTAGGTTTTGGAAATTTATTAGTTTACTTTGGTTGTGTCCCATTTACCTGAGTTTTTGTGATCTTTGATTCCTCATGTTGGTACCTGTATTTTTAAGTAACTGGGCTCCATTTCCAGACTCTACAGGTTTGGTTTGGCAGAGACACTTCTTCACCGTTCAGTCAGTTTCAGTTTCTGGGCATGTGCTGGGAATATCTGGGCAATTGGGACCAGCTGTTGTGGTCTTCTCTTGGGTGAGGCAACTGTTTAAGCTTTAAGGTCAGGGATGGGAGGTGTTCTGGTGGCAAGAGCAGTTGGATAGGACTGCTGGCTTGGTTGCCTAAGAGAGGTTACAGGATGGGCATCGCAGCTTTCTTTTTGCTTGGTCAGCTTCTCTGGTTGGATAGGCTGATGGCTGCATTCAACACTGAGCAGGGTTATGAATTAGATTCCCTCTCTGGGTACAGTGGGAGCATCAGCTAAAGCTGGTAAAGTTCTTTGTTGTCTCAACTCAGGCTGACCCACAGTCTCAAGTTCCCTGGCCAAACAGGGCCACTGTCTTTGCAAACTTCAGCTCTTCCTACATCTCAGCTTGACTGTGTTGGGTCACATAGCTTTTAGGAGTTTTCTCCAGTCCTTTTTGTCAGATGGGGCTGGAAGACACTCTCCACAGAAGGGGCTATGATTCAGCTCCCTCCCTGGGCTTAGGCAAACTTGGCTCTTTGGTCAACAGTATTCATTTGAGGATCTGAATAAATAAGATCTGTATTCTGCCAAGTTCCTTGGTCAGAGTATATACCCATCTTGGTTCTGATAATGAGCAAAGCAACCGGGTTGATATTATTACTTGGGCACAGTAGGTGTGAACTTGGTCTGCCAAGGTTGTGTGCTGGTTGTTGCAAGCTTCCCCCCACTTCTCTGTCCCAGTCTGATTCCCAATGGTTGAACCTCATAGTTTTCCTGCAATCCCTGTGCAGGTATGAGATCAGAGTAGGGGCTCCCACAAAGTACCCACAGTGCTGATTTGGGGGTGCTGGTTGTTTCCCTTAGACTCTCTTTTCTTCCCATGGGGAAGAAATGAAAGTTCACTGGAGACCTCAGTGGGTGCTATGCTGGCCTGGGGTGGGTGGGGGGCAGTAGTGAGGTCAATGTGTATGTAGCCACTTCTCTTCCTACGTAGTTTGTCTCCGAGGCTCCGAGGTGCAGGGGTTACTTCAGCCTCAGCCCCATGTTCTAGGAGTCTCTCAGTGGTGTCTTGTTCTTGAATAGTTGTTTGTTGTTCTTGAGAGGGGACTGAAGTCAGGAATAAGCTATGCTGCCATCTTGGTGATGTCATTCCTCATGTTCTTTTTTTTTAATAAAAAGATTATAATTTCCCTTTAGTGATTATTTGCTTAATCACATTATATTTCATAAGATAGTTTTATAGACATGAAAAGAGGATAGGAGACCACAATTTGGCAATGGACCCTGATCATAGTGAATTGAATTAAAAAATTAGTAAATGAGCTCCAGATTTCTAAAGTCTTTATTTTTATTTCTTTGCCTGCTTTTTTTTTTTTTTTGGCAGAGTTAATTTTATACTGTGAATCTATTTTATTGATAGAAATTCTTTTTCTTTACCCCCATTTTTATGAACCTATGCATTAAAAATTCTGGCATTGAGTTGAGAGGAGGTAAAGACATTAAAGAGTTGAGTGGAGTAAGAGTAAGGGTCTTTGTCTGTTTTGCAGCAAAGGGAGGGAAGCCAGTGGAATTTAGGCTGAGAGTCTGGCAGTGGACTGACTAGCATATCATTTTCCCCACAGAGAACCTTAACTGCTTGACAAAACAGGCGTTTCCTATGAGGAGAAAAACACAATACCACCCTCAGGATTTCTGTTTATGAATCTTGGTATTCTAGAATTTCAGATATTTAATATTTTTAATGCAATTTATTCTAATTTTGTCATTTTTTAATAAGCATCTCTAACACAATTTGATTTTTTTCTTTTAGTTGAAACTATTACTTACCCTCAGAGATTTATTAAACTTCCCATGGATTTAGGTTTTTCGTCCTCTAAAATATCTTCAAAAGTTTTAGAAACCATATGATAATTGACTCTCTCTGCTTGACTTATTTCACTCAGCATAATCTCTTCCAGTCCCGTCCACGTTGCTAGAAAAATTGGGTATTCATCCTTTCCGATGGAGGCATAATACTCCATAGTGTATATGGACCACATCTTCCTTATCCATCATCTGTTGAAGGGCATCTTGATTCTTTCCACAGTTTGGCGACCGTGGCCATTGCCGCTATAAACATTGGGGTACAGATGGCCCTTCTTTTCACTACATCTGTATCTTTGGGGTAAATACCCAGTAGTGCAATTGCAGGGTCATAGGGAAGCTCTATTTTTAATTTCTCGAGGAATCTCCACACTGTTCTCCAAAGTGGCTGCACCAACTTGCATTCCCACCAACAGTGTAAGAGGGTTCCCCTTTCTCCACATCCTCTCCAACACATGTTGTTTCCTGTCTTGCTAATTTTGGCCATTCTAACTGGTGAAAGGTGGTATCTCAATGTGGTTTTAATTTGAATCTCCCTGATGGCTAGTGATGATGAATATTTTTTCATGTGTCTGATAGCCATTTGTATGTCTTATTTGGGGAAGTGTCTGTTCATATCTTCTGCCCATTTTTTATATGATTGTCTGTTTTGTGTGTGTTGAGTTTGAGGAGTTCTTTATAGATCCTGGATATCAACCTTTTGTCTGTACTGTCATTTGCAAATATCTTTTCCCATTCTGTGGGTTGCCTCTTTGTTTTGTTGACTGTTTGCTTTGCTTTTGATCTTGATGAAGCTTTTGATCTTGATGAAGTCCCAAAAGTTCATTTTTGCTTTTGTTTCCTTTGCCTTTGGAGACATATCTTGAAAGAAGTTGCTGTGGCTGATATCAAAGAGGTTACTGCCTATGTTCTCCTCTAGGATTCAAGGGGAGATGGAGAGGAGAAGGGAGAGGGTAATTGGAAGGGGAAGTGAACCATGAGAGACTATGGACTCTGAAAAACAATCTGAAGGTTTTGAAGGGGCGGGGGGGGGGGGGGGGGGGGTTGGGGGAACCAGGTGGTGGGTATTAGGGCATGGATTGCATGGAGCACTGGGTGTGGTGCAAAAACAATGAATACTGTTATGCTGAAAAGAAATAAAAAATTTAAAAAAAAGTTTTAGAAAAAAAATGAATTATATGGCTTAACACAATTTTGGCAAGAGAAAAGTTAACATTTTTTTTAAAAATTGTGGATGTTAAAAAAAGATTATAGCACTTGCAGATTATTTGAGAACCTTGGATTATTTAATGGAATGTTTATTTATAATACAAAATTACAACTACTTTAATTGACCTAATTATATTTTATGAACCCTGTCTTCCTGCCATCCTGCCCCTCTCCTTTTTTCCCTAAGGGTCACTGTGTTAAAAAAATGGTCATACCAGCAAAGTAGAAGTGTTTTAATTTCTCTGTGCTTGAAGTGCCTTTTGAAATTTGCTTTTACTCCTCTCATGGTCATGAAGATACTCTTCTATTTTTGTGAACAAATATTAGCTTTCTCAAAGACCAGCATAAGGAATATTACTTTACACTAAGCTTGGTTTAGTTCCAAAAAATAACTTATATACTAGAAAATGAAGATTTCATGTGTCAAAAAGCATCAGTGGTACATTTTCTCAGGTCCATGTTGTATAAACAGGACATACATAAATTATTTTGTTCTAGTCGACATTATGTAATGTAGATGCAAGTCCAAAGTTTTCATAAACTCTGTACGTGGTAAAGATATTTTAATATTCTCAAACAATTTTTTTGAGCACTGCAATTTATTTCTACCTGCAAACTCTTGAGTTGTGTGCTTTTAAAAAAAAAGATCTAAATTATTTCTCAATTTCTACTTTATCTCTTCACAGGAAAAACCACATAAGTCAGTATGTAGTATTTGAATCCAGTAAAGTCTAAGCAAAGACAGGTGAAGCAATCTAGGAAAATGGAATGATTTATTATTTTTCTGATTTACATTTTCAAACTTAAATACCAGTTATATGTTTTCTTCAAACTACTATATCTACTAAATTTAGGAATTTGGGCTGGCATTTCTGCAGCTGAGATATAAAATAGAACCTGACAGAGTTTATATGCTGGTGCTTTGGAAGTTACCTCCAGTAGGAACCGTATTTGTATTTTCACAATTTGTTACCCTCTCATAGTAATTGTATTCTGCATTGAGATTTAGGAATTTCCTTCACCCCATATACGCACTGTGAAAAAGCTTGAATTGCTTATAGCCTTGTGTCTTTTGCTGTGAATTTATTATATATGTGTGTATCTTGGTCTTCTATTTAGGGCTGTGCTTTTTCTGCATGTATTCTGAAAAACATGTTGCAAGAACGTATTTTTTTTTGGTGAGATTTGACATATTTAAACTTAATTGTAGAATTAAAGTCTACCTAAAATGCTCCTCTCTGTATGACCACAAATTGCTTTTTTGTTTTAGTAGAAGATGGGAAATGAAGCTACTATTTTCTCTTTTCTAGCTTATACTCTTTTCTATAGGCCTAACTACCAAATAAATTTGCTAATTATTGAGCATTTATTTTTTTATTAAGTACATATTAGTAAATAAGTCCTTGTAGAAAAAAAGAGTTCCTAGTTGTTTTGTTCTTAGTAAACTGGATTTTTATTGTCTTCTTCATATTGTCCTCAAATTATAATTTAAACACTGTTTTGTAGTCAACAAACACAGTTCACTTGACAGAAGTGATGGTAAAAGACTGGAATGAGAAGTTGTTGAGGTAAAAGGCTCATCATTACTGTGACATAAAACCAAGAAGTAGAGAAAAAGTCCATTCTTTCTCATTTATGGAGCCATTGATCACAGAGGAGGAAAAAAATGTATTTTTGTAGAAAGTAAAATCTGGTAAATAACCCATGGTATTTTCAGCAGTCTTTGCTTCAGATAATTATATTGCTAGATTAGAGAAATTTGGGATAGTAGAGATAAGATAATAAAGTGGATAATAAAGTACGTAATGAAGAGTTCAGACAAAAATAAAGGATTTTTCTCAGTTGAAAATTCTATTGAGAACAAGATCTGTATTTAATAAGAAAGTATTTTTCTATGATTACTTAAGATTAAATTTCAATAAATTATATTATTAAAGCTATCTGTAGAGACAGTAGATTTTTTTTTCCTGTGTCATTACTTTGAGCTCCTTTGGATTTTATTTTTTCTGCAAGGTCATTGTTCTTCACTCTAAAAATTATAAATTAGAACTATAAGTGGCATTTTTTTTTTTGCTTGTATGTCACAACTCCTTGAGTCCTTCTCTTTTCTTCCATAAGTACTGCTCTTGTCCATTTTGTTTCTATTTTCATACTAGCAATGTGTGTGATGAGAAGTAGAAGAGATAATGATCCTCCCTATTTGACACCAATTTTCTTAGCAGCCTGTGTCTTCTTGCCTTGCAGAACTTTACCATTGTAGATAGTGAAACTGACATTTTCTTCTAGTGTTCATATAGACTTCTCTTCTTGGGATAAAGATTTAAAGAGACCTGAAATCTATACCTGGGGTATAGATTTAAAGACACTTAAAGATACCGTATGATAACATAATAAATACCAACAGTCAAAAGGCACTTATTTTGTACCTGACATTCTTTGAAATGTATTTATGTGTTTTTAGTAATTTACAGTTAAGAAAAGTAAGGCATAAAAAGAATGAATGTCATGGCTCTTTTCACACAGTTACTTTAGGGTAGAGGCGGGAGTGTGAAATGGATCTTTGGGTTGATTTTCATTTCACTAAGTCTTCCAGGGCAATAAATTTGTAAAGTTCTTCAGCAGTATAAACCTCTTCACACCCATGGGCATTTAAAAGGAAGGCTTTTAGATAGGCTAGTATTTCTCAATTTCCAGTAACTATATTTCAAGTGTGTTTGAGCATTTCCATCATTTTGCTGGGTTTGTATGGAAATACACATAAACAAATAGAAAAAGTAGAAAGGAGTCTTTTCTTTAGGGAAAAAATAATCTAGTGAGATAATCTGAACACATGTGCATAAAAGAAGCCATAATAGTCTATTGCCCATCAAATGTAGTTGTTAATAATGACTGTTTAATACCTGCTAAAAAAAAAAAAGTGTGCAGAGAACACAAAGATGTTAGTGTATTTGCCCTGCTGTGGAGTAGATTACAGTTTAGATGAGAGGATAAAAAATACACACAAAATTGTAAAGAGTAGAAAAAGTTTTGCTCCATTGACAATAAAGGATGGTCTAGATTGGAATCTTTAGGAGTCTAAGATAAGGAGCACAGGAGGGGCATTAATGAAAACTTCGGGAGTGGAGACATTTCTTGACTTCGTTTGGAAACTTCGTATAGCTCATGGGAAGTTGGCTGGAAGGATGGTTTTCAGTTGTAGAAATGAGTTGTTGCTAAAAGTGAGAGTGAGGCAGGTTGGCTAGAGAGGGTCTACCTGGGGAGGTAATTTTATATCACTGTGGTAAAGGAGTGGGTACTTGGGGAGGGTGCCTGGAGGGAGTGGATAATAGTATTATATAACACTTGTCCTCAGGCTCTCTTTCTTTCTTTTCTTTTTTTTTTTTTTTTAAGATTTTATTTATTTATTTGACAGAGAGAGATCACAAGTAGATGGAGAGGCAGGCAGAGAGAGAGAGAGGGAGGGAAGCAGGCTCCCTGCTGAGCAGAGAGCCCGATGCGGGACTCGATCCCAGGACCCCGAGATCATGACCTGAGCTGAAGGCAGCGGCTTAACCCACTGAGCCACCTAGGCGCCCATCTTTTCTTTTTTTTTAAAAGATTTTATTTATTTATTTGACAGAGATCGCAAGTAGGCAGAGAGTCAGGCAGGGGAGGGGGGAGCAGCCTCCCCGATGAGCAGAGAGCCTGATGATGTGGGGCTCGATCCCAGGACCCTGGGACCATGACCTGAGCTGGAGGCAGAGGCTTCAACCCACTGAGCCACCCAGGCGCCCCATTCAGGGTCACTTTCATTTGATAAATATTTATCAAGCACTGTAGTCAACTCTATAGCTGTTTACAGAGCGAACAAGACATACGGTTTCTGCCTTCATAGAGATTATAGTCTAGTGGGGAAAACTACATTACGCCCATATATACATAATTCCGATCTTGATGAGGCCACAGAGTGGGCTGTGAAAGTTATAGATTGACTCTCTAATTAGCACTAGTATGGAGATAGCCGGATTTAAATATGCATTAACTTTTTTTGAAATTTTCTTTAATTAAGCTTTTTTTTTAGAGTACTTTTAGTTTCACAGCAAAATTGAGGAGGAAGGTACAGAGATGTCCTATACAGCCCCTGTGCTGACACATGCATAACTTGCCCATTATCAACATCCCTAACCGGAGTGGAGCATTTGTTACAACTGATGAACCTACTTTGACCCATCATGATCATCCGAAGTCCATGGCGTACCTCAGCGTTCACTCTGGATGTTATACATCGCATAGCTTTGGACAAATGTGCAGCAACATGTATCCGTCTTTATGGTATCAGAAAGAGTATTTTCACTGCCCTAAAATCCTCTGTGCTCTGACTGTTCATCCCTCCCTTGCCCCCAACTATTGTCAACAGCTGATCTTTCCACTATCTACATAGTCTTCATTGCCTTTTCCAGAATGTCATATAGTTGGAATCATATAGTACATTGCATTTTCAGATTTTTTTTCCCACTTACTAATATGCATTTAAGCTTCCTCCATGTTTTTTCATGGCTTACAAGTTCATTACTGTTTAGTGTTGAATAACATTACGTTGTTCAGTATTCTGTAGGAATAAAGCTGCCGTAAACATCCATGGCTGCTTTTTAGGTGAACATAAGGTTTTAATTCTTTTAAGTAAATTCCGAGGCGCATCATTGCTGGATCATATGATAAGTATACATTTCATTTTATTAAAAACTGCCACAATGTCTTCCAAAATGGCTGCACTGTTTTGTATTCTCACCAGCAATGAATCAGAGTTCTTACTGCTCCACATTCTTACCATCCTTTGGTATTGTCAGTGTTCTGGTTTTTAGCCATTCGAATAGATTTTTAGTGGTATCTTGCCTTTCCTTGATGACCTATGACGTGGAATATCTTTTCATATACTTAAATGCTATATGTATATCTTTTTTGGTGAAGTGTCTCTTCAGGTCTTTGGCTCATCGTTTAATCAGGTGGCTTGTTTTTACATATTTTGGATAACAGTTCTTTATCAGATGGGTCTTTTGTATTTCCTCCAAGTCTGTGCTTTGTCTTCTTATTCTTTTGACGTTGTCTTTTGCAGAGCAGAAAAATTTAATTTTAGTAAAGTCCAGTGTATCATTATTTCTCTCATGGATTGTGTTTTGGTGTTGCATCTAACAGGTCATTGCCCAGGGTCACCTACATTTTCTCCTACATTATCTTTGGGAAGTTTCAGAGTTTTGCATTTTATATTTAGAGCTCTGATCTATTTTGAGTTTTTATTTATGAAGGATGTGAGGTCTGTCTGGACTTAATTTTTTTGCATGCGGTATCCAGTTGTTCATCATCATTTGTTGAAAATCCGGTCTTTTTCTTTTATTGTGTTGTCTAGTCCTTTGTCAAGATCCATTGACTATATGAGTCTCATTAACTTGTAAAAGGATGGTGATAGAATGAATTTGAATAGCTAAGTGAACATAAATGGGGGGTTCCAAACAGAAGAAATGGACTGTAGTAAGGCATTAAAATGAGGAGGAAAATAATCTTGATTTATTAAAGAAACTGTGATAATAGAGGTAGTTTGAGCATATATGCAAGAGAAGCACAGAGGTTGTTGAGAATTAGCTTAACCATGATAAGGATTATTACACTAAAAAGTAGGAAAGCCATTTAAGAATTTTTGTGCAGTTGCATGATCAAGTCTGAATTTTAGAGGTCTTTAAATGTTTATACGTTGGCTGCAGTGTATAGAATGAATTGAAGGGGAAAGTGTGGAAATATGGTTTCAGTCGGGAGGCTTTAAGAGGAAAGGTAAGAGATTATCATGAACAGAAGTGACATTTAGAGATAGGTCATAATAAAAGTAAGTAGAATAAAGAAACACTTGACTGAGTTTTGGGAGAAAGGAAAAGGGATGTTTTAAGTAATAGTCTTTAGTTTTTATCTTGACTTACAGAGTGTGAGAAGGGGAGTGGGAGGGAGGGAGGAGATCATTATTTTCTGTTTTTTTTTTTTCTTTCTTTTTTTTGGAGTTTTGACAGTAGTAAGGGAAGAGTGCATTAGAGAAATAACTTTTTGATTTATTGACATAAATGATTAAAGCTTTGGTACTGTGCTGGATTCACCAGGATGGGAGTATAGAGTAAGAGCCAGTGTTTTTAACTAAAACTTTAACATGGTGGCACTGCTTGAAGTTTTCCATTTTAGCTGATGTATGAAAGATGGAATCTCCTCTCTTCAAAGGAGAGAGATAATTAAGTGTCAATATAAATAAGGAAGTGTAAAGGGTCAAGTAACAAACCCTAAGGAAAAACTCACAATTAAGGAAGAAATGTGAGGGAAGATAAGCCTTTGGGGGGGAAAAATTAGGAGTGGATGGACTATTAAGTAGGATTGTTTTAGAGTACCAACTAAATAGGTTTAACTCTTTGATAGAACCAAGAATTTGAGGGAAATGAGAAAGAAAATTTCATATTGAAGAAAGGAAGGTCACTAGTGCTCATAACAAGTGTGTATTGAGTGCCTGCTGTATGCTGTGCATGGTCTGAGATCTCACAGTAGACAAACAGGTAGACATTCCTGTGCTCTTGGAGCTTGCTTCCTAATTGGGAATACACTGAACCTACAATAAATGAGTAAATTTAATATTTTTGAGGGGCATCTATGCCAAAGAAAAAAGGCAAGGTAAGAATAATGGGGAAGTGATGTGGTTGGCTGAGGGCTTTGCCAGTTTAAATACGGTGATCATAGCAGGTCTCAATGCTGAAGTGATTTAAAGGAAAGACTTGAAAAAGGTCGGAAAATAAACTCTGAGGATACTTTAAGTAAAAGTGTTCCATGCACAAAGGAGGAAGTGAAACAGGAGCATAGTTGGTGAGTTTGAGCAATAGCAAGTGGGCCAGTGGGGCTGGAAGAGGGACAGGAGAAAAAAATAATTAGAGATGAGGTGAAAGGAATAAGCAGCCCATCCAGAGCTGTGGTCCTCAATCTTGGCTTCTTTGGAGAGGCCACCCGGAGAGCTTCGAAAACTCTGGATGCCATGTCCAATTAAGTTACAAATCACTGGGAGGTGGAACCCAGGCCCCCTCGAGATTTTAATGTGCATCCAGGCTTCACAATCATTCAGCTAGGACCTTAGGAGTCATTGTAAGAGGGCACTGGCTTTTAAATGGGCATGAGGGGGTAGTACTGGAACATTTTGAACAGAGGATTTACAGGATTGACTTAACAGGAGTACGGTGTTTGCTTAGGGGAAGTAGACAGGAGAGTATTAATGTGTGTCAGAGACCACCAATAAAATGCCTGTAACAAAGTTGGGTTTACTGATACTTGGTGAATAAGGAAAATGGCTTACCATGGGGATCTGTGAGGCATCTCAGCAAGAAAGTGTTAGGAGGAACTAGGGACAGTATTTGGGCTTGCGCTGGGTGATTTGCAGGAGGATGCAAGGAAGCTAGAATTCTCTGGATTGGGTGGTTACAAGAACAGGATAATTCTTTGATTGTGTATCTAAATAAATTTTATTTGAAAAGTGACAGAAATGGAACTAATATTGTAACTATCAAAGATGCAACAGTTAACTCATGTTATCCAGGACATTTGCACAGATTTTGAGTTTACACAGCAGTCTTTTTTTTTTTTTTTTTTTAAAGATTTATTTATTTGAGAGAGAGTGCTCAGGAGCACGTGTACATGCATGTGAATGAGGGGAGGGGCAGAGGGAGAGAATCTTAAAGCAGACTCCCCACTCAGTGTGGAGCCCAGTGTGGGGCTTGATCCCACAACCCATGAGATTACGACCGAGCCAAAACCAAGAGTCAGATGCTCAACTGACTGAGACACCAGGCGCTCTTGCACAATGATCATTTTACCTGGGCTCAGATACGATTATAGACTTTTGTCTGGTTTTTCTTAGTTGACACAGTGTCCTTAAGATTCATGGTATGTGAAAATCTTTATGTTCAACAAAAGAGTACTGCAGCCTGGCCATTAGGACTGAGAATTGACTTTGGATGTAACATTATGACATTGTTTTGGATCTTGATAAGAGGAGTAAGGCCTGACTGGAGGAAGCACAAGGAAAAATTGGAAAGATAGTAACTCTCACCAACCTCTTTCTAAGACTTCAGAAAGGGAAACTGAGAAATGGGTTGGTGGTTGTTCTGTCAGATGGGGTAAATAGAGTTGAACAGCACGTTTTTATAGGCTTGCAGACAAAGTAGAATAGAGAGGAATGGTGTGTGATGTAAGAGAGGGGAGCATTTTCTGGAGAGATGCAGTTGAATTTCCAAGAGAGGGTATCATCTCGTATACAAGCAGAGAATGGCCTCAGCTAGGAACCCAGGCAGTTTTAACAGAGGAAAGTTGGACTGTATAGGAGTAGACCCTGCAAGGTGGGGAGGTGTGGCCATGATCATTGTGGATATTTTGCTTTAGAAACTGGGAATTATGAGGAAATAGAAGATTCTTGTGTAATACTAAAGACTCTGAAAGTGGAAAAAAAAACCCAACACATTTTTTTCACTCACTGGATTAATGACTCCCAGCTTGGAATCCCAGCTTGACTCCCAGACCTCTAGGGTCCTTCAGGAAAGGAGGAGATAGGTTACTGCAAATATTTCAAAAAGGTAAGTGAAATTGTATCTCTTTCCATATTTTTTTTTCCAGTTTTATTGAGAGAGTTGGCATACATCACTGTATGAAGTTTAAGGTACATATAGTGCTTTCCTTTCTCTAGTTTAGTAGTAGGAATACAATATACAAAGTATGTATTTATTGATTCTTTATGCTATCAGTAAGGCTTCTGGTCAATGGTAGGCTATTTAAATTTTTGGAGAGTCAAAATTTATATGCAGATTTTCAACTGCGTGGAGGGGGGGGTCAGCACATCTAACTCCAACGTTGTTCAGGGTCAGTACCTCTAACTCCCACAACTTCTCTATCCACTCCTCCATCATTGGACACGTAAGTTGTTTCCCTGTTTTGACTATTATAAATAATGCTGCTATGCATAGGGAGGTTCATTTCTCTTTTCTGGTTGTGTTTTCAGTGCCCTTAGATATATTCCCAGAAATGGATTATATCTAGTTGTATTTTTAATTTCTTGAGGAACCTTCATTCTGTTTTCACAGTGGCTGTACCAGTTTACAATCTTCCCAACAATGCTGAAGTGCTCTCTTTCCTCTACATCCATGCAAGCATTTGTTATCTTTTGTCTTTTTGATGATGGCCATTCTAACAGGCCTGAGGTGGTAACTCATTGTAGCTTTAATTTGCATTTCCCTAATGACTAGAGGTGTTGAACATCTTTTCATGTACCTGTTGCCCATCTGTATATCTTTTTTTTTTTAAAGAAATATTTATTAGTTATTTGCTCATTTTTAAATTGGGTGGTTTTTCTGCCATTGAACTTATGTGGTTTGGATATTACCACTTACCAGATACATGGTTTGTAGGTATTTTTTCCCATTCTGTAGGTTGTCTTTTTACTTTGTTGATGGTTTCCTCAGGTGTGCAGAAGCTTTTTAGTTTGATGTAGTCCCACTCGTTTATTTTTAACTTTTTTGCTTATGCTTTTGGTGTGATTTCTAAAATGTTATTACAAAGATCAATGTCAGGGATCTTTTTCTGTGTTTTTCTTCTAAGAGTTTCATGGTTTCAGGTCTCACAGGTAAGCCTTCATTTAATTTTCAGTTAAATTTTGTGAGTGGTGTAAGATACAGGTTCAGTTTCAGTCTTTTATCCAATTGCCCTAGCATCATTTGTTGAAGATGCAGTTCTTCATTGAGCATTCTTGGCTCCCTTGTCAAATATTCGTTCACCATATATTCTTGGGTTTGTTTCTGGATTCCTTATTCCACTGGTCTTTTCTATGCCAGTACTATCCTGGTCTGGTGACGGTGGCTTTACAGTATAGCTTAAAATCAGGAAGTATGGTGCCTCCTACTTTGTTCTTTTTCAGGATTTCTTTGCTTATTTGGGGTCTTTTTTTTTGGTTCCATATAAATTTTAGGACTGTTTTTTTCTACTTTTGCTAAAAAAACAAAAAAAACAAAAAACAAAAATCTTGATAGGGACTGCATTGAATCTATAGATGACTTTTGGTAGTATTGACACTTTAATAATATTAATTCTTCCAGTCCACAAAGATGGGGCACCTTTTTCCATTTATTTGTGTCCTCTTTAATTGCTTTCATCATTGTCTTACAGTTGTTAGAGATCTTTCACTTTCCTTAGTTAAATTTATTCCTAAGTATTTTATTGTTTTTATTGTATTTAATGTCGTTGTAAATGGGATCACTTCATTTCTGGTTCAGGAAATTTGTTGTTAGAGCATAGAAACTCTGTTGACTTTTGTATGTTAATTTTGTATCCTGCAACTTTAGTGAGTTTTTTTATTAGTTTTAACAGTTTTTTGGTTGAGTATTTAGGATTTTCTCTGTATAGAGACATGTCTTCTACAAATAGAGATCATTTTACTTCTACCTATTGAATTCTGATGCCTTTTCTGTTTGTTGACTGATTGCTCTAGCTAGGACTTTTAGTCCTATATTGAGTAGGAGTGGGGAGAGTGGGCACCTTATCTTGTTCCTGATCTTGGAGGAAAAGTTTTCATCCTTACCCATTGAGTGTGATGTTAACTGTGGGCTTCTCATATATGGCGGTATATTACTTCCATACCTAATTTGTTAACTGTTTTTATCATGAATGGCTTTTGGATTTTGTCACATGCTTTTTCTGTGTCTATTGAGATGCTTATAGGGTTCTTTTTCTTTCATTCTATCAGTGTGATGTATCACATTGATACATTTCCATATTTTGAACCATCCTTTCATCCCAGGGATAAATCCCAACTGATTATGGTGAATGATCCTTTTAATAGACTGCTGAATTTTTTGCTAGTATTTTATTGAGAATGTTTGTATTTATAATCATCAGGGGTATTGACCTGTAGTTTTCTTTCCTTGTAGGGTTCTCATCTCACTTTGGGTATCAATATAATGCTGACTTCATAAGGTTTATTTGGCAGTATTCTCTGCTTTTGGATTTTTTGGAAAAGTTTGAGATGATTGGTGTTTTAATTCTTAAAAGTTTGGTAAAATTCACCAGTGAGGCCATCTGGTTCTAGGCTTTTCTTCATTGGGACTTTTATTATTATTATGGTTATTACTGATTCAGTCTCCTTACTAGTAATTAGTTTAGGCAGATTTTTCTGTTTCTTCCTGATTCAATTTCAGTAGGTTTTATGTTTCAGAGAATGTTTTCATTTTGTTTTGGTTGTCCAGTTTACTGGTATATAGTTGTCTGTAGTAGCCTTTTATGTTCTTTCGTACTTTGGTGGTATCCATTGTAATATATCTCCTTTTCCATTTATAATTTTGTAATTTGAGTCTTGTCTTTTTTTTTTTTTTCTTGCTAAAAATTTGTCAATTTTGTTTGTCTTTTCAAAGAACCAACCCTTAGTTTGGTTAATTTTTTCCCATTGTTTTTTCATTTCTCCATTTCATTTATTTCTGCTCTAATATTTATTATTTCCTTTTTCTCTGTTTAATGCAGTTTAAATTCCATGGCCTAATACTGGAATGACTGCCTTACATTGACCTTCAACTGCCTTGCTATCCTTTGATAGTCACTAAAACACTAACTGATTAACTGTGGCTCTCAGCCCCCTCAGCTCAGATCAACTTCACAGCCCCCTTAGCTGCACAACTGAATGTGTCTGGGGAAGAAAACAAAGCAGTGTCGTCTGTCCTTACTATACATTGATAATTGCTGCCCTACTTTTGTTCTTAGCTTTCCAGGAATCACATTGTAATTCTCCACTCCATTCCCTCACCCACTTACCAGTGACTAGCATATTTTCCTCCTGTCTTCTCCAACATCCATGTTCTACATTCCTATCTCTAGCCTCAGCTGATGATCTTATATCAAAGGACTTTTATAAGCCCCAACACCCCTTCACCCCACCTGTAAACTCTCTCTTTTCTCTTTTATCCTGGATAAACTGTCCACGCTCCTAACAATGGTCACCCCATTTCTCCTATTAAGTATTAGCTATCTGCATGCCTGCTTGACATTGCTCCAGTGATTTTCCCTCTCTACCGTATCTTTTCTATTAGCATAAAACCATGTTTGTATTTCTCACATCTTAAATTTTTTTTTCCTCTTGATCCTACTTCTTCCTTAGCTATCACATCATTTTCCCCCTTTCCTTTCCAAAGTATATATACACCTCAAAAGAATTAATTATATTTACTGCCTTTAGCTTTACTCTCCAGAATTTCTGTTTGATTCACTTTCATCAGGGCCTTGCTGTCACCATCAAGCAGAAAGTGTTCACATTAAAGTCACCAATGATCTAGAGCCAGTGGACCTATCAATAGCATTTGACACCAATAGTTTGTCACTTGACTTGATCTCTATGACACTGGGAGCCACTCTTGATCCTTCTCTTATTTTCATATCTTGATCTTGCCACTTTGGTTATTTTCTGATTTATATTTCCAGCCTGAACTTTTCACCTGAACTACAGACTAATTAATATACCCAGCTCTCTATTACATGATCACTTGAATACCTAATAGGAATCTCAAATATAGCAAGTCCAAAACTGAGGTCCTGTTTCCTCCTCCTCCCCCAAACTCTGCTTCTTCATAGTCTTCTCCATTTCATATATGGTATTTTCATTGTTTCAAATGCTCAGGTCAAAGACTTTGAAATCCTATTGTTTCATCTCTTTTTCTCATGCTCCATAACTGATGTCAGTTAATTCTGTTATGTCTGTCTCTAAAATATAACCAGAATGCCTCATTTTTGTCTCATTGTTACCACTCTGGTCTAGAGCATTATCACTTCTTATCTGAATTTTTAAAAAATTTTTTGTATATTTATTTGACAGACAGAGATAACAATTGGGCAGAGAGAAAAGCAGAGAGAGAGAGAGTGGGAAGCAGGCTCCCTGCTTAGCAGAGAGCCCGATATGGGGCTTGATCCCAGGACCCTGAGATCATGACCTGAGCCAAAGGCAGAGGTTTAACCCACTGAGCCACCCAGGTGCCCCTTCTTATCTGAATTTTTGAGGTATCCTTTTCTTTTCTTGCTGATGTCACCCACTTTTGTCTTCTTTCAGTACAGTAGCCATGGGGATGAGATTAAGTCAGAATTTGTCACTCTTCTCCTTAAAACATCCCAATTGTTTCCAGTATCTCAAAGCCAAAAAAATTAAAATGACTGCTCTGATTTCATCTGTTCCTCTCCCTCACTCACTCTTCTGGAGATACCATAGTCTCTGATATTTCTGGAATATGAGAGGCATGCTCCTGCCTCAATGCTCTTTTCCTTTATCTTCCTCTGTGTTGAGTCATCTTTACTTGCATAGTCACATGCCTTGCTTCCTCACCTGCATCTCCCAGTAGTTTCTGGTTGCCAGCTTCTCCACGACACTTCCCTTGATCACTGTCTATGAATTTTCAACCCTTCTCTGTAATGCTCTATTTCTTTCTTTCTTTTTCTTCTTTTGCCTTATTATCATCAAATGAATTATATATATTTTACTTAATTCTTTTGTTTTTTCACTTTTGTTTTTTTTTCCCCTAATGTCCCTACCCTTCTCACTCACATTATTTTAACTCCATGAGGACAGAGATTTTTTTCTGCTTTCTTTCCCCCATTTTACTTTACTATGTTCTTAGAAGACCCTGTGCCTGTGCCAAACATACAGCATGTACTCAGTACGTTTGCCAAATGAATGAAGAGTGAATGAGTATGTTAGTTATTCTGTTGTCTTCACTGCCTGTTTGCTTATAAATTTCCCACACTAGATTCTAAGCTCATTATTGGTGATTACTATAAATATAATACTTCTGTATTTTGTATATATATATACATATATATACACACACACAGTATTTAATTTACTGTGTGTTGAGAAATGTGAAAGGTCTGAAACTTTTCCCTACTTAGAAGCTAACAAGTTAGCCTGCCATAATATCATGGATGCTGGCAAAGTAGGTGAGGCTCCTGGGTCAGGACAAAAGGACGTATTATTATGGTATAACACAGAGCATAAGTGTCAAGATTGCCCTTGTTCCTCTTGCTCGCTGAGTCCCAGGATCATCACGGAGAGGTCCAGGTGGATGTACACATGAAATGGCTTTTGCCTCAAAGCTAAGAAAACCTGAGTTTATGGAACCCAAATCTTTTATAGTAGGATTCAAGCATATGTGTCTGACCTATGAGGAAGACATTTTCCTTATTATATCATACAAGGTAATAACTTGCCCTCTGTTATAGGTGTAGTCACTACCTCTGTTTATCCTTAAAAGGATGGTCTGGAACAAAGGGGTGGTTAAGGGTTCAGCTTATAAGACATGCACAAACATGAGAGACCCATGGAGAATTGTGTCCCAACACTGTCTTTGTTGGTCAGATTACAGGAGACCCTTAAAACCATTTGTAAAATAAGGTAATTAATCATTTTTATTTCAAATGCAATGATTTTGAATGCCAGGTGTTATTATTTATGCGTTGGTGCTCCTTTAAAAGATTTCATTACTTCTATTTATTTATATAGACATCTTTTTTGTTACATGGTACTTTTATACATATTTCTTGACTATATTATATTTTAAATCACTAATGAATATTAACTATTGATGAAGTCTACAGTTATTTTAACATTATTATAATTTCAAACATATAACCATTTGAACACATGAAAAAGCCTGAAAGATCATGTTCTAAAATAGTGTATATGGTATTAATGCATTTGAGGTTTATAATAACCTCTTTTTTTTTTTAAGATTTTTATTTATTTATTTGACGGACAGAGATCACAAGTAGGCGGAGAGGCAGGCAGAGAGAGAGGAGGAAGCAGGCTCCCTGTGGAGCAGAGATCTCAGGACCCTGGGATCATGACCTGAGCCAAAGGCAGAGGTTTTTTAAACCACTGAGCCACCCAGGCGCCCCTATAATAACCTCTTTTTAGTCAAATAAAGTACAGCCTCGATGAACTTAAGACAGTGTACTAGAATACTCAGCTAACTTTTGTTACCCATCATGCAACTTTCAGGACTGTCATGAAATCTAGTGAAAGAAAGAAACTTACGGAGAGGTAATGTAGTGGACTTACAGTTATTATAAACATGCCTCTGAGATATTGCGGGTTCAGTTCCAGACCACTGCAGCAAAGCAAGTATTGCAATAAAGCAAATCAGTTGTTTGGTTTTCCAGTTCTGTTTGCACAATGCAGCAGTCTGCTAAGTGTGCAATGGCATTATGTCTAAAATAACAATGTACATACCTTAATTAAAAAATGCTTTATTGCTAGAAAAATGCCATCATCTAAGCTTTCAAGGAGCCGTAATTGTTTTGCTGGTGGAAGTTCTTGCTTCTGTGTTGATGGCTGCTGACTGATCAGGATGGTGTTTGCTGAAGATTGGAGTAGCTATGACAATTTGTTAAAATAAGACAACAATGAAATTTGCCACATCAATTGGCTCTTCCTTTCACGAACAGTTCTCTGTAGCATGTGATGCTGCTTGATAGCATCTTACCCTTAGTATAACCTCTTTCAGAATCGGAGTCAGTCCTCTCAAACCCCGTTGCTGCTTGATCAACTAAGTTTGTGTAGTATCCTGTGTCCTTTGTTGTCGTTTCAGCAACCTCCACAGATCCTTTCCCAGGAGTAGGAGTAGGTTGTATCTCCAGGAAAATCACTTTGCACATCCATAACAAGCAAATCCTTACCTGTTCAAGTTTTTCTTTTTTTCACTTTTAAAACCATCATTTTTGGCATTAATACTTTTTAAAAAAAAATTTCAAGTTTTTATTTAAATTCTAGTTAACATACAGTGCAACATTGGTTTCAAGAGTAGAATTCAGTGATTTATCATTTATGTGTAACACCCAGTGCTCATCCCAAGTGCCCCCCACTTAATCCCCATCACCCATTCAGCCCATCCCCCACCTATCTCTCCTCCAACCCTCAGTTTGCTCTCTGTGGTTAAGAGTCTCTTCTGGTTTGCTTCCCTCTTTTTTCTTTCTTTTTTTTTCCCCATTAGCCTATGTTCATCTGTTTTATTTCTTAAATTCCACATATGAGTGAAATCAGACGATACTGGTCTTTCTCAGACTTCTTTCACCCAAGCTTTGCAGCAATTTCAGTCGCATCTTCAGGCTCTCCCTCTAACTCTAGTTCTCTTGCTGTTCCCACCCCACCTGCAGTCACTTCCTCCACTGAAGTTTTGAGCCCCTCGGAGTCATCCCGGGGAGTTAGAATCAACTTCTTCCAAATTCCTGTTTATGTTGATATGTTGACCTCTTCTCATGAGTCCTGAATGTTCTTACTGGCATCTAGCATGGTCAGTCCTTTCTAGCAGGCTTTCAGTTGTCTTTGCCCAGATGCACCAGAGAGGAGTCACTGTCTTTGGCAGCTATAGCTTTATAAAATGCATTTCTGAAATAATAAACCTTGAAATGTGCAATGACTCCTTGATCCGTGGGCTGAACAATGAGTGTTGTATTAGCAGGCTACAGACAACACTGATCCATCGTACCTCTCCATCAGAGCTCTTGGGTGACCAGGTGCATTGTTAACGAACAGCCATATTTTGAATCTTTTTTTTCTTTTTTCCCCCTGAGCAATAGGTTCAACAGTAGGCGTAACTTAGTCAGGAAACCGTGTCATAAATAGATGAACAGTCATCTGGGCTTTGTTGTTGCATTTATAGAGCACAGATGGGAGATTTAGCATAATTCTTAAGGGCCCTAGATTTTTTAGAATGGTAAGTGAGTTTTGGCTTCAACTTGGAGTCACCAGCTGTGTTAGCCCCTCACAAGCCCCTAACAATTGCCCTTTGAAGCTTTGAAGCCAGGCATTGAGTTCTCTCTTGCTATGGTAGTCCTAGATGGCGTCGTCTTCCACTAGAAGGCTGTTTCATCTACATTGAAAATCCATTGTTCCGTGTGGCTGCTTTCAGTATTGACCTTAGTTAGCTAGATCTGCTGGAGATCTTGCTGAGCTTCCACATCAACACGTGCTTCTTCACCTTGGACTTTGATGTTATGGAGATGACTTCTTTCCTTAAACCTCATGAACCAGCCTCTGCTAGTTTCAGACTTTTTTTCTGTAGCTTTGTCACCTCTCTCAGCCATCATGGAATTGAAGAGAGTCAGGACCTTGCTCTGGATGAGGCTTTGGCTTGGGGGAATGTTGTGGCTGATTTGATCTTCTGTCCAGACCACTCAGACTTTCTCCATATCAACATTAAAGCTTCATTTTCTTACATTTGTTTGCTTACTGGGAGCGCTTTTAATTTCTTTCAAGAACTTTTCCTCTGCATTCACAACTTGGCTAACTGTTTGCTAGGTCAAGAGACCTAGCTTTTGGCTTATCTCAGCTATTGACATGTCTTCCTCCCTAAGCTTAATCATTTCTAATTTTTGATTTAAAGTGAGAGACATGTGGCTGTTCCTTTCACTTGAACAGTTAGAGGCCACTGTAGGGTTATTAATGGGCCTACTTTCAATGTTGTTGTATCTCAGGGAATAGAGAGGCCAAAGGAAAGGGCGAGAGACTGGGGAATGGCTGGTCAGTAAAGCAGTCAGAACACACACAACATTTATTAAGTTTGCCATTAAGTTTGAGTGGGCACAGTTTGCGTTGCTTCAAAACAATTACTATGGTAACATCAAAGATAACTGATTATAGTTATAGATCACCATAGCAAATATAATAATAAAAAGTTTGAAATACTGTGAGAATTACCAGAATGTGACCAGAATTGCCAGAATGAGGTGAGCAAATGGAAAAAAATGAAGCCTGTAGACTTGTTTAATGTAGGGTTTCCATAAGCCTTCAATTTGTTAAGAAAAAAAAAAGTAATATTTGTGAAGAGTAGTAAGACAAGTTATGCCTTTATTATTATACAGTTTAAGATCTACTTCTAGAGCATGCCCTGTAGTTATACATGTTTAGATTTTATATGATCTTGCATTAAAAACTCAAAGCACAATGCTTGGCATGTAATAGTTCTAAAATTGTAAGTTATCATGATTATTACTTTAACTACAAATGCAGTATAATTTTTTAAGAGCACAGACTTTGACATCAGGTCCTGGTTGGAATTTTGTCCATAATAATGACCCCTATAAATTATATGTTACTCCTCTTTCACCCTTATCTTTCTCCTCTCTAAAATGGGTGCAGTAATATGTTCTGTATTTGAAGAGAATTAGAGACGACGTGACATATGCGATAAATGGATGTCTTTCACACAACAGTTATGTCTTTACTGGTTTAGATCTCTCTGTAAACCACAGGGCGCCCTTCAG
The DNA here is from genome assembly GCF_902655055.1 of Lutra lutra. Lineage (NCBI taxonomy): Eukaryota > Metazoa > Chordata > Mammalia > Carnivora > Mustelidae > Lutra > Lutra lutra. Next base: position 20,761,956 of record NC_062285.1, on the reverse strand, counting down.
CTGGGCTTTGGGTTTCTAATTTTTACAATTACCACTTACATGTTTAGCCATTTTCCTTTTTTTTTTTTCTCCTGAGAATCTTTTGCTCATGTGGCTGACACCAGAGGGGGTTTAGAGTTCAGCCACATGATGTGTAAGAACATATGTCCTCCTATAAAATTTTGTTTTCTTTTTTTCTCCTTTTTTTTTTTTTTAAAGATTTTATTTATTTATTTGAGAGGAAAGAGTGAGAAAGAACATGAGACGGGAGAGGTCAGAGGGAAAAGCAGTCTCCCTGTGGAGCTGGGAGCCTGATGCGGGACTCGATTCCGGGACTTGATCCTGGGACTCCAGGATCATGACCTGAGCTGAAGGCAGTTGCTTAACTAACTGAGCCACCCAGGCGCCCTGTTTTATTTTTCTTTAAAGCACTTACCTTAACTGAGTAATTATTAATTATTAAGGTTTTTTTTTTTTCATAGCAGTTTTAGAGTCACAGAAAAGTTGAGGAAAAAGTAGAGATTTTCCATCTACCTCCTCTACCCTGTCTCTCTCTCTCTCTCTCTCTCTCTCTCTCTCTCTCTCTCACACACACACACACACAGAGCTTATCCTACATCAGCGTTTGGCAATATGGGAGGGTGGGGTGGGTTGGGGGGGTTTTGTTACAACTGATGAATCTACACCGACACATAATAATCACCCAGAATCCGTAATTTATATTAGGATTCACTCTTGGTGTTGTACATTCTGTGCTTTTGGAAGAATGTGTGGTACAGTCTGTCAATATGGTATCATGCAGACTATTTTCTTGCCATAAAGATGCTCTGTACTCCACCTAGTCAGCCCTCCCCCCACCTCCACTTCTGGCGGCCACTACTCCTTTTACTGTCTTCATGGTTTTGCCTTTTCCAGAATGTCATATAGTTGAAAGCCTACAGTATGGGCCTTTACATACTGGCTTCTTTCACTTTGTAATATGCATTTAAGTTTCCTCCATGTCTCCATGGCTTGATAGCTCATTTCTTTTTAGTGCTGAATGATATTCCACTGTTCCACTGTCTGGGTGTACCACAGTTTATTTAACCATTCACCTACTGAGCAACACTTCTGTCACTTCCAAGTTTTGGCAATTAGGAATAAAGCTGCCAAAAAAAAAAGAAAAAGGAAAAAAGCTGCTGTAAATATCCATGTACAGGTTTTTGTGTGGATGTAAATTTTTGAGTTCCTTGGGTAGATACTAAGAAGCACTCTTCTGTAAATTTTCAAGTCTTTGCATGGGACCCAAATTACCAGCTCAGACACTTTCTGCCTTTCATGTTTATTGCTTACACGTGATTTTCTGTGGGGATCATCTCAAACCATCAAAGAAGTTCTGACAGTGAATTTGATATAAGACCATCTGATTCTGTATTTTTCCCCCTCACAAGGTTCCTTGGCTCCTACATAAATTTATCTTCTCCTGTCTCAGTGAAAAGCTCTCAGCTATGACCGTGATAGTGTAAGGGGATGGAACTGTGTGTCAGTCCGCCAAGAATCCCCTAGCACCCTTTCCTCAGGGGTAGCTACTGAAATTATATTTACATGACTAATAGAGGCAACAAGGGTAATTTTGCTGAATATTAATAAAAGCTGCAGTGGAGTCATTAGCTTTTAACCCATATCCATAGAAATAGATAATTTTTAAAGATTTATATCAACAGACATCGTGTTATGAACTTAATAGCTCCTAGCACAAAGCTTGGTACAAGATAAACCCTGTAATAGTGGTAACTGTGATTGTTCTTGCAAATTATGATGATAGATGATGATATGATGATAACTGAGAAAGTTGATCGTTAGGCTCCAGAAAAGTGAACAATCTTTGAACCTCAATTATCAAAATGTACCAGGATACTGTATTTTAAGTCAGGAAAAGACATACATAATTTTCAACAACTGCTCTAATGAAGTATCTACTTGGTAAACAGCTAACCAGCTTAATTTCAGGTGACCTTATTATATCTCTGATCAGCTGAGGTGAGTTTTAAAGTGTGTATAGAAATCTAAATATTTAGGAACAAAGTAGATGAGACAGGTGTATTTGAAGTTTAACAACATAACCATCTGTTAAAGATTGATTTTTTTTGATGGGCTTTATCTAGAGAACTAGCAAATTGCCATAATGGTTCCTGAAATTTTACTACCATTAGAATATTCATTTATTTCTACATCAGTATCTCCCTGGACAGCAGACAATAGAGGATAAGGCTCCCTTTCCAGGTAGCTATGTGGGATAACTATTCCAAAGCAGCAATAACTCTTTTCCTTTCCTTTGCATAAAACAACTCCTGGGTCCTCTTCTTCTTCTTTTTTTTTTTAATTTTTGGATTGTCTGAAATAGCAATAAAAAGCAAAAAAATATATATATATATAGCAAAAAAAAATGCTTTCCCAGGGATTGAAATGGCATCTACATATTTTGAAACCCCTAAAATCTGGATTATTTATATATTATATATTTATAAACAGAGATGGCCTTTGAAAATATAGTCAAATATTCTGAGCATTTATCCCTAACTTATCATAATTATCATTATTATTTTTCACCTTTGAGCAGCATTTAATTGTCTCTCCACAAATTTGTAAACTGTACTCAAGAAATCTTCATTCTAAGTATAATTTGTTGATTTTTCTGATTTCTAATAAAATATAGTTATTCCTTGCTTATTAAAGTTGATACATTTTATTATTTTATTAGTGTGCTTTCTCAAGATTTATTTTTTGAAATAAAAAAATTTAAAAAATTTTAAAGATTTATTTATTTTAGAGAGGGGGGAGGGGAAGAAGCAAAGGGAAAGAGAATCTCTAGCAGGCTCCCTGATGAGCACTGAGCTTGATGGCAGGGCTCGGTCCCACAACCCTGAGATCATGACCTGAGCCAAATCAAGAGTCAGATGCTTAGATGACTGAGCCACCCAGGTGCCCCAAAGTTGATGCAACATTTTAAAAGTATCATACATTCTCATTGATTTTTGGTCTCATTTTCAAGTTACTCTGCCAGTAACTTGATAGAAAGCAAGCATATTTTTGAAATCAGATATTTTATAGAAACTTAAAATTTAATGCTTATAATATTTATAAGTATTTAAAAAATATTGTATTTATAATATTACAGCTCACCTCACCTTCTTCCCTGTGTAGGTAAAGCATTTCCAAAATTGAACATGATTTATCATTAGGTTAAAATTCCCTAAAGCTCCCTAAGCTTAGTGCTTTCTTCCTAAGTCTTTTTATAAGGGAACACCTATGCAAATTACTACTGTATCCTTGGATATAAATAACCAATGACTAAGGATTCCAGTGCAATAATCATCTGTAGGAGCAAAGCTCATTTTGTGTTGGGATATATAGTAACACTGAATGTCCACACTGAACAAACTCAAATTGTGCATTTTGGGCTTATCTTTCTTCCAGAATCATAGCAATTAACAGTTATTGTCAATAGTTGCAGAAAGAATATTAGATTTGGGGTGAAAATCTTTGGATTTCAATCCATTTGTACAGTTTTGTAACTCTCTGACCTTGGTTATATCAGTAACTTCCCTGAGCTTTCCTTTCTTCATCTGTAAAGCGGTTATAATAATAGCACTTTTTTCATTGGGCTATTGTGAAAGTTGGATCTATATAAAGCATTTAGTACAGGGTCTGTGACATTGGTACTTACTAAACATTAGGTATAATTCAACACTATTATTATAACTTCCCAGTCCTGCCTTTTCTCTTCCTCTTTTCTTATGGCTTTGTGGAAATTAACTGTTTCTTACATATTGACCTGAAAAGTGGGTCAAATTATTCTTCCCTGCACAAATTACACAATGCTTCAGGAAATATTAAGCTTTACAAAATTGCTGATGAATGTTATATTAAATATAAACTGGATTTTTCCAATATTTTTTTTGCAAGTAGCTACTTACCATGTTGTTTTTTTTTTTTTTTTTTTAAAGATTTTATTTATTTATCTGACAGAGAGAGATCACAAGCAGCCAGAGAGGCAGGCAGAGAGAGAGGAGGAAGCAGGCTCCCTACTGAGCAGAGAGCCCGATGCGGGGCTCGATCCCAGGATCCTGAGATCATGACCTGAGCCGAAGGCAGCGGCTTAACCCACTGAGCCACCCAGGTGCCCCTACTTACCATGTTTTAATGTAAAATAATCTGTAGGAATAATTAATTCTTCCAGATGATGTCATAGCAGCAGAGAAATAACATGAGTATCGGAATAAATTAGGTAGAACTTAGCAATTCTATAACCAAAATGGCTATTAATACTCTTTCTTTGAAAAAATATTTGGTAAAAATTTAATTTCTTGAATTGATGATTCTGCCTTATCAATTTCCAGTATGAAAAGCACAACTCATTTTTTTTTTTAAGAACTGATAGGATCCTTTTTTTTCCTCCAAGATGTCTTTTAATGTACTTAGATTTAACAAAGTGACAGTTGAGTTCTACCCTTTCTAAAGTTTGTGAACACTTTGGAGAGCCACCTTAGGAGTCACATTTTGCTTTTTCAGGTTCCATATGTGACTTTGAAGCAAATAGCTGTGGTTGGTTTGAAGCAATTAGTGGTGACAATTTTGACTGGGTATGGAACTCTAGAAGTAACCTTTCCCCTGAATTTGAGCAACAGGCCCCACTTTGGGATCATACTCACAACACAGCTCAAGGTAAGAAACAAGGAGAGGCTGGCTGTTACTCCTTCCGTTCACCCTTGGTCAGGTTTGTTCAGAGAAAGAGAAGCGTTTGAAGTTCTATGTTAGTGCAACAAATAGTGTGACAGCTTAGTTATGCTTATGTTTGTTATTATGAAGTGACTCCTTTATGGGTGGTGGGGAGAGAGTATAGACATATTTTTGGCTGAATTCACTGAAATTATTAACTTTTTGCATCATTTTAACCTGGAGGTGGATACTAGTTTAGTTTCTGCAAGAGCAAATTTGACTAACAATCACTTTTATTGATTTTTAATGGTCTAGTCTTAATTTTAGTCAGGCACAGAGCTTAGGATGGGGTTAAGAGGCAGGTGTGTCAGCTCAGTCTGCTAACTTACAATTTGTATTTGTGTCCTAATAGGGCATTTTATGTTCATTCTGAAGAAAAGCAGAAGCTTGTCACAAGTTGCCAAACTCCAGAGCCCAACCTTTAGCCAGGCGGGACCTGGATGCACGCTTTCCTTCTGGTAAATTCTAAAAACTGTGGTCAGCTACCCTTACAGCCTGTGGTTGCAGGCACACTCCTGCACTTACCAGACTTCATGATTTGCCCCTGGTTTGGCTTTAAAAATAGGTGTTGTGTTAGATTTACACAGTCAGAATTTTTCTTAGGAACACATTGTCAGCATTTGTTGTGTTCTTTCTTTGAAGGAAAGGGACTCTTTCCCTCCGACAGTGGATTATAATTTAATTAACTCTGCGTCCCCTAGTCTGAACTGAACTCCTTGAGAAAGGCTCCCCGGGTCCTGCGAGCCAGAGTGTGCCCCTCAGCAGATAAGCTCTCGAGTATGAGCAGCCGCGATTACGGCAGGAAAGAAAGGCGTCCTTTGTGATAGCTAATGATTAATTGGCTGTTGATCAAGCGGAAGAACCCGTAAGTTAAATGCTTAGTCTGTGCCATAAATCATTTCCATTCCTTATGTTGCCTCTTTTTTCAGGTTTTATAACTATGGTCTGTCAGTGGGGGCCGCTGAGCTCCAGCTACACGTGGAAAATTCCAGTGACCCCACCGTACTCTGGAGAGTATTATATAACCAGGGCAACCAGTGGTCACAGGCGACTGTTCAGCTTGGACGCCTCACTCAGCCCTTCCATTTGTCGCTAGATAAAGTAAGTCTTGGCATTTATGATGGAGTCTCCGCAATTGATGACATCAGATTTGAAAATTGTACTCTTCCGCTTCCTGTGGACAGCTGCGAAGAGCCAGATTTCTTCTGGTGTCGACGCAGCAAAGCTTGCGTAGAGAAGCTTCTGTTATGTGATCTGGTAGATGATTGCGGTGATCACACTGATGAGGATGACTGTGGTAAGTACTTTATTATTTTTCTCTTTTTTCTTTTTTTTGGTCTTTCTTATTTTGATAGTGGGGATCTTGATTAGTTCAATGTTTTCTAGCCAGTTAAGGCAAAGACACAAAGGATGACTGTGGTAAGTACTTTATTATTATTATTATTTATTTATTTTTTTTTGTCCTTCTTATTTTGATAGTGGGGATCTTGATTAGTTCAGTGTTTTCTAGCCAGTTGAGGCAAAGACATGAAGCATTGTTCCAAAGTTGATGACTGTGATGAGTGATGAATTAGTTGAGCTACCAATATTTGTTATGGTGACTGAGGAACTAGTTACTAGAGATTCAATGCTGAACACAACTACTGAGTCTCAGATCTCAGGGAGCTTACAGTCTAATCGAGGAGATGGATGTTATTCGAATATTTAAAGAATAAATACAAACTGGCAGCTTTGATGGAAGATATAGAGATGACTTTTTATGATAATGGTATTGAACTTCCTAGAGGTGACAACTTAGCTGAGATCTGAAAAGTAAGAAGTCAGAGTGTCTGTGCAAAAGCCCTGATAAGTGACTGCATGGCGGATGGAGGCCAGCGAGTGTGGCTGGAGGGAGGATGTGAAGGGGATGGAGGGTGCAGCATAAGGACAGGAATGTGGGGGAGGCCAGATTTGCAGATCTTCATTGTCTGTCTTAGGGAGGTTTTTCTTCATCTGAAGGTTTTTAATAAGGAAGGTAATATAAAAAATTGGCATATTAAAGCATGTCACTGTGGATACAGTGTGACGAGTGGGTTGGAGGAGAGTGGATTCAGAAGACCCATCAGTAGGCCCTTGAGGTAGTCCATGAGGAGGGGTCGGCATCCCAGCCAGATTGATGGAGATGGAGGGATTGCTATTTGGGGAAATATTTGGAAGGAACATTTGATGATGTTTTGGCTACAGGGAGCAGAGATAGATAAGCTGATAGATAGGCTGTCAAAGATAAGTCTTGAGTTTCTGGTTTAAATTACCTGAAAGCTTATGGTATCTGATGATAACATGTGTTCTACAGTTTTATGAACCTAGATCCAGATAGTGCCCACTGCACTTACTCCTGAAAATGAATCAGAAGCTCATAGCTGGTTTTTTGTTTTTTTTTTGTTTTGTTTTGTTTTGTTTTTTTTCCAATTACAAAAATCATTCAGAAAAAGAGTTTGCATCTTCCCTTGTCCGGAAATAACAACAATTCTTAAAATTCAAGCTATATGCTTATTACATTGAGAGGCTAATTATAAATCAGAGGGAAGCCATAAAATGCTTGGTACATCATAGGAAACACTGCATTAAGAAATTTCCATATAAATTATTGTAGAGAGTTCTGCATATATGTGGTCTTTGATACAGTCAGGTGGATTGAAGTCAGAATTACCATGCGTCTCACTACTCAACTAATACTTGAGTGGATAGAAATAAAGTTGATAGTTTAGACAATGGCTAACACAAGAAATGTTACTTGTCCTCCAGGTAATTTATTTGTTCAGATTTAGAAAGCTTTTTCATCTTTTTTTTAAAAATTTATTTATTTATTTATTTATTTGTCAGAGAGAGAGAGAGGGAGAGAGAGCGAGCACAGGCAGACAGAATGGCAGGCAGAGGCAGAGGGAGAAGCAGGCTCCCCGCCGAGCAAGGAGCCCGATGTGGGACTCGATCCCAGGACGCCGGGATCATGACCTGAGCCGAAGGCAGCTGCCCAACCAACTGAGCCACCCAGGCGTCCCACTTTTTCATCTTTTTGAAGCTCTCTGAATCCCCCTCCTCAAAAAAAAAAAATTTGGTATGTCACTAAAAATAAGCAAATTATCCTTCAAACCACTCAGTGCCAATTTAGAGTGGAATTACGGCAGTACAAATATAATATCAGAATCTTCTTGTGACTAAATATTAATGAAAGAGAGTAGGAGTGGCATTAGATGGTGAGTTTCTCTCACAGCTGTCCATATAGACATATTATTGGTTTGAATAGAACCATTAGACATCCAGAAATCGCTGTCATGCTTCCTAAAGTTGCCCATGTTTAGAGACAGGGTCTTTTATTTATAGATGGAGCTGCGCACATTCCCTTTTGAAATACAGATTGCACATACAGTCCATAGGAAGACAGGCGATATCAAAATCTGTTGGCTTGAGTGCCAGTTTTATGTCAAAAATCTTAGCAGTTTGACATTCTCCTTCTGCTCCACAACCAAAGACTGACACCTGGGGAGTACCCTGCAGGTCCCCAGTTCACGTCACAGCTGGGCTTGATGAGTCACAAGTGAGGAAATATCAAATGAAAGCTCATCTTTCATTTGACATTTACTCACTGGGTTCCCTTCATTAGGTCTAAGCTCCTGTTCTGTGGTTTGCAGAGACAGATGATCTGTTCTTGCCTGGCTGCATTTATCCACATATGCCTGTATTTACTGTTTCAGAATATTTATTCCCCTTTGGCACAAAGTGCATTTACTAAGATGAATAGTTAAAGGACAGCTGACATTTATTTTTAAAAAAATACCAACTTATGTAAATGAAGCTAAAAGGTAGAACTCTTCGTTAATTCTAAATCCTGTTCTTTCTGCCCAAATAACACTAAATGTACATTCTCTGGCATTTATTCTACACAAATCCTGGGTGTCAACAAAAATGCTCACATCCCCCAAAATGAATACATTCCTATATTATGCTAGAAATTATGGTAGCTTGTCTAGTTGACAAGGGACAAGTCAATTCTTCATAAGTGCTTTCAATTCTTCTAGAGACTGAGGGGAGTTTAAAGTTTCACAGCTCCAGCTCAAAGGAGCTGCAGTGCAGTGGGAAGAAAAGATTGCCTCCCAGGGGACACAGCACAACAGGAAGCATAAATAGGGAAGGAGAGAGGCGTGAGGTGTTTAAGTATGTGGGGAAGATGTTATATGCGAAATGAAAGGATAGTTAGGGACGAACAGGAAGTTAATTTCATTTGGGAAAGGTGAAGATTGAAAGAAGAGTTTAGATTTAAGTTTAGATTAAGTGAGTGTATGTTATAAGAATTTGAATAGAGGAGGAAAACGATAAATTGCCATGGAAGGTGAAAAGATGGTCATTCTGGCACTGGGGCCAAGGGACATTTGGAACTGGGCCAAGATGGAACCAGAGGGAGGAGTTTTTCAGCATGAGGTCTGGAAAACATTGACATCAGAATCATGTTGGGTGCTTGTTAAAAATATGGATTCCTGGGCTTTACCCCATATCTGACAAGCTAGTACTTCTATGGGGCTTCACCATGGAGTGGCAATTCTACCATCCTTCAGGTGATTCTGGAAGACTGAGCCCTATTAAAATATGACTGTTCTCAGTTGTGCATGTTCGACTCACCAAGGGAGATGATGAAGTATCCTGATACTTGGTGCACAATTTGCACCAGTTACATCAACATCTCTGGGGGGCCCAGTGGCTCAGTCTGTTGAGCGTCCAACTCTTGATTTCGGCTCAGGTCATGATCTCAGGGTTGTGAGATCGAGCCCTCCGTTGGATTTCATGCTCAGCGGGGAGTCTGCTTGACAGTCTCTTTCCCTCTGCAGCCCCCTCCTTCTCACACACTCTCTCTCTCAAATAAATCTTTTTTAAAAAATTAACATCTCTGGAGATGAATTCTGGGCCTTGGTGTTTTTTGTTTTGTTTTGATATTTAATGTTCGCTGGTGATTGGGACATTCAGCTGAGGTTGAAATCAGCTGAGCCAGGAGTTGGGCACCTTGAGTTGGCTGTGGTGTCATGATCATTTGCATGGAGTTACAGTGCTAGAAATGATGAAGGGATAGGCATGAAAGGCATTTGGAAGTTGATGGCTAAAGTAATGCTGCCTTCAGTCTATAAAATATTATTATGTGATATAAATCTAGGATTTATTCACCTTTTAGAAACTTTAATGTTGCATTTAAAAAACAATTAAAATGGTTAACCATGTCAGGAGCAAAATATCAAAGAGTTTTCTTAATTGTAGTTATTTTTATCCTAAATTATTCATTCATTCATTCATTCATTTGCTATTATTTAATGCAATTTCAGTACCTGAACTCCAGTGTAACTTTGAAAATGGAATTTGTAACTGGGAACAAGATACAGAAGATGACTTTGATTGGACCAGGAAGCGCGGTCCAACTTCGACACTTAATACAGGGCCCATGAAGGATAACACTTTGGGCACAGCTAAAGGACACTATCTCTACATAGAATCTTCGGAGCCACAGGTTTTCCAAAACAGAGCTGCTTTACTCAGCCCTGTCCTCAACGCCACCAGTACAGAGGGCTGCACCTTCCGCTTCTATTACCACATGTTTGGAAAGCACATTTACAGGCTGGCCATCTACCAGCGAGTCTGGAGTAACACAAGAGGACAGCTGCTGTGGCAGATATTTGGGAATCAAGGCAACAGATGGATAAGGAAACACCTCAGTGTTTCCAGCAGGCAGCCTTTTCAGGTATGGATAATGGATTTCATTATGTGTATTTAAAATGCATCAGAATGTCTAAGGAATATGAAAGATTCCTATAACCTTGAATTAAAAGCAAGTGGAATTTGATCAGAGTTACTTCGAAATACATTTGTCATTCAATTAAGGGTGTACCAAAGTTTGTTAAGTTGTTTTCCTCCTGACTACCCCCAATAATGTGTGATTAAAATTTCTAAAGGTGGACACATGGTATTGGCAACAGCTGCAGGTCCCTCTGACTTGAGGTCATTTTTCTACTGAAATAAAAAATCTGGAGGGAAAAAGAGTTCTGCACAATTTCTGGTATTCTGCCAAATGTTCAGATTCTAAGATCTGTTATTTTGAATATTTCATTTGACTTCTTCACATTTTGTAGGTAAGTAACAAAAATTCGAGAAGAGTGCATGCTTTGTTGGAGAATCACACAGCTACTCTGGGGCCAAGCCAGAGGTCAGTCTAGCTAGGTCTCCTTACTCCTGGTGGAGTAGACTTTACTTCTTTACTCTGAGTCTCGGACCTTCTCCTAAAAGGAAAACTTAGAATGGCGAGTTTAAATGCTTATGTGACTTTTGTAGTTTGGTGAAGGAATTTTCCATCTATTATCTCTTTGATTCCCTCTGCAATTCCCTGAAGTGGGTAAGTCAGGCTCCTTTTTTGTCAGTTTTACAGATAGGAATAAAAAAAAAAAAAAGCCAGGGAGGTGGTTATTTATATCTGGTCAAAGAGATGGTGAGCCGCAGAATGGGGACTTGGACTGGAAGCTGCGGTTTCCGATTAATTCTCATTCATTCCCTTTCTTATATATCATATAGCTTGTCACATGTAGGAGTATTGAATATGTGTTCTTTTCACCTTTGCACAAATAGATCTACATATAATATATGGAGAGAGACTTCTTACCTCTCTTGGCTAAACATTTTTTTGTTTTTTGCTTTTTTATATATGCTGAATTTCTCTGTTACCCTAATTTTAAAGTACTGCCTCTTTCTAATTGTCTTCACAGCTTTGTAGCCAAGAACTTAGCTCCAGGCCCCCCGTTAAGAGCCATCATAGATATACATCATATATGACTCACTAGAAAACACACTGAAATTAGTTATTTGTCTAAATAGGCATAAGATGAAATCATGAGAACTAATCTGCTGCATGCACAGAGTTCAGCTGTAACGGTAAGATGGGTGTAATCATAAGAAATGAAATTGAAGGAAGGTTCTTTGACTTTTATTTAATAATAGCTCATCCACTTAAAATTAATTCTTAATATTTAATCAGGTGAATTGTAATTTGGGTCAAACTAGTATTCAGTGGATAAACTCTCCTTGTGATATTTACTCAAGAATTGGTTGCCAGGAGAAAAATAATCTTGGCAAGGGAGCTGCTTCACATTCAGAATAACATGGAACTAACCAAGGAATCCTTTAGTTATGAATCTGAAATATAGAAATTGGGGTTTGAAACCCATTTTGGGTTATACATGGAGTTCTCTGTTTGATTTCATCTAATGGTTCTTCTAGGGTTTTGATTTTTTTCCATGACATTTAGGCATGAAAAGGTGGAATCAGATAGTGCGTGCCGTGTGGATTAATTATTTAAGAGTGTAAAAATTGGGTCCAGTTGAAGCAACCAGATACTTTTCTTCATTGAATGAGTATACGTAGTTGTTGCAAGAGTGGCAATAACCAAGATTTTATTCAACTGTGATATTGTTGGTGAAACTACCTAGTATCAATCCAGCAGGTAACGTGCTCATTAAATGTTTATTTCAAAGAAAAATTCAAGGATTTTTTCAGGGATTATGTATGTATAGTTGACACACAAATGTTACATTAGTTTTGGGTGTACAACATAGCGATTCAAAAAGACTATACATTATGCTATGTTCAACAGAAGTGTAGCTACCTCCTGTCCTGATACACTGTTTTTACACCATCATTAGCTATGTTTCTCATGCTGTGCATCCATTACTATGACTTACATGTTCAATAACCAGAATTCCGTAACTGCCACTCACCTTTAACCATTTTGTCTAATACGCCTCCTTCTTCCCCTCTAGCAACCACCAGTTAGTGGTCTGTATTTATAGGTCTCATTTTGCTTTTTGTTTATTCATTTTCTAAAAAACTTCCAGATAGTGGAATTATATAGTTTTTTTCCAATGTATTTCACTTAGCACAGTATCCTCTAGGTTAATCCTTGTTGTCTCAAATAGCACGTCTCATCCTTTTTCTGGCAATATAATATTCCAGTGTGTGTGTGTGTGTGTGTGTGTGTGTGTGTGTGTGTGTGTGTGTACCACTTCTTTCTTACCCATTTGTCTTTTGGTGGACACTTAGTTTGCTTTCATATCTTGACTATTATAAATAATTCTGTAGTAAACATATGGGTGCATATATCTTTTCAAATTAGTGTCTTTGTGGTTTTTTGGGTAGATACTCAATACTGGAATTACTGGGTCATATGATATTTCTACTTTTAATTTTTTGAGCATCCTCCATTCTGTTTTCCACAGTGGCTGCACCAATCTGCATTCCCACCAACAGTGTAAGAGGGTTCCTTTTTCTCCACATCCTTTCTAACATTCTTTATCTCTTGTGTTTTTGGTTTTAGCCATTTTGACAGGTGGTTCTAATTTGCAGCTACCTGATGATTAGTGACATCGAGCATCTTCTCATGTGTCTGTTGGCCATTGTATGTCTTTGGAGAAATGTCTGTATATGTCATTTGCCCATTTTATAATTGTTTTTTTGGTTTTTTTTTGGTGTTGATTTATGTAAGTTCCTTATATATTTTGGATATTAACCCCCAATTGTATATATCGTTTGTAAATATCTTCTCCCATTCAGTAGGTTGTCTTTTTGTTTTGTTGGTTGCCTTTGCTGTGCAAAAGCTTTTTATCTTGATGTAGCCCCAATAGTTTACTTTTGATTTTGTTTCTTTGCCTCAGGAGACATGTCAAGAAAAATAGTGCTATGTCTGAGGTCTGGGAAATTACCGCCTGTTCTCTCTTCTAGGATTTTTATGGTTTCAGGTCTCACGTTTAGGTCTTTAATCCATTTTGACTTGGTGTGTGTTGTTAAAAAGTGGTCTGGTTTCACTTTTTCATGTAGTTGTACAGTATTCCCAGTACCATTTATTGGAGTGACTGTCTTTTCTCCATTGCGTATTCTCGCCTCTTTATTCATAGATTAATTGATAATATAATCATACATTTATTTCTGAACTTTTTTATTCTGTTGATCTGTGCATCTATTTTTTGTACCAGTATCCCAAACTGTTTGGATTACAGCTTTGTGTAGTATATCTTGACTTCTGGAACTGTGATACCTCTAGCTTTGCTCTTATTTCTCAAGATTGCTCTGGCTATTCAGAGTCTTTTGTGGTTCCATACATATTCCAGCATTATTTGTTCTAGTTCTGTGAAAAATGCTCTTGCATTTTGATAGGGATTGCATTAAATCTGTAGATCGCTTTGAGTAATGTAGACATTTTAATGATATAATTTCTCCAATCCACAAGGATGGAATGTCTTTCCATTTTTTAAATATCATCCTCAATTCTTTTTAATTGGTGTTTTATAGTTTTCATAGTACGGACCTTTCACTTCTTAGGTATTTATTCCTTTATGATGCAATTTTACATAGTGTTGTTTCCTAAATTTCTCTTTCTGCTACTTCATCTGTAGTGTATAGAAATGCGCTACCAACTTCTGGGTATTAATTTTGTTTTCTGCAACTTTACTGAATTCATTTATTGTTTCTTAGTAGGATTTTCATATCATCTGCAAGTAGGGAAGTTTTTACTTCTTACTTACCGATATGGATTCCTATAATTTCTTCTTGTCTGATTACTGTAGCTAAGATTCCCAGTACCATGTTGAATAAAACTGAGAGGGGACAGACGTGCCTGGATGGCACTCAGTTGGTTAAGTGTCTGACTTAATTTTGTCTCAGGTCATGATCTCAGGGTAGTGGGATCAAGCCCTGTGTCAGGCTCCATGCTCAGCTGGGAGTCTGTTTGGGATTCTCTATCCCTTTCCGGCTGCCTCTCTTTCCGCACCACATGCTCATTCTTTCTCTCTAAAAATAAATGTTTAAAAAACAAAACAAAACCAAAAATCTGAGAGGGGACATTCTTGTCTTGGGAAAGCTCTCAGTTTTTCCCCATTGAGGATGATGTTAGCTGTGGGTTTTTCATGTATGTCCTTTATTATGTTGAGGTATGTGCCCTCTGAAACCATTTTGTTGAGGGTTTCTATCACGAATGGATGTTATAATTTGTGAAGTGCTTTTTCTGCATCTATTAAAATGATCATATGATTTTTTTATCCATTCTCTTTTTGATGTGATGATTCATGCTGATTGATGTGCAAATATTGAACCATGCTCACATTCCAGGAATAAATTCCACTTAATTGTGGCAAATGATTTGTTTAATGTACTGTTGGATTTGGTTTGCTAATATAGTTTAGGAATTTTTTCATGTGTGTTCACAGAAATGCCATCCTGTAATTCTCTTTTGTTGTTGTAGCTTTGTCTGGTTTGGTTTCATAGAATGAATTTGGAAGCATTCCTTCCTCTTTTATTTTTTGAAACAGTTTGAGAAGTATAGGTATTAATGCTTATTTAATTCTTTGGTAGAATTCTGCTGTGAAGCTATATGGTCCTAGACTTTTGTTTGTTTGGAGTTTTTTAATTATTGATTCAATTTCATTGCTGTTACTTGGTCTGTTCAAATTTACTCTTTCTTCCTCAGTTACTTTTGGGAGATTTTATATCCATGTTTTCTGTGTTGTCTATTTTGCTGGCATATAATTTTTTATAACTTATAATTCTTTGTATTTCTATGATGTCACTTGTTTCTTCTCTTTCACATTTTGAGTCCCCTCCCCCCCCCTTTTTATTGTTTGGTGAGTCTGGCTAAATGTTGGTGAGTTTTGTTGATCTTTTCAAAGAACCAACTCCTGAATTCATTGAGCTGTTTAATTTTTATTGTTTTTATGTCATTTATTTCTGCTCTGATCTTTACTGTTTACTTCTACTGGTTTTGAATTTTTTTCTTCTTTTTCTAGCTCCTTTAGGTTGTTTAGGTTTAGGTTGTTTATTTGAGTTTAGGTTGTTTATTTGAGATTTTTCTTGCTTCTTGAGGTAGGCCTGTATTGCCATAAACTTCCACGTTAGAACTGCCTTTGCTGCATCCGAAAGATTTTTGGACAATTGCATTTTCACTTTAATTTGTCTCCATGTATTTTTTTTCTTTGATTTCTTGGTGGATCCTTTAAATTGTTTAATTGCATGTTAGTTAACATACATGTATTAGTGTATTCACCAGATTTTTTTCTTGCTCTTGATTTCTATTTTCATAGCATTGTGGTCAGAAAAAATGCATGGTATGACTTCAGTCTTTTTAAATTTGTTTATACTTATTTTGTGGCCTAACGTTTGATCTGTCTGGAGAATGTTCCATGTGCGCTTCAAAAGAATGTATATTGCACTGTTTATATGTTCTGAATATATCTGTTAGATCCGTCTCGTCCACATGTCATTTAAAGCCAGTGTTTCCTTGTTCATTTTCTGTTTGGATTATCTGTCTGTTGACATAATTTGGTTGTCAAAGTCCCTGACTATTACTGTATTAGTATTGATTACTTCCTTTATGTTTGTTTTTATACTTTATTTAGGTGCTCCTATGTTGGGTGGATAAATATTTACAATTGTTACATCTTCTTGTAGGATTGTCCCCTTTATTATGATATAGTGTCCTTCTTTGTCTCCTGTTACAGTCTTTGCTTTAAAGTCTGCTTTTTCTGGTATAAGTATTGCTTTCCAAGTTTTCTTTTCAATTCCGTTGCATGATAAATACTCTTCCATTTCTTCACTTTCAGTCAGCATGTTTCGTTAGGTGTGAAAGGAGTCTCTTGGAGGCAGAATATAGATTGGCTTTGCTTTTTTTTTTTTTTTTTTTAAATCTATTGCATCACCCTATGTCTTTAGTTTGAAACATTTAGTCCATTTATATTGAAGTAATCATTTATAGGTGTGTATTTATTTGCATTTTTTTGGGTTGTTTTATGGTTGTTTTGTGTTCTCTGTTCCTTTCTTCTCTTGCTCTTTCTCTCAGGGTTTGCTAGCTTTCTTTAGTAATGTACTTGGATTTCTTTCTCTTTATTGTTTGTGTATCTATTGCCACTCTTTGATTTGTGGTTATCATTATATTTACATATAACATCTTATTCATACAGAGTTTGTATGAAGTTGATAGTCACTTAAGTTTGGCCCATTCTAAAAGCAATATATCTTTATTCCTTCCTTCACTGCATTTTAGGTGTATGCTGTCATACTTTACATCCTTTTATTCTTTTTTTAAAAAAATTTTTATTATTTATTAAGAGACAGAGAAGATGGAGGGGCAGAGGTAGAGAAAGAGTGAGCATCTCAAGCAGGCTCCATGCTGAGTGCAGAGCCTGATGTGGTGCTTGATCTCACAATCCTGAGACCACGACTGGAGATGAAATCAAGGTGGACTTTTTTTTTTAAGATTTTTTATTTATTTATTTGACAGACAGAGATCACAAGTAGGCAGAGAAGCAGGCAGAGAGAGAGAGAGAGAGAGGAGGAAGCAGGCTCCTGGCTGAGCAGAGAGCCCGATGTGGGGCTCAATCCCAGGACCCTGGGATCATGACCTGAGCCGAAGGCAGAGGCTTTAACCCACTGAGCCACCCATGCGCCCCAAAGGGTGGACGTTTAACTGAATGAGCCACCCAGGTGCCCCTTTACATCCTTTTTTTGTAACTCCCATGAATGGTTTGTTTTATAGATTTGCTTAATTTTACTGCTTTTGTGCTTCCTAGTTTTCTTACTCCTGGTTATGTTCTTTCCTTTCTAGTCAAGGAGTCCCCTTTAACCTTTCTTCTAATGCTGGCTTATGGTGATAAATTCCTTTCATTTTTGGTTGTCTGGAAACTCTTTCTCTCTCCTATTTGGCACTATAGCCTTCCTGTATAGAATATTCTTGGTTGCAGGTTTTTTTCTTTCAGCACTTTGAATATATCATGCCATTCTATTCTGTCTTGCAAAATTTCTGCTGAAAAATCAGCCTTATGGGGTTTCCTTTCTATGTGATTTTTTCCCCTCTTGCTGCTTTTGAAATTCTTCATCACTATTTTTTTTTTCATTTTTATTACTGTCTTTCATCTATTTTGAGTTTATCTTTGTGTATGGTATCAGAGAATGGTCCAGTTTCATTCTTCGTCATGTGGCCGTCCAATTTTCCCAGCACCATTTATTGAAGAATCTGTCTTTTTTCCAGTGGATATTCTTTCCTGCTTTGTCGAAGATTAGTTGACGGTAGAGTTGAAGGTCCATTTCTGGGGTCTTTATTCTGTTCCATTGATCTATGTGTCTGTTTTTGTGCCAGTACCATGCTGTCTTGATGACAACAGCTTAGTAATACAGCTTGAAGTCAGGCATCATGATGCCCCCAGCTTTAGTTTTCTTTTTCAACATTCCTCTGGCAATTTGGGGTCTTTTCTGGTTCCATACAAATTTTAGGATTGTTTGTTGCAGCTCTGTGAACAATGTCCATGGTAGTTTGATAAGGATTGCATTGAAAGTATAGATTGCTCTGGGCAGCACAGACATTTTAACAATGCTTATTCTTCCAACCCATGAGCATGGAATGTTTTTCCATCTCTGTGTCTTCCTTAATTTCTTTCATAAGTGTTCTGTAGTTTCTAGAGTATAGATCTTTTACCTCTTTGGTTAGGTTTATTCCTAGATATCTTATGGTTTTGATGCTATTGTAACTGGAATTAATTCCTTAATTTCTCTTTCTTCAGTTACGTTGTTAGTATATAGAAATGCAACTGATTTCTGTGCATTGATTTTGTATCCTGCCATGTTGCTGAATTGCTGGATGAGTTCTAGTATTTGGGGGTGGAGTCTTTTGGGGTTTCCACATAAAGTATCATGTCTTCTGTGAAGAGAGAGAGTTTGACTTCTTTGCCAATGCCTTTTATTTCTTTTAGTTGTCTGATTGCTGACGCTAGGACTTTTAGTACTATGTTGAACAATAATGGTGATGGTGGGCATCCCTGTTGTGTTCCTGACCTTAAGGGAAAAGCTCTCAGTTTTTCCCCATTGGACTTTTCGTAGATGGTTTTTATGTTGAGGTATGTTCCCTCTATCCCTATACTTTGAAGAGTTTTAATCAGGAAAGGATTCTGTATTTTGTCAAATGCTTTTTCTGCATCAATTGAGAAGATCATATGGTTCTTGTTTCTTTTATTAATGGACTCTATCACATTGATTGGTTTCCAAATATTGATCTACCCTTGCATACCAGGAATAAATTCCACCTGGTCATGGTGAATAATCTCTTTAATGTACTGTTGGAGTCTGTTGGCTAGGATCTTATTGAGTATTTTGGCATCCATGTGCCTTAGGGATATTGGTTTGTAATTCTCCTTTTTGGTGGGGTGTTTGTCTGGTTTTGGGATCAGGGTAATGCTGGCCTCATAGAATGAGTTTGGAAGTTTTCCTTCTATTTCTATTTTCTGAAACAGCTTCAGTAGAATAGATATTATTTCTTCTTTAAATGTTTGGTAGAATTCCCCTGGGAAGCAACCTGGTCCTGGACTCTTGCTTTTTGGGAGGTTTTTGATTACTGCTTCAATTTCCTTACTGGCTATTGGTCTGTTCAGATTGTCTGTTTCTTCCTATTTTATTCTTGGTAGTTTATAAATTTCCAGGAATGCATCCATTTCTTCTAGATTGCTGAATTTGTTGGCATATAGTTGATGGTAATAATTTCTAATAGTTGTTTCTATTTCCTTGGTATTAATCGTGATGTCTCCCCTTTTAGTCATGATTTTATTTGGGCTCTTTCACTTTTCTTTTGGATAAGTCTGGCCAGAGTTTTATCGATCTTATTAATTCTTTCAAGAACCAGCTGCTAGCTTTGTTGATCTATTCTACTTTTTTTTTCTGGTTTCTATTTCATTGATTTTTGTTGTGACCTTTATTACCTTTCTTCTCCTACTTGGTTTAGGCTTTATTTGCTGTTCTTTCTCTAGGTCCTTTAGGTGTAAGTTAGCTGGTACATTTGAGATTTTTTTCTAATTTTTGGAGAGAGGCTTGGGTGGCTATGTATTTCCCTCTTAGGACCACCTTTCCAGTATCTTATAGGTTTTGGGCCAATGTGTTTTCATTCTCATTAGTTTCCATGAATTGTTTAAGTTCTTCTTTCATTTCCTGGTTGACCCAATCATTCTTTAGTAGGATGCTCTTTAACTTCCAAATGTTTGAGTTCCTTCCAAATTTCTTCTTGTGGTTGGGTTCTAGTTTCAAAGCATTGTGGTCTGAAAATGTGCAGGGAATCATCTCAGTCTTTTGGTGTCATTTGAGACCTGATTTGTGACCCAGTATGTGGTCTCCTCTGGAAAAAGTTCCATGTGCACTGGAGAAGAATGAGTATTCTGTTGTTTTAGGATGGAATGTTCTATATATATCTACATAGTCCATCTGGTTCAATGTGTCATCAGCACTCTTGTTTCTTTATTGATCTTCTGCTTAGATGATCTGTCTATTGCTGTGAGTAGAATGTTGAGGTCTCCCACTATTAATATATTATCAGTATTTTTATTTTGGTTATCAATTGGTTTATATATTTGGTTGCTCCCATGTTTGTGGCATATTTACAATTGTTAGATATTCTTGTTGGATAGACCCTTTAAGTATGATAATCTCTGACATTTTAATGATTATGTGTGCTGGTATGGACCCCCTTGAGATCATCTCATTTGTAATTCTGCTTTTTTGACTTGGATGTCTGTTTCCTTCCCTATGTTAGGAAGGTTTTAGTTATTTCTTCAAATCAGTTTTCTACACTTTTTTCTTTCTCTTCCTCTTCTGGGACAGCTGTAATGTGTATATTTGCTTAATGTTGTCTAAGAGATCTTTTTTTTTTTTTCCTTAACTTTTTTTTTTTTAATTTTATTTTTAATAAACATATATATATATATATTTTAAAGATTTTATTTATTTATTTGACAGAGAGAGATCACAAGTAGATGGAGAGGCAGGCAGAGAGAGAGAGAGAAGGAAGCAGGCTCCCTGCCGAGCAGAGAGCCTGATGTGGGCCTCGATCCCAGGACCCTGAGATCATGACCTGAGCCGAAGGCAGCGGCCTAACCCACTGAGCCACCCAGGCGCCCTAAACATATATTTTTTATCCCCAGGGGTACAGGTCTGCGAATCGCCAGGTTTACACACTTCACAGCACTCACCATAGCACATACCCTCCCCAATATCCATAACCCCACCCCCCCTCTCCCAACCCCCCTCCCCCCATCAACCCTCAGTTTGTTTTGTGAGATTAAGAGTCACTTATGGTTTGTCTCCCTCCCAATCCCATCTTGTTACATTTATTCTTCTCCTACCCCCTCAACCCCCCATGTTGCATCTCCTCTCCCTCATATCAGGGAGATCATATGATAGTTGTCTTTCTCCGATTGACTTATTTTGCTAAGCATGATACCCTCTAGTTCCATCCATGTCGTCACAAATGGCAAGATTTCATTTCTTTTGATGGCTGCATAGTATTCCATTGTGTATATATACCACATCTTCTTTATCCATTCGTCTGTTGATGGACATCTAGGTTCTTTCCATAGTTTGGCTATTGTAGACATTGCTGCTATAAACATTCGGGTGCACGTGCCCCTTCGGATCACTACGTTTGTATCTTTAGGGTAAATACCCAGCAGTGCAATTGCTGGGTCATAGGGTAGTTCTATTTTCAACATTTTGAGGAACCTCCATGCTGTTTTCCAGAGTGGTTGCACCAGCTTGCATTCCCACCAACAGTGTAGGAGGGTTCCCCTTTCTCCACATCCTTGCCAGCATCTGTCATTTCCTGACTTGTTAATTTTAGCCATTCTGACTGGTGTGAGGTGATATCTCATTGTGGTTTTGATTTGTATTTCCCTAATGCCGAGTGATATGGAGGACTTTTTCATGTGTCTGTTGGCCATCTGGATGTCTTCTTTGCAGAAATGTCTGTTCATGTCCTCTGCCCATTTCTTGATTGGGACCTCGAATAGCCAAAGGAATATTGAAAAAGAAAGCCAAAGTTGGTGGCATCACAATTCCGGACTTCAAGCTCTATTACAAAGCTGTCATCATCAAGACAGCATGGTACTGGCACAAAAACAGACACATAGATCAATGGAACAGAATAGAGAGCCCAGAAATAGACCCTCAACTCTATGGTCAACTCATCTTCGACAAAGCAGGAAAGAATGTCCAATGGAAAAAAGACAGCCTCTTCAATAAATGGTGTTGGGAAAATTGGACAGCCACATGCAGAAAAATGAAATTGGATTATTTCCTTACACCACACACGAAAATAGACTCAAAATGGATGAAGGATCTCAATGTGAGAAAGGAATCCATCAAAATCCTCGAGGAGAACACAGGCAGCAACCTCTTCGACGTCAGCCGCAGCAACATCTTCCTAGGAACATCACCAAAGGCAAGGGAAGCAAGGGCAAAAATGAACTATTGGGATTTTATCAAGATCAAAAGCTTTTGCACAGCAAAGGAAACAGTGAACAAAACCAAAAGACAACGGACAGAATGGGAGAAGATATTTGCAAATGACATATCAGATAAAGGGCTAGTGTCCAAAATCTATAAAGAACTTAGCAAACTCAACACCCAATGTTGTCTAAGAGATCTTTTAAGCTACCTCCCCTTTTTTTAAAAAGTTCTTTTCTCATTTTACTGTTCAGTTTGTGTGTTTTCCATTCAGGATTATTTGTTTAAAGTGAAATGCATAGGTTAGAACTAGATTGCACATGTAGGTATAGGAAGTGTTTGACTTGTTAACGTCAGTTGAAATAATTGAGCACTGGTATTATGTGTGGCTTGGTCAGTAAGGCTCAGCTGGTCATTTACATATAAGACTTTACACCATCCTTCTAACTGATTTTTTTATTATGGTATTTTTTGTGGTATAATTGACATATAATAAACTATACATATTGAAAGTTTTGAAACCATCACCACAATCAAGATAATAGATAAATATGCTTTACCTCTAAAAGATTCCTCACGTCACCTTGTAATACCTATATCTGGCCTTCACTCCCATCCCTTAATAACACTGAATTGGTTTCTCTTAGTATACATTAATTTATATTTTCCAAACTTTTAAGTAAATTGTACAGTATGAGCTTTTTTTTCCTGATTTATTGCATTTAGTAGATTCCTTTATGTTATGGAATGTATCTGTAATTAATTTGTATCTATTGCCAAATAGTATTTTATTATATGGATGTGACACTGTTTAATCAATTATTAATCTACATTTGGGTCACTTGTAGTTTGGAGTATTATAAGTAAATCTGCTGTGAATATTTGCATGTAAATATTTATATGAACATCTGCTTTTATTTTTCTTGGTAAATACCCAGGAGTGAAGTTGCTGGATCATATGCCAGAAGTATGTTTAACATTTTAAGAAACTCTTAAACTGTTTTTCATAGTGAGCCATTTTTTATTCCCATCAGCAGAATATATTAGTTCCAGTTCCTCCACATTTTAGCCAGTACTTGTTATTATCAATCTTCTTAATGTTAGTTATTAGAAGTATATAATGGTATCTTATTGTGGTGTTAATTTGAATTGCCCTAAGCATTAATTATGTTGGACATGTTTCCTATGTTTGCTTGCCAAATGGACATAATTTGAAGTGTCTGTTTAAATCTTTTGCCCAATATTTAGATTGGATTTTTGTTTTCTTATTATTGAGTTTTGAGCTTTTTTATATTTTCTGGATGCAAGCTTTTGCTTGGATACATTAATGACAAATACTTTCTCTTGGCTTGTGTTTTAATCATTTAATAGTTTCTTTGAAAAGGAGGCACTTTTTAATTTCGATGAAATCCAATTTATTATTAACTCAGACCCCCAAAGCTTTCCTTTCCTTTTTTCCCTATCCTTTGTGAACTTTATTACATGTAAATTAAGCTGTTTGAAGTTGTTCCAGGGCTTATTATTGCTTTGTTCAACTTTTTCCT
This sequence comes from Lutra lutra, assembly GCF_902655055.1. Classification (NCBI taxonomy): domain Eukaryota; kingdom Metazoa; phylum Chordata; class Mammalia; order Carnivora; family Mustelidae; genus Lutra; species Lutra lutra. Next base: position 20,738,371 of record NC_062285.1, on the reverse strand, counting down.
AATTTTCTTTTCCTTCTGTGTTTTACTTTGGATAGTACCTACCTTTGTATCTTCAATGCCTAAGCTACTATTCAATGTCTAAGCTACTATATCTTCAATTCCTAAGCTACTAATCCTTTTCAGTGTATATTTTCTTCTTATTTTCAATTTTATTGTCAATTTTATATGTAAATTTTGATTTGGGCCTTCATGTTATTTTCCACATCTCTATTTTAGACTGCATAGAGTAGTTTTCATAACTCTTTTAGATGACTGAAGTGATGAAAACAAGGTAGCAGTAAAGAAGATCCCCTGCTTGTATTCCTCTCAAAAATAATTTGGTAATCATCCATGGAGAAGATGACTTTGAGGGAGCTATGGCATCCAGCCACAGGGTGGGAGCCATCCTGCCTGCTCACTGAGCTGCCAGAAGTTACATCCATGCCCCCAAGAGGTTGCCCCACCAATCTCAGTCCAACAATGATACTGAATCAGCACTACAACCACTCCATTACCTCTCATTCATGGTACAGAAGTGACCCTAACTTTTCAGGGACCCACCAGGAGATATCAGCATCTGTTCTTCTAGAGGTAGGCCTTTAGACTTTCATCTGACTTCAGATCTTGAAACATCCCTGTAAGCCAGTTCAAGCTCCTCATAGCCATACTCGGGGGGTAGTCCATTTTACCCAGGAAACTTCCTAGTGATCTGGCAGGAGCGTGCTTAAGGACCACACAGGAACCATATTTGTCTACATATCTTGTTACAGTCCTGCCATTTGTATGCCTAACTGCAGACCATGAGGCAGACCTCTGTCCTGTGCCAGCCATACTGATCAAGGTTTCGTAGGCAGTTCTTTCTAATCAGGGACCAGGGAAGGTCTCTGTCAACCTAAACCACTGGTAACAGGCCTGACAACTGCAAAATCCACTGAGCATTCAGGAGCAGCCACAAGACTTGGCTCCAGTTCTGGTCACCTGTGATATTGTGAGCCGGGGGACTGACAGAAGAAGGTTGTTAATTATTGAAACAAGACCATAAAGATTGGAAGACCATTCAAATGCACAGACAGAAAACCAAGGCTGCATGGATCATGAAGATTCAACAAACATGTTATCAAAATAAGTTAATAAACCTTCAGTAACTGACCCAAAAGAAAAAGATTTACAAATTTTCTGTCAAAAAATTCAAAATAATAATCTTAAAAAAGGCCACTGACATTAAAGTGAACATAGTTACACAACTGAATGAAATTGAGAAAATATGTGTGAGCAAAATTAGAAATTTAATGAAGAAATGTAAATCTTTAAAATAAAACCAAACAATTTCTGGGGCTGAAGTATAGTGGCACAACTGAAAATTTCATTGGAGTGCTTCAACAGCAGACTAGTTCATACAAGAAAGTCAGGAAATTTAAACACAGGTACTTGAAATGAGTCAGTAAGAGGAGGAAAAAGAAAAACAAAGAGTGAAGAAAGCTTATGGGGACTGTGGAAACTCACCTAAAGAATAAATATGTGCATTCTGAAAGAGAAATGAGAAATGAGCCGACAGCTTATTTAAAGAAATTATGACTGAAGACCTCTCATATCATGAGAGGGATTTGGCCATTTAGATATGAGGCTCGGGATTCCCAAGCAAGATGATCTCAAAGAAGATCTCTTTGAGACCCATTATATTCAAGCTGTCAAAAGTCAAAGACAAAAATTTTGAAAGCAGTAAGAGAAGAGTGACTTGTCACATGCAAGGGGACTCCCACCAAATGGCTATCAGTGATATTCTGAGCAGAAACTTTATAGGCCAGGTGGGAATGGAATGATATATTCAAAGTACTGAAAGAAAAAAAAATGCCAACCATGAACACTATATCTGGTAAAGTTGTTCTTCATAAGTGAAGTAGAGATAAGACATTTCTAGATAAAAGCTGAGGTAGGTCATCACCAATAGACATTGCTTCCAATAAATGCTAATGGGGGCTCTTTCAGTTGAAACAAAAGGATGCTAAGTAACAACATGAATACATGTGTAAGTATAAAAGGTAAATTTAGTCAAATTCAGAATGCTCTAATACTATAGTGGTTCACAAATCTAGTTTAACTCTAGTATAACAGCATAAAAACATACTAAAAATTCTATAGTTATAATTTATTAGATACATAATACAAAAAGATAAAATTTATACACAATATGAAAGCATCAATAGCATAAAGTATGGAGAGAGTGTAGCTGTAGATTTATAAAGTTTTAAAATGCAGTTGAAGTTATCAGCTTAAAATAGATTGTTATAACTGTGAGATGGTTTAAGTAAGCCTCATGGTAACCACAAAGAAAAACTGCATAGAGACACAGAATTTAAAGAGAAAGGAATCAAAGCATAACATTATAAAACATTATAAAAGAAGACAGCAAGAGGAGAAAAGGAAAAACAAAATACTCAGAAAACAATGCAAACCAGGCAATAGTAATTCCTTAACTATCAATAATATTTAAAAATATAAATGGACTGTGGTGTGCCTGGGTGGCTCAGTCAGTTAAGTGTCTGACTGTTGATATCAGCTCAGGTCTTGATCTCAGGGTTGTGAGTTCAGGCTCTGCATAGAGTGGGTGAATGGTTTACAACAATATACAAGATCCAATAATATGCTTCCTGTGAGATTTGTCTTAGTTTTAAGACACACAAAGGAAGTGTGTCTTAGGAAGTGAAGGGTTAGAAAAAGATACTCCAGGGCGCCTGGGTGGCTCAGTGGGTTAAGCCGCTGCCTTCGGCTCGGGTCATGATCTCAGGGTCCTGGGATCGAGTCCCGCATCGGGTTCTCTGCTCAGCGGAGATCCTGCTTCCCTCTCTCTCTCTCTGCCTGCCTCTCCATCTACTTGTGATCTCTCTCTGTCAAATAAATAAATAAAATCTTAAAAAAAAAAAAAAAGATACTCCATACAAATGGTAACCAAAAGAGAGCAGGTATGGTTATACCTATTTCAGGTACAAAAGACTTACAGTCAGAAGAGCCAAATAAAGTCATTAAGTAATGGAAAAAAGGGACAATTCATTCAGAGCATGTAGCAATAGTAAATATATATGCACACAATATTGGAACTCTTAAATATGTAAAGCAAATAGTAACAGAATGAAAGGAGAAGAAACATCATTATAATTGTAGGGGCCTTCAAATTCCCACTTTTAGCAATGGATAGATCATCAAAACAAAATCAGTAAGGAAGCGTTAGGCTTACACTGCATCAGATCAGGTGGACTAATGACATCTACAGAACATTCCATTTGACTGCAGCTGTGTATATTTTCTTTTCAAGCACACATGTAACTTTCTCTAGGTTAAATCATAGGTTAATTCACAAAGCAGTTCTTAGCTAATTTAAGATTGACATCATGTCAAGTATCTTTTATAACCATAACAGTATGAAACTAGAAATCAAAAACAGGAGGAAACTAGAAAATTCACAAATATGTAAGAATAACCACACTGTTAAATAACCAGTGGGTCAAAAAAGGAATTAAAAAGGTAGAAAAAGCTTATCTTGATATAAATGAAAATGAAAACACAACATACCAAAATTAATGAGAAGCAGCAAAAGCAGCTTTAAGAGGGAAATCTCTAGTGATAAATACATATTGGAACAAAAGAAAGATCTGAAATAACCTAATTTTATTCCAATAAACTAGATAACAGCAACAACTAACAAATAACAAAAACATTTAAGCCTAAAGTTAATTGAAGGAAGGAAATAAAAAATAGGGCAGAAGTAAATGAAAAAGAGAGTAGAAAAACAATAGAAAAGATCAACAAAACTAAGACTTGGTTTTTTTAAAAGAAAATTGGCAGAAGAATCAAATAAATATAATCAGAAATGAAGTAGGAGACATGGAACTGATACTACACAAGTACTAAGTATTGTAAGAGACTGTTATAAACAAATATATGCCAAAATGTTGGATAAAAGAGAATGGATACATTCCTAGAAACATAGAACTTAATGAGACCACATCATGAAGAAATAGAAAATCTGAACCAATCAGTAATGGGTAAGGTGATTGAATCAGTAAACACAAACCTCCCATCAAACTGAAGTTCAGTATAAGATGTCTTCCTGGTGAATTCTAACAAATTTGGAAAATAAATACCAATCCTTCTCAAATCCTTCAAAAATAGAAGAAGAAGGAACACTTCTGAAATTACTTTACAAGACCCAACATTAACCCTGATAACAAAGCCAAGGAAAGACATTTTAAGAAAAGATTTTTGGCCAGTGTGTTTGATGAACATTGATGCAAAAATACTCTACTAAATGCTAACAAACCAAAGTCAATAGCACATCAAGAAGGGCAAGTGAGATTTAACTCAGGAATGCAAGGATGGTTGATTTTATATAAACTGTTGAATGTGGTAACCACATTAACATAAGACTGAAGTCCTATGATCATCTAATACTTGTTGATGAAGCATTTGACAAAATTCAGTATCTCTTCTTGATAAAGATTTCTCAAATTAGCTATTGAAGGATTATACTTCAACAAAGGAAAGGCCATCTATGGAAAACCTACAGGTAATGTAACAATGGTGAGACTTGAAAGCTTTTCTTCTAATATCAGGAGGAGGACTATGAGAAGTCCGCTTTTGTCAGTTCTGTTCAAGTTATTAAGGATAAAATTGTGCTTGTAAATGACATGCTCTTAGATACAGAAAATCCTAAACACTCCATCAAAAACTTTTAGAACTAATAAATGAATTGAGTACATTTGCTTGATAAAAGTCAATATATAATAGTCAGTTGCTTTTCTATGCAAACAGATCTGATCTGAAATGATCTGAAAACAAGATTTAAGAAAACAGTCTTATTAACAATAGCATCAAAAAGAAAAACATACTTAGGAATAACTTTAACCAAAGGAGTGAAACATTTATACATTGAGAACTGTTAAGACATTGATGAAAAAATTTACAAGACTAATAATTTGAAAGATATATTGTTTTTGTGAATTGGAAGTTTTCATATTGTTAAATTATTCATATATTCAAGGCAATTCCTCTAGATATTTATTGATACTTTTTATTGAAATGGAAAAAAAAATCCTAAAATTTGTGTGGAATCATTAAAGACTCCACATAGTCAAAGCAATTTTAAGAAGAACCAAGTTAGAGGTGTTATTGTTCCTGATTCTAAACTATAGTATAGAATTCATATATTCAAAACATTATAGTTCTGACATAAAATCACATAGTGTAGTGGAATAGAATAGAGAGCCCAGAAATGCGCTAAACATAAGTGGTCAACTAGGCTTTTTCATGGATACCAGAGATACCTAAGAGGCAAAGGATAGGCCCTTTAGTAGAAGGTATTGAGAAAACTGGATATCCACATGCAAAAGAAAGAAATTGGACCTTTATACCACTTGCAAAAATTAACTTGAAATGGATGAAAGGCTTGTATGTAGATTTGAAACCATGAATTTCTATCACATGGAGGAAAAAAAGCTCCTTGACAATGATGTAGACATTTTTTGATCAGACGCCAAAAGCATAGGCAACAAAAACAATGGTAAATGAGGGGCTACATCAAACTAAGATACTTTTGCATAGCAAAGCAAACAGTGAACAAAATGAAAAGGCAACTTACAGAATAGGAGAAAATAATTGCAAACCACATGTCTGATACTCTTGTGAATCTTGAAGTTTTTCTAGTTTGGCAAAAAAGGTGCTATTCCCAGACGTTTGCGAGTGCATGGATTGTTAATCTCTGTTACTCTAATTCCTTCTAGTGGTTCCTCACAGAAACAGTATTCTACCTGTTCTCTCTGGCCTTGGTCAATTATTCACTGCCTTTAACCTCATCGGTGATGTGAGAAAGGCAGAGTGTGGAAAAATGCAGTTTCCTTGTAGTATAACTGGTTATGTGATGATACTCTACCTTTTTCTCCCTTCTCCTTATGCTGTTTTTCTTCCTTTTTTACTTTTATCTTTCTCCCTTCCTTTCCTCTCTCCTTTCTCCTTTTCTCCTAACTCTCAAGACTAAGTAAATATTTCCTGAATATTAGATGTTGTTACAAAATATTATTTAATCCTCAGGTAACAATAAAAGTTCAGATTCAGATAATAGTTGTTTTTTTTTTAATCCCCATATTACAGATGTAATGAAACCAGTTGCTCTTAAATTCATTCCCTTGGATTTATCACTGGTTTCATTTCAGTTAAGGTCATCCCCATCCCTGACTAGTTTTAACAGTCCTCTTCAATTGGTCCTGCCATCCTTCTTGTACTTACTGAAGCAAAATTGATCTTTCTGAAATGCAAACCTGGTCTTGATACTTCTTCTCTTAAAGACTGTTGCTGGTTTCCCATGTTTGATAGCATAAAGTCCAAATTCCTGTGTGTCTTCCCATATTTCTTCTCTCCATGCCCAAGTCTGCTTTTGTTTCCTGAGTGTCAGAAGTTGCCAGGAGTGCCCTGATGTCATTCTTTTCCCGTCCTTGGGAAGACTTCTTCATCCTGCACATTTCCTTCTCCAAACATACTTGGAATCTAACCACTCATCTTTTTTAGATTCAGCTTAGCTTTCACTTCAGTTTTACTGTTTATGAAGTTTTTCCACATAGCTCCATATGCCTCCATGGAGTTGGCCACTAATTCTCCTGTTCTCTTTGTAGACACAATTGTATCATATCATTTTCATGTGTGTCTGTTCACCTCTGAAATCAGTCAGTGCAAGAACCATGTCTCTGTTGTTCTAGCATAGAGCACAGGACATGAGATATCGGGGTGGTGTGTAGTAAATGTTGAAGAACTATTTGACTGCATAATTAAAGTCATATTTAGTAAGTGGAGAGCCAGGATCCCTTTTCAGTCCTTTATTTTTTTCTTTCTTACTTAATTTTGGTTCCTTTAGTGTATATTCATGATTATTTCTTAGTGATCTGAAACCATGGAGCATTATCTCAGAGTCATTTAGACAGTGATTGGCTTATACATGTGCAGGGCTTTCATAATTTGGAATTTTTATTTCAGTTTCAGTAATTGATCTAATTGATGTCTTATGTTTTGGATTATGTACATTTTAAATATAAGATCAAGCTATGTTTCACCTGAAAAGTACTCATGTTCATTATGACAGTAAGGTGATTATCACTCTAGATTTACTTTGAAGTAATAAAAGTTCTGGTTAGACATTGACTATGCCAAGACTGTGCCTTCCTCTTTTCTTCTATACAGACTAGTGTGTACATATAAATTATTTAAATCTTCTTCAGAAATGTAAAAATTATTATGTTTCCTACTTTTAGTTCTATAGTATCTCAGAATTCCTATAACACATGCACATAATCTCGGAGCAGTTGACATTAATATTTTAGGTTAATTTCATAAGATATGATTGTCTTCATTTCCATCAATTGGTATAGGGGATGGACTTTGTTTTCCAGGTGGAAGCTCAGTCATAGAATTAGAAAACTTATAGGCAGAATGGGATTATTTAGGTACAACCCTTTTGTTCTGTGGGTGTAAAAACTAAAGATCCAGAAAAATCTCTCTTCTGTAATGTCTTTATACGTACTTAAAAGGAAAGACTAGGTCCTGAGTTTCACACTCCCAACTCAACAAACTTGACACTTCAATACCCTTGATCAACATTATCCATATAATTAAGCATAACTGCATGTTAAAATAAGCAAAAGTATAAGAAATATTATACTGCAAAATATAATATTATCTTGCATATTTTGATACTCATGTTCAGTATGTAATAACTCAAAGATTAATAATTCTAGTCATTCCTTGCCTAAACCATTTTTTCATATAAGACTACAATTTTGTAATATAATAATTTTGACTGTTCCAAATGCTACCCTTTTGGTCTGAAAAATGTATTTATGTGCCATGGAGAAAAATTTATTTATTCCTAAGGACTAATTTTCAAATATATGAATCTTATGAAGGTATACTGATGTTTCTCAGAATTTTTCTAGATATACTTTAGAGGGCATTTTCAGGTTTTCATGATGCAGAAGAAAGTATGGTGTAACAGCTTTCTGAAGGAGAGTAATGGCATTTATTGTAACTTCAGGAGATTCCCGTTATTTGTGGAATATGGTTGTTGTAGCCCTGGTCATCTATACTAATTATATACTTACTAATACTAATAATACACTATGCTAAATTATTAAGTGTTGGTCTAAATGAAGTCCTATAGGATACTGCAGAGAAGTGGTTGTATATGGATACTGGAGGGTAGATCAGTATAATGTTTCCTTTACCAAAAGATATTCTTCAGTGTTTTCTATTTTGAATGGTGTACTCTTAAAAGCGTGGATCTGAGGATGAGATACAGAATCTGTAAAACTGTGATCCTGCATACTAATATTGTAGGATACTTTCAGTTTGACAAGGAGATGTTCCATTTTTTTTTTTTTTAAGGTTTTATTATTTGAGAGAGAGTTAATGAGAGAGAGCGAGGACAAGCCAGGGGAAGGACAGAGGGAGAGGGAAAAGCAGATTTCCTGCTAAGTGGGGAGCCTGATGCGGGACTTGATCCCAGGACCCCGGGATCATGACCTGAGCTGAAGGCAGCCACTTAACCAACTGAGCCCCCCAGGAACCCCCAGATGTTCCATTCATTTCAGAATACTGTCACCAGAAGAATATAATTAAATTTTATCACTAAATCTTTAGTTCCAATACAAATTATTATACTTCTTCTTCTTTTTTTTTTTTGAAAGAGTTTATTTATTTATTTGACAAAGACTCAGCGAGAGAGAAACACAAGCGGGTGCAGAGCGGGAGGGAAAAGCAGGCCTCCCCAGACCCCAGGGTCATGACCTGACCTGAAGGCAGATGCTTAATGACTGAGCCACTCAGGTACCCCAAATTATTGTACTTTTTTACCTAGATTAGGTTGCTCTGGGGTTAGCCGTCTTTTTTTCTTTGAAGGATCCTCATTGTTTTTTTTTTTTTTTTCTAAGTTGGTTTTAATAAAGGTGTTCACTAATACTTGCTTCAATTATTTAGAAGTTATTTAGAATTCCTTAGGACTTACTGTTATTTCATTTTCCCAGAATGACTTTTGGATAGGAGATACCTCTCTTTCTGTTGAGTCCATACTACTTCGCATGAATTTTACATGAAAAATCAACATAGTAAAACAACTTGTTATATAGTACCCTATGTGTTGGGGGATACTCACAAGTCAAAAGAGAAAGGTGTTTGAGTCATGCTCAATTGTAGAGGCTTTTGAATGGGAATAAGAGAGAAAGGATAATTTATCACAACTGTTTTGAAGAAAATTTCCAATTAGAACTTTTAAAGATGTTTCAACTCTCATAATAGCATTTATTGACCTTCTGAAGGGCTATTTCTAACAAAGGAACCAGAGTGAGATTCTTTATTGTATCTGGTCTCACCTGTGTATATCATTTTTGCTAACACTTAAATGAGGGTGTAGGTATGTAATGGAAAATAACTATCTTACCCAAGTAGCTATTACCTGATATTCTTAGTTGGCTTTATTGTTTGTGCACCTTGAGTTAATTACATCAGAATCATAAAATATTCTGAATTATGTCACAGCAAAATTAGTTTGAATACTTTTTTTCCAGGTATTTGGCCCAGAGGTACCCTCACACCTCTAGTGTTAAGAATTTATTGCTTTGCGATGTTTTCTATCTTATCTGAGGACATAGTGACAGAAAATGTTTTCTTATACAGCATTGAAATCTCTCTTTTGCTTTTCGGTGGGAAGATTGAGTTTCTTGGTGTAGATTCAGTATCTGTGGTAGTCACTGATAAGTATTACAAAAACCCACTTTAATTCAACTTACTCATTCTTTGGCATGAATTACTCATTCTTTGGCACTGAAGAAACTGGGACTTAGTATTCTCAGCTCAATTCTTCCCAACATGACCTCTTTTTCTGAAGTGTATATTTATGTGTGAGGTAGAACTGGGGAGGGGTTATTGGTTTTCAAAGACAGGATTCTTCAGCTCAGCCTTTTAATGCCATAGAACTTTCTAACTAAATCTGAAATAATTTTGCCAGGTTCTAATAACATCTTCAGCAATAAAGAAAAAGAGATTTTTCCCAGGTAGATTTTGAGGGGAAAGATTAAAAAAAATCACAATTGTAATATGTTTTCATTTGTGGAATATGCCTTTAAATTTTAGATGGTGCATCACTTTTCAGTACATCTAGGAAAAAATGTTTCTGGAGTTACGTTATAAATAAAACAGGGTCATATTTAATAATGTTAAGTTGATCCCACTTTCTGTGAAATTGTATACAGAAATGCTAAAAGTATAAATTATATATGCAGCCTCATGTAACATTTTTCTTCCAAGTGTGTACAGTTTGCTAAAATTTGCATTGAAACATTTTGGATGAGTCTGCTGGCTTGAAGCCTCCTTAAGCAACTCTCATAGATTTGTTGCTTACCAAACAGCACACTAAATCTCATTTTACAATCTTTAGTTTCTCATAGTCTGTTGTCTTCAGCTGGATTCAAATATAACCACGCTTATGATGTCATTTCTTCATTAATTCCTGATGCAAATTAATGAGATTGATTTCCAGTGTGAAGAACAAATTAAAAAAGGGGAGAAGAAAAGCTTAGTTAGTGGTTATTACAAGAGTGTATAGAAGAGAAAACAAGCCCAATTTCCTAGTAAATCCATTATGTAAATCCTACTGTGTTTGTTATGACTTCTGTAATACTAAATGGCATCTAATATTTTGACCCTTCATGATAACAGTAGAACATCATTATTGGTCATTAAACCTTGAATGTATTTCTTTATGTATATTATTAATAATATATGTTATTGTAGGTCATTAGGCATTGGGAAAATCATAAAAATTTGCATATCACATTGTGATATCCAAATATTTGTATAATCCATATTGAAAAAGAAGTAAGATTTGGGTTGTTGAGTTGAATTTTTTTAAATTGCCAATTAGTTACATTAAAAAAAAAGTGGGGGTCAGGAAAAATAATAAGTACAAATTAATGCTTTAATTCCAGTGTGTTTTTTATCCCTTTTCAGTCTGTGCCCTGTTTTGAAACTTCATGTAACTATGTTTTTGTTTGTTACTTTTTGTCCCTGGTGTTGCATAAACTATTTGGGGCCTCCTACTCGTGAATACTTCCAAATCCCTTTACTGTTCCTTCTGGCTAGATTTAGTAGAATGGAAGGAGAAAACATTGACCTAGTTTGGGGATTGTCATATTTGATTTTGTGAATTTTGCCCCAGCAAGGCTGTCCAGCTGAGGGCCTCTGAGTGGGGTTGAAGTCTTTAGTTGTGGAATTTACATGCCATTTGGCATTTATGCAAAAGTGCTAGATAGACTAACAGCTGCCCTCCTGGCCTCTTTTTTACAAGGAAGTATTCAACTTTACTTATGAGAAGCTACCATATGAAGCAAAGTACATTTGATTATTAGGGATGAATTATTTTGCAAAAAATTATACGTTCAAATAACACGCTGGATGTGAATCTTCTGATTGAGACCATATCTCTGTAACTCATTAGACAAATGAAAGCCACTGTTTATTCTCCTTCAGTGTAGTATTCACTCTCCAGGAATAAATTCGGTGAAATTTATTTTACATGTGTTTTTCCTCTGCTGATCTAAACTTGTTTTTCTCTACAGTTTTTAAGTATAACATACTGAACCAAATAGTTTTGCTAGCTTATATTGATGACACATGATTTTGGCTTTTATCTTCACTAGAAAATCAATGTGTCCTAGTGTTCACTAAGAGAAGGTAGGGGATCTTTTTTGTAATTCTTTGTCAGATGATTGCTTTATCTTGATTTATGCCTTCAAACTTTTTCTCATTCAGCAGAAAATATTGTGTTGCTGTGAAAGCAAAGCGATCTATACCAATTTATGCTCTCAGCACAGCCTCCTTCCAGAATTGTTTATGGAATATATCAACTGTATAGATTAGGGACACCATTTTTTTTTCTTTTGTAAATATTTCAGATTGATGATTTGGGTTCATACCAAATTTTCAAATTAAAATTTTTGGTAAAAATGCTTCTTTCTAGGTTAAAAGGAGATTGTAGGTAATTATTATTTCTAGTGCAGCCCAGAATTTGAAGGTCTGAAAACAAACTCAGTATTCTTGTCTTAACAAAATTTCCCTTACTTAGGTTGGGATTCCCATTTGGAACTGCTTGAGGGGCTCTTCTGAAATTATTTTCAAAACTGCTTTGTCAACTACTGCCAAACTGAAATCAGATTACAAACTTTTGAAAACTAATTTCTTGAAATGGAATGCAAGATATTATCTTTCAAGTACCTTTTTACTCAAATACACATTCTAGTTTGCTTTATGATGTCATTATTTGTGTTGGAATAGAGTATTTCTTTGTTACCATCTTGAACTTTTAATGGAGCTTAAAAAGTATCAGTCCTGCTTTGTGCTGTGGAGAGATTCTTTACATTTTATGATATAAAGCCTTCAGCAAAAGGGAGAAAAACAAATATATGAATGAATGCAATTCTGAAATGTTTAGGGTTGGAGATTCTTATGGATCCTGAGTTGATCTCCAGGAGGGTTAAGCGTGGAGAATGAAGATGGAGAAAAATCCTAAAAAATGATAAAAATAGGAGTTAGTCCCCATAACACTGAACTTAGGATCTATTGGGGAATTTCATGGTGTACCTAAAGCCTATATTTACACTGAATATTTGACAAAGATTACTTCCAATTTCAGACAAAATTCCTTCCAATTTCTGTGTGCGTTGCTGCGTATGGAAATTTCATTTATGTTTGGATCCATTAAAATTTTCAGGGCATTTGAGAGGTCTATAGAAACTTCTTAGGCTATTTGAAGTGAATATTCTTCTGGAAAATCTGGAAATGTGTGTCCTTGTACATAGTAGATTTATTAGGTATAGGCTGTTTCCCTATTCCCCTGCTCTTAATTCATGGTTCTCTGATCATCTATGTGTACAAATACATATGTTAATGTTTTCTCTGTCATTAGCATGGTTTTTGTGATTTTCATTCATATATATTATTAGTATGATTATCCTTTTAACTGCAGTGTTCCCATTATTGCTTTGATCAGTACAGATTCACCTCCAGTGTCCATGGCTGTAACTTCATCTAAATTTTAACCGTCAAAAGCAATCAGAATCCACTGAGAACTGCAAAAGAAGCTAGAGAGCTTTCAGATTCTATCAGAGGATAAGCCTTTATGTTACCTTATCATATAAACTGTATAACTACTTGTTTTGACCTCTAAGACCCTATTGCTCTTCGTGTGTTGTTCCATTCTTTCTGATCTTTGATTTGATCACACTTAAAGATTTTTTTTTTTTAAAGATTTTATTTATTTATTTGTCAGAGAGAGAGAGGGAGAGAGAGCGAGCACAGGCAGACAGAATGGCAGGCAGAGGCAGAGGGAGAAGCAGGCTCCCTGATGAGCAAGGAGCCCGATGTGGGACTTGATCCGAGGACACTGGGATCATGACCTGAGCCGAAGGCAGCTGCTTAACCAACTGAGCCACGAAGGCGTCCCTGATCACACTTAAAGATTTATCTTGCTTCTTTCTAGGCTTTTCTGCTATCTGTGCTCGTATAGGCAATGGGACCCTCCTCTATAACTCTTATCCCTGCTCAGATAACCGCTAATGATAGTGGTATAGGTATTTTACATGTCATTCTATTTTAAGCAGGCTTTGCATACCTTGTGACTACAATCTGTACTGTTATATTACACATTATATTACACAATGTTATAACTTCATATCACCTGTTTCTATTGTATTTTTGGTATAATAAATTTAAATGTTTATTATAGAATGAATTCAAGCTGCTGAAAAAGGTGCAGTTTGAACTTTGGAGTAAAAGTGTTTAAGGGCGCCTGGGTGGCTCCATTAGTTAAGTGTCTGTCTTTGGCTCAGGTTATGATCTTGGGGTCCTAGGATCAAGCCTTGTGTTGGCTTTTCCCTCTCCCACTTCCACTGCCCCTGCCCCTGCTTGTGTTCCCTCTCTCGCTGTGTCTCTCTCTGTCAGATACATAAATAAAATCTTAAAAAAAAAAAAAAAAAGAAAAGGATAGATACTCTCTTTTAAATGTTTGTTGGAATTCAGCTGTGCACCTGTCTGGTCCTATACTTTTATGTTTTTGGAGTTTTTAAATTACTGATTCAATGTCATTACTCATAATCAGTCTATTCAGAGATTCAGTGTCTTCATGATTCCATCTCTGAAGGTTGTGCGTTTCTGGGAAATGTATCTGCGCCTTCTAGGTTTTCCAGTTTGTTGGCACACAATTTTTTAAAATAGTGTATTTCAATGATGTCAGTTATAACTTCTGTTTCTGATTTTAATTATTTGGGCTCTCTCTTTTTTTTTTCTTGACTGAGTGTGGCTAGAGATTTATTGATTTTGTTTGTCTTTTCAAAGAACCAGTTTTAGTTTCATTGAACTTTCCTGTATTTTTTAATCACTCTTTCATTTCCACACAAATATCTTTTTTATTTCCTTCCTTGTAACTTCAGGCCTTGTTCTTATTTTTTGTATTGCTTTAGATATAAATTTTGATTATTTAGGATTTTTTTTTCTAGAGATTTTATTTTTAAGTAATCTTCTATACCCAATGTGGGATTTGAACTCACAACCCTGAGATCAAGAGTTGCATGCAGTTCTCTAACTTCAAATGCATTATGAAAGCACTACATTTTTATCCCCTTCACATTTTATATTTTTGACTTCATTTTACATCTTTTTATTTTGAATATCCCTTAATGACTTATTGGGATTATAGGTGCTCTTACTACTTTTGCCTTTTACCCTTCATACTAGAATTTAAAGTAGCTGAACCACTGTTTTTACTATATATTTGCCTTTACCAGTGAGGTTTTTTTTCATTTCATATATTTTCTTTATTTCCAGTTAGGATCTTTATGCTTGAAGAAGATCCATTAACATTTCTTGTAGGATTGATTTAGTGGTGTTGAAAGCCTTTAGTTGTTTTTTTTTTAACCTATTACTATTTTATTTTATTTTTTATTGAGGTGTAATTGACATGCATTACATTCATTTCAGATACAATAAAATGATTTGACATCTGTGTGTATTACAAAATGAGCACCACAGTAAGTCCAGCCAACATTTATCATCATATATAATTATAGTTTTTTTTTCTTGTGACAAGATCTTTTAAGATCTACTCTCTCAGCAACTCTCAAATACGCAATGCCGTATTATTAACTGTAGTCACCATGCTATACATTATGTCTCCATTACATTTATTTTATAACTGGAAGTTTATACTTTTGGCCTCTCTTCACCCATTTCATCCACTCCGCACACCACCTCTGACAGCCACCAATCTCTTCTCTGTATCTATGAATTTCACCTTTTTTTTCCCATTTTATTTTATTGTATTTCTTTTCAGTGTTCCAGCACTCATTGTTTACGTACCATACCCAGTGCTCCATGCAATACGTGCCCTCCATAATACCCACCACCAGGCTCACCCAAACCCCCACTTCCCTCCCCTCCAAAACCCTCAGTTTGTTTCTTAGAATCCACAGAATCCAGAATCCACAGAAACTCAGAATCCATTTCTCATGGTTGGTCTCCCTCTCTGATTTTCCCCAACTCACTTCTCCTTTCCATCTCCCAATGCCCTCCCTGTTATTCCTTATGCTCCACAAGTAAGTGAAATGTAGTTTTTGCATCTCTTCTTTAGTTTTGAATGATAACCTGGCTCGGTAGGGTATTCTTGATTGTAAGTTTTTCCATTTCAATACTTTAAATATATATCCTGCGACTCTCTTCTGGCCTGCAAAGTCTCTGCTGAAAAATCAGCTCATAGTATTACGGGGTTTCCCTTGTATGTGACTAGTTATTGTTTTTTTGCTGCCTGTAAGATTCTCTTTAACTTTTGAAATTTTATTTTATTATTTATTTATTCATTATTATTTTTTAAAGATTTTATTTATTTCAGAGAGAGAGAGAGTAGGCACAAACAGGGGGAGTGGCAGAGTGAAAGGGAGAAATAGGTGCTCTGCTGAGCAGGGATCCCGATGCAGGACTCTATCACAGGATGCTGGGATCATGACCTGAGCCAAAGGCAGATGCTTAACCTACTGAGCTACCTAGGTACCCCTAACTTTTGCTGTTTTAATTATAACATATCTTGGTGTGGATTTCTTTGTATGTGTGGATTTTTTTTTAAAGATTTTATTTATTTATTTATTTGTTAGAGAGAGTGACAGAAAGCGAGGGGAGGAGCAGAGGGAAAGCAACAGGCAGACTTCATACTGAACATGGAGCCTGATGCAGGCTTCTTGATCCCATGACCCTGAGATCATGACCTGAGCCAAAATCAAGAGTCAGATGCTTAACTGACTGAGCCAGCCAGGTACCCCTTGGTGTGAGTCTCTGGATCCATCTTATTTGGCATTGTCTGTGTATCCTGAACTTAGATTATGTTTCCTTCACCAGATTAAGGAAAATTTTAGCCATTCTTTCTTCATATAAATTTTCTGCCTCTTTCTCTCTCTTTTCTCATTATGGGACTTGTATTTAGTGTGAATGTTAGTACGTTTGATACTGTCCTGGAGGGAGGACTCTTAAACTGTATTCATTTTTAAAATTTATTTTTCTCTTTATATTTTTGATTGTATAATTTTACTCTTTTGTCATACAGAGCCCCGATTTGTCTTCTGCATCTTCTAATCTTCTGTGGGTTCCCTCTAGTGTATGTTT
This sequence comes from Lutra lutra, assembly GCF_902655055.1. Lineage (NCBI taxonomy): Eukaryota > Metazoa > Chordata > Mammalia > Carnivora > Mustelidae > Lutra > Lutra lutra. Next base: position 20,721,658 of record NC_062285.1, on the reverse strand, counting down.
TATTTCAGTGACTGTATTCTTCAGCTATGATGGTATCTTGAATTTTTTAACTCTTCGTTGAAGTTCTTACTGTGTTTCTCCATTTTTCTGAACTTAGCATCTTTACGGCTGTTACTTTGAAGCCTTTATCAGATAAATTACTTGTTTCTGTTTTATTAGTCTCCCCCCCCACCCCCCCGGTTTTTATCTTATTCTTTGAATTGGTAAATATTCCTCTCTCTCCTCATTTTGGCTGACTTTCTGTATTTCTTTCTATTAATTAGGCAGAATAGCTACCTCTTCTGGTTTTAAAGCTGTGCACTCCTGTAGGAGCATTTCCTAGATTATGTGTGCCTGGTGGCTTTGTTAGGCCTGCTGGAGCTGGAGGAGTCATGTGTCAGGGATGGGTGTCATTGGGTGTGCGGACATTGTCCTGGAGTGCACTGTGATGGAACTGCCCTGGTAGGTTGGCTGGAGCTGGCAGGGACAGAGGTCTGAGCTTATGCCATATGGGGGCCACTTTGGTGGGACAACACAGCTGAAGTGGGTGTAGTTGGGGGTTGTCCTTAGGTACCCTTCACTGGGGCCTTCTTCGGTATGGCTGGAGCTGGTATGGGCCAGGGGCCCAGGGAATGCTTGGGTGGCCCTTGCAGGCCAGCTAGAGTGCCTGCACTCTGCTCTCACTATCAAAGTGGAGGGAGAATGTAAAAAGTGACTTTCACTGGCACTTCTGTCCCTGCCAAGAGTTCTAGAAGTTCCTTGCCCATTTGGTAGATGCTCTAGGTTTAGTAAATGGATATTCTCCATTTATTATCTACATGCTCTTTAAACTGCAATTTTTTTGTGTGTGTCTTTGGAAGAGCAAGTCTGCATATGGGCTTCTCAGTGCTACCCCTTCCTACTGTAGGTCTTCGTACTGGGAGGTAGAAAACCTATAATTACCTTGTTGTCTTTTCTCCTGCCCATCTTTATGTGGTACTTCTATTATTTGTTGTGCAGCAGATGTTCAATCAGCCCTTAGTTCTTTTTTTCTTTTTTGGAAGTTCTTTATAGTGAGTATAAATTCATTGTGTCCATGGAAATAGGTCAGTTTAGGGCCTTCCTGCACTGCCACCGTGGATGTTCCTTCTTGCATGACCTGACGTGTAATTTTTAAATTGTTATTTGAGATAAAGGAACATGCTAAAAGAATTTGAAAATGGTTTCTATTGCTTGCATTGTGTTCTCTATGGTGGCATGAACATATGTCTTTAATTCATGTAATTATATATCAGAAAATATTAGGTAAAGAAAAAAACTGATATAGGAAATCTATATACTCTTTAGAAGGAGATTAAATGGAGCTTTATATACTTTTTTCTGGAATGTTTAGAGGGGAAATTTATACCAAAATATGTTGTCAATATTCAATCAGATTATATCAGAATTTGCCTGTGTTTCAGTTATATGTGATAACACATTTCTTTTTGAGTTCCATTTCATTAGTTAGCTTTGGTAACAAAGAGGGCAACTCCATCTAGGATTTCTTTGGCCTCTCTGGGTGTAGGATTTTCATTGTTTCCTCTGACACGTATCTATTCTGGTTGCTGCCTAATCTTTGCCTTCCATGCCTCTAGTTTGATTTGTGTATGATGTGTAATCCAAATTTATTCTATCATAGCTTTTACCTACATAAAACAGATTTTTTCCTTCTCTCCTTTACTAGTAACACCCTCCCCCTTTTTTTTTTATAGTCCACACATAACCAAAACAACAATAGCAACAACAAACAGCTTTTGGCCGTTGTTATCATGTGTCATTTACTTTGTTCTGAATATCTAGATTCAACTTTATTTCTACTGCTCACAGAATTTCCTGATGTAACCTAAGGACTTCTATGCACATTGAAAGAAAGCCCATCTATATTCATTCCAGAGGTGTCTTCAGTGGATGCTGCCAAAGCTCATGATGGTCAGGATCTTTAACAGTCCTGAATGCTGGAAAGGGGAAGAGAATTAGCTTCTCTCTTTCCCTAATTCTATACTGCTCCATGTTAGACTAGTAATTATTTCTCTCTAAAGGTTTTTAAGCAACTATAGAAAAATCAAGGAAATCATAGCAGAAGACAAAAGTTATAGCAGACTTTGAAGAGTAACTTATAGATTTCAATTTATCTTTTTAATGTCTTCACCCAACAGAATAAGTAGGTTATGTAGTTATGTAGTAACTCATTGGCCGTGAGTTAGCTCTGCCCACAAAGTTTCTCATGAATAGTTGGACCTGTGTGGTTTGTTGTACCTGACCCAAATCCTTCCTCATGTTGAAGTATTTCTCTCTCAGATGCTGTGATTGTTGGCAGCTAATGTCTCCCAACTGATTTTATCACTAGAAGTTGCCCTCAAGAGAGTTAATATGCCAAGGAGATGCTCTCTCCATGGAGAAGCCCATATCCGAAAAAATAGCCAGTGCTGGATATAAGAACTCAGTAGTTTTACTTCAGTTTTGGGCAACTTTGAAGGGCCATCCCAGTTCCTGAGCATCCTCTGTGATTGGCTGAGGGCTCTGTTGTGACTGCCTCCCAGGTGAACTCCTCAGTTTTCCCATTCTTCCTTTCACTCCCCGCAGGGGTTGCTTCCAAGGGGTATGCAGGGGTGCTGGTAAAAGTCCTGTACCCAAATTTCTATCTGTTTTACAGGAATCTCACCTGAAACATTTTTCCGTTACATTTTGGCCATACTGTAATTATTTAGAAACTCAAAGTCAGGTTATGGAGCTTTACCTTTGTTTTTTTTTGTTTTTTCTTCTAGCCTGTATTCGTTTTCTTTTCTTTCCTTTTTTTCCCCCAAGATTTTATTAATTTACTTATTTGTCAGAGAGAGAGAGAGAGGGAGAGCGAGCACAAACAGGGGGCAGACAGTGGGAGAGGGAGAACAGCCTCCTTACTGAGCAGGGAGCTGGATGTGGGACTCAATCCCAGGACCCTGGGATCATGACCTGAGCCAAGTACAGATGCTTAACCTACTGAGCCACCCAGGCGTCCCTCAAGCATGTATTTCTAGAAAAGCTTTGTTCATGTAGATATAAAACAAAACAATTGCTATGGCTAATACTTATTTAATACTCTCTGTGTGCCAGGTGCTGTGTTTTCTACATTATCTTCTTCTTATTTCCCCCAAAGTCCAACATAGGGGTTCTGTTCTTTCATGGAGAAAATGAGGACTGTTCTGTAAAATGTTAACATTAGGGGAAGTAGGTTGAAGGACACAAGGGGACTATTTGTGTTATTTTGCATCTTTTCTATAAGTCTAATATTAAGACAAAATAATTTTTTTAAAAATACCAAGTAGTAGGGGCGCCTGGATGGCTCAGTGGGTTAAGCCTCTGCCTTCGGCCCAGGTCATGATCTCAGGGTCCTGGGATCAAGCCCCGCATTGGGCTCTCTGCTCGGCAGGGAACCTGCTTCTCCCTCTCTCTCTGCCTGCCTCTCTGCCTACTTGTGATCTCTCTCTGTCAAATAAATAAATAAAATCTTTAAAAAAAAAATCAAGTAGTAGAACCAGGTTTTTAAGATTTAGAGTTAAGTTCTTATTTACTAAATTGCTTTTAAAACAAAAGTACTTTTGAACTCAAACCAAGACAGTGTAATATGAGTGTGCTTTTTTTTTTTTTTTTAAGATTTTACTTATTTATTTGAGAGAGATCACAGTAGGCAGAGAGAGAGAAGGAAGCAGGCTCCCTGCGGAGCAGAGAGCCCGATGCGGGGCTCGATCCCAGGACCCCGGGATCATGACCTGAGCTGAAAGCAGAGGCTTTAACCCACTGAGCCACCCAGGCGCTCCGAGTGTGTGCTTTTTTTTAACAGAAAGTGAAGTAGGATGTGTATTCAGACAATTGTTGCAATGTTCTGTCACGGGTATTAGTTTTTATATAAATTATCAGCAATATTAGCACTGAGATTGTAATTGCCTAAGAAACAGGGACCAATGTCTTATAATTTTCACTGTATCAGCTAGAATAAAAAACATGTATACAAGCATGCAGATGAATTTCAGTGAATATAGTGGTGACAGTCCCCAAATAAGTGAATCTGTGACATCCAGCTTGTTACCTCTTGCTTTTTAGTGTTCCAAAAATGGAAATGGTTCAAGCACCCTTATCGTTAACACTTTGTCATCTTCAGGACGCTTTTTACTTTTCCTTATGGACCTGAGTTCTTGGGATGAAGAAGAATCATCTTGTTTGAATAAAGCTGTTGAATTATAAAATCTTACCAATAAGCTTTAAAAAAAGGAAAAACTTAGTTGGAAACAAATATTCTTCAGAGTGATTCCAATATGGTGAACTTTGTAATTCTAGCATGTGTTAAGATGAAAAATAGATTTTCTATTTAATATGAATCATAATGTAATGAAAACAAGATTGTAATGAAAAATGAGAATAACTCAATTCAATTTGCTTCAATTTGAAGAATTGGATTAAAATGAATTAGCTTATATTCCATCATGTTTACATAGAATTTATCTTATTTTTTCAATTTGTTTCCTTTTTGTGGGGGGGAGTGAGAAAAATGCCTTTCCAAGAAGTTTTACTGTTCGATTACCAATTATATTCGGTTATTTTGAGATGCTTTTAATATGGAATTTTCTTTTTTCTTTTTTTTTTTAAATTTTTTATTCATTGTTTTTGCACCACATCCAGGGCTCCATGCAATCCGTGCCCTCTCTAATACCCTCTAATACCCTCCACCTGGTTCCCCCAACCTCCCATCCCCCATCCCTTCAAAACCCTCAGATTGTTTTTCAGAGTCCCTAGTCTCTCATGGTTCACCTCCCCTTCCAATTTCCCTCAACTCCCTTCTCCTCTCCATCTCCCCTTGTCCTCCATGTTATTTGTTATGCTCCACAAATAAGTGAAACCATATGATAATTGACTCTCTCTGCTTGACTTATTTCACTCAGCATAATCTCTTCCAGTCCCGTCCATGTTGCTACAAAAGTTGGGTGTTCATCCTTTCTGATGGAGGCATAATACTCCATAGTGTATATGGACCACATCTTCCTTATCCATTCGTCCGTTGAAGAGCATCTTGGATCTTTCCACAGTTTGGCGACCATGGCCATTGCTGCTATAAACATTGGGGTACAGATGGCCCTTCTTTTCACTACATCTGTATCTTTGGGGTAAATACCCAGTAGTGCAATTGCAGGGTTGTAGGGAAGCTCTATTTTTAATTTCTTGAGGAATCTCCACACTGTTTTCCCAAGTGGCTGCACCAACTTGCATTCCCACCAACAGTGTAAGAGGGTTCCCCTTTCTCCACATCCTCTCCAACACATGTTTCCTGTCTTGCTAATTTTGGCCATTCTAACTGGTGTAAGGTGGTATCTCAATGTGGTTTTAATTTGAATCTCCCTGATGGCTAGTGATGATGAACATTTTTTCATGTGTCTGATAGCCATTCGTATGTCTTCATTGGAGAAGTGTCTGTTCATATCTTCTGCCTATTTTTTTATATGATTGTCTGTTTTGTGTGTGTTGAGTTTGAGGAGTTCTTTATAGATCCTGGATATTAACCTTTTGTCTGTACTGTCATTTGCAAATATCTTCTTCCATTCTGTGGGTTGCCTCTTTGTTTTGTTGACTGTTTGCTTTGCTGTGCAGAAGCTTTTGATGTTGATGAAATCCCAAAAGTTCATTTTTGCTTTTGTTTCCTTTGCCTTTGGAGACATATCTTGAAAGAAGTTGGCTGTGGCTGATATCGGAGAAGTTACTGCCTATGTTCTCCTCTAGGATTCTGATGGATTCCTGTCTCACGTTGAGGTCTTTTATCCATTTTGAGTTTATCTTTGTGTACAGTGTAAGAGAATGGTCGAGTTTCATTCTTCTACATATAGCTGTCCAGTTTTCCCAGCACCATTTATTGAAGAGACTTTTTTCCACTGTATATTTTTTCCTGTTTTGTCAAAGATTATTTGCCCAATTTGAAATTTTCTTATTTAACTTTGATAAATACACATGATTGTTATGCTCTTATGCTGAGTTTGTTATTTGGTGCTATACATGTAAAGCAAATTTAATTCTTCATTTAAAAAAAAGTATAACATTGTTATATTAGTTTCAGGTGGTACAGTATGGTGATTCTGTAACTCTATACATTTCTCAGTTCTCATCGAGAAAAGTGTACTCCTAATTCTCTTAATCTGTTATATCCATCCCACAACCCACCTTCTGGCAACCACCAATTCGTGCTCTGTATTTAAGACTTTGGTTTTTTTTTTTGTTTGTGTGTTTGTCCCCATTTTCGTTTGTTTGTTCCTTTATTTCTTAAATTCCACATATGAGTGAAATCATAAGGTATTTGCCTTTCTCTGACTGATTTATTTCATTTAGCCTTATACACTCTAGATATATCCATGTTGTTGCAAATGACAAGATTTCATTCTTTTTTTATGGCTGAATAACACTGCATTGTGATTATATGTATATATATGCCGCCACTTATCCTTTCATCTATGGAGGGACACTTGGGTTGCCTCTGTGTCTTGGCTATTATAAATAATGCTGCAGTAAACATAGGGATACACATATCTTTTCAAATTAGTGCTTTCATTTTCTTTATACAAATAGCCAGCAGTAGAAGTACTGAATCATATGGTAATTTTATTTTTAATTTTTTGAGGAACCTCCATACTGTTTTTCACAGTGGCTACAACAATTGGCATTCCTACCAACAGTGTGTGAGGGTTTTTTCCTCCATATCCTCACCTACTCTTGTTATTTATTGTCTTTATGATTTTAGCCACTGTGACAGGTATATAGTAATATCTCATTTTGGTTTCAATTTCCTTTTTCCTGATGATGAGTGATACTGAGTATCCTTTCATGTATCTTTTGGCCATCTGTAAGTCTTTCTTGTAAAAATGTTTATTTAGGTACTCAGCTCATGTTATAATTGAATTGGGTTTGTTGTTGTTATTATTGTTGTTGTATTTTTGTTCTGGTTTTTGGATTTTTTGGTGTTGAGTTGTATGAGTTCTTTATATGTTTTGGATTCTAACCCTTTATCAGATGTGTCATTTGCAAATGATTTCTCCCATTCTGTAGGTTGCCTTTTAGTTTCATTGATAGTTTCCTTTGCTATACAAAAGCTTTTTTATTTTGATGTAGTTCCAATAGTTTAATTTTGCCTAAGGATAGGTCTCTTGAAAAATGTTTCTATGGCTAATGTCAGAGAAATTACTGCATGTGTTCTTCTCTAGGGGCTGTATAGTTTCAGGTCTCATATTTAGTTTTTTAGTCCATTTTGAATCTAATTTTGTGGATGTTATAAGAAAGTGAACTAGTTTCATTCTTTTGCATGAAGCTCTCTGGTTTCACCAGCACTGTTTGTTGAAGATACTGTCTTTCCCCCATTGTATATTCTTGCCTTCTGTGTTGTAGATTAATTGACTCTGTAAGTGTGGGTTTATGTCTGGACCCTCTTTTCAGTTCCATTGATCTTTGTGTCTGTTTTTATGCTATTACTGTACCGGTTTGATTCCTACAGGTTTGGAGTATGTTTTGAAATCTGGGATTGTGATACCTCCAGCTTTGTTTTTCTTCTTCAAGAGTGCTTTGGCTATTTGGAGTTTTTTCTGGTTTCTGTGGTTCTGTGAAAAAATGTTTTGGTATTTTGGTATGGATTACATTAAATTTGTAGGTTGCTTTGGGTAATATGGATATTTTAACAATATTGGTTTTTCCATTCCATAAGCATGAAACATCTTTTTATTTGTGTCATGTTCAGTTTCTTTCATCAGGATTTTATAGTTGACAGAGTACAGGTCTTTCACCTCTTTGGTCTAGTTCATTCCTAGGTATTTTATTATCTTTGGTGTAATTATAAATGGAATTGTTTTCTTAATTTGTTTTTCTGCTACTTTATTATTAGTACATAGAAAGGCAACTTCTGAATAGAAATTTTGTATCCTGAGACTTTACTGAATTTATTAAGTTCTGATTGTTTGTTGGTGGAGTCTCCAGGACATTTTATCTATAATATCAAACAAGTCTCTTAAATTCAAGTTTGAAATCATGTCCTGCCTCTTTTCTGACCACAGCGGTATGAAAATGGAAATCAATCACAAGAAAAAAAAAAATCTGGAAGGAATACAAGTACATGGAGGCTAAATAATATGCTACTAAATAATGAATGGGTCAACAAGAAATTAAAGAGGAAATTTAAAAAGTACATGGATACAGATGAAGATGAACATACAATGTTTCACATTGTGAAACAGCCAAAGCTGTTCTAAGAGGGAAGCAATACAGGCCTACCTCAAAAAACAAGAAAAATCTCAAACAACCTAATCTTATACTTAAAGGAGCTAGAAAAATAAGGAGAGAAATAAGGAGAGAAATAATAAAGAAAGATAATAAATAAAGAAAAATAATAAATAAAGAAATAACAAAGAAAAAAGGAGAGAAATAATAAAGATTAAAGCAGAAATAAGTGATATAGAGAACTAAAAAAATAGAGCAGATTAGGAGCTGGTATTTCAAAAATCAAAGAAAATTGATAAACCTTTAACAGGACTCACTTAAAAAACAGGACTAAAGTCAGAAAGAAGGAGAAATAACAGCTGACACCACAGAAGTACAAAGGATTATGAGAAAATATTATGAAAAATTATATGCCAAGGAACTGGAATAGATAAACAGATAAATTCCTAGAAGCAGGGACGCCTGGGTGGCTCAGTGGGTTAAGCCGCTGCCTTCGGCTCAGGTCATGATCCCAGCGTCCTGGGATCGAGTCCCACATCGGGCTCCTCGTTCTATGGGGAGCCTGCTTCTCCCTCTGCCTCTGCCTGCCACTCTGTCTGCCTGTGCTCGCTCTCTCTCTCTCTCTCTGACAAATAAATAAATAAAATCTTAAAAAAAAAATTCCTAGAAGCAAATAACCTTCCAAAGTGAATCAGGAAGAAATAGATGATTTCAAGAGACTTCTTACCAGTAATGATATTGAATCCAAATTTATTTTAGAAGGCCAATATTACCCCGACACCAAACCCAGACCAAAGACACTCAAAAAATGAAAACTGTAGGCCAATATCCCTCATGAACACAGATGCAAAAAAATACTCAAGTATTAGGAAACTGAATCCAACAATAAAAATGAATTCACCATGGTCAAGTGAGATTTATTCCTGGGATTTAGGGGTGGTTCAATATTTATAAATCAATCAACATGATAAATCATTTTAGCAAGAGAAAGGATAAAAACCCTATATGATTATCTCAATGGATGTAGGAAAAGTATTTGAGAAAGTACAATATCCACTCATTAAAAAAAAAAAAACCACTCTCAGCGAAGTAGGTTTAGAGGGAACATACTCCACATAATAAAATCCATATCTGAAAAACCCACAGCTAACATCACACTCAGTGGGGAAGAACTGAGAGCTTTTCCTGTAAAATCAGGAAAAAACAAGGATATCCACTCTTATTACTTTTATTCAACATGTTATTGAAAGTCCTAGCCACAACAGACCAAAAAAAAAAGTAAAAGCTCTCCAAATTGGTAAGAAAGAAGTGAAACTTTCATGTTTTGCAAATTTATTTTTAGAAGTACTGAGGAAACAATATGATAAACTAGAAATGGCTTAGTCCAGGAGTTACAGTACATTGATTCATATGTTTAAATATTTTACTAAGGGATCTTGTGATCTTATCGCTGTTCCTTGATCTTTCAGTGACCTAACTCCTCATTAGAATAATGAAATAATCTAAAATTATTTCAGTTATAAAGTACTACAAATTCTAGTTTTTAAATTCACAATTGAACTCTATAATTTTTTTGTGTATTATAAGAGCCGTAACAATCTTTATTAGAAAATAAAACTTAGCTTCTCGTATTGTTACAGAAAGCTTTCCTTAACTTCTAGTATAAGCTATTATAAATTCCAATTATTTTTGAATACCTAAAACACACAGTCATGGTGTGTTTTTAACTTATTTTCAACTAATACAATTTTTTTTGGATATCAGTAGCTGTACTTTCATATATCTTAGATAAAATTATTATAGTTTCTCTTTTTTATATCTGCAAGGAGTATTGATACATTGAAAGTAAGTAATGAATTGTCTGAAAGAAAATGGAACATAAATAGCAAAAATGAACTTTTGAGTATAATCTCCCTGTATAAATTTTAACTTGGTTCAAAGGCAACCTTTTTATTTAAGTGCTAATTCATGTCTGTTGGTATACTCATTTGTTCACTGATATTAGGTCCTACAATGCCCTAGGGGTTGTGCCACTTGGTGGGATACAGATATGAATACTAGATGATTATTGTCTTCATAGAGCACAGAGGGGACAAAGTGAGACAGAGACAAGCAAATAATTACAATAAAAAAGGTAGTGACATCTGACTTAGCATGGTGATTTTAAGGGAAGTGTTGTAAAAGTTATGTCTTAAAGCATTAGAAGGAGAAAGCCATCTTGGGGTTGGGGATTAGAGACCTATGCAAGTAGCATGCCCTTGTGAAGAAGTACGGAGCAGATCTGGAATTTAGGGTGCATAAAGTTTGAGGCAGGAAGAAGTAGACCGAAGCTAGAACAGGGAATGTCTCACAGGTCATGTTCTAGAATGCATGTATTGACCTACAAGTGATGGGGAACCATTAAAGCTTTTATTCTGTTGACTGAGCTAATCAGAAGAGACTTTAGATAGAATTGCTGTATTGCCTATGAGGAGGACATGTTTGAAGTGGGGATACCATTAACTATATACACATATACATGCTATTAAATATATATATATGCAACTATATACTATATATCATTATTATACATCTATATATTATGTATTTGTGTATTTATATATTTATATACATACATAAAATGACATGTACATAATGTTATGTATGTACATCTGATGTATATATATATATAGTACATTGTATATATATGTAATTTATATATACATACACTCATGTATATTAGTCTAGGTAAGAGACAATCAGAGCTTAAAAAGGGAACATAAGCTAGTCCAGATGGAATGAAAGGGCTTCAAGAAATATTTAGAAAGTAATTCAGTTGAGCTTGCATGTGCAGCGTGAAGGAAGGGGAATAGGGATAATTCAGGATTTTTGTGGGGACAACATTAGGAGCTATCAGTTGAAAGATAGAATGGAGAAAGGGAGAGGGAGTTTTATGGAGAAGAAGGAGTTGTTTTTAGACATTTTATTTTATTTTTTATTTTAATTAATTAATTGTGTTTTTAGACATTTTAAACTTTGACATTTCTTTGGGACATCAAAGGAGAAATGCCCAGCCCATGATTGGGAAAAAAGACTGCAATTTAGGGCAGAAATACAGAGTGAAGTGAGATTTGGGATAACCATTCAGCATGTCTCTGGTAGTTGAAGATACCAACTTGGCTCACATAGGGAGAATATTTAAAGTGTTGAAGGACCAAAATGCAGATAGCAGGAATAGGTGACTTTTCAAGCCTGGATTTCCATCTCTTTTTGACAAAATGTGTGTAGGTGTGTGCTTGGATTGGCTTACTTCTCATGGTTCTATACACTTGACGAAGTGAGATATTCATGGAGGTACAACCAAGAAGTTGGGGAGAGTTTGTGCCCATGAGGCCACTCATGGCTGATAGAGGATGAAGCTCTTTACTCCTCCTAGATTAGGAATTCTTAAATTATTTCTTAAGGTTCCTCACAAGCCCATTATGTTCCAACACAGTGACAGACATGTTGATAAGTCCTTATCAGCTGTCCTTCCTTCCTTGTCTCACTCTGCCCTTTATGCTTTTTTTTTTTCAGTTAACCTTACCAATAAAATGCCTACTTTCAGTACTTTGCCTCATGTTAGAGAGAACATTTTGATATTCCATTTATATGTCCAAAACTTAGACTCCAACCTATAAAACCATCAAAAGCAAATAAAATGGAAGATGGCTATGTAGAAAATTTGGCTTCATGGATCAAGTTGCAATTTTCCAAAATATTTTAAAATATTATTTTTTAAAAATATTTTTTAAAAATTTATTTGACGAGAGAGAGAGATCACAAGTAGGCAGAGAAGCAAGCAGTTGGGGTGGGGGGGGAAGCAGGCTCCCTGCTGAGCAGAGAGCCCGATGCAGGGCTGGATCCCAGGACCCCGAGATATGACCTGAGCCGAAGGCAGAGGCTTAACCCACCGAGCCACTCAGGCGTCCCTATTTTAAAATATTATTGCAGATATAGGTTTCCTTTTTGTAGGCCTTAGCCAAGAGTAGAGTTCACCTAAGAGTACACTGAAGAGTATACAGTATAAAATGTGTTTTGCATTTCACAAGTTTAGCTACGAGTCTTAAAAATGCAAAGATCCACAGATATTCCTTACACTTTTTTTTTTTTTTTTGGATTTAGAATTGAGTTGAAGACAACGCTCTTAATATTTACTCTGATAGAAGGGAATTATGGATCCTAAAAGGGCAACTTTGAAACACTTTAGTCTTAATGATTCAACATCAAGTGATGTGTTAAGATCTTTTTGTATTTTTAAGTTGCTTAATAAAAAAAAGGTTGTAAGGATCTTTTCATTGTATTATTGATTCTGACAGTCAAAACAGTTTTCATCTATTACAGCCATTTGCACACTCCTCCTTTCAAGAGTGAGGTACTAAATATTTTAGGCTCCACAGCTGTAGTCACTGTCAGGACTGTTCAACTCTGTCATTGTACCATGAGAGCAGCTTCGAGAATACAATATAAATTGGTATGGCTATGTTCCAATTGAAAAACAAACCAAAAAAAGCCCACTTTTTTTTTTTTCCCATAAGGCTTCCAGGTAAAAATAATAAAAATTTATTTACAAGTTTGCTGAGCTCTGATCTTTCTGATCAGCCACTGCGGATTCCACAAGATTGTTGACGTTCTTTCAGTATACAGTCAACGCAGTATTTTTTTGTTGTTGCTGATCTTAGAAATTCTCAGTCATCTTTAGTCATGATTCTGGTTTTTTTTTTTTTTTCCTGCTTTTTGCCCTATTACCAGTTGCTGCTTTAAACATAACTTTTAACATTTCCACGCACTTTGATTTGTTTGCATGACTCCACAGGCAGACAGCCAGCACTAGCAGGCCCTTTCTCCCTACCCTGGAGACAGAAAACATTCATTCGCTGAAACGGATGTTGGGTATTGTATCAGTGCTCCTTTGCCATCCAGGTTTGGGGTTACAGTTGAGCCTTGAACAACACGGGTTTGTATCATGTAGATGCACTTACACGTGGATCTTTTCCCCAAAAATATGGTACAGTACTGTAAAGGTATTTTCTCTTTCTTATGACTTTTTTTGTGGAATTTTCTAAAAGGTTTATTTATTTTTTTGAGAGAAAGCACGTGCATGCATGTGACTGGAGGGAGCAGCAGAGAGAGAGATCAGATAGGGGGCAGACTCCCCGCTGAGCGCAGAGCCCAGTGCTGGGCTTGATCTCATGACCCTGAGATCATGATCTGAGCCAAAACTAAGAGTTGGATGTTCAGCTGACTAAGCCATCCAGGCAGCTCTCTTAATGACTTTCTTAATGACATTTTTTCTCCCTCGAGCTTGTTTTATTCTAAGAATACAATCTGCGATACATATAACATACAAACTGCATATTAATCAACTCGTTGTCATTGGTAAGGCTTCTGGTTAACAGTAAACTATTAGTAGTCAAGTATTTGGGGACTCTAAAGTTATACAAGGATTTTCAAATGCACAGAAGGTGGCACCCCGACCTCTGCACAATGCAAGCATCAGCTGTATTTACTAAGAAACTTGGGGTAGAACCACTCTTCTGGTTCAGAAGGCTTAGATGTGGAGCGATGGTTCTCTGATGAGATTGGAAGCAAAATAGAAGTTTTTAGAAGGTTTAATAGAACAGATTGGAATGAAGTTCCTAATACAAGGATGAAGAAGATGCAAAGAGCATAAAAGTGAGGGTTTGCGAAGGGAAAAATTACTTTTATAAATTACATGGAAGTGAATATCTTATCCTTAATTTAAACTTAAGGAATCTGTCTACTCTTCTATCGAAAAATACCTTCTAAACTAATAACTCATTTTCTAAGAAAAGTCCCCATGTTTTAAAACATGTTAAGTGACATTCTTTTTTTAGTACCACATTATACCATGCTGTTTATATATATGGTTTACTACATTTATTCCCCCACTAATTTCTTCCTGAGGTGTCACCTTTCCTTGCATGCTTAATTTTATGTAGAATTAATTTTTAAGGAATTAGTGACAGGTGAAATTCTGATTTCCACCCAGTTCAAAATTAGGAGAGTTCCAAGGCTAATGACTTATTGTAAAAGGCCATTGCTTGCTTGTATTTTCTGTAGAACCAGCAGGTACATCAACATGTAGCTCAGAAACCAAGCTGTTTTTTAGGTATAGTTAGATTTTAGATTTACTTTGAGACTCATTTATTGCAGACTTTATCTTTTATTTGCCAGACAAAATGTCGACTGGTCGTTCTGTATCTTCTTGTCTTTAACACTTCTGAGAGTGTCGAAGCCTTGTGTGTGAGTTGTCCCAGTTATGCGGACGCCTGTCTGTACCTCCTTCAGGGAGACAGTGAGCCAGGATCATCAGGACCAGGGCAGTGAGAATGGTTTCTCAGCTGATTTTTAGATTGCATTTCAGTAACTTGTGATTTCTATCGATGAGCTTGCAGCATTGCACAAGTGTACCTTTAAAATCCTGGGGATGAAAAGCAGGTTTAAATAAATACTATACTAAGTGGCTTTCATCTTGTGCTAGTTCTAATTTTGTTTTAGTGTCAAAATATTGTCATTAAAGAAAACTCATATCCTGCAGAAGCTCAAATACTGAGAGCTCACTGTGAGATGCAGTATTTTGGGGGATAGACCTGGAGAACTAGAAGAAACAGAATTGATTCTTAGGTAGTAGAAACGGAACAGGGAGCTTAGCCAAATGGAAACTGATTTTCTCACAAGGCTTTAGCTGGTATACAGGAGGCTATAAGATACAACTAGGAATCATCTAGAGTTTAGGAAAAAGTCAGGAAAAATTTCCTTTTGAACAACAAAATAAATCTGTGCCTAATATGTATTTCCTGGTAACATGATCCAATGGACAAAAATCTGGTTTAAGAGGCATTCATATGTGACATCTTATTTCTGTTATAAGGCAAAATACTATGTCTCTGGAGGCATTTATCTGTTTGTGTTTATATACATACATATATGTGTGTGTGTGTATATATATGTGTGTACATATATACACGTATATATAGTGCACATTAATACCTTGTCAGGCAAAGAACTTTACTTTGTCCTTCTAAAAACACAGAATTTGGATTAGGTTAGTTCTCAAATGTTCCTGATGATTAGACTCCTCTGGAGTCTTTTAAGAAAAATATAGATTCTCAGTCCTTATACATATCCTATCAGAAACTCCAAAGGAAAGTCTTAAGAATCTGTATTTTTAACAAAAATCCTTAGTAAATCTGATGATAAAGCAAGTTTAGGAAATATTAGATTTAATGATGTCTAAATAAGAGCCACAGTTATTTTAATGTCAGTCTATTTTTAAAATACCTGGAGATGAATTGTAAATGGAATTATTCATTTTAGCTTATCTGCCAAATAGCATCAAGGGGCCTATATTCTCTCTTAATTGCCTTAAAAAAGACACCAGCTTAAATGTAGTTAATGGAAGATAGCTGAATATCATAAATGGATGTTTTATACTCCTAATATAAGCTTCTATTGCTGGTGAAGATTTTATCTGTGTTTTTAGTTCTATATAAAGGACGTTATGCCTTTCTGTCTGATGGACAACTGATACTGTCTCTCCTGGAAATCCCACACCACCTCCTCTCTGTGTACACACCAAACGTGCTTCTGATCTTGGTTTTGTTTACGTAGATTTCCTCACCCGATAACCTTGTTTGAGGACCAGCTGGCATAGGTATTCAGACACATTTCCAGTTATGCTTCTATTTTATATTCATAAATTGGCGTTTGAGGTTTATATTCAGTTTCTGGGGAAAGTGCCTGGGTCTCTAAAGACCAGACCCAAGGTGACTGTACCGAGTTGCAGATACTGAGAGAAGGCTGGCGAGCCCCAGTGCTGATTTTCTCCTGCCCCGGAGTGGCTGGGCATGAGGGGAAAGACCCAGATGGAAACTGGTCTGCGATTGCTGACCCAGGGCTCCGAAGTAACTTTTGATTTGAGACACTGAGACTCTTGAGAAGAAGCCCGGGGGCAGAGACTGGCCACCAGAGGGCGAAGAACAAAGGAAGATTCAAGCTTATTTCAAGGCAAATAAAGTTGAGGTGACTTGTCCTTGGATATTTTCCTCAGGCGGAACTGGGACAAAGGGCCCTCCAGCTGCGCCACCGGAGAGTGCAGGGTGAGGGGTTTTGAAAACTAATTCCCTGTTTTCAAGGGGAGATAATATACTAGTTTGTCAGAAATTGGTATTTGCTTTTTATTTTTATTTGATTTGGGTTGCAGGGGCTTCCCGGGATGTAAAATACAGTGTAGATTTTACTCTAGCTCTGTGTGGTTAAACTTATCCACTCTTCCAAGCATTTAGGGAGAGATGTTTAGTGACTGTGTTAAAGGGTGTGCTGCATTTATGGGTATTTCCGTGTGGTATTCTTGTAATTCTGTGGTTTAGGAAGGTCCATTATGTACTTTAGCCTAAAGCATGAATATATGTGAAATCATGGATTTCCATGAGGTAGATTCCTCCCCTCCTTACACATGCCTACAACTGATAAAGCTATCAATTACATGGAGATAAAATCCCGGTAACAAATGTATTTTATACCATCACAGAAAAAAAGAAATGCTTCAAAAACAAACTGAAGATTAAAAGGGAAGAACCTGGAAATGCAGATATATTTGCATTAGAAAGGGAAAAAGGAAGAAAAGCATAGGAAAGCTCTATAAATACAGGTTAGAAATTGAATCGGAATCCGGGAACAAGGCACTTTAAGAAAGGGAAAGACACAGGGAATTGTAAAAGAGAAAAAAGGACCAGAATTTGTCAACAGTTTAGGTATGTGATATGAAATACTAGGGCAAGTCAATATGTATTGCACCTTTTTGTTGTTATGATAATCGTGTCATGTGAAACATGTGGGCAATATGGTATGACATTATGAGTAACACCAGTAATTTCATTTTACTTTAAATGTAGTTGACATGCAATATTATGTTTCTGTGTACAGCATAGTGATTCGGCATTTACATACACTACAAAGTAATCATCAGGATACATCTAGCTACCATCTGTCACTGTATAAAGCTGTTACAATATCATTAACTGTATTCTCTATGGTGTACGTTGCATCCCTCTGTCTTATTTTATAACAGGTAGTTTGTACCTTTTAATCCCCTTCCCCTATTTTACCCATCTCCCACTCCTCTCGCCTCTGGCAACCACCAGATTGTTCTATGTCTCTCTGTTTTTTTTTTTTAGATTCCACACATACATACACACACCATATATTCTTTATCCATTCACCTATTGATGGACCCTTACGTTGCTATAATAGCTTGGCTATTGTAAATAACTCTTCAGTGAACGTAGGGATGCATGTATCTTTTTGAGTTAGTGTTTTCATCTTCCTTGTGTACGTACTCAGAAGTGGAACTCCTGGATCATGTGGTAATTCTATTTTTAATTTTTGGAGGAATCTCCATGTTGTTTCCCATAGTGGCTGCATCAGTTTGCATTCCCACCAGTGGTGCACAAGGGTTCCTTTTTCTCCACAACCTTGTCAACACTTGTTGTTTCCTGTGTTTTTGATTTTAGCCATTCTGACAGGTGTTAAGTGATACCTTATTGTGGCTTTGATTTGCGTTTCCCTGATGATAAGTGACATCGAGCGTCTTTCTGGTACTTGTTGGCCATCTGTATGTCATCTCTGAAGAAATGCCTAGTCACGTCCTCTGCCCATTTTTAAATCCGATCTTTCAGAGGGGTACTGGGTTGTGTGAATTTTCTGTTTTGTATTTTAACCGCCTATCACTTACATCATTTGTAAATATCTTCTCTGATTCAGTAGGTCACCCTTTCATTTTGTTTCTTTCACTGTACAATGTGTATGATATAGTCCCATTTTTGCTTTTGTTTCCGTGCTTGAGAAGAAAGATCTAAAGAAATATTTCCAAGACCAGTGTGAAAGAGCTTACTGTCTATGCTTTCTTCCAGAAGTTTTATGATTTCTAGTTTTACATTTAAATCTTTAATCCATTTTGAGTTTATTTTTGTATATGGTATAACAACGTGGTCTAGTTTCATTCTTTTGCATGTAGCTGTCCAGTCTTCCCAGCACCACTAACTAAAGAGACTGTCTTTTTCCCATAGTATATTCTTGCCTCCTGTGTCAAAGATTAATTGACCATATTACTGGGGGTTTATTCCTGGACTCTCTTCTGTTTTATTCGTCTGTGTGTCCATTTTCATGCTATAGTACCATACTGTTTTGTTTCCAGAGCTTCGTAGTATAGTTTGACATCACAAGGTGCGATACCTCCAACTTTGTTTTTTCTTTCTCCAGGTTGCTTTGGCTGTTCCAAGTCTTTTGTGGTTCCATGCAAATTTTAGAATTTTTTTCTTATGGTTCTGTGAAAAATGCCGTGGGTATTTTGATAGGGATTGCATTGAATGACATCAATAATTTTAGTTGAAATTTATTATTTTTCCCTGAAGCATTCAGGTGCTTATTAAGTACTTACTGTGTGCCCAACACTGTTATGGGTGCTGTGTATTCCTCAGAAGAGTCTCATGGAGGCTGTCCTTAAAGTCTCTAGATCGACAAGCATTTAAATGTACAAATGCTGATATAATTAAAAATTATGAGAAAATTGTAAAGGAAAATGTCCTCAGCTTGTGTGATAAAGGAAGGCTTCTCTGAGGGAGTAGCATTGATGCCGACACCTCAAATAGGATTTTGCATGATAACTACTTGGTGGGTATTTGGGGTATTAAACTAGACCAAGAGGCAAATGAGTGTTATTGTTTGGGTTTAAATCTATGACCTAGTTTTTGGTGCTTTAGGTACAGATCACCTTTAGGTTGTCACGTAGTAGATGTGTAGGGTTTATTATTTGGAGCCTTCTTACACGAGAAGAATGAGAGGTAGATAATATCGTAAAAGAGCATTGTATATCAAAACAGTAGATTACAGTTCTTTTTTTCCCTTTAAATATTACCTTTAATGGCGTAGGGGATGAAAAATTAGCCTCATGATTAGAAAAAAAAAATGACAGTAGGAATTTTAGAACTCTACTACTTAAAGAAATTTCGATCTGGCATGTGTGAGCCAGTCACTTGGGCCAGTATTGTATTGTAGGAAAATCTTATTATACCTTACTGCATCATTTTTAAATAACAAAAACCTACTTTTTTGAACTTTTAATAGTTCCAAACCTTCTTTACTTTTTTTTCTCTTTGATATGGACTAGACTATTTTCAATTAAATGCTTCTTTGTAACCTCCAGTCAGATAGGTTCTGTAAATTCCCAAGACAGGGGAAATTGAGTATTATTTGTCCACATTGAAGTACTAGATGAGATGTGAAATGGGTTACATGGTATGTGGGTCTCCAGAGGATGCTTTAAGTAGTGTGTGAGTTTGCAGAATGTCAAGTAGCCAATTAGTTTCAGACGATTAACATTTATTTATTTTTTAACTCGGGCATATTAGGCAACTATATTTGAGGGCACAGGGGAACTCACTAAAATTTTGGCTCTTCTTGTACATCTGAAACTACATGAAATACCTCAGAAGACCTGCTGTGGTTTGCCAACCCTTTAACAATCGTGGAAAGCAAATCAATTTCACATGACCTGCATACTTAGACATGATTTTTTAAGGTTTCTGTTTCTTTCATTCAAGAATAACAGAATTTTGTCAAAGTAAGGAAACGTGAATGATATTTTGAATGCCCTTATTTCCTCAAACGCATTCCCTATTCCTTGATTTTTTTCTTTCTTTTAAATCTCTACTCTCAAAACAGCAGAAGCTCTGATGGGAAAAGAATTCTGTGGGTATAAAAGGAGCTAGACCAACAGCAGGTGGGTGGTCATCTCCGGAAGACTCCAATGAATTATACCCATTTAGTTTAGAATAGTAAAAAATGAGGTATTGTGTAAGAGAAAAGGAGGCTGAATTGATATAAACATTTTAATTTACACCCACAGTGGCAGGAGTGATAGTGCTTCCACGAATTAAATATATCAGCAACGTGGCAGCATCCAGCTACGTTGCTGGGAGGTAATTCTCTGTGGATTTCTTGTGTTCTTCACAGTTCAGTATCTGAGTAAAGAGTGTGCTTGAATAGCCTTTACCCTGAGACATTTGCTTTCAAATTTCAGATTAAGTGCCCTCTCTCCCTCCTTCCGATCCTCCCTCTCTCTCTAGAGTTTGAGATGAACAGGTGTCCCAGCAGCTTATAACAGTTAGTGTCCTCATGTTGAGAACTTCTTCTGTGGAGGAAAACATCTAATTGAGGGAAAAGTAGAAGGAATTCTCCTGGCTGATGCTTTTTGCCGTCCCTCTAAATCAAGCATCTGGTGTCTTCTGTCAGTATATGTGTATGAAACGGTGGCAGGCTATCTTGTTAGCTTGTGAGCAGGGTAAAGTCTCAGACCCTTCATGGTTTCTGACCTAACATGCACAACTAATTGCAAACTCAAATGCCTATGGGAACCAGGCAAGGGATAGGAATTGGAAGTAGGTCAGGTGTTAAATAATAAATGGCCGCTGACACTCAGCCTTAGAGTTATGTTTTTAATAGGGAGTAACGGGACCATAGCAACTACAGGACAGTATCTTTTTGTGAAAGAATCTTACTATTAATATATTGGGAACCTGTTCTCCTTGAAAGCCCTGTTTTGATCAAACCACACTCCTGGGAGCCAGAATGTCACCATTTAGACTTTCCTGTCTTAGATGGTGAAAACCCACCAAGACAGACTTTTCTTTTTTTTAATTATTTTTGGTAACCATGGAAACATTTGGCACAATGCCAAAGCACACAGTCATTGAAGAATAAAAAATTCTTAGGAACTCATATATTATGCCTGACGTTAGGTAAGAAGATACATGGTATGTGGCCAAAATATCAACAGAAATTTTGCCATGATTTTTTAAACCAAACAGATCTTAAACAGATGAGGCAGACGTCAGACATTTTCTTTTAAGTAATCCTTTTATAACACTTGCCCTGCTTACCTGTTCCCGCATTTTACTTCATCTCTCTAGTGCCATGGTTTTATTTTTATTATCCATTTCTGTGCTCGGTATATCACAATTTAGGTAAAACATTTGTGACCCATGTTTAATGATAAATGATGTTCATATACATAGTATAATAATTGGAAAACTCTAATTATTCTGCACTTTTTGTTATGTGATATGGCCAGAGACATACACACACAAAAAAAAAGGACAAAGGAAAGACAAAATTTGTCACACAAATCTAAGTTTTATTACATTGAGATTAGTTTCAAGGTTGTATAAAAAATTCCAGTAGTAATTTTTTTTTTAAGATTTTATTTATTTATTTGACAGAGAGAAATCACAAGTAAGCAGAGAGGCAGGCAGAGAGAGAGGAGGAAGCAGGCTCCCCGCTGAGCAGAAAGCCCGATGCGGGGCTCGAACCCAAGACCTGGGATCACGACCTGAGCCGAAGGCAGCGGCTTAACCCACTGAGCCACCCAGGTGCCCCCCCAGTAGTGATTTTAAGAACCTTTTTATGTTAAATCTAGCAAATATTTCCCTAGATATTAACCTAGAAAGTTTGAGATCCTAAGCTGACTTTCTATGAGCCCTTAAATTGTAGCTTATATGGTAAAATATTAGCTGTCTGGATGTGTTTATGAGAGTTTGGCTACTTCAGCTGTTAGTCAAGTATAAAAACAGGGTAAAAGAGAATTTTTATATCTTTCATTTTCTTTGTTTCTGCATTTTTAATTATGGAAATAGTAAATGAAAATAAGTGGACATCACTAGGAAGTATAAGGGAAAACAAATATTCTCTGGAAAATTATTAGTGGATCACAAGCAAATTTTCATAGCTGAACTAAAAAATATAGTGAGTTACTTCAGATTACTATGTGCTAATTATAAAATTTCATGCATGAAATTAGTAATTTAGAAAACAGTGAAAATACTACTTGGGATAATGATGATTTATAGCAGTGAGTATAGAATAAATGTTTTTGTTTATTGATGTATAATTTATATAAGTAAAATTCATCCTGTTTAGGTGATTAGTTCTGTGAATTTCAGTAAGCTTATACAGTTGGGTAACCACCTCCACAACTAAGGAAATATATCCCTCATCTCCCCAGATCTCCATTCTTCTATGTCATCAATCCCCGTCTTCTCCCCACAGCCCCTGGCAATACTCATCTGATTTCTTTCTCCATAGTTCTTCCTATTCTGGAATGTTGTATAAATGGATTGATCAAATATGTAGCCTTTTGAGCCTAGCTTCTGTCACGAGGTGCAATGCTTTTGTGATTCACAGCTGTTGTTATATGTACCCCTCATTTGTTTCTTTCCATTGCTGAGTGGAATTCCATTGTATAGATCTCCCACAAGTTGCTTTCCTATTTACCAGGTGAAGGATATTCGAATTGTTTTCAGCTTTTGGAGATGGAGATCGTAAATAAAGCTGCCATAAATTTTGTGAACAGGTTTTCGCTTGGCATGGCTTCATTTCTCTTGGGTAAACAATACCTGTGTGTGGGATTGCAACATTGTAGGGAAGCACATGTTTAATCTTAAAAGAAGCTGCCAAACCATTTCCAAAGTGGCTGCGCCATTTTGGATTCCCATCAGCAGTGCATTGGAGTTGTAATTGCTCTACATTGAGTATAGGGTTTTTGTTGTTTGTTTTGTTTTGTTTTTGTTTTTGTTTTTATCTTAAAGTAGAAATCCTTTCAAGTCTTTCTGAAGATGCATTATATTAAAAATCGATATACTATGTTTGAATTTTGTATTCTTTTACAAACATGGGATGGTTAGGGTATTGGGGTGTCAGGTTGAGTTAATACCATTTTTTCTTTCCTATGAGTTAGTTCACAAATATAGATACATATATATGTTAGGAAATTAAAGATATTTCAGTAAAATTATGATTAAATGGTGTGTTACATATATACAATAATGGGAGTTTCCAGATCACTTAAAATGCTTGGCCAGTAATTCAGAACTTCCTAAATATAGAGACTAATGAGTTCAGGCAAGTCTTGAAACCCTTCTAATAGCTGAGTCTTTGGTTAAATTAGAACTACGAGTTGCAGTGTAGTTGACAAGGCCACTCTTGTCTTTAGTTGGAGCATCTAGATGCGGCAGCCCATGAAAACAGCAACTTAGAAGCACTGGAATAGTTTATAAGATTTCCAAGCCAGTGATAGTTCTAATGTAAGTAGAATTGGCCTCTACAGATAATGCAGGTCATTTAGACCAAACTGGAATTTCCAATTGCCCTTTAAGTAATTCAGTAAGGTACGAATGGCATTTAAGAGTAAAATGTGGCTTCTCTAATTTCCAGGATGGCAATACTGCCCTGCTTACAATAATGTTTGTGTTTTAACATCCTCCCATTTATTCTGGGAAAAATACCAGAAATGAAAGTGAATTTTCCAGAATAGAGACATTTGGGTTTGTTTTTTTGTGTGTGTGACTATTTTCTTAGGACTAGTTTCTCAGGATAACATGCAAAGTGTTTTGCAAGACCACATCTAAATATAGGGCAAAGGTAGAATTCAATCTGAACATTCATAACGTTCTCAAAATGTGATTTGTTACCACGTAGGCTCTTTTTTTTTTTTAAATGGCTGGTTTAATTAAATATTTGAAAGAGGCTGAGACTGCAGATATACATACAAAGTAGCATTTTTAGTATTTCAGCGTGAAGCTATTGTTTATTTTCAAAAATGTTAACATTTAGAGGGTTAGGAAATGGAATATATTTTGGCAAAAATTATAATTACATTGTGTCTTAGCACAACACCCGACTGTCTTCTGCCTCAGATTATTTTTTTGTCTTCTTCTTGGCACCTAATGCTAATACAAGCACTATGAAAATGCTTCTCATGTAATATGCAGTGAACTCCAATAGAAACAAGGTTTTGCAAACAGCATCCATTCAGAGGTGTGCTTACCCCGTGTGGCCCACAAATAAGAATATTCATAATTTTCACAAGTGGCCATTGCTTAAATTTGTGATTACATTATGACAACAAAAAGAATACTTTGGAACAGTTGAGTCCACATTCTCAAGTGGAGAGAAGTATGTACATGTCCCCAAAGTTAGCCTACAGATATTTATATGGACAGGCACGGTGCTTTCCATAAACTTTGGGATTTCGATATCATTTTCTATCCCTCCTCGTTCATGAACTAATATAATCATGAGCAGTGCAGCAAAGTCAGTTGTGTTTCTTCTTATTGACCCTAATTTTTCCTTTTTCTTGCATCTTCTCAGCCTTTGTTAGCATGTCGTGTGTGGTACTGCAGTGAGACAGACCTATTGATCTGGGGAATTAATTGGTAATTAATCTTTGCATTTGCCTTTTCCCTCTCGAGGAGCCAACTGCTGACTTTTTTGTTTTAATAGAACAAAAAAATATTTTCTTCCAGTATGTTCTGCCAAATTCTGACCGCTGGTTTTTTGTTTATTAGAATAATTGTATGATTTTCTACTGAGTATTCTTTCTGCGTTTTTGTTTTCTGTCGATAATAGTTCTTTCATTCATGACCATAGAGAAACGAAGGGTGCTTTTTATATTTGGGGTGATCCGTTATAAAGCATTAGGACACTTCTTCCATAGTACTGGTACGTAAATGTTCCTCTGGCAGTAGTAGGTGGGTTGCCTTCACCTATCGGTACATACCTTTCCCACGTTGTTTAATTTCCTTACTGACAAATGATGGAGTAAACTTGGGTAGTTCTCAAGAAAGACTGGAAAGTTGGAGAAGATGTCAAGAGGTTTGAGGTTAGGAATTTAATCTTTTAAAACTCCTCTTCAACAAAGATATCCATAAATAATGTGTGAGACAAGTTTGAACAGAAGCGAAGAATTAAAAAAAAATAAAATAAAATTTCAGCTCCCTCATACAGCATTTGTGACGAAAAATGTGACAGAAACCTACATTCATATAAAATGTGGGAAAACCGAATGTGTTTTGTGAGTTTGCTTGATTTCTTCATTATTAAATTATAACAGGATTCCTATTCAATATGCAGCATATTTGCATAAGTATTAAAATAATTTATCATGATTAATTCTATTATAGTAAATTTCAGGCCTAATCACAATCTGCCATATACTGTAGTGGTTTGTCAGTATTTCATGTTTTCCGGGAGGTTTGGTGGAATTGGTGCTCCTGGAACAGCACACATGTCATCGGAGTTTGCTGTGATTAATGCGGTTCTGAAGGAGATCTAATAACGATTAGCCAGTTTCATAAAGTGTTATAGAATTAGGTCAGTGCGAGAAAATTCTAAAGCTCTTAAAAATGTACATGCTGGCAAGTCCCTCTGGCCACAAATTGGATTTCTTGAACAATGAGGAGGTTTGATCTTGGAAACAGATGAACTCTTTGGGCAAAGGTGGGAAAAGGAGACAATTTGTCCTCAGATACTCAAAGGATTGAAAAAAAAATGTGGGGTGAGTCTTAAACTAAAGGTTGAAAGTTATAGGGAAGTAGATATAAATCTGATCTATTATAATTTTTGGAAAATCACTAGAAGCACAAGGGGCTTCATGGTTCTAATGGGCCCACAAAGGAATGGAGCTTCCTTACTGGAATTATCTAGGTAGGGATAAGATACCTGTTTAGAAACACTATCAGAAAGTATTTTTTTCAATGGTTTGGAAGGAATTTCTCTTTAAGTAAATTCTGATTTTTTTTTTTCCTACCGTGAGTTTCCATAAGTTAACGTCCTTCTCAGTATCAACAGATTTCTTGTATTTTTCTTAGGTTTTGGTGGAGGCTTCAGTAGGAGATGGCTTCACTGGAGACATTGCTGTTGATGATTTGTCATTCATGGACTGTACCCTCTACCCTGGTAAGGAAGAATATTTTAACATAGGAGTATTCTCAAACCTATTTACTTGGGAAAAAAAGGCTGTGGAGGAAATCAATTTTTCATTTCCACAATATTGTAAAAATACCCCTACTTCTGTTCTGTTAGTGTATTAACTCTGGAAAATGTTACTGTGAATCTTTGTTAGTAATTAGTCTTAATATCTTTGCAAACGTGGTAGAGAGGTTTGAATCAGTTATGCTTCTGTCTCATAATGTGGAAAATATTAGGAAATCATGTCTGAAGTTAAACCATAATTCCATTATACTTGAGGGGTTATAATAACCGAATTGGTCACCTTATAATTACATTGTTTTGGAGAATGTATACATCTCTCCATTACCTTCAGAGATGGTTTCCTGTCAGGCAACACTAAATATTCCTAAGGATTGCTGTCAACCATTTCTTCTCTGTGTCACACATTTCTTTTATGAAAAAAAGCCAACAACACAAATATAGTTTCCCAGATTTCTATTTCCATCCTCAGCCTTTACCCTGAGATCCAGACTTGTGTACTAACTACCTACTGAACATCTCAACTTAGGTGTCTGGTAGACGTCTCAAAGATAATGAAGGGAAATAACCTAAAACAAGCCTATAGTAAACTAAAATAAAGCTAAAATAAACACCCCAGGCAAAGCTCCACCCAGGCAGTGCAAAAAAAAAAAAAAAAAAAAAAAAATAGTAGCAATCTAATAGGACTGGTTATCAAGCTCTTGGCTCAGAGGCTAGAGGCTCTTAAATTGCCCAGCAAGGGGGAGCACAGCTTCCTTTCTGAAGAGATCAGAGGCACAGTAATTTAAAAAGCAATTGCAATAATCCATGTAGAAAGCACTCTCAAGTTCTGAAGACTTAACCTTCAGTCCTGCTCCATCACTGTAGTGTTACTGGTTAGAAGAGCACCAGTCTCTCCCTGGACACAATCAGGGCTGGACTCCAGTACTTTTCCTTGTACTGTGGGACTCAGCTCTGAGTCTCTACCTCATCATCCTGGCAGGATTAATTCCCTTAACTGCTCTGTGTCATGGTTTCCACAGAACTCTGCAGAAAGCCAAATCCCTCTCTGGATAAGGCCAGCAAGAAGGAAATTAGAATTCAACAAGTTTACCCTTATCTCTCTTTTTTTTTTTTTTTTTAATTTGTCAGAGAGAGAGGGAGAGAGAGCGGGCACAGGCAGACAGAATGGCAGGCAGATGCAGAGGGAGAAGCAGGCTCCTGCTGAGCAAGGAGCCCGATGCGGGACTCGATCCCAGGACGCTGGGATCATGACCTGAGCCGAAGGCAGCTGCTTAACCAACTGAGCCACCCAGGCGTCCCTACCCTTATCTCTTGATGGCTGCAAGTGAATTCTTGCCTACTGATGGTCCCCTCCATCTTGCCATTCTTCCACGCCTTCCTGTCTCAGTAAAAGACAGTTTATTTTTATTTGTGTATTTTTCATGAACAAATCTGCATCGCCAGTAGCTTCAGATATATCCAGAGCCGACTGCTTCTGTCCAAGGTCCAAGCCACCACTGTGCCTGCATGGATTATCATCGTTGCCTTTTAAACGATCTCTGCTTCTACCCTTGGGAATATAATCTGTTCTCCAAACAGCAGGCAAATGGTCTTTTTCAAACTTAGATAAGATCATGTCCTCCTGTCATTAAAGTCTTCCTATGATATCCTCTTTCATGGAGAGCAAAAGCCAACTTCTATAGTAGGTTCCAAGGCAGGCATGCCTGGTGCCCTCTTACCTGGGGACTTCACCCACCCTCCCCCTGGCTTCTGCTTGACTTCTCTTATCTACAAGGCCTTTATGATAATCTTTAAATCCTCCAGCCCACTTACGCCTCGGGGCTTCTACACCTTCCTGTCCCTCATCCTGAGATGAGATAAATACTCCACTCCCTTCAGTACTTCTTTCTGATCTGCTCCGAAGTTTCTTCATTAGTAAGGATTTCTCTGAACATCACACACACACACACACACACACACACACACACACACACACATACAGAGTCTCTTCATTGACATTTTTTTTCTTCTTCTCATGTTATTTTTCTCCATAACTCCTATCACCCTTACGGTTCTGTTTCTGCTTTCCCCAACTATACTGTTAGCTGCCTGACAGTAGTGACTTTTAATTTAAAGATTTAATAATCTTATGTCCAGAACTTAAGCAGCATCTGGCACATAATATTACTTAGTATTAACCTTTGTTGGATAAATGGGTAGAAAGGTGGAGAGATGCCTATATCTTTTGAAGTGCTTTATATAGTTTTGATATATATTTTAGTTTATTATTATTGCTACAATATTATTTTTATAACTTATAAATTTTATATATAAATATATATGATATATATAACAGACCTGTTATATATATCATATATATTTACATATAAAATATACTTTATGATTTATAAATTTTTATGATTTATAAATTTTTATTATAAATTATGTATAAATATAAATTTATGGTTTATAATTTTTTATAATTTATAAGACACGCTTATAGCCCAGATTTTGTTGAAAGCCGAGCCTCCGTGGTTTATAACCACAGGCATGTATTTCTTGCTCTCAAGCATGTGGGTGGGCAGAGCACAATAATGGCAGAAGTATGTGTTTCTTGTTCAGAGCTCTTCTTAATTCTGTAGAGCTTCAGGTTGTGTATTTCTGTTTCTTCTGTCCTGTTTATCTGGGACCAAAGCTAGAGGACAGAGGCCTTATCTGACATATTTTGTTGTGAAGCAGAGGGCAGGAAAAAGAAAACACACTTAAAGCTTCTGTTGGGACATGCTGTGCACAGTGCTCACATCCACTGGTCAGAACAGGTCACGTGGTCAAGACTAACAAGGGGGCAGGGAAACTTTCTCAACTGATGTGGCAAGGATAGGAATATAGAAAGTCCTTATGAGAGAGAGAGAGGTGATGAATCGGTATATTAATAGCATTTACCACTCATATGTACCATCTTACATACTACTCTAACTTCTTTGATTTTGATGTTTTATTTTTTTAGAGAGAGAGTGACACATGCATCGTGAATGGGTGGGCAGGGGGAGTGGAGGGGGCAGAGGGAGAGGGAGAGAGAGAATCATAAGCAGGTTCCACATCCAGCATGGATCCCCGCATGGGGCTTGATCTTACAACCCTAAAATCATGACCTGAGCCTGAATCAAGACTTGGTTGCTTGAACAACTGAGCCACCCAAGTGCCCCCAATCCTCTAACCTTTTATGAGTCTAGAATAATGTCTAGTCTGTTGTCAGTGAAGAGATCTTAAATGTTGGATAGGGTTGATATCTTTGTTATCCCAGTTTTATGGAGCACACAGAGAAGGGGATAACCTGCCCAAGGCTACCTAGCTAAAAAGTGACAAATTATGTCTGCTTCTTAGGAGAATAGCGTTAACCACTATCATACAGCTCATCAAAAACACTAACCTCACAAGGAAGAGAATATATATTCTACTTTAGAGATGTGAAAAATTAAATGTAAAGAGCCTAAAGGGCAGGGATGAAAATACATAGTTGAGGGAAAGAACAAGAGTTTCATCTAAGAACCTGTGATTTCAGTGGCCAGGGCTCTTCCCAAATCGCCCCCGAGTCTGAGCTTAGGGAGCATCACTGTGACTCCAGTGGCAGCGAAGACCATAAAATAATACAGAAGGGAACACAAGTTACTGCCGATACTATTGCTGCTCCGGTTATCTTGCTACTTATGCTCTGTGGCTGATGGTTCTAAAGGAGAGAGAGAGAATGAAGTGGCCAGACCCAGAGGCAGAGATGTGAAGTATGAGTTACAGACCATTAGTCCTGATTTTCTGGTTCAAGTTTTGGATGAAAAATATGGAATTTTAAAAACTGCCTGAACTGTATGGTTTTAATGTTGGCTTCGTAACAAAAGAAACACTGAATTAAAACCACAGAGCCTGTTGAAAAGATAGGTTTCTTAAAGGAATTTGATGTCATCTTTCCATAAGATGAACGTAAAAATAAAATTTCGGCTTTCAATAAAAATATTGCCCTTGATGATGACCAGTTTTTTTTTTCCTTCTTTTAGCTGAGACGGGATCAGCACATGTAGATTCTCTTGCAGATGTTGATTTGTTTCCCAATATGAACTGATTATCTACAGTGTTTTTCTTCCTTGGCTAATAAAACAAAACTTAAAAATACATACACACAGATGCAAAATATTGACCTAATCCCCAAAGTGTGGGTTGGCACATAACCGATATCTTTTATCTTGTGCTAAATGACCATAAGGAGTCCTTTATTCCGTTTTTACCTATTTCCTTAAAATCAGCCTCTTTTTCCCTCATTTCTTATACCTTTTTATGATGTCACTATTCTCCAGCAACCCAGGTTGAAATTCCACAGTATTCTTTGACTTTCCCCTTAAGATTGCCTACTTGCAAAACTTGCTGACTCCAACTCCAAAATAATTCTCAAATTTCTTCTATTTTTTTCCCCATTGTTACCGTAGTTCAAAACAGTGTTGACTAGTAACCTTTTAACTGCAAACTTTCATTAATTTCCCCCCAATAGTATATATGCCGTGAGCTTAGTTTCCTTTCACTTTTTCCTACAACATCATTATTTGCTTTCCTAGGTCAACTCTTTCTCATGTTCTCACTTCCAGTTGTTTCTAACTTAATTTTCAAATGCGTTCTCTGTTATGGATTGTACCTTCTTTGTTTCCATATCTTGATGAATATAGATTTTAAAACTAATCCAGGAGGATACTAGAGAAAAGACATTTTAGGCAAGATTAATTGCATTTCTAGGGAAAGTAGACAAACTTAACCATGCAATAGAATCCTGTGATTATTTTTGTGTCAGTGTATAATGATGTTGCTCATTCCCAGAGTAGAGAGTCATGGAGGATGGTGGCAAAGTCAAATCCCCTCACTTTGAATCAGATCATCAGAGTAGATGATTAAGTAAGAATTGTTGCCAGACAATATTCAGATTTAAAAATAAGTATCCCATAGAAAGTATCTGTTTTTCATGACTCTTTCTCCAAACTATATGAGAAAAACAAGAAGGGTGTTCCCTTCAGCAGACCACATATGACAGTTTCTATCTTGCCTCAAGGATTATTTGTGAGATAGCTGGGTTGTTTGTAAAACTAAAGTCATAACAACATGACATCACAGCATACTGTGTACAAACTGAAAAAAAAAAATCGCCTAAGTGCTTTTCATCCTATTTTAAAAACTCAGAATTCAGCAATATCAGAATTGTTACTTGCTAGGTATATCAATTATTAGAATGAATATCAGGTATCCCAAGGTATTAGTGTTTTATTTTTTTTCAGGGAAGTTGTTACGAAGTCTGTGGCATATCTTGCAGCTGATGATGGCTTACAGTTGAGAAGGTGTGGTAACTGTTTATAGGATGCTTCAGCATAGTTTTTATGATGTCCTCCTCCAATGGTTTTGTTGTTGTCATTGTTAAACTGACTGAGCTGTGTATTTCTGGCATCCCTCCTCATTAACCTCAATGTCTCACCAGCTTTATGTGTAAATGCTTGAACAAGTCACCCTTCTTTCTGCAAAGAGGAATGTTTGTTTCAGCATGAATGAAAAGGCAAGGGGGAAAGTTTGGGTACTTTTGTCTTCGTTTTTAAGACCTCACCTGCAGCTTTTTACTTTATAATTTTAAGTCATTTGGTGTGTCTCTTATATTTGCCTGAGAATAATCCATTCCATTAAAATACTTCATTTTAAGGTCTTCCCTGTTTTTCTAAAGGAAATATGGATTCTGAAAAAGCAAAGTATTGGAAATATTTACAGTTTAATAAAAGACTTCAGGGCAAAAATGAAGAAATTTGAAACTGATGATTGCAGTCTTAAATATTCTGGTTTTAGCATGTTTGGTGTAGTCTTGCAAAATATAGGAAGCATATAGGAATATTAGCAATAAGTGGAAATATATTAGAAATATGTAGAAAATGGTAGCAAATATATATGAAAAATATTGGCCAAAGCCTGTGGTCCATTCAACTTAGTATTTTTATTGTTTCTAGAAAATAAAATTGGACAAATAAGTAACCTTAACCTATTGTAAAGCCAAACCTTTATTTTGTCATCTTTTTTTTTTTTTAAGATTTTATTTATTTATTTGACAGACAGAGATCACAAGTAGGCAGAGAGGCAGGCAGAGAGGGAGGGGGAGGCAGGCTCCCTGCTGAGCAGAGAGCTCAATGTGGGGCTTGATCCCAGGACCCTGGGATCATGACCTGAGCTGAAGGCAGAGGCTTTAACCCACTGAGCCACCCAGGTGCCCCTATTTTGTCATCTTTTGAGAGAAGTGCTAAATACCAAAAATGGAGAAGGCTGTTGAAGTACTTTGATTTTAGCTTGAAAATTGTTCAACTGCTACTTTAGTCTACTTGTAGTCACTTTCATATGTGATAGTGTTTGTAAAGATGGAAAATACTTGGTGCCAGCTAGAAAATTTCATTGAATGCATGAGTTAAAGGAAAAATGTTTCAAAAAGAGCTGAGTTGTTACTGGAGACAGAGAAAGAAGGGATTGCATAATATGTGGCGAATAGCTGTATCACATAGCTGTTATAAATCATATCCAAAGAATAGCCAAATTTTAGTAAAAGCTGCTCTTCTGCAAAGGAGACCCAATACAGGCATTCAGTACATTTATGCTGTATGTAGTTGTTTTACCCTGTGGGTAAGGCTATGTTATTGTATTCAGTCTCATAGGAAAAATATATATTTTTCCTCTGGAGATATTTCAGATTTTTCAATTGTCTGAAGATCAAATGTGTCTAATCTTCAAGTATACTTTTAGATTTTTAAATTAATATATCTCTTAACATCAGAAGTCCCAGGAAAAACGTAGACATTATTACTGGCGATAAATAAAGAAGAACTAGACATATCATCAGTCAAGCAGTTCACACAGTTAAGGTATGTTGAAACTGGTGATAATTTATCAAGGACTAGAGGTGTTAAAATACTTGTTTTATAAAAAGATCAAAGAGAAAAATAAATGTCCAGTACACTATTTTTGAAAAATAAATAAAAAGATGACTTTAAAAATAAAAAGAAAATAAAATACTGGTTTTATTTTCTTAATTACCAATGCAGGAATGGCTATAGGGAGTGAAGTCTAGTATAAAGTGAGTTTTCTTTCATCAGAAAGATTATATTGGGGTAACATGAAGTATATTCGCTACAAGAATTCACAGAGGGGGCGCCTGGGTGGCTCAGTGGTTAAGCCACTGCCTTCGGCTCAGGTCATGATCTCGGGGTCCTGGGATCGAGCCCCGCATCGGGCTCTCTGCTCTGTGGGGAGCCTGCTTCCTCCCCTCTCTCTGCCTGCCTCTCCGCCTGCTTGTGATCTCTCTCTCTCTGTCAAATAAATAAATAAAATCTTTAAAAAAAAAAAAAAAGAATTCACAGAGCAAGAAGTTAGAACATTGAGTCATCTACTTAGGATGACAGGTGGGTGGGTGAGTTGGTTTCCATGTGGCTTAGGGATGTGGGAGAAGATCAGATTAGCCAGACTAATCTTTGCTTCTTAGTGAGTGTAAATTTCAGTCATCTACATTTCACCTTTGCAATTTTGTTCAACATGCAAAGATATTTGTGTTGTTTCTGTTTGTTTGTTTGACTTCATCATTACTTTCATTTATCATTACTACCAGCACTAGCCTTTTAAGGTTAAAAATAGGTGAAAAATAATTGTCATAACCTTTTTCATGGACTGAATGTTTATGTCCTCACAATAGTCATATGTTGAAGCCCTCACACCCAATGTGATGCTATTTAGAGGTAGGGCCTTTTAAAAGTAATTGGGCTAGAGTAGGTCAGAAGGTGCTGCTGCCCTCATGATGGGATTAGTGCTCTTATGAGAAGAGGAAGAGACATAGAGCTCTCTCTCTGCATGAATGCACCAAGGAAAGGCCCAAGAGATCATAAGCAAGAGGAGAGCCCTCTCCAAGAACCCAACCATGCTGCACCATGATCTTGGACATTCAGCCTCCAGAACTCTTAGGAATTTGTTGTTTAAGCCACCTAGTCTATGGATAGCAGCCCAAACTGGCTAAGATGGGCATATGGTTCTAGATATATTTCACTATTAAAATTGTTCAAAACTGCATAAAGTAATTTCTAGTATCACCTGAGTTGAGAGTATGATGATACTTTAGGAAATACTGTTTGAAGTCACTGCAGTGTAGAGCAAGTTGACTTTCATGCTCTTGGAATGAAAGTCTAGACCATCTG
This sequence comes from Lutra lutra, assembly GCF_902655055.1. NCBI lineage: Eukaryota > Metazoa > Chordata > Mammalia > Carnivora > Mustelidae > Lutra > Lutra lutra. The sequence goes on along the minus strand of NC_062285.1, from coordinate 20,687,351 downwards.
CCCAAGCCAGAGAATGTGTCAGGAAACTTGCAGTCTTTTGCATGCCTCAGTTTCCAAATTGTGTCTTGGTCTGACCATGTTTCAGGCCTTTGTTTTACTCCTACATACCAGCTGTCAGGGAATCAGCTGCAACTTCATCTTTGTAGACAGCTACAAACACCGCCTTTTCCAGTTTGGATCTGGAATAAGAGACACTTTTCTCTATTTACTCTTCTGTTGCTATCAAATAGAAACATATTGGACTTACTTGGTTTTTAAGATGAACTCATTCTGGTAGAATAACAGAGTAATAAGGACAAAGTATTTCAGGATCTTGCAATTTCTGTTTCAGAGTACTGGTCCTTTTATCTGTCATTGCTGGCTCACTTCTGATATACAAAAATGAGTTGTCTATTTTTCCAGAGCACTGGCTCATCAACCTTCTTTTTCTAAGATACCTATTCATGTTCATGATTTCTTCTTAAGGGAAACTGTTTCTTCATTTAACTTGAAATCAGGCCTAAGGATGCAGTTATGACTACTGGTTTTAATAATATGAAAGACCAGGTGATCTGAACAATGTAACATGACATATATCTAGAAAAGTCAAATATAATATGCATTTAAATGTTAAGTCAAGCTTAAAAAAGAGAAATCCCCAGATGAGAGGAACAGAGTATGGGAAAATAGAACAGGAGGCATAATGTGACTTCAGAGTTAGGACATAAGAAACTATGGCTAGATGAGAGGGCAGAAAAGGTAAAATAGGGCCAAAAGGAACATTCCATCCCTTGACTGGGGCTACCAGTAGGGTTCCAAAAGAAATGACTCAAGGTTGATCTAGAAGAACTCTTGGACAAACTAAGTGACAAAGAAAAGTAAACATAGTAAATTATGGTAACCATAGTCAAAAAGCTCTCAGTGATTCCCCACTCTTGTTATTCATGCTCTGTGTACCAATTTCCTCTCACACTGACCTGTGTAACCATTGACCCACACAGCAATGACTATGAGTAGTTTCCAAAGCTAGGCTTCTCCTGTCTTCTCTTGGATCACTCAGTCTGAGGGGAAGCCAGACACCATGTGAAGAGGATACTCAAGCAGCCCTGTGGGGAAAGCCTGGGAGCTTGAGGCCTCCTGCCAATAGAAGCACTAACTTCTCAGGAATGTGAGTGAGCTCCCTTGGAAGCAGATTTTCTAGCCCCAGTCCAGCCCTCAGATGATTGTTTTCTTGGCTGACATCTTGATAGCAATCTTAAGAGACTCTGTGTCAGAACTACTAAGCTAAGCCTCTTCTGCACCTTGTATTCCCAGAAACTGTGTCAGACAATAACTGATTATTAGTCTTAACTTCTAAAGTCTGTGGAAGTTTGTTATGTAAAAATAGAAAACTAATAAATAATTAAAAATACTAAAGGATTCCAATCCCTAAGAAAATAGCATGACATTGTTTTAAAAAAGTGTTTGGGGGCTGGTGGGGGAGACCGAACATTAAAAAAAGAAAAATCCTGTTGGCTTTCTTGAAATGAGAAATAAATGAAATAAAAATCTCAGTGCATGAATTAAATAGCTCAAAAATAAAAGTCGATGTTTTGATTTGCCAGTGGGAAAATAGGTATGAGAGAATTTCAGAGTGCAATATATAGAGATAGAGGGGGGAAATGGAGGGGTAGACTTACTTGAAGGATTGATTATAAAAGCTGTTGGAGTTCCAGAAAGAGAATGAAGAAAATGGAGAAGTCATTTTCAAAGACTGTACTGGCTTAAAATTAATATAAGGCACAGATTTAGAAGTGTCGTGAACCCTGTGCAAAATATAGTAAGAATATGTCCAGGTCTTGACTCCTGGAAATGAATTAGAAAAACAACAAAGAAAAGAGAGGATTATGTTAAAAATAGCCAGAGATTAAAATACAGTTGCAAAAAGACCACAATTAGACTCAAGACAGACTTTATAACAACAAGCATGAGAGTCAGAAGAGAATTGAATTGAATTTAAAAGTCTTGAGAAATAATAACTATTAGCCTTGAACAAAAAAAACCTTCCAGGAATGAGGGTGAAAAAAGGCTTTCAGAGGATAATATCTGCAAATACACAAAAGAAGACTTTACTTCACCAGACTCTTACCAGATGAACTATGTGAATGTGAGCATCAGACAGAGATGAAATGAGCTCACCAAGGGCTGAGATGCACAAGGGAATAGACAGCAGAGGAAGTAGCAGACACATGCGTAAATCTGCATGTACCAATGGATAATGTGTGTGCCACACAATCAGAATATTTATACACTGGTGGGAGGTATGGAAATTGATGCAGTGACTTTGGAAAACAGTTCAGCTTTTTCTAGTAAAGTTGACATACAGTTCTCTATTCTCTCCAACTAAGCAATTCCACTCCTAGAAACATCAGGAGAAATGTATGAAATAAAACCTCAAACAGAATCAGCTTAAAAAAAAAAAAAACCCACTGATGATAGAAAGGCTAAATGATATATTTGATCACATAGTGAAATCTTATACAGCAGTCAAAATATGTGAACTGCAAGAACATTATTAACATGGATGGGTGAATGCACATTGCTCAGGAAATAAATCAAGTTGCCAAAATTCATATAGAGAATGAGTCCATTCATCCAAGTTCAAATTTAAATGGTTTATTTATTCAAAAAGGACCTACGTGCTATTCCAGCTGTATAGTCACTGTTCTAAGATGTTTGCGACATCAGCTCATTTAATAACATGATGAGCTAATGGGCACTGTAGATTATCTGGCATATATGCAAGTGAGGAAAATGATAAAAGCAAATGAAAATGGGGTGCCTGGGTTGCTCTGTCAGCTAAGCGTCCAGCTGTTGATTTTGGCTCAGGTCATGATCTCAGGGTTGTGAGTTTGAGCCCCATGTCAGGCTCCCTGCTCAGGGTATAGTCGGCTTGTCTCTTTACCTCTGCTTCCCACACTGCGCCCTCCCCCTATATGAGCTCTCTATCTCTAAAAATAAATAAATAAAATCTTTCAGAAAAGAGCCAATGAAAACAGGAATGTAAAACACAAGATTCAGCATACCGCAGACCTGGAGGGATGGTGGCATGGGATCAGGAGGGAAACAGTGGAGGATTCAAAAGCTGTGACTTTTAATTTCATAAGCTGGATGGTAGATTTATGGCTGTTCTTTTTAATTACTATTTAAACCAGGTATATGTTTTCTATCCATTCTTATATATGAGTAATACATTTCATGATCAAATATAGAATAAGTGAGAAAATTTTGAGTTGCTCAATAAATTAGTAGATCCAAAATGGACACTCATAAGGAAAATTTAATTAAGTTCATATCATATACAACAGATAACAATAAAGTCCAGATGGAGTAAAGACCTAAATATGAAGAGTAAAACTATCAAAATTTTGTGAAAATCACAGAAAAAATATTGATGATAAAAAAAGGAGGAAAGAATTTTTTTTTCCAGTGAAGCTTCAAACTATATACCATAAAGGAAATAACTGATAAATTGGAAGGCATTGAATTAGAAATTTTTATTTTGAAAGAAACCATACAAAATGAAAAGACCTATTATAGACTAGTAGAATGTATTTTTCACCCAAGTAAATGACAGAGGATTAGTATAGAGTATATGGGAAATAAAACTATAAATTAATAAGAAAAAACAACCCAAAGAATGCAATAGGAAAAAAGAGCAAGGGATGTGAACAGTTAGTCATAAGCGAGGGCAAGGTACTTGAGTAGCCCCTAAAATTAAAAAAAAAATTCTCAGTAATTAGGGAAATACAAGTTAAAATATGAAGGAATTATTATTTCAGACCCATTATACTGGTAGATCTTTCTTACGTTGGATAATGCCACGTGTTAGCTGGATTCGGAGAATATGAGAAATGCACACATTTCTGAGTGGAAATGTGTAAAATCACTTTTGAAAACAACTGCTTAAGTTGACTGATCACATACCCTATAACTGCAATTTCATTTCAGATGATTTGTCCTGGAAATAACACTGGCATGTGTTCACAAAGAAAGATTCAAAAAGAAATGGACAGAGATGGGTATTGCAGTGCACGTTAATACTTTCTAATAAGGAAGGTATATTAAGGTCCTGTCCTGCTTGACAAGAGATACAGACTCTTCATACAATAAATATTTAACTGAGTGTTCATTTAATTGAATGCCCTAAAGCAGTGAATACTGTTCAGTGCTGGAAAGAAATGAAGTGTCAGGTGATTGAAATGACCTGGAATAAACTTGAATGCCGTTATTCAGAGGAGGAAGCCTATCTGAAAAGGTAACATACGATGCTGGCTGTTGACACTCTGTGAAAGGGAACCCTATGGAGACAGTAAGAGGATCCATGGTTGCCAGGGACTCAGACATTGAAGGAATTGAGTGCAGTGAAACTCCTCTGTGTGACACTAATGGTGGAAGCATCATTGCATATTTGGTAAAACCCATAGCAGTAAAACCCTAAGAGTGAACCCTAATATCAGCTGCGTGGAAAAGTCAGAGTGGATTGCCGAGTTTGCAAGGAGTGCCAGAGCATGCGTACATGTTGCCTTAGTTTCTTTTCTTTTTCGAGCTAGTTAGCTGAAGAGAGAATGAGTTCTGCTTAACTTCTTGCGGTAGTTCACAACGGTAGGCTTCCTTCTGTACAAGGAGAGCTGGAAGTTTCCAGTACAGATTATAACTTAGGCTGTTTCTTTCTGAGTTTTATGCTTTAAAAGACCACTTGTCTATAGATAATAGATCATTATTAACTTCATCCATAAAATGTTGATATTTTGATTTGTCTTATATGCTTTTGTCTTATTAGTTCTTAATTATTTCAAAACTTGAGCTGAGAAGCTGAATACGTAGTATTTTTTGGACTTTCCTCAAATTCCCAATACCACCCAAATCTCCAGTCCTCTAGGTACTGGGTGTTTGACATTGCTCAGGTCTCTGCTTTTTCCTCCGTACTCTCTCTGCTTTGGTTTATTAGTTGCCTGGAATTAAAGTAAAAGCTTAGCTGTTCTTGTTCCTGTCAGAACCACCTGCAAATCATTCTTCACACTGATGCCAGAAAAGTATCTCTTAAAGTGGAGATTGTATACCTTGGCATTTCTCCACCGCTTTTTATATTTATTTCAAACTCCTAAATTGGTCCCACTTAGCTCTTTATGATGTGCTAATTGTCTCCCAACTAGTTCCACATCTAGTGACTTTATCACATGCATTCTTACTCTATCACAAGATGTTCCCCATGCCAAATTCTCACAGCATTTGAAAAACGATGGGCCAGTATATTTTTCTGCCTTCACACAAATCTTTGCTCATTGTCCAAAAGGAGCTTATACCCATTTTCATTTCGCCTACAACACCTCATCTTTTAAAGCTAAAAACTTGTGTCTGGGTGGCTCAGTTGGTTAAGCGTCCAACTTTGGCTCACATCATGATCTCAGTCAGGGTCCTGGGTTCAAGCCCTGTGTGGGGCTCTTGTGTTCATTGGGGAGTCTGCTTCTCCCTCTCCCTCTCTTTCTGCCTCTCCCTCTGCTTGTGCATTATGCTCTTGCTCTCTGTCTCTGTCTCTCATGTAAGTAAATAAAATCTTTTAAAAAAATAAAGCTAAAAACTGAAGACATTATTTTTCCAGGAAGTCTTCCCTACCTCCCAACTAATGTATGCTTTTCATGTGTTTTCTATACACTGTACAGTCTTCCAATTGTCCATCTGTCCATTCCCTCTGTCATTCATACATCCATCCATTCATCCATCCATCCATCCATCCTTCCATCTGTCTGTCTATTCACTCATTTCTAAGTGATGATAGTACGCCTACCGGGTACAGCGGTCTGTGAATTGTGCTGTGAATGCAGGAGTGAAAGGGTAGGTGTCCTTCTTGCTTCTACGGTGTTATACTCTTTCTCATACATGTATCCTATGGAACTATAATGAAAGATTGACCTGAGTGCATTATCCACTACTCAGTAAATTATTTGACAGCAATGAAAACCTTTGGCTTTCAGTCTATTGCACCTACCATGCCTGTGATATGGGGTGTTATTAATAAATGTTGATTGACTAACTTACAGTATAAATTAGCTTCTATAAATTTCTTCTCAGCTCTGTAATTTCAGAAATTATTATCTTAATTATATGAATACTTGCATATGAATCTCCCTCTTGCAACTTTGAATATGTAAGGGCAGGTGAAACAGGGATGAGGAGCTGCTGGATTAATTGTTGCAGTGGAAGAGCCATGTTTATTTACCTGGTGGACTAGAAGGTTTAACCAGACCTTAATGCTGGTTCCTAATGCCAGCATCTGGGACTCCCTTGATTCCCAGGAATCCCAGCCCTGTCCTTGAGCCTCCCATTTATTCAGTGAGTTTTGAACAGTTTTTCAGTAATTTCTCTCTGTACCTTCATCTATTTATATCCAACTATTTGTTGTTGCTAAGACTGAGAACTCCCAACTTCTATGCTTACGTGAAATTCAGCATATTACCAAAGACTACCAAATGTTCTTTATAATATTGAATGTGAAACATACTTAGAAAAGCTTATTGTGTCAAAAATTAAATGGAGAATCTACTGATTATGCCTGTATGTTATCCCTTACCAAGGTACTTTGCCAGTGGACCTTCCAACTCCACCAGAAGTGTCAGCTCCAGTAACGTTGCCTCCACACAACTGTACGGACGATGAATTTGTTTGCAGGTCCGATGGTCACTGTGTTGAAAAAATCCAGAAATGTGACTTTAGAAATGACTGTTCCGACCAGTCAGATGAATCATTCTGTGGTAGGTGAATTCCTGTTTTGTATTAAAACATAGCATAAGACGGATAAGACAATACTAATATGATCTTTAAGTAGCATGGCCTCATGTCCTAGTTAGAAATTTTCGACTTGGCTTAGAATAGGTTCTTAAACGTAAAGGTTGCTTGTATAGAAAATTATAGTAGAAGAGTCAGCATTGCATTCTTCTGTGATGCTCAGCAAGAGGTAAGTGTTTCTAAATTGAAGTTTTAGATTCAAAACACTTGTTTCATGGACTTTACTTGACTCTGGGACTGTGATTGACTAGCTCTTTTTTTATCCACTCCCTACCTCCACCATTTGTCTCTCTTCTATTCCTCACACTCATGAAATAGGAATGTTTAAAATGGAAGTTTTTTTGTTTTTAAAGATTTTATTTATTTATTTAACAGACAAAGATCACAAGTAGGCAAAGTGGCAGGCAGAGAGAGAGGAGGAAGCAGGCTCCCCGCCAAGCAGAGAGCCCGATGTGGGGCTCGATCCCAGGACCCTGGGACCATGACCTGAGCCAAAGGCAGAGGCCTTAACCCGCTGAGCCACCCAGGCACCCTTAAAGTGGAAGTATTATAATACTCTCAAAATAGATGAATTTGTTCAAATTTTGCCATTGCCAAAATAGAAAATGAATACTATGTTAAATATGTAGAATTCATAAGAACCAGTTCTAATACAGATGGGCCCTTCAGCACCTGTGTCCTGTTGAAAGATGGTTTTTACTTATTGGCATCTGCCAATCTCTGGCTTTTAGGGCAGATTTTTAATTTAGAAGTGAACTTCTCAGCCAGAGATACAATCTTAGAGGGAAAAAAAGAAATTGATCTGTGTGCCTGCAGGGGCAAAGCACAAGTTCAGAAGGAGTGAACACTTTTGCTTTTTTTCCCCTTCCCTACTATTTATTGGCTGGTATATGAATTCCCTATACTGTAATATTTCTCAAGTGTCTTAATGATATGAAGGGTTCAAACCATGCAGATAATACAGAGTGTAGTGGAACTCTCTTCTATCTTCTGTCAGCATTATGCAGAAAATCTAAAACTTGAAAAGCCAAATAAGGTTCATATTAATTTAACATAGAAAAAGAAATGCTTCTTAATGTATAGATACACAATAAATTAAACAAATTAGCTAGACCCCAAAACTCATAAAATCAAAGCTAACTCACTCTGTGAATGAGACAACATAGTCATTAACTCAAGTTGGCTAGGGATACGTACGGTGCATTGCAGATGGGAGATAATATAACGGAAAGTGTTGTGGTATTCAGACTTCCTCGTGGGAAGACCATATCCTGTTTTGATCACACTGAAGTTGTGTTTCTGAAAGTTTACACAGAATTGAGTTAATTCCGCCTAATTAATATCTTTAGTGAATACTGACTTCTTTGTTCACCTTTGCAATTTTAGTGATGTCATTGATGATTGGGTAGGCAGTTTTGATAAAGTTCTTTAAATGTCCTGAATGACTGTCTCCTGTAAAATTATTATTTTAAAATCCTGGGGTTATTAATTTACTTTGAATACACATGAACTGCATTTATTACTCTCAAATTATGTGGTCTTTCTTCCTCCATCTTTTTGTAAGAAGAGCTGTTATATAATAAATCTGTCTGTTACCTATGGTCTTGCATTTTTAATGCTTTTTATTTTATAAGGAACACAACAAGAGAGCTGCCCTCTTAACAAATTTTTAAGTGCATGATGTATTATTGTTGACTGTGGGTACAATGTTGTACAGCAGATCTTCGAGCTCATTCGTCTTGCTTGACTAAAACTTTATGCCTTATAATTTAAAAAAATCAATGACTAGTTTCTTTTTTAATGATATAAAGAACAGAATCCTATTGAATTTTAAATGTCTGGTGGGTGGGGATATGGGATAACTGGGTGATGGGCATTAAGGAGGGCAGGTGATGGAATGAGCACTGGGTGTTATATGCAGCTGATGAATCACTGAACTCTACCTCTGAAACAAGTAGAAAAAAAAAGAAAAAACAATTTTAAATGTCTTCACAAGATTAATATAATTATATGATCACTATTAATGTCAGAGATTAAATGACATGCCTGAATGTCAGGATTAAAAATCACTTTTTTTTTTTTTTTTGATGGAGTGTTTCCTTCTCAAACTTTACCTTAAATCATGAACTCACATTCCTAAAAGATGGTGATGGTTTGCCAACATTGCTTATAGTATTTAAAATCTGGAGTCTTCTACAGCACACATAGGAACAGTGGAGAATTTAAGACAGACACACGGACATCTTCAGAGAGGAAGAAAGAACATTTCACACATAGCCTATGTATTTCACAAATCACTGGACTTGTAATTTCTTTTTTTTTTTTTTTAAAGATTTTATTTATTTATTTGACAGACAGAGATCACAAGTAGGCAGAGAGGGAGGCAAAGAGAGAGGAAGGGAAGCAGGCTCCCTGCTGAGCAGAGCCTGATGCGGGGCTCGATCCCAGGACCCTGGGATCACGACCGGAGCCGAAGGCAGAGGCTTTAACCCACTGAGCCACCCAGGCGCCCCATGGACTTGTAATTTCATGTGATATCAAGTTACAGTCATTACAAGAACATTGAAAACTTTCAAGGAAAATATTATTGCTTTGAACGTAAGGAGTTTGGAATTTAGACTAACCCCTTCAAAGGCTGAGCTGAAGTTCAGCTTTGTAATAATACTATGGCAGAAGAACAGACTTAGCAGAACTTGGTAAGCAATGTTTAAAAGAGACTTGGAATTCCGATTTTGCTATTTGAGGACCTAATTAAAATCTCATCTCCTTATCAGAACAAATTCTTCAGTATATGCATGTGTTTCCATGTTATAGCTGCTGTAGATATTTGAATATGGTACACATAGATTTCTTTAAAACTCTTCTCATGATAATAGAAATCATTTTTCTAATTATTTTAATTATGCTTAAGAAATAATTAAAAACAAATAGTAAGAAAGTGCTTGATACAGGTAGAAATTACCTTTTGTGGACGCATTTATTGTGATTAGCTCATTTGTCTTCGTTCTACTCTATTCAAGCTACGAAAGTTTGCAGCTTTGAAAAAGGCAGCCTGTGTCAGTGGTACCAGCCAATCCCAGAAGACCTAATTCAAGATTCAAACACATTCAGATGGGGACTTGGTAATGGAATCAGTATTCATCATGGGGAAGAAAATCACAGGCCACTGGTGGATCATACAACGTAAGTGACCACATGCTTTGAACATGTCTCTTAGGAACTATGTGTTAAGCAGTTCCCAAATTCTTGCCATACTGTCTTACCCTAAGCCAATGAATGATGAAATTACAGACTAAATGGGCTAAGTGTACTCTTTCATATAAAATTGAGAAAAAAAAAAATACAGCCATTCAGTTGAAAAAAAGCTGTGAATCAGGGCCTCTGGGTGGCTCAGTTGGTTAAGAGTCTGCCTTCAGCTCAGGTCATGAACCCGCAGTCCTGGGATGGAGCCCCACAGTGGGTTCCCTGCTCAGCAGAGAGTATGCTTCTCCCTCTCTCTCTGCCCTTCACCCCACTTGAGTCTGCTTCTCCCTCTGCTCCTTACCCTACTTGTCCTCTCTCTCAAAATAAATAAATAAAATCTTAAAAAAAATAGAAAAGGCTGTGAACGCTCATAAAAGTCATAGAAACTAGAGAAAAGAAAATATAAGAAAAATAAGAAAAATAATTTGTAATATAACTACTCACTGAAAAGTACTATTAATATGTTGTTTTAAAATTATCTATTCAGGGATGCCAGGCCGGCTCAGTCAGTAGAGCATGTGACTCTTGATCTCAGGGTCGTGAGTTCAAGCCCCATGTTGAACTTGAAGCCTCCTTAAAAAATTAAAAAAAAATTTTTTTTAAATTAAAAAATAGAATTATCTATTCATTCCTTCCCCTGTCCAAATCTTTTATCTGTTTTTTCTTTTTTTTTTTTTTTAGCTCCTCCTTCTCTTCACCCCTTTCCCTTCTCTTCCAGTCTTTGATCTTCATTGTCATTTATTTTGGTCTTTCCTTTTCAAGGCTTCATAACTTACACCTCTCCCTGTTTTATAGGCCACAGATATATTGAGTGCTTCCTTCTTAGCAGATCCCATTCTTTTTAAGGGTTCTTTCCTTTTAAGGGTTTCATGGAAGTACTACTGAAGACAGCAAGGGGATCCCCATTTATATTACAGAGAATGTCTTCAAAACCTTTATGCCTTCACACCTTCAAGAGCTCTCCTTGTGTGGCTTCTGTTTCAAAGAAAACTAACAGTGGTGTGTCTGCTGCCTGTCCGTCGTTGCCCTGGCCGACATGACCTAGTGCTTGAAGAGAGCCATAATACCTTCTGGGCTGACATTTTTACTCTGGTTTCCTGATCTCTCTTTTGTTGTTTTATTTCGTTGAAATGGTTCCAGTTTTACCATCATTTGATTTCGACATTAGCAACCATGTTGCCCAAAGTATATAGAGTGGCAGATATGAAGACCGAGTGTTTAGATCACTTTCAACAGTTGGCAGTGAATTGTGGAGGTTTCCCTCTACAGATTTTCCGTGGGCTGCTTCTGACTCATAGAAAAGCAAAGGGCAATTTCAGGAAGTTTCTCTGGCACATCCAAGTAAACCACGCTGCCTTAATAATCTGTATTTCCACCAAAAAAAAGGCAGACTAGAATCTACCTTCTATGTGGTAAAGGTATGAATAGAAACATGGTAGCATGTTAAAAGCACAGTAAGAGTTGGCTTTTAATTTCCTTGTCTCTCTCCTTGCCTTGCCCATCCCCAACGTAGACTGTTCAGTCTCTGAGGAATCACAGGGTCTGCGGCTTCCTTCTTTACTGCATTATTTCTAAATGACTGGTACATAATGAATCTCCATAATTATTTGTTGAGTGAATTAGTTGATGATTAGAACCTATATATTTGTGCTTTATAATTATAGGCTGCAAGAAAAAAATATATTTTAAGTAAGAAAAAATTTTTAAAGATTTTATTTATTCATTTGACAGAGAGAGAGAGGGAGAGAGAGCAAGCATGCCCATGAAAGGGGAGCAGCAGGCAGAGGCAGAAGGAGAAGCAGGCTCCCTGCTGAGCAAGGAGCCTGATGCAGGGCTCGATCCCAGGACTCTGGGATCGTGACCTGAGCTGAAGGCAGTTGCTTAATGGACTGAGCCACCTAGTTGTCCTTAAATAATATTCAGTAGTCAGATAATGTTTAATAGATGTGCTCTACATGACAATGAATCTGGAAAAGGGAGTGATGGTCCCAAAGCTTGTATCTCCCCTAGCTGTCCTCTCCCCTCTCTCTAGGCTCCTTCTGCAGCCAAGGAAGGTTTGACATTTTTACTTTGTCCTAAGGAGTAGTTTTTATGCATCATATATCCATCCTACTCAGTGGTTTATAGTAAATCCCAAGCTCCATTTTCCAAATTTTATTATTTTATATTTAAAGGGAGGCTCACTCTTCCTTCCTTCCTTCCTTTCTTTCTTTGACTATTTTTTTTCCATTTTATTTTTTCAGTGTTCCAAGATTCAAAAGGAAGCTTTTTCTAACTTAGAAAATGCTTTTCTTCTCTCAGATGTTTGGCTCCAGAAATTTAAAGCCAGGTTTTTAAGCCCATTGTGTTTGAAATAGTTTTCAAAACCCAATTTTGAAAATCAAAAAGCTCTGGACCAGTTCTTTCTTCGTCTTCACATTCTGTGATAGCACCTCTCCTAAAAGCAGACATGGGTTCAGGCTCAGGTTGGTAAAAATCAGAACTGCAAAAGAAAAAGAGCACATTAGTATATTTCAAAATATTCTCTCACTTCATATACTTAATGAAGCCATAAAAGTCTAGGAAAGTAATGGTGGTGTGGGAATATGTCAGGAAGTTTTCATTGTGCAGTCAAGTCTTAGATAACAACTTTAAAAAAAAATCATTTATTTATTCTGTATAGAGAGAAATTGGGGGTTGGGGTGCTGGGACAGAGGGAGAGAGAGAATCTCAAACAGACTTGACGCTCAGTGCAGAGCCTGATACGGGCCTTAGTTCCACGGCTCTGCAATCATGACCTGAGCTGAAACCAGGAGTCGGATGCAACCAAGTGTGCTGCCCAGGTGCCCCTCAGATAACATCTTAATATGTGTGATTCATGATGAAAATGTTGTGGTAAAAGCTAAAAGAAGCGATGTTCCATGGGACATTCTACCATTTGGTCTTCACGCTTTCATGGCCTCATAAGCCTAAGTATCCGAAATGTAGCTTAAAGAAAGGGTTATATCTTTAGTTTTCACTTTGTGGAGAGTACCACTGGTTTATTCAGCTCTTTCATATGAAGACTTAGAAAAAGGTATCTCTTTTTCTCGGGCTGGGGACATGCAGCCACAGCCTTGGCACAGGGCTTGGCGAATGGATTCTTTCTACACTCTGCTCCGCAAGGCCCAACGAAGGGCACCTAGGTGTGATTTTTACCTAGGATTGAAATCAAGGCACATAGAAATCAACTGTTCTCAGTGATACTCCGGTGAAATAAAGTAAATTGCTTTCAGTGTAAATACCATCAGTTGCGATTTGCATATTCTTTTGAGATTGGGGTTGGGTGAAATTTCCATTTCCTTTAACTTATACAGTGACAGGGAACATTTAGTTGAAAAGTTATTTTCTTAGTGTTTTGGAAAAAGAAACACAATGTAGTAAAGAAGAAAAAAAAAACTCAGAAGAAAAATGAGCTTATAACCATTCGCATACCGGGTACTACTGGGGAACTCAGCAAGAACATTAGTCCTAGTCAGTTGAGAATTTTTTTTAATTGCTTAACATTGAATTAAGATATTTGGATTGCCTAACACCTAGGCTTTGAAGCTAATTCAAATTTAAATATGTTTAGAATATTGTAGATTTGGAATTGTTGTGTCATGACCTGAGTGGAAACCAAGAGTTGGGTGCTCAACTGACTGAACTCCCTGTTTGTAGTTTTATATGATCTCAGACTTCTTTACTCTGACCTCCAGATTTGGTTTAATTAGCCTAGTCTTTTAGCTCAGGCAATTTTACCATAGCATGTAAATTGGTATGTAGCTAAGTACCATGAATTTATAATTGTTTTTATCTCCTCGAAGGAGGCCTCGTTTGATCCAACTTACTATTTATTTTTATTGCAACAAGCCAAGGAGAGCAAAGTCTTGAGTTCTTGGCCCTTAAGTCAATTTTTAAAAATTTTTTTGGACTAAATGCCCATCTGTTGGTTAAACAAGGTTTAATATTAAGTTTTATCTGGAGTATAAAATCATCCCCTCAGGCAAAGTTAAATTCTCCACACTTCATTGTTGATATGGAAAGATGTCTAGGGAAATATATTCCAGATTAGTGATTTCTAACTGTGCTCACAGAAGCCTTTTGGAAGTTTTTCGAAATGGTGATTGGGGCCACTGTCAATTTATATATACATACAATATATTTAAATGCAGATTCAAAACACTTGATTCAAAATCTCAAGGAGTACATCTGGGAATCTGTATTTTAGTGTAATTCCTAGAAGGTTCTAGAACCTCGTCCCTAGATGCCTCCATGGCAGGAAGTGGGGAAGGTATTGCTGAAAGATAGAGGTTGGCTTTCTCAATTCCTTATTCCAGTTTTGGTCAGAGCAGATTCATTTTTCTCTAAATCTAGTGACTAATTAAAAAAAAGTACAAAATGTTTCAAGACAAAAAAATTGTTCTAAGGTTATTACATTTAAAAATAATACGAAATTTGTGTCTTGAAAAGTAACTGTTAATAATTGAGAAATAGTGTGCAAGAAATATCTTTACCCTCAGGGGCTCTGGGTGGTTCAGTCAGTTGAGCATCTGACTCGGTTTCCATTCAGGTCATGATCTTGGGGTCAGGATGGAGCCTGGGGTCGTGGGATGGACTCAGCCCAGAGTTTGCCTCAGAGTCTCTCTCCCTGTCCCTCCTGCTCACTTTCTCCCTCTCTGTCTCTCAAATAAATAAAATCTACAAAAAAACAAAACAAAACAAAACAGGAAAATATCTTTACCCTCAGTTAATCTAGAAGACATGTAATTTCAAGACACCCTCTACATTGCTCCATTCATTGTATAATCCCCAGCACTTTATTTTCTCAGAATGTTTTTGCCTATCTGGAGAAGACAGGTACTTTAAAATACATTGGAATTTAGTTTGCTTACAAAGTGTTGAGAAACTATTTGAATATGAACTATCTCATTAAAAATGCAGATTAGGTAGAATACCGTTTCTTAAGTCTGTCATTTGTAAAGTAGAAGTACTTTTTCTTAGATTTTTCCTTTTACTTCTCAACACTAGTCCTCGTCTTTCAGGAGGAAATGAGTTATAGCCCCACTCTTGGAAGTGCACCTGCCTTCCAGCGTACGTAATGCATTCGTGCAGGCTTAACATCATTATAAACTAAAAGCCACATAAATAATGTGAACTGTCCTGTGACATAACCGTGCATATCATCATGTATCTGAGTGCTGGATGTAAATGTGGATAAAAGCTTCAGTAAAACTGAAAATATTTTAATGTCTTCTGCTCTGCAACAATAACAATTTCCAAAGCTTTAATCTCTTAGACATTAAATACTAGAATTATTGCTTTCTCCAAGCCTTCTTTGGTAAGAAGTTAAGCTAGTATTTTATAGGCCAATTTAGATGCTTTAACACTCTCTCAATATAATTTCTAAAAGATCCAGTTTTATCAGTCTGGAATAATGGTTAAATACCAGGCTTTAGTAACACTTTTGCTGAAATAAAAATAAAAGTGCAAACAGTCAAAATCTAAATTAACTGTAATAATTTTCTCTTAATGGTTATAATACTTGTGGGAAGCGGCATTTCTGGCCGTGTTGCCACAGGACTGAATATGAAACGTGGCTGGACCTCTAAAGCCCAGGAAAAAATTGCTCCTCTTTACATTGTCCTTGAGTTAAGCACCTATTCTGTATATTTGCATACATTAATAATTTGTGTTAATGAAGTAAATTAAATCACTTTAATTTTAATTTTATTCCAGTGTATTTTAGCTTGGCAAGTAATTTTAAAAGTTAACTACAGTGGCTTAAAATTACAGAATTTGAGAAAAATCTTTGCCGAAAGTCACACTTGCACACTGTACCTAAAATAACAGATCCACAGTGGTTAGGTGGTATATTTGCTATCTGCAAGCTGAAGTTTTAAGGATAAATTTGTCATGCAGTGTATGATTTTACATTGTTATCAAAGATCACTGTTTAATAATCCAAAAATATTATATTATGGTTGTAACTGCATTCAGATATTAGAAATTCATTTTCATTGTATAATTTTTGAATATGCTTTTCCTTTACCTATGTTAAAATGAAAAAAAACAATGTAGTTTTATTCTAGTTCCTGCACAGAACTGTTATTTTTAGACACAATCTAGAGGAAACATCCCAGAGCTTTATGGCCTGAAAGATGTGGAGGTAGCCTTGGCTAGGCCCATAATTTATTACGTTAGGCATGTGTTTTCTGAGCATCTAGAAAGGATAGAAAACTTAATCACATGTAGGACCATCATATGCATGAACAAATACGTAATGTTGGGAGAACACGTAACTTGTTGAAAGAGAGGCCCACTGGGAGGTTCAGTTACCAAGCCTTCAGCTCTATCTTGGTTGTGTATGTGTCTTTAATAATACTTGAAGGAGGTCTCTATTTTTGGTTGTTACTGGATAATGCAGATGAACTAAGATAATAGTTTTGGTAAAGACCACATACTGACTCCCTGAAGAATTTCTTACCTTTTTTAATTTCTACAACAATTCTTTTCCTTTTACCACAAAAGAGGGAATCGGTCTCTATTGTAGGAAAATGTCTGAATATAAGTAGGAAAGATAAATCACATCAATGATAATTATACCATCATGATAAAAGTATTATGTGTGTATATGTCTACATAATCAACTACATTGCTTTCAATTAATACAATAAATAAAAACCATATTTTCAGTTAATCTGCTTTTAATTTTATATATAATCTGTAAACAACTATTCACTAATTCACTAATACTAATGGGCCAATGGTATCTCGTTAAGTGGATGCAGCATGATTCACTAATTCAGTTCCTCACTATTGATTTGTGAGTTGATTTTGGTTATACACAAATTTAATCAGTGTTTACTGAACTATATACAGGTTTGAACGCATTGCAGATTATATCCTAAGAGTAAACAAAATAGAGTAGAATTTTTATCTTATTATTCATTTTTTAACCATTTGATTTACAATTTTAAATTATTCCTCAAAAATGTACCTTTTTTTGCAAGCCATGCATGACTACGTCTGTTTTTCTGTATGCTTGCAAAACTCTTGAGTATTTATCTTTTTCACAGTTCAAATTGTAAAATAGGGTTAAAGTAGCAGCTAAATATATATTTTTCTGTTTCTTCAGTTCTAATCAGGGTAATCAAGTTTGTGTGTATGTGTGCCTTTTCCGTTTGTATTTTTGTGTATGTGTGTCTGTATTTCCTATTTGTGCTCTTTGCTTGGTTTTCAACAGGTAGTGGTTATTATTTTTCTTATTGACTTACATGATCTTTTAAAGCCTCAAGGTATTTTTTTTTTACTTGTTATGAATTTTGCAAAGATTTTTCCCAATTTTTCTTGGCCTTTTATTGGTTTATAATGTTTTTACATTTCAAAATTTTCAGGTTGTACATGGCTATGTCTGCCAACCATATTCTTCTCTAAGTTTAGTTTTACTCATTCTCAGTCTGTTCAGATACTCTGTTTCTTCTTGATTCAGTCTTGGTAGGTTGTATGTTTTTAGGAATTTATCAATTTCTTCTAGATTATCCAATTTGTTGGTATACAATTGCTTGTAATAGTCTCTTCTCATATTTTGGACTTGTGTTGTTTCATTGTAATATCCATCTTTCACTGATAATTTTATTCATCTGAGTCTTCTCTCTCTCTTTTTTTTTTTTTCTTGGTTAGCCTAGTGAAAGGTTTGTCAATTTTGTTTCCTTTTTCAAAACTTAACCCTTAGTTTTGTTGGTTTTTTCTTTTGTTTTCTTTTTCTATATTTATTTCTGCTCTAATCTTACTATTTTTTTCTTCTGTTAACTTTGACCTTAGTTCAAGTTCCTTGACATGTAAAGTTGGATTGCTTATTTGAGATCCTTCTTTTTTTTTTTTTTTTTATAAAGATTTTATTTATTTATTTGACAGAGAGAGATCACAAGTAGACAGAGAGGCAGGCAGAGAGAGAGAGAGAGAGAGAGGGAAGCAGGCTTCCTGCTGAGCAGAGAGCCCGATGTGGGACTCGATCCCAGGACCCTGAGATCATGACCTGAGCCGAAGGCAGCGGCTTAACCCACTGAGCCACCCAGGCGCCCAAGATCCTTCTTTTTTTAATGTAGGTGTTTATAACTGTAAGCTTTCCTCTTAGAACAGCTTTTAATGCATCCCATAAATTTTGTATGAAGATATTTTTTTAATTTCTCCTTTGAGCCATCGTTTGTTCACAAGCATGTTTTGATTTCCATATATTTGTGAATTTCCCAACTTTCCTCCTCTTATTGGTATCAGTTTCATACCACTGTGGGTCTACAGTTGGGCCTGGTTGGGTGGGATGCAGGCCGTTCTCCACATCTAGATGTGTCTCTGGCATGACTCAGCATTCAGGTAAGACCTCTTGGCATTAGGTGGAATCTCAGGCTGTGCTCAGCAATGAGGCAGAGCTGTGGGCTAGGTTCGTTCCAGTGATGGACAGGACTATTGGCTATGCTCTGTGTCCTGGCAATACTCTATGCTGAGCTCCGAGGCTGCCCATGGTCACTATTCAGGTGCCTAGTTAGGCAGAGCTATAGTCTCCACTTAACAGCTGGGCAGGGCTATTGACTTGGCTCCCTGTCTGGGTGGGGCCGTAGCCTAGGCTGTGGGACCTCCCAGGGCTCACTGATTAGGCTCCCTGTCTGGGTGGGGCCAGAGGCAGTGCTCACGTTGGGTGGGGTTGCAGACTTCCTTCCATGTGTGGGCAGGCTATAGAATGGGCTGTACCTAGGGCCCTGTGGCTGGGGACCCAGACCCAAATCTAGCCAACTGAGCTCCCTGGCCAGAGGGGGTGATCATTTTGGTTCTACAAATGGGAAGGGTCACTGGCTAAGATCTCTGCTCAGGTAGTACCACCAGCAGGACCACAGCTCACCATGATCCCTGCATTATGGATTCCTTTTCTCTCTCTGTCAGTGATATCTGGATGTCTAACTCCAATTGTTTCTCCAGTGAGTCCTGTGAGATGAGACCTAAGTGGCCATCCTTAAAAGCACCTGTACCACTGGGGAAGCTGGATGCCCACCTTGGTCTCTTTTTCACACTGGAGAAACCAGAGGTTCCTGGGGGTACATCTTGGTGCCATGCTGGACTGGCTTTGGGAAGGGGTGATTGGATCACAGTGAAACTGCGCCTTTTACCCTTAAAATGCATTTTTAAAAAAATGAGCCAAGGCGGGGGGGGGGGGTACTTCAGCCTCACCCCTGGCTCTGGGATTCTTACCAATGTGCCTTATTTATGGAGAGTTGCTAGTTGGTCTTTCTCTGAGGGGACTAAACAAGAACCATTTTCCCTGCCATCTTGCTGACATCACTCCATCTTTTATGCTTAGAAAGGCCTTCTATATCAATGTTCACATATAAAATTCACTTATATTTTCTATTGTAGTAGTTTCAGTGTTTCGCAATTATGTCCTTAATTCATCTGACAACTTTGGTAAATGTTATGAGAAAAAACACCTCCTTTTCCTTAATAACTAATCGGTTTGACACCTTTTAATATAGGCATACCTTGTTTTATCGTGCTTCACACTTTTTTTTTTTTTTTTTTTAACAAATTGAAGTTTTGTGGCAACTGTGCATTGAGTAAGTCTCTTGGTGCTATTTAACAAAATTTTTTTTTCCTAGCAGCATTTCTCACTTCATGTCTCTGTGTCACCTTTTGGTAATTCTTGCAGTATTTCAAACTTTTTCATTACTACTTGATTTGTTATATGAATCTATGATCAGTGATTACAACTCACTGGAAGATCACATGATGGTTAACATTTGTTAGAAATTCAGTAATTTTAAGCATAAGGTATATACACTGTGTGTTTTTTTTTTTTTTACATAATGCTATTGTGCACTTAATAGATAACAATATTGTGTAAACATAACTTTTATATTCAGTGGGGAACAAAAATAATTAATTTGATTTGCTTTATTGAGATATTTGCTTCATTTTGGTGGTCTGCAACTGAGCCACAGTATCTCCAAGATGTGCCTATAAATGCAGTCTGCTTTAATTTACTATACTTTCTCACTGAAAGATGCATAGCCCTGGATAACAAAATCTACCTCCTGACCTTGGTGTCTTTCTATTGCTAGTACTTAATGATGTCCATGTTGAGTAGAATCATCAAAGGCAAGGCTCTCTCTGTCACATGTAGCCAGGATCTGCTTTTATGTTGCCCCTTCATTAAACCATGCACCTGCTTACAGCTGTTCACCCAGCAATGAATGCATATGACTACATTCATCCAACATACCTTACTAGTTTGCTGCGACATGGGACTCTCTCCCTTCAGAAACAACTGGCTGTTTCCGTCTTGCAGAATTAGCTCTGCCAGGTTCAAAAACCAACTTTTCTTGCAATATAGCAACAAAGTATCTAGGGTTACTGCTGACCTATGTCATCTGTGATGCTTCTCTAATTCTAATTTGATGCCTTGTTATTGAAGAGTATTCCCAGCCTCTGGGCACCCCATTTCCTTCAGGTTGGGTTATTTGATTTTTTTTATCCAAGCTACTATAGACTTGGAAGTGAGCCCTTGTGCTTTGAATATGCTTCTTTTGAGTTTACATTATAAAGCAGCTTCCTAAAATTTAGCCAAATGCATCTTTTACTGTAATCTGCATTCTTAGATACTTTTATTCTAATGAAAACATTTCTTTGCTTGTACCTGCTTGATTTAGTTCTACTTTCAATTTGGCATTTTAATCTTCATTATAAACATTATTAGTTTAGTTTAGTATTTTCAGTCACCAAGGAGTACCATAAAAGTGGGTTTTTAAAATTCTATCCATTTAAAAGAAACTCACTGGATTGAATTTCAACTTTTCTGGGGATTTTGAGATACTGAAATAAATTGAGCAGAAGTTAACAAAGTCTACATGAGGCTTAGTGTAAAAAAAGTACATGTGAACTTTAATAGAGCAGTAAAGAAAGCTCTATTATCTTCTCTGTTTGTTGTGTATCCATTAAGTAGGCACAGAAATACAAGGGAGGACAGTGCATTTTCTGTATGGAATGAAGGTTTTTACTTAAATCTAGTGTTTGTGTTTTGCCTATTAAAAAGATGTTTAGAGGTGCCTGGGTGGCTCAGTCTTTTAAGCGTCTGAATTTTGATTTTGGCTCATGATCTCAGGGTTGTGAGATCGAACCCTACAAAGGGCTCTGCACTCAGCTCAGAATCTGCTTGATATTCTCTCTCCCTCTCTTTAGCCCCTTCCCCCACTCGTGTGTGTGCGTGCGCACGTGCACACACACATTCTCTCTCCCTCTCAAATCTTTAAAAAATAAAAATAAATAAACAGGTATTTATTTGCAGGAAGATATGACTTTAATGCAGCCATCCAAATACCTCTGACATTAAGAACATAAATTGTTCCTGAGAGTTGTATGGTATTTGAATTAAATCATAAACTAGGAGCAAAGGTAGTTTTCATTTAGTAATGCTATCTGGCACAGACCTTTTCTCTAAGGTACTGTTTACATTGATCTTATAAAGTCTGTCTCTTAGAACTGCAGTCATAATGAAATTCGAAGTATAGTTCCTTTATCTCATGGATTTTTTTCAGCAAGGTTGCTATTTGGAACTAATTTTCTTCAAGTTTTTAGTGACCTTACTATCCAAGAAGAGTAGTTTTGCCTTAGTTATCCAGGGGGCAGATCCAATTAGTTTATCAAAAAAGATAGCTGATTAAAAAAAAAAAAAAAAAAGCTTTGTTTATATTTTGTTCTATTTTATGGGCTAAATAGCCAAAGGATAGAAGATGACATACTAAAGAACATAATATTATTTTTTCATGCATTAATGAATAGATCTCACTCCTTTGACTGACTCTAGTATTTATTTAAAAGGTACCTATGCAAAACCTTTCAATGCATTTATTAAAAGTATGCATAGTCTTATACATAATAGTTACTAACACCAATGTGCTTACCAATTCATAGATAATATAAATGTGTTGGCTAATGGAAAGAATTATTTCTACTTTAAATTGTTTTCTCTAGAGGCTTCAGGTGATTTATGTATCAGTAGTAAACTTTAAGTCAAGTAAAAATAAATTATGTCTATGGCTTATATCTAAAACCTACCTTTAATTTGCCTGTTTGAAAGAACAAGAGTTAAGTGAACGATATTGATGAAAATGGGGGGAAATGCCAGGTTTATAAGTAAATTGTGACATTTCAGTAGGTGTGTGTCTTCCCCGTGTCCTCTCTGATTACACAAAGCCACCAGGAAGGTCTGATAAATAAACAGGAGTGGCTTTCATATAATGAAGCATCTTCAAAATGAAAGCAGTACTAACTGTGTATTTATTGTGTGATCACGTTCAGTCCTCACAGTGAAGTTTTGGGGGGTGGTATAATTATCCCTGTTTTACATATGAGCAAATCAAAGTTCAGATGTTAACCAGCTTGCCTGTGACCCCACCGTTTAGTAAGCTTGAGAGCAGGAACCTTGAAATCCGGATCTCACCTATGCTAAAGTCTGTGCTCTTAAATGCAGCCCTCCATCTTCTCATACATCTCTCTCGCTTAAAAACTAAGCATTTTCAAGATTTATGACATGATTTGATTGCAGTTTTATGCCACAGGAGATGGGAAGAGAGAAAAAACGGTAGTCTATAAATAGTTCTCAAGAAAGAGCAGAGAAGATGAGAGAAGTGTTAGTGATGGCGACCTGGAGAGAAAGCAGTCATCAGGAAATGTCCAGTGCCCCAAACCGTTCTTGCCTGCCTTCTTTCCTAATGTCCCGACCCCAGAATCTGTGGATATGAGCCAATCAAGGTGATCTCATTCTGCTTTGCTGAGGATTTTTTAGTTCTGCGCTTCTCAAGCATGCATCAGAATCGCCTGGAGAGCTTGTTAAAACACAGGCATCTTGGGCTCACTCTAGAATTTTTGATTAAGTGGGTCTGGGGTAGACCCTAAGAATTTACATTTTTAACAAGTTCCCTGGTGACATGGTTTCCTGCTAGTCTGGAAACCACACTCTGTGGTCTCATTTGTTTAGTCGAGATCCGATGGTTCAAATTGGCAGCTCTTAGAATTACCTGGAGACACAGTTAAAAGCTACCGATATCCAAGTGTCATACAGGTAACTTGAAACACCAGCTCCAGAGACAGTTTCCTGCCCCAATTCTCATACAGGAGTGGGCTTCTGATAACTTTTCACCATTATCAACATCCTACTGCATTGAGAAGTGTAGCCCATCAACAGTGTGTGTGTGTAGCCCATCTACAGTTCTGCCACTGTAGAAATTCAGTGATGCCAAAGGGGTAATGAAGGTGCTTTGGTTTTGTGCTCCTTTGAGGCTCTGAATAGTATCACTGTTCATGCTTCCCTGTTTATATCGGCTCATAGAAAGCTCTGAATCAGGTATTTAATCTCATGTTAGTGATTCTGTGAAACATACAGAATGCATTTTGTGATCTAGTTTTATTGGTGACACCATAGATAGTGTTTCAACCCATATTTTATATACGTTTGTGTGTCTTTAAGTTTATGATATTATACTTTATCGTATGTATTTTAATAGCATTATATTTTGATAACAAGGTTAGATTTTAAAAGTAATAAAAATTAAATTAAGGAAGTGCAAGTAATAATGCTCTCAGAAGTATACTTGTTCTGTGAACTTTGTTTTAATTGGGATACTTTATTATTTACTGATAATTGTTTTCACTTTTATGAAGTAATTTCATTTTCCTCATTATTTGGGCATAAAATAATTAAAAAGAGTTCTTAAAACTCTACCATTGTAAGAGTCAAAGAGAGTACATATAGATGATTTCTTTAGGCAACTTAAAATGGGGTATTTTTGTTTGTGGCATAAAAATACAATACAGTAATGCAATTTCTGGGATAATAAGGCTTGGGTTCAGATTTTAGATTTTAAACACTGTATCATCATTGCTATTTCTCAGAATTGTCTCTATGTATCTAGTCAAATTTTTATAAGAATGTGGTCACTACATAGACTGCTTCATAAATATGAAAACTGTAACATGATATTCTCTAAGATACATTACTTGTGAAGGCATGTTAAAATTTAAGAGAGATTTTTGTGCACGAGTTATGTGGAATGTTTTATGCTAGCAACAAAAGAAGATGCAAGAATCTTAAAATTTAGGAGTACAGATAAGACAGATTTTAAAAATTAGGTATCATTTAAAACAGAATTTAAAGGCCATAAAGAAGGTACCGTGTTGGATTGTGCACAAGGAAGAAAAGTCTGATGAAAAAGGTAATGTTTGAGCTGCCCGGAATTTCATCAAGCAGAGGTAAAGTTGTGGTTATAGCCATTATGGAGGAATGATAAACTTTCGTTTTATTACATACAGACTTAATAATTCGGAGCAAATGGTTGGCAGGGAAATGTTTGATTCCCAGATTCAGTGTCATGGTGACTGGAAGGGTGTTGGTACCAGAATGAGAAATAAAGGTTTCATGAGGAGATGATTTGCAAATCACCAGTTAAAGACAAGAAAGAAAAACGATATTGGGGAGGGAACATTCCACTGTCTTAAGAAACATAAACCCTCGAGAGTTTGTGCATGTTCTCTGTGATTATTGGATTACTAGAAATAATCAATGCCAAAAGGGTAAAGCAATCACTGGGGTGTAAGAGAAGAACATGATTGCAGAGACTCTTCTTTTAGTGCAGAGCTAAAAAAGGGAAAGAAAAATATACATGTATGGGCCATATATGTTCTAATTCCACTGATTTGAAGTGTCCAGAATGGGCACATCTGTTGAGACAATAGTAAGTACATGGTTACCCAGGCTGGCGGGGTGTGGAATGTACAGTGACCGCTAATGGATAGGAAGTCACTTTTTGGGGTGATGAACGTATTGTAGAACAGTGTTAATGGATTCACAACTCGGTGATATTAAAATCTCTGAATTATGTGCTTTATAAATGTGAACTTTATGGTATATGAATTATATCTCAATAAGATTGTTGTAAAAAATAAGTAGGAAAGGGGTAAATTTATTTTAGACTCCTGTATTCCGTAGGTGAGAAGTGAATTTTTTAACACATAATTAAATTGAGAACGTTCTATCTCTAAAAGGAGGTTAAAATTAAAAGATAATAGAGTGGAGCAGAAAGTGTAATAAAAAAATCTTGACTAACTCAGTAGAAGGATGGAAGGAGGAACAAGAAATTAAAAATGTTGGAACACAGGAAAAACTGGTATGAAGGTACATCAAATTATACAGTTGTAATATTTAAGTTAAATATGTGTGGACTAAATACTAAAGTCAGAGACTGGATAAAAGGGAACACAAAACAAAACCCAGCTCTGTGGTGCTTACAAGACAAGCACTGTAAATGAAAAAGATTTAGCAAGTTTGAAAATAGTATGATAAAAAAAAAAAAAAAACTTAAGCCAACAAAATAAAAAAAAAATAATAAATTTATGTCATTAAGAGACCAAAACAAGAAAGGCAGTTTGACAGTGCTAACATTGGAGAAAATAGACATTTGGTCAAAAATGCTACCAGAGACTGAAGACCATTTAAGGGGCACCTGGGTGGCTCAGTCAGTAAGCATCTGCCTTCAGCTCAGGTCATGATCTCTGGGTCCTGGGATTGAGCCCCATTTTAGGCTCCTACTCTGTAGGGAGTCTGCTTCTTCCCTTCTTCCTCTGTCCCTTCCCCCTTTCCTGCTCACAATCTCTCTCTCTCTCTCTCAAATAAAATAAGTAAAATCCTTAGGAAAAAAAAAAGACTGTTTTATAATGAGAAGATTGTTATTACACTAAACTTAGATTGCCATTCTAAATAGGTGTCTTTTATAATATATCTTTAAAAATATAACTACAAATTTGCAGAATGACCAGAAGACAGAGATATAAATACACAAATCATAATTAAAATGGGAGATTTTGATACACCTCTCTCAGAAAGATACTAAACAGAAAAATCAGTGAGCATGTAGAGGTATGCTGTACAATTGGTTAACTTGAACTAATTCATGTGTCTAGAACACTGTATTCAGGCTGTCCAGTAGAAACATAAGGCAAACCATGTGTAACTTAAAAATTTTCCAGAAGTTATACAAAAAGAAAAATAGATGAGATTATTTAAATAGATGAGATTATTTCTGGTATATTTCTCTACCCAATATATGCAGACTTCATTTCAACATGTAATAAATATAAAATTGAGATATTTATGTTCTTTTTTATAATCAGTTTTCAATACCCAGTGTGAACTTTACATTTCACATTGCAATTTGAACTCTAAGTTTCTATTGGGAAGAGTTGTTTTCGGTGTAGAATTAATAAACTTCACAGTTGAAAAAGTAAATTCAGGTACTCAAGTTATTCCAAATATACTTGAGTTCAAGATCAAAATATTATTTTCCTCTTATGTTGTCATCATATTGAGAAACTGGCTCATTGTGTTTACAGCAATTAACCACTCTGATATTAAAGAAACAGCATATCCGTTTCAAAACTTCTTCCGTGCAAGTGAAATAAAGTCTCTAAGTCTTTGTATTATTAACATCTGAATCAAAGATGTACATCAGGAATTGAAAGACAACTTTTTTTTAAGTTTTTATTCTAATTCCTACTAACATGCAGTGTTACATCAGTTTCAGGTGTATAATGTAGTTCTCCTTAATTTCCATCACCTGTTTCACCCATCCACGGGGCGGGGGGGGGGGGGGGGGGTGGGGTGGGGTGGGGTGGGAGGGTGGGGCGGCTGCCAGCTCCCAACCATCATTTCTTTGTAATTAAGAGTCCATCTCTTGGTTTCTCTCTCCCCCCCACCTTTGCTTTTTCGTTTTGTCTCTTAAATTCCACATATGAGTGAAATCATATGGTATTTATCTTTCTCTGATTTATTTCACTTGGCCTTAGATGCTAAAGCTTCATCCATGCCATTGCAAATGGCAAGATTGCATTCCTTTTTCCTTTTTATGGCTGAGCAATATTCCCTTTGTGTGTGTGTGTGTGTGTGTGTGTGTGTGTGTGTGTGTGACTTTTTTTCCCCACACCAAGTTCTTCTTTTATTTCTCCTATATTGATATTATTGACAGATTACAAGATGAACAAATCTTAAGTGAACAGCTCTTGAATTTTTACACACCCATGTACCCAAGTAATCACACCTAGATCCAGACATAGAACATTCCCAGTGCCCAGAACTCACTCAGGCCCTCCCCAGTCAGACCCCACACCAGAGAGTTCACATGGTTTTGATGTCCATTGCCCTGGGACCCTTTCCCTATTCTGAAACTTGGTGCACTGAGAACCGCCCAGTGTGCTCTCTGGGTCTGGTGTCACTGCACATCTGTGTGGCTGTGTGTCATGACAGGCTGTTTCATTTCTTTATCCATTCCTCAATCAGTGGACACGTGGGCTGCCTTCATATTTTGGCTATTGTAAAAGAATCCTACTGTATACATAGAGGTGCACGTATCCCTTTGAATTAGTGTTTTTGTATTCTTTGGGTAAATACCTAGTAGTGCCATGGCTGGATCATAGGGTAGTTCTATTTTTAACTCTTTGAGGAAACTATATACTGTTTTCCACAGTGGCTGCACCAGTTTGAATTCCCACCAACAGTGCAAGGTTCCCCTTTCTCCACACTCTTGCCAACACCTGTTGCTTCTTGTGTTGTTGATTTTAGCCTTTTTTGACAGGTGTGAGTTGCTATCTCATTGTAGTTTTGATTTGCATTTCTCTGATGGCAAGTGATGTTGAATATCTTTTCATGTGTCTTTTGGCCATCTGGATGTCTTTGTAGAAATGTCTGTTCATGTCTTGGCCATTTTTAAATTGGGTTTTTTGTTTTTTGGGTGTTGTGTCTTTTAAGTTCTTTATATATTTTAGGTACTAATCCTTTATAGGATATGCCATTTGCAAATATTTTCTCCAGTTCTGTATGTTGCCTTTTAGTTTTGTTGATTATTCCCCTCACTGTGCAGAAGCTTTTTGTCCCAATAGTTCATTTTTGTTTTTTGTTTCTTTTGCCTCAGGAAACAAATCTAGAAAACAGTTGATATGACTGATGTAAGAGAGGTTATTGCCTGTGTTCTCTTCTAGGATTTTATGGTTTCAGGTCTCACATTTAGGTCTTTACTCCATTTTGGATTTATTTTTGTGTATGGTGTAAGAAAATTCTAATTTCTTTTGTGTGTTGCTATCCAGTTTTCCCAACATCACTTTTTTTTTTTAAAGATTTTATTTATTTATTTGACAGAGAGAGATCACAAGTAGGGATAGAGGCAGGCAGGGGGTGGGGGAAGCAGGCTCCCTCCCACTGAGCCACCCCCAACGTCATTTTTTGAGGAGAGTGTCCTTTTCCTATTGGATATTCTTTCTTGATTTGTTGAAGATTAATTGAGCCAATAGTTATGGGTTTACTTCTGGTTTTTTTATTCTGTTCCTTAGATCTCTGTGTCTGTGTTTTTTTGTTTGTTTGTTTGCCAATACCATACTATCTTGATCATGGCAGACTTGAAGTCTGGAATTGTGTTGCCTCTAGCTTTGCTTTTCTTTTTCAAGATTGCTTAGGCTATTTGGGGTCTTTTTTGACTTCATACAGATTTAAGATTATTTGTTCTAGCTCCTTAAAAATTGCTGGTTGGGGGCATCTGGGTGACTCAGTGGGTTAAGCCTCTGCCTTGGGCTCAGGTCATGATCTCAGGGTCCTGGGATTTTAGCTTGCATTGGGGTCCTCTGCTCAGTGGGGATCCTGCTTCCCCTTCTCTCTCTGCCTGCTTGTGATCTCTCTCTGTCAAATAAATAAATAAAATCTTTAATAAAATGCTGGTTGTATTTTGATAGGGATTGCATTAAATATGTAGATAGCTTTGGGTACTATAGACAATACAGTATTTAATGATATTTATTCTTATAATCCATGAACATGGAATGTCTTTTTATTTGTGTAATCTTTGAATTATTTCATTATTATTTTCTACTTTTCACAGTATAGGTCTTTTACCTCTTTGGTTAGGTTTATTCCTAGGTATCTTATTTTGGGTGCAACTGTACATGGGATTTATTCCTCAGTTTCTCTTTCTGCTTCTTTATTGGTGTATAGAAATACAACAGTTCTGTACATTGATTTTGTAGCCCGTGACTTTATTCAGTTTATCAGTTCTAGCAGTTTTTTCATGTAGTCTTTCAGATTTTCTATATATAGTATCATGTCATCTGCAAGTAGTGAGTTTTACTTCTTTCTTACTTTTATTTCTTTATGTTGTCTGATGGCTGTGGCTAGGACTTCCAATACTATGTTGAATAAAAGTGAGAGTAGACATCCTTGTCTTGTTCCTGACCTTAGAAGCTCTCAATTTTTCCCTATTAAGGCTGGTGCTAGCTGTGTTTTTCATATATGGCCTTTATTATGTTGAGCTATGTTACCTCTAAACCTACTTTGTTGAAGTTATTTATCATGAATAGATGTTGTACTTTGTCAAATGCTTTTTCTGCATCTATTGGAATGATCATGTAGTTCTTATCTTTTGTTGGTGTGATTTATCACATTGATTGATTTGTGAATATTGAACCACCCTTGCAATCCAGGAATAAACCCCACTAATCATGGTGATTTTTTTTTAAATGTATTGTTGGATTTGGTTTGCTAGTATTTTATTGAGGATTTTTTGCATTCATGTTCATCAGGGATATTGGCCTATAGTTCTCTTTTTTAGTGGTGTCTTTATCATACAGTCTTGGTATCAGAATAATGCTGGGCTCATAGAATGAATTTGGAAATTGTCTGTACTTTTCTATTTTCAGAATAGTTTGAGGAGAACAGGTAGTAATTCTTCTTTATGTGTTTGGTAGAATTCCTCTGTGAAGCCACCTGGTCTTAGACTTGTGTTTATTGAGACTCTTTTGATTATTGATTCAACTTCTTTTCTGATTATTAGTCTGTTCAAATTTTCTATTTCTTCCTGTTTCAGTTTTGATAGTTGACATGATTCTGGGAGTTTATCCATTTCTTCTAGGTTGTCCAATTTGTTGGCATAGAGTTTTTCATAATATTATCTGATAATTGTATTTTTGTGGTGCTATTTCTCCTCTCTCATTTTTGATTTTTTAAGTCCTTTCTCTTTTTTTTCTTGTAAGTCTGGGTAGAAGTATAAGAATTTTATTGCTTTTTTTTCAAAGAACCATCTCCTGATTTCATTGACCTGTTTTTTTGTTTGTTTGTTTTTTTAGTTTCTATATCACTTCTATCTGCTGTAACCTTTATTACTTTTTTTTTTTTTTTTTACGGGTTTTAGGTTTTGTTTATTGTTCTCTTTCTAGCTCCTGTAAAGTTAGGTTGTTTATTTGAGGTTTTGGTTGCTTCTTGAGTTAGGCCCATACTGCTGTGAACTTCTTTCTTAGAATCACTTTTGCTGTATCCCAAAGGTTTTGGACCATTATGTTCTCATATTCAGTTGTTTTTATGTACTTTTTTATTTCTTCGTTGATTTACAGGTTACCTAATCAATGTATAATAACATGTTATTTAACCTCCGTGTATTTATGCTCTTTCTAGATTTTTTTCTTATAGTTGACTTCTAGTTTCATAGTGTTGTGGTTTTGTTTTGTTTTTTTTTTTAATCTCTTCTGTCACCCTGTATATTTTGATGGGAGTGTTTAGTCCATTTATATTCAAAGTAATTAGATAGGCATGTATTGTTGCCATCTTATATTATTAATTTTATTTCCTTTTTCATGAGTTTCTTTACAGATTTTTTACAGAAATACTCATTTTTACTGCTTTTTTGTTTCCTACCTTTATACTAAAACTTTCGATCTCTCCTTTCCACTCAAAGAGTTCCCATTAATATTTCTTCCAGGTCTGGTTTACTGGTTACAAACTCCTTTAGTTTTTGTTTGGGGAAACTCTTTTTCTTTCTATTCTGAATGATAGCCTTGTTGCAGAGTGTTCTTGGCTACAGATTTTTCCCATTCTAAACTTTGATTATATCATGGCACTTTGGCTTGCAGCGTTTCTGGCGAAAAATCTCCTACTAGCCTCAAGGCATTTTCGCTTGGAGGTTGCTGACTACTTTTGCTGCTTTTAAGAATTTTTTTTTTCTTCTTTATCATTATATTTTGCAGGTTGATTCCATTATGTCTTTGTTTGGCCTTTTATTGATTCTGATGGGAGTTCTTTGTGCCTTCTGGATCTGGATGTCTGTTTCCTCCTCCATATTAAGGAAGTTTTCAGCTATTATTTCTTTAAATAAATTCTCTGCCTCCTTTTCTCTTTCTTCTTCTTCTCAGACTCCTATAATATGAATGTAATTATGTTTGATGGTGTCCCTGAGTTCCCTAAGTCTCATCTCATTTGGTGTAATTCTTCTTTCTCTCTTTTGTTTAGCCTGATTACTTTCCATTATTCTGCTCTCTAGGTCCCCCATTCATTCTTCTGCTTCTTTAATCCTCCTACTCATTTCATCAAACGTGTTTCTCATTTTATTTCTCGAGCCTTTTAATCTCCACTGTTATTCCTCATCTCTGTGTTAAGGGTTGAACTCATGTCTTCCACTGTTTTCCCAAGCCCAGTGAGTCTCCTTGTGATCATTGCTTTGAATTTTCTATCAAGCATGTTACTTATATCTGCTTTTCTTAGATCTCTGGCCTTAGCTTTGTCCTGTTCTTTCATTTGGGATGAATATCTTTTTTAAAAAAAAATCATTATTTTTTAAAATTTAAATTCAGTTAGTGCAGGGATAAATTTCTGTCTTCTCACATTGTCTGCCTCTTTGTGTCTGTTTCTGTGTGTCAAGTCAGTCAGCTATGTCTTCTGCTCTTGGAAGCAGTGACTTTATGAAGAGGAGATCCCAGAGTGCCCTGCAGTGCAGTGTCCCCTGTCACCAGAAACTGGTTCTTCAGGAGAGTATCCTATATGTGATGCTTATGTCCTGCTATTATGTCTGAGTCACTTTTCCTTTTTTCCTCACTGACTCTCTGCCTTTGGGCTCTTTTTGCTCTTTGTAGTGTTAGTGGGACACAGGCCAGCCAGCTCTGGTGGGGGTTGTCTGCTGTGGACCTTGGGGTTTGGTGGCAATGTTAGCAAAATTTGCATAGGGCCTGTGTTTTATGCTGGATCCCAGTGTGCTGTGGTGGCTGGGGGCTGCAAGCAGGGGTGACTGTGGGTGCGAACCTGGGCTCAGCATGCATTGATGATTAGGCATTGCTGGGCTTGGTTTGTGAAAGTGACTGGCGGCATGCAGCGGGGTTTTGTTTGGAAGCTGGGTAGAGCTCATGGAGGCAGCTGTGCTCCAGGTGGCTGGTTGTGCTGTGCAGGCAGCTTTAACAAAATTTGCTCTGAGACTACAAGTGTCTATGCAGCCCACATTCCTGAAGATGTCTCTGTTTATGCTGAGGGCCAGGGGAGGAAAATGGTTTTCAAGGATGTCCCCCAACATGGTCCAAAATCAATATGAATAGATATGTCTCTCATTTACCCCTATTATTGTATAGACGGCCTTTAAATTTGCCTCTCCACACAGGCTGGTGTCTATTTAAGGGCTGCAACTTAATATTCCTTGTCCTCTTGGCTCACCCATTGCTGAGTCAGGTGACCTTCAAAGCTCCAGGTTCCAAGTCCCATTGATTTTACAAACTTCAAGAATTCATCCTCTCTGGTTTTTAAAGCCACCTGTTATGAGGATTAGTCTTCCCCACGTGAGTGCGCCCTCTGGTGCAAGGACCCATTTCTCTGCCCTCTCTGCTTTTGCAGCTTCCTCCCTGCTTCAGGCAGCCTTCCTCTGCCTTTCTGACCTTCTGAACCTTTCAGATGCAGCTGCTTCTCTTCATTTAGTTGTGGAGTTTGTTCAGTTAATCTTAGGGTCATTCTCTGGTTTATTGACTTGGATGCAGATGGTATTCAGTTGTAAACGTGAGGCAGGGTGAACTCAGGGTCCTGAAAAGCAACTTTAAATTCATCAATATCAACAAAGCATTCTTGAAATTCTTTTTGTAGATTTGTAGACCACATATATAATGCTACTAGTTATATCTAAATTGAGCTACATGTTGATTTATGTTAGAAAACATGTAATATCATTACTATCAATTTGTACTATGAAAACCTTCAATTTCAATATGAATTCTTGTACTTGCCACCTTTGTGATCTGGGTTACAGTGTCATAAGTGAGCTTTTTTCTTTCTTGAAGTTTTAGGTTTAGTTTATCTGTATGCGGTGTGATGTTGATATAGGTGAGAAAATGTAAATCACACTGCCAGTTTTTTTTTGGTTATTGAGAATTTGGTAAACATCCCTTTTGTTTCAAAGAAATCTTGAATGGGAGTTAGTAATAGTAAATTTTTATGGAATGCTTCCATTATTCAGCCAACAAATTCTGACAAAGAATGTATATCATTAAATTCATTACCTTCTACCTCCTTCAGTGGTTCCATAATCTTAACGTGATTCATAGCATTAGTTTGTAAATACTGAACAACTTTAACAATAAAAATCCATGAAACTTCATGTAGAGTCTGACATAGTACTATATGGATATACTATAGAGAATTCCACATATAAGTTTCAGTTTAAGGACATAAATATGGCCAAATATAAATGTGATCAGACCTATAAGTGGATACATTTTGGTAACAAATACTTTTTTTCTTTTATAAGATGCAGGGTGAGTAAGAGCATTGAGTGAGCAGAGAAAACAAGAGGTGTTATAAATCATGATGTATTGGTGACTATTGTTCTTTGGAGGTTCTAATTAGAAAGTCAAAATCACCACATTAGAAAAAGCCCATGTTCTACTCTCATTGCCATGTGTCCTCTAAAAATAAATGTACACTGCATACATCTCCTCTGTTAGATGAAATCCAGTTGGCAAGCGAAAACAAAAGAAATTTTGTTTCCTTTACAATTATATAACAATTGTTAAATTTAGAATTATGGTAATGGGAAGACCTTAAATCCTATCATTTCCAATTTATTTGTCTTTCCTAATTCTCATTTCAATATAAGCTTAAAACCCAGATTATAAAGTGTAATACCATTCTTTTAATGTTCTAAAACTAAATCGTACGCCATCCATTGTAAGTCTCTTGCATTTCTTTCTTAGTTTAGCTGTACTTGATTTATAATATTCCAAAAGCAAAATAATTTTTTTCTGAAGATTGAATTGCATCTTTTTTTTTCCCTCTGAATTTGGAAATTTACATTCACTGAACTCTTTTGTTCCAAACGCTGTATTAAAAGCTAAGGTACCTGAGACAGAAAAAAAGATACCTCTTTACCTTTAAAGGGCTCACAGTGTAATAGGAAAAATGGATTCTATGCTGGTTTTTACTGCCAGATATGCAGTTGGCCTCTCTGATGTCATGGTGAACTCATCCTGGACATGGGCAGGGCCGGTGAGGCACCCGAGACCAGCAAAAATGAAGCCATTATCATCATCTCTAAACTCAAAGGGACAAAGGAAGGAGACTGGGTTGTACAAACACAGGAAAAGCTGGAGCTGCAGAAGAGGCATTGCCCCCAAAGGGAAAAACCCTTAAAAGAGCACAGCTCTCTATCAGAACCTTGGTGATGCAGAGAGCATGGGGTTATGGATATAAGTACCCTGGATGATTTTTCCTCCCACCCTCCAGTCTCTTGCTAGTGTCTTATATTAGTCAAATTGATCTGGGAGTCAGAAGCTCACAGATCCTGCTTTCATTGAATAATTACCTAACCTTTGAAACTTGAGTTGAAAGTCAGCTCTCCTAGGAAACTTTTCCTGGTTCCTCTCCCTAGTCTGATTCAAATATTTCTTCTGTGGGTGTTATTTCTATTACAGCATATGTCCCAGAATACCATCCATATTAACTTACTTGTCTGCCTCCTTCATAATACTGTGAAGATCTCAAAGGAAAAGGTGTTGACGAATTTGACTGTTGTCGTCAACAGCTAGCATAGGGCTTATCTCAAATCAGGTGGCTAGGTGGAAAGGGATACCATCAATGATGAAAAGTCAACAAAAATGAAACATTTAATATTTGGGCCGAAGGAGAAGAGTCCTTAAAAAGGAGAGCTGAAGGCAAAGCCAAAGGAGATCGGTGACAATAATAAAATCTTGAGGATAAAAATATTTTTCTCTTTTCTAAGCTGCTATAGATAGAATTGTAGTGCTTTTATGAATTATTTCCTTCTGTGTTATATTCTTAACTCACATGCACAAGTACATTACTTTTATTCACTTTGGATATATTTAACATGAGTTGTATAAAGTTTCTCATAAAAAAAAAGGGAAAAATGTCTTGAACTAGAATTTCTTTGGGGAAATCACTAGGTTTAAAATTAAATTTTCTCCTATTCTCTTTAGAGATCTAAATTTCCTGCTAGGGATTACTTCTCAGTCTCTTTCAAATTAAATACAAAGTTTTCTAACCAAACACAGTCATACTGTTGGCTAGGACATCATGAACTCAAAATAGTACTCTGGGAAAGCTTTTATCAACTTAACTAGAAAATGTAGATTTTAAAAATTATATTTATCTTATTCCTAAATTATTTTAAATTCTTAAATTCAGTGCTTTAATTTTTTATCAACAAAACTTCTGGAACATCTGCATATGAACACCTAGTAGTTCTAGTCAGTAGAATCAGCCTATTTCAAAGCCCTGTCTAAAATGAAAGGGCATGATAAGCTTTTTAGGAGATGGAAATATCAGGTTCTAAGGTGTCCTGTACTAGACTTATTCAGTGTTCATGTTCAAATCAAGAAAGAATTCCCTTTTAACAGTACTTAACTGCTGTAGCTTGCTATCATTTGCATTTCATTGATAGTGTTGCCTTCGTGAGCTTCCGTTGTAACATTCTGTACTCCTATCATTAGAAAAACGGAATGTGGGGCGCCTGGGTGGCTCAGTGGGTTAAGCCGCTGCCTTCGGCTCAGGTCATGATCCCAGGTCCTGGGTTCGAGCCCCACATGGGGCTTTCTGCTC
Source organism: Lutra lutra (assembly GCF_902655055.1). NCBI lineage: Eukaryota > Metazoa > Chordata > Mammalia > Carnivora > Mustelidae > Lutra > Lutra lutra. Next base: position 20,651,371 of record NC_062285.1, on the reverse strand, counting down.
GGCAGGGAGCCTGCTTCCTCCTCTCTCTCTGCCTGCCTCTCTGCTTACTTGTGATTTCTCTCTGTCAAATAAATAAAATCTTAAAAAAAAAAAAAAAACCGGAATGAGCTGTCAAATGCTGTGGTGGTGTTTGTTTACATTTGAAAGATCTACATCTTTTACATATTCAGTATTTAGATTGGCCTTTCCATTACAAACCAGTGATGCTATAAATAACTGATAATGGCAATTGTTGATGAGGGGTGCTGTAGAATAATGCAAAGGTCAAAGTATGATAATTCAACGATCATCCTTAACAAAGCGTACAAGGCATTAAAAGACTGCTACTGAACTCTGGTGGCAAAGCACAGGGAAGGAACTGCACGACAGGAATCCCCTCAAGTAAACGTGACTGTGAGGAGGTTAAGAACAAGAACCAAATTGTCTTTTCACGGCGAATGTCTAAATCCGAGGGTCAGCTTTTTGTGGATGATGCAGGAGAATAGATTTATGTACCACAGCTGTGAGCTGTCCATGCTCTATTACTAATTTAATCTCTGGTTAAGTGTAGCGCAGCTTTTTTTAAAAAAACATGGTACAGAAGAAGTGTTTCGGGTCTGTTCGTTCGACAGCATTGCTTTTAACCTCTTGCAAGGTCTTTCCAGTTGTGAATATTCCAATAAAGGAATCATTTACATTTTGAGCATATGATACTTTTTTGTTTTCCAGACCCTGGTAATATTGAAGGAGTAAGAATCTGACCAGAAACCTTGCTTCATTTGCATATATGTGATTTTCATTTACATCTGACCAGCCTATTACCTGCTAACAGGCTGCTTGTACTTACTTTTATTCCCCTACATTAGCAGGCTTATGCTGATTTTAGATTATAGACTAAGGAAAACTGCCTTTTACAGGAAAGTATCTTTACACAGTTGTCTCTCTATTACAGATACTACTTTTTTGAGACAGAGTGCTATATTTCTGCTCCCTTCAGTTTCTCCTTTGACTTTCGGTTCCTATATTCTTACAACTAAATTAACTGGCCAATAACTAGGCAAGGAGGCTTAAATACAGCTGTGCTTCTCAGTCATTGTCATGTCATTGCACCTGTAGGAAACTATAATATAAGTAATACTCTGGGTAAATTACAGGAGATTTGAGGGGGTATTTATATATATAATGATAAGATTAAAAAGTCCATGTTTTTTAATGGAATAATGGTAAGAGAAAGGGAAACTTTGGAAGATACTAAACATTGGATTTCAATAGAGCTAATGATTTTTTAAAAATAATAAAACCTTAAATTTGTATTGTGCTAATTTTTTTCTTTAAGATTTTATTTATTTATTTGAGAGAGAGACAGTGAGAGAGCACATGAGAGGTGAGAAGTCAGAGGGAGAAGCAGACTCCCCGTGGAGCTGGGAGCCCCATGCGGGACTTAATCCTGGGACTCTGGGTTGGTGACCTGAGCTGAAGGCAGTTGCTTAACCAACTGAGCTACCCAGGTGCCCCAATCGTGCTAAATTTTTATTTCTTATTGTGATAAAATGTATATCACATGACATTTTATATATATAACAGGTGTTCCTTGTTGATAACACTTATTTTTGATAACCATTTTATGCATGTAAAGTGGTTTTATGGTTTTGATTTTGCATTTCTCTAAGGATACTGACATTGCCCATCTTTTTATTGTTTGTTGGTAATTTGCATGTCTGTTCAAGTCCTTTGTCCATCTTGAATTGGGTTTTTAGTTTTTTGTTGTTGAGTTATAGGAGTTCTTTATATAGTCTGGATTTTAATCTCTTATCAGAATATGATTTGCAAATATTTTTCTCAAATTCTGTGGGTTTACTTTTCATTTTGTTGGTAGGGTCCATTGATGCACAAAAGTATCAATTTTGATGTAGTCCAATGTGTTTATTTTTTGTTGTTGTTGTCTTTGCTTTTGGTGTCATCTCCAAGAAATTGTTGCCAAATGCAGACACGGGGTCTTTCCCTTAAGTTTTCTCATGAGAGATTTATAGCTTTTACATTTAAGACTTTGATTTAGTTTGAGTTTATAAGCAAGGTAAATGTCCATTTTAGTTATTTTGCAGATGGATATCTAGTTTTCCCGGCCCCATTTATTGAGAAGACTGTCCTTTTCCCATTGACTAGTCTTGATACTCTTGTCAAAATTTGACCACATATGTGAGGGTTTATTTCTATACTCTTTTTTCTAGTCTATTGGTCTTTATGTCTGTCTTTATGACAGTGTTAATTCTGTTTTGCTTACCACATGTGTTGGTAAATTTTGATTTCAAGAAGTATAAATCCTCTAACTTTGTTCTTCTTTTTCAAGATTGTTCTGGTTGTTTCGGATCCCTTGAGATTCACATGAATTTTAGGATGGATTTATTTAGTTTTGTGGAAAAATAATTATTGGGATTTTGGTAACAATTGCATCAACTATGTAAGTTCCTTTGAGCATTACTGATATTTTCATAATATGAAGTCTTCTGATAAATGAACAGGGGATGTAATCTCAATTTGTCTTTAAATTCTTTCAGAAATATTTTATAGTTTTTCAGTGTACAAGTATTTTGCCTTTTTGGTTGAGTTTGTTACTAAACAGTTTATCCTTTCTCATGTGCTTATAAATGGAATAGGTTCTTTTTAGTGCTTTTGTGGATTATTCAACGTGAGTGTGAAAGCACAACTAGTTTTTGCATGCTGATTTGTATTCCACAATTTTGCTTAATTTCTTTATTCTATGAGGTTTGGTTTTGGTGGAAGCTTTCATGTTTCCTACATAGAAGATTGTATTGTCTGCAGAGGTCACTTTACTAGTTTTTCTTACAATTTGGGTGTCTTTTATTTCTTTTCCCTGCTTAATTCCTCTGTTTAAGAACTTCCAATAATATGTTAAATAGCAATAGTGAAAGCAGTCCTCCTTGTTTTGTTCCTCTGAGGAAAAGTTTTTAGTCTCTCACCACTGAGTCTGAAGTTAACTGTGGGCTTTTCATATTGGCCTTTATTATGTTAGGTAGTTTCCTTTTGTTCCTACTTTGTTGAGTATTTTTATTATGGAAGGGCATTGGGGTTTTTCAAGTGCTTTTTCTGCTTCAATTGAGATAATTATATAGTTATTTTCCTTCATTCTGTTGATGAGGTGGGTTACACTGATTGATTGTTGTATGTTAAACCATCCTTGCATTATAGGAATAAATCACAATTGGTCACGGTGTACAATTTTTTCTTTCCTGCTGCATTCTGCTTGCCAGTATTTTGATGAGCATTTTTACATATTTATCAGGGAATTGGTCAGTACAGTGTTTTATCTATATATATTTTAGTGTCTATATATATTTTAGTGCCTACATTTTTGTCTTTGTGTCTTTGTGTTTATCTTTGCTATCAGGGAAGTACTGGCCTTATAGAGTGAGTTAGGAAGTGTTCTCTTCAATTTTTTGAAGGAGTTTGTTGGCATATTTATTTATAGTCCTTTCCTGTGTTTTATATCTTGTGATTTTTTTTTTTTTGGTTGAAAATCAGACACTTGTAAAAATAACCACCTCTCTGAGTCTTTACCAAATTACAAGCCTATCAAAACAATGTTGTTACTTTTGCTTTGTTCTGTCTTATGCCTTTTAGTAGGATTAAGAGAAAAAGAGTCCACACACATATATACATTGCATATATAATTTAAAATATATAAGTAAGATATATAAAATTGCATATAGATATAATTTTTAAAAACATCATTTTAATCCATCTGAATTCCTAGCTTATGTTATTTCTTTAGGCTTTCTAAAGATATTCCTTCAGTTTTTGTGTTTTTTGTTTTTTTAGCATTTCTTGTGGTAAAGGTCTGCTGGCAAATGATTCCCCCTCATTTATCAATTTAAAACTTCTTTATTTCCCTTTCAGTTTTGAAAGACAGTTTCACTGGACTTAGAATTTTTGTTTGTTTTTATTCAACACTTTGAAAAGAAATTTCAATATTTTCAGTCATTTCAGGTATCTATTTTTATTCATATTGATGTTTGTCTTTATTAAATGATTCATTTTTCTTTGCTTACAAGATTTTCTCTTTATGTTTGGCTTATAACATTTTGGCTGTGGTATATCTATTATTAAGCTTTATAGATGCTTGCATTGTTTTCTAGCAAACTTAAGGTTTTCAGTCATTTATTTTTTTGAATATTCTATCTTTCCTGTTCTGGGATTCCATTTATATCAATATTGGACTGTTTTATATTGTGTAATAAGTTTCTAATGTGGTATTAATTTTTTTCAATCAATAGCCTTGTGATTCTTGAGTTGATAGCTTTACTGATATAAGGTTTATTCATTCCTTTTTGGCAATATCCAAACTATTGTTGAGCTCATGTATCCTTATGTTTTAATTTCGATTGCTGTACAATTCACTCTCTGAATTACTAGTAGTTTGGTGATTTAGAGTTCCCATTTTACTCTTGAGATTATCCATCTGTACATTCATTGATACTATAATGTTCTTCAATTTATTTGAATAATTTTCCTTTAGTTCATTGGATATATTTATGAAAGGTGGCATAAAAATCTTGGTCTGATATGTCCAACATCTTTACCCATTTGGTTATTTTTTAGTCCATAATGATCACACTACATTTTTTTCCTGCATGTCTAGAACTAAATGTTTTTTATGTCTAGAAATTTTTTATTGAAAACTGGATATTATTGATAATATATTTTAGTGACGCTGGATCCTGTCATGTTCGTATGAAGATTTTTGTTTCTTTTTTTTTTTTTTAAGATTTTATTTATTTATGTGAAAGACAGAGGTCACAAGCAGGCAGAGAGACAGGCAGAGGGAGAGGAAGGGAAGCAGGCTCCCCGCTGAGCAGGGAGCCCGACATGGGGCTCGATCCCAGGACCCTGGATCATGACCCGAGCAGAAGGCAGAGGCTTTAACCCACTGAGCCACCCAGGCGCCCCTGTTTCTTGTTTTAATAAGTGGTAAATTTATCTGGTTTCAAACTGTAAACTTTATCTCTTGCACCATATGCAACTACTCCTATCTCTGCTCTGTTTTTATGGCTTTCCACTGTTGCTTTTTTGTGCATTCCTTCTCTATTTTTCTGTGCTCTGTCAGTTTCAGGCTCTCTCTTCTGAAACTTTGTCTACCAGGACTTAAAAGCTTTGTGCCTCTTGCTGTTTGAATTATGTCTGGTTAAAAATTTACTGTTAGGAGAAACCTCAGCTTTGAAGATTGGGTCCACCCACCATTGGGTCCAAAAAAAGCTCTAGTTTTTGAGTATAGTTTTTTCTCTGATCTCTACCTGCATTTTCCCTTACTTCCTATTGTCTCTCCTATACCTGCGTAGCTTTATTGTTAGGATTTCTCCTCTAAAATTTCTTCCAAATTATGATCCCTGCTTCCTTTCACCAGTGAGGTTATAATTGTGTCATTTTCTGCAAACATAGCCAAAGGGTAAGGGAGATTGTTCGTTCTCTCAGATCAAAAAGCCACAAAAACACTGTTCTTTCCACTCTGCATTGCAGGTTTGTGTATTATGCTTTCCTCTGATTGTTTCTGCTTTGTAAATTTCCTAGTTTGTGTTTTTGAATTAACTTTATGTATTTTACACAATACTTAGGATTGTTATCTTTGGGGAGAGGGGGGACAGAACCATTTTAATCCCCACTACTACTGAAATTTCATCTATACAGCATTCCAAAATAAGTTTTGGCTGTATCTTATATTGATTTATGCTTACTATGAATTTCACAATCCTATAACATTATAAGTCCATTTCATAAATTTGGAGAAAATCATGACTCTAGTGAGCAGAATCCAATTTGCTAGTTGCATTACATGGAACTTTCAAAATTCCAATGAAGTTACAAGTAAAGTTTTGACTAAATATCCTTATAGGTCAGTGCTGGAAAGATTGAATTTTTTAAAAATCAGGTCAGTCTTAATAAATAAATGCATTTACCACAAACATGGCTGGATCTTATTGTTTCAGGAAATATTAAGAATTCTCTCTTATTTTTGCATGACATTGAAATCAATAAACTAATGGCTATATCATTTGTATAACATACTGAAATTTTTAATTTTCAAGTAATTTTGTGTCTTCTACCTTACTTCTATTTGTAATGCATCTGTGTGATATATTAAGCCCCTCTTTGTATCTGTATCTGTATCTATAGATTCTTCCCTTATGTGCAAGATGAACTCTGCTTCATTCTCTAGAATTAATGCCATTGTATTTGTTACAGTTGAGGGACTTAAATGACATACAAAAATACCTGTATTTTTATTTATTTATTTATTTATTTAAAGGTTTTATTTATTTATTTATTTATTTAACAGACAGAGATCACAAGTAGGCAGAGAGGCAGGCAGAGAGAGAGGAGGAAGCAGGCTCCCTGCTGAGCAGAGAGCCCGATGCGGGGCTCGATCTCAGGACCCTGAGATCATGACCTGAGCTGAAGGCAGAGGCTTTAACCCGCTGAGCCACCCAGGCACCCCCAAAATACCCATATTTTACATTAGAGTTTACTTTTGGTTTTATATATTCTATGGGTGTGATCAAACGTGTAATGGCAGCTATCCACCATTAATGGAGAGTACCTTAATTGTCCTAAAAATCCTCTGCTCGGCCTGTTCATTCTTCCACCTCTCCCTACCAAAGCCCTGGCAATTACTAACCTTTATTGTCTCCATAGTTTTACCTTTTCTAGAATATCACATAGTTGGCATTGTACATCATGTAGCTTTTTCCAGTTGGCTTTTTCAGTGAATAATATGCACTTAAGTTTCCTCCTTGCCATTTCATGGCTTCATAGTTCATTTCTTTTTAGTGCTGAATAATGTTCCATTGTTCGGTGTACCAAAGTTTATTTGCCTACAGAAGGACATTTGGTTGCTCCCAAGTTTTGGCAATTGTATATAAAGTTGCTATAAACATCCATGTGTGGGTTTCTGGAAATAAATTCTGGAAATAAATTGTCATCTCCTTTGGCTCAATAACAAGGAGCATAATTTCTGGATCATATGAATAAGAATATGTTCAGTTTTGTAAGGAATTATCAAACAGTCTTTTAAACTGGCTATACAGTTTTGCATTCCCACCATTAATGTATGAGAATTCCTGTTACTCTACATCCTTGCCAGCATTTGGTGTCGTTAGTTTCTGGATTTTGGCCATTTTAATAGGCATATAGTAACATCTCATTGTTCTATTTTATTTATTTAAGATTTTGTTTATTTGTCAGAGAGAGCACAAACCAGGGAGTGGCAGGCAGAGGGAGAAGCAGGCTCCTCACTGACCAAGGAGCCCTATGTGGGACTTGATCCCAGGACCCTGGGATCATGACCTGAGGCAAAAGCAGATGCAGAACCAACTGAGCCATCCAGGTGTCCCAACATCTCGTTGTTTTAATTTGCATTTCCCTGAACAACATCTGTATGGAGCATCTTTTGTTATGCTTAATTTTTTTTTCTCCTCCATATTTTCTTTGGTGAAGTGTCCATTCAGGTGTTTGCCTCATTTCTTTTTTTTTTCTTCTTTTTCCTGTCTTCTCTTTCTCTCTCTCTCTTTTTTAAACTGGGGTATTTTAATGCTTTTTACAATAGGATAAATAGTTTTCTTGATGACTGCAGATATGTTAGGCTCTTTGGTGGTATTCAGAACCACGACAGTAGTGGTCAGTAGTGGTGGTTTTCTCTGATTAGGTATGTAGTCTTCAGTAATTATAAGGAGTTATTTGTCTGAAACTGCTCTCAAACCAAGACTGCATTTATCCATCCATTGTTTTCAAGATTGTTGGTAACCTGGGCAATATTTTCTGCAAATAACCTTGCCTCCTTGTCTTCCAAGGTCCAAGTCACTCACGTTCATCTCAATGACAGTATCTTTGGTAGTAATACCCAAAGTGGTGTATAGTTGGGATGAGGGATTCTTTTTTACGCTAAGTATCGGCAGGCAAAAGGTGGCTTTCAGTTCGGGCTGTATTACATGGGCCTTTTTGAATCGTAAGTCCATTGGCCTAATGAATCTCTCATATTTGGATAGTTTTTGAGTAAAACCATCTCCAACAAAACAGACATTAGTAACCATACTATTCCATCATTCTTTCTCTTCCCTGTTCAGATAACTTTTAATATTTCCGTTTCTTCCTGGGCACAAACTTTGTGCAAAGGAACTTCCCATTTTCCCACTTTCTCGTTGCATTCTTGTTTAGTCATATTGGAAAGTACTGTAGCTCTGGACTGTTCCTCCCTGTCCAGCAGATACACAGGTACTGCTCCTTGTGGAGACCTTTCATCTTTCTTTCATTTGGTGTTTGTCTTTTCATGCAGCTTGGGCCTTTTTCGTTTGTATTTTCCTGGCATGGTGCTGTTTATGGTAGAGCTTAGCTTTCATCATTTTGCCTTCATTATTTTTTAAATTATTATTATATTTTATTAAGTTACATAGTCACCGTGTTCAATGATTCATTGTTTGCCTACAACACCCAGTGCTGCATGCAGTCCGTGCCCTCCTTAATACCCATCACCTGGCTCACCATCCCCGTGAGCGTTCTTGAGACTCTTGACCTTCATTCCCATGATGATCCATACAATAGCCATAGTGCTTCTAGGGCCACTCAGCATAATCATTTCGTGGCATGGTGACAACCATGAGGCTACTGGGGGCAGCTGCTGGGAAGCAAAAAAGCTCTCCATTTTTGGGTCTCACAGACCCACCAGCTGACCTGTGATGGACAGAGACAGTTCTCAAACCTGGCCCTTTTTTTAATCAGGTTATTTGTTTTCTTATTGTTGTGTATTAAGAATTTTTTGTATGTTTTATTTAACAGTCCTTATTAGATGTGGATGTTCCATTGAGCTTGAGAAGAATGTATATTCTGATGTTATTGGATAAAGTAGTTTATCGACGTCAGTTACATTCATCTGATTAGTGATGTTGAGTTCACCTTTGTGCTTACTGATCTTTTGCCCATGAAATGTGTCAATTTCTGATAGAGACGTGTTGAAGTCTCTAACTATGATAGCAAATTTATCTGTTTTTTTTTGTTTGTTTTTTACTTTTGTTTTTTGCTTTTTATTTTTTTAAAGATTTTATTTATTTATTTGACAGACAGAGATCACAAGCAGGCAGAAAGGCAGGCAGAGAGAGAGAGAGGAGGAAGCAGGCTCCCTGCTGAGCAGAGAGCCCGATGTGGGGCTTGATCCCAGGACCCTGGGATCATGACCTGAGCTGAAGGCAGAGGCTTTAACCCACTGAGCCACCCAGGCGCCCCTGTTTTTTGCTTTTTAAAATTCTGTTAGTTTTTGCCTCACATAGTTTGATATTCTGTTGTTAAGCTCATGGACATTAAGGATTATTATGTCTTCTTAGACTATTAACCTCTTTATCAATATGTAATACTATTCTTTATCCTGACAACTTCCTTTGCCTTGGAACCTGGAACAGATTTGTCTGAAACAAATGGAACTTTCATTCACAGTAACATGTGAATAAATTCTTGCATTAATAATTGTCATTTCTGATAAAGTATAATTTTAAAAATAATTTTTATTTTCGCAAAAAAATTTAAATTACTCTAATTTGTTTTGAAATCTAGGTCAAAAATTTTTATTAGAAGGTATTACTTATCTCTTGATCCTCCAAAACAGTTCATCAGTTGTTTTATTTGTTTTATTCATTCACTTGACAAATATTTAGTGCCAGACTTTTTTTTTGGGGGGGGGGGGTCAAATACATTAAGGATGTGTGAGTTATTAAAAAAAAAAAAAAAGGCATGGGGCGCCTGAGTGGCTCAGTGGGTTAAGCCTCTGCCTTTGGCTCAGGTCATGATCTCAGGGCACTGGGATCGAGTCCTGCATCGGGCTCTCTGCTCAGCAGGGAGCCTGCTTCCCCCCCTCTCTCTGCCTGCCTCTCTACCTGCCTCTCTGCCTACTTGTGATCTCCCCCTCTCTGTCAAATAAATAAAAAATAAATAAATAAAATCTTAAAAAAAAAAAAAAGGCATAATGGAGGACTGATGACAGAACTCCTAAAGAATTATTTACATCAAATCGGTGTGTATGTATATGTGGATGTAAATGGTACCCTGGAATTGCTCATTGAGTTTCTCAAATATATTTAACTAAGAATTCCAACCCATACCTCTCTCAGCCAACTTTCTCTCTTTTTTTTTTTTTAACTAGAGTGTAGTGCCTGTGTTCTACATAGTGTGTAATAGAAAATGAGATGTTGCAAAAAACAAGTGTTAAGAAATTCTCTAATCTTATAGTTACTTATTTTTCCACAGAGTGTTCATTTTGAGAAGAAAAATTAAGCTTGAATGTCTGTTTTCTAAGTATTCCTTTTGGATTAGCATCTGATTTGGCAACTTAGATACTATTTTAGCTGTTAGTGTAGGTAGTTTTGGGCAGTGGTTCTCAATACTCAGCATGTACCAGAATAAGCTGGAGAATTTGTTAAACAGACTGCTGAGCTCTACCCTGGGGGTTCTTGATTCAGTATGCCTGAGATAGGGCCCAAGATCTGGTGATTAAAGTGAATTTCCAGGTAATCCTAACGTGGCTGGTTCTGACATCACACTTAGAGGACAACTAGTTTAGAATATAAAACATGGGGAGAAGGATCTAAGTGTGGTCGTGATTTTAATACTCACCGAAGGAATTAGCACAGGCAAATTATTTAATTTTCCTTATCTGTGAAGTAGTAGTGGTTATGACTGCATCTTCTCAGCTTTGCTACAAATATTGAATGACAAACTTATTATTAATACTCTCTAAATAAAAGGTTACAATTTAAAAACCGATCTAAAAACCTCAAATACTTTTTTTCATCTCAGAAACCAGTATTTTTTTTTTTTTTGGCTTAAAATCTATTTTACAAAGAATATAATTAATGAGCCTTTAAATTTTCTGTTTTGAAATCAGAAAATAAATAAATACAACTACATTGTGTAATTCAACTTTGAAATTTATCCACTGTTATGTATGTGTGTGTGTGTGTGTGTGTGTGTGTGTGTAAATTCTTGCCTCACAAAGATTTTCTGCAGTGAATGTCATACTATATTGAAACAGGAACTGTGGGGCCTCCTAATTAAAATAGTTGGCTTTGATACATGTGATATTGACTTTGAGTTGGGAAAACCCCAGGTGTTGTATAAAATTTCAGCAAATGTTGTGCATGACTTCATTTTTATTTCATGAAACTAGGAAAGAGAAGTCCAAAAACACTTTGCTAAAATTTGTAAGTCCCCCCCCTTTTTTTTTTTAAATTGAGATGACTTGCACTTGTAAAGGAGAATTTTGATATAGAAAATCAAGAATTCTCTAACACTTTTATTTAGTCTTCAGCAAGAGATTCAGGAAATATTTGTTGAGTACCAGTGAGTTTAAGCCACTTTGCAAGGTTTTCTGGATTCACAGGGTGATGTAGATAAGTGAGTTAAAATCTGTTCCTTGGTATGTATAGAAACTGTGGGGGAATAAAACTTTATAATCAGTGAATTAAAATGTAATGTGAAGAATACATCTAAGAAGTTATGTATAAATGTTAGGAAAGTTTTAGGTGAGGGGGGGTAATTTTGAATCAAGGACTTTAGAGCCTAGGAATCTAAGGAGGCTTGGAAATAAGAGTATATATGATATAAGTTGTGGAGGAAAAATCAAAGTAGTATAGAGGACAGACTAAGAGCAGAGGTTGTTAAGTGTGCTCAGGAGAAGGACAGATACAAGGGAGACAAAGAAAAGAAAGTGCCTTATGTATTCAAGTCATTACATGAACATTACAATAGTTATAAATCTGGGTGTCTGAGTAAAGTAATATGTGAAAGTTGATGCCAGATATTTTTATGGAAAGTTATTCCTATGATCCCAATGAATGGAGACTTTATGCATAAAAGAGTGGTGAGCAAAGTATGGTCTATGGGCCAATTCTGGCCTGAGGCCTGTTTTTGTAAATACAGTTTTATTGGAATATGGCTCTAACCATTCATTTAAGCAGTCCATCGATGCTTTTATCCTACAAAGACAGAAGTTTAATAGTTGTAACAGAGATCTTATGGCACACAAAACCTAAAATATTTACTATATGGCCCTCACAAAAAATAAAAATCAGACATAGTTATGTATGTGTGTTATGTATCAGTGCAGTATAAAATGTACCATTAGTTACAAATACATGATGATATAAAGAGCTTGCACCAGAATGCAAATTAATTCACTGTTTCCTTTATCTAGAAGGCCGTGCTCTGAAAAAAGTTATGTCAGCTGATCTGGACACCATGGGTAGTGAATAGATTTGTATTTTACTGAAGTTTTTTTATTGTAGCATAATGGTGTATAGTTTAGTTCAAGGGTCTTTGACTCAGTAAAGATGTATTGAATTTTTTTCAAGATTTATTTATTTCATTTTATATTATTTTATTTTAAAAAGATTTTATTTTTTTGTTATTTGTTAAAGATTTATTTATTTGTTTGACACAGAGAGAGAGATGACAAATAGGCAGAGAGGCAGGCAGAGAGAGGGAAGCAGGCTCCCTGCCGAGCGGAGAGCCCAATACAGGGCTCGATCCCAGGACCCTGAGACCATGACCTGAGCCGAAGGCACAAGCTTAACTTTCTGACCCACCCAGGTGCCCCAGATTTATTTATTTTAGAGAAATTGTGTGAGCGGGCAGAATCCTTACTGAATGTGGAGCCTGACTTCGTGCTCAATCCCATGACCTTGGAATTATGACGTGAGCCTAAACTAAGAGTCAGATGCTTAACCTACTGAGCCAGGTTCCCCTGTATTGAAGATTTCTAAGCAGGATGGCAGGATCAGATGTGTATTTGTGAAAGGACTAATAACTTGAAATAGAATCCCTCTTTTTTTTTTTTTTTTTTTTTTGGTCTCTTCTGCATCACCAAAGCATACTGTAGACGGCATGTGTGGTGTGTTTTGGAGTCAGAACCTTGGGGATGCAGCTAGTAAGATTTGATGCTCAAGAGCTAAAATTCCTTTTCCCTTAATTTGTATTCGGAAAATCGCACACAGGAGCACTGATTGGTATGGTTGCTTAAGAAGCCTGCTACAGCAGTTGGGGGGTCAGTGGGGGAGCAGTAAGTTTCACATAAGAATTGTTCATTACAGATAGTAGCATAATGATATGGGAACCAGTAGAATCATTGTATTGTTGAACACTTTATATTTTCTGCTACACATGAAGCTAATAAAGTTCATGACCACTTTTACTAGATCGTATCTCATCAGGTATGTTAAAAATGCCTGTAATATCATGACAAATTAAAGGATATTTTTAAGCCCCCCAAATAAGCCTAGAGAATATGTGCCTGATGTTAGAGACGTACAGGGTCAAAGGTCAGTTTGTTCTAACTCAAAAATATTTTGATTTGTCCATCTAAGTGTATTTTTTTCTTACTAATTTAATTAGAGGGAATACCCAGGAGATTCTCAAATAAGAGGATAAAGGGCAATATTTTAATTGCTTACTTTATGAAATGTTAAGACTTGCAGAAACTGATTTTCCTATGAGGCCTGGGAGACTTTCCTTAAAATAGCATGCACTGTAAAAGACATCTCTCTTTTTTTTTTTTTTTTAAGATTTTATTTATTTATTTGACAGAGATCACAAGTAGGCAGAGAGGCATGTGGGGTTGGGGTGGGGAAGCAGGCTCTCCGCTGAGCTGAGAGCCTGATGCGGGGCTTGATCCCAGGACGCTGGGATCATGACCTGAGTGAAGCCAGAGGCTTTGACCCACTGAGCCACCCAGGCACCCCCCCAAAAGATCTCTTTTTATAATCACTATTTTTAATGACTTTTACATCATCACCTGGTATCTTTACTTTTGCAACTCCTGGGTGTACAACACTCCTTCAGGTGTTACAACACTTTCTATGTGGTTAATGATATGTTTTATTAGAAAATAGATATATCTATACAAAGTTCTGCTTCGTACCTCAAATGTGAAAAGACCATTTGAAGGCTGGTGGAGAGATGCTGATATTTTGTGGGTGACAGCATTGTCAGGTGTGATCATTACTGCTTTGCTCATTCCAGGAGGCGAGTTGATTTCCTTTGCAGGTACATGCTTGAATAATCTCATCCTAGACACAGGCAAGGGTTTGTGTAATTTGTCATTTTTCCATTAGGCATCATACATGTAGTCATCATGTGCCCACAATTAATGTACGTAAGATTGGTGACTGATGGAGGTACTGCTCCACCAGCACTGTGTTCATAGTAGGATGTAAAAACACAAATGCAGTTTTGTTGCTTGTAGTGTTCAAATTGATCTCCTGGTATGAGTATCTCCTTTTTTCTTCTTGAAGGTGGGGAGTATTACAGGGGTATATAATTATAAGATATTGTTTTAGTATTTTATATTTGCATTCGAATTTTAACGGATGGTATTGATTCAGGAAAGTTAAACATGCATGGTTTTTCAGTGCATAGTTTCTGGGGAAATTAATCCAGAGACTTCCAGTGGAAGAACTTTGATTAGATGCTTTTATCATTGCCAGAATTGTGACTTTTAGTCAGTTAATTCCTCCACGGTTTCCTGTTGGGTTTGTTTTGTCTTTTCTTATGTTGTTTTTCTCCCCTCAGTGTGAGACACATTTATCAACTTTTCATGAATAATTTCATCTGAATCCATAGTTCTATCACTCCTTTAGTCTTTTTATTTCTACATATGTTTTACTAATTTTAATCATTTATTTTGTGTATTGAGTAGTTTTTGAGTTTCTATGAACCAGGTACTGCTTTGAAAACAAAATAGAGCCCTACACACACACACACACACACACACACACAATACACACACACACACACACAATATACACACCCAACACACACACACACCCACACACACCCCCACACGGTTGAACATCCTGCATAGTCCATGGTACTTAGCAAACAGTCAGTAAATATTATATTCATTAAATGCGATACATATGTTTTCCTCCAATTTGCTAATGATGATTCAGTGATGACTTTGATCATCATTTCAGTATCTTTGATAGAAATCCTTGATTTGGATATAGTCCATTTTAAACACTTTCCCTCATGGTTAGCAATTTTTGTATATTATTAAAACTTTCTCACTTTCACATCATGACGTTTTTATTAGATCATCTTAGAGAATCTTTACTGTTTGACCTTTTACACTCCAGGTGCCATCTACCCGGAATTTATTATTTTTGAAGGCTGTGAAATAAGGGCAGGTTTTGTTTTTTTCCCCCACATTGCTACCTAATTTATTCAGTACACATTGAAGAGATTGTCCTTCCTTTAGTGCTCTGAAGAACCAAACTTTTCATAAGTCAGGTGTGCACATATATATATGAATGAGTGTTAGGACTATTCCATCCATTTATCTGGTCCATTTGCCTGTCTTTACTCCAGTATCTCTGTGTCTTGATTATTCCACCTTTATAATGAATACATCTGTCAATAAATTCTCTAACTTTGTTCTCCTTTACATTAAAATTGGCTATTCTTTGTCTTTGGATTTCCATATGAAGCTTAATATCTGCTTGCCAATCTGGGAAAAAATATCTGTAGAAATTGTGCTAGATCTCAGTGAATCTATAAATCAGTGAATCAGTTATATATTTCTGTTCTTGATATCCCTAGGATCCTGGGATATTAAGCACACAAGGAACAAAGCTAGAAGTGCTTAGGTATTGAGACATTAATTCAAATTAATTTAATAATCCTGTCTCTTAACAAATGATCTTTACTCATACCCTCTGTGGTTTGTAGGACACTAAACTCTTTATTCCATTAGCAGCAACTAATGACATAAACATAACCACAAATCACAACTGTCCTTTATTAAATATATAAGATAGGCCAGGTAATGTTATAGATGTTCCTTTATTTTCTTTCTAATTCTTTTTAAAAAATATTTTATTTGTTTATTATTTGAGAGAGAGATTGAGAGAATGAGTTGGAGGAATAGCAGAGGGAGAAGCAGACCCCCTATGGAACAGGGAGCCCAGTGTAGGATTCGATCCCAGAATCCTGGGATCATGACCTGAGCCACTGGCAGATGCTCAGTGACTGAGCCACCCAGGCACCCTTTATTTCTAATTCTTAAGACGTTATATGGAACATTTCATAAATGAAGAAACTAATATAAGAGGTTAACTAACCTGCCTAATGTTGTCCACTTTGTAAATGATGAGGTCAGAGACCAACCCCTGTTGTATGCTTTGCCCACAGTCCCATTCCTGGGGCCTCCAGCAGGCAAAACTGCAGAGACTGATGATAAATATGTGGGGGTTGAATGAATATTTACATGTTTTTCTCCATTGATTTGCTATTAGTGATTCACATTTCTTTCCTGAAGAAAAATGATGAAACTTTCAAGATAAAAATGGTTTTAATAAGTAGCAAATTTACATTCTATAGTATCTAGCATAATACTTAAGCGAGAAAGTGGTAAGAAATCTAATTAATCAAAATGCGTGAAAATGCCCAAACTGTGGGGAATCACCTCTTCATTTAATACTTCAGAAGACTGTGTGTTACCTAGCTGTCTTTAATGTTTTATTATTTCTTTTTGGAATTGATATTTAAAGTGGGGGCATCAACTCTGTCTTTTATGGCAAGATTATATTGATATTCAGTTGTTTTCATCCCACCTTTTCCTCTTTGATTCAGACGTAGGAGAAAAAGACACACTTTAAAAATTATCTACCAGCTTATTAAAATATTAACAATATTTAAAAAAAACTGACCTAAATTAGTAGAGATTAAACTTGAACCTTGAAAACCTTTTAAACTTCTAAGTAGAACCCCAGGCCAGTTTCCTATTTTACATGCTTAATTTTATATATATATTTTTCTTCTTTATGTGCCTCTTCTAAAAGTATTCAGTTCTTTAGAGTCCTTTTTTACACACATGAAAATATGATTTCACTCACACGTGGAATCTAAAGAATGAATGAACAGAAAACCAAGCTGACTTAAATACAGAGAACAAACTGGTGGTTTCTAGAGGGGAAGTAGATGGGGGGGATAGGCAAAATCAATTGAGAGGTACAAGCTTTAAATTTCCAGTTATAAAGTAAGTCAGTCACAAAGATGAAAGGTACAGCATAGGGAATATTGTCAGTAATGTTGTAATAATATATGGTGACAAATGGTGACTACACTTATCATGGTGAGCGCTGAGTAATGTTAGAATTGTCAAGTCAATATGTGATTCATCTGAAACTAATAACATTGTCAGTTACACTTCAGTAAAAAAATTAAATGTTGAAAAAAAAAAGCCATACAAGCTGACATTATTAGCAATATTATAAAAAACAAAACAAAGAAAAAGCACACAACCAAGTAATTACAGATTAGAACTGGTAATTTCAGCCTTTTACATAATTTGTACACATTGTACCAACTGATACATGGATTGTAAATCAAAATAGTAGAGTAATTCTTTCTTTCTCTCCCTCTCTCTCGCTCCTTTTTTTTTTTTTTTTTGCTTCTTTGATGCCATCAAATAACTTTATTCACACAAACATCCCTGAATTTACAAAGCCTCAGTCATTCATCCACACTAGGGGGATCCACAGTGTTCAAGGAGCTTAAATATAACGTATCACGCCAATCCAAGAAACCCATGTACAAAAATATTCATATAAAGCTGTTCACACGTAGGTCCTGGATTACCAGCTTCTGCTTAAAAAAAGAAAATAAAGAAAAATGGATTTATTATCTAGTATTTGAAACTCACTTTGTTCCTAGGCTAAAGGCTCCTTGCCCCTGAGTTGACCATACACAAATGTTAAATCATTGCAAGCTGCTTTTCTGCTTAGGGCTCCTAGGGCACAAAAGATTTCTTTAAAACATTCCTTAATCAACTCCCTTCCGCCTGTGGGCTCTCATGGAAAAAGATGTGGACGCATCTGGCAACCAGTGGCAGTGGATTCACTTCTGGAAGCTTATGTTAACCAACCCTCAAGTCCTACTTCCTGGTTTCCCCTCTGAAGACCTCTCTCTAGACTGGAACACCCCGTCCTCCAAGACTAGCAGGCAGGATCAGAGATGGGTTTGGCATCCCCAAAACTATGTCTCAGCTCATTGTGGGAGGATGGCCAAGTTCCTAGGTGACTGTCTAGGGGCCACCAGACAGACCAAAGGCAGGGAAAGGAATCAGGGGAGAGTAATAACCCAACACCCACCAGTGCCCCCCCGTATACGTGGGGGGTGCAGGCGCAAGCAGGATCAAAGGTGAGTGGTGCACGTGATGGACGGCCTGGAAACACAGGCAGCGGGGAGCAAGCACGAGTGAGGGGTGAGGCAGTGAGTGAGGGGTCCCCTCCTTAGGCTGTAGAGGCGGAACTCTTGCTGTTCCAAGTTTCCAAAAGATACTCTGATGCTGAAACTCAGGCCTCCAGGCTATTAGGATCTGTTTTCTAAAAAAAAAGTAAGCTGCAACAGCATAAAGATTAACACAGTGCTCTTTACCTTTCCTTAGAAAAAAGACTCAAGCAAAAATAATCTTAGTGCTCCAAACCCTGACTTTCTAGGAGAGAGCTGACAGGTCAAGGAGCTGAGAACCTTGGAGGAAGGGACTGATAGAAGCGGGGAGTGCCCAGGCCCAAGGCTTTGAGGAAGGTGGTGAGTGGTCTTTGTACCACAGGATCAGGGAGCAGAGGGAGTGCAGGGCATATGGTCCTTGTCCTTGCCATCTTTGTTCATTTGCTCTGGGACACCCCACTGGCAGTGCCGGAAAGGAGACCAGGGCCTGGCTGAGAGGTCAGATGTCCACATGTTGGGCATCTTTCTTCTCCACCTCCAACACAGTCCTCCTTCCTTCCGTCCTTCCCACCTTCCTCCCTCCCTTCCTTCTTTTTATATTTTTAAAAGATTTTATTTATTTATTTGACAGAGAGAATACAAGCAGGCAGAGCAGTAGGCATAGGGAGAGGGAGAAGCAGGCTCCCCACAAACCAGGGAGCCTGATGCGGGGCTCGATCCCATGACCCTGGGATCACGACCTGAGCTGGAGGCAGACGCTTAACCGACTGAGCCACCCAGCTGCCCTCAACGTGGTATTTCTTTCTTTTTTTTTTTTTTTTAAAGATTTTATTTATTTGACAGAGAGAGATCACAAGTAGATGGAGAGGCAGGCAGAGAGAGAGAGAGAGGGAAGCAGGCTTCTCGCCAAGCAGAGAGCCCGATGTGGGACTCGATCCCAGGACCCTGAGATTATGACCCGAGCCGAAGGCAGCGGCCCAACCCACTGAGCCACCCAGGCGCCCCCTCAACATGGTATTTCTTAAGTAAACATTGGATTTACTCAGAAAAGCAGCCATGGTGGGCAAACCCTGTCTGGGCAGGAGGACAGAATTTCTGTTCTCCTGTCCCAGTGCCTCTGGGGTGAGATGAGGCTAAGGCCTGTGACCTTTGTCCCCAGCCCCCAGAAACTGATCAGATGGAGTTAGTCTTGAACGAACCAACTGTGGCATCCTCCTGGCTACAAGAAAAAAGCAGTAGATTAGTTCTGCTGAAGATTGTGAATCATCATTATGCTATAAAACATTATTATGCTTCTAGGAAAACTTAAAGAATCATAAAACATGTCAGGTGATGAACTGTATTATATTTATGATTTTCTTCTTTTTGTAAATCTGATACACACTGTATTTTCTGCAGAAATACCACAGATGGCTGGTACCTGTATGCTGATAGCTCAAATGGAAAATTTGGTGACATGGCTGATCTACTCACTCCTGTTATTTCACGCACGGGACCAAGGTGCACCCTGTTGTTCTGGACTCATATGAATGGTGTCACAGTGGGTTCTCTCCAGGTACTCCTTAGGCAATTGCACTAAATTTTCTCTATAAAAATTCATACTGTACAATTTAGTGTTATTAAAATATAGTCTGCAAATAGATGAGAATGGGTAATTATCAACACCTTACTAGTTTCAGTATGGTATGGATTTAAAAAAATAGTCTTACTAGCAGAATTAGACCTGAATGGCCAGTAGGCTGTTTTTACCTTCATTTTATGGTTATTATCTTTATTCTGAGGTTACAGCTTGTGTAGTACAGTTTTGTACTTGAAAATGTTTCATGTAGTTGTAGCAACAGCGTTCTGAGAATACCAGTGTTCTAAGAACAGTGCAAATGGGTCTTACACGCTTTGGGGACCTTTGAATGTGCATTCTTCTGCCCATGGTGCTGCGGCTGCATTTTCTAATTGTCTTTTTCCAGCTGTTTCTTGGTTAGAAGAATTAAACTATTTCAGAATTACTGTTTAAACTATTTCAGACTGTTTTTAAGAATTTCACAGAGAACCTCAATATAACTTCCACCCAGAGTTCCTATTTTTTTGCTCATTGTTCCAGACCATCTTTTATAGGAAAAATTCCAGACAGGATCGTGTATCATACCTAGTTATTTCTTCCTACGTGTCTTTTGAATTAGAATGATTCCTTAATCTTCTCTAGGCTTTTATGATCTTGATAATTTAAAATATTATACTCTGATATGTAGAATCCACTCAATTTAGTTCTCTTCGGTGTTAATCCTCTATATACAAGTTATATATATCATATATATTTATATATATTATTTTTTATATATTTTATGTATATTTGCTGTAGTATCACCAAAACTGTTTTTTTTTTAATTGCATCCCATTGGTAGTATATGATATATATAGGTCTTACTACTTGTTCTCTTTGTTATCAATAAATATTTGTGAAGAGATACTTTGATAGTATGTAAAATCCTGTTCTCAAGTCAATGTTACTTGGTAGTTTTGCTTCCTTTAATATTTTTCACTGGATTAATTTTACTCTGATGATTCTTAATTGTGATTTTTTTAACTGCATATTCTGTTTACATCTGTTGGTTGGTTTCTGTTTATAAAACCACTATCACCACCAGGACCCAGAAAATTACCTCTCCATTTATGGATTTATATCAGTGTGGATTCATGGATCCTTTTCTGTTCAATTTGTTATCATCTATTATTTTTGTTATTTTTCATTGATTCTTAAATTTGTCCCAGATTTACTCTTAGGAGACCTTTTAAGCTGACTCCTATGTCTCTTTGACAATCCCATCAGTCTTGAAGCAGTTTCTTTTTTTTCTGTCCAAGAAGACATTCCAGACTCATGCTATTTTTATGTTGTTCCATCCCTGGAGTTAACTTTTTCCAGGGGTCCTGATTTCTTTTAGAAGACCAAGTTTATATAGGCAAACCCGAGAGAGAGGTTTCTGGAGTCTCAGTGCAGATGCCTAGGTCCTTTTTTCCCATCTTGGACATGCCTTATACAATATATGAGGTTTTAAGTCATATGTATAGATGCATCATTTACACAGACAAGCCAACTCAGTTGTAAAACATCTCCATTTGTACTATTCATACCCCTAGGTAGCATTTTCCAGGAAGCCATGTCTGAAAGACCAATCCGAAAATTCTAGAATCATTTACTGTGGCAGTTTTAGACCAGGAAATCTTGCTAAGCGCAGGCAAAGCAAAGGCTCTTCCCCTTGTCAAGTACCATTAATTGTTAGTGAAGAAGTCTATGTTTAGCATATTTACAAAAAGATTACAGGTAGGTTACCTACTTTCCGCCCCCCCCATATAGAAGAAATAGACTGAAGTCTAGCTGCTTAACCACTTCTTCCCCTGATACCTTTGATTATATTTTAGTATTAGGTGCTGTATCTCCTCATTTTATTACTCTCTTATTCTAAGATTTTCCTGGCTATATTAAATTTTATTTTTCCAATATGTTTAGATAAAACATATTTTTAAAATGCTGTTAGTTTTTTTTTTTTTTTTTACCTTGAAAATATATTTACTTACCAGTTTGGAAGAATTACCTTCTTTATTATAGGTGAGATTCCCTTACCAATAAATGATTTAGAAGTAAACTTGTTGTATATAAGTATGCATGCATGTTTGATAATCTAAAATATCCACTAGTCTTATGGATTAAAGTTATACCTTTCATTTGTTTTACATTGATTTTTTTAATTAATTAATTTTTATTTTTTATAAACATGTAATATATTTTTATCCCTGGGGGTACAGGTCTGTGAATCGCCAGGTTTACACACTTCACAGCACTCACCATAGCACATACCCTCCCCAATGTCCATAACCCCACCCCTCCCAACCCCCTCCCGCATCAACCCTCAGTTTGTTTTGTGAGATTAAGAGTCACTTATGGTTTATCTCCTCCCAATCCCATCTTGTGTCATTTAATCGTCTCCTACCCCCTCAACCCCCCTGTTGCATCTCCTCCCCTCAATCAGGGAGGTAATATTATAGTTGTCTTTCTGCCGACTGACTTATTTCGCTAAGCATGATACCCTCTAGTTCCATCCACGTCGTCGCAATGGCAAGATTTCATTTCTTTGATGGCTGCATAGTATTCCATTGTGTAAATATACCACATCTTCTTTATCCATTCATCTGTTGATGGACATCTAGGTTCTTTCCACAGTTTGACTATTGTAGACATTGCTGCTATAAACATTCGGGTGCACGTGCCCCTTCGGATCACTACGTTTGTATCTTTAGAGTAAATACCCAGTAGTGCAATGCTGGGTCATAGGGTAGTTCTATTTTCAACATTTTGAGGAACCTCCATGCTGTTTCCAGAGTGGTTGCACCAGCTGCATTCCCACCACAGTGTAGGAGGGTTCCCCTTTCTCCGCATCCTCGCCAGCATCTGTCATTTCCTGACTTGTTAATTTTAGCCATTCTGACTGTGTGAAAGGTGATATCTCATTGTGGTTTTGATTTGTATTTCCCTGATGCCGAGTGATATGGAGCACTTTTTTCATGTGTCTGTTGGCCATCTGGATGTCTTCTTTGCAGAAATGTCTGTTCATGTCTTCTGCCCATTTCTTGATTGGATTATTTGTTCTTTGGGGTGTTGAGTTTGCTAAGTTCTTTATAGATTTGGACACTAGCCCTTTATCTGATATTGTCCGTTTGCAAATATCTTCTCCCATTCTGTCCGTTGTCTTTTGGTTTTGTTCACTGTTTCCTTTGCTGTGCAAAAGCTTTTGGATCTTGATAAAATCCCAATAGTTCATTTTTGCCCTTGCTTCCCTTGCCTTTGGCGATGTTCCTAGGAAGATTGTTGCTGCGCTGAGGTCGAGGAGGTTGCTGCCTGTGTTCTCCTCGAGGATTTTGATAGATTACCTTTCTCACATAGAGATCCTTCATTCCATTTTGAGTCTATTTTCGTGTGTGGTGTAGGAAATGATCCAATTTCATTTTTCTGCATGTGGCTGTCCAATTTCCCATCACCATTTATTGAAGAGGCTGTCTTTTTTCCATTGGACATTCTTTCCTGCTTTGTCGAAGATTAGTTGACCATAGAGTTGAGGGTCTATTTCTGGGCTCTCTATTTACTGTTCCATTGATCTATGCGTCTGTTTTTGTGCCAGTACCATGCTTGTCTTGATGATGACAGCTTTGTAATAGAGCTTGAAGTCCGAAATTGTGATGCCACCAACTTTGGCTTTCTTTTTTCAACATTCCTTTGGCTATTCGAGGTCTTTCTGGTTCCATATGAATTTTAGGATTATTTGTTCCATTTCTTTGAAAAAAAATGATGGTACTTTTGATAGGAATTGCATTAAATGTATAGATTGCTTTAGGTAGCATAGACATTTTCACAATAGTTCTTCCAATCCAGGAGCATGGAACATTTTTTCCATTTGTTTGTGTCTTCCTCAATTTCTTTCATGAGTACTTTATAGGTTTCTGTGTATAGATTCTTAGTCTCTTTGGTTAGGTTTATTCCTAGGTATCTTATAGTTTTGGGTGCAATTGTAAATGGGATGGACTCCTTAATTTCTCTTCTTCTGTCTTGTTGTTGGTGTAGAGAGATGCAAGTGGATTTCTGTGCCTTGGAGTTTTATATCCTGACACTTTACTGAATTCCGTACAAGTTCTAAGCAGTTTGGAGTGGGAGGCTTTTGGGTGTTTCCAACATAAAGTATTCATATGCGAGAGTGATAGGTTGACCTTCTTCTGTGCCAATTTGGATGCCTTTAATTTCCTTTTGTTGTCTGATTGGCCTGAGGCTAGGACTTTCTAGTACTATGTTGAATAGCAGTGGGGGAAAACGTACATCCCTGGCCGTGGTCCTGACCTTAGTGGAAAAGCTTTCAGTTCTTCGCCATTGACAATGATTTGCCGTTGGTTTTTCAATAGATGGCTTTGATAATATTGAGGTATGTGCCAGGTATCCTACACTTTGAAGAGTTTTGTTCAGGAAGGGATGCTGGAACTTTGTCAATGCTTTTTCAGCATCTATAAGAGTATCATATGGTTCTTGTTCTTTCTTTTATTAATGTGTTGTATCACTGATTGTTTGCGGATGTTGAACCACGCCTTGCAGCCCTGTAATAAATCCCACTTTGTCGTGTGATTAATCCTTTTAATGTTCTGTGTTGAATCCTATTGCTAGTATTTTGGAGAGAATTTTTGCATCTGTATTCATCAAGATATTGGTCTGTAGTTCTCTTTTTTGATGGGAGTCTTGTCTGGTTTGGATCAAGGTGACTGCTGGCCTCATAAAATTAGTTTGGAAGTTTTCCTTCCATTTCTATTTTTTGGAACAGGTTTCAGGAGAATAGAATTAGTTCTTCTTTAAAGTGTTTGGTAAATTCCCCTGGGAAGCCGTCTGGCCCTGGGCTTTTGTTTGTTTGGAGATTTTGATGACTGTTTCAATCTCCTTACTGTTATGGATCTGTTCAGGTTTTCTATTTCTTCCTGGTTCAGTTGTGGTAGTTTTAATAGTCTCCTAGGAATGCATCCAGTTTCTTCCAGATTGTCAAATTTGTTGGCGTAGAGTTGCTCATAGTATGTTCTTATAATTGGTCTGTATTTCTTTGGTGTTCGTTGTGATCTCTCCTCTTTCATTCATGATTTTATTCATTTGGGTCCTCTCTCTTTTCTTTTGATAAGTCTGGCCAGGGGTTTATCAATCTTATTAATTCGTTCAAAGAACCAGCTCCTAGTTTTGTTGATTTGTTCTATTGTTTTTTTTGGTTTCTATTTCATGATTTCTGCTCTGATCTTTATGATTTCTCTTCTCCTGCTGGGTTAGGGTTTCTTTCTTGTTCTTTTCTCCAGCTCCTTTAGGTGTAGGTTAGGTTGTGTACCTGAGACCTTTCTTGTTTCTTGAGAAAGGCTTGTACCGCTATGTATTTTCCTCTCAGGACTGTCCTTTGTTGTGTCCCACAGATTCTGAACCGTTGTGTTTCATTATTCATTGTTTCCATGAATTTTTTTCAATTCTTCTTTAATTTCCTGGTTGACACCATTCATTCTTTAGAAGGATGCTGTTTAGTCTCCATGTATTTGGGTCTTTCCAAATTTCCTCTTGTGATTGAGTTTCTAGAGCTTCAGAGCATTGTGGGTCTGAAAATATGCAGGATGATCCCCATCTTTTGATACTGGTTGAGACCTGATATAGGACTGAGGATGTGATCTATTCTGGAGAATGTTCCATGTGCACTAGAGAAGAATGGTATTCTGTTGCTTTGGGATGAAATGTTCTGAATATATCTGTCCATCTGGTCCAGTGTGTCATTTAAGGCCTTTATTTCCTTGTTGATCTTTTTGCTTGGATGATCTGTCCATTTCAGTGAGGGGAGTGTTAAGTCTCCTACTATTAATGTATTATTATAGATGTGTTTCTTTGATTTTGTTATTAATTGGTTTATATAGTTGGCTGCTCCCATGTTAGGGGCATACATATTTAAAATTGTTAGAATCTTCTAGTTGGACAGATCCTTTGAGGAATGATATAGTGTCCTTCCCATCCTATTATAGTCTTTGGCTTAAAATATAATTGATCTGATATAATGATTGCCACTCTGCTTTCTTCTGATGTCCATTAGCATGGTAAATTCTTTTCCACCCCCTCACTTTAAATCTGGAGATGTCTTCGGGTTAAAATGAGTTTCTTGTAGGCAACATATAGATGGGTTTTGTTTTTTTTATCCATTCTGATACCCTGTGTCTTTTGATTGGGGGCATTTAGCCCCATTAACATTCAGGGTAACTATTGAGAGATATGAATTAGTGCCATTGTATTGCCTGTAAGGAGACGGTTACTGTAGTATTGTCTCTGTTCCTTTCTGATCTACTACTTTAGGGTCTCTCTTTGCTTAGAGGACCCCTTTCAATATTTTCCTGTAGAGCTTGTTTGGTGCTTGCAAATTCTTTCAGTTTTTGTTTGTCCTGGAAGCTTTTTATCTCTCCTTCTATTTTCAATGATATCCTAGCTGGATATAGTATTCTTGCTGCATGTTTTCTCGTTTAGTGCTCCGAATATATCATGCCAGCTCTTTCTGGCCTGCCAGGTCTCTGTGGATAAGTCTGCTGCCAATCTAATATTTTTTACCATTGTACGTTACAGACTTCTTTTCCCGGGCTGCTTTCAGGATCTTCTCTTTTGTCACTAAGAACTTGTAAATTTTACTATTAGCGTGTGTGGACCTATTCTTATTGATCTTGAGGGGGGTTCTCTGAACCTCCTGGATTTTGATGTTTGTTCCCTTTGCCATATTGGGGAAATTCTCTCCAGTAATTCTCTCCAATATACCTTCTGCTCCCCTCTCTCTTTCTTCTTCTTCTGGAATCCCAATTATTCTAATGTTGTTTCGTCTTATGGTGTCACTTATCTCTCAAATTCTCCCCTCATGGTCCAATATCTGTTTGTCCCTCTTTTGCTCAGCTTCTTTATTCTCTGTCATTTTGGTCTTCTATATCGCTAATTCTTTCTTTCTGCCTCATTTATCCTAGCAGTGAGACCTCTATTTTTTGTTTGCACCTCATTAATAGCTTTTTTGATTTCAACTTGGTTAGATTTTAGTTCTTTTATTTCTCCAGAAGGGCTTTTATATCTCCCAAGAGGGTTTCTCTGATATCTTCTATGCCTTTTTCGAGCCCGGCTAGAACTTTGAGAATCGTCATTCTGAACTCTAGATCTGACATATTACCCAGTCTGTATTGATTAGGTCCCTAGTCTTTGGTACTGCCTCTTGTTCTTTTTTTTGTGGTGGAATTTTTCCACGTTGTCATTTTGTCCCAGATTAAGAGTATATGAAGGAGCAAGTAAAATACTAAAAGGGTGGCAACAACCCCAGGAAAATATGCTTTAACCAATCAGAAGAGCATCCCAAATCGTGAGTGGGGAGAAAAGGGGATAAAATAGGTTTAGAAAGAAAAAAAAGAAGAAGAAGAAGAAGCAATTAAAAAAAGAAAATGAGGGGCGCCTGGGTGGCTCAGTGGGTTAAGCCGCTGCCTTCGGCTCAGGTCATGATCTCTGGGTCCTGGGATCGAGTCCCACATCGGGCTCTCTGCTCGGCGGGGACCCTGCTTCCCCCTCTCTCTCTCTCTCTGCCTGCCTCTCTGGCACTTGTGATCTCTCTCTCGGTCAAATAAATAAATAAATCTTTAAAAAAAAAAAAGAAATGAATAAAGAAAAATATAAAAAAGAAAAAAATATATATTAGATAAAATAGTTAAAAAACATGAAGGGTAAAAGTTAAAACAAATTGCAGAAGAGAGAAAAAAAATTGAAAAAGAAAAATAATTAATAACTGCAAGACTAAAGAATCATGGGGAGAAAGCCATGAGTTCCGTGCTCTGCTTTCTCCTCCTCTGGAATTCCGCTGCTCTCCTTGGTATTGAAACTGCACTCCTTGGTTGGTGAACTTTTGCCTGGCTGAGTTTCTTGTGAGCTCTGGGGGAAGGGGCCTGTTGTAGTGATTCTCAAGTGTCTTTGCCCAGGCGGAGTTGCACCGCCCTACCCAGGGCCGGTCTGAGTCATCCGCTCGGGTTTGCTTTCGGGAGCTTTGTTCCCTGAGCGCTTTCTGTAGAGTTCTGGAGGGCAGGAAATGAAGATGCGGCCTCCCAGTCTCAGGCCCAGAGGAGCCGAGAACCCGGAGAGCCGAGAGCCCGGGGCCCCACTCCTCAGTGCGCCCTCAGAGAACAGCGCCCAATACTCCTGTCACCCTGTCCTCCGGCCGCAGCTCCGAGCTGACCGAGCCCTGCGACCGGTTTCAGGTAACCCCGAATGAGAGATCACTCTCGGCTCTGATCTGTAGCCGGCTTCCCCCGCTCTAATACCTGCGAGCTCTGGGACACTCAGACACCCCCGATCTTCTTCTGTACCCTGCGGACCTGAGGCCACGCTGACCCCGTGTGGGCTTCACCCCGGTTAAGCCTCTGGAGCGATGTCCCTCAGCGGAACAGACTTCTAAAAGTCCTGCTTTTGTGCTCGTTGCTATGCCGCTTGCTGGGAGCCGGCCCCTCCCCCCGTGGTCTATCTTCCCGTCGCTTTGGATTCACTTCTCCGCCAGTCATACCTTTCAGAAAGTGGTTGATTTTCTGTTTCTAAAGTTGCTGTTCTTCCTCTCTTCGATCTCTCGTTGGATTTGTAGGTGTTTGCAATCTTTAGATAAGCTATCTAGCTGATCTCCCGCTACCTGAAGTAGTCTCGCCTGCTACTTCTCCGCCTCTTGACTCCTGATTTTTGTTTTTTTAATGGTTTTTGGCAAACAATACAGCTTACTGCAGGGGTTTCGTCAGAAAAATAAGATTATTTAACTGGTATATTTTGTAGTTAAGATTAATTATCTGAAATATACTTTCCTTTTTTCAGTTTTGTGTTAGGTGAAAAATTATAAAATATTAAAATGTTAAAAGTATCAATAACTAAAATAACTAAATGATTATAACTAATAAATATATATAAATATAAATATAATAATATAAACAAATAACTAAAATGGTATGCATGTGATCCTTATTTTTGTGCATGAACACAATTTTATTAGGCCATTTGTATTTAGAATGGTTTTCATACAAAGATCTATTTCCCATCCTTTTTTAAAGTATTTTTGAAGTATTCATAAAAATTATTTTTTTGAAATTAATTTTTGACCTTGATAGCCTGTTGTTTTAACTTAAATTATATAGACCGAAACTATGGTATTATTTTTGTTAGCCCCATATTACTTAGAGATTCTAAAGGGTCTAGAAACTCTATTTCTATAAAATTAATAGTTTGAATGTTCTTATACTCCAATAAAATATAGCTGTTTCAATTTAATTGAGAGGAAGGAGATAATGAAGCCATTAAAAGTTACCTTCACTTTCAGAAATCAAAACCTTTCAGAAACCCATTACCAGAATTATTCTTTCGGTTGTACACATTGTATTTTTAAAAAGTAATGTTGTGAAATCCTTAATAATCCAACTAAGTCTGTTACTTTTAAAAGGTAGAGTTCTGCTTTCTTTCCTGTTCTCTTCAGTTACTCTCTTTTTGGTTTATTCTGTATATTCTAAAAGGAGAGCCAGGATAATTTTGTCTGCTGAGGCTAATCCGAATTTTCTTTAAGAGCAAGGATACAGTACTGATGAGAATGCTCTTGGGTGGGGAGCTCTTACCATCACAGATGGGTAAGCACTCACTCATATCATCCAGGTATGCTGTTAAAATTGAATGGATTCCTATTTTAACACACTGTCCCCACTGAACCCAAGAGCATGAGGAAGGGAAATCATCCTCAAAAACAAAAACAAAAAACCAAAGCCTAAAACCGTTTTAGTAAGTAGTAAGTGCTTTTCATTTAGACTCCATGACCATTATTTAATTTATAAAATTCCAGTTACTTATGTCAGTTGTTTTTTTTTTAAAGCCAATGTACTTAAGAGTTAATGAGATCATGTCTAGACCCTTCGGACTTGACTGATAGATACTCATGTATACCTTTATTACAGAAAGCTCTTGAGGGATCCTGGAGACACATTGCTATGTAGAAAACAAAGACATGTGATGAAAACTGTCCCCACTTTTCTCTAAGGAACTTCATGGTGATATTAAAATTTTAAAAACTCACTGGGCAAATTTTAAATGTTTAAAATTTTATCAATACAGAATAGTTTAACACCTCTTACTCGATTTATCTCTTTAGGTACTCAGCAAGAAAGACAATGTTACTTCTAAATTGTGGGCTCAAAGAGGTCAGCAAGGTGCACAGTGGAAGAAAGTAGAAGTGTTTCTAGGCATTCAGTCACATATACAGGTTGGTAAGCCAAGTAGTTGTGGGGTGACGAGGGAGTGTTTTCATTTTCTTTTTCTTTAATCCTACTTTATTTCCTCCACTCCTAGCTTTTTTTCCCTCCCATTCCTGATATGTTATATGAACGCTTACCACTCTATATCATTTCCATAAGGAATTTAACAGTTCCAGATGTCCTAATTTCTCCCAATCAGACAACCATGTTCTAGGACTTTGTAATTTTAATGCCAACTATGCTGCACTTTCCAATCAGCCTCCTCGTACAAAGAACACCTCCCTTGATTTTACAGATATAATCTCAGAGACTGCAGAGTAATTATGTTACTCTATTTCAAAGCTAATTAAAAAGATAGACTTTTGAAGCACATTGTATTGTTGAACCTTGTTAGAGGTAATAGATTTACCTAATTAAAAAATATTTGGGGGTGGCACGAAATTATATAATGCTCTATTTGTCTTCATGTAGATTACAATAATATTAGGAGAATATGACTTATTCCTATCTATAAATTTAAAATAAGAAGTAGTATGTGTGCTAAAATTGAAGGTAATTACATGCCAAGATAATTGGTGTGTATTTTGTTTCTTATGGGTTATCAAGAAAATAAGAGCTGATGGATGTGTGTGTGTGTGTGTGCGTGTGGTGTGTGCATGTATTTGGCAGAAGGGGATTTTCTTGGAAGATGAGGCTTAGCTATTAAAATTGTAAAGATTTGAATCAGGAGAGTGAGAATCCAGAGGCATTTATGCTGGGGAACATTTTCTTAGTCTTAATTGCATAGGGCTTAATTTCATGAGTTTAGAACTACTTATCTCTAGATAGAAGATATATCTTGGCTAATTATCGCATTTCTAGTCCTCTGTATATAGTAGCCTCTTCTGCTGTGCACAGTCAGTAACTATATATATTCATGGGCTGTGTGAGAGATCAGCCCCTCTCCATTCCAGTGGAAACACCGAACAGCTACTTCTGTGTAAAGGCATTAATACAGCACTGTCCCCAATTTCTTGGAATGGCAGGTGTGATAAAGTCCGTATGTTTTTGGCCTCTCACTGGAGTCCTGTTTTCTTATGGGTCATTTGTAGATAATTTAGGAAATTGATAAGAAATAAGTTCAGCCTGAAGGTGTAATTATTGGACTGTACTTTTATATTGCACAATATGAAATTTATTTTTAAAATGATTCCACCAGTTCATTCCCTAACATCTTTTAATTGAGGGTAGAAGAATCCTCAGCAAGAACATGGAGAAGGTTTTGCTGCTGCTGGACATAGTCTTCTACCCCAGGCAATGAATTCTTAACTAGTTCTGTGCAAGTGGAATATTTGTATAGTAAAATCATATTCAAAATAACATTAGGGGGAATTTCAGCAGGAAGAATCAATTATTAATTAACTTAGCCTTTCTGAAATGTGCTTTCTCATATATTGAAATTTGATTGAAGAGATATACGCCTGTGTTGTTTGAATCTTAAAATTAGATAATAATGGCTTGTGAATATTTGATGTTTTTTGGTGATTCACTCATTCTTTCAATACAGACCTACTAAGCCCCCACTATGTGCAAAGCTCATTACTGTGCACTGGAGATAGACTGATAAGCCAGGCATACTGTCTGTGTTTCTTCCGTTTTTACAGTGTTACCCCTTTCACCTCAGGAAGAGGTGAAACTCTAAACCTTGAGAAAAAGTCAAAGATATGGTTAGAAGTTATATGCAGAATCAACAGTGGGTAGTTTTCAGAGTTTTATTTGGGAGCCCTCAAATGTAAACAGAGTGTTTAATTAAAATAGTTTGATTAACTAGAGCACTTAGTAAGTGCTAAGTACTAGTCTATAAATTTGAAACATTTATTTTAGTTTTTACAGTAATTGTATGATCATTATCCCCTTTTATAGATAGAATACACAATTACCTACACATGAGGGAACTCCTAGTTGTAGACTACAAAATGGCATAGGGAGACTGTCAACAAGGCCAGTTCATTAAGTTCATTAAGTTCATAATCCAAATACTGTGCCATATTACTTTCCAACTTTTCCAGAATAATTGACCCTGCTTTTATTCTACTGAAAAATATATAATTATTTTTTTAAAAAAAGTGTAATCACATTCGGTAGGAAAGTCTATGGAATCTTAACCAACATTTTATGGAGCATTGGGATATAAGCAGGGATTTGATCATTTGGACCTCGCAGGCACCTGAGGGTCCATCTATAGAACTGCACAAGAATAAATTAATAAGGAAACACTTATTATCTGATTCCTTTTTCATAGAACATTGTATCACATATTTAAATGTTTAGAGGCATCCAGAAAATTGAGTACCCTTTTCATTTGTGTAATGGTGTTTCCTTACAAAACACTGGAGTCCTTATTCTTTCTAATTTCACCTCTTCTTAATGACTTCAAACCTCTCAATCAAATTTATATTTCTTTTCCAGCATATCTATTATGAAGAACAGTTTATGTAAATTTGGTATATGAATTTATATGAAAATTGTATTTTTTGTTTTGGTTTTGATAATTTGAGAGGCATGATTTTCAATTCTAAAATCTAATCTTAAAAGGAGAACACAGAGGTTTTCATGGAGACACATGAAAGCATAACACATCCTCAGGAGAAATTGTAATTCTTTTGAGAAAAATGTTTAGATTTGGTCAAAAGGTGTTTGGGAGCTTGAACAATAAATATTTGTATAAAATCACGGAAGTAAATCTGTATTCCTTGTTAACTCATTTTGAATTGTTCTACATTTACTTTAAAAAGTGAATATTTCTTATGTTAATACACAAATACATATTTGGCATGCAGAAAAATTTAATAGAAGCATTCTGAATTAATGTCACTTAGAAATTTGAAACTAAATAATTTGTGACTTCTTGGGTTCTGTGAAACAGTGTTAATTGTTCTTCCAAGCATTGGTAGTGTTACAACTGAAGACAAAATTTCTAAACATTTTAGCAGCTCCTGTTACTAGTTTTAATCATTTCTAATTCATTTGGAGACCATGTTCAGTGGGACCTCCCTGTCAGTGGCACAAATGAGAATTTTGTCAATCACATACATCAAAGGCAAATGAAAATCATTTCCATTCCTAATATGGGGGCAATTTAAAAAAACTCATGGTATTGAGGTTTGATATCTTTCTTTTCACATAGTTGGGGTGGACAGATCTGAGGAGTGGCAACATATTGGTCAAAATAAAGGATGTGGTTGTATCTTTTTTTCTCTTCGTGTGCTTTGTCACCTGATTGACCTCCTTCCTCCCATACAAGGTGCAAGTGAGACCCTAAGAAGGGAGCAGATCTTGTTTTGGATGAGAGAGCTGCAGAAGCAGCACTGGTAGCTTGGTGGCCCCTACTGGTTTTCTTTGCCACCTGTCCTAAAAATCTAGACAAGAGCAGTGCTGTTGCCCCTCCTGCATTTGTGGGATGACCCTCAGGCATCTTGGGTCAGTTTCATGTTGGGGGTAATTTTCTTAGATTCAAACCTGATGTCCTATATTTAAAATTTGCCTCAAATTTTGAATTATTCAACTAAAATTGGATTTCTTTACTTCTTTCCTCTCTTCCTTACCTTTTTTTTTTTTTTTTTAAAGATTGTCTTTAGGGCAAAGCGTGGTATCAGTTACATGGGAGATGTAGCAGTGGACGATATTTCCTTTCAAGATTGTGCCCCCCTACTTAGCCCAGACAGGAAGTGTACTGCTCAAGAATTCACGTGTGCCAACAAGCAATGCATTGCAAAGGACAAGCTGTGTGATTTTGTGAATGACTGCGCTGATAATTCAGATGAGTCTACTTTCATTTGCAGTAAGTGGAAGTGTTCTATTTCCTCCCTTTTCCCTTTGTCTCCTACAACCTTAGCTTGTAAGTAGTGTGTTAGTTGCTGAAACATACAAAGTATGCATAGCCTAGCGGCCAAGGCAGGTAAGGTAATTTACCTATGTAAATACATTTCTTTCTTTCTCTCCATACTTAATTTAGAACTGTAATTCATTTGAAAGTAGTTGGTGGCTTGGTTATGTGTGAGATAATTGGCGATAAATTGAAAAACAGGTGTCTTCAAAGACAAACAGAATGGAAACAGGTATTTTTCATATGAAAGAATGTTTTGGGAAAAAGACAAGCAAAACATCCATCAATGCCAATTCATGCAGGGCTCACTGGCCTCTGTGCTTTGATGCGCTGGAGAGAGTTGTCATTCCTTTGCGTAAATTAAGAGATGTGATAAATGTTAAAAAAAAGAAACCAAAAATATGTACATACCTAGATATTATATTAAACAAAGCAGTCTTCTAAAGGAAATACATATCAGCTATATGATATTATTGTAGGAGATCAACTCATAATAAACAGCACCTATTAAAATATCCTTAGCTAAATGGGCCATGTGTGCTCATTTGGTAAGTCTATAAATTGTGCAACACAGCCTGGTTATTACCTCATTTCATTGCAAATGAGGTGAATACATATTTTTGAAATGAAGGTTGACAAATTATTCTACTTACTAGTAATAATTTCTGAGCAAGAATATTTTAGTTTGAGCCTTTGCTGTTGTTGCTGAACCAAATCTGTGAATATCAGGAACGGTTTCAGTGGAATGAGAGCTCTCATTTATCTAGAGCTTTTAACTTTCAAAGCCATCTCATTTACTAATGTCTGCTGGATCTTCACAGAAGCCCTGAGGGGTGAGTGGGACAGATACTCTTAGTGTATATTGCACAGACAAAGCTGCCAACAGGAGTGCTTAAGATTTTGTCAGAGTTCTTAAGACTGGTATTGACAGAATTGATCCTAGAATCAAGTACTTTATGATTCATTGCTTTGCTCAAGCTACCATACCTCCTCTGTGTAATGCTGAATCTTAACAATATAAAAAAAAGTTGTAGACATAGAAATCCTATTTATATCAAGTAACTGTTCCTTTACTTGTGGATTGTTTCTTACAATATTTCATTATTAGCACGTAGGAACCAAGCAAAAATATTTGGCTAATCTTGAGTTCTGAATTAATATTTATCTTTACCTTATAAATGTTTTCTGCTGCACGTATACTTTCTGCATCAAATGGTTTTTACAATTTCTTCATTGCCATTTTCATTTCAATATCACAGAAATCTATCAAATCTATCAAATAGAGCAGATATTAGGCTTTTGAATTTTATTTCTTATGTTGCCAATCTATCTCTTTCCCCAGATAAAATGTAATGTAATTTTGAAAGTATTGATTTATTTATAGCCAAAGTTTCCCAGAACTCTTTGTATTTAGGTTCTAAATTTGTAAATATTTCTAGGAATGCTTTGTCTGTATTCAGGAAAGGATGCTGATATGCTGACAGAGTCTGAAATGTATAGGAACTTACTGTCGTGGTCATTCTTCCTTTTATGAGCGCAGTAGACACACAGTTACATTAGTTTCGGGTGTACAACATAGTGATTCAGCGGCTCTATACACCATGCTGTGCTCAGCACCAGTGTAGCTGCCTGCCGTCCCACACAGTGCTATTGCAATGCCATCGACTGTAGTCCCAGTGCTGTATTTTTCATCCCCATGACTTACTCAGTCTGTAACAGGAAGTCTGTGTCTCCCAACTGCCCTTCGCCCATCTTGCCCATCCCCCACCCTCTTACCCTCTGGCAACCATCACATAGCTCTCAGTATTTATAGGTTTGGTTCTGCTTTTTGTTTATTTAATTGTTCCATGTTATAGATTCCACATACAAATCATCTGGTATTTGTTGTCTTTCTCTGACTTACTTCACGTAGCATAATACTGATAGTTCTTTTGTATGAAAAATAAAGGTAAAAGTATCATCACACTTTGGAGGAAAAGTTGCACCAGAATGTGTTTTTTGGTGAAGTGATTGCCAAATTACCCTTGTTTAAGGTTTGAGTGAGCTACACATATCAGTAATACTAGAGCAAGAAAGCTGAATTACTTCCAGATATTATATAGAAAAAAGAAAACTTTTTCAGCTCTTAGAACAAATAAACAGCAAGACGTTAGACCTTATAAAAGAGGCCCCATTTTGATACTGGTTCTCCTACATGAGCATGATTATTTATTTATTTATTTGTACATTTTTTTTAGATTGTTATGTTAGTCACTATACAGTACATCATTAGTTTTTGATGTAGTGTTCCAAGATTCATTGTTGATGTATAATTTTTTAAGTAACATTGCTTAAATACTATGTATTTTTAAAAATTTACCTATAATCTCATTTTATAATATTAAACATTTTAAAGTGGCTAACATATGCCATATGCATTATGAGTTGTTATCCTGTGTATACTGTAAACTTTGATGCTCTGATTAGTCCCAGAAGAATAGGAAGGGAAAAAATAATCTTAAAAATTACCATAGCAACTGATTGCAGAAATTTGGGTGACAACCAATCAAAAATCCAGCCTTGAGTTCTGTAGTACTTGGGGTTTTGTTTTTTGTTTTATTTAGAATCCTACGTAAAGTCTGATTGAATATCACAACTCTAAGAAAATTTCTGAAATATCATTAGGTAGAAATACACCACGGAGGAATAGCAGAATGATTTTAAAACTCCTTTTAAGGGAATGGAATATCTCTGATGCAAAGGAAGAGAATAATCTTTTATAAAATAGTAGTACCTGCTGCTTTAATTTTCTATAGATCAGTATAGACTCTGAAAACAAAATCTGGCAGAAAAATTAAAATGTTATTTTTGGCTTTACTATATAAATATCATGTCTAAAATATGGGACATAGTAAACAAGAAGAAAGGAATATGTATGTCTGACAACTCTAAAATCTTATTTGAACATACCTTTGCCAATGATATAGAAGCTTGTTCAGAAAGCATCCATATTTTTTGTTTCAACATATAGTCTAATTAGCATATTTATTGTTCATACATAATTAAGAGTGTCTCAGGCATACTGAAAGTAATTTAATTCTGTTCCATGATTAGTAAGAATGCTGGATATTTACTCAACATAATTAGTAAGGAATCTGAACCTAATGGGCAAAGGTAACACTGTATTTACCATCTGTAGATACCTATTTTTTGAAACATACACAGTATATTTATCAAAAAGAGATTATATTATTGTTAAACATTAAGGAAATTTTTAATGCTTTAAAATGGATTAAAGTGGCACATTATGTCTTTTAATTAGATTGGAAATCAATTAGAAAAAGCTGGAAAATACCTATTGGTTAGGAAAAAACACACTTTTAGTAACCTCTTCCTCCCCTCCAATAAAAAAATTATAGTAAATTAGAAATGTTTTAACTATTAAAAACAATGCACACAAATCTTGTGGGATTTAGCCTAGTGAATACATAGAGAAGAATTTATAGATATTAGAAACTAATATATAGTTTATATTAGTTCATATTAGAAACTAATATAGAAACTTTATATAGAAATCTTATATTAGAAGCTAATTAGCTAATGTGCAATTAATGGAAAAGAACATAGAAAAAAGACAGAGGCTTTGGAAAGGCATAAAATTTTTTTTAAATTAATTTTATTTTTTATAAACATATATTTTTATCCCCAGGGGTACAGGTCTGTGAATCACCAGGTTACACACTTCACAGCACTCACCATAGCATATACCCTCCCCAGTGTCCATAATCCCACCCCTCCTCCCAACCCCCCTCCCCCATCAACCCTCAGTTTGTTTTGTGAGATTAAGAGTCACTTATGGTTTGTCTCCCTCCCAATTCCATCTTGTTTCATTTACTCTTTCTCTACCCCTTAACCCCCATGTTGCATCTCCTATCCCTCATATCAGGGAGATCATATGATAGTTGTGGAAAGACATAAAATTTTAAAACCCCATCAAAGGAGGTGGAGAAAACAGAGCAAATAAATCTAACACATATTTATTGAGAAGTTATATGTTAAGCTGTGTTGGAGACACCTAGTTTATGTCAGTAAGTAAAACAAAAAAAATGGTTTTTCTCATCTTCTGTATTTAAACAAAAAATGTTCTCTCTCTCTCTCCTCCATCTTCCACCTACCCCCACATTTGTCTATAAAATAATTATAGAGTTTTTAAAAGGTGACAAGTGCTATGGGAAAATAAAGAGTAAACTAAGGGAGACCATAAATGGGGGGAGGGCAAATGGTAATGTTAAGGAAATTTGGCTGTCTCTGGTCTGGGACTTAGCTAACACTTGTTATTTATTATTCTTGTTATAATTTCTTTTAAAAAAATATAGCCATTATAGTACATTATAGAGTGGAATCTCATTGTGATTTAGATTTGTCATTCCCTACTGACAGATAATGTTAAGCATCATTTTTTGCACTTAATGGCTATTTGTGTATCTTTTAGGAAAAATGTCTATTGAAATCCTTTTGCTTGTCTTTTTAATGGATTGTTTGTTTTTTGTTGTTGAGGTATAGGAGTAATTTATATATTTTAGATCTTAAACCCTTATCAAATATAATCAAATATATGATTTGCAAATAATCTTTGCAGTTCATCTTTTCTGATGGAGGCATACTACTCCATTGTGTATATGGACCATATCTTCTTTATCCATTCGTCTGTTGAAGGGCATCTTGGTTCTTTCCACAGTTTAGTGACTGTGTCCATTGCTGCTATGAACACTGGGGTACAAATGGCCCTTCTTTTCACTACATCTGTATCTTTGGAGTACATACCAGTAGTGCAATTGCAGGGTCATAGAGTAGCTCTATTTTAAATTTCTTTCTTTTTTTTTTTCTTTAAGATTTTATTTATTTATTTGACAGACAGAGACCACAAGTAGGCAGAGAGGCAGACAGAGACCCACAAGTAGACAGAGAGGCAGGCAGAGAGAGAGGAGGAAGTAGGCTCCCCACTGAGCAGAGAGCCCGATGTGGGGCTCGATCCCAGGACTCTGAGATCATGACCTGAGCCGAAGGCAGAGGCTTTAACCCACTGAGCCACCCAGGTGCCCCTATTTTTAATTTCTTGAGGAATCTCCACACTGTTTTCCAAAGTGGCTGCACCAGCTTGCATTCCCACCAACAGTGTAAGAGGGTTCCTCTTTCTCCACATCCTCTCCAACACTTGTCATTTCCTATCTTGTTAATTTTGGTCATTCTGACTGGTGTAATGTGGTATCTCAATGTGGTTTTGATTTGAATTTCCCTGATGGCTAACGATGAACATTTTTCATGTGTCTGTTAGTCATTTTGTATGTCTTCTTTGGAGAAGTGTCTGTTCATGTCTTCTGCCCATTTTCTGACGTGATTATCTGTTTTGTGTGTGTTGAGTTTGAGGAGTTCTTTATGGATCTTGGATATCAGCCTTTGGTCTGTAGTGTC
Source organism: Lutra lutra (assembly GCF_902655055.1). Taxonomy (NCBI): domain Eukaryota; kingdom Metazoa; phylum Chordata; class Mammalia; order Carnivora; family Mustelidae; genus Lutra; species Lutra lutra. The sequence continues at coordinate 20,611,977 of NC_062285.1, read as the reverse complement.
ATTTGTGAATATCTTCTCCCATTCTGTGGGTTGCCTCTTTGTTTTGTTGACTGTTCCTTTGCTGTGCAGAAGCTTTTGATCTTGAAGAAATCCCAAAAGTTCATTTTCACTATTGGTCATTATTGTTTCCTTTGCCTTTGGAGACCTATCTTGAAAGAAGTTGCTGTGGCCGATGTCAAAGAGGTTACTGCCTATGTTCTCCTCTAGGATTTTGAGAGATTGCTGCCTCATGTTGAGGTCTTCTATCCATTTCAAGTTTATCTTTGTGTGTTGTGTAATAGAATGGTCAAGTTTCATTTTTCTACACATACTGTCCAATTTTCCCAGCACCAGAGCCCAGGACCTGACAGATTCCCTGAAGAATTCTACCAAACATTCAAGGAAGAAATAATACCTATTCTCCTGAAGCTGTTTCAAAAAATAGAAACAGAAGGAAAACGTCCAGACTCTTTTTATGAAGCCAGCATTACCCTTATCACCAAACTAGGCAAAGGTCCCACCAAAAAGGAGAATTTCAGACCAGTATCCCTGATGAATATGGATGCCAAGATTCTCAACATGATCCTAGCTAATAGGATCCAACAGTACATTAAAAAAGATTATCCACCATGACCAGGTGGGATTTATCCTTGGGATGCAAGGGTGGTTCAACATTCGCAAATCAATCAATGTGACAGAATAATAAAAGAGAGAAGAATCACATGGTCCTCTTTAGTTGATGCAGAAAAAGCATTTGACAAGATACAGCATCCTTTCTTGATTAAAATGATCAAAGTATAGGGATAGAGGGAACATTCCTTAACTTCATAAAATCTGTCTGTGAAAAACCCACAGCAGATATCATCCTCAATTGGGAGAAGCTGGCAGCCTTCCCTTTGAGATCAGGGACACGGCAAGGATGTCCACTCTTGCCACTGTTATTCAACATAGTACTAGATGTCCTAACAACAGCAATCAGACAACAAAAAGAAATAAAATATTCAAATTGGCAAAGAAGAAGTCAAGCTCTCTCTCTTCACAGATGACATGATACTTTATATGGAAAACCCAAAAGACTCCACCCCCAAACTACTAGAACTCATACAGCAATTCAGTAATGTGGCAGGATACAAAATCAATCTATGTACAGAAATCAGTTGCTTTCTTATACACTAACAATGAAAATATAGAAAGGGAAATGACAGAATCGATTCCATTTACTAGAACACCAAGAACCATAAGATACTTGGGAATAAACCTAACCAAAGAGTTAAAGGATCTGTACTCAAAGAACTACAGAACACTCATGAAAGACATTGAAGAAGACACACAAAAATGGAAGACCATCCGTGCTTATGGATCAGAAGACTAAACATTGTTAAAGTGTCTATACAGCCTAGAGCCATCTATACTTTCAGTGCCATCCTGATCAAAATTCTACTGGCTTTTTCGAAAAGCTGGAACAAACAATCCTAGAATTTGTATGGAACCAGAAGAGACCCCGAATTGCAAAGGAAATGTTGAAAAAGAAAAAGCTGGGGGCATCACATTGACTGATTTCAACCTTTCCTACAAAGCTGTGATCACCAAGACAGCATGGTACTGGCACAAAAACAGACACATAGACCAATGGAACAGAGTAGAGAGCCCAGATATGGACCCTCAACTCTATGGTCAAGTACTCTTTTTCTGTTTTTAAAGGCAGTTTTAGGTTCATAGCAAATCAGAGCTCCCATATATGTACAATCTTTCCTAATATCAGGGTCCCCCACTGAAGTGGTGATCTCTTATGATCAGTGAGCCTACATTGATGTATCATTATCCCTCACAGACCATAGTTTACTTGGGTTCCCTCTTGGTGAAAGGACATTTGATAAACAATATTGCATACTCTTATGCTGAATTATTAATAGCAGCCTTATTTGAGTCATTACAAATATTTTAAAGCACATTTTCCCTTCTGAATTAAGTTTTCCTCAAAATAGTAGGTTTTAGAAATATTAGTGTGCAATTTAACACTGTGAAAAAAAATCTGAACTCTGATACTCAAATCTGGATCCATGGATAAACAGCTCTTAGAATTCAGTACCCACCCCAGAATCATAAATTGTATTTTAATGACAACCTCCAATGAGTCACATGTACATTAAAACTTGAGAAGCACTAGCCTAAACAATAGAAAACTTTGAAAAGGGTGAAAGGAGAGCTATATTTTGTTCTTTATTTCCTTATTGACATATGCACAGATATAGGTTTTTTAACCAGTGACAGTAGTGTTTGAAATTTAAAAAAAAAAGTCATTCTGTGTATATCTTCTTGATGAGTTTAATTAATACAGTTATATTGAAGTCAAGGTTTAGTGTTTATGTATATGATTACTAGCTATAATTTATTGGAGGTATTAAGAAAAAAATTTAAAATGAAAATTTACTCATTCAGTAATATTTATTCAACATCTATTATGTGCCAGGGTTCTAATTATTTGGATGTGGTGAAGAGTGTAGACAAATTTCCTGCTTTCCAGGAGCTTCTGTTGTTGTTGGTAGTGGTGCAGAGGGACACAAACTTAAGCAAAATAAGTAAAATGACACAGTGTATTTCATAACAGTAAGTGGTCTAATGAAATGTAAAATAGCAAAAAGTAGGAAAGAAAACATTTGGAATGGTGGCTATGGTTTTAAATAGGCCAGTCAGAGACATCCTCTTTAAGAAGTTGCCATTCAAATAAAGAACGAAAAAAATAATAGATTAAGCTAAGTGATATCAGGTATTTGTGCCAGAATTTTTAAAAACACTCAAAAATATTTAAAGAGTCAGCCATCATGAAAACACAATCCTTTCTATATTATCACCTTGTCAGTAGCAATGTCTTTTGGTTTCCATACATGTGTAACTATAATTTCCTGATGTAGTTATCCTTCAGAATTTTTTCTTTGTGAACATTTGTTTTGAGTTGACTTATATTCTGACTGCCTTCTCTCACTTGTTATAGCAGAATATTTTCATTTTTTTTTTTTTTAAAGATTTTATTTATTTATTTGTCAGAGAGAGAGAGGGAGAGAGAGCAAGCACAGGCAGACAGAATGGCAGGCAGAGGTAGAGGGAGAAGCAGGCTCCCCGATGAGCAAGGAGCCCGATGTGGGACTCGATCCCAGGATGCTGGGATCATGACCTGAGCCGAAGGCAGCTGCTTAACCAACTGAGCCACCCAGGCGTCCAGAATATTTTCATTTTTTAATAAAAAGATGAATTTGGGGGTAGGGGGAATGGCCTGATACTATTATATATATTTTACTTGTTGCTCACTGTGGAATTATGTATATTACTTCTCTGCCATATCCGGTTCAGTATTCCCTCTGAAACATTTAGCATATCCAAATTTGTGCTCAGTCATGGCAAAAAATGAAATTGAAAGCATAGGGTCACCCAGTTGGAGGGCAACTGTGCAGTAATGCACATCACTGAAAACCACTGACCTAGACAATTACTTCGTTCTTTGTCAATAGTCATGTAAAATTTAACCAAGCATTTTGTAATTAACGCTTGCATCTCTGACATGTACTTTTCATTTATGTATTGGGTTAACATTGGGTACCTCAGATATAAGTGGCCCTGGAGCATAAACAAACAAAAACAAGGTATTACCTAAGTAACTGTGAACTCGTCTAGTAAAAGAGATAATGAGATAATGAGAGTTAGAATAAGGTACAGATCACTTTTAGAGGGGACAAGGAGAGATAATTTAGTTATATATAAAATACTAATCCCAGCATGAGCTTTCAAAAGTAATACATCACCTTGAAAACAGCTAGTGTGTTTTTAGAGACTTTATTAATCATGGACTGTGAATAACTTAAGTTTTCTTTGGGAGATTATGTGAGAACGTAGGTCAGGTATCATAATGTTATTTTAAAAAACAGGCTTCTGGTGAAGGATCAATTGTCTTAAGCATCAGAAATTCATTACTGTAGACTGTAGCTGAATGACTGGGATTCAGAAAGCTCTCATAGTCTTTCCCAAATTACCAGTACTGGTCCCTGCTCTCTCTAAGCCAGTGTTTTTAAAAAAAAAATTTTTTTTTTTAATTTATTTGACAGAGATCACAAGTAGGCAGAGAGGCAGGCAGAGAGAGAGGAAGGAAGCAGGCTCCCTGTGAGCAGAGAGCCTGATGCGGGGCTCGATCACAGGACTCTGGGATCATGACCTGAGCAGAAAGCAGAGGCTTTAACCCACTGAGCCACCCAGGCACGCCCCCCAAGCCAGTGTTTTAAGTGATGGGTGTTAGGGTAGTTTTGTCTATATTATGAAATCAAGTAGTTTATCAGGAAAGAAACAATTTATGTGTTAGGAGCATCTTTCAATCAATTTACGCTTGTAAATTTTCAAAAAGTTGGTATTATCAGCGGGGTTTTCCAAATTAGCCCCCAAAACCCTTTTCGTATGGGAACGATTATATTCTGTATAGAGCATTTGTTTTGTGAAACTGTCTGGAAAATGTTGCTTAGAGAATTTATTATTAGTACCTGATAAAATAAGGAAATGCAAAGGAAGTTAAATTCCTAATGTCACTCAGTGATAATTGGAAAATGACATGAATTTTTTAACTTCGAATTTTGAAGTAATTACAAATTCATAGGAAGTTTCAGAGGTAGTAGAGAGAAATCTGTGTGCCCTTCATGCATTTCCCTCAGTGATACTATAGTATAATATTAAAACTGGGAAACTGGGAAACTGACATTGGTTTGATGTACATGTATAATTCTTCATTACTTTATTTTGTCCATAAATTCACGTAATCATTACCACAGTCAAAATATTCTATCCCCATGAAGATCTTCCTTGAGCAAATCCTTTATAGTTAAACTCCTACCATTCTTATCTTAGCCTTGGGAAACTGTTACTTGTTTCCCTTTGTTTATCGTTTGTCATTTTGAGAAACTTATGTAAATGGAACCATATAGTATGTGACCTTTTGAGACTTTTTCTCATTCAGCATAATCTTCTTGTGATCCATCAAAAGTGTTGTGTGCATAAGTCATATTTCTTTTTTTATTACTGAGTCATGTCCTATGGCATGGATGTAACAGACCATGATACTGTGTTTCAGAGCAGCTGTGTTCTTTTATATTACCACCAACAGTGCCTGAGAGATCCAGTTTCTCTGCTGCTTTGTGAACATTTGGTATTTGCACTGTTTTCATTTTTGTTTTATTGATGTGGAGTAATACCTAATCATGGTCTTAATTTGCATTTTCTTGATAGCTCGTGACATTGAACATCTCTTATGTTTCTTTACCATGTAGATATATCCTCTTTGGCAAAATGTTTCTTCATGACTTTTGCCTATTTTCTAATTTAATTTTTTAAACTGTTGAGTTTTGAAGGTTTTTTTTTCTTGATATACATTACAGATATAAGTCCTTTGACAGATAAGTGAATGCAAATATTTTCTCCCAGGCTTTAGATTGTCTTTTCATTCTCTTAAAAGGAAAAGAGCACACATTTTAATTTTATTTTGATACAGTCCTATTTATTGATCTTTCCTGTTAGGAATCATGCTTTTGATAGCGTATGTGAAAACACTTCACCGAGTTCTAGGTCACAGGTTTGTTTCCCACCTTCCCCCTCATATTTTCTTCTTAAAATTGTATAGTGTTATATTTTATATTTAAGTTCATGACTCATTTTTTTAAATTTTCATATATGGTGTGAGATTTAGGCCAAGATTTTTTTCCCCCGTGATTATCTAATTCCTGCAGCACTGTTGACAAGACTGCTCTCTCTTCATTTGACTGGTTTTATATCCTTGCCAAGGATTGGCTGTACTTATGTGAAGCTATTTCTGGGTTCTCTGTTCTGTTTTACTGATCAAAGATTTTATTCTTCTATCAATACCATAGTTTTATTAACTAAAACTAACAGTATAATAAATCTTGAAATTGGGGCGAGTGATTCCTCCTAATTCATTCTTCTTTTCAAAATCAGTTATGTTATTCTAGTTGGACTTTTCATATAAATTTTAGAAAAATCCTGTCTATATCTATAAATAATATTTTATTAGTTTTGATAAGAATTTCATTAAACGCATATATCAGTTTGGGAGTAGTAACATACTTCATATGTTGAGTATTCCAGTCCATGAGCACAGTATGTCTCTTCATAATTTACATTTCCTTTTTTAATCAGTATTTTAGTTTTCAGCATAGAAGTCCTATACATATTGTTGGGGAAGAAGAATTTTCTCTGCCATTCAAAATCCTTCCAGTTGGACTGAGAATCAAATTGACATAAGACAGATTAACAGGAGAAAATATAATTTAATTGAACATATATAAGGATTCCACACAGACATGGAAATTCCAAAGACAGTGAGGTAACATGGTGCTTACATGGACTAAGGAGATGAATAGGGGTCCGAGGTTACAAAGGGGAGAAAGACTATTAGCAGGAAAGTGGCAGGAGATGTTTGGGAAACAAAGGTTGCCCTATTATGTAGATGAGTTTCTTAGGTAATAGAGGAATCTGTATTAATAACTCTCTTCATAGTACAAAAGTGCATCCATATTGTGACAAATGGTAGGATTTCCTCATTTTTCATGGCCAAATAATATTCCTGTGTGTGTGTGTGTGTGTGTGTAATTTTTTTATTTATTGTAGATAATATTGCTGTGAATATGGGGGTGCAGTTATCTCTCAAGTTAGTGTTTTTGTATCCTTTGGATATATTCCCAGAAATAGAATGGTTAGGTCATATAGTAGTACTATTTTTAATTTATTGAAAATCCTCCATACTGTTTTCCATAGTGTCTCTAACAATTTTTCAATCTTACCAACAGATAGAAGTTCCCCATTTTCTCTCCATTCATTCCAGCATTTGTTGTCTCTTGTCTTTTTGATGATGGCAATTCTATATGCATGAGGGGATAACTCATTGTGGTTTTTATTTGCGTTTCCCTAATGACCAGTAATGTTGAGCATCTTTTCATGTACCTGTTGGCCTTTTTAAAAAATATCTTCTTAGGAGACATGTCTCTTCAGATTCTTTGCCCATTTTTTAATTGTTTTTTTTTTGTTGTTGTTTTGTTTTGTTTTGGTTTTGCTATTAAGCTTTATGAGTTCTTTATATATTAGGGATATTAACCCCTTATCAGATATATAGTTTACAGATATTTTTCCCATTCTGTAGGTTGTCTTTTCATTTTGTTGAAGATCTCCTTCAGTGTACAGAAACTTTTTAGTTTGATGTAGTCCCATTTTTTAATTTTTTATTTTATTTCTTGTGCTTTTGGTGTCATTTCCAAAACTCATTACCAAGACCTGTGCCAAGCAGGTTTATTTCTGTGTGTGTGTGTGTGTTTAAGGGTATCTTGGTTTCAGGTCTTACATTTAAGTCTTTAATTTATTTTGAGTTAATTTTTGTGACTGGTGTAGAATTGGACTAGGTCGAATTTCATTCTTTTACATGTGAATATCCAATCGCCCCAACATCATTTACTGAACAGACTATTCTTTATAGTGTATTCTTGTCTCCCTTGTCAAAAATGAGTTAACCTTACGTGCTTGGGTTTATGTTAGGACTCTCATTCTGTTTCATTCATCTACTTGTCTGTTTTTCTGCTAGTATCATACTGTTTGGGTTATTATAACTTTATACTATAGTGTAGTCAGGAAGTATGATGCCTCCTGCTTTGTTGTTCTTTCTCATATTTTCTTTGGTTTCTAGGGGTCTTTTTGTGGCTCCATATAAATTTTAGGAGTGCTTTTTCTACTTCTGTAAAAAAAATTATGTCAGAATATTGATAATTTTGGTAGGATATGCATCGTGAAGCAATAGACAGCTTTTGGTAGTATTGATATATTAAAAATATTAATTCTTCCAGTACATGAGCATGGGATACCTTTCCATTTATTTGTGTCTTTTAAAAATTTCTTTCATCAGTGTTTTGTACTTGTCAGAGGAGAGATTTTTCACCTCCTTAGTTAAATTTATTCTTAAGTATTTTACTATTTTTGAAGTTGTAAATGGGATACATTTCTTTTTTTTTTTTTTAAGATTTTCTTTATTTGTCAGAGAGAGCAAAGCAGGGGGAGTGGCAGGTAGAGGGAGAGGAGGAACAGGTGTCCTCGTTTTTACTTTTTCATTTCTTTTCTTTTTCTTTTTCTTTTCTGAAAATTCATTGATGGGGAGCCCGGGTGGCTCAGTTGGTTGTGTCTGCCTTTGGCTCAGGTCATGATCACAGGGTCCTCGGACCGAGCTCCACATTGGGCTCCCTGTTCAGCGGAAAGCCTGCTTCTCCCTCTACCTCTGCCCGCTTTGGTCTTTCTCTCTCTCTGAGAAATAAATAAATTAATTCTTTTTTTATTTTTTTAAATTTTTTATTTTTTCAGCATAACAGTATTCATTATTTTTGCACCACACCCAGTGCTCCATGCAATCCGTGCCCTCTACAATACCCACCACCTGGTGCCCCCAACCTCCCACCTCCCACCCCTTCAAAATTCTCAGATCGTTTTTCAGAGTCCATAGTCTCTCATGGTTCACCTCCCCTTCCAATTTCCCTCAACTCCCTTCTCCTCTCCATCTCCCCTTGTCCTCCATGCTATTTGTTATGCTCCACAAATAAGTGAAACCATATGATAATTGACTCTCTCTGCTTGACTTATTTCACTCAGCATAATCTCTTCCAGTCCTGTCCATGTTGCTACAAAACTTGGGTATTCATCCTTTCTTTCTTTCTTTTTTTTTTTTTTACAGCTTTATAAACATATATTTTTAACCCCAGGGGTACAGGTCTGCGAATCGCCAGGTTTACACACTTCACAACACTCACCATAGCACATACCCTCCCCAATATCCATAACCCCACCCCCTCTCCCAACCCCCTCCCCCCATCAACCCTCAGTTTGTTTTGTGAGATTAAGAGTCACTTATGGTTTGTCTCCCTCCCAATCCCATCTTGTTTCATTTACTCTTCTCCTACCCCCTCAACCCCCCATGTTGCATCTCCTCTCCCTCATATCAGGGAGATCATATGATAGTTGTCTTTCTCTGATTGACTTATTTCACTAAGCATGATACCCTCTAGTTCCATCCACGTCGTCGCAAATGGCAAGATTTCATTTCTTTTGATGGCTGCATAGTATTCCATTGTGTATATATACCACATCTTCTTTATCCATTCGTCTGTAGATGGACATCTAGGTTCTTTCCATAGTTTGGCTATTGTAGACATTGCTGCTATAAACATTCGGGTGCACGTGCCCCTTCGGATCACTACGTTTGTATCTTTAGGGTAAATACCCAGCAGTGCAATTGCAGGGTCATAGGGTAGTTCTATTTTCAACATTTTGAGGAACCTCCATGCTGTTTTCCAGAGTGGTTGCACCAGCTTGCATTCCCACCAACAGTGTAGGAGGGTTCCCCTTTCTCCGCATCCTCGCCAGCATCTGTCATTTCCTGACTTGTTCATTTTAGCCATTCTGACTGGTGTGAGGTGATATCTCATGGTGGTTTTGATTTGTATTTCCCTGATGCCGAGTGATATGGAGCACTTTTTCATGTGTCTGTTGGCCATCTGGATGTCTTCTTTGCAGAAATGTCTGTTCATGTCCTCTGCCCATTTCTTGATTGGATTCTTTGTTCTTTGGGTGTTGAGTTTGCTAAGTTCTTTATAGATTTTGGACACTAGCCCTTTATCTGATATGTCATTTGCAAATATCTTCTCCCATTCTGTCAGTTGTCTTTTGGTTTTGTTCACTGTTTCCTTTGCTGTGCAAAAGCTTTTGATCTTGATAAAATCCCAAAAGTTCATTTTTGCCCTTGCTTCCCTTGCCTTTGGTGATGTTCCTAGGAAGATGTTGCTGCGGCTGACGTCGAAGAGGTTGCTGCCTGTGTTCTCCTCGAGGATATTGATGGATTCCTTTCTCACATTGAGATCCTTCATCCATTTTGAGTCTATTTTCGTGTGTGGTGTAAGGAAATGATCCAATTTCATTTTTCTGCATGTGGCTGTCCAATTTTCCCAACACCATTTATTGAAGAGGCTGTCTTTTTTCCATTGGACATTCTTTCCTGCTTTGTCGAAGATGAGTTGACCATAGAGTTGAGGGTCCATTTCTGGGCTCTCTATTCTGTTCCATTGATCTATGTGTCTGTTTTTGTGCCAGTACCATGCTGTCTTGATGATGACAGCTTTGTAATAGAGCTTGAAGTCCGGAATTGTGATGCCACCAACTTTGGCTTTCTTTTTCAATATTCCTTTGGCTATTCGAGGTCTTTTCTGGTTCCATATAAATTTTAGGATTATTTGTTCCATTTCTTTGAAAAAAATGGATGGTACTTTGATAGGAATTGCATTAAATGTGTAGATTGCTTTAGGTAGCATAGACATTTTCACAATATTTATTCTTCCAATCCAGGAGCATGGAACATTTTTCCATTTCTTTGTGTCTTCCTCCATTTCTTTCATGAGTACTTTATAGTTTTCTGAGTATAGATTCTTAGTCTCTTTGGTTAGGTTTATTCCTAGGTATCTTATAGTTTTGGGTGCAATTGTAAATGGGATGGACTCCTTAATTTCTCTTTCTTCTGTCTTGTTGTTGGTGTAGAGAAATGCAACTGATTTCTGTGCATTGATTTTATATCCTGACACTTTACTGAATTCCTGTACAAGTTCTAGCAGTTTTGGAGTGGAGTCTTTTGGGTTTTCCACATAGAGTATCATATCATCTGCGAAGAGTGATAGTTTGACTTCTTCTTTGCCGATTTGGATGCCTTTAATTTCCTTTTGTTGTCTGATTGCTGAGGCTAGGACTTCTAGTACTATGTTGAATAGCAGTGGTGATAACGGACATCCCTGCCGTGTTCCTGACCTTAGCGGAAAAGCTTTCAGTTTTTCTCCATTGAGAATGATATTTGCGGTGGGTTTTTCATAGATGGCTTTGATAATATTGAGGTATGTGCCGTCTATCCCTACACTTTGAAGAGTTTTGATCAGGAAGGGATGCTGTACTTTGTCAAATGCTTTTTCAGCATCTATGGAGAGTATCATATGGTTCTTGTTCTTTCTTTTATTAATGTGTTGTATCACATTGATTGATTTGCGGATGTTGAACCAACCTTGCAGCCCTGGAATAAATCCTACTTGGTCGTGGTGAATAATCCTTTTAATGTACTGTTGAATCCTATTGGCTAGTATTTTGGCGAGAATTTTTGCATCTGTGTTCATCAAGGATATTGGTCTGTAGTTCTCTTTTTTGTTGGGATCCTTGTCTGGTTTTGGGATCAAGGTGATGCTGGCCTCATAAAATGAGTTTGGAAGTTTTCCTTCTATTTCTATTTTTTGGAACAGTTTCAGGAGAATAGGAATTAGTTCTTCTTTAAATGTTTGGTGGAATTCCCCCGGGAAGCCGTCTGGCCCTGGGCTTTTGTTTGTTTGGAGATTTTTGATGACTGTTTCAGTCTCCTTACTGGTTATGGGTCTGTTCAGGCTTTCTATTTCTTCCTGGTTCAGTTGTGGTAGTTTATATGTCTCTAGGAATGCATCCATTTCTTCCAGATTGTCAAATTTGTTGGCGTAGAGTTGCGCATAGTATGTTCTTATAATTGTCTGTATTTCTTTGGTGTTCGTTGTGATCTCTCCTCTTTCATTCATGATTTTATTCATTTGGGTCCTTTCTCTTTTCTTTTTGATAAGTCTGGCCAGGGGTTTATCAATCTTATTAATTCGTTCAAAGAACCAGCTCCTAGTTTCGTTGATTTGTTCTATTGTTTTTTTTGGTTTCTATTTCATTGATTTCTGCTCTGATCTTTATGATTTCTCTTCTCCTGCTGGGTTTAGGGTTTCTTTCTTGTTCTTTCTCCAGCTCCTTTAGGTGTAGGGTTAGGTTGTGTACCTGAGACCTTTCTTGTTTCTTGAGAAAGGCTTGTACCGCTATATATTTTTCTCTCAGGACTGTCTTTGTTGTGTCCCACAGATTCTGAACCGTTGTGTTTTCATTATCATTTGTTTCCATAAATTTTTTCAATTCTTCTTTAATTTCCTGGTTGACCCATTCATTCTTTAGAAGGATGCTGTTTAGTCTCCATGTATTTGGGTTCTTTCCAAATTTCCTCTTGTGACTGAGTTCTAGCTTTAGAGCATTGTGGTTTGAAAATATGCAGGGAATGATCCCAATCTTTTGATACCGGTTGAGACTTGATTTAGGACCAAGAATGTGATCTATTCTGGGGAATGTTCCATGTGCACTAGAGAAGAATGTGTATTCTGTTGCTTTGGGATGAAATGTTCTGAATATATCTGTGATGTCCATCTGGTCCAGTGTGTCATTTAAGGCCTTTATTTCCTTGTTGATCTTTTGCTTGGATGATCTGTCCATTTCAGTGAGGGGAGTGTTAAAATCCCCTACTATTATTGTATTCTTGTCGATGTGTTTCTTTGAATTTGTTATTAATTGGTTTATATAGTTGGCTGCTCCCACGTTAGGGGCATAGATATTTAAAATTGTTAGATCTTCTTGTTGGACAGTTCCTTTGAGTATGATATAGTGTCCTTCCTCATCTCTTATTATAGTCTTTGGCTTAAAATCTAATTGATCTGCTATAAGGATTGCCACTCCTGCTTTCTTCTGATGTCCATTAGCATGGTAAATTCTTTTCCACCCCCTCACTTTAAACCTGGAGGTGTCTTCGGGTTTAAGATGAGTTTCTTGTAGGCAACATATAGATGTTTTTTTTTTTTTAAAGACTTTATTTATTTATTTGACAGAGAGAGATCACAAGTAGACGGAGAGGAAGGCAGAGAGAGAGAGAGAGAGGGAAGCAGGCTTCTTGCTGAGCAGGGAGCCCGATGTGGGACTCGATCCCAGGACCCTGAGATCATGACCTGAGCTGAAGGCAGCGGCTTAACCCACTGAGCCACCCAGGTGCCCCGGTTTTTGTTTTTTTTATCCATTCTGATACCCTGTGTCTTTTGATTGGGGCATTTAGCCCATTAACATTCAGGGTAAGTATTGAGAGATATGAATTTAGTGCCATTGTATTGCCTGTAAGGTGACTGTTATTGTATATTGTCTCTGTTTCTTTGTGATCTACTACTTTGAGGGTCTCTCTTTGCTTAGAGGACCCCTTTCAATATTTCCTGTAGAGCTGGTTTGGTATTTGCAAATTCTTTCAGTTTTTGTTTGTCCTGGAAGCTTTTAATCTCTCCTTCTATTTTCAATGATAGCCTAGCTGGATATAGTATTCTTGGCTGCATGTTTTTCTCATTTAGTACTCTGAATATATCATGCCAGCTCTTTCTGGCCTGCCAGGTCTCTGTGGATAAGTCTGCTGCCAATCTAATATTTTTACCATTGTACGTTACAGACTTCTTTTCCCGGGCTGCTTTCAGGATCTTTTCTTTGTCACTAAGACTTGTCAATTTTAGTATTAGGTGACGGGGTGTGGACCTATTCTTATTGATTTTGAGGGGGGTTCTCTGAACCTCCTGAATTTTGATGCTTGTTCCCTTTGCCATATTGGGGAAATTCTCTCCAATAATTCTCTCCAATATACCTTCTGCTCCCCTCTCTGTTTCTTCTTCTTCTGGAATCCCAATTATTCTAATGTTGTTTCGTCTTATGGTGTCACTTATCTCACGAATTCTCCCCTCGTGGTCCAGTAGCTGTTTGTCCCTCTTTTGGTCAGCTTCTTTATTCTCTGTCATTTGGTCTTCTATATCGCTAATTCTTTCTTCTGCCTCATTTATCCTAGCAGTGAGAGCCTCCATTTTTGATTGCACCTCATTAATAGCTTTTTTGATTTCACCTTGGTTAGATTTTAGTTCTTTTATTTCTCCAGAAAGGGCTTTTATATCTCCCGAGAGGGTTGCTTTAATATCTTCCATGCCTTTTTCAAGCCTGGCTAGAACCTTGAGAATCGTCATTCTGAACTCTGGATCTGACATATTACCAATGTCTGTATTGATTAGGTCCCTAGCCTTTGGTACTGCCTCTTGTTCTTTTTTTTGTTGTGAATTTTTCCGCCTTGTCATTTTGTCCAGATAAGAGTTTATGAAGGAGCAAGTAAAATACTAAAAGGGTGGCAACAACCCCAGGAAAATATGCTTTATCCAAATCAGAAGAGATCCCGAATTGTGAGGGGGGAGAAAGGGGATAAAAAGGGGTTCAGAAAGAAAGAAAGAAAGAAAAAAAAGAAACTATTAAAAAAAAGAAAGCCCATAAAGAAAAAATATAAAAAGAGGAAAAAAAAATATATATATATTAGATAAACTATTTAAAAAACGTTAAAAAAAGAAAACGGTAAAAGTTAAAAAAATTTAGCAGAAGATGAAGAAAAGAAAAAGAAAATTGAAAAAGAAAAAAAATTAAATTAATTGCAAGGCTAAAAAATCATGGGGAGAAAGCCATGAGTTCCGTGCTTTGCTTTCTTCTCCTCTGGAATTCCGCCGCTCTCTTTGGTAGGTGAACTTGGTCCTGGCTGGGTTTCCAGTTGATCTTCTGGGGGAGGGGCCTGTTGTGATTCTCAAGCGTCTTTGCCCCAGGCGGAGTTGTACCGCCCTTACCCGGGGCCGTGCTGAGTAATCCGCTCGGGTTTGCTTTCGGGAGCTTTTGTTCCCTGAGCGCTTTCCGTAGAGTTCTGGAAGACGGGAACGAAGATGGCGGCCTCCCGGTCTCCGGCCCGGAGGAGCCAAGAGCCCGGGGCCCCACTCCTCAGTGTGCCCTCAGAGAACAGCGCCCAATGACTCCCGTCACCCTGGCCTCCGGCCGCGCTCTGAGCTGACCGAGCCTGCGACCGGTTCAAGGCAACCCCGAGCTGAGAGTCACTCCTCGGCTCTGTCTCTGTAGCCGGCTTCCCCGTTCTAATACCGGTAATCTCTGCGACACTCAGACACCCCCGATCCTTCTGTGACCCTGTGGGACCTGAGGCCACGCTGTCCCCGCCTGGGCTTCACCCCAGTTAAGCCTCTGGAGCGATGTCCCTCAGCGGAACAGACTTTTAAAAGTCCTGATTTTGCTCCGTTGCTCCGCCGCTCGCCGGGAGTCAACCCCTCCCCCCGCAGTCTATCTTCCCGTCGCTTTGGATTCACTTCTCCGCCAGTCCTACCTTGCAGAAAGTGGTTGATTTTCTGTTTCTGGAATTGCTGTTCTTCTTCTCTTCAATCTCCCGTTGGATTTGTAGGTGTTTGCAATCTTTAGATAAGCTATTTAGCTGATCTCCCGCTACCCGAATTAGTCTCAGCCTGCTACTTCTCCGCCATCTTCAATAAATTAATTCTTAAAAAAAAAAAAAAAGAAAGAAAAGAGAATTCAGTGGTACTGTAAAGAAACACTACTGAATATTATTTTTGTATTCTGCAACTTTCCAGAATTCCTTGATTATATCTAAAATTTTTTGGTCTAGTGTTTGCGATGTTTTATATAAAACCATGTCATCTGTAAATGGAAACAATTTTGCTTCTTTCTTTTTATTTCTGATACATTTTATTTCCTTTCTTGCTTGATGGCTGTGGCTAACATTTCTAATACTGTGGTGAATAGGAGGGGTGGGAGTAGATATCTTTATCTTGTTCCTTAGAGGAAAAGCTTTCAACCTTTCATCATTGAATATGAATATGGGCTTGTCATATATGGCCTTTATTATGTTGAGATATGTTCTTTCTCTATCTAATTTATTGAGTTTTTAATAAAAAATTGATATTGAATTTTCCCACATGATTTTTTGTCTAATGAGATAGATGGTCATATGATTTTTTTAAGAGGTTTTATTTATTTATTTGACAGAGAGAGAGGGAGATCGCAAGTAGAGATAGAGGCAGGTAGGGCGGTGGGGAACAGAGGCAGAGAGCCTGATGCAGGGCTCGATCCCAGGACCCTGAGATCATGACCTGAGCCGAAGACAGAGGCTTCACTCACTGAGTCACCCAGGCGCCCCGGTCATATATTTTTTATTATTCTGCTAATGTGATGTATCACACTGACTTGCATAAATTGAATCATCCTTTCATGCCAGGGATAAAAACCACTTGATGTGGTGAATTTAATGTGCTGCCAAATTCAATTTGCTGGTGTTATACTGAGAATTTTTGCATCTATATTAACAAGGGACATCGGCCTATAGTTTTCTTTTCTAGTAGTAATCTTTTCTGGTTTTGGAATAAAGTTAATTCTGGCCTCCTAAAATATATTTGGGAGTGTTCCTTTCTTCTTGATATTTTGGAAGAATTTGAGAAGGATTGGTATCAATTTTTCTTTAAATGTTTGGTAAAATTCACCAGTGAAATTACGTGACTCTGGATTTTTCTTCATTGCTGGAATTTTTATTAGTAATTCAGTCTTTTTACCGGTAATTGGCCTATTTAGATTTTCAATTTTTTTCATTATTCAGTATTCAGTCTTGGTAAGTTGTATATTTCTAAAAGTTTTTCCTTTCCTTTTGGTTTGTTCAGTGGATGGTGTATATTTCTTTGGAATAGCCTCCTAAATGATCTTTTGATTTCTGTGGTATCCGTTATAATTCTTATAACTTATAATTCTTATAACTTATAATTCTCCATAAATGTTTTCCATTTATAATATTGTTGATTTAGGTTCTTTTTTTCCCTTGGTTGAACGAGCTTAAGATTTGTCAATTTTATTTATCTTTTCAAAGAGCAATTTTTTTTTTTATTTGGTTAATCTTTTTGTTTTCTTCTGTTCTCTATTTTATTTCCTTTCTAATCTTTATTTTTTTCCTTTCTTTTGCTAAATTTGGACTTGATTTGTTCTTTTTTTTTTCCTTAATGGTGTAGAATTAGGTTCTTTATTTGGTATTTTCTTGCTTCTTAATGTAGGTGTTACGTATGTCCCTCTGAGACCTGCTTTTTCTGCATCTCACAAATTCTGGTACATTGGGTTTCCATTTTTGTCTCAACAATATTTTTTGTTTCCCCTTTAGTTTCTTCCTTGAATTACTGCTTGTTCAGGAGGGTGTTGTTCATTTTCATATGTTCATGAGTTTTCTAGTTTTCCTATTTTTATTAATTTGTAGTTTCATGCCATCCTGGTCAAAGAAGATAATTCAGTCTTCTTGAATTCACTAAGGTTTGTTTTGTGATATATCCAAGAGAATCTACTATGTGTACTTGAGAAAACTGTTTATTCTGCTGCTGTTGGATAGGATGTGCTATTTATGTCTTTTAGGTCCATTTGGCCTGTAGTGTTGTTCAAATCCAATATTTCCTTATTGATTCTGTATCTGGATGATCTGTTCTTTGTTAAGAACTAGTATTGTTTGAAATGCCCAAATGTTATTGCATTTCTGTTTATTTCTCCTTTTAGTTCTGTTAGGTTTTACTTTACGCATTTAGGATGCTGCAATCTGGGGCTCATAAATATTTGCACCGTTATATCTTCTTAATGTATGCACTCCCTTATCATTTATAAAATGACCTTCTTTTCTTTTTGTACCATTTTTAAAGTATATTTTGTCTGATAGAAGCATAGCTACCCCTGCTTTTATTATTAAATTTATTATTATCACTATTATTATTATTCTTGGTTACTATTTACTTAAAATATATTTTTCCATCACTTCACTCACAGTTAATGTCTTTAAGGCTAAAGTGAGTCTTTTTTTAGGCTGCATACTGTTGGCTTTTCTCTTGTTTTAGTCCATTCACCCTTTCTAAGTCTTTCAATTGGAGGATTTGTCCACTTACATTACGATAGGTAAGTACTTACTATTGACAATTTGCTCATTGTTTTCTGTATATTTCATAGATTTGTTATTCTTTGTTCTTTACACTGTGTCTTGTATTTTGCTGTCTTTTGATTTCAGTATGCTTGGACATCTTCATTATGTTCTTCTGTGTTTTTATGACAGAATTTCCTTTGTGGTTATCACGAAGCTTACATAAAATTTCTTAAATTGAACACCTTATTTTAAACTGAAAACAATTTAACTTTTATAGAATTAGTACACTCTACACTTTTGCTTTTTCCTTTCTTACATTTTAAAATCATTTATGTCATAATTTACATTTTAAAAATATTGTATAATGAATAACTATTGTAGTTATGGTAATTATACTATATTTTTTAAACCTTTAAACTCGAGTTGTAAATGAATTATGCATCATTATTACCATATTTCAGAATCTAACTATAATTATATAGTTACTATTACCAGTGAGATTTATATTACCTTTTATGTTTTATGTTTTTGTGTTATTAATTAGCATTCTTTTTCTTCCACTCAGTCCCTGTTAACATTTCTTATAAGGCAGATCTGGTGGTAATATACTCCATCAGTTTTTGTTTGTTTGGGAAAATCTTTATCCCACCTCATTTCTGAAGGATGGCTTTACTAGGTATAGATTTGTTGGTTGACATTTATTTATTTATTTATTTATTCAAAATGTTACATATATCATTCCATTCTCTCCTGGCCTGAATAGTTTCTGTTGAAAAATACACCAAAGTCTTATGTAGTTCCCTTTGTTTGTATCTTTTCTCTATTCTTTTTTTTTGCTCTTCAAATTCTTTTTTTGTGTTTGACTTCTGACAATTTAATGATAATTAAATTTTGTCTCATTGTTGCCCTATTAAGTCAGATGTATTCAGGGTCCTTTGGGTGTTATGAATCTGGATGACCAGGTCTTTACCCAGGTTTGGGAAGTTTTCAGCTGTTATTGCTTTAAGTATACTTTCTGTCTTTTTGTCTTTCTCTCCCTTTTCTGGAATTCCTGTAATACAAATATTGCTTCTTTTCATTGTGTTTCATATTCCCATAGGTTTCCTTCACTCCTTTTCATTTTATCTCCGGCTAGATAATTTCCAAAGTCTAATTCTCTAGGTTGTTTATTCTTTTTTTTTATTTTTTTTTAAGATTATTTATTTATTTATTTATTTGACAGAGAGAGAGAGATCACAAGTAGGAAGAGAGGAGGAAGCAGGTTCCCTGCTGAGCAGAGAGCCCGATGCGGGCCTCGATCCCAGGACCCTGAGATCATGACCTGAGCCGAAGGCAGAGGCTTTAACCCACTGAGCCACCCAGGCACCCTAGGTTGTTTATTCTTTCTTCTGTATGGCTGATTGTGCATTTAAACTCTATATTGAATTGTTCAGTTATTATATTTTTCAGGTATGGAATTGTGTGTGTGTGTGTGTGTGTGTGTGTGTGTTTGATGGCTGCTCTTTCCTTAGTAAGCTCAGTTTGGGTTTTTGGGTGTGCCTTCTGGTAATGTCTTTGGGCAGCTGGGGTTTCCCATTTGGTCTACCTTTTGGTGAATCAACTGTTGTTGATTCAACTGTTTGTGCTCTGAGGACCGAGATAGGGGATTGTGCCACTAGCTGGGAATAGCTGGATATGGCTTCCCTACATCCTTATTATGGATTGTGCAGTTCTTTGATTCTGTAGTGAGGCTTATTAAATTTTTGGGAGTGTGTACTATGTTCATTATTAGGTGGGTTATAAAATAGCTTCCCAGCCCTAACTGGGTAGCCAGATAGGAATCGAGAACTTGTATGGCCTCAGATAGGAATCGAGAACTTGTATGACTCTGCTTGGGGTCCTAAATCAGGCCAGAGTGTGCAAAGAATTTGTTGGTCATGTGAAGCTACTAGTTTTGCTCTGCATACAGGAGGAAGTCATGAACTATACTCTCTGTCCACGTGTTCCATACCTAGACCACATTGCATAGCTTCTTACGTGTTCTAGTTAGGTTCTCTGGTCAGATAGGTTGAGATATGTATTCAGTAGGGCCGTAAAGTTGAATCCCTGCCCTAGTACAGCAGGAGAAATAGTTAAAGCCAATAAAAAAGTCTTTGTTGTGTTAAATCAAGCCAGCTTGCACCCCAGCTTTCCTAGCCAGACAGGGCCACTGGCTTTGCTCTGTAGACTGTTGGCTTTACATGCTTGTTTCTTGGTTCAAGCATCACTAACTTACGTAGCTTCCAGGAGTTTTTGCCAGTTCATCTGGTCAGATGGGGCTAGAGACACTCCACAGCAGGTGGGGCTATGTCTGGATGGGATGGGGATGGGTCACTCCAGGCCTTTAGTTTTTTCCATATAGACTTCAAGTCAGGAGGGGCCATGATACACCTTCAGCCTTGGTTATGAATTAGTCCCCCTGCCTGGGCAGTGCAGGGCAACATTTTATGCCTGGTATTGGTGTTGCTCTGGAGATGATCAGCTGTGCCCACCCACTTCTCAGCTCGGGTAGCACCGGGGCACACTGATTCTAGGAGTTATCACCAGTTTTTGTGGTCATATGGGGCTGAAAGACACTCTCCAGAAAGTGTGAAGATGTGATTCAGCTCTTTGCCTGGTTGTAGGCAAACCTGTCTTTGGGGCCAGCTAAACTTCTCCTTTGAGGATCCAAGTCAGGCACATCTGCAACCTTCCACATTTTCTGTTTGGAGTATGTAATGTCTTGATTCTACAGGTGAGCAAAATGCTGGGTGGAATTACTGCTTGGTCACTACAGGTATGAACTCCATCTGTCAAGATCCTTGAGCCTTTTATAAGCCCCTCCCCACTTCTCTGTCAGTGTGTTTCCCAGTGGTTGAGCTCTGATGATTATCCTGTAATCCTTGTGGTGCAGCATCAGAGTAGAAGCTCCTGCAAAACAGACACACAGCATCACTCCTCATTACCTAAATATTTCTCAAAAATCAAATGGGCTTTTTCTATCCATACTCAATAGAAAGTGAAATTATATATCTATAGCTTTTGAATTTCAATAGTCAATATGAGGCTAATTGGTTTTATTTTAAGTAAGATAAAGCAGCCAATATGTAGCTATTTGGTTTTAAGTAATATAAAAATAGTATCTAACTTTTTAAGAGAGTTTTCCATTTAAAATGTGAACAAAAGAAGACCTATTTGCATCTCCTTGATTCCCCCCCGCCCCAACATCTTTTTTCCAGAAATAAACAACATTATATAAAAGAAGGCAAGAAGCTGCATTTGGACTCATATAGTACTACTGCTAGTGAGGACCAGCATTGGCTGTTGAAGGGTTAGGGAGAGTATGTACCCAAGAACATTCTGGGAATTGGTGCTAGTTGACAAATACAGGGTTTTTTTTTTAGTTGTTTCTGATTGTTTTGTGTTCTGTTAATTAAAGGGTCATAGGGCCAAGAAGAAATAGTCACACCTCATTATAAAAGGTTACATTAACTGCAATTTGTTATGACTAGAAATTGGAATATGAATAGTCTATGACCTCCAAGTATACCTCTTCTACAAATTACCAGATAATATTGAATCAGCCAAAGGAAAGTTTCATACCCTACTGATGATAACCAGCTCTGCAATATTATCTAAATGTTGACTGGTAAAACAACAACAAAAAATAGGAACATCAGAAGGAGTAATTCTCCTGAAATGTTTTTATTACATTAGCCCAGATGAAGCAAATATATACATATATATGTATGTGTGTGTATTTATATGTATATATTGTTATACATATCCAACATATTGTAAGAAATTACAGATTGTATAAAATATAAGTAGCAGGCTATAAGAGAAAAGGAAAGAAAAGGTTAAGATGGAATTAGATAAGATGAGATCTTTATGGTATTATCTTAATTAGCCATAAGACAATCTGTAATTTCTTAAAGTCTCTAAGACCTTATAATCAATGAGATAGGACAATAAGAATTATATGAAGAATAATTACAACCTTAAATGAAATTTTGAGCAGGAATGACATTATAGAAGTGTGAATTATTGCTAGGGAGAACAAATTTGAAAACCTTAGGACAGAGAGAAAAATGTTCAAAGATATGAAAGACTGAGAGGAAATAATAGATATGACAGAGGATGAAAATTAGTACTGTGCATAATTGGTTATGATAAGTAAGACAATAGGGCATATGTAGAACAAATAATAGCCAATATATAGGATATATGGTTTTCATTAAATTAAAAGTACTTAAGCTACCTAAAATTAAGTTACACTAATTAAGAACTAAGTTTCCTCATAACTTACAGGAGTAAGTTTTACCAAAGGAATATTGATAGTGATATATGAATGTAGGCATTGATGTAAGTGAATAAAACATGGACAGCAATTTATGATATAGTGAAAGATTAATTCAAAATTTCTGAATCAAAATTATTGAATGTTAAAAGGTGAAATCTAAAATGAAGATGTAATTTTGAAGCTTTCTGCCTCTAATAGGATAACTAAATTTATAAAACAAACTATTTGCTGCATAACAAGAAAAATCTGAAGATCCATATGTTGAACCATATTTCAAAATACCTCTATTTTTCTGATTAGATTAAAAACATACACATTAACTAGTTAATTCATTACAGTTAACCCTTGAAAAACATGAGTCAGGGATGGTGACTCTCTCACACACACAAACACATTTTAATATCCCCATATAACATTTACTCCTGCTAAAATGAACTTGTCGCCTGCAATTGATTGGAAGCCTTACTGATAACGTGAACAGTCTATTAACAATATTTTGTATGTTAAAGTTAGAGGAAAGGAAATGTTATGAAGAAAATCATAAAAGAAAGTACTTTTATAGGGAAAAAAAATCCATGTATAAGTGGACCTACACAGTTCAAACTTGTGTTGTTCAAGGGTCACTTGTAAGTTAAAAAGGCATAGAGTAATTTGAACATTAAAAATGAAAGTTTTTCTTTTAACCATACTTATTACATTTACAAATTTGTCACGATTTAGGAGACAATTTAATACATTTATTATAGAAATTATATAGGTCATATTATTCACTGGAAATATGGTAAAACCAAATATTAATTTTAAAGTTTAAGCTAAAATGCCAGGGCAATTAGATACGTATTTTTTACTCTTTTAAATAATTACTGAATAAAAGAGAAACAAAAATGCACTTAATACGCTAAAGTTAAAACATTTGTAAAAGATGATTAAAAATAAATTGAAAAGCTTAAATATCATAACATAAAATATGCATGCATATTTGCATACATTATTGAAGCAAAATAAGAGAATCAGGCAAGATACTAGAATGTAAAATAATATTAGGAAGAACTTATGCTTCCATCTATCAAAAAAAAGCTGTTACTGGTCTTGTTCCATTGTCAAAAGCAGCTACAGAATGGGACATAATATATAAGACAAATGTTTTCAGTCATTACACAATTTGTAGCTTAGGACTGTGATTCTTTAGAGATGGAAATAGAAAAGATGAGCTTCATAATTGCCTCAAGATTGTCACAGATTTCTGTGTGAGGAAATTTTTGTATCACAGAGCAGAGGTAGAGTTAAAAAAATACTATCAGTGTCACTAAATTGAGAGAGAGATTAGAATTCTTGGCTGCTGAAGTGACTATCTGAGAAAAGGAACTGGTCCCTGTGGTTGCCCTAGAAGATTTTGTGGGGATTAACCACAGGTTTGCGGCTAAGAGTTAGACTCTCTGTGCCCATGGTACAACCCTCTAAGGAAAGATGATATGCTGCAGGGCTGAGGACTGAATGCTTATTCCAGAGGTAAGCAATTTGGAGACATATGAAAGTTCTAGAACAACCGATGTTGAAAGGTGGTGCTAAACACTTCAGGCATTCAAATGAGATCACAATAAGTAACCAGGTTATGAATAGGAGCATAATCTTAAGGTTAAGTGGAAAATTTTAATATACCTAACCAAAACAATAATAAAATTTAGCTTGATTAGATAAAGAAGATCTGTCAGGAATTAACTGTAAAAAATATAACACATTTTTAAGGAACATAGCATAATTCTAATTTGCTACAATGTATAATCTATAATCCTACCACGTAAGTAAAAAGGAAAAAAAATACACATATTAAGAAACAGGAAGGGGCACCTGGGTGGCTCAGTGGGTTAAAGCCTCTGCCTTCGGCTCAGGTCATGATCTCAGGGTCCTGGGATCGAGCCCCACATCGGGCTCTCTGCTCCGCGGGGAGCCTGCTTCCTCCTCTCTCTCTGCCTGCCTCTCTGCCTCCTTGTGATTTCTGTCTGTCAAATAAATAAATAAATCTTAAAAAAAAAAATTAAAAAAAAAAAAAAGAAACAGGAAAATTGATATTCATTTGAGAGAACAAAAACAAAATATCAGTAGAAATTGAGCCTGGGGCTCCTGGGTGGCCCAGTCAGTTGAGTGTCTGAATCTTGATTTTTGGCTCAGTTGATCTCACCATTGTGGGATCGAGCCCCTCATCAGGCTCCACCGTTGTCTTTCTCCCTCTGTTCCTCTTTGCATATGTTTTCTCTCTCTCTTTCTCTCTCTAAAATAAATAAAATCTTAAAAAAAAATAACTAGAGCCCAAAATGATTAAAAAACAACAACAACAACAACTTGGATTTAGTAAACAGGAGATTTAAAACAGGTGTTACAAATGTGTTTGAGGATTTAAATAAGAATATAGCCATAATGAATAAACAGCAGAGACAAGAAAATGAAGAATGAGGAGAAGAAAAAGAAGATGGGGAAGAATAAAGAGGAGGAAGTAAAGTAAAAAGAGGAGGAAAGAGAAAAGGAAGAATAATAGAAGAAATAACCTAAGGGAACTTCTAGAATTGAAAGGTACATTATCTGAAATAAATTCACTGGATAGACTTAAAGGGATGTTAGAGACAATTGAAGAGTGATCATTGAACTTGAAGACAGATCCACTAATTAGAAGTTATCTAAGAAGAGAAAAATAAAAAAAGAACCTGATCAGTCAATGCCTTAGAGTTGCCCAGGACCCCATCAAATACTCTTACATACATGTTAATAAAGAAACACCAGGAAATGGGGAAAAATGAGGCAGAAAAATATTTGAACAAATAATTATCAAAACCTTTTCCAAATCTATGGAAAATATCAACTTAAGATGATTAGGATGATTAAGACAAAGTAAATGAAAATCAATTCAAAATAAAAAAGAAAATTTTGCCAAAACCAGAAAAAAGTTCATCAAAAATAGAATAATCATAGGCTTGTTAGCTTCTCATCAGTAAACAAAACCCAGAGATAGGCCTAAAGATATTGGAAGAATATATTTAAACTGCGAAAATGGGAGAGGAAGGGAGGACCTATCAACATAGAATTTTCTATCTAGGGAAAATATCATAAAATTTAAGGCAAAGTAAAGACATTTTTAGATAAATGAAAAGCAAAGGTATCAGTATACATCAGCATGCACTGTAAAAGATGTTAAAGGACATGTTTCAAGTCGAAAGTAAATGATGCCGGATTAAAATTTGAATCATTAGGAATGAATGAAGATAATAATAAAAATGTGGGTAAATATACAAGATCACATTTTCTCTTCTACTACTTTCTTTCAGAGATACATGACTTTTCTAAAGAAAAGATACATTTTTGCAGCTTTTATATCCTAGGTAGATCAACATGACAAAAGTAGCACAACGAACAGGAGGTGACTGCAATTAAACTGTACCAAGGTTCTTAAAATTTTGCATGAAGAACATTATCAACTCTAGATAGTGATAGTGAAGTATGCACATGAAATCACTAGACCAACACTAAAATGTAAAGGGATACATTAAAAACCCAACAGAAGAATTAAAATAGAATACTAAAAGTATTCAAAAGCACACAGGAGGAAAAAATAATAACAAATGGGAAAAAATAATTTAAAAAAGTAGAAAAAAATAAAATGAAAGATCTAAATTTGTTTTTTAAGATTTTTTATTTATTCATTTGTCAGAGAGAGAGAGAACGTGGGCAGACAGAATGGCAGGCAGAGGGAGAAACAGGCTCCCTGCTGAGCAAGGAGCCGGATGTGGGACTTGATCCCAGGACGTTGGGATGGTGACCAGAGCTGAAGGCAGCCGCTTAACCAACTGAGCCACCCAGTGGTCCTGAAAGATCTAAATCTTGTCAAAACATTTAATTGAATCAAATGTAACTAACCTAAACATATCAATTAAAATGCAAAAAATTCTGATTGGTTAGAAAAGCATGATAGAATATTTGGTTTATATTTTTCCAGCCTTTGACTTCTGACCTATCTCTGACTTTATATTTAAACTTGTTCTGTTAAAGACAGCAAATATATATATATATGTGTGTACTATATATATATATAGTACATAAATTAATATAAAAGTAGACTTCTGAAAAAATTACAATGATAAAAGGAAAATTGTAATAAAGTAGTCAGTTATTGGATGCCTGGGTGGCTCAGTTGTTAAGCATCTGCCTTCCGCTCAGGTCAGGATCCTAGGGTCCTGGGATCAAGGCCCACATGGGGCTCCCTGCTTGGCAGGAAGCCTGCCTTTCTCTCTCCCACTTCCCTTGCTTGTGTTCCCTCTCTCTCTGTGTTTCTCTCTGTCAAATAAATAAATAAAATCTTTTTATTTTTATTTTTATTTTTTTAAAAAATATATTTATTTATTTATTTGAGAGAGAGAGAGAGAGAGAGAACATGAGAGGAGAGAGGTCAGAGGGAGAAGCAGACTCCCCGCCGAGCAGGGAGCCCGATGCGGGACTCGATTCCAGGACTCCAGGATCACGACCCAAGCCAAAGGCAGTCGCCCAACCAACTGAGCCACCCAGACGCCCCAAATCTTTTTAAAAAAAGAAGAAAAAGTCAGTTATCAGGAAGATATGTCAGAAATGTGCATTGTAATAGAACTTCAAAATATGTGAGATAAAAACCAGACAGAATTAAATAAAAATAGAAGTATTCACAGTTATTGTGGGAGATTTGATCACTTCTCTGTCATTAATTCTTACAACTAGATAAAATATTCAGTGTGTTAGCAAGAATACCACACATTCAGGGGCGCCTAGGTGCTCAGTTGGTTAAGCATCTGACTTCAGCAAAGGTCATGATTTCAGGGTCTTGGGATCAAGCCCATTTTTGGGCTCCCTACTCACCAGGGAGTCTGCTAGAAATTCTTTGTCCCTCTGCCCCTCCCCCATGCATGCTTTCTCTCTCTCTTTGAAAACAAATAATCTTAAAGAAAAATACCACAGATGTAATCATGCGTCCTTCTCAGTGCTTCATATGAGGAGGCATGTGTTGATTTGTGCTCCTATTCCTGATGTTTACTTTGAACAGTTGGTTAAGGTATAGTCAGTCACATCTCTCTTCTATAAAGTAATTCTTTTAAAAATAATTATTCATATGCAAATACCAGTAGGTATGAAAATATACTGCCCTTGCCAAACATTCAGCTAGTTTTAGCTCATATTGATGATTGATTGATTTCCTTCCTTCTTCCCTTCTTGATTTCCTTCCTTCCTTCCGTCCTTCCTTCCTTCCACTGTAGTAAGAACATTTAACGTGAGATCTACCCTCAACAAATTTTTAAGTGGACGAAATATAGTATTAATTCTAGGCACTATGTTATATAGTAGATCTCTACAAATTTTTCATTTTGCATACCTGAAACTTTATACCCATTGTGAACAGCAAGTCCCCATTTGCTCCTCTCTGCAGCTTCTGGCAATCACCATACTACTTTCTGTTTCTTTGAGTTTGGCTATTTTAGATACCTCATATAAGTTGAATCATGCAATATTTTTTCTTTCTGCAACTGACTTAGCGTATTTCAAATTCAACCATGTTGTCAAATATGGCAGGATTTCCTTTTTTATGGCTGAATAATATCCCATTTTATGTAAACACCACCTTTTCTTTATCTATTCTCCCATCAGTGTATGTTTAGATTGTTTCCTTATCATGGCTATTGTGAATGATACCACAGTGCATATCAGAGTGCAGCTATCTCATCATGTTCTTGACTTCAGTTTTTTTGGATATACCCAAAATTGGGATTGCTGGGTCATACAGCCCACTGATGATTTTTTTATGTCTTCACTCCACACAAATTGGTTTTCTGCTATAAAGAGCAGCTTTGCCTTTGTTCTATTCATTTCTTAACTTGTTATCTATTTATATTATTATGGTCTCACAGATTAAAATTTCATCCAAAGGGTTATAATCATCATAATTTATTCTGATTATTGAATTATTCCAGATTAGGCTAATAGGAACTCCTGTAAACTATCTTCTATGAACTTTTTAATCACTCTTTGATCACTTCCTTTCATCTTGCACAACAAAATATCCCACACTGACCTTATACTTTTTCTTCCCCAGACTTGATATCAGCTCTAAAGAGCCCTGATTCTTTTTAGTGGAGAGTGATATTTTAAAAATCAAGATTATTTTTTTAATGAGTCATTGCTTCTTGGCCTTCTCAGTGGACAGAGCTAGTAAATATATGTATATGTATACATGTGTTTGCGTATTTCCATGGCTATTGTCTATCTATTTACCTGCCTGTCTACCTATCTACCTACCTATCAGTCTGCCTATCTACCTCTCCATCTACCTATCCATTCATCCTTCCATCCACCATGGATAACACCAATTTTAATCCAATACCACATTTTCATATTTGTCACATTTATCTACAACAGCAACAGCCTAGTACCAAGTTAAAACAATTTTTATACTTAATTGCTCAAATCTAGAATATGGAGAAGGCATTCTAATTTCAGAAATGCCAACATACATCACTGTTAGAAGCAAGCAAAATAATTAGAATTTGATAATTGTTCTTAGTTTTTTAAGATGAAATATATAGTGCATACATCACAATTTGGTATTTTGACAAGTACATGCACATATATCACAAATATAGTACATTTATGTCATCCAAAGAAGTTCT
Source organism: Lutra lutra (assembly GCF_902655055.1). Classification (NCBI taxonomy): domain Eukaryota; kingdom Metazoa; phylum Chordata; class Mammalia; order Carnivora; family Mustelidae; genus Lutra; species Lutra lutra. The sequence goes on along the minus strand of NC_062285.1, from coordinate 20,583,347 downwards.
TTCACACTTCTTTCCATTACGTGTCTGCATATTTACTATATACACAAACATTTTTACAAAGAAATTCTCTGGGATTTCAGATAGGTTCCAGAAACTGGAAGAAAACTGAATGCTAATGACCCTGAGTTTTCCAGTGATGACATCCTATATAAGCAAGTCCAGTATAGACATGTCTTTTTAATATATATTCCTAAATACTTTATTCTTTTCATAATTGTGAATAAAATTACTTTCTAATTTCAACTTTTTTTTTTTAAAGATTTTTTATTTATTTATTTGACAGAGAGAGAGATCACAAATAGACAGAGAGGCAAGCAGAGAGAGAGAGGAGGAAGCAGGCTCCCTGCTGAGCAGAGAGCCCGATGCAGGACTCGATCCCAGGACCCTGAGATCATGACCTGAGCCGAAGGCAGCGGCTTAACCCACTGAGCCACCCAGGCGCCCTCTAATTTCAACTTTAACTTTTTGCTGATAACTTATAAAAATACAATTGAGTTTTATATATTTTCCTTGTATCCTGTAACCTTACCAAATTTAGTTAAGAGTTCTAGTAGTTACCATATAGATTTCTTAGAAATTTTTTGTGTAGATAACTGATTAATTTATGTGATTTTTTAAAAGTTTTTATTTTTTATAAACATATAATATATTTTTATCCCCAGAGGTACAGGTTTGTGAATCGCCAGGTTTACACACTTCACAGCACTCACTATAGCACATACCTTCCCCAATGTCCATAACCCCACCCCCGTCTCCCAACCCCCTTCCCCGCAGCAACCCTCAGTTTGTTTTGCGAGATTAAGAGTCACTTATGGTTTGTCTCCCTCCCAATCCCATCTTGTTTCATTTATTCTTCTTCTACCCCCTTAGCCCCCCATGTTGCATCTCTACTTCCTCATATCAGGGAAATCATATGATAGTTGTTTTTCTCTGATTGACTTATTTCACTAAGCATGATACCCTCTAGTTCCATCCATGTGGTTTTATATGCTTTCTCTTCAATTCCATTTTACATTCTTTTCCTATTGCACAGACTAGAACTTTGTGGACAGTTGTTGAATAAAAGAGGTGCTTTTGGACTACCTTACCCTGTTCCCAGTCTTAGGGTGAAATTTTGCAATATTTAACATTTAAGTCTGAAACTAGCTATATGTTCTCCACAGGTTCCTTTTTTCAGTTTGAATGAGTTCCCCTTTATTGCTAGTTTACGTCAAGTTTTATCATAAAGAAGTGTTGAATATTATCAGTGCCTCTCCTGCATCTAGATGAGAAGATCATATGATTTCTTCTCCTTTTGTATTAAAATGATGAATTACCTTATTTGATTTTTGAACATTAAGTCAAACACATTCCTTGATAAAATGTATTGTTAAAGATTTTTGCACCTATGTTTATGGGGGATCTTGGTCTCTAAATTTCTTATAGTTGCTTGTCTGCCTTTGGTATTGGCATTATACTGGCTTCATAAGGAGAATTGGGAAGGGTTCTCTTTCCTTATGTTCTGAGAGAGTTTGTGTAAGTTAATACAGTTTCACCCTTAAAAGTTCAATTGATTTGACCCAGGAGGCCATCTGAGTTTAAAGTTGGGTATGTGGGAAATGTTTTATTATGAATTCAGTTTTTGTAATGGATAGAATCTCATTCAGATTTGTTTTGGTTTTAAGGATTTTTTTTTTTAAAGGTATTCTCTCATTTCTTCCAAGTTGTTGATTTTTTTAGGATAAATTTATTATTCAAAACAGTTATTCCCTTATTTTATTTAAATGTCAAAAGGTTTTCTAGTGCTATGCTATCCTTACAACTTTTCTATAAGTTTGAAATTACTTAAAAAGAGAAATTTATAAGAAGTGAAGTAGTATTAAGAAACTCAGGAGAAAGAAGTAATGGTTTGGAAAACAAGCAATTCAAATGATAAATTCAAAAGTATGTTATTTTTAAAAGTAGATAAAATACCAATTTTTAATTTTAAAAAAGGAGAAAAACATACTTGAATAAATGTAGCCTTTTTAAAGGAGAATTAATAACCATATAGAAACCAGTAACTTTGTGATAGCTTGAAAATATCAATGAAATAGTTAACTCTCTATGAGAAAAATGCCAAAATTAACTAATGAAGTAGAGAACCTGAATAGACCATTAACTATCAAATAAAGTTATCAACAAATGTCCTTGATTTTATCTCTTGAGATAGGTACTACAGGGTTCTATCACATTTTAATGAACTGATAATGACCAAAGAAACTATTCTAACATGAAAATGACTGAATTTATTTTATGAAGCTAATATATCACTGACAATGAAGCCTCCAAAAAATTGGAAAAGTAAGAAAACTATAGTTCAAATTCCTTGTGAATATAAATGTAGAAGAACTGAAAATGGTAGCAAGCCAAATTCAGCATTAGAACCATTATACATTTTGAGGTCAGGGTCTTACACTGTTTAAAGGAAATAACACACTGTCCATGTAACCAAATAAACCACTGAAAAAAATCATAACAAACTGATAGGTGATTTCTGTAATAGTTAGAATGATAGAACTTTAACATCTTATAGATGATTGAATAAATTGAAGGAAACAATGAAATATTTTCATTAAAATCAAGATTATATTAAGAGTGTTTACTATTATTATTTAACACTCTTGTTCTTGTTCTAGGCAGTATGTAAGGTGTGAAATGAAATACAGTAACACAAAATTATAATTATTTTCTAATTATGTGATTATATACCTCAAAACCCAAGAGAGTTGCTTTAAAGAACATAATCATTCCAGTATTTGGTTGTATAGTGTCTTCCCAAAACTCATGTCCACGAAGAACCTGTGAAAGTGACGTTAGCGGAAACAGTGTCTTTGCAGATGTACTGAATTAAAATGAGGTCATACTAGATTAAGGTACACTCTAACCCAATGACTGTTAGAATTTTAAGAAGAACAAAATATGGACATAGACATCCAGAGGGAAGATAATGTGAGAACACACAGAATGTCGTGTGACTGGAGGAATGTATCGATAAGCCAATGAATGCTTAGATTGCCAGTATCCACGAGAAGGTATAAAGAGTCAGGGAAGTGTTCTCCCCTAGGGCTATCAGGGAGAACATGGCACTGCAGACACATTGATTTCAGACTGCTATCCTTAGCAGCTTTGAGGGAATAAATCTCTATTGTTTAAAGCTACCCATTTTGTTGTACTTTATTATGGAATCACTAAGAAACTAAAACAATCTCCAAAGTCACAAAACTGAGAAAGTACCCCATTTATAACTGAAAACTAATTTCTCAAATTATGCTTTTTTTTCTTGTTTATTTTAATAGAATTTGTAAAACTTGTCCTGTGCATCATCAGTGTAATAATCTACACAATTCTCATAGTTCTACTAAATAAGTAAATAAATAAATTCATAGCTTCCTTAGATAGGTTGGGAATATTCTTTGTTATATAAAAAAATAGTTTCCATATTGTGGGATTTCTCAGAGCTAGTGTGTTAATAATATGCTCGTGTATTTTTAAATCCCTTTAACAGAGATATAATTTATAGGATTCATCATATTCCTTTGACTACAGACCCTTCTTCCATATGTCCATATGTCCATAGGACATTCATATTTAGATGAACAGTGTAAAAGAATTGATAAACTACCTCAAGAAGAATCAAGTCAAAGTGGAGGGTTGCCATCTTTTCATAGCCGCCTACATGTAAAGAGATCTCTTTGAGAATTTTCTCATAGACACATACAGTTCTTATCCTGTAGTATTTGTAGATTTATTATTATTATTTATTTGCAGCTCCCATCCTGGAGCACTGCATACTACATTATAAGGGGGAGTAGTGGCACAGGGTTCTGTGTATATCATTCTTCAACTCATAGTTCTGCTACTTACAATGTGATACTTTGCTTAGTATCCTACTCTGAACTTCAGTTTTCTCATCAACCAAACTAAAAATAACAACTATTATACTGATATGTTGTGGGACTTACATAACATAACTTAAATAAAGAGAATGTTCTGAACCTGACACACATTATGGTCAATACACAATAGCCCCCCCTTCCAGTTAGTTTTTTATCTTCCTAAATGTGCCTTATTTATAGCATATGCTCAATAAATTTATATTGAACAATTGAATAGAACAATGAGATCTTAATTTTAGGAATTTGATGGTTGGGTCTTAAAAGGATTTAGATTATTGCCTTTCAAAATTACGAACTTTTTTTTTTTTAAGATTTTATTTATTTATTTGACAGAGAGAAATCACAAGTAGGCAGAGAGGCAGGCAGAGAGGCAGGCAGAGAGAGAGAGAGAGGAGGAAGCAGGCTCCCTGAGGAGCAGAGAGCCCGATATGGGGCTCGATCCCAGGACCCTGAGATCATGACCTGAGCTGAAGGCAGAGGCTTAACCCACTGAGCCACCCAGGCGCCCCATGAACTTTTTTAATGCAACTGATATTTCATGCTCATGAGGATAGTGATCGATGGAAAAGTTATAGCGTTTAGAAAGGTAGAAACTGGTTTGATGGATGGTACAGCTGCAGACAAAGGTGATCATTGTCTTCCTGATGGCACACCTGTCTGGTTCTGGAATTAATTGCTCCATGAAATGACAGGAATTGGCATCTGCACAAAAGACTGTTTGCTGCTTTTCTCACCTGGCACCCAGGGGAAATTGTGAAATATGAAATTATAAGTTGTTCCTTCTCACCACAGTGATCTGAAATCTTAACAACTTATGCTTGCTTATTGTATTTCCCCCACTGATACATTAGAATTAAAATTTCCAAGGAAAAATATCTTTAAAACAATAGTAAATATCAGAAGAAAAACAGAATTTACATGATAGAAATTCATGTAGCATCATTTGTATGATTTTTGAAACAGAACAAATCTGATTTTCCCCAGCAAACATCACTTTTTTTAAAAAATTTCATTTTATTTCTTTTCAGTGTTCCAGAATTCATTGTTTATGCACCATACCCAGTGCTCCATGCAATAAGTGCCCTCCTTAATACCCAGCACCAGGTTCACCCAACCCCCCATCCTTTTCCCCTCCAAAATCCTAAGTTTTTTTTCTCAGAGACCACAGTCTTTCATGGTTTGTCTCCCCCTCCAATTTCCCCCAACTCACTTCTCCTCTCCATCTCCCAGCATCATTTCCTTATGCAATTGGCCTTTCTGGATGCTGGTCTATATGGCAAACTAGTCTTCATGGGCTGATAAATTTTCCAACACAAGGTGAACTGATTTAGTTATTTCATTTTATAATTTTTAATTAAGACAACTATTCAGCTTCTAAACGATGCTGAGTTGGGGTTCATTATTATTTTAATGTATTTACCTCTCAGGCCTCTGAAAGGATACTTAGGAGAACTTTACTATTCTAAAGCAAAAGAGACTATTACAGTCTATTATTGTAGGAAAGAATAAATTACCAGAAAGTTTCAAATGCAATTTTTAAAAATCAAATCAGGAATTGGATAGAAAATGCCATCATGTTCATTTGGTGACAGAATTATGACAGAGAAATTTTCTCTATCCTTGAAAGTAATAAAACAGTTAGCTAGACTGTTAAACCATTTAAAAAAAAAGCATATTAGTCTTGATGCTTTCTTAATTAATTTTTAGTTGTTTCAAAAACTGAAAATTAGTTTAGGCCATTCTTCACTATTGGGCAAGGTTTTTTTTGTTGTTGTTGTTGGATAGTGTGATAAAATTAACTTTCATCTTAGTGGTCTTTACACTCCAAAATGGTATCAAAACAATGGTAAGACCCATGTATTTTCAAATTTTCCACTTTATTTCAAATAACATAATAGTTATTTTTGTGTATTTAAACAATTATATCTGATCTATGTTAACTGTAAGAATGAATCCATAAAGACATGATTTTGATGCCTAGCAGAATTTGGAGAGTCTTAAAGAGTCTGATGATTACATTCTCTTAACAATAGTATAGAATCTTTGTCCCAGAATTGCTGTGGCTTCAGCTGGGATGTGTACCTGTCTTCCTTTGGCTTGTGCACTGAAGAACAGGGCCCTGAGAGTTTTGGTGGCAGAATCATTCCTACTCTCATGTACATTAAATTTCCTTAAATATTTGAGAACTTGTTCTAACTAGCTTTCTTGAAGAGACAAATCTATATAAGTACTTAACATGCTGCAACTTAGATCCTTCTTAACTTTTGAGCACCGCCTCACATAAAATTAGGGTTTTTAATATTTTCATTTTCACTTTAATATTCAGAGAGAACCTGATAAAGAATAACTATTATCAAAGAATTCTGACCTATACATTTTATTACTTAAGATCAGATTGCTCATTGGCTTTATGCTGCATCATGCCTTTAAACATAAAGAACATGAAAAGTATCCTAAATATACAATTTTAGAAAATACAAGCTCTTAGTAACACAGTGCTCAGTTTTACAGCATCATTGCTTACATCATCAGCTGTAGGATTTACCAGCAGAATTATAGGAAGAGGTTTGTGTAGTTCCTACCGTCCAGTGCTGTATATGAAGATTTTGGAGGTCACAGCTCTCTTCTAACAAGTCAAAGGCTGAAGAGACTAAAAAATCAAGAACTCTTATTAAATCCATAAATGAAGGAGGACACAGGACAAATGTCTCCGAGATTGAAGAGAGGCAAGTGAACCCAGGGAATCACACATTAGCAGATTAGAAACTCGCGGGCCGAATCCACTAACAGAACCGGTACCTGGGTAAGAGATCCGAGTTGGCTATTGATGACATGCTGGAATTGCCACATGGACAAGCCCAGGAGTTAAAAACTTCAGGAAACCCACTTATCGGAACACCCTGTAATATTGTGAGATTGATATTTATAATCTTTATTTATGATATTGTGTATAAATATAATACTGCAAGGAGTTTGGCCAGGTTTCCAGTAAATATCAGAGAAAAATCCTCTCCTGCTTCCAAGAGCTGGGGGCAGGGGATCGGTGGAAACCATTTTAAGGTATCACAGAGCACTCTGCTTTTCCTCACAAGGCGTTCCCTCAGACAATGAAAGCCTAAACTGCCAGGGTATTTTCAGAGCCTAACTGGCCTGGTGGAAGGGAAATCTCCATTGCTAACCCTCTCTAGATATCCCGTTCCATGTAAGGAGAGGAGAAAAAAAATCTGAGAAATGCTTGTGAGGTTCACAGTCCAGAGGTACATGATCACTAAAAGGCTGAGACCTAATCATAGAACTATAGAATTCTTCCCCTCTCCCCACATGAAGGCCTATTTATAGCAGTTCCTTTTACCCAGTGTATCATGTCCAGCTATTGAGAAAATATCACATGGTCTGATTTGGAGAGAGGAAGAATTAGAAAGAGACATGACAGGCATGTTGGAATAATTAGACCAAGTATTTAAAATAACTATGATCAGTGTGCTAAGGCCTTTAGTGGATAAAACAGCATGCAAGAAAGATGGGCAATGTAAATAGAGATCCTCAGAATCAGAAAGAAATCCTGGAGATCAAAACCACTGCAACAGAAACAAATAAGCTTTGGTGGGCTTATTAGTCGCCTGGACACAGCTAAAGAACGATATCAGAGCTAGAAGACATCACAATAGAAATTTCCAAAACTGAAAAGCAGAGAGAACAAAGACTGAGAAAAAACAACGGCATGTTCAAGGACTTCACAACAAGATGTGTAACGCGTGTAGCGGGAATACCATGTGGATAAGAAAGAGGAAAGGAACAGAAGAAACATTTGGAAAAATAATGACTAAGAATTCCCCCCAAATCAATGTTGGGCACAAAACCACAGCATAGAACATGAAGCAGGATAAATGCAAAAACAACCAAACAAAAAACACTCCTACCCTTAACATCTATCCTTTCCAAGCTATGGAAAATCAAAGTAAAATCTTTAGAGAAGTTGGAGAGATAAGATGTTTTATATACAGAGGAACAAAGGTAAGAATTATGTTTTTCAGAAATTACACAAATGAGAACTGAGTAGATTGAAACATTTGAGGTGTTTTGGGGGATAAACAACAACAAAAAACTGCCAACCTTGAATTCATACCCTGTGAAATTATCCTTCAAAAGTAAAAGACAAACACTTTCTCAACTTTCTCAGACAAACACGAATTGCGAGAATTTTTTTTTTTTTTTGGGGGGGCCAGAAAACCTACTTTGAAAAAAAAAAGTTTTTAGATCAAGAAAAATGATCTAAATCAGAAACTCAAATCTACGAAAGGGAAAGAGAGCCTTGGAAAATAAATGAAGGTAAAATAAAAACTTATAAAGTTATCAAGGATAAATAAAGGCATTATATAACAATGAAGGAGTCATTTCCCCAAGGAGGCATGACAATCCCTAATGTATATGCATCTAATATAATTCTATTATATAATTAATTATTAGATATTATCTAATATCTATTAGATAAAACACATTCTATTAGATAATTATTAGATATTATTTATTAATATCTATTAGGTAAAACACATTTATCATGTTGTCATACAACATGAAACAAAATCTACTAGAATTGCAAGAATAGATGAATCGACTATCATAGTCGGAGATTTCTGTACCCATCTATTAGAAATAGACCCATTGGTCTGTGTGTCTGTTTTTGTGCCAGTATCATGCTGTCTTGGTGAGCACAGCTTTGTAATACAGCTTGAAGTCAGGCATTGGTTGGGTGAGCTGGGTGACGGGTATTAAGGAGGGCACATACTGCATGGAGCACTGGGTGTTATACGCCAACAATGAATCATGGAACACTACAGCAAAAACTAATGTCATACTGTATGGTGACTAACATAAGACAATAGAAAAGAAAAGAAATGGATAGACCCAGTAGGCAGAAAGTCAATAAGGTCATAGTTGAACTCAATAATTCTTGCTGTCCTGGAAGTAGAAGAAAACTTTAGCAATATTTGTAATAAAATATTTTTAGGAACCTTGGAGAGATAGTCGGTATTTCATGCAACCTAACATATTTAATTTCTGCAACTTATTATGATAAATTCCAATTAGTATACTTTTTACCTTTTTCTGTTTCACAATTTTCTCGTCTCTAAAATGAAGATTATGTTTTAAAAAACAATTTCAGTGATTCATAACTTTTACTTTAGGCAGCATTTCCCAACCCAAACTGTACTGAACAGAATAAGAAGCTTCCTAAATTCCCTACCAGGACCTGGGGAGCAAAGATGAGAAGAAAGAAGAAATAAAATTACATTGACCAAATAGGTGTTTAGAGGAGGAAATGTGTGTAATACTTAAATATCTTCTCATTGATATTGGGACTGAGAACCAGATTTGTGGAAAAGTAAACTTGCAGAAGCCATGGAAAGACTATGTGTAGCAAACTAAAATATTATTTTCTTTTGTTTTCCCTTTTTTTTGTCAAAAAGACGATTGAGAATTTGAATGTTAGGGAAGATTGTTAACCATATCAGAAGGTTCTAAAGCACGTGTCTAAATAGGATCACAGGGACGCCTGGGTGGCTCAGTTGGTTGGACGACTGCCTTTGGCTCAGGTCATGATCCCGGAATCCCGGGATCGAGTCCCACATCAGGCTCCCAGCTCCATGGGGAGTCTGCTTCTCCCTCTGACCTTCTCCTAGCTCATGCTCTCTCTCACTGTCTCTCTCGCAAATAAATAAATAAAATCTTTAAAAATAAATAAATAAATAGGATCACAGTCACTATAAAACTCAATGTTTCAGAAATTTCTTTAACCAACGTGGTTAACAAGGGATTTCATAGGCAAAAACATTGGATTATCTAGTTGTTAGCAAAACTTTGCTCCTTTAATTTTGAGAAGTTTTAACTGTTTCAAGTAGTCAAGACCTGATAAAGACAAAACAGAAACTCTGCTTATAATTTCTTACTAAAGCAGAGCAATAATCCAAGGAAACCATCTTTTTAGCAGAGAGAGAAACCAAGTTTAAGTTTTATACCAGTGTACTTTTAAAACCCATTTATCCCAATCCAAGTCAGTCCTGACCCTAGCAAAAATTCTCCAGTGATTCCCCTTCACAAATGTTTTACAAATTTCTTTTTTCTTCTTTTTTTTTTTTCTTTTTCAATACAGATTTTGGTGTAAGCCTCCTGTCTCTAAATAACCAGTTTCATTTTGGGACAAAATTACTTTCTTTTCCCTCAACAAAAATGTATTTTTATCCCTTTTGTCTTTTTATGCACCTCTTTCTTACACACAGAGTTGCTTCCCTGAGCCATTCTAGCATCTTAATTACATTTATCAGAATTTTAATTCTTAGAAACCTTAGTTTCTAAAAACGAAGTAGTAACCAAATGTGAACTGTACTACTCCCGCGTCTTCTCAAGCCTCGCTAGATAATCAGCTTTTATTTTACCAAACTTACAAGTTCAGTTCATGTTGGGACTGGTGCAGTTTGCCAGCAAAAATGACCTAAGATCATGGTTGATTTTTGTCTCTGGAAGTTTTCATGGCTAATTGTTAAAAACAAGTTGGTTGAAATATTAAAAATATTGTAGACAAATTATTAAATGGCTTTCAAAATCTTTGGTAACCTAACACTTTGAAGTTTTGCTAGGTTAAATGATATTTATTGGATATTTGAGTCTTCTCTAAGATAAAATGCGGAAGCATTAATTATTAAACATAGGTTTAAAATATTCTATTTTAATGCTAGTGTCAGGATAATTTTCTCAGGTGCTGTTACAGGATGTGTCAAGATTGCTCTAGTTTTGGACTGCGTATCTTAAAGCCCACTAATTTTCTCTCTGCCATAATTTGGGAAATGTTTTCCAGGTACCTCCAGTGGGTGCTGTGATTTTGAATTTGACCTCTGTTCTTGGGAGCAGGAGCAGGATGATGACTTTGACTGGAATCTGAAAGCTAGCAGCCTCCCTGCTGTAGGCACAGAGCCAGCAGCTGATCACACCTTAGGAAACTCCTCTGGCCATTACATCTTCATAAAGAGCTTGTTCCCTCAGCAGCCCATGAGGGCTGCCAGAATTTCCAGTCCAGTCATCAGCAGAAGAAGCAAAAATTGCAAGGTAAGAAAAATACCCAGAAATGTTGTGACTGCTGAGAGCGCTAATACAGAAAATGGAATGGCCAGGACCAGACCAATGCTGAGTTTGAATTTCTTCAACCTAGGATATGTATGGCAAGGAGAAAGTACCATATGGATGAAAGAGAAAGTTTGTTAGAACTGTGGGAAGAATTTATCCTATTGATAAATTCCATAGTTATTTGAATTGTGGAAAGCACCAGAAGACTTCATGGTTACTATCCGTAAAGTATGGATAGTACAATGGAAGTAAAATGCAGTTGCTTCCCCTCAAGGTATTTAGTACTTACTGGAATTATGAGAATTTCACCATCAGAAAGAAAATTCAAGTAGTATATATTTAAATATTCCCAAGAACAAATGTTAGAGATAGCTGGATCCACTGTAAAATGGTTGAAGAAGTCTTCATGAAAAAGGAAAGAACGAAAATTAGCCCTAAAAAAGGTAGAAGAACTTCTATAGCCAGGAGGAGAAGAGGGTTTAGCTATTATCCTGTGGAACTTTCAGGAAAATGTTAGTACTATTATAATTATAAATAGGATTGTATGGCTCTTTGGGACAACCAGCCTCTATGATGACTGTGTATTTTCAGGTCCTTCCTTTTTGTTTATTGATTGCTTTTATTTCACAAAGAATGGGAGTCAGCTGAGTTAGGATCTAAACTTAGCTTTACGTATAACATAAATTAACCACTCAGAGATGACTTCCCAAGAATCTTGCTTAAAAAGAATAGTATATGGGCGCCTGAGCGGCTCAGCAGGTAAAAGCCTCTGCCTTCGGCTCAGGTCATGATCCCAGGGTCCTGGGATCAAGCCCCACGTCGGGCTCTCTGCTCAGCGGGGAGCCTGCTTCCTCCACTCTCTCTCTCTCTCTGCCTGCCTCTCTGCCTACTTGTGATCTCTGTCAAATAAATAAATAAAATCTTAAAAAAAATAAAATAAAAAGAATAGTATATGAATAAATGTGGCATTTATATTTGCAATGGGAAGTGTGATCTCCGTAGGATCGGAACACACATATTCTGACTGGTGAGTTCTCAGGGTCTGAACACTGAAAGGAAAGCAAATTACATTCAGAAAGATGTCAGCTGATCAAAGACAATAGCATGATCGAAATCTTTGTTGTCTTCAAAGTATCATATCCTTGTATTGCCACCTCCACCACAGAGCCTTAACCTTTGGAAGGAGACATTTTAAACCTTTGGCCCAAGACGTCCCAGATTCCCTGCCCCCATTACAGGTGCTCGCTCCTCTGTTTTATACCGAGCACCCTTCACTTCCTACTATTGTCATGGTTTTAATGCATGTTAAGCTTTTAGTTTGTATTGGAAGTTTTTGTTTCATCTTAAGTTGATTTCGTAGTTTAACTCTCAGGGGGTAACCTCATTTCTATTATCTTGTGAGGCACATTTGATAGAATTTTCTGCGAGAGAGTGACATGATCTGATCAGAGTTTTAGAAAACTCAGTAGTCTAAAGCAAATATAACAAATTATACAGAATAACATTAAACTTTATCTAATTCGTTAGCCAAAAATATGAATTTTAATCAAATATATTTCTCATCTGTTTTGTTGTTTTCCACATTACTTGATAGGTTTCTCCAAAACAAAGTCCAAGCACACCAGATTTTATATGTCAAGTCTCTATCTATAAATCTCTTATGTTCATAGATGTTCTGATATTTACAAATTTTAGTCTTAGAAAGCTAATTAAAAATTAAACACAAAATGTATAGTATTCCAGCTTGACTTCATGGCTTTTTAACTTAAGCTTCCTCTGAAAATGCTCCAAAGGTTTGTTTTTCATAGTGTAGTAACTCAGGATTTCATCCATCTCTATTTTGCCCTGGTCCCGGAACTGTAGTCCCCACTGTTTTAAACATCTGTGTGAGAATAATGAAATATGCCTAGAAGAAATGTCAAAAAATTAATGATGAATGGTTCATTTTATGAATATTTATGATATAGATTGAATACAAAGAAGTGAGGAAAGGTCATGCTGGGAATGATTGTGTAGCTCATATAAAAAATATGTATATCAGGTAAGCAGAGTGACCTCCCAGATTTCATGAAAATCCTTTCTGTCACTTGACCTTGTGGAATACCTTGAAGCAGAACAAAATCAAATTGAAGATTTTTCTTCCTTTTTAGGGATGGATGGTAGGAGGAATGAGACAGATTGATATGGGAAGGGATGAGACCTTTGAGTTACTCTGCAATTTTCAGAGAAAGTGCCTCTCTAGTTGAATCTCATACTTAGCATTCCCTCACTATGCCCTGCAGTTAGACTACGTTGTTGTCAAGTATTTTCTTAACATGTATAAACACACACGTCTATATGTTTGCATGTTAATCACATGGGATCATTTAAAAAATGACCTCAAGAAGACAGGGAAATATTTATTGCAACTTAAGAGGTAGGCCTCAGATTTGTTGCACAAATAAGACAAAATAAGGCAGACGACTAGAAAGGCCATGTCTGTGACTGCAGGGAATCCAGACAGACATGTGTGACGTGCATTGGACCATTTTCCCTTGTGTCTGTTGATGCTGGTCAAGAGGTTGGCCATAGGCCCCTTATGTTTCTTCCTCTCATGAGTCATATAACCCAGATTTCATGGGTCTTCTCCCAGAACAAGTCATAATGGTCACAGAGCTTGTGTTGGAAAGCTTTGTCAATAGAAGAAACCATTTTGGATCCCAGAAGAATGCCTGAAGGTTTCATCAGCTAGGAAATTTGAGTAGTGTCACTTCACATGGTTTACTTATTCTATTCTAAGTTGATGCTTTTTGAAGTATGCACTGCATATTTTGTTTAATCAGATTCTTTTCCCCTTGAGCACATTCATTCCTTTCTTTCTCTAAAGTGTAATATTACATGACTGCTGGTGTTTCAAAAATACCTTTATTCTGTGTGGGGATCACTCACCTTTACTGTGTTCCCTCATTCATACACATGATAAGACAAAAGCTTAAAAGTGCTCTGAGTTTGTATTTTTTCTAACCTACACAGTTCTTTCTCCTAGAATTTCCCCTAACTTTTCCCTTCTGTGTAACAATTACTAAGAATCTGGTGAGCTGTTAATCTTTGAAACTACTTATATTGATTTTTCTTCTGGGGGGAGAAATGCCCAAGGCTGCTTTCTTAGATCATATCTCTAGCATTTCAGCTAAATTTGGATAACTGCTGTCCTGTTGCTGGTAGTTGGTGGTAGATATCGGAGCCCTGAAATCGTGTAGATCTAAAAACATGTTTCAAGTGCAAGAATATGGTAGAATAAGCAACAGAGTACTCCACTGTTTTGAAGAAAATGATTTAAATTTTAGAAAACTGAAATTGGTCTTCTTTAGTTCCTACTATTGTTTAATCATGAAAAGTCTTTAGATAATGGATCACTTTTTAACGATATTTTATTCCTTTGCCAGTGGACTTTAGGAGTTTATTGAGAAATTCTCCATTTAGAAGTTAAAGAATGAAAATAAGCTCTGCTCAGGTTTTCATCTAAATTTCTTTTTGATTCTTACTGCTCTGTCTTCCATGTATCGTAACTTATAATTTAAGGCTGGCCTGACTCCACTCAGTATTAGAGTACTCACAGAACAACAGGGCACGCAGTTCTAGTTTTCCTTTGGGAGTCTGTTAATAAAGGAATGGGCGATATGATACAATTGAAAGTAAAGTGGAGTTAATCGTACTAGTTATATATAATATTCCTGTTTTTGGTTACAGATCATTTTTCATTATCACATGTATGGAAATGGCATTGGGGCACTCACCTTGATCCAGGTGTCAGTATCCAACCAAACAAAGGTCCTACTTAACCTCACTGTAGAACAAGGCAATTTCTGGCAGCGGAAGGAACTATCACTGTTTGGCGATGAGGACTTCCAACTTCAATTTGAAGGAAGAGTTGGTGAAGGATACCATGGTGATATTGCCCTAGATGACATTGTGCTTACAAAGAGCTGTCTGTCACCTCACCGCTCTGTGACAGGAGATCTCCCCGAGCCTCTTCCAACAGGTACATTTTAACAACAACATTTTAAGTTGTGATTGCTTGGTATTTTTATAGAGTAGAAAGGTGGAAGGGAAGGAAAGAAATGGAGAAGAAATGATAGAAACCCCGAGTGATTCATTGCTTTCATAAAGAAAAAAGTCTTAAAATCTTTCAAGCCTTGACTCATAATGCTGTCCTCCAGATTTTTTCCAAGCTTCAGTGTGTTTCTGACTTCTGTTTAGTCAGAAGTCTAAACAGTTTCTGACTTCTGTTTAGTCAGCTGCTTCTTAGATCAACAAAGTAAGAGAAGACTCCTTTGTTTGCAGTCTGATTCAGAATTCAATCCTTAACAAATTTCATTTTACCCAATGAAATATAAGAACATCAGAAACAGAGTTACTTGATTTTAATTAGGCATGACTGTGGATGGGCCATTTACTTTATTCTTTTTTTTTTTTTAAAGATTTTATTTATTTATTTGACAGAGAGAAATCACAAGTAGGCAGAGAGGCAGGCAGAGAGAGAGGAGGAAGCAGGCTCCCCGCTGAGCAGAAAGCCCGATGTGGGGCTTGAACCCAGGACCTGGGATCATGACCTGAGCCGAAGGCAGCGGCTTAACCCACTGAGCCACCCAGGCGCCCCTACTTTATTCTTTTTAGACCTGTGGATATTGTGACTTGAACGGTTGCATTTACATATTTAAATAGTTCAGGAGATTGAATATGTTCATATACTCTTTTAAACTCTCGTTCTGTAATTTGTCTAAGGAATTATATCAGCATATTGGTATGTATATGTTTAATATAATGTGTATAGTAACAATGTTGTAGGAAGTGGGAATAGCAAGCACCATTGATCTGTGTGATCTCTCAGTGGTATGAAATGAAAATAAATGCTGCCTATGTTATTAAAATGAAAGGACAGCAGATTTTGTCAATTTATAGGACATATTAATATTTAAACCCCGAGTTTACTGAAGAAACCGAAAATGCCATTCCTTTGGTATATAAATTATATCTTTTATAATTAGTGAAAAAGAAAGTGCTTTATTTTTTATTTTTTTTTTAATTATTTTTTTTAAAGATTTTATTTATTTATTTGTCAGAGAGAGAGAGAGAGCGAGCACAGGCAGACAGAGTGGCAGGCAGAGGCAGAGGGAGAAGCAGGCTCCCCATAGAAGAAGGAGCCCGATGTGGGACTCGATCCCAGGACACTGGGATCATGACCTGAGCCGAAGGCAGCGGCTTAACCAACTGAGCCAACCAGGTGTCCCAAGAAAGTGCTTTAAAAAGAACAAATGTTTGCTCTGGCTTTTAGCATGGTAGATGGAATAAGGAACATTGCATTTAGTATTTTCATTTGGTTAAGAGGAACTTTATAGATAGATGTTTCCCAGTTGACTGTTGAACAGAGCACTATGTGGAATAGTATAGAGAAAAACAAATGAACATTTGAAGGCTGTTTAGGTATAAGTGTCCTCATGAAATTGTAATGCAGGAGCATTTCAGATACCTCAGACTTCATCTACTTCCTTGAGAAAAGCTTTGCTTTCCATTCTGTGTTGACTGTTTGGATAGTGGCTATACTAACTTGTGTATAGGTCTAGTCTTTGAAAAAATAATCTAATAACATCTACATAGTGAGGGAGCAAGGTTTATGTTCAATCACTTCAAACTTTAATGAACAGCTCTAAAGCGGGGTACATGAAGAACAAATCAGTCTTGTTGGGAATGTCAGATTCTTAAATTGTGAAATCTAAGATAAAAGTTAGTTAAAAGCCATTTCCAAAAGGAAAATTTTAAAGTATCTACAAAGTGGTGTAAAATATATATTACTGGACACATATTAATAATGGTAGAGTTCTTTGTATATCCTTATGATACTTGAAGTATCATATTAAATTTTTTTCTTTTAATTTATTATAATTTATTTAATTTTTTATAAACATATAATGTATTATTAGCCCCAGGGGTACATGTCTGTGAATCGCCAGGTTTACACACTTCACTGCACTTACCATAGCACATACCCTCCCCACCGCCCTCTCCCTACCCCTCCTACCCCCGGCAACCCTCAGTTTGTTTTGTGAGATTAAGAGTCTCTTATGGTTTGTCTCCCTCCTGATCCCATCTTGTTTCATTTATTCTTTTTCTGCCCCCCAAGCTCCCCATGTTGCATCTCCACTTCCTCATATCAGGGAGATCATGTGATAGTTGCCTTTCTCCGATTGACTTATTTCGCTAAGCATAATAACCTCAAGTTCCATCCACATCGTTGCAAATGGCAAGATTTCATTTCTATTGATGGCTGCATAGTATTCCATTGTGTATGTATATACCACCTCTTCTTTATCCATTCATCTGTTGATGGACATCTAGGTTCTTTCCATAGTTTGGCTATTGTGGACATTGCTGCTATAAACATTCAGGTGCACATGCCCCTTCAGATCACTACATTTGTATCTTTAGGGTAGATACCCAGTAGTGCAATTGCTGGGTCGTAGGGTAGCTCTATTTTCAACTTTCTGAGGAATCTCCATGCTGTTTTCCAGAGTGCTGCACCAGATTGTGTTCCCACCAACAGTGTAGGAGGGTTCCCCTTTCTCCGCATCCTCGCCAGCATCTGTCATTTCCTGACTTGTTAATTTTAGCCATTCTGACTGGTGTGAGGTGATATCTCATTGTGGTTTTGATTTGTATTTCCCTGATGCTGAATGATATGGAGCACTTTTTCATGTGTCTGTTGGCCATCCATATTAAACCTTTTGATGAATGGAAAATAAAAGAATCTCTGCTCTTAAGAATAATTCAGTATGATAAAGGGTTATAGGAAAAACACCTCAAGTAACTCTAATAGTAGGTAGGCCATAATTAAGTGCCAGGAGAAGTACACAAAACTTTATGAGAATGCAAAAAAAAAAATGAAGAAAACCCCCAGCTGAGGCCATCTGATTTGAGGGTTATTTATAGGATGTGCAAGAGTTTGGAACCTCACCTGGGGCTTATAGGAAGGAAAGCCTCCTTCGGTTTGCTGGATAGGGTTGCCATGTGTGAGCGCAGTAGATCAAATAATGAATGTGGGGAGGAAAGCACTGTGGGCACGTCTAAGGGCATGAGACAGGAGAGACGGTGTCACACAGGCTGCCAAGGTGGCCTGTCCTGTGAGTGGATAATTTGTCCGAAGCAGGAACCTAGTATCCCTGAGTCTCCGTGATAATATTACAAAAGAAATAGGAAGCTAACCTGGGACCAACTCAATTATTGGCTTGTTTCAGTTTTTTCCCCAAATGAACATGCATTGAAAATGTATTGACTAGTCTTAGGAAACAAATAAGAAGGAAGAAAGAAAGGAAGGGAAAGCAAAGGAAACAATAAAAGCTCAAAAGAAGGTATCGTATTCCTTTGCATAAAGTATGATAACTGGTAGAAATGCCTATGGTAGAAGGACTCCAAGAAGAAAATTTAAAAAAAAAACAACCAAATGTCTTTATTTATATTATTGATGAACACTCTGAAAAATAAGGTGAAATACTTGAATTTTTTGATGGCTCCCTTAGCTACAATACCCACATTCAAATGTGGCAGATGAGAAATATGCGTGTATAGAGTTAACATTCCTACAGACTATTGGAGTATTTGTAACTGTGCCTCCAGAAACTTAAAGTATATGACTTTCTCTTGGGAGAAGTGAAAAGCTACACCTTGTTTAGACTTGAACTATGAAGCGATTCTGACACACTGTGATATTATTTTGAGTTTAGAGGACTCTGTTGGAGTCACTGATATTTTTAAAGGAATGCTCCCACTCTCTCTCTCTCTCTGTAGATTTTCGGGGCGGGGGGTGGAGAAGGGTGGTATCCTGAACACATCACTGATACCATGAATGTCTAATAGAAGTATAAAGAGAGTCGCAAATGTGAACCACATAGGTAGTTTTATGTTTTCTAGTAGTTCTATTTTTAAAAAGTGAAATCAATATATTTTCATTAACCTAATATATTAAAAAATTATCATTTCAATACAAAGGCAATATAAAAATATTAATAAGATGTTTTAAATTCTGTATATTTTATTCTCACAACACACCTCAGTTGGGATCGCCCGCATTACCTACATTTCAGTTGCTCAGTAGCCTCTTCCGGCTAATGGCTACCATAGTGGACATAGTGGACATAGAGTGGACAGTGCAGGAGGTGAAGTGAATATTCTAGGGCATTTTCAGGTCTGTCCATGGGCTTCCATTAGTTAGGGCAGAGTTCCTGAATATCCAAGAATTGCAGTTATATTCTTTAAATGGAAGTACAGATATATTTCCCCAACACCAAGTGTGAAAGCGCAGGTACCATGTTTGAGAAGACTAGCTACTCATCTCAGATTCCCTTCTTACTACTATGTATTGCCTAACTGCCCTGAGACTCCAATTTCCTCATCTGTAAAGCAGAAAGAGTATCTCTTATTTCTTAGGCCCCTGAGAATAGAGGTCATTGCCTATGTAATTTGCCTAGTCTCATGTCTGGCACACGGTAGACATTTATTCAATAAAATCAACTCATATTATCCTTTATTTTGGGGCATCTTTGTCAGTTTTCCTTAGATGGTATAGATATTTGAGAGTAAGCCTCCATTATTTGCACTTTATTAAGGATATGTTTCTTTTATATATTTTGAAAAAAATGTTTTTTTCTTGCCGAGATCACATATAATTTTTTCACATTGCATTGTAATTGCTCAATCTTATCACTTTCTGACAGTCTAATTAAATATTTTTGATGTGTCATTAATAACATGTGTATATACCCTTCTTGAAAAGGCTGCTAATTTCTCTTTCCTGCGAAAACACTTAACTTGGAACTTGTACAAATTGAAGAAGGGTAAATGGCATTATGTGCCATAAACAGTAGCTACGTCCATTAAACTTTTGAAAATGACTCTTATTCCCATGCTTTTCATTGATATTCATGTGGGTAGGCTAACAATTCCATCAAGGGTGGCTTAAAATAGGAAAGACAAGAGGAGACAAAACATATATATTTAGGAAGAGGCAATTGAACTGAATCTGAAATCAGTGATTCTAATTAGTCAAATAAGACCCAGGACTTTATTAGCAAAAGTAATATTAAATTATTTTTAAGTCTCTAGAAGTTATATTTGAGAGCTTATTTTGATGGCAATTTTGTTAATTGCTAAGTGATGATGGATAAAAATAATTGTTAAATGAATTTTAATAAGAAAAAGGCAACCAGGATTCATCTTCTAAATGTCCATATGCAAATTTCATCACTATCGTATTCTCTGCATTGTTGGCAGACATTTAATAAAAATTCCGAGCGTAATGAAGGCAGGGAACAGGTGTATGTGTGGGTGTGGGTGTGTTTTAAATCCCTACAGTCATTTCCAAATATGAGTTATACAACAAATATATTTTGGGATATCACATGCTAATCAACTTTTGCTTTAAGAAAATGTAAGGCAATGGGGACCAAGTGGATTAGCTCCTCTTTGAGGTCACTCATTTCCCTGAAATATTTGGCAGTAATTAAAAGGCTGCTACCTACTGATGAAAATGCTGGCACAGCAGCTCAGGCAGAGTCCTGAGTTAGGAAAATTTGGCCAATTGTGCTTGGCTCTAATTTAATGAACTCTGTACAAAATGCTTAGTGCATAATGCATGTGTCTGAGGTTTAAAGACATGGGCTTGGACCTTTGCAAGGCCCACTACATGTATAATGTCATCTGGTCTTCTTAACCTCTCTAATTCTTATCTTCCTTGTCTCCAAAAATGAGTCTATTGGAATTTACTTCTGAGTGATTTGAAAAACAGTTAAAGATAGTAATATTCAGTGTGTTTTAAACAATACCTGGCAAATAGTTGACGTTCAGCA
This sequence comes from Lutra lutra, assembly GCF_902655055.1. Lineage (NCBI taxonomy): Eukaryota > Metazoa > Chordata > Mammalia > Carnivora > Mustelidae > Lutra > Lutra lutra. Next base: position 20,562,433 of record NC_062285.1, on the reverse strand, counting down.
AAAATGTTACTTCCTTTTTTTTTCTTGTTACCCCTCTTCCCTGCTAGAGAGATTACAAAGTTTCACTGTGTACCTTGAAATTTATTGAAAGCATATTGTCTACTTGCTGTTTTTTCTCCAACATATTCCAACTTAATTGCTCAAAGCAAGGGTTCAGACCTGCTTTGTCTTTCTCATTCTCTTCAAAGAAATGGTTCTCACAAAAGCTCCAAATACCTCATTGCTTGAATGAATCCCTAAATTCTACCCTTGAAAATAATTTAAAAATGAATTTGTTGATTTGACTTACTATTCATAATCATGCAGAGGAAAAAAAAATTCTTGAAAATCACAGAGGTGGATGACTTGGTTGGGTGTGAAACAGAGAGGGAAGAGGAAAGAAGTTTATACAGGCATACTCTTTACAGAGTGTTTCCCAAGTTAATGTTACAGTAAAATACCTCTTGTTTTTAAATACTCAAATCCATAGCATGCTTGTATCCATGTATCTCTTCTTCCTTATTTTGTGTTGTTGTTGGGAGAGGGCACTAATATTTATACTGGAAAATATATTTAGATGACTCAAAACTCATTAGAGTACTCTTTAAGCAATATGTTCTACAGGGAAAATCTCAAGTCGCATTCCAAATACAATTTGTAGACAAATATGTTTTCAAAATACTCTGCAGTAGCATTACATAGGATGTTCATCTCGGGCATTTTTATGGCTGAGAGAAGGATGTCACAGCAGCAAATGCGCCATGAGCCATTATTGTGCATTTGTCTTGACTGTGTTTCTTCAGTGACTTTCATAGGTAGTCATGCGTTGTCTAAATTGAACAAGGACTGCTTCTAGAAATTGAAAAAGTCTTGAAAAAATCTGTAGAGAGGAAAGCAAAACAAGTGAAAGATTATGATGTAAGAGAAGAGAAAGAAAAATATAACCTTTTGATCAAGGAGAGCTGGCTTTGCAGTGGTAGACCAAAAAAAAAAAAAAAAAAAAAAAGAAAAGAAAGAACTCTTAGAATATCTCATTCACTTCTAAGTTTGTTCACAGATTCACTTCTAAGTTTGTTCATGTAAACATGTAAGGTTAGTCTTAGGAAGACAACAGTGAACTCTCAAAAGACCAGCTAATCAAACCGATAGACATTGCTGGCTCAAATGAATTTATGGCTCTCAAAATACAGTAATAAATACAATAATTTTATTGGTGTTTCACTGTTTCATTTGCATTTTTAGAACTTAGTTGTAAATACATGGGTAGATAGGTAATGCATTATATTTTCCTATTTAAATAATGGAAATTAGCTATGGGTGTAGCATTTCAAAACCCAATTTCTGCCTCTTTGGAACACATTACTAACAATGTGTAGGAAGGGGCTATGTTTAGCTTAAGTTTTCGGTGGGACACAGTGGTGGATATGGTTAGCCAGCACTTGGACATGTGAGAGTTTGGATTTGAACAGTGAGATACTGACTGGGCCTCTTCAAGTTTGAGAGTTCTGCTTTTGTGTGTGTGTGTGTGTGTGTGTGCGCGCGCACCACTTAGGTCCATTGAAAAAATACCCATCTTCTGTTCATGGATGTAATAACTAGTAACATTACTGTTTGTTCTTTAATACAGTTACTTTTTTCTGGAACCCTTCTGCTTTTTTCTATATTCTAAGGAAAACTTAGCTTTTCTCGCTATGGCAGCTAAGTGTCTGCCTCGCCTTCCGCTTTTTCCTGTCCCACATTTGTGTATTGCTGCGATAGACTCTATTTTATGAAATTTCTTTCTTTTAGTTTTATAGATTGTACAATGGATATTGTATAAAATTATTGCAACTTGCTAGCCAATACATTTAGAATACTTAAAATAGGTTTTGGATATAGCATAACATGGTAAGCAGTTTTATAAATATTTATTCAGGGGCTTCTCCCACATTATTTATCCCATGTATCACTTTTAAATTCATGAAATCAGTACTTCTTATGAAATTATAGAACGTGTTAGTACAAATTAGTAATAATGTTACATATTTTTTAAGGTTTTACTTTTATTCCAGTTCTCATACAGTGTAATGTGAGTTTCATTTGTGCAATATAGTGATTCAGCACTTCCATACATACACCCAGTGCTCATCACAGTAAATGCCCTCCTCCCCATCACGTGTTTCACCCATCCCCCCCACCCACCTCCCTTCTGGTAGCCATCAGTCTGTTCTTTGTAATTAAGAGTTTGTTGTATGGTTTGCCTCTCTTTCATTTTTTTATCACTTTGCTCATTAGTATTGCTTCTTAAACTCCACACATGAGTGAAATCATATGGTGTTTGTGTTTCTCTGACTGACTTATTTCACATAGCATCATACTCTCTAGCCCCATCCAAGTCATTGCAGCAAATGCCTAGATTTTGTACTTTTTTATGCCTGAGTAATAATCCATTTTATCCATTATATGTGTGTGTGTGTGTGTGTGTGTGTGTGTGTGTATACACAATATTTTCTCACCTTCTATGGATTGCCTTTTTGTTTGATGGTTTCACTTGGTGTGCAAAAGCTTTTTATTTTGGTGTAGTTCCAGTAGTTATTTTCCCCTTGCTAAAGGAAACATATCTATAAATATGTTGCTAAGGCTGTTGTCCAAGAGATTGCTGTCCAAGTTTTCTTTAGAAATTTTATGGTTTTAGGTATTACATTTAGGTGTTTAACCCATTTTGAGTTTATTTTTGTGTATGGTGTAAGAGAACAGTCCAGTTTCATTCCTTTGCATGTACCTGTTCACTTTTCCAACACCATTTGTTGAAGAGCTGTCTTTCCCCCATTGTATATTGCTACCTCCTTTGTCAGATTAATGAACCGTTAATATGTGGCTTTATTTCTAGGCTTTCTATTCTGTTCCATTGATCTTTGGTCTATTTTTGTGCCAGTACCATAATGTTTTGATTAATATAACTTGGTAGTATTTCTTGAAATCGAGGATTGTGATACCTCCAGCTTTGTTCTTTTTTTCCCAAAATTGCTTTGGCTATTTGAGGTATTTTGTGTTACCACATAAATTTTAGCATTATTTGTTCTAGTTCTGTGAAAAGTGCTATGGGTATTTTGGTACAGATTGCATTGAAACTGTAGGTTGTTTTGGATAGTATGGACATTTTAATAGTACTAACTAGTTCTTCCAGTCCATGAGCATGGTTTATCTTTTCATTTGTTTGTTTCATCTTCAGTTTCTCTTATCAACGTCTTACTGTTTTCAGAGTATAGGTTTTTTATCTCTTGCTATCTCTAGGCATTTTCTTCTTTTTGGTTCAATTGTAAATGAGGTTGTTTTCTTAATTTCTTTTTCTGCTGCTTTATTTTTAATTTAAAGAAACATGATAGGTTCCTTTAGATTTTGTATCATTCATATATATATATATATATATATATATATATATATAAAATCAGTCATCTGCAAATCATGACAGTTTTTCTTTGTCCTTAACAATTTGGATCCTTTCCTTTCTTTGTTGTCTGATAGCTGTGGCTAGGACTTTCAGTAATATGTTGAACGAACGTGGTGATAGTGGACATCTTTCTCTTCTTCCTGATCTGAGACAGAGTTTTCAGGTTTTCATCATTGAGTATGATGTTATCTGTGTTTTTTTCATATGTGGCCTTTATCAAGTTCAGGTATGTTTTCTCTAAACCCACATTGTTGAGAGTTTTTGTCATGAACAAATATTGTATTTTGTCAAGTGCTTTTTCTGCATCTGTTGAGATAATCATTTGGTTTTTATCCTTCATTTTGTTAATGTGATGTATCACATTGATTGATTTGAGAATATTGAACCACTTTTGCGTCCTTGGAATAAATCCCACTTGATCGTGGTGAATGATCCTTTTAATGTATTGTTGAATTCAGTTTGGCTGCATTTGTTGGATACTGTGTTATTTTGATGTTTATTTGTCTATTGGCTTGTCTCTAGTTATACTTAGAGGATCTCTAGTTTTCCAGATGTCACCAACAAAGATGTTCTATGATTTCTGTGTTGATAATTGGCCTCTTGGGAAGTCAATTCTGGGAGTCATTCCTTTGGGACCACACAACAGATCACTCCTTTAACTATTTCTCTACATATTCTCTATATAATTCTCTATCAAATCACATTCTGTTTAAAATAGAGTAATTTGTATTATCTGTGTTTAAATCCTGATCAATCAAGCATTTGGTACAGAAAGTTTGATTTTATTGTTTTGATTACTTGTAGTTGTATGGGTTTTCCAAATGTGCCATTCTGATTCTGAGAATACAGAATAATTTACTTGCAGGTAGAATCAGAGCATGTGATGGAAAGTGTTGGAAAGAGACACATAAGTTTAAAAAAAAATTGAGCATGGGAGAAGGAAGGGAAAACCAGTTTTTATGTGAGAGAATAAGAAAGAATTGGGAACTAAAAATCACCTCTTTTTGGATAAAGTGTTAGGAAATGAAAGTCAAGAATGGAATTAACTAAAGACAGTGTTCTATAAACATTTTTCAGGTAGCACCTTACACTGTATTTATTGAATAACTACTGAAATAATTTAAATTGTACTTGATAAACCAGTTTATAATGAATATTTCATTTCTTACTAAATGATTAGTAATATGATATCATTACATAATTCTCAAAAATATGCTTTGGAAAGTTAAATATCTTCCTTTGCATTTACATTTTGGTTCTTAGGAACTCGAAAAAGAACACTACATTTGTAATCTCTTAAGTAATATATGTGTTTGTGTTTCCTATAAACTTGATCCTTACTGAAATATTTATATTATAAGCAAAGTTAGAAATCATAACATTATCAGCATATTATCTTGGTTATCAAGGTAACATTAAACTCTTTTTATTTTTTGTGCCCCCAAAATATATTCCAGTTACATAAAAACCAGGAATGGTCATAAGATAAGCTATTTGAATGGTTGAGTGTCAGTGAAACAAGAGATAATGTTTCTCTTGGAAGAAAAATATGATTGTGTGAAATCAAATATATTTCACGACCCAGTGAACTTAATATGTCGGGAAATTTCAGCTTCACTTGAAATGCCAATTGGCTGTACCCTACTTATGTAGTCATGGAGAGATGCAGTTTAAAATGCTTTAATTTTTAACTGTATTATTGTTCCAACAAAATGTCCTTTATTCACTTTAGGATTTTTTCCACAGAGCCATTTCTTTTATTTTGTGGAAAAAATATTGAGAATTAGGATATCTGAGGGCTATTATTTTAACTATATTTGGAATTTCCAATGAACATTGCTTTAACAGACATATGGATAGATAACCAGAATAAAATTATTTAATCAGAGTATTATTTAAAATACCACAATTGCTAATGTACAGTTTTGTGCCAGAATATGCATGTTCTGTCTTTGAAATCTTTTCATCTAGAAATATTTTAAATTTTTTTTTTTATTTTTGTCAGCATAACAGTATTCATTATTTTTGCACCACACCCAGTGCTCCATGCAATCCGTGCCCTCTACAATACCCACCACCTGGTGCCCCCAACCTCCCACCCCCCACCCCTTCAAAATTCTCAGATCGTTTTTCAGAGTCCATAGTCTCTCATGGTTCACCTCCCCTTCCAATTTCCCTCAACTCCCTTCTCCTCTCCATCTCCCCTTGTCCTCCATGCTATTTGTTATGCTCCACAAATAAGTGAAACCATATGATAATTGACTCTCTCTGCTTGACTTATTTCACTCAGCATAATCTCTTCCAGTCCCGTCCAAAACTTGGGGATTCATCCTTTCTTTCTTTCTTTCTTTTTTTTTTTTTACAGCTTTATAAACATATATTTTTATCCCCAGGGGTACAGGTCTGCGAATCGCCAGGTTTACACACTTCACAACACTCACCATAGCACATACCCTCCCCAATATCCATAACCCCACCCCCTCTCCCAACCCCTTCCCCCCATCAACCCTCAGTTTGTTTTGTGAGATTAAGAGTCACTTATGGTTTGTCTCCCTCCCAATCCCATCTTGTTTCATTTACTCTTCTCCTACCCCCTCAACCCCCCATGTTGCATCTCCTCTCCCTCATATCAGGGAGATCATATGATAGTTGTCTTTCTCCGATTGACTTATTTCGCTAAGCATGATACCCTCTAGTTCCATCCACGTCGTCGCAAATGGCAAGATTTCATTTCTTTTGATGGCTGCATAGTATTCCATTGTGTATATATACCACATCTTCTTTATCCATTCGTCTGTAGATGGACATCTAGGTTCTTTCCATAGTTTGGCTATTGTAGACATTGCTGCTATAAACATTCGGGTGCACGTGCCCCTTCGGATCACTACGTTTGTATCTTTAGGGTAAATACCCAGCAGTGCAATTGCAGGGTCATAGGGTAGTTCTATTTTCAACATTTTGAGGAACCTCCATGCTGTTTTCCAGAGTGGTTGCACCAGCTTGCATTCCCACCAACAGTGTAGGAGGGTTCCCCTTTCTCCGCATCCTCGCCAGCATCTATCATTTCCTGACATGTTAATTTTAGCCATTCTGACTGGTGTGAGGTGATATCTCATGGTGGTTTTGATTTGTATTTCCCTGATGCCGAGTGATATGGAGCACTTTTTCATGTGTCTGTTGGCCATCTGGATGTCTTCTTTGCAGAAATGTCTGTTCATGTCCTCTGCCCATTTCTTGATCAGATTATTTATTCTTTGGCTGTTGAGTTTGCTAAGTTCTTTATAGATTTTGGACACTAGCCCTTTATCTGATATGTCATTTGCAAATATCTTCTCCCATTCTGTCAGTTGTCTTTTGGTTTTGTTAACTGTTTCCTTTGCTGTGCAAAAGCTTTTGATCTTGATAAAATCCCAAAAGTTCATTTTTGCCCTTGCTTCCCTTGCCTTTGGTGATGTTCCTAGGAAGATGTTGCTGCGGCTGACGTCGAAGAGGTTGCTGCCTGTGTTCTCCTCGAGGATTTTGATGGATTCCTTTCTCACATTGAGATCCTTCATCCATTTTGAGTCTATTTTCGTGTGTGGTGTAAGGAAATGATCCAATTTCATTTTTCTGCATGTGGCTGTCCAATTTTCCCAACACCATTTATTGAAGAGGCTGTCTTTTTTCCATTGGACATTCTTTCCTGCTTTGTCGAAGATGAGTTGACCATAGAGTTGAGGGTCCATTTCTGGGCTCTCTATTCTGTTCCATTGATCTATGTGTCTGTTTTTGTGCCAGTACCATGCTGTCTTGATGATGACAGCTTTGTAATAGAGCTTGAAGTCCGGAATTGTGATGCCACCAACTTTGGCTTTCTTTTTCAATATTCCTTTGGCTATTCGAGGTCTTTTCTGGTTCCATATGAATTTTAGGATTATTTGTTCCATTTCTTTGAAAAAAATGGATGGTACTTTGATAGGAATTACATTAAATGTGTAGATTGCTTTAGGTAGCATAGACATTTACACAATATTTATTCTTCCAATCCAGGAGCATGGAACATTTTTCCATTTCTTTGTGTCTTCCTCAGTTTCTTTCATGAGTACTTTATAGTTTTCTGAGTATAGATTCTTAGTCTCTTTGGTTAGGTTTATTCCTAGGTATCTTATAGTTTTGGGTGCAATTGTAAATGGGATGGACTCCTTAATTTCTCTTTCTTCTGTCTTGTTGTTGGTGTAGAGATATGCAACTGATTTCTGTGCATTGATTTTATATCCTGACACTTTACTGAATTCCTGTACAAGTTCTAGCAGTTTTGGAGTGGAGTCTTTTGGGTTTTCCACATAGAGTATCATATCATCTGCGAAGAGTGATAGTTTGACTTCTTCTTTGCCGATTTGGATGCCTTTAATTTCCTTTTGTTGTCTGATTGCTGAGGCTAGGACTTCTAGTACTATGTTGAATAGCAGTGGTGATAACGGACATCCCTGCCGTGTTCCTGACCTTAGCGGAAAAGCTTTCAGTTTTTCTCCATTGAGAATGATATTTGCGGTGGGTTTTTCATAGATGGCTTTGATAATATTGAAGTATGTGCCGTCTATCCCTACACTTTGAAGAGTTTTGATCAGGAAGGGATGCTGTACTTTGTCAAATGCTTTTTCAGCATATATGGAGAGTATCATATGGTTCTTGTTCTTTCTTTTATTAATGTGTTGTATCACATTGATTGATTTGCGGATGTTGAACCAACCTTGCAGCCCTGGAATAAATCCTACTTGGTCGTGGTGAATAATCCTTTTAACGTACTGTTGAATCCTATTGGCTAGTATTTTGGTGAGAATTTTTGCATCTGTGTTCATCAAGGATATTGGTCTGTAGTTCTCTTTTTTGTTGGGATCCTTGTCTGGTTTTGGGATCAAGGTGATGCTGGCCTCATAAAATGAGTTTGGAAGTTTTCCTTCTATTTCTATTTTTTGGAACAGTTTCAGGAGAATAGGAATTAGTTCTTCTTTAAATGTTTGGTAGAATTCCCCTGGGAAGCCGTCTGGCCCTGGGCTTTTGTTTGTTTGGAGATTTTTGATGACTGTTTCAATCTCCTTACTGGTTATGGGTCTGTTCAGGCTTTCTATTTCTTCCTGGTTCAGTTGTGGTAGTTTATATGTCTCTAGGAATGCATCCGTTTCTTCCAGATTGTCAAATTTGTTGGCGTAGAGTTGCTCATAGTATGTTCTTATAATTGTATTTCTTTGGTGTTTGTTGTGATCTCTCCTCTTTCATACATGATTTTATTTATTTGGGTCCTTTCTCTTTTCTTTTTGATAAGTCTGGCCAGCGGTTTATCAATCTTATTAATTCTTTCAAAGAACCAGCTCCTAGTTTCGTTGATTTGTTCTATTGTTTTTTTTTTTGGTTTCTATTTCATTGATTTCTGCTCTAATCTTTATGATTTCTCTTCTCCTGCTGGGTTTAGGGTTTCTTTCTTGTTCTTTCTCCAGCTCCTTTAGGTGTAGGGTTAGGTTGTGTACCTGAGACCTTTCTTGTTTCTTGAAAAAGGCTTGTACCGCTATATATTTTCCTCTCAGGACTGTCTTTGTTGTGTCCCACAGATTCTGAACCGTTGTGTTTTCATTATCATTTGTTTCCATAAATTTTTTCAATTCTTCTTTAATTTCCTGGTTGACCCATTCATTCTTTAGAAGGATGCTGTTTAGTCTCCATGTATTTGGGTTCTTTCCAAATTTCCTCTTGTGATTGAGTTCTAGCTTTAGAGCATTGTGGTCTGAAAATATGCAGGGAATGATCCCAATCTTTTGATACCGGTTGAGACTTGTTTTAGGACCAAGAATATGATCTATTCTGGAGAATGTTCCATGTGCACTAGAGAAGAATGTGTATTCTGTTGCTTTAGGATGAAATGTTCTGAATATATCTGTGATGTCCATCTGGTCCAGTGTGTCATTTAAGGCCTTGATTTCCTTGTTGATCTTTTGCTTGGATGATCTGTCCATTTCAGTGAGGGGAGTGTTAAAATCCCCTACTATGATTGTATTCTTGTCGATGTGTTTCTTTGATTTTGTTATTAATTGGTTTATATAGTTGGCTGCTCCCACGTTAGGGGCATAGATATTTAAAATTGTTAGATCTTCTTGTTGGACAGTTCCTTTGAGTATGATATAGTGTCCTTCCTCATCTCTTATTATAGTCTTTGGCTTAAAATCTAATTGATCTGCTATAAGGATTGCCACTCCTGCTTTCTTCTGATGTCCATTAGCATGGTAAATTCTTTTCCACCCCCTCACTTTAAACCTGGAGGTGTCTTTGGGTTTAAGATGAGTTTCTTGTAGGCAACATATAGATGGGTTTTGTTTTTTTATCCATTCTGATACCCTGTGTCTTTTGATTGGGGCATTTAGCCCATTAACATTCAGGGTAAGTATTGAGAGATATGAATTTAGTGCCATTGTATTGCCTGTAAGGTGACTGTTATTGTATATTGTCTCTGTTTCTTTCTGATCTACTACTTTTAGGGTCTCTCTTTGCTTAGAGGACCCCTTTCAATATTTCCTGTAGAGCTGGTTTGGTATTTGCAAATTCTTTCAGTTTTTGTTTGTCCTGGAAGCTTTTAATCTCTCCTTCTATTTTCAATGATAGCCTAGCTGGATATAGTATTCTTGGCTGCATGTTTTTCTCATTTAGTACTCTGAATATATCATGCCAGCTCTTTCTGGCCTGGCAGGTTCTCTGTGGATAAGTCTGCTGCCAATCTAATATTTTTACCATTGTACGTTACAGACTTCTTTTCCCAGGCTGCTTTCAGGATCTTTTCTTTGTCACTAAGACTTGTAAATTTTACTATTAGGTGACGGGGTGTGGACTTATTCTTATTGATTTTGAGGGGGGTTCTCTGAACCTCTTGAATTTTGATGCTTGTTCCCTTTGCCATATTGGGGAAATTCTCTCCAATAATTCTCTCCAATATACCTTTTGCTCCCCTCTCTGTTTCCTCTTCTTCTGCAATCCCAATTATTCTAATGTTGTTTCGTCTTATGGTGTCACTTATCTCTCGAATTCTCCCCTCGTGGTCCAGTAGCTGTTTGTCCCTCTTTTGCTCAGCTTCTTTATTCTCTGGCATTTGGTCTTCTATATCGCTAATTCTTTCTTCTGCCTCATTTATCCTAGCAGTGAGAGCCTCCGTTTTTGATTGCACCTCATTAATAGCTTTTTTGATTTCATCTTGGTTAGATTTTAGTTCTTTTATTTCTCCAGAAAGGGCTTTTATATCTCCCGAGAGGGTTGCTTTAATATCTTCCATGCCTTTTTCAAGCCCAGCTAGAACCTTGAGAATCGTCATTCTGAACTCTAGATCTGACATATTACCAATGTCTGTATTGATTAGGTCCCTAGCCTTTGGTACTGCCTCTTGTTCTTTTTTTTGTTGTGAATTTTTCCGCCTTGTCATTTTGTCCAGATAAGAGTTTATGAAGGAGCAAGTAAAATACTAAAAGGGTGGCAACAACCCCAGGAAAATATGCTTGCAGAAAGTGGTTGATTTTCTGTTTCTGGAATTGCTGTTCTTCTTCTCTTCAATCTCCCGTTTGATTTGTAGGTGTTTGCAATCTTTAGATAAGCTATTTAGCTGATCTCCCGCTACCCGAAGTAGTCTCAGCCTGCTACTTCTTCGCCATCTTGACTCCTCCCCCCAAAATATTCTTTTTCTTCTCTTTTTCTTTCTTTCCCTTTCTTTTAGGAGGGGTGGGTTGTAGCAATTTTGCACTGAAGCTCAGAGTCCAAATGTAAAGACTCAGCCCCACATTGGGCTCCAAATGATGAAGTTTTAGAATATAAGTGAGGTTCGGTGGGGTGAGGTCCAGAGCCGATGACCAAGAAGGAATTCTTGAGACATCTTTGGTGCAAAATGGTGGTTTAGTAAAGCATGGGGACAGCACCCGTGGACAGAAAGAGCTGCTGTCTCAGCGTTGTGAGGGGTGGCCGAATGATAATATTTTAATGTTGAATCTAATTTAATTAAATGCTTTAATATCAACATAATGTTTGAATGATAGTTTCATTGGGCATACAGGTTTAGTTTGACCATGATTTTCTATTAAATATTTTAATGGCCATTTTCTCACTATATGTTGGCTTCTAGTGTTGAGATCAAGAAATCAGCTCTTAATCTAATTGCCATTCCTTCATAAGTAGTTTCTTTCCCCCTCCGCACTTAAGATTTTCTCTTTTTCTCTGATATTCCAGTAAATTGTGTGAATTAAGGTAGTCCTCCTTTTATTCTCCTTGAGATTCATTGAACTTTTGAATCTGAGGATTGATGTGCTTCATGAATTCTTAAACATTCTAAGCTATTATGTCTTTTGATATTGCTTTTCCCCCATTCAGTCTTTTCTCTCTGGATCTCTGGTAAGACTTATTTTGGATCTTTTCATCTTCTTTTTCCTTTTAAAAATGAAGTACAATTTAGATATCATGAAATGTGCATATTTTCAGTATATAGTGCAATAGGTTTTGACAAGTTCATGCAGTATAACCCAAATCACATCAAAGTATAGAACATTTCTGCCACCCCAGAAGTTTTCCTTTTTCTTCTCATTAATACTGCCCTCTAAAAAGAACTACTTCCCCCGCGTCTCTCCAGTCTGAGGCAACCAATGTTCTGATGTTTATCATTATATATTAGATTTGCCTGTCATGAGCTTCCTATCAATGGTATATCTGGCTCCTCTTGCTCAGCATAAGATTTTGAAATTTATATTGTCAAGTGTATTACTATTTGTTTCTTTTTATCAATGAAGAATATTCTGTTATGTGAATATATTATCATGCATTCATTCTCTTGATGAACACATGGGTTGTTTCAAATTATTGGATACTGTGAATTAAGATGCTAGGAAAATTTGTGTGTACATCTCTGTGTGAAAATATGTTTTCTTCTTATAAATACCTGTTACTGCAATTCCTTGGTCATAGGACAGATGTATGCTTCGCATTATTGAAAAGTTATTATTTTATAATCCCATTAGCAACGTATGAGATTCCCAGTTTGTTTTTTGCCAGATTTGGTTTGTTTGTTATTTTTTAATCTTAGTTCTCATAGGTATGAAATGATATCTCACTGTGGTTTCAGTTTACTTTCTCCTGATGTCTTTTACTTGTGCTTATTGGTCATCTGTATATATTCCTCTTTGGAGTATCTGTGTAAGTGTTTTTTTTTTATTTGTATGTTTAATACTGAGTTATAGATATTAAATACTGAGGATGTCACATATCAGCATATATATGTTATTACATGTTTTTGCCCCCTCAACATATTGGTGTCCTGTTTCTTTAATGGTGTCTTCTGCTGTTGGGAAATGACCAATTTATCAATTTTTTCTTTCCCATAATTCTTACTACTTTCTGAGTCTTACTAAGGAAACTTCCCTTATCTAAGGTCACAAAAATATCCTTCTATAATTTCTCATAAGTTTTAGAGCTTTAGCTTTTTTTTTTTTTTTTTTAAGATTGATTTTGTTTATTTGGCAGAGAGAGTGTGCGCAAGCGAGCACACAAGCAGGGGAGCTGCAGAAGGAGAGGGCTGAGCAAGTAGACCTGCAAATTCGGCTTAATCCTGGGACCCTGGGATCATGACCTGACCCCAAAGCAGATGCTTGACTGACTGAGCCACCCAGGCGCCTATAAAGCTTTAGCTTTTATATTTAGGTTCCTGGTTCATCATGAATTATTATCATGTATGGAGTTCCAACATCATTCATTGAAATTACTGTTGTTTACAGTAATTTACAGATTGCCTGGAAACTTTTGTCAAAAATTAATCGTATAACTGTAGAACTAAAACTAGTCCTTTGTTCTCTTCTACCGATTTGTTTACTCTCACTACCTGTTTTATATCCTATGTATATATATTTTTTTCTTTTAGATTTTATTTATTTATTTGACAGAGAGAGATCACAAGTAGGCAGAGAGGCAGGCAGAGACAGAGGGGGAAGCAGGCTTTCTGCTGAGCAGAGAGCCAGACATGGGGCTTGATTCCAGGACTCTGAGACTATCACCTGAGCCAGAGGCAGTGGCTTAACCCACTGAGCCACCCAGGCGCCCCTACATATTTTTATATAAATTTTTGAGTCTGCTGGGATATTGGTTGTTGGTTGTCATAGCATTGTAGCTGTCATTTTAGGATGAATTGATATATGAGTAATACTAAGTCTTCCTATCCATGGACATGACATATCTCTGCCATTATTCAAGTATTCTTTAATTTCTCTCAGTCCTGCTTTGTACTTTTATCGTGTAGGTCTTCCATATTTAAAAAAGTTATCTCTAACTTTGTAATGCTATTATTAGTTGTACTGCTTTATTTTGTCTTATTTTACAAGAGTTGATTATTTATATTTGACTTTGTGTGATAATGTTATATCTATAGCTTTGTAAAATTCACATATTAATTTTTATAGTCATCTTTCATGAATTCTTTAGGACTTAAAATCATGGAACACGATAAAAGACAGTGTTATTCTTCCTTTCCCTGCTTCAAGAGTTTATTTATTTTTCTTCCTCCTAGAATGGACAAGCAGGGCAACACCAAAAATAAGTGGTGGTGGGCACGTGGGTGGCTTAGATGGTTAAGCGTCTGCCTTCAGCTTAGGTCATGGTCCCAAGGTCCTGGTATTGACCCTGTGTCAGGCACCCTGCTCTCTGCTTCTCCCTCTGCCCTAAACCCCACTTATGCAAGTGTGTTCTGTTCCTCTCTCTCTCTCTCTCTCTCTCTCTCTCTCTCAGATAAATAAATATATATATAAGATTCCTAAAAAAAATTAGTCATGGGCAGAGACATTTTGCCTTGCTTCTCATTTTAGAAGAAAGCAATCTGTCTTTTTCCATTAAGTATAATGTTAGTTGTATAATTTAACGTCGTGTCCATGATCAGTTTGAAGAAATTTCTTTATATTCCTGATCTTCTAAGAGATTTAATCATGATTGGATATTAAATTTTGTCAAATGCTCTTTCTGGATTTATGAAGAAAATCATGTGCTCTATCTTATTTAATATCTGTATTACACCGGCCGATTTTCAAATCTTGAACAAGCCTTGCATTCTTAGATTTAAGCCCCCTTGATTAGAGTGTATCGTCCTGTCTACATTTTAGATTATAGCTGGTAAGTGTTTGTTTGGGGTTTTTGCATATATATTAATCAAAAGCATTGCTCTGTAACTTTTTTTTTAAAAAATTTTATTTATTTGACAGAGAGAGACACAGTGAGAGAGGGAACACAAGCAGGGGGAGTGGGAAAGGGAGAAGCAGGCTCCCCACTGAGCAGGGAGCCCTATGACGATGCGGGGCTTGATCCCAGGACCCTGGGATCATGACCTGAGCCGAAGGCAGTCCTTTAACAACTGAGCCACCCAGGCGCCCCAGCTTTTGTTTTTTTATATTTTGTTTACAGTTACCTCATCTTTTATAGTATATCTATCACATTCATTTATATATTTATGTTACATTTCCCCTTACAGAATTTTATTGCATGTTTTCAGACATTTTTAGAGTTGCTTGTCTTTTTGTTTGTTGTTTGTTTGTTTGTTTTACTGCTTGGCACATAACTGGAGCTCAGTAATTCTTTTTCTTTCTTTTTTTTTTTTTTAAGATTTTGTTTATTTGACTTGAGAGAGAGAGAGAGAACAAGAGCACAGACAGGCAGAGCAGCAGGCAGAGGGAGAGGGAGAAGCACATTCCCTGCTGAGGCCGGAGCTCTATGTGGGGCTTGCTCCCAGGACCCGGGGATCATGATCTGAGCCAAAGGCAGAAGATTAGCCAACTGAGCTAATCAGGCATCCCTCAGTAGTTATTTTCTAAATGACCTAATGAAAAAGTCGAAGGGAATTCTCACAGATATGGGTATGGAGTTGGTTCACAAGGCAGTCAGCTAAGATTGGGTCAGGAGGCATAAATTGCAGAAGCAATATCTTCAAGAAAACATACAAATAATTGAGAATAGGAAAACTAATAATTGTGTAAATGTAAATGTAATACATATACATGTGGTTAAGTCAAAAGACGAATATATATATATATATATATATATATATATATATAATGTGTAATGATAATGAACACTGAATATGAATTTCACCAAAAATTATAATAACTTTCAGATATATGGGGATAGAGTATATGTGTTGGAGAAGAGAGTTGTGTAAGACTTATGTCCTTATTTCCCAAAGGACAAAAGCAATAGGTTGTACCTAAAATTTAAAAATTCAAGGATTAGCATAAATATTTTATTTATACACACATAAAAAATAGCAGACAAAATAGATAAAAGAGGTAAAAATGAATTTATCCAAAGGAATAATAATAAACTTAGTGTCGAATGAGACATGAGTTACCAGAAGTAGTTTTCAGCTTTTAGAACTCTCTCAATATATTATTTTATTGAAAAATAAAAAATAATTTAAATTTTATCTGTATAAGTAGGTTATGTATAATGAAGGCAAGACGGGTCTAGTTTTTAAAAAAATCATCAGGTTTCTCAAGTCTGGGATTACCAGTCAGACCATCTATTTTTCTTTGTCATTATATTCTTCATGAATAATCTATAGTAAGATCATTAATGATTAAAAAAATCAATACTCTTGTGAAATAAGTCCTCTGGCCAAATGAATGTTTTCAAGTGGTCTTTTAAAGATTGAAATTCTTAGAAAATGTGAATTTATACTTTTTGGGGAAAATTAAGTCATTGCTAAAATATATGCTATTTCAGTAGAAGGGAAAGATAAAAGTTCATCTTATTTTTTTTACAGGTTTCTTTTTTACGTTTTAGTAAATATTAAATACAAAAAAAAAGAAAAAGGGATAATAATGTAAAGCATGAGGAAAATGATTCTATAAAACTTTTAAGGAAATGTGTTCTTGTAAGTTTCCTTTTTTGTTGTTGTTGAGGTATAATTGAAATACAACTTTATATTAGTTTCAGGTATAAAACATAAAGCTTTGGGGCACCTTGGTGGCTCAGTGGGTTAAAGCCTCTGCCTTCCGCTCAGGTCACGATCCCAGGGTCCTGGAATCGAGCCCTGCATCTGGCTCTCTGCTCAGCGGGGAGCCTGCTTCCTTCTCTCTCTCTCGCTCTCTCTCTCTGCCTGCCTCTCTGCCTACTTGTGATCTCTGTCTGTCGAATAAGTAAATAAATAAATAATCTTAAAACAAAACAAAACATAAAGCTTTGACATTCATATACATTGCAGAATGATCACCACAATGTCTACTTAGCACCTGTCATTATACAAAGTTATACATTTTTTTTCTTGTGGTGATTTACTTTCTTAACAACTTTCAAATATTATTGCATATAATCACTATGCTGTATATTATATCCTCATGACTTTATTTCATAACTGGAAGTTTGTGTCTTTTCATTCCCTTCACCTATTTTGCCACCCCCCCACAGCCTCATTTCTCTCTGGAAACTATTAATCTCTTCTCTGTATCTGTGAGTTTTGTTTTGTTTTGTTTAGTATTTTTTAGATTCCACATATAAGTGAAACCATGTTATTTGTCTTTCTCTGTCTGATTTATTTCACTTCACCTAATATTCTCAAGGTCCATCCATGTTGAGGGAGATGGTGAGATTTCATTCTTTTTTATGAGTAGTACTCCGTTGTATTTTTATAACACATCTGTTTTATCCATTCTTCTATAAATGGACAATTAGGTTGTTTCCATAATTGGCTATTGTAAATAATGCTGTGACAAACATGGGGGTGCATGTACCTTTTTGAATTAGTGTTGTGATTTCTTTAATAAATACCAGAAGTGGAATTTCTGCATTGTGACCATTTTTATTTTTTAAATTTTGAGGAAACTCCATAGCATCCATAGGTTCTCCACCAATTTACATTCTCACCGATAGTGCATGAGGGTTTCTTTCTCTTCACATCTGCACCAACATTTGTTATTTCTTGTCATTTTGAAAATTGCCATTCTTACAAGTATGATATGATATCTCATTGTGGATTTCCCTGATGATTAGTACTGATGAGAATCTTTTCATGTGTCTGTTGGTCATCTGTATGTTTTTGGGAAAATGTCTGTTAAGTTCCTTTGCTCATTAATTTTTAATTTGAATTTTTGTTCTTGTATTATTTAGCTAAATGACTTTTTTTTTAAAGATTTTCCGTTTGGGGGGCATCTGGGGCTCAGTGGGTTAAGCCTCTGCCTTCAGCTCAGGTCATGATCCCAGGGTCCTGGGATGGAGCCCCACATTGGGCTCTCTGCTCAGCAGGGAGCCTGCTTCCTCCTTTGTCTCTCTCTCTCTGATCTCTGTCCGTCAAATAAATAAATTTTTAAAAATCAAAAAAAAAAAAAAAGAAAAAGATTTTTCTTTTTAAAATTTATTTGACAGAGATCACAAGTAGGCAGAGAGGCAGGCAGAGAGATAGAGAGGAGGAAGCAGGCTCCCCGCTGAGCAGGGAGCCCGATGCGGGGCTCGATTCCAGGACCCTGGGATCATGACCGGGCCAAAGGCAGAGGCTTTAACCCACTGAGCCACCCAGGTGCCCCCTAAATGACTTCTTTATATATTTCAGATATTAACCCCTTATTGGATATATGATTTATAATTATCTTCTCCCATTCAGTAAGTTGTCTTTCTATTATGTTGATGGTTTCATTCACTTTGCAGAAACTTTTTAGTTTGATATAGTCCCATCTTTTTTATTTTTGCTTTTGGTGCTATTGCCTTTGGTGTAGATAACAAAAAAAAAAAAATGCGTTTATTACCAAGAGCAATGCCAAGGAGTTTACCATCTATCGTTTCTTCTAATAGTTTTGTGTCTGATGTAAAACAGTGGTCCATTTTCACTCTTTTGCATATGGCTGTCCAGTTTTTCCAGCACCATTTTTTGAAGAGACTGTCTTTTCCCCACTGTGTATTCTTGTCTGTGTATCATAAGTTAATTGTCTATATATGCTTGTGTTTATTCTGAACTTTCTGTTCTATTCTATGGATCTTTATGTTTTAGGCCAATACCGTACTATATTGGTTACTATAGCTTTGTAATATAGTTAGAAATTAGGGAGCATGATGACATCATCTTTGTTGTTCTTCCACAGGATTGCTTTGGCTATTGAGGATTTTTGTGGTTCCATACATATTTTAGGATTGTTCTACTTCTGTGAAAAATGTCATTGGCATTTTGGTAGGGATCGCCTTGAATCTATATATTTCATTGGGTTATATGGACATTTTTATAATATATTAATTCTAGTCCATTAACCTGGAATGATCATCCCTTTATTTGTGTCTTCTTCAGTTTATTTCATCAGTGTCTTATAGTTCTCAGAATATAGGTCTTTCAGCTCCTTGGTTAAATTTATTCCTAGGCATTTTATTATTTTTGAAGCAACTGTAAATAGGATTGTTTTATTTAATTTCTCCTTCTGATAGTTTTTTGTTAGTTAGAAAAACAACGTAGTTAGTAGAAAAACAAAGCGTATTTTTGCGTATTGATTTTTGTACCCTGCAACTTTACTAAATTCCTTTACTGTAACAGTCTAGTTTTGTTTTTGTTTTGTTTTGTTTTGTTTTTTGCAAAATCTTTAGGATTTTCTCTATATAAAATCATGTCTTCCACAAATAATGATAGTTTTACTTCTCTCTTTCTAGTTTGGTCTTTATTTCTTTTCCTTGCCTGATTGCTCTAAGACTTCAAATACTGTGTTCAATGAAAATGGCAAGAGTGGGGGTTCTTGTTAGTAATCTTAACAGAAAAGCTTTCAGCTTTTCACAATTGAGTCTGATGTTAGTTCTTAGGTGTCATTTATAGCCCTTATTATATTCAGATTTGTTCCTTCTATACCCACTTCATTGAGAGTTTTTATTATAACTGATGTTGAATTTTATCAAATGCTTTTTCTGCATTTATTGAGATGGTCACATAATTTTTATACTTTGTTGATGTGGAATATCACATTGCTTGATTTGCAGATGTTGGTCGAAACATCCTTGCGTCTATAGAGTAAGTCTCACTTCATCATGATATATGATCTTTTTATTGTATTATTGAATTCACTTTGTTACTATTATGGTGAAGATTTTTGCCCCTATATTGCAGAGTTACTGACTTGTGGTTATAATTATAATTATAAATATTATTATTATTATTATTATTATTATTTGTGTGTGTGTGTATGTGTGTGTGTGTGTGTGTGGTGTCCCATGTCTGGTTTTGGTATCAGGGTAATGCTGATCTCATTTTTATGAGTTTGGGAGTATTTGCTCCTCTTCATTTATTTGGAAAGGTTTGAGAAAGGTAAGGTCTTAAATCTTCTATGTTTGTTGAAATTTACCAGAGAAGTCATCTGGTCCTGAACCTTTCTTATTTAAAAATTTTTTATTGATAATTTAATCTCCTTACTAATAATCATTTATTCAGATTTTATTCAGATTTTCTGTTTTTTTCATAATTTAGTCTTGGAAGATGGTTTCCTTCTAGGAATTTATCCTTTTTTTTTCTAAATTGTCCAATTTTTCAGTCTGTAATTGTTCATGGTAGTCTCTTATGATCCTTTATATTTTTATGGTATCAGCTGTAATTTTTCCTCTTTCATTTCTGTTTTGATTTGTCTGAACCCTCTTTCTTTTTTCCTTAGTGAACAAGGTTTGTCAATTTTATCTTTTCAAAGAACAAGCTCTTACTTTTATTGATTTTTTTTTCTATTGTATTTTTAGTCTGTTTTATTTATTTTCCCTCTGGCCTTTGTTATTTCCTTCTTCTACTAATTTTAGGCTTTGTTCGTTTTTCTTTTCCTGGTTCCTAAAAGTGTCAAGTTAGATTGCCTATTTGAGATTTGTCTTGTTTTGAGGTAGACCTTTGTTGCTACAAACTCTGCTCTTAAAACCACTTTTGCTGCATCCTGCAGATTTTGGTATGTTGTAGTTCCGTTTTCACTGTGTCAAAGTATCATTTGATTTCTCCTTGGATTTCCTTGTTGACCCATTGTTTTTTTTGTTTGTTTGTTTTTTTGTTTTTAATTTTTTTATTTTTTCAGCATAACAGTATTCATTATTTTTGCACCACACCCAGTGCTCCATGCAATCCGTGCCCTCTACAATACCCACCACCTGGTGCCTCCAACCTCCCACCCCCCACCCCTTCAAAATTCTCAGATCGTTTTTCAGAGTCCATAGTCTCTCATGGTTCACCTCCCCTTCCAATTTCCCTCCACTCCCTTCTCCTCTTCATCTCCCCTTGTCCTCCATGCTATTTGTTATGCTCCACAAATAAGTGAAACCATATGATAATTGACTCTCTCTGCTTGACTTATTTCACTCAGCATCATCTCTTCCAGTCCCGTCCATGTTGCTACAAAACTTGGGGATTCATCCTTTCTTTTTTCTTTTTCTTTTTTTTTCTTTTTCTTTCTTTTTCTTTCTTTTTTTTTTTTTTTTTTACAGCTTTATAAACATATATTTTTATCCCCAGGGGTACAGGTCTGCGAATCGCCAGGTTTACACACTTCACAACACTCACCATAGCACATACCCTCCCCAATATCCATAACCCCACCCCCTCTCCCAACCCCTTCCCCCCATCAACCCTCAGTTTGTTTTGTGAGATTAAGAGTCACTTATGGTTTGTCTCCCTCCCAATCCCATCTTGTTTCATTTACTCTTCTCCTACCCCCTCAACCCCCCATGTTGCATCTCCTCTCCCTCATATCAGGGAGATCATATGATAGTTGTCTTTCTCCGATTGACTTATTTCGCTAAGCATGATACCCTCTAGTTCCATCCACGTCGTCGCAAATGGCAAGATTTCATTTCTTTTGATGGCTGCATAGTATTCCATTGTGTATATATACCACATCTTCTTTATCCATTCGTCTGTAGATGGACATCTAGGTTCTTTCCATAGTTTGGCTATTGTAGACATTGCTGCTATAAACATTCGGGTGCACGTGCCCCTTCGGATCACTACGTTTGTATCTTTAGGGTAAATACCCAGCAGTGCAATTGCAGGGTCATAGGGTAGTTCTATTTTCAACATTTTGAGGAACCTCCATGCTGTTTTCCAGAGTAGTTGCACCAGCTTGCATTCCCACCAACAGTGTAGGAGGGTTCCCCTTTCTCCGCATCCTCGCCAGCATCTGTCATTTCCTGACTTGTTAATTTTAGCCATTCTGACTGGTGTGAGGTGATATCTCATGGTGGTTTTGATTTGTATTTCCCTGATGCCGAGTGATATGGAGCACTTTTTCATGTGTCTGTTGGCCATCTGGATGTCTTCTTTGCAGAAATGTCTGTTCATGTCCTCTGCCCATTTCTTGATTGGATTATTTGTTCTTTGGGTGTTGAGTTTGCTAAGTTCTTTGACCCATTGGTTTTTTAATAGCATGTTGTTTAATCACTATAAATTTTTGATTTTCCCACTTTTCTTCATATAATGGATTTCTAATTTATACCACTGTGGTCAGAAAATTGGTATGATTTCAGTCTTAGCTTTATTGAGACTTGTTTTGTGGTTAAGCATGTGGTATGTCCTGGGGGATGTTCCAGGTACATTTGAAAAGAAAGTGCATTCTGCTGCTTTGGGATGGAATGTTCTGTATGTCTGTTAAGTCCATGAGCTCAGATGTGTTATTTGAGGCCAATATTTATGTTTCCTTACTTTCTGTCTGCATGATTTATCCGTTGACATAAGTGAGGTATTAAAATCCTTTAATATTATTGTTTTGCTGTCAAGTTTTCCTTTTAGGTCTGTTAATATTTGCTTTATGTTTTATATATTATATTCTTATATATACAGTTGCTCCTGTGTTGGATGCATAAATATTTACAAGTGTTATATGTTCTTGTTGGATTGACCCCTTTTCATTATGTAATATGCTTCTTTGTTTTTATTACAGTCTTTGTTTTAAAGTCTCTTTTCTGATGTAAGTATAGCTATACCACCCTACTTGTGATTTCCCTTTGCATGAAACATCTTGTTCCGACCCTTTCCTTTCAGTCTGTGTTGTGTTCTTACACCCAATGTGCGTCACTTACTGGCAGCACATGGTTAGGTCTTGTTTTTTAATCCATTCAACGTGTGTCTTTTGCTTGGACAATTTAGTCCATTTTTAGTCCATGTAAAGTAATAACTAATGGGTATGTAGTGATAGGTATGATACTGAGAAATGCCATTTTGGTAACTATTTTCTGGCTGTTCTATAGTTTCTCTCTATTCCTTTCTTTTTTTTTTTTTTAAGATTTTTATTTATTTATTTGACAGAGAGAAATCACAAGCAGGCAGAGAGGCAGGCAGAGAGAGAGGAGGAAGCAGGCTCCCTGCTGAGCAGAAAGCCCGATGTGGGGCTCGAACCCAGGACCTGGGATCATGACCTGAGCCGAAGGCAGCGGCTTAACCCACTGAGCCACCCAGGCGCCCCTCTCTATTCCTTTCTTTTCTTCTTTGTTCTTTTGTGGTTTCATGACCTTCTGTTGTATTTTGCTGAAATTTCTTCCTCGTTTTTCTTTCTATGCCTATTATAGGTTTTCACTTTTTGGTTACCATGAGGCTCACATATAAGGAGAAACACACACGCACACACACACACACACACACACACACACTGGTCTACTTTAAATTAATATCAAGTAAAGATTTAATACATTTTATTCCCCTCCCATTAATGTTTTTGATGCTATAGCTTACATTTTTGATGTCTCCCTATCTAATTATTAGAGTTATTTTTTTCTACTTTAGTCTTATTTTAATCTCTGTACTAGCTTTCTAAGTGATTATTCCATTCCCTTTCCTATATATTTACCTTAGCTATTGAGATTTTTACTTTCTTATGTGTTCTTATTGGTAATTTAGTACTCTTTTTTTTTTTTAAACTGATGGCCATCCCTTTAAATTACTTATAGGACTGGTTTATTGGGGGTGAACTCCTTTAGCTTATGCTTGTCTAGAAAACTGATTGTCTCTCAGTTCTCTTTGTAGAATATTCATGGTAGAGAATTCTTGGTTGGAAGCTTTTTCTTGTCAGTGCTTTGAATACATCGTGTTTCTTTTTTCTGGCTTACAAAGTTTCTGCTGAGAAATCTGTTGATAACCTATGGTGTTTCCTGGTATGTAATGAGTTATTTTCTCTTGCTTTTTAAAAGATTTTCTATTTTTAACTTTAACATTTTAATTATAATGTGTGTTGTAGATCCCTCTTGGTTCTTATTATTTGAAACTCCCTAGGCTTGTGGGAGCTGTATGTCTGTTTTCTTCCCTGGATTAGGGAAGTTTTTGGCCATCAATCCTGCAAATATATTTTCTGCTATTTTTTTTTCTTTTCTCCTTCTGGGATTCCTGGAATGAGATATAACTGCATTTGCTGTTTTTCAATAAATCCCTTAAGTTATCGTCACCTTTTAAAATTTTTATTTCTTTTTGTACTTCGTTTGGGTGAGTTCCATGGCCCTGAATTCCAGATCACCAGTCTGTCTTGTGCTTCATCTAATCTGCTGTAGAATCCTACCAGTGTATTTTTTAGTTCGGATATTATTTTCTGTAACTCTGTCATTTCTCTTTGGTGGTTTCTTATATTTTCTGTATCTTTACTGAAGTTCTCAGCATTCAACCGTCCTTCTCCCAACGTCAGTGGACATCTCTTTATGATAATTACTCTGGACCCTTTATCAAATAAATTACTTACCTCCATTTCATTGAAGTTTTTTTATTCCCCTGGGGTTTTATCATGTTCTTTTATTTGTAACATATTCTCATTTCCTCATTTTGGTTGAGTCTGTGTTCATTTCTACGTATTAGGCAAAATAGCTATATAACCCATTCCTGAACAGGTGGCCTTGTGCAGGAGATGTAACTTATTGTTTAATCTTAGTCTTGATTGTCTCTCAGAGCATCTCCCTGATTGGTTCTGAACCCTTGGGGTCTGTCCACTTGTACATCACAAGCTGACATTCAAGGTATATCCCTTGTGTAGGCTACACGCACCTGCTGGCCGTGGAACACCACAAAGGCAGGGAGTAGACATGGTGTTTGCCTCCTGCCTCCTGAAGGTATGTGTGAGTGGTGGGGGTAAGGTGCTCACTTACTGTCTTGGGTGGGACTGTTGAGGCAGTGTGGTGGGGTGGGGTGCTTGGGGCTGTGGAAATAGGACATGAGGATATTGTGCTCACTATTTGCCTCTGGCAGCGCCATGGCCCTTTGCGTGGGGGCAGGCACTAGTTGGAGAAAATGATAGTGCACAAATTGTACTTGGCAGTGCCAGCACTAACCAGGTAAAGGAAGAACATAAAAATGGTGCTCACCAGCACCTCTGTCCCTGGATGGTATTACAAGAGGCTTTTGCCCTTCTTGCAGTCTCTTTAAGATTAGTAAGTGAATCTCTTGCACATATGATTTAGATTCTTCAAACTACTACAGTTGCACTGGGTCTTGGGGCTAATGAACCTCTGTGTTATCTTTCAAGAGCAGAATCTCAATTCTCTACAGTCTTGTGGTTCTCCTGGATGTGAGCCCAGTTGCCTTCAAAGCCAAACATTTTGGAGGCTTGGCTTTGTGATCCACCTTTGAAGGCCTGGTGTGCCTACTGTGGAACAGAAACCCCTTGTTCCAAAGAGAGAAGTTCCATATTTGTAGATCCCTCACACTGGTGGGTCACTGTGCCAGGGGTAGGGTTTTGGTGAAGTGATATTTGTGCCTCTTCTCTCTGTCTTGATGTGGCCCTTTTATCCTCTTTTGTGGAGTAGTCATTCAGCTAGTTCTCAGAATTTTTTCTATATGTAGCTGTAGCTTTGTTGTGTCTATGGCAGGAGGTTATTTCAGGATCTTCCTCTGCCACCATTTGAACCACCTCCCCAATGATGATTTATTGAGCTCCTACTTGGCGTGTCAGTTTCTACTGTAGACACTGGGGAAACAGAAGGATACAAAACAGGCCCTGTTCTCACAGAGCTTTGCATTCAGTGTGAGACTTTGACTACAGCTTTAACCTCTCTGGTCCTTAGTTGCCATCTGCTTTAATGTGAGCCTTCTCTTATTTCCTGATGCACAGGACTTGCTTCACCAGTTTTTAGGTTTACTTTTAGGAAGTTTTTCCATATGTAGTTGCAGATTTGGTGTATCTATGAGAGGAGGTGAGTTCAGGATTCTTGTACATGGCCTTCTTGAACTGGAACCCCTCTCACACTTTTATATGTACTGTTCCTCACTTTGAATTGCCCTTGGATCTGTGGGTTGGATATTGTTCACAGTATTTTCCAAAAAATTATAAAGACCAATTAGCCAAGAAGGCTTGGCAGGTTTTGCACTGTTTTTGGCTGTGACCCAAACATCAGACTGAGGGTATAAGTCAGCATGGAAATAGAAAAATTGGAATTTTCTATCAGCATTGAATATTCAAGAAAACACATTTATCAGTTCAAACCAATTTGTGACCAGGTTGTTTCTTCTTCATGTTGGATATCGCACAAGCAATTGAACTGAATGAAATGCAGTTCTTTACTGCTCACTTAGCATAAATTATTGTTTGTACTGGTAAATTGAGAAGCTATTTGTGAAGGGACTTTAATTTTGACATCTTTATTGCCTTTTCAAAGAAAGTTCATTTCAATATATGTGTGCGTTAGCTACTTTTTAAATGTTTTCAGTGACTCTGACTGCATATATAAGCATACACTGCTGTTTCTTACATGCTTTATTTAAACTGCATGCATAGTACAGTAGAGTAGTCAGTAGAGTAGTGATGTAGAAATCCATTTGCTTGTAATACAGAGAACATTTTAATATGCTAGAAATTATATTGTATAATCTTGCCAGGCCATATCACTGAGATTTCAATTTATATTACTATAGTAGTTTATTTCAGATAAATTAAAAATTCCAATGTAATATTTTCATGACAAATGTTCACATTAAAGATTTCATGATTGGTACATAGCCTAGCAGCAGAAATGCTGTAGGTTATTTTCAAGCTATCACCAACCTAGTTAACATATTTTCTGAAGTTCCATGCAAATTTTTTGAGACAGTTATATGCTTTTCTTTTAGTATCACGTCTTATTCCATAAATGATTTGAAGAAGTATATATATAATGTGTACTTAAGTATATACACACATACATATATACATTCCTATATGTATATAGAGAGAGGGTATGGGGAGGGGGGAGAGAGAGAGAGAGAGAGAGAGAGTGTGTGTGTGTGTGTGTGTCTTCAACGAAGGGTATAGGGACCCAAGTTTCTAGGGACCCAATTCACTGCCGTCCATTTAAGGCAATTATTCACAGTCCTCAGTCTTCCTGATCCAAGATGGTGGTAGTGAGATGGTTGGAGAGACAGTGAAAACGATTGATGAAGATGTAGAGAAAATTAAGAACCATTTTTGGAAGTTGCCATAGTACACTTGGGGTGATACTGACAAGAATCTAGTCCCATGATGACACTAAGGATTTCTGGGAAATGGACTGTATGGGTAGTCATGTATACAGCTAGAAAGTACATCAGTAGCAGAAGACAGATATGTGGGTCAAACTGCGGAACTATGCTATGAAATAATATGCTGTAGAGTGAGAGTTAGAACAGGAAAATCATGCCATAGTATATTGCACAGTATCTACAGACAAACCAGAAATATTATAAGCCTCTTGTTGACCAAAGGGAAAATAAAATTATGATAAGATATAATAATATCCATAGCCATAATCAATAATCAGTTCAATAGACACAGAGCTTCTCTTAGTTCAGGACCTGATAGTGTTTACTACCAGTATACATTCAGCATTCTCCACAGTAGATATGATAGGTGACTTTAATGTTTCAGGTG
Source organism: Lutra lutra (assembly GCF_902655055.1). Lineage (NCBI taxonomy): Eukaryota > Metazoa > Chordata > Mammalia > Carnivora > Mustelidae > Lutra > Lutra lutra. The sequence continues at coordinate 20,535,217 of NC_062285.1, read as the reverse complement.
TTTAATGTTTCTCAGAGTATGCCAAGGGGTAATTCATCAGTGGCAACTCCAGAAGAATAAGAAATAAGACAGTGGTATCCACAGATATAGGATGGTATAGCTTGATCTAGTATAATGTTTATTACAGAGGAGGAAGTTCGCTGTGATGGTGAGGGATGGGGGCTTTGGGAAAAGAGAAGGTTGTAATCATAGAGAAGTATATTGAACTTTATGGTAATAGTCTTAACTGTGTTGACAAACCAATATAACCTGCAAAACCTTGTCAAAATGGCAGACATTCAGCCACACTGTCCCTTTTCTCATATTCCCTTATTTTGCTGGAAGACCTCAGGCCTAGCCTAGCTACCTGAATTTTTTTTTAAGATTTTATTTATTTTGACAGAGAGAGAGAGAGATGACAAATAGGCAGAAAGGCAGACAGAAAGCCTGATGCGGGGTTCAATCCCAGGACCCTGAGATCATGACCTGAGCTGAAGGCAGAGGCTTAACCCACTGAGCCACCCAGGTGCCCCACTACCTGTATTTTTTAAAGGATACATTGGTCATTTTGATAGTTGATGTGGTTGAGAACCCTTGGTATAGATGTCAGAAGTTTTATTTCCTAATTATAAGAAGGCAGAAAAACCAATTCCTTGAATGCCATAAACTACCCAAACTCAACCAATATGAAATAGAAAACCTGAAAATCTGTCCTATAACCATTAAAGAACTTGAGTTAATAATTACAAAGCTCCCTAAAATGAAATCTTCAGGCTCTGATGGCTACACTGGAAAATTCTTCAAGGCACTTAAAGAAGATCTCTTTCTTTTCTCTGTCCTCATGTCCTTCAAATTGTAAGTGTTAAGTATTTTATTTCCTCTAATTCCTACCCCAAATTAATTTGGACTAATGATTCTGTGGTTAATATAAGGATTTTCAAGTCATATTACACCGAGTTTCTGCTTATCCGAGGGGCCCCTCAAAAAGCAATTACATGTGGTGGCAAAAGAATGTTGAAAGAGAGATCTCCAGACACCATAACCTTACTTTCCCTACAGCAGCTTGGTGGATATTCTTTGATGTTGGGCAGTGTTCGAACAATTGAGAATAAAAAGATTTTAAAGCCAAGAGGTTGATATATTATCCTATTCAAGTGACGTTATTTTATTTTATTTTATTTTTAAATTTTATTTTTTTTAAAGATTTTATTTATTTATTTGACAGAGAGAAATCACAAGTAGGCAGAGAGGCAGGCAGAGAGAGAGGAGGAAGCAGGCTCCCTGCTGAGCAGAAAGCCCGATGTGGGGCTTGAACCCAGGACCTGGGATCATGACCTGAGCCGAAGGCAGCGGCTTAACCCACTGAGCCACCCAGGCGCCCCAAGTGACGTTATTTTAAAAGGGAAGAATTCATTTTGTTCTTATGAAGAGACTCTACTAACTTGATTTATCAGGGAAAAAAAAAAACTAAGTAGGAATAGCAGAGGGACTCTCTTTTCAAATTTTATTAAGTGGAAGGGGAAGATTGAGATGGTAAGATAAATAAAACATGTTCTGCAAGTCTTGCAACGTGATTCTCTGTTTAGTACAAAATAGTCAGTTAAAAAATATAACATAGTGTCAAATAGGTTAAGGCATAAACAAAACTAGGCAAAATGAGTTCCAAACAATTATTCAAGCTTTTTTTGCCATCTCTATATTAACTGTTCATTAATATTTATAAAATGGAGAGAAAGCTGAGGGAGGGCCATTTCAAAAATGAAAAGTGTTTGAAACAATAGGGAAAAATTAAAAAAATATATTGATTTTTTAGCCATTAAGTAAAAATTAACAAGTCTATACTCATGAAGGAAAAAATGTTTACTAAGACACATGTCATGCCCTTCAGCAAGCAGCAGTATGCGTAGTATTTAAGAATATGGACTTTCAAACCAGTTACCTGGGTTTACCTCTCAGGTGGCCTTACTACCTCTGTGGCATTGAACAAGGTACTTGATTCTTTCTTCATAAGATTTTTCACCTGTAACATGGGGTGACTCAGCAAATCAACCCCATAGTGTTGTGAAGCTTGAATAAGATCTATAAAGCTTTTACAAGAGTGACTGGCAATTGGTCAATTCTTTGTAAGTATTAGTCGTGATTATTGTTCTGTTATTGTTGCTAATAATTACCATTCATCATTTGACCATTGATGACTGAGGGCCAAGTTTGTTACTGTGAGCATTTATGTTCAAAGAAAATACCAGGTATAGTCTAAATGTGATTTCAGGGAATAGTAGGTTATGATTTCTGAGTATTTTTTTATTACTGTCCGCAATATAGACAAATTAATCAACTCAAAGTTGATAAAATTGACATGTAATTTCTTGTGACTAGATTTTTAAATATTCCTTGAGCAATGATTTACTCAGTTTTATGATATAATTGACAATTGCCAGCAATAAAATCCCAGTACAACTTAATTCACCTTTTTCCCCATTTTGTCAACCTAAGAATCATCAGGAATTTCATGATAAAAGTAAAATTGATATACAGATTTTAAAACTTAATAGGACTCATTGACACTATCCTTCCGTACCACCCATTACATACCTCATTAGAAAACAGAAGTCATTTAGCTTTTTGAGTGCATATAATTTTTTTCGCACTAAAATTAAAATTTCTGGAAACCAGGCACTAGATTTTATAGTGTATGGAAGTCATCTCTGTATCTTGAACTCAAATTACACTGAAGCTTTAATAATACATATTAAATTAATGATGAGAGACATTTAATAGTGTTGAATTTCACAAAGCCCCATTGAAGATGAGACAATTCTCCACGATGATTTACCAGATGTATTTTATAATGATCTGGATGGTGAGATACAATCTACCAGTAGAAGTGGATTTGCTGGATGGAAATGTGTTTTCTAGGCTCGCTTTATGCCACCTTTCGAGCAGATGCTCTCCAATTCAAATAGTATTTCTGTAGCTGCCATGGGAAGGAGTCCTGACTCCTGGAGGCAAAGGGATAAAGGAAATGAGAGCCCACGGTGTTCTGGTGTAGTTGGAAGAACGCAGAGCCTGTCACCGGATGTATAATCTGGCTCCTGCTCTGCTATGTTCAGCTTTTTCCCCTGCATCTATGAAAAAGACTTTGTGCTTTTTTTCCCCATTATTTTGTCTATGTGACTATTTTTTTTTTTAAATTTATTTATTTGAGAGACAGAGAGCATGAGAGGGGAAGTCAGAGGGAGAAGCAGACTCCCCATGGAGCTGGGAGCCCGATGTGGGACTCGATCCCAGGACTCCGGGATCATGACCTGAGCCTAAGGCAGTTGCTTAACCAACTGAGCCACCCAGGCGCCCCTTCTATGTGACTATTTATATTAACATTCAGACAAACCCTATGCATGTTGGCGTAAACATTTTCACTATTATATCTTCTCTGTCACTGGATTTTATTCACTAGTTTATCAAAAAATATTGTCTGCATTTGTGAGCAATGTTGATCTATCATTTTTTGGGTGTTACAGTAATACTAATTTCATAAAATATGTTCCCTCTGCTTTTTGATTGAAGAGTGCATAATTGGATTGGTAGTCTTTTTCCTTAAAAGTGTGGTATGATTTATCAACCAAATTTTGTCCTAGAGTCTTCTTTGTAGGAAGGTGTTAATTATGGATTTTATTTATTTAATTCATACAGAGCTATTCACCATTTTTATTACTAATTGAGTTAGATTTGGCAGTTTGTTTGAAGGAATTTATTTCACCAAAATTGTCGAATTTGTTGTTTTAAACTTTTCATTAAAGATAAACTATTATCTTTTTAATGTCTGCACATGTCTTGATATCCCTCCTTTTCATTTCTCATGTTGGTAATCTGCATCTCATTTTTATTTTTTCAGTTAGTGTCAATGGAGAAGATTATCAATTTTACTGATATTTTCAAAGAAACAGCTTCGAGTTTCACTTATCTTTTTCATCCTTTTGTTTTGCCTTTCCCTGAACTCTCCTCTTTATTATTTCCTTCCTTTACTTTCTGTGACTTAAGTTGGCTTTTGTAGCTTCTTAAAATAGAAACTTAAGACAATGGCTTTTAGACCTTTTAGGATTTTCTAATATAGGCTTTAAAGCTATGTATTCACCTGTTCTGCTTTAACTACATCCCATCAATTTTGATACGCTGTTTTCATTCAAATATATTCTAATTAAAATATATTCTAATTACCTACGTGTTTCTTTTTTGAACCATGGCTTATATAAAGGTATGTTGTTTGGCTTCAAATATTGGGTGGATTTTCCAGATAACCATTTGCCTCCTGATTTCTAATTTAATTTTGTTGTGCTAAAACAACATACTCTGTCTGATTTCGTTTCTTTAAATTTTTTATGGCCCTGCATATGGTCCATCTTGGTGACCATTCTATATCCCCTTGAAAATAATGTATATTCTGTTTTTGTTTGGTATGTGTTCTATGATTGTTAAGTAGGCCAATTTGCTCACTAGTGAGTTCAAATCTTTCGTATCTTTAAACTGTTTCTATCAATACTGTAAGATCAGTGGTAATATTCCCAACTAAAATTGTGATTTGCCTATTTCTCCTTTTGGCTCTGTTCCATTTTTGCTTTTTGTAATGAGGTGCATATACACTTAGGATTGTTATGTTTTCTTGCTTAAATGAGCCTTCATCATTGTAAAATGTCCCTCTTTATGCTTGGAGGCATTTCTCACCTTGAATTCTACTTGTTCTCTCTACTCTGATGGGGTTGATGGTAACATCTCCCACATCTCTGAGGGTTAAGGGATTTGTATTGCTTTTTGCTTAGTCTTTTTTTTTTATGACTTTTAAAGTTTATTTTATGCAGTTTTTAATCCCTTCCTCTTTTGGAAAATATACACTTTAATTTAGACTTTACCTTAGAACTTTAATTTATATATATAGGGTTTAATGCAATTTGATATCTTTATCATCCTTCTGGATATTACCTAAAATTTAAGAGAATTTAACTTCAACTTCCCTTCTAATCACTTCTATGAAGTTGTAAGTGCTTTATCTCTAATTTGATATTTTTACATCAAAAGTTGACCTCACTGCTGTCATTATTTTTCAATAGTTACCCTTCTTATAGCATTTGTTCACTTCACATTTCTTCTAACATCTCAGATTTGTCTTCTAGGATCATTTGGCTTCTTCCTGGAGAACATTTTTTAGCATTCCTTTTTCAGGGGTCTTTGGATGATAAACTTAGATTTTTGTTCACCTGAAAATGTCTAATAATAAACCCTTATTTTTTATGGCAGCGTCGGGGGCATGGATATGCCTATCGTGTGTGTGTGTGTATATATATATATATATATATATATATATATATATATGAATAGCATATGTATGTTATTCATATAATAGGCATAGATTGACCATTGCTTTCTCTCAGAGTTTGAAGATGTATGTTATTCCCCTCTTCTCAAGATTCTGTTGTTGTTATTGATAATTCAATGTATTATTACTCATTAAGTCCTTTTAAGGTCTTCCATCTCTAGGGGTGTTCCACAGTTTCATGAGGGCGTGTTTGACACTGAATGTTGTCTTACTTATTCTAATTTAGCTCTTCTTTCCTTCTGGAATTTAGATTAGCTGTAGCCAGGCTTTCTCACTCTATTACTTTCTCAAACTGAGTTTTGTATTTCCATTTTCTTGTTTCATTCTAGGTGATTGCTTCAGATTTGTATTCCTATCTAATTTTAATTTTACCTGGATTTAACCTTCTACTATTCTTTCTATTGGAATTTAAATTCAGATTTTATAAATTTTTTTGAAATGTTTTCTCGACATTTGGGATAGTTTCGTGTTTCTACTCTCCTCTTTTATTTTTAAACTTAGGAAATGAATTTGTTTTATATTCTGTTTTTAGTAGCATCTGTTTTGTGGTGTTTGTGAACCTGTTTCAGATGGTTGGTGACTGCTTATACATACACCGACTTATGATATGTTTTGAATCTTGATAGTGAGCTAATACTTGTTAGAAGGTCACTTGTGTGATTTCTTTGTGGCTAAAGTTAAGTGTCTGTCCTCCCAGCAGGTATAGTTTTGCTCCAGCCAAGCACCTGTTGTCAGCACAGGGATAGTTGTATTTTCAAATGCAGTTTTCAGCTTGGTCTAAAGGACTGATCAGATAGTGTGGACTGGTAAAAATACCTATATAATATACAGCTAATACCAATTAATTGTCAAGGAATTTTACTTTAAGTAAATTTGACTTTATTCTAAGATCTAAGGTCAAGATACACAATGATTTTTTTATGATGACTTTTGGAAAAAAAAAAAACATTTTATTCTTTGGAATAGTGTTCTTTTTGGCCCCGGTTTTATGTGCTTTTGTCTCTTTTATAGCTCCCTACAGCTTCAAAGGTCCAAAGTTGACTCCAGTCTTCACTATAAAACCTTAGACTGAAGCTTCCCAGCTGGTATTCTTGGTATATGGGTGTATTGTAATCGGCTTAGAGTGTACTGAGCCACTGATCCCCTCAACTCTCAAGTCAGCCAGAATTGGGCTGGGTATTTTAATCAACTTTGGCTGCTGTAACAAAATACCATAAAGTGGGTGGCTCAAACAATAAACATTTATTTCTCATATTACTAGAGGTTAGAATTACCAGATCAGGGTCCCAGCATGGTCAGATTTTGGTGAGAGCCCTCTTCTTGGTTTTTAAACAGCTATCATCTTTCTGTGTTTTCACATGGCTGAAAGAGAACTAGCTAGCGCTCTGAGTTCTCTTATAGGACCTAAATACTACTGGTAAAGACTCTATTCCCATGACCCAATTACTTCCCAGAGGCCCCACCTCCAAATACCATCGCCCTGGACTAGGGCTTTAGCATATGAATTTTGGATGGTCAGGAGCATTCAGTCTACTGCACTGGGCAAGCCAGAGCAGCCAGGCTGATTGCTTCCACTAGTAAGCAGACCAACCATTTATCACAGCAAACAAATAATATTAATTTTTGCATGAGTCATGAGTTGAGAAAGTTGGGAAACATGGCTTTACCCCACATGGTTCTCTATATTTCCTCAGTGTATTTAGCAGTGTCACTACAGGATTTTCTTCAGAATCTGTAACCATAGGTATACAAATAGGAGTTCCTATACTCAAAAATGAGCACAGAGCTAAGAACAATCTACTATGTTATAAATGGCCAACATGTGAAAAAGTGCTCCACATCACTTGGCATCAGGGAAATACAAATCAAAATCACAATGAGATACCACTTCACACCAGTCAGAATGGCTAAAATTAACAAGTCAGGAAACAACAAATGTTGGGAAGGATGCAGAAAAAGGGGAACCCTCCTACACTGTTGGTAGGAATGCAAGCTGGTGCAGCCACTCTGGAGAACAAAATATGGAGGTTCTTGAAGAAGCTAAAAAGAGAGCTAGCTACCCTAGAATACTACTAAGTATTTATCCCAAAGATACAAATATAGTGATCTGAAGGGGTACCTGCACTCCAGTGTTTAATTAGTAATGTCCACAGTAGCCAAACTATGGAAAGAACCTAGATGTCCTTCGACAGATGAAGGGGTAAAGAAGATGTGGTATTTGTATGTATGTACGTATATGTATGTGTATGTGTGTAATATCCCATAGAGTGTATGTATTTGTATGTATGTGTATGTGAATGGATAAAGGAGATGTGGTATTTGTATGTATGTGTATGTATACACACCTAAACATACTCACACATACACTTACATACACGCTATGGGATATTGTGCAGCCATCAGAAAGGATGAGATTTTATCATTTACATCAATGTGGATGGAACTGGAGGGTATTATGCTGAGTGAAAGAAGACAATCAGAGAAAGACAATTATTATATGCTTTCACTCATATGAGGAATATAAGAAATTGCAGAGAGGATCATAGTGGAAGGAAGGGAAAATGGAATGGGAAGAAATCAGAGAGGGAGGGAGACAAGCCAGGAGAGGCTCTTAACTCTAGGAAACAAACTGAGGGTTGCTGGAGGGGAGGTCGGTGGAGCGATGGGGTAACTGGGTGATGGGCCTTAAGGAGGGCATATTATGCAATGGGCACTGCGTGTTATGCGCATCTGATGAATTATTGAACTTTATATCTGAAACTAATGATTTTCTACATGTAGGCTAATTGAATTTAAATTAAAAAAAGAACAGTTTACTTATGTCTCTTCTGTTACTTTCTACATTATATATTTTCTATGTTGGTTATTTTCATTGTTTGTATCTCTGCGGATTGAAATTAAATTAGTGTGGCTTCTTTTTTTTTTAATATTTTATTTATTTAATTGACAGAGATCACAGGTAGGCAGAGAGGCAGGCAGAGAGAGAGGAAGGGAAGCAGGCTCCCTGCTGAGCAGAGAGCCCAACGCGGGGCTCGATCCCAGGACCCTGGGATCATGACCTGAGCCGAAGGCAGAGGCCTTAACCCACTGAGCCACCCAGGCGCCCCTTAGTGTGGCTTCTTAATGTACAAATGATACCATTCCAAAAGATTAAATTCTCAGCCTAAGGAGCATAGCATTTATTTAAAAAATTAAAAAGAAAACAACTGTGGAGGTTTTTCTAAAAGACTAGAAATGTAAATAATATGAAAAGCATTTTGTAAACCTAATTTTGATCATGGAATATGGTGGTCACATCCCAGTAAGTAGGATGCCCTAGGTTAATGAAAATTAAACATTCCTTTCCAGCATACTACATTACTTTCTGGTTCAACAGTTTTCAAACTCATACGGAGTAAAACAGTGAATCATCAGTTTGCTTAGGGAAGTATACTAACCTGAGATTATGACTGAACATTTGTCTCCTGATTGAAGATATAGAACAAAATACCATTTTGACTGAGACACAAATGAGAAATTACCTAACAAAATCTTGCACTTTAGAGATAAAAAAATTGAGTCCTATGGCATTTAAATGATTTTTCCAAGATTACACATCTAGTTAATAGTGATTCTGTGACTGAAACCCACAAGGCTCCTGATTCCATCTTTAGCATTGAAACACTCTTCATTCATTCACTCTTTCATTCATTTGTTTATTCCTTCCAATGCATTTTGGCATATATAATGTGATAGGGACTAAATTAGGTAATTAAAATAATGAAATTCAGCATGTTTAGTGAAGTGGTAGTTGTGTTGTCAATATAGTATGGGACCTCAGAGAATGAAGAAGCACTTAGTACCTATTAGGAATAAAGTTGTCCGTTAACAGGTGATATTTAAACTGAAACTCAAAGAATGGGCAATGAAAAGTGAAGGAGGCCCTGCCACAGTGAAAGGAATGCTCAGAGAGATGGATGCAGAAAGGGAAGGTGGTTAGCTATTGGCAGGTCTCCCCATGTTTGTCCTTAGACATGAGAATGATCATGTGGATGCAACTGAAACAGGCCTTGAATGACATGGTAAAGAGCATGAACATTCACGTTGGGGTTTGATGGAGCTCATTAACTCTTGGATACTGTAATGCTTTTTAGGACCTTGGGGGTGATGTAATTCATTCGTTAATTAGAAAAATAATAGAGGCTGAGGACATGCAGGATGAATTATGAGGAAGGGAAAGCTAGCACAGTATTCCAAATGAAAGATAAGGAGTATGTGAATCGAGGCAGTGTGTTAGGATAGAGAGACATATTTGAGAAGTGTTATGTAGAAATAATGCAGATTGGGGACCATGGACAAAAGAGGATTGGCCATAAGGAACCTATGAGTTTTCTTTGGCCCCTTTGTATAACTTAACAGGTGACTTTGTGATCAGAGGCACAGGGAGTTCTAGATATGTTGAATATTAGCTCTTCAAGTGATATTCGGGTAGAAAATATGTAAGTGGTTATGTTTAGGGAGTCTAAAGCACAGGAAAGCAAAGGTGAATGCAAACTTTGCTTTGACTAAGGGTTTAGCAGCATATTGAGACCATAAGTGAGAGAATGAGTTTATTGATGATGAAAGTTTAGATTAAAAAGGCTAGAGATGGTTCGTCATAGTTTGGCTTTTATTGTCAAGGATCCCTTTTCCACTCCAGTGGGATTGGTTGAGGTTTCAGAATGTTATAGAAAGTATGGAGAACTTAAGCCTTGTGATAGTTGGGTGTCACTTTACTTAACCATCCGATATAGCCGGTGACATTACTTCAGATTTTGACCCTGAGTGTATATAGGAGAAACATACTCTGTGATTGGTAGATATACCCTTCTACAGCATCAGTCATTTACTATCCGTTTGGTCATCAAGCACTAGGCCGGTTCCCTCTTGCTTAAACACCTTGCACAGCCCCCAGAGGGTGGTCTTACACACGGCCACACATGGCCTGTACGCAGCAGTCATTTCTTAGAGAGCAAGGTCATTACCTTGCCCCTTGTGAATTTAGTGGTCTGTGAGTCTTCTAGTTCTTTGGAAAAGACTCTCTGTGGCGAATGTCTAACATTCAGTTCTGAATCAGCTGCCACCAAACTGTCTCATGCTAGCTATTTCTCTCGTTGCCTAAGTCCTGTACAATTTCAGTTACTTAGAATATTATATTGCACAATATAATGTACCAGATTTCTTATGGCCTTCATCTCTGTGTACTGCGCAAATGATTTTCTTCATTTTGTCCCTATACATTTATTCCTATGACTCATAAAATCATTATCTATTACTTAGGGTATGAACCCAAAAGGCCTTCCCTATTGTATTTCTTGTAAGGGGAACCCTCACTGCATGATTTTTACTTGAGGGGTAGGGGTTTTTAACAGTGGTGCTTGCCATTTTTTTTTTTTTTAAAGATTTTATTTATTTATCTGACAGAGAGAAATCACAAGTAGGCAGAGAGGCAGGCAGAGAGAGAGGAGGAAGCAGGCTCCCTGCTGAGCAGAGAGCCCGACGCGGGGCTCGATCCCAGGACCCTGAGATCATGACCTGAGCCGAAGGCAGCGGCTTAACCCACTGAGCCACCCAGGCGCCCCTCCATTTTTTAATAATTTGGGAAGAATCTTTCTGCTTTTTTTTTTCTTTCCTGTCCACTTGTGAATGGGCCTTTCTGATTTACTGAGTTCCCAGCAAAAAAAATGCACATGTAAATTTGTATTGTAGTGGCAAATAGGATATGTGACAGTTATGTTGTAAATTATTAACTTTGTTATCATAGAATTTGTATGGCTATACAAATTGAATTATAATTTCCTATTTTTAAAAATGTCTTTTAATACCAAAACTGACTATCATCTAGTAGTTTTTCTACTGCCAATCATTTGAAAAAAAAAATCAAGGGACCATAAAGTACAAGATATCTAGGAAAAGAAGAAATAGTTATAACTCCACTTGTTGTTTGGTTTAATTTTCCTTTATAGAATCTATTTCAGGACACCTGGGTGGCTCAGTTGGTTAAGCATCTGCCTTTGGCTCAAGTCTTGATCTCTGGATCCTGGGAGCCCCACGTTAGGCTCCCAGGGAGCTTGCTTCTCCCTCTCCCTCTTCCTCTGCCTTTCCCTTCAGCTCATGCTCACCCATTTTCTCTCCCCTTTGCAAGTAAATAAATAAAATCTTAAGGAATCTATTTCATTTTTATCTCAAGAGTTAATGTACGTGAAATCAGAGTTAATGGAAGAAATAACATCATACACACATTAGGAATTGTAGCCATTTTATCTTAGTAAAATATTCATAAAAATACAATATAGATTATACCATGACTGCTACTTTCATACTATTACATTAAAGATGGAAGATATGCAAATGTCATTTACATATTTTCCTAGAAGATGAATGCACCTAGTCTGGAGGACAGAATGCCGAACAATTTCTTGCATTAAATTTCATTTCACAGGAGTCAGTTAAGTTACTGGACCCGTTGCAGGCACATTCGCCAAATGTTTTATCTCTAAGTATCTCTCCTTATGGATTTATAGTATATCTTATTTTCTGTAATTTTCATTATTGCCTCAGTTAAAAATAGGGTTATTATTAATGTAATGGAGCAGAAAGCAGTACAAGCAGTTAGGGAAGAAACATATTTCCAACTGAATGAACTTTTAACTGAATTTTTTGATAGCTGGTATCTATTAAAACATGATCACAAATGCTATAAAACTTGTATGTGTGTATCTTTTGAGAAATAGCTTATAGATTATTGAACTTGAAAACACTGCCCTTAAGGTCAAGAATGTATCTTTTCTGTCAAATGCCTCCTGACTTTAACAATTAAGGAAAATAATTTAAGATTCTTAGATCTCACAGCATTAAAAAAAAATTCCAAATAACTAAATATACTTTTCACAATGCACTGTTTTGATACTTTTTTCCTAAGTAACTGTAAAAATAAATGAAAATTTGATGTTCAAAATAGGCCTAATTGACTTGTACAATAATGTGATATATATGACATCAGATACTATTTGACAGATGTAAGTGTGTGTGTATGTGTCTATCTGAGAGATGGAGATAAGCAGAGAGTATAAAGAAGTGTTGGCGTAAAGTCTGATGTCTTTATTCTTGGCTTATCTGCTAAGGTTTACATGATTACAACTTAGTGACATTTTCTTATTTATGTCTCTTAATTTTAATTACTCTCTGATTTTTATAATGCGGTTTCATTTGTCTTATTTGAGTTTGTATAAGATAGGATTGAGGAGGTAATAGCCTAGAATTTTTACATGCTGTGTAATTCAGATAAAGAATTAGAATTTTTTTTTTATCCTGGGAATGTTGTGCTTTCTATAAACTTTCCTGGTCTGCTGTGGGAATCCTTATAAAGTCAGGGGACCCTCAACCTCATTTCTCCAGAATGTTCAGGGAGTAGGACCCTTTGGTACATTTGAATGTCTAAGAGTCATGTGGCTTGTATGATGAAATTCCATTAGGACTTTCAGTGTTTCTCCAAGAATTAAAAGAATGTATTCTATGTCTTCAATAATTAGATTCTTACCACCTTTGAGAAACAAACTTGTTAATGGGACCTAATACATGTTTCTAAATCTTTTGGCAACAATTACTAATAGCAGAAATGAAAGAGTTTGCTACAGATCACATGGTTGTTAAGAGAATAATAAAGGAATATTATAAACAGATCTTTCCTCACAAATTTTATAATTTCGATGAACTGGACCAATTTATTGAAAGCCATAATCTTCCAAAACTCACACAAGAAGAAATAGACAATTTGAATAGTCTTATCCCTTAATGCTAACTAGCAAATCCCCAAATGGTACATTGCCCTGTAACATTAAATAATCTTGGGATGAGCTTATTAATGCCCCCATATGATACCGAAAGGATTATGATCCTCTTTTGTGCTTTATTCCCAATTATTGGATAGTTTTCCTTAACACAATAAACCAAAATATAGTTGACCATTGCCCATTACAGTGAGAAAGGGATTAAGGAAATATTTAGATTATTGAAGCAACTGGACAAAGAGAATGGTAGAACTTGAGATAAAATCAAGAAAAACCCTGGGATTCTAGATTGAGAAACAAAACAGCCAGTATTGCAAATTTACCAGTAGGGAGATCAGGCAGAATTTATGGGGGTAGAGAATTCACTAATTCCAAATGTTTAGGGATGGGGCACCTGGGTGGCTCAGTCGTTAAGCGTCTGCCTTCAGCTCAGGTCATGATCCCCGGGTTCTGGGATCGAGCCCCTTATAGGGCTGTCTCCTCATCAGTAAGCCTGCTTCTCCTTCTCCCACTTCTCCTGCTTATGTTCCCTCTCTCACTGTGTCTCTCTCTGTCAAATAAATAAAATCTTAAAAAATGTTTAGGGATTCCTGGGTGGTTCATTTTGTTGAGCATCTGCCTTCAGCTCAGATAGTGATCCCAGGGTCCTGGGATCAAGTTCTGCATAGAGCTCCTTGCTCAGCAGGGAGCCTGATTCACTCCCCCTGTTTGTGTTCTTTCTCTCTCTCTGACAAATAAATAAATACAATCTTTAAAAAATAAATAAATGAAATAAAAATGTTTATCATCCCGAGATATTTTGAGGAGGGCTCTGGATTTTCCATAGCACATGGGATGGATGCTTCGTCTAGTCTCTTTCCTAAATGCTAGAAGAAATGGTGACCCCAGAAAGCTGGGGTCTTGTAGATCCCAGCTGTCTGGGTTACATTGTAATTGATATGTACCATTCCCTTCAGAATGGTGGTGTGAGGACTAAAGGAGGAGAAAAAATATGAGTAACTACACCACCACCATTGATCGAAAACGTACCCTTATTACTAACCCTTACAGACACCGTGGTAGGTTTCAGTTTTCCTAAAGACATTTTAGTGACTGTTGAACAGATGAAGAGAGATAGGATGGATGCAAAGGCCACAGTTCCCCTCCAAGCATCTTCTACCAGAAAACAAACAAAAACCTTTGGCTAACGCTGCTACCTTCTTGACATCATGTACCTGTGGCTTCTTGCTGACAGACTTGCTCTGTATTTAAGGCACACAGATGTAATAGGAAGTTGCACAAATTAAAAAATAAGATCGAACAATTTGGTAAACATTTGACCTTTAACAGATGACAGAAGCATAAGCACACTTACAAAACAATTGTCTTGAGTGGGTTATGTGCCTAATGAAGGCATGCCAAGCTGAAAGGGCAGAAAAAACCTGGAGGTCTGAAGTGAGAGCCACAAGAATAAGCCGAAAATAGCCAACACTCCACACAAAACATACACATGGGGATTTGATTACCAGAGACTCAAGGCACAGCCAAATTTTATAGCTATTTTCTTTTATTTTTCACAATGAATCGAACCTTTCAGTGAGGCCATCAAGCAAATATTCTGCATCCATGAAGGGCTGTGTGGTATAACCACTGAAATGTAGTCATATGCTTTTAGTCTCATAACAGACATGACAACATTAAAAATAACGATTAGACGTAGTTAGGGATGAATGTAAATAAGATGTACACAAAAATAATTCTTGTTGCAATTCTCAAGATGGTAGAGAAATCCATTTTTTTTTTACATAGAGTGTTTTGTGTTTCTAACCACTGTGCTTAATACTGTCCTGAACAGACCCTCGGCCTCAATCAGTGTTTGTTGCACATTCGAGAATGAGCGTGATAGCAGAGCATTTCACCTACCGCCTGGCGCTTCTTCTTCCCAAGTTCAGTAAACATGGGAAGGTCGTCACAATTTAGATCGTCACAATCTAGAAATCATGAGTTTTTGATGCAATGTTCAACGACTCATTAGTTGCATATAACACCCATTTTGCATGTAACACAAAAGAACTGATGTGTGCTGAGATCTTAAAGACACCACCACAAAGTGAGTGAGACACAGGGGGGAAAAAAAAGCAAACAAAAAACAGGGCACATAGTACATATTGGGTGAGTTCCTTATTATTATTATTTTTTTAGATATTCACCGGGGATTATAGAAGTTACATATATATATATATAGATATATACATGTATGTATATATGTATATAGGCAGTCTGTTGTGTTCCATTGGTCTGTATGTTTCCCTTCATGCCAGGATCATGCCATTTTTATAACTACAAATTTGTAATATGTTTTTGAAATCTGAAAGTATGGTGCCACCAGCTTTGTTCCTCTTTTCCAATATTGCTTTGGCTAGTTGGAGTGTTTTGTGCTTCCATTTGATTTTATGATGGATTTTGCTGTAAAAAAATTACATTAGGATTTTAGTAGGTATTACATGGCATCTGTAGGTTGCTTGGGTAGTATGGACATTTTAACAATATTAATTCTTCCAATCCACAAACAAGGGGTATCTTTCCATTTATTTGTGTCTTTTAAAATTTCCTTCATGAATGGTTTATAATGTTCACTGTATAAGTATTACCTCCTTTGCTAAGTTTGTTTATTCCTAAATTTTCTTTAGGGTTTTCTACATGTAAGATCATGTCATTTGAAAACAGATGTATTGTGTTGAATAGAAATGGCGAAAGCAGGCATCCTGGTCTGGTTCCTGATCTTTGAGGAAAAACTTTCAGTTTTTCACCCCTGAGTATGTTAGTGGAGAGCTTTTCATACATGCTCCATGATTTTCGTCACTGAATGGATGAACATGTGATTTTTATCTTCAATTCTGTTTATGTGGATTATTACATTAGTTTGCATAATTTGAAACACTGCTGCATTGCAGGGATAACTCCACTTGGGGATGGTGTGCCATCCTTTTAACATGCTATTGAATTTGATTTGCTGATATTTTGTTATCTGTATTCATCAGGACTATTGACTTACAGTTTTCTGTTCTTGTAGTATCTTTGCCTGGTTTTGATATCAGGGTAATGGTGCCCTCATAAAGTGAGTTTGAGAATGGACTCTCCAATTCAGTTTTTTGGAAGGCCTTGACGAGGATTGGTGATAATTCTTCTCTAAATATTTGGTAGAAGTCACTGATGAGGGGCGCCTAGGTGGCTCAGTCAGTTAAGAAGCTGCCTTCAGCTCAGGTCATGATCCCAGGGTCCTGGGATCAAGCCCCACATCGGGCTCTCTGCTCAGCAGGGAGCCTGCTACTCCCTCTCCCTCTGCCTGCCTCTCTGCCTCTTTGTCCACGCTCTCTCTCCGTCAAATAAATAAAATTTAAAAAAAAAATCACTGAGGAAGCCTTTGGTCTTGGGCTGTTGTTTGTGGGAGGTTTTTGTCTACTACAGTGTCCTTACCAGTAATTTTTCTGTTCAGATTTTCTGTTTCTTTAAAATTTAGTCTCAGTAGGTTGTATGTTTTAAGGAATTTATCCATTTCTTATGTATTATCCAATTTGTTGTATCGTTGTTCATAGTAGTCTTGTAATTCTTTGTATTTCTGTTTCATTTGTTATAATGTCTCATCTTTCATGTCCAATTTTGAGATTTTCTTATGCTTCATTAGTTAGTTAAAAGTTTGTCAATTTAGTTTACCTTTTAAAAATCCCCAACTCTTAGCTTTTCTGACCCACTGGTCTTTCTAGTCTCTATTTTATTTATTTCTGCTCTAATACCTTCTGCTTATTCCAATCTTCTTTTTTTTTTTTTTACATTTCTTGAAGTGTAAGATTAGGTTTTTGAATTTTTGTTTTGTTTTACTGTTGCTGTTTATCACTTATAAACTTTACTTTTGGTACTTACTTTGCTACATCCTAAATTTTGGTATGTTACATTTTCATTTTCATTTGTCTTGAGATATTTAATTTTCTTTTTAATTTCTTCTCTGCCTCATTAGTTATTTAAGAATGTGTTAAGTTCCACATATTTGAGAATTTTCTAATTTTCTTTCTTTTTGATTTCTTTTTTTTTTTTTAAAGATTTTTATTTATTTATTTGACAGAGAGAAATCACAAGTAGGCAGAGAGGCAGGCAGAGAGAGAGGAGGAAGCAGGCTCCCTGCTGAGCAGAAAGCCCGATGTGGGGCTTGAACCCAGGACCTGGGATCATGACCTGAGCGGAAGGCAGCGGCTTAACCCACTGAGCCACCCAGGCGCCCTCTTTTTGATTTCTAATATCATTCCATTGTGGTCATAAAACATACTTGGTATAGATACCACCTTTTAAATTTGTTAGGACTTGTTTTGTGACCTAACGTGATCTATCCTGGAGAATATTCCACATGCACATGAAAATGTGTATTTTCTGCTGGTGTTGAATGGAATGTTCTGTGTATGTCTGTAGACCCATTTACTCTACTGTTACTCAAGTTTGCTATTTCCTTATTGAGTTTCTGTGTGGATGATCTGTCCATTATTGTAATCAGGATATTGAAGTCTCCTACTATTTTTGTATTGTGATCTGTTTCTCCCTTCAGACCCATCTATGTTTGCTTTATAGATTTAGGTGCTTTGATGTTTAAGGCATATAAAATTTATAGTGATTAAGTATTCCTGATGACCTGTCCCTTAAGTCATTATATAATGGCCACCTTTATTTCTTGTGACAAATGGACTCAAAGTCTTTTTGTCTGATAAGAAGTCTTTTGGTTACTGTTTGTGTGGGTATCTTTTGCCTCCATTCCTTTACATTCAGCCTATGTCTGCCCTTAAACCTAAAGTGAGTCCCCTGTAAGACAGCGTATGGATGGATTTTTTAAAAAATTCAGTCAGCTACTCTCTTTTCACTGAGCAGCTGAATGCATTTATGTTTGAAGTAATTATTGATAGTTAAGCACTTACTGATACCATTGAATTGCTTTCTGACTTTTAGTTCTTTTGTCCCTCTTTCTTTCTTTTGCTGCCTTCCTTAATGTTTGTTGATTCTTTGTAGTGATATGGTCTGATTCCTTCCTTTTTTACCTATAAATAGGTACCTTTTTTACCTACCTTTTTTACCTATAAATAAATACCTATAGGTATTTTCTTTCTGGTTACCATGAGACTTATAATAATTATAGTCTATTTTAAACTGGTAACATTGATTGTGTGCAAAGTCATCTATAATTTTACTCTCTTGCACACAGTTATTATTATTATCACAGTTTCATCTTTTTATGTTGTGCTATTAATCTATTCATTAATAGATTTTTGTGGTTGTAGCTATTTTTAGTACTTTGTTTTTTAACTTTTAAATTAGAATTAAAAATGATTTACATACAACCATTACAGTATTACAGTATTCTGTATCTGTCTATATATTTGCCTTTACCAATGAATTATATACTTTACTATGTTTCAGTGTGTTGGTTTATCATCCTTTCAGGTTAACTTGAAGAACTCCCTTAGCATTTCCTGTAAGTCAGTTATAGTGGTGATAAATTCACTCACTTTTTGATTGTCTATGAATGTCTTGAGACATTCACATTGGAAGGGCAGTTTTATGTGATACAATATATTTTTTTAAAGATTTTATTTAATTATTTGAGAGAGAGAGAGCATGAGAGAGAGCATGAGAGGAGAGAGGTCAGTGGGAGAAGCAGACTCCCTGCTGAGCAGGGAGCCCGATGTGGGACTCGATCCCGGGACTCCAGAATCATGACCTGAGCTGAAGGCAGTTGCCTAACCAACTGAGCCACCCAGGTGCCCCGTGATACAATATTTTTGATTGGCAGTTTTTTTTTTCTTTTTTTTCTTTTAGTACTTTAAATCCATCATTCCACTTGTGGCCAGTAAGATTTCTGCTGAGAAATAGTCTGATAGTCTTATGGGAGGCTCCTTATATGTGATAAATATTTTTTTTCTTTCAAAACTTTCAAAGTTCTCTTCTTGTTTAAATTTTGACTATTTGATTATAATTTGTCTTAGTATAGACTTCTCATGATTTATCATCTTTGGAGTCTTTTGGATTTCCTCATTCTGGATGTCCCATTTGTTTCCCCAGATTTGGGAATTTAATTTATTTATTTATTTATTTATTTATTTATTGCCACATAAGCATTCCATGTCTTTCTCCCTACCCTCTCCTTGTAGGACTTCCATAATGCATATGTTGGTTCACTTGGTGGTTGTCCTAGAAGTCCCTCTGTTTTTCTTCACTCTCTTTCAATATTTTTCTTTTTGTTTTTCTGACTGGATCATTTCAAATGACCTTTTTTTTCTTGAATTTGCTGATTCTTCTGTTTATCAAATTTGTTGTTGTAGCAACTTTTCTATGGATTTTTTCAGTCCGTTATTGTATTACTCAGTTCCTGAACTTCTGTTTGGTTCCTTTGTATTTTTTTTTAAGACTTTATTTATTTGACAGAGAGAGACACAGCAAGAGAGGGAACACAAGCAGGGGGAGTGGGAGAGGGAGAAGAAGCAGGCCTCCTGCCGAGCAGGGGACCTGATGTGGTGCTTAGTCCCAGGACCCTGGGAATATGACCTGAGCCAAAGGCAGACACATAATGACAGAGCCTCCTAGGGGCCCCTCTTTTGTATAGTTTCTATCTCTTTGTTAATGTTCTCATTTTGTTCAAGTATTATTTTCTCGATTTCATTTGTCTATCTTCATTCTCTTGTAACTCACTGCACTTCTTTAAGATAATCATTTTAGATTATTTGCCAGGAAATTCATAGATCTCCATTTCTTCAGGGTTGGTTAATGGAGATTTATTTTGTTCCTTTGTGTCATGTTTTCTTGAATCTTCATGTTCTTTCTGGCTTAGTATTGGTGTCATTTGAAGAAAGAGGCACTTCTCCGAGTCTTATAGTTTGACTTCAGCAGTGTGTCCATTTATTCCAGGAGCTACTCAGTTCTTTTCAGTGAATTATACTCTCTGGACTTTTGAATATAAATTCCTAAATAGAAAGATGTTTTCTTCCCCTTTTTTTTCCCCAGCATCCCATAATCTCTTGCTCTTTACAGTGTCTTACTACTAGACTGTGGGATGGGGCATTGGAGACATGCTCCACTCCTCTCCCTTCTTCTTTGTGGAAAAGTTTATGCCTTCTCCTTATCTCACGAAACCGCTGGGCACAGTTAGATGCCAACAGTATTTTCTTTGTTTTTAATTTATCCGCACCAAACCATGCTAGTTCCAACAACATTTCAGGTTAGGTGAGATAGAAACAAGCCTCAAGGATTGTACACTGAAAAGGTGGGATTTTAGAGGCTTGCTCTGCCCCTCTTCCTTCTTCCTGGGGGAGAAGCCTCAAGGTTTGCATCATTTTACAGTCTTTTTCTCCCTCTCCCAAGCTTGCAGAACCATGCTGGGTTCAGTAAACTGCCCACTCCTTTACTTTATCCTTATCTGTACCTAAGCATCCAAACTATGCGAATGCCCTCAGCACTCCAGGTAAAATGAGGCACAAACTAGTTCCTAGGGTAGTACACTGAAAGGGTATTGGACAAACTCCAGTCTTTTATTATTTCCTAGGGGAAATAAAATGTCACAAGGTTTGGTACCTTCTCTCAGCCCCATAGAATCATGCAAGCAGCAGTATGTCACTCATCCCATTTCTTTGTTCTGAGCAGCCTCCAGGTGTCAAAATTATGCTGATTCCATCAGTGCTCCTGTAACGTGACACAGAACCTCATCTCTCAGGAAGTGCACTAAGTGGCTGGGATATTGGATGCACGTTCCAATCTCTTTTCCCTGAGGGAGAAACTAGGCCGACACAATCTCTCTTGGTACCTAGCTGTACCACCTTGGGGTAGGGGCTGATGCAGGTAAAGTGAAATTGTCCTTCCAATCCATTTCAGCATGACTGTTGTCAGTTTTATGCTTGTCTGTAGTACCATAACCAATTAACTGGTTTTCAGACTTCTCATAAAGATATTTTGGCCCATATATTGTTGGTAAATTGGTGTTTTTTTTCTGTGGGCTGACAGGGCTAGGACTTCCTATTTTGCCATCGTGCTGATGTCCCTCTAAAGACCAGACTCTTTAAATGAAAAAAAAAAAAAAAAAAACAATGAGACTATCAATAAAATTACATTTTCAGTGCCCATGACTCAGTCAAAACTTGCTAGATATGGGCAACATATATACATACAAGAAAAACAGTAAAAATCAATAAAAACCAAAAAACCCCACAAAAAAAGCCAGAGATAATAGAATTATTAATAGAGAATGAGATTAATAAATGATGAATATAATCAAAGTTTTGAAGAAAAATATGAATATAATCAGGAAAAATGGAAGCTCTACAGAAAAAAATACATGGATTTTAGAGATGAGAGATTATGAAAATTATGAAATAAAAAATTCACTAGGATTAGCAGGTTAGACAGTATAGAACAAAAGGTCAGTAAACTTGAAGACATAGCAATACGAATAATCCACGTTACAGAAGAGAAAGAAAAAAGATGAAAAAGAAAGAGCTTTAGTAACCTGCAAGACAATATCAAATGAATTAAAATACTGCTAGTTTTGGGGAGCCTGGGTGGCTCAGTTGGTTATGCGTCTGCCTTCAGCTCCAGTCATGATCTCACAGTCCTGGGATTGAGCCCTACATCAGGCTCTCTGCTCAGTGAGAAGTCAGCTTCTCCCTGTCCTCCCCACTCATTCTCTCTCTTGCCATCTCTGTCTCTTTCTCTCCAATAAATAAATAAAAATCTTAAAAAAGATAAATTTTATAAAATAAAATGCTGCTTGTTTGAATCCTAGAATGAAAAGGAAACTAGAAAGTAATTTGAAGAAATGTCTAGGACATCCATGTATTTCATGAATTCTGTTCACTCACTGACTCAAAATCTTAGCGGATACCAAGCAAGGTAAATATAAAGAAAGCCTGTAAGATATAAGCATTCTAATGGCTGAAACAATGTAAAGAGAGAATTGTAAAATTAGCCTCCAAAGTGAAACTGAAAGTTTTTTTTTAATTTAAATTTTTAAATTCTTCATCACCCCTACATATGCTAAAAGAATCATTAATGGGATTTGTACAGGTGGAAGGAACTTCCGTCATCCAGAAACTCAGATCTAAATAAGAAATGAAGAAGACCAGAAATGCTAAATATGTGGATAAACAAAGCATAATTTTCTCATTAAAAAACCTTTAAAAGGTAATTGTTTAAAGGAATAATATTTACAATGTATTGTAATGAATTTACAAAAGCAATAATAAAGTAGAACAATTTGTGAAAACACAAGCCCAGGGAGAGCATTAATAAGGAAGTATACTTTTGTGATGTTCATACCTATGTTTATTAACAGAGACAAGAGTAGCTGAGAGTAGACTATTATAAATTAAGGATGCATATTTTATTTTATTTTTTTTTTTTTTTAGATTTTTTTTTTTAAGATTTTATTTATTTATCTGACAGAGAGAGAGATCACAAGCAGGCAGAGAGGCAGGCAGAGAGAGAGGAGGAAGCAGGCTCCCCGCTGAGCAGAGAGCCCGAATCGGGGCTCGATCCCAGGACCCTGAGATCATGACCCGAGCTGAAGGCAGCGGCTTAACCCACTGAGCCACCCAGGTGCCCCAAGGATGCATATTTTAAATCAAAGAGGAATCCTGTAAAATTAGAAAAAAAAACAGTAAATTAATAAGCCAGGAGAGGTGATAAAACTACAATTATTATGAATACTCAAAAGAAGCTAAAAAAAGAGGAAGAAGGAATGGAGGACAGATGGAATCATTAGAAAGTCTGTGCAAGAGATAAAATGCAAAATAAAATGTATAATATAAAATATAGACGTGAAGGAATATGTGGAAACGATAGGAACAAAGAAGGTACAGGGCAAAGAGAAAACAATTACTAATAAGGGAGATTTAAGTATAATCACCAATAATTTAAATACCCTAAACACTTCATCAAAAGGCAAGTATTGGATTAAAAAGCAATATTCACCAACTTACTGCTATAAGAAACCTACTTTAAAGGCAAAGAAAAAAGGGGCATCTGGGTGGCTCAGTTGGCTAAGCATTGGGCTCATCTTTTCTCTTCAGGTCATGATCTCATGGGTCATGAGATTGAGCCCTGCCTCCAACTCCATGCTCAGTGGGGAGTCTACTTGAGATTCTATCCTTCTGCCCTTCCCCTTACTCGCTCATGGCCACTCTCTCTCTGCCAAATAAATAACTCTTTAAAAAAAAAATTAAAAGAAATATATGGAATGGAGACACTAATAATAAATCTGGAGTGACTATAATAATTTCACACTAAATAGGGTTTAATAGAGTTGTTTTTTAAAAAGATTTTATTTATTTCACAGAGAGAGAGCACACAAATAGGGGGAGTGACACACAAAATAAGAAGGAGAAGCAGCCTCCCTGCTGAGCAGAGAGCCTGATGGGGACTCGATCCCAGGACCCTGGGATCATGACCTGAACTGGAGGCAGATGCTTCACCGACTGAGCCACCCAGGCACCCCACAAAGTAGGTTTTAAAGCAGAAAATATTACTGGGAAAAAATATTTTATTATAAAAGGGTCAATTCATCATACATTCCTAAAAGTATATGCATTCAACAGCTACATTCCAAAATACGTGAAAACAAATGAAAAAACTGACAACTGAAAGGAGAACTAAAAAAATTAAAAATATACTAGATGTAAGTGTTTTGTTCTCAGTTTTTAAGAGAACGAGAACAAAATCAGTACACACCAAGGTGTGGAAAACAGTATCAACTGTATTGTTGAAATTCACATCTTTAGGACACTTCACTTAGTATGTCCCTGGCAGAATTCTAAGGATGTCCTCTCAACAAGATTCCTGTTCCATGTTCACTCAAACACTAATTCAGGTGTTTTGTCCATGTAATGCATGTCTCCAGTCCTTTACCTTGAGATAAGGAGATCAGCCTCTGAAGTACTACTCGGGAGCCCTTTAAAAAGTAGAGCGATCGTTCCGGCTGGCGGGCAGAAGTTGCTGCTGGTTCTGAGGATGGTGAAGGGCACTTGAAAGGAGCGCAGGTGGCTTATAGGAGCAGAAGAGCCGTCCCTGGCTGACAGCTAGCAAGGAAACTGGGACCTCACACCTACAGTTGCAAGCTTTGGGACTTTGCCAACAACCTGAATGAGCTTCCAAGTATATTTTTCTCCAAGCTTCTGGATTGTAGTTCAGCCTGACCAATACCTTGAAGACTTCCATCTGACGAGACCTTAAGCAGAAAACCCAGTATAGCCTATCCAGACTTGTAACAAACAGAACTTCGGGATCATAAGTGGCTTTGTGTAAGCTGGCAAATTCGAGGAAATCTAGAATAGGACAATAGGATATTTATATGCAGCTACAGCAAAAACTGATTTCAGTGCACAGAGAATATGCAATTAGATACTGAACCCTAAAACTAGTGTCAGTAAATTTAA
Source organism: Lutra lutra (assembly GCF_902655055.1). Taxonomy (NCBI): domain Eukaryota; kingdom Metazoa; phylum Chordata; class Mammalia; order Carnivora; family Mustelidae; genus Lutra; species Lutra lutra. Next base: position 20,510,627 of record NC_062285.1, on the reverse strand, counting down.
ATGAATGGAAATTGTACAAATAATTATCATAATCATATGTTCTCTAAGCATAATGAATTTAATTAGACATTAATATTACCATATCTGGAATATTCCAAATACACAAAATTAAGGCTTAGTCTTCTAAATAAATTGATCATCAGAGAAGAGCGCGCTTGGGTGGCTCAGTTGGTTAAACATCTGACTTCGGCTCTGGTCATGATCTGGCATCAAACCCCACATCTCCCTCTGCCCCTCCTCCTGCTTGTGCTCTCTGTCTCTCTCTGTCTCTCTCTCCCTCCAGTAAATAAACAAAATCTTAAAAAAAAAAAAAGAAGAAATCACAAGGGAAACTTGAAAACATTTTGAGCTGAAAATACAGCCTATCAAAATTATCACCATAGATGCCACTCCCACGTATCTCTTAGTTTTTAAAAAGTGTCAGTCTTACCTAAATTTTCAATCCCAATCCCTTCTGAAAATGAGTTGATTCCTGACTTTTTTCCCTACAATCCGTTCTCAGGGGTGAGTCACTTTGGTTTGCGGCCATCCTGGTCAAGTGAGTGTACCACCCAGAGGCCACTGACATGAAAGAAACTGGAAAGAAGCATCACATAAATGTATTGCTGCCCTGTGGCTTTAGGCAACAGAAAGCACTGTCAGGAGCTCTTTCCTTCTGTCTCTCTTTCTCTTTTTCATAGACCAGCCCTAGAGTTTGTCTTACACACTGAATCTAATCAGTTGGCGTCCAGATAAATATCTGGTTAGAAGTCATGTTGCCATTCATTTCCTTCCATTCATTTCCATAAATGAGGGTCATGTTTATGAAGGAGAAATATTTCTCTTCAGTGAGTACATAACAGACAATAGCATTAAGCTTCATGTACCTGGAGAATGAGGAACCATAAAACACACCAAACCCCCAAAACCTTGCCTACAAAAGCAATAGTTATAAGCAGGTTGGAAGATGAGAGTTAATGAGGACGTGGTTGTGTTCCAGGTAACCACTATTCTTAGTTGTTGATATGGGTTATTTCAGTAATAAAGAGCTAAGAATAAGTGAATAAAGAGCTACGAATAAGTGTTTCAAAGTAAACTTTCTCCTCCTCCTCCTCTCTTTCCTTTCCTCTCTTCTTCTCTTTAAATAATGCATGCTTTGTATGGATGATAAAACTGGAATCATGGCCCTTTAGCCACATAGGGAATTGCACTGGAAGCAAATCTAAATAAATCATAAGACTTTCCCCAGCTTTGTCTTTGCACTCAAACAGCACAGCTCCCGAGGTGGATCTCTGGATGTCTACGGCACTCCTTGAAATATTTTTGATAGTTTGACTAGTTATTGTGTTTCATTTTATTCATTTTCTACATATATTCTGACTGCTCCAAGACCAACCTATTCATACCCGAGCAATTCTTATCAGAACTGTGAATTGTTCTTAGAACCATATTGTGGTTCAACGTCAGATACTTAGAATGCCTACTACATGCAAGGCATGCATGAGCTGTAATTGCTATACAGAGACTTAGAAATGGAATGTATGTTTTAAATGATACAACAAAAAAATTTTGTATTTACCGAGTCCCCATTTTGAGTGAATCAGATGTTTCTGTTTACTGGTGCCATAGTAAATACATGAAACATATAGAGGGCATTGTTTAAGGTATTAAGAACAAATATCCTAGGTGATGTATGTTTAAGTTGTCTATTGATGTTATTGTGGGGAAAGGACAAATGTTCCTTTCTGGCTTTCATTTATTTTTTATGATTCTTAGGGGCAGGGTGCCAGGGTTAGACGACCTGTGAGGAGGGTGTGAAATAGGCACATCTCACCGGTGCACCTGCATTTGTATATTCTTGAGTTAATGTTTTTGTTAATTTTGTACCCTTCATTAAAAGGCAATGCCATTAAATCAATCATTGTGAACTGAAAGTTAGGACCTTATTTCACATCTATAGATGTCTATTTTTACTGGTTTTACTTTGACATCGCAAAGTTTATCAACTTTTTTTTTTTTTTTTACAATATACAGTGTTAAAATCCAGAAAAGTAGGGTGTATCAGAGTATATGTCACATGATACTGCTTGACTCAATTTTACCATTACTTCTACAAATAATTCAACTGCTACTTTTCAGTTTTAACCTATTGTTGGGACAGAGAGTCTACCGTCAACCCATCTCACATTCTTGCTGAGTGTACCAAACTGTCCCTTGACATTTACACTCTCTGTAGCTAGTCACAAAGACAATTAAGTAGGTCAAGGTCACCACAGAGTGACTCTCCTGTGACTGGTTTCTCCCCAGAGGAGAGGAACTGGCTTGTTAGCTGCCTGTTACAAAAGGGGTGGAGACCTGGGTCTTGAGGGCTTCAGGTGTGGAATGTGATGATCATCAGTGGATGTCAAGGGGCCTCTGTGCTACTGAGATGCTGACCTATAATTAGACAAAGGGAAGGGAAATCCAGGACCACTTTACACAAGAGACCACAATGCTGTTGGAGCTTTGGCTGGTGCTCCTAAGAGAAGAAGCAGTAAGAAAGGTTGTGTTCTTAGAAGGCTAATGGCAACCATCCCACACATGACTTCATGCTTCAAGCTACTATGATTTAATTGAGGACCACATCGGCCCCAAAGAGAGCTTGCTACTCTGGATTTCTGTTTCTGTGATTACATTATAGCTAACACAGGGACACTTCTCCAAGGCCAGTATAATTCCATGCAATCCCATGGAGGATGTGAGTGAAAGCTGCTTCATTCTGGTTGTATAATTTGACAGAATGACAGCTCTGAACATGAACATGAATTGCTCATATAGAGAATGACTGATAAGTTTTAAGGTCTGCTGCATTCGTCCTACTCCACAATATGGAGGACTTCACTAAACTTGTTGATAGTGCCAGGAGACCCTTTGTAGCAGGCTTTGCTCATTTCAAGCCAAAAGATGCCCAGGATAAAGACAGACTCTTCTCTAAACCAGGCAAAGTATGCAAGGCAAGACAACCAGGTGATTATGCAACTAGTTGAAACAAGGTATTTCTATAGAACCAAATTCTTCCATAAAAATAAATCTTCCTTTACTGGAGAAACCAAGGGTGTGGCTCTTAGAACAAATTAATCCTTAGGCTTCTCCACTATGTGACCCTGGACCTCAGTATTCTCATCTGACAGCCTTTAAGGAAAAAGGAGAACCAAGACCTTTCAGGTTTCCCATCTACAGGTTAAACAGAAAGCCTTATATCCCAGTGAAGATATAGCGGGGTAGGAGCAGAACATGATCAATAGAAACATTTATGCTCTTTGAGTATCAGGTTCTTTTGAGACATGTGAGCCAAGCATTCAATTGGCTGGATTTTGGAAATGGAGTGAAATCAGGGAGGGAGGTAATTGCAATCATTTGGGTATGAACATTCAGATGCTTATTATCTTCTGTTGTGCATGCTGCTGAACATACTGTTGGCTTTGATGTTTTATCTGCTTGTAATATGAGTGCTTATCAAGTCCAAGTGGGATTTTGTGCATTTCAAAGAACATCATGTAGGGAGGCTTCAGTGGGACTAGCAGTGCCCCTCATAACATCAAATAGTCTTTCCATTTGTATAAAAAAAAAAAAAAATCCAAAAATCCCAAACATTCTAACATTCCAAGTGGAGAAAAGAAGGTCACAGGGTTCTTGTGAGTTGCTCAGAGCCCCTCTCCAACAATGCAGTCCACTACCTGTCCAAGTGCCATGTACTCTTCCTCACATCCCCCCTTGGAAATTCAAACTCAGGGAACTTACACTAAACACGGTGATGTTCTGGCCAGTGCTCTGACCATGAGCATTGAACTGTCTTTCATCTCTGAGCCAAGAGTCTTGGATTTCCTAATGGTATGCATAAAACTGTGGCAGGCCAACTTACTAGCTTATAGTGAGTGTCCACTTTCAAACCCTTCACAGTTCTTGACAACCAAGTCAGAGCGTAAGGAGCAACATAGGTTTGAGGCTCAAAGATCGATCTCTGAGGCAGGAAAGGAACACTTACTTGGCCCCGTGGCCCTCAGTACCAAAAAGAAAGTCTGGCACCTAATTAGATTGTTTTGATATTAGAGACAATATCCCCCTTATCTGGGGTCCTTTATGCAAGTTGGGCAGAAAATATGGCTAGTGTGGCTGGGGTTTTGAGTAGTATATGGTGTAACAGGCCGTCACAGCAGCATTCCTCTGGTGGTTTAAATCCCCCAGCATTCCATCTGAACTACACAGATCTGTCACTGATGACTGCTCTGACGGGAGCCTCTGACAGAGGGAGGCAGCTTCTGTGTGGTGGTTTTCTACAGGTACTGGACTCCTTGCTTCCCTAGGAGGTGTACCACTGCATTCACTTGAGACACAGGTACTGGCCTGTTTTGGGGAACTCCTGAAGACCAAGTGCCTTTCACAGGATTGCCAGGTGAAATATTTTTTCCAGATAGTCCCATGTTGGGTTGGGAGCTACTCAGTGGCTAGCTGCTGAGTTGGAAATGTTCAACAGTCTTTTATTAGATGGAGAGGGTATATTCAAGAGAGAAGCCATCTGGATCTGCAGTCATGTCTTCCTTATACAGAATGGTCACAGGCACATCTCCAGAGCCTTTTACCTCCCCCTTGACCAGTAATAGAAAGCTTTGACTACCTTGGGAGCCCGCTTCCAGGAATTTCTTGAGGATATCTGGACTTGGTTTATCAATGGCTTGGCCAGACTGAAAGCCGCAGGTGTCCACTGGGGGGCAGCAGTCATCCAGCGGCAGTAAGTACTCTGAAAGACTATTATTCTGGCCTTAGATCAGTAGTCTGCAAACCAGTCTTTATTGTGTATGTTTCACATACGAATTTCTTATTTTACTAGGAAGATTTTAAGCTCACAGAAGGCAGCAGTCAGATCTTGCATATCACATGTCTCCAGGCCAGGTCCTATAAGAATTATCCCGTAGTTCAAGATACATCTCTTCAAAGAATGTATCCTTTATTATAACTGAATTTAAATTAAGTCTTCATTTTCTTAAGAATGTATTTTTATTTTATATCTTGCTTCAATGAATTTGAAGCATAGAGCCCAGTTTATTTGTTTGAGCGACTAACATCCTGGCTAGTTTAAAAAAAAAAAATCTTAAGGTCGCACAACAGTTCACCTTATTGTAATTAGAATATTTAGATGACTCATTGACTGAGGTTGGGGTGTAGATTGTGAGTGGTGAATTCTTGCTACGTCCTGGTGCAAATCCGCATGGTCTGGTCTGTTTGTCCCCATCAGATGCGCTGAGAGAGTGGACTGGCATCGGCTCCTGAGAGGTGTTGTCTCTGATTTCAGAGAATCCTGTTAGGTTGAATGAACCCTCGCCATAGCTCCTGCCCCCAGTATTTATTCTTGTGCTTGGTTCTTCACGATTCTTCATATTATTGAGTCTCACGAGACCTAAGGTAACCAAAAACTACTATCGGCATAGAATCCCAGGAATAGCTTTGCATGATTTTATGTCTAGCTTCAGCCCTCTGAATCAGTGCTTCCTTGGAAATTAAGCTGAAGGAAGGGAGGCTATCCCTAGTTAATTTTCCATTATACATTAGAAAGTAGATATACTGTCGGGCAGGTGACCTTACTTCTTAGGTTTCTGCATTAAATTCACCACCAGACTCTAAACCACACGCAGCCATGCTGCACAGTGGAAAGAATATTGGATTTGATCTTTTTAATGAGTTTTAGCTCTTTGTCTCCTCAGAGTTAAAAATATAGCCTTAAGTAAGCGACTTCAATCTCTGCCAGTTTTCTGATGTGTCAAATCTCAAATGAAAGAAACTAATTAAGACCTAACTACTCTTCCTGCCTCCAGTCATTCCCAATTTCAGTTCATTTTTCAGTTTTAAAGGATTAAACTTCCTAGAACAATATTCTGACCACATCACCCCCACCCTTCCCCCCACGCCCCTGCTGAGAATTTCTGAATATTTCCTGTGCTGAAAGATAAAGTTCAAACTTCTCAGATGGGTATGTCACTTTGTTTCAATTCAACATACATTTGTTGAGGGGAAACTATATATAAAACAATAATTGAGGCTCTAATGATGCAAAGATGAATGCCATAGGCTTCTTCCCTTTTTTTGTTAGAAGTTTACAGTGTAATAGGAGAGATTCCCTTGTAGATGAACAGTTCTTTTTTTAAAATCACACTATGTACAGTAGTACTATGATAAACTTGCGTGCTATGAAGATCCTCCAAAAAGAAATAATTAAAATAGTAAAATCAATAGCCATCATATTAGTTGTAATAGTAATAACAAGAGCCACTATTTGTTGATAGATGTATGGTATGTCAGGACACTGTTTGGAAGTTTAGATGCATTTTTTGGTGAAAGATTGTCTTCCTTTTACGAATTGTATAATGAAAAGAGAAGTGGGATTCATACTCAGATTTGCCTAACTACAACACCCATGCCCCACTGTATTAGTTTTATGTGGTTGCCATGACAAAATACCACAAATCTAGTGGCTTTAAAGAACACAAACTTGGGTGCCTGGGTGTCTCAGTGGGTTAAGCCTCTGCCTTCAGCTCAGGTCATGATCTCAGGGTCCTGGGATAGAGCCCTGCATTGGGCTCTCTTCTCAACGGGGAGCCTGCTTCCTCCTCTCTCTCTGCCTGCCTCTCTGCCTTATGATCTCTCTCTCTCTCTCTCTTTCTCTGTCAAATAAATAAATAAAATCTTTGGGGAAAAAACCCACAAATTTATTATCTCAGAGTCCTGTAAGTCGGAAGTGGGACTCAGGTCTCACTGAGTGAAAATCACACTGTCTGAAGGGTGCATTCATTCCTTCCCAGAGGCTCTAGGAGAAACTCTCTTTCTTTGCTCATTTAGGCTGTTGGCAGTGTTCAGTTCCTCGTGGTTGTAGGGCTCAGCTCCCCATTTCCTTGCTAACTGTCAGCTGAGGGTTGTATCCAGCCTTCTGACACCACCCACATTCCTTGGCCAGTGGCTCTCTTTCTCCATCTTCCAAGCAAGAAATAGTGAATCAAGTCTCTCATAATTTGAATCTTTTTTGCCTCTCAGTCTTCACACTTTGCTCTTCTATCCTTCCTCTGACTTTTTAGGATTTATGAGATTAGATTAGGTTTACTAGGAGAATTCCAGATAACATTCCCATTTAAAGGTCCTTGCCTTTGATCACAGTGCCAAAGTCACATCTCCACCCCTAGCCGCACCATGTGCAGAGATTTGAGCAGGATCATTATTCAGACTACCACTCTCAGTTTCTTTATCTTTTTTCCCCCCCTAAAGAATAAGGTATCTGGTGAAGTTTAGTTACTTGGATCTAATGGGGTATACCCCAAAGTAGGAAGAACATGGGCAAGGACTCAGGCACATAGAAGTCCATGTGTGTTTGGAGGAATGGACAGGTATCTGGTGTGGATGAAAGACAGACTGGATAAGACTTGTGAATGGCTCTGAGTAATGTACTAAGGAGTTGAGAGTAAATCCTGGTGAAGGTGGGGATGAGGAAATGCTTTGACCATGAAGCAGACAGCTGAAAATCCTCATCATTACATCTCCACTAATTCCGTACATGAATTTTGGAGTGAGAGGATGTGGATTGAGTTCTGGATCCAGTAGTGACTGGTTTATTCTGTCCTTGATTGCTCTTCTAGTTTGATGGAGAACAAATATGATCATACACATGTGTGTACAGGCAGGTCCATGTGTGTATATTTCTGCACACGCACACACATATGAAAGTGTTTGTAAATTATCAAGTGATGTAAAAATATTCATTTGCCTGTCAAGTAAGATCGAGTTGATTCTTAGTCACAAGCATGCTGTGATTCATGCCTGTTTTTATGAATCATGCCAGTTTTCAATTGCTGGAAAGGCATTTACTATTCTCTGTATTTCTTCCATGAATTCTATTCTTCTTTATAAGGCAGCTTAGTATGTGGTTCTTCAGTATCCAACTGCTGTGACCCTGGTCACCTCATATCCCTTCGTGTCAGAGATCTTGCATTGCGTTCACAATGTCATTCAGTTTTCTCACCATACATTGAACTGTGTGATTAGTAAATCTTTACTGTAATTGCATACCTGGGTGTTATTTTTAAATACCTTCAGGAGGGAGATGTAACCATTTGCTTCTTGTTATTTCTTTTTTTTTTTTTTTAATTTTATTTTTTATAAACATATATTTTTATCCCCAGGGGTACAGGTCTGCAAATCGCCAGGTTTACACACTTCACAGCACTCACCATAGCATATACCCTCCCCAATATCCATAACCCCACCCCCCCTCTCCCAACCCCCCTCCCCCTGCTTCTTGTTATTTCTTAGTTATTCTCTTTGGCCTAGGATTTTAAGCAATGGACTATAATGAAAAAGAGCACAATTTCAGTGTTAGTTCCATTTGGGTCTAAATCCTAGCTCTGCCATATGCCAACATCATGAATGTGCTCAAGTTAATTAATTTTAGTGTAGAATCAAGATAATATTTATTCTTCAATGTTGTGAGAATTAGAAATTATATGTAAGTATATTTATAAATGTAAATTATTATATCTATATGGTGTCTGGTATTGATTGACATTCAGTTAATTTTAGCTATGGTAATGAAAGTGATGACTACTAATGAATGTTTTCTTTTTTTTTTTTTTTTTAAAGATTTTATTTATTTATTTGACAGACAGAGATCACAAGTAGGCAGAGAGGCAGGCAGAGAGAGGAGGAAGCAGGCTCCCCGCTGAGCAGAGAGCCTGATGCGGGGCTCGATCCCAGGACCCTGGGATCATGACCTGAGCCGAAGGCAGAGGCCTTAACCCACTGAGCCACCCAGGCGCCCCTGTTTTCGTTTCTTTTAACCAAAGCATATGTTCACCTAAATTTGTTTTGATATAGTTATTTAAATTGTGATCTGGTTTTTCCCCCAAATATCTTATAATTATTTATTTATATTTCAAAACAGTCTTGTGAGGTCAGTTATAGTAAGTTATAGTAATGGAAACATTTTATACAGAAAGGTTAAAAGAACTGATTAAAACCAGACTTTGAGGAGCACCTGGGTGGCTCAGTGGGTTAAAGCCTCTGTCTTCGCCTCAGGTCATGATCCCAGGGTCCTGGGATTGAGCCCCGCATCGGGCTCTCTGCTCAGCGGGGAGCCTGCTTCCTCCTCTGTCTCTGCCTGCTTCTCTGCCAACTTGTGATCTCTGTCAAACAAATAAATAAAAATCTTAAAAAAAAAAAAAACCAAAAAACCCAGACTTTAAATCACTGCGGTTCTGTGACTTGTCCTCAATATGGTGATTTTTGGTGCTGTGGTTAGTTAACTATTTTGCTTCCTGTAATTAAACCCTCTCTTACCAAAGGTGAAATTTGTGGTCCTAAGACCTAAGATGTTTTGTACATCTCCACTAAAATTATTTGGGCTCTTGATTATGCAACAGAAAATCTAAATAACAACAACAACAACAACAACAACAACAAAAAGGTTTTTCTTTACACTGGTTATTTGTTATTTCCAAATTGTTATATTTTTAAAAACTCCAGAAGGAAGGTACCTTTGATTACCTTAATTGCTTCATTGTCTCTACCCTTCAGTTCATTTCTCAACCTATTTTTTGTAATTTATGACTAGTCCCTAGTATAGAAATACATTGGTTAGATAGATAGCTAGATAGCTAGTTAGGTTACTCATCAACAAACTTCAGGGAAAATTCAGCATTATCCTTCTCCAGAAATAACGGCTGAATATGGGAGTATAGTCAATATGTGCTAAGGCGTGATTAGCTGTGATAATATATCTTGGCTGATTTATAGACTTTGAAGCCATTTACATTTCCTGCAAATTCAATTTTCTCATCTATACAAAAGGATCCTGGTCTCTACATCTCCCTAGGGAATGAGATGAGAGTAATATAAAATAATACATGTTAATATTCTATAAAAATAATTTCCAACATGATTCTAATTTCTCTTTCTTGCAAATAATAATAGAATAGAACTTTATTCTGCCTCAGATTTCTTCCCGCTACCCCTCCCCAACTCCCACTTGAGTAAAAGTTTACGTCATTCACCCAGTGTTTTATGCCAAAACTTCAAAGCAATTCTTGAACTCTCCCACTCTGATTATCTATCTTCAGTCTTTTAGAAATTTCTGTGGGCTTTGTCTTAGAAACATTTTCAAAATTCATCCCCTTTTTACTATCCAGCCTGTACTCTAATGGTAATAATGGTAGCTCACATTTGTTAAGTGCTCACTGTGTTCCAGGCACTGCCTATTTAATACTCTTAATACTGCTAGTGTGAACCTACTGCATTGCCTCACAGGGTTACTGTAATAGACTCATAATTGGTTTCCTTATACGCATTCATGCTTCTCTATTGTCCATGTTCCATATACTAGCCAAAGATTATTTTTTTAGAATTTTTTTTTTTTAAGATTTTATTTATTTATCTGACAGAGAGAGATCACAAGCAGGCAGAGAGGCAGGCAGAGAGGAGGAAGCAGGCTCCCTGCTGAGCAGAGAGCCCGATGCGGGGCTTGATCCCAGGACTCTGAGATCATGACCTGAGCCGAAGGCAGCGGCTTAACCCACTGAGCCACCCAGGCGCCCCTTTTTTTAGAATTTTTTAATGTTACTAATTATCCCATGATTCTGGGCAAAAACTGCCAGTAGCTCCCCATCTCAGAGTAAAGCCGAAGCCTTCACAATGGCCATGGAGCCTGCCTGCTGTTCCCCTGTATCTCTCCTCCTGTAATTTAGAACCATGCTCACTAGGATCTAGCCATATGGGCTTTGCGATGACCCTCCACCATAACTCAAATGTAACTTGAGATTCCCTTCACCTACCTTGCATGGCTTTATGTTCTACATTTTATTTAGGTTCTTTACTCCTGTGTTATATCCTTGGAGATGTCTGCAAAAGACCACTGCCTCGGCCACCCACACACACTTGTATGTGTATTCCAGCATTATCTTTCTCCTCATGGGAGGAGAAACACCATGGGGACAAACACTATCATCTTCAACACTGTACTCCCTGTGCCAGAGCAGTGTGCCTGGCACAAAGGAGAATGTTGTTACTTCTCTGTTGTATAAAGGAATAAGTGAAGTAATGATGTGCAAACTCTTGTGATACTTTTGGTCTTATCAAAAGTTTAATTCCCTTAACTTAATATTTATTTATTTATTTATTATTTATTTATTTATGACAAGCACTTTACAATATTGAAGATCCATGGGAGAAATTTTTTTTACAGCATAGTTTCAGGGAATACTATGTTTCTCCTAAGCAGATAATGTGACTTTTATCTTACAGATACTGATTTTTATAATTCTTTATGCCTCCATTTTGTAATATTTTCAGAGTGATATCATGGCCCAGTTATTTTAAAACTATTTATTTATTTGACAGAGAGAGATCACAAGTAGGCAGAACAGCAGGCAGAGAGAGAGAGGGAAGCAGGCTCCGCCTGAGCAGGGAGCCCAATGCAGGGCTCGATTCCAGGACCCTGAGACCATGACCCGAGCCCAAGGCAGAGGCTTAAGCCACTGAGCCACCCAGGCACCCCTCATGGCCCAGTTATTTTAACTGCAGGATGATTTTATCTAGATTCATTGTACTAGTCCCTCTTATACAGGGCCGATAAAATTAATTTACACATTTGGCTACTTCGGTTCTTACTGAAAAGAAATAAAATATTAAAATACTAAAATGTATCTATGCTAATCTCTGAAATTATGTTTACCCATTATTTGACACGTAGATCCACTTATTATGCTTAAACTAAGAGACAGAATGGTTTGCCCTTGATACACGAGGCTGGAGTTGGCCAAATGAAATCTTTGGGTCATTCTAACCATGTTGACTCCTTGATCTGTTTGTCCTCACACTTTGTTGGAAGATTCCCCATAAAACCTGAATGCGGTGCTCTCAGGGTTCCCATGTTCAAGATCGATGTTACCCATTCAGTGTTAAACAAGGGGCTTCAGATATTCTGTCCCTTCTCCTTACCATATGAAGGAGTGGAACAATCGTATTCATCCTTTATTATTTTAAGAGTCATGGGTGGGCGCAGCAACAAAAAGGGGGGCATTGTGTGTGAATTCACAGCTCAAACAGATATATGAGACTAGGGCTATTAGGCCTTCCCTGGAACCTATTGGTTTGGAGTAAGTTAATCAGTTTATATAGTTGATAAGCTGAGACAAATTGTCCAGTCCTAGCACAGCGCCATGGTAGATGTTCAGTGTACCACTCTCACAGCATGATTTTGAGAATTATATGACATAATGCACTGCAAACACCTACCACAGGGCCAAGCAGGAGTAAACACTTGATAATTAAATTATAAGCTATTATTAATATGTTATTATTTTACTTTGCACATGTTTGATAAATTTTAATAAAGTTAGGAAATTTTAAGTCCAATACATATTAGATGTAATAACTTTGGGAATTGCACTTTAGCTTTCTTATCCTTTATTGCCACGTTTGAAAATAGAGATAACTAAAATTGTGGAAATAGCCCAAAGGTCCATCAGCTGAAGAACAGATAAAGAAGAAGTGGCATATATGTATAATGGAATATTATTCAGCTGTTAAAAAGAATGAAATCTTACATTTGCAATGACATGGATGAAGCTATAGAGTATTTTGCTAAGTTAAATAAGTCAGAGAAAGACAAATACCATATGATTTCACTCATATGTGGAATTTAAAAACAGACAAGCAAGGGAGAAAAAAAAGAGAGAGAGACACACAAACCAAGAAACACTCTTCACTAGAGAGAACAAACTGCTGGTTACCAGAGGCATGGTGTTGGGGATGCACTAAATGGGAGGTGGGCATTAAGGAGGGCACCTGTCGTGGTAAGCCCTATGTTACAAGCAACTGATGAATCACTAAATTCTGCTCCTGAAACTAATACTACACTATATGTTAACTAACTGGAATTTAAATAGAAACTTTTAAATAAAAAGAGAAAATAGAAGTAACTAACATTTCTCATATGAGAATTAGAGATAATATTCATCAAGTACCCAGCACAAAGCACAGCATGTGGGAGGTGATGACTAACTAGTCGTTACCATCACGACTAATTTTATCATCCACTTGTACCTTGCTCTACAGTCATTTTTAACTACACCTTTCATACATATGGAAATTCATAGATGTAATGCTGTCACAACGTGCATGCACAAAATATACACAATTATATGTAACATGTGAATTATACAGACATACACACGTGCCTACATATGCACACACACACACACAAATACTGGAGAACAATTTTACCCTAGTTTGATGATACATGCATGTTTTAAGGAAAGAGAGCCCATATACGAATGCTGTTACAAAAGATTTTTATACTCTATTCATTATGAATGACGTATACAAAGTAAAAAATATATACATTGAAACAAATTCAAACCTATTTATCCCAGTTAATTTGAAGCGTAACTGGAGTGGTATTCAGGCATACAAACACTTGGGGTTTGTTTTGCTTCCTATTAATAGAATTTAGCTTAAATGACTTGTTTTCTTTTATTTTCCCCTTTGAATGAAATAATTGCTTAGTTTCATTACATAGAATTTGTTTTCACCAGGTTGGCAAGGTTTACAAATGGAAATTGCTCTGTTATAGATCAAATTATACACAGGTAGTATTAAGCTGGGATTGTGACTGTAGAATTCTGTCTATATATATAATAACGAAATCTTTGTGGAAAGTGTTAGAAATGTATATTTTGAACAAATTCAGTAACCGCCGTTACTATCTAAAACAGAAGAAAGAAACTCAGAAATGTTTGTCATTTTCATCACAGTAAATAGGTCAGAGGTGATTGACTCTCCTTCTCTAATACGTTCAGTCTTGGCATCTCAAAGTTCAGGAATCCAAGCACAGCTCTCTCCCTGTCATTTTTATCCAGAAACCAAAATGCCAGTTCATCTTCCAATAAACCATTTCCTGGAAGGCTCTCACTTGCTCATGGATATGTGCCCCTCCGCCTTGTTCTTTTCAGTTCATTCCTTCACTTGTTCATTCATTTGTTTCTTTGTTCACCTGGCAAAATGCACAGGAAGCATTTTCTGAGTACATGGTAGTTTCTCTCCCCCATGGGCGGTGCGGACTAGCAGGGGAGAAAGAGTCATTATGCACAGAACCATGTAGACAAGTACAATGAATATTATTAAAGTTTTGTGAAGAAGAGCTGACTGGAATGGTGAAAGACCGTGGTGGACGGTCTTGACCAATCAAGACCGTTTTGCAGAAAGTGGATATTGAGCTGAAATGTGCAAGGTTTTCAAAGAGAGATTTCTAGAGGCGGGGGGCCCAGCATATGTAAAATATCTGTGGTTGGAGGGCTGCAAGAAGGCTCGTAGATTTTTATGGTGGAGGGTTGAGGAGGGACCTTGAGATGAGGCTGGAAAGGTGAACAGCACACAGACCTTGAGTTGAACCTATGTCCATTAGTCCATTAGCATTGTTGGTCCTTACCTTAACTCTGATAGGAAGCCATTTAAGGATGTTCAAGCAACATAGTGATCCAGTTTGCATTTCAGAAACATTGTTGTGTTCCCAGTGTACGATACGAATTTCAGGGGGACTCGCGTGGATGCAGAGCATCAGTTAGGACATTGTTTCATTAGGGAGAGACCCGGATGTCCCTGGAGAAGTGGGTGGTTCAAGAAAAATTGAGAAAATAAAATGGGACAGTGTTAGAGGTTGGTTGAATATAGGAAATGAAGGAGGAGCAGGGATCAATGATGACTACGGGATTTCTTTTGAATTCTTTTTCCACTACCTTCCTTCCCTATTTATTCTGCCTTTTGTAGTTCATACTCCACTATATAAATGTAGTATAGATCTTTCTATATTTTGTAGAGCATTTCATTCTGTATATCTACTTGTCCAAACTGGAACTTGGTTCTTCCTTAACTTCAGCATTTTGTCCACAGCCACCTGGAATGAAGAGAGTTCAGTCTTTCATTTGCCATAAACCATGATGTCCAGAAAACTGTCAACATTCTTGTCCCTCAGTCCAGGTTAATACTCATTAGAGGAGTGTTAGCTATTTTGGATTCCCCAACTAGAACTACTACTTGAATCCTTTCTTTATCCTAGATAGATGTCCTGGCATGTTGTTGTTGTTGTTGTTGTTGTTTTTAAAGATTTTATTTATTTATTTGACAGACAGAGATCACAAGTAGGCAGAGCAGCAGGCAGAGAGAGGGCAGGGGAAGCAGGCTCCCTGCTGAGCAGAGAGCCCGATGTAGGGCTTGATCCCAGGACCCTGGGATCATGACCTGAGCCGAAGGCAGAGGCTTAACCCACTGAGCCACCCAGGTGCCCCTGGCATGTTATTTTTAAATAAAGCAAACATTTATTTAAATATACACAGTATTATAAAAAATGAGCTGGATTAAAGAAAAATATTTTCTTCTGACTTCTTTGTTTTCTATTTCCAGAGGTACTGCTAATTTCTTATGTCTCTTTCTAAAGACATTCACTGAACACACCAGCACAGGGGCATCTGGATGGCACAGGCTGTTAAGTGTCCAATTCTTGGTTTCAGCTTGGGTTGTGGTCTCAGGGTTGTGGGATCGAGCCCCACATTGGGCTCCGTGCTCAGTGCAGTATATGAATAAATTTCTCTCTCCATCTCCCTCTGCCCCTCCTGCTCATCCTCTCTCTCCTTCCAGAATGAATAAATAAATCTTAAAACACACACATACCAGCATGTGTGTATGTCGTGCGTGTGTGTGTTCCTCTTTCTTACTTTAAGAATATTCTTTTATTTTGTATGCCAAAGTAAATTTCAAAGGTTTAAAATATTTAAATATTTCTTAAAATGAAATTATACAGAAATCATATAGTATTAGAAAAAAATATGGCAGGGCACCTGGGTGGCTCAGTGGGTTGAGCCTCTGCCTTCGACTCAGATCATGGTCTCAGGGTCCTGGGATCGAGCCCCACATTGGACTCTCTGCTCAGCAGGGAGCCTGCTTCCCCCTCTCTCTCTGTCTGCTGCTCTGCCTGTTTGTGATCTCTCTGTCAAATAAATAGATAAAATCTTAAAAAAAAAATATGGAAGAATTTTAATATTACATTGTCAAAAATCATTAAAGGAAAGAATGACAAATTTGATTGCATAAAAGTATAAAATAAAATTTTCCTGAAGAGATTTTATCTGGAGATTTATCCCTAGGTCATACTTTAGGTCTAGTTCTCTGTCTCATGGTAGTGGCTTCATTTATGATATCTTAGAACCAATTCTCCCTAAATATTCATAGCCTCTATCAAGTACACTGGAAAACAATAAAATATTGCTGTATTTTACATTTCCTGACAGCAGAAATAATTCCTTGGACTGTCTTCATGGTATTCCTGATAGATGAATTTGAAACTTCAGAAAATGATGATTTTAAATGATCAAGCTCATTACCTTCTTAAATGTGATACACTAGAAACTCAAGGTATACAATTTGTTTGCCACCAAGATGTCAGCAGTTTCTTTCACGTAAGAATCATGAAGGAATATTTATTTTTAGAAAGTAGCTTTGGATTTCTTGTTTGAGTGCTTTTCTAGCAAAGGATTAGAACCGTTTGAATATTAGCATGTAATGTTAGCATAGCATTTCTTTTTTTTTTTTTTTTTAAGATTTTATTTATCTATCTGACAGAGAGAGATCACAAGTAGGCAGAGAGGCAGGCAGAGAGAGAGGTGGAAGCAGGCTCCCTGCTGATCAGAGAGCCCAATGGGGAGCTTGATCCCAGGACCCTGGGATCATGACCTGAGCCGAAGGCAGAGGCTTAACCCACTGAGCCACCCAGGTGCCCCTAGCATAGCATTTCTTAATGGTTAAGTATTTAAACTGGGTAATTAAAAAACTGAGGAATAAACTATTCTTTCTGGAAATATCTTTTTGAATGAACATGTGTGGCAATTCAGTGTAAATTTTTGTCATGCTGAGCAAGGCTCTAGGAAGTGTTCTTCACACATTTTGAACATTTGATTGGAATGAAGAAGACAGAAGCTGCCAGAACAGTATTTGAGCCAATTTGCACTTTGTTCTCAGTCGAGGGCTGAGCCGACGGCCCAAGAAGCCTAAAAACAGAGAAGCTGCTGGTTTTTGAACAAAAGTCTCTGACAGACTGCAGTAGTTAGCCACTTTGGAACCGTGATGGGCCTTCTTCTCAAAGCTTAGGCACTTCTCTTCCTCCTAGAGTCCTTTCCGTGTTTTCCTTGCTTTCTTAACACAAACCACCATTCCTCTACCTGTTTTCTTTGTCCATTCCTTCAGGCTACTGTCATCTATTTTATGGAATTTCTTTCCACGTGTTACCTCCTTTTGTGCTAACAGTAAAGTAGATGCCACAACACCTTCACATTTTCAAGTCTTTGCTTTAGATTACTAAGGGGAGAGATCAAGAAGCTTAAAAAAATAACAAATATGAAGCACATTCAGAATGTTTCAGGGTCTCCCAAAGCAACTGGTCTACCATTTTTTTTTTTTTTAACTTACTACAAAAAACCCAAGAAGAACCATAAGGGTTTTGTTTTCTATCCTTACATCCCTTAAAAGGGTTGGCTGCTCCTCGGAACTCTCTTGCCACATAAATAGAACTGCAAAGTGAGAAAAAAGGAAAGTAGCCCATGGCATCTGGGACCTGGCCTGGTACTATATCATTTAGGCTTTGGTGTTGCTCTGAGCTGGTGGTTCTCTTGTTGGACATAAACAATTTCACAGAGTGTCAACATCTGACAAAGCCACTCTGGAACCATGGATCAAGATAAACAAGATCACTTTGTAATTGTGACTGAACACAGGCCAAACACGACCATTAGCTTGGCCAAAAAATAAAGGACCAGACATCTCCATATCTTGACTCATAGGAGTGTTTCCAACCCATTATGACTTTAGCCTATTCTAGTCATCCCTTTGTTAGTTAAGAATCATTAAGAGAGACAATCATGTAATTATTTCTCCTTCCTGAAAGCACCCAATCTGGATCAAAATTCCACTTTCTTTGACCCTACCCAAAATAATCTACCCAAAGCCCTAATGTTTTTTTTTTCTTTTTTTTTAAGATTTTATTTATTTATTTGAGAGAGACAGAAAGGGAGAGAGAGCACAAGCTGGGGGAGAGGTAGAGGGAGAGAGAGAAGCAGACTCCCATGAGTCTGACGTGGGGCTGGATCCCAGAACCCCAGGATCATGACGTGAGCCGAAGGCAGAGACTTAACCAACTGAGCTACCCAGGTGCCCACATACTAGTAATTTTTAATTTGATGCTGGAATTGTGAATTCCTGTTGCTAAGTGTTAAAGCTTGATATATTCCTTTAAAAAGCATTGAGCTTTGTTCTAGAGGCTCTGAAGTTGCTAACAGTTCTGTCTGGTCCTTTTGAGGTTTATGTTTAAGTTTTTTAAAAGACAGATTTAAGTTAGAAGTCTGCAACTTTTTGATATTAATTTTTGATTATTTAAAATATTTTAATTTTTGATTAATATAAAAATTAATTTTTGATATTAATTTCTTGAAGTATAGTTAAACATACAATATTACATTATTTTGGGGTGACAACAGTGATTTAACCATGATGTATGTTGCAAAATGCTCACCACAATAGCTGTAGTCACCTTATAAAGTTATTACAGTATTGCTGATTATATTCCCTATGAGGCACTTTCCATTCCTGTGACTTATTTTATTTATGACTGGAAGTTTGTATTTCCTTATCACTTGCCTCTTTGCAAATTTTTCTCTGTATTTTTTTTTTCTTGAACTCAGGAAACTTTAGTTTTTAAAGTAATCTAGTGTAAAAACAAGTTGAGATTAAAAGAATATGTTCAGTGAGTGAGTATGTTCAGCTTTGCAGGCCATATGGTCTTGATTGCAACTACTTAACTGCCATTTTAGTGTGAAAGTAACCATAGATAATGTGTAAACAAGTGGGCATGGCTAAGTCCCAGTAAAACATTATTTACCTAAACAGGTGGTAGGCCAGATTTGGTCCTAAGATGATAGATTGCCAATCCAATCCACGGTCTAGATTCTACTTCCTTCTAGAGTTACTTTGGCCCATACTAAATTGTACCTTTCTAGAGTTCCTAATGAACGTCCACAGTCTGGCTGATAGAAACTCAAAGATATGTGGCCCTCTGTGAACTCTGGCAATTTTTCAGCATATAACTCCTAGTTATTAGTCTCTTAGAAGTTGTTCTCAGTCTCTCTTTTTGGATTTTTATCCTACAAATATAAAAACTAGAATTTAAACAAAGACTTAGGCATATCTCTGGATCTCCTCTGTATAGCACTCTTTCCCCCAGCACCCAGCCTTGAAAATTCCAGCTGTCCCATACTATGTCCTCTACAGTGTGTGAATCCATTTAATGCTGGGCTTATCCTATTGGAGTTATAGTCCAGAAAGAGCCTCCGTACAGAAATCTAGGGGTGATCATAGGGTATGCCTTTTTTCATTTCTCTAAGGGATCACAAACCTGTATTTCCTGATGTTCAGTCTCTAAAAACACTTGTATATACTTTGCCTACGTTTCTAGTTGTTTATTGCTAAAGGATAATTTCATGCTTTATTACTGATTCCTGCTGTGTATATGCTGGGAGCAAAAGTCTTCCTATTACTTATTTTGATACTCAAGTTGTCTCTGATTTGGCCAATAAATTTCTCTAAAAGCTGCCCCCTAAAGCCTTTCATCATAATGCTATAATTTTTTGAGCACTTTATTATTTTCTGGTACAAAAAAAAAAAAAAAATCTAGGTTCATCTTGAATTTCTTTGTTCTTAGTTCCAAACAGACTATTTTCTCAGAGATCTGGTTCCTTGTAATGGGGAATAATATTTAAATATAAATAGAATTTGAGATAGAGGAGTGATATTCAATTATGTTAAAATACCACATGGTTTTATTTTGTTTAATGGACCATAAGGGGTCAAGGGTAAGGCACAGAAATCAGAAAGGAAAGCATTATAATAAAATCACATAAAATGATGTTTCTTAGACCAAAATAGTAACAGTGAAAAATTATATATGTTATGAAATAAAAAGTTTTATACACACACAAATGTACCCACCTTGGAACTGAGGATTGGCCCACCTTCGGCCAAAATTTGTTTTGGATGCTAAGACTGACAATATTGATTGTACACTCAAAGGGTTGAAAATGTCCATTACTCACATAATGAGGCCTTCTGGGACAACAGGGTAGTTCCAAGGCATGTCCAGAAGCAGTTTTAGAGAACAAGGAAAGGAAATTGATTCGGAGTTTTCTGGTGGTTGGATGGCGGGACTGGGGTGAGAATTTCCGTGCACAGATAAGTTTTGAACTGCCTGCCAGTAAGGGGAGCACCTGGGCTATTGTGCTGGGTTTCTGGATGTGGAACACAAAGAAAGCACTGTCAGCAAATCCAGTCAGACATCAAAACGTGGAGCTAGACCCTACCACACTGAGCTCCTTCTAAGATTTGTTTTTCCTCCAAGTAGCTGGGGTTATAGAGTTGCCATAAACACAGTTGAGGAAGGCTCTTCCCTGGAAGAGTTTGGAGGCAAAGAATCAGTTTTCAGGGACGCCTGGGTGGCTCAGTTGGTTGAGCAGCTGCCTTCGGCTCAGGTCATGATCCCAGCGTCCTGGGATCGAGTCCCACATCGGGCTCCTTGCTTGGCGGGGAGCCTGCTTCTCCCTCTGCCTCTGCCTGCCACTCTGTCTGCCTGTGCTCACTCTCGCTTCTCTCTCTATGACAAATAAATAAATAAAATCTTTAAAAAAAAAAAATAAAAAGAATCAGTTTTCATTCCAGTAAGTTAAGCTTCAGATGTCTCCAAGATTTATTTGCATTGGAGGTTTTTCACTTTCATCATTTGTTCCTTTTTGCAAAAATAAACTGTCCAGGAAGAAGGTCTCTGTCTAATTTGAATAATATATTTTTTACTAAAAATCAAAGTGATAATAATGTCATAAAAGCTTTAATATCAGAATCACTTAAATATATACACCCTCCCCCTTAGTAGCTGGTTTCTTTGGACAGAACAACAGACATGGGAAATAATTTGGAGATAGGTAAATAACACTATCAACATTGTTGATAATTTTCCTTGATATTTGGCAAAATGTTTTATGGGTAGGAACACATGATAGCAATGAAATTGTTTTTATTAATGTGAAGGGCTTTCTGTTCAAAATAATCTAATGTAATATTTAAATTGTTATGTTTTTTTGAATTACGTAGCTACATATGTTTTAGAAATTTTAAAAAATTATGATTATTCTAAAATATTGGCTATATCTGTTGTATAATATATTGGGATCTGTGATGTGTTTCCATTTAGAAGCATGTTCAAATTACTTTCTTGTTTTAAAAGAATTAAATTTTGGTTTGATGTAGTCTCTTTGGAGAAAAGCATCTTTTTTTTTTTTAAAGGCACTTCTCTTTTTATTGGTACCGTCTAAGTGACCTCCTTAGAGATATAATTT
This sequence comes from Lutra lutra, assembly GCF_902655055.1. Lineage (NCBI taxonomy): Eukaryota > Metazoa > Chordata > Mammalia > Carnivora > Mustelidae > Lutra > Lutra lutra. The sequence continues at coordinate 20,489,151 of NC_062285.1, read as the reverse complement.
AATTTTTAAATTTTTTTTTATTTTTTATTAACATATAATGTGTTATTAGCCCTAGGGGTACAGGTCTGTGAATCGTCAGATTTACACACTTCACAGCACTCACCATAGCACATATCTTCCCCAATGTCCATAACCCAAACACCCTCTTCCCACCCTCCTACCCCCGGCAACCCTCAGTTTGTTTTGTGGGATTAAGAGTCTCTTATGGTTTATCTTTGGAGAACAGCATCTTAAGAACCAGTTTTGTTTTTACTCCCCAAACAAGTTGGAATTGACAGAATCAATACAAATGCCAACTTGTGTAAAATTAAATGATCTAGTAATTTTACAGGTTCTCAACAGTCCCATGAGAAATAATGCATCTGGTAGTCAACACTACCATTTTTGTTTCTTGGTGGTCTGGTTTGGTGGTAGTTGACCTGGATCACTGCTCTTCTTTTTTTCAATAGATTAAAAAAAAAAAAAAAAAAGAAAAGAAAAAAAAAAAGTTCAGAAGACAATAGACCTGGGTCCAAATTGCATCTCTACTCTTGAAAAATCATCAGGTTGCTTAACATCTATAATCATTTATTTTTCATCTATAAATGAAGGATGATGGACATGCTCTTCATTTCTGTGTAGTTCAGAATTGCTTTAATGTTATGATTCTGAGTCAGGCTCTGTGAATGAAACATTAAAGGCCTTTTGTCTTACCCCCAATCTGCTAAAACTGAACTGGGCAGAAATAAAAATAGTTTAATCCCACGCTGCAAGAAAGGAAAATGTTAGCAATTAACCCGGACAAGAAAGTTTTGTTAGAGGCAGAATGCATGGTTGAAACTTATTTTCAAAGGCTTTGCAAGTGTAAAGGCCATTTAATTAGGCAATTTTGAACAAACAGTCCAGAAACAGCTTAGCACACAAAATGGCTAGAAGCCTTCAGAACACTAGTCTTCTCCCCAGTGGTTTCTACATGGCATCCCATCCATGTCCTCCCACTGCTTCCCTCTTAGCCATCTATTTTCTAAAATATGGGACTGATCCAGGACATGAAAGCTTCTTTATGAGATTTTGTCAGCAGTTTTCAGCAACCAGAACAGCATCTAGTGAATCCCTGTATCACCCCCCAGATCAAATCCACACCTGTCCTTAGCTCCCAGACAACCTCAGGCCATTGAAGCTACCACAGAGAAATAAAAAAGGGAGGCATTATCAGTTTCTGTACATACCAGATGGGAAAGACAGAAAGGGAGAAAATTTCTGATACTGTAGAGTCACAGCAACTGAGGAGTGGAAAATCCTAAGTTGGATCTTTAAATGACTTCTTCTACTAAAATATTGTTACCCTGGTGTTATACCCTATTGTAATATTGGAGCAGGATAATTATAATATCTTAAGCATACACACTGAACTGGTTTACCATTCCCAGAACACTGTATTTCACTCATTCATGTATTTGACTAGTATTTTCTGATCACCTACTAATGGGCAAGCTCTGTTCTAGGCACTGGGGATATCAACAGTAGTCTCTCTAATTAGCTTAACTTCTGTAGGTTGTACTATTCTTTTTAATTTTTTTAGATAGAGAAACTAAACTCATCAAGGATAGGATGATGCAAGTCTCATAGCTGAGGAGGATCAATACCAGGGTTCAAACTCAGGTCTTCGGAAACATTGCTCTTTATTTTAAGCTTTCTGGAGGAAAAGAAAAATCAGCAATTTAACAATAAAACTATTGTTGACATTTCTTTGTAGGGAAATTATTTCTAAAATTCTAAGCAATTGACAGATATATATGCTTTTTAGAGAAAAATCTGTTATAAAGTTGAATATTACTTATATATTCATATCCCTGCTTCTTTGAAAGTACCAAATACACACACACACACACACACACACACACACACACACACATATATATGTATGTATTTGGTTTCTGATAAATATTGAAATGCATGGGTGGTAATGGAATGTGCTTCCGAATACACCATAATACATATGCTCTTAGTATCCTAAAGATTTTGTTTCAGGATAAAAAATGGACAGCCTCACTGGCTTTCAGATCTAATTTATATCCTTGAACTTAGCTTGCAGGAAATGCTGTATTTGAGGAGACTTGGGGTACTTTCCTAGATCAATAAGATGATACTTGATTTTTTTTTTTTTTTTTCATTTTGAATAATCCTAGTAAGCGATATGTTGGCTAGAGCACTGGACAGGATCAGGAGAGAAGAGATTGGTGTCAGATAACTTATACTCCTAAGAACACCATGTTTCTTTATATGTTAAAGTAAATCACTCTTACTAGCTTTTAAGCTCAGTGATGAGTTAGTAGTGTTTCCTCATCTTCGTTTATTTTCTGTTTTCTAGGTTCCTGCCCCCGTGGCTATCGGGAATGTCAAAATGGCAAATGTTATAAACCAGAGCAAATCTGTAATTTTGTAGATGACTGTGGAGATGACACGGATGAAAATGAATGTGGTACCTCCTGTACTTTTGAGAAAGGCTGGTGTGGCTGGCAAAACTCCCTGGCTGAAAACTCTGATTGGGCTTTGGGAGTTGGCTCTCATCAGAGCCTACGACCTCCTGAGGACCACACACTTGGAAACAAAAACGGTAGGTTTTCCTCATCATAGTCACAGTGTTGTCATCTTGTTGTCCTCCTGGATAGCTACTAGAGAGCTCCGGAGAGACTAGTGTGGGGTCATGGCAGGCGAGTCCAACGTTTGACGAGTGTATTTGTCTCCTGGGGCTGCCATCACAAAGTACCAGAGATGTAAACCACAGACATTTTCTCACAGTGCTAGAACGTAGATGAGCAAAATCAAGTTGTCAGCAGAACTGGTTCCTTTTGAGGGCTGTCAGGGAGAGTCGCCTATTCCGTGCCTCTCTCCGAGCTTCTGGTGGTCTCACACATTACTTGGCTTATAGGTGGCGTTCTCTTATGTCTTTACATTGTCTTCTCTCTATGCATGTCTGTCTCTGTGTCCAAATTTACCCTTTTCATTACCGGACAAGGGCCTACCCTGATAATTTTGTTTTAATTTGATCGTCCACAAAGGTCCAAATAAGGTCATTTTCACAGGAACTGGAATTAGGACTTCACCAATTTTGTGGGGTTGGGCAGGGAGACACAAGTCAACACATAACAGGGAGTAACCAAAGTTTAGTATTGTTCTGATCGTTGTAGATAGATGATAATGTATGCTGCCATCGGGCACCTTTCCTCAATGACCCATCTTTATAATTAATAACCCTGAATTCTGCCACTCATTGGATCATTAACATGTCCTGTAGCTTTTCAGATTCTCAAATTTCTCATCCAGAAATGGAGAGAATCCAGTTTTCCCTGTGTCCCAAGCAGGGATTAGAGAAATGAGATGATACGTGTGAAGGGAAAGCAGGTTCGGAAGCTATAGATGGTAACATGCAAATTAACTGTAAGGTCACACCTGTCATACGTGTTAGAGTGCCTCATTTTTGCAGTGAGTAGATGAGGTCTAGTCTCAGACTCCTTGGTCAAAGGACAAAGGATGTCAGCAGAATAAAGCAAGGACCCTGAATTCCTGGAAGCTTCAGAATAGGAAAGAAGGTGTCTAAGAGTAGCAAGTCCTCATGCCTATGATATAGCAAAACCCTCTAAGCCAAACTGACCACCCCAGAGAAAGGAAGGTCTGAGCTCCATGCAGACACTCTGATGTACATGTAAAAAATGTTTCAAATATTTGGATACATAAATATAAAACTCAGGGTCTTCCATGTAACATATTAAGATTCTCAGGATTTTATTTTTGCTCTCAGTAGATGACTGCATTTTTGGAAGTACATTGTAATTCCTTTATTTTTCATAGATAATATCTTTGCATTGTTTTACAAGAACTGGAAGGTATAGCGAGTCTGTTAAATGATATCTGTAACTATGTTGTTGACTCGGTCACGTATATATCCTGTCACATCAGTTAATCTGCATACTGTGAGGTACTTTGCTCAAAGCACAGACAGTTGGAAAATGTTCTGTCCGTGAGCTAGAAGCAAGGCTATTCGATTTTCTTTCTGTTTCAAATGCAAATGCCTTTGGCAGCTCATATTCTATGAACTATAGTTAAAACCCCTAACTAAGATGGAAAAGCTAAAATAATCCCCTCGTTGTTTCTGTCGTATCTGAACGCTGTCCTCCTTCCTAGGGCACTTCTTGTACCTGGAGGCCACTCCGGTGGGCCTTCGGGGCGAAGAAGCACACCTCAGGAGTGCTGTGTGGCAAGAATCCAGCACTGCCTGCACCCTAAGCTTCTGGTATTTCATATCTGCAAAAGCAACAGGCTCCATTCAGGTCCTCATTAAGGTAGGATCCTTGTCCCTGATGCCTCTCAGCTTAGCGAAGGTTCCTACAGGCAGCCTGTGGCCAAAGGGAGTGTTCACAATTCAGCCACCTTGACCAGGGGACGCTTCTTTCATCATGGGGCACTTCTGTTTGGGGTTCAGATGCTCTGGGGGCTTTGATAAGCAGGCCATGGGAACTAGCTTGGAGCTCAACCTCAGACTCTGTGGTTATGACTGAATCCCAGAGATTCCTTTTATGATAACATTTAGTCGAAGACTCAGATTTCTCCTTGCCATCTCGGCATTTCCTTCCCAGTAAAAGAGAATCGATTATCTGTACATCTTAAGGGAGAATGAGTATCCATTTTTAACTCCTGGGTGAGCAATCACGAAGGGAACTAATATTAGACATTTGGGTTCTAACCATACCTTGCCACGGACTGAACTGGTCAGAAGAATGATCAAGGTGGGATTACATTGAACTGCTTATTAACTATGACACAATAATGCATTTTCTTAGAGAAATTAATTGGATGTTTCTGTCAGGGCTTTAATTTAGTATAACAAAGTGACAGTGTTCAGGGAGCAAAATAGCAAAGTATATATTAATATTAATAGGACTTGGTTCATATACCTCTATTCTTTGACAAGTTAAAACAGCAGGAAAAAGGAGATGAGTTTGCGTGTGTGTGTGTGTTCATTTAGAGAATTTGATTAGAATTCCGAGAAAGCTGATTTTAGAAACATGCTGTTGAGGCCACTGCTGTTTTTTCACACATGAGCTTGCCTGGAGTGGCCTAATGCCATCGGAGAATGCCTGACTAGAGTGCCACAGGGCTCTGATGTCTGACGCGATGATGGCTGCATAGTCCATGTTTTATCCGAAACCTGAGGTAACTTCATAATTTTGGATTCTTCTATAATCGGAAATGCTGATAAGAAACATGCAGCAAATACCACAGTGAATTATGCTTCTATCTAAATAGAGAAGCCTAACTGTAGTGCTGGAAGTTCTCACAAGAGTCTTTTGCTTGTACATTACTGAGCGTGACACTTGGTGACAAAGTGAAGGATTTCGCATGTGAAGGACTTTGTACCCCTCTGTGGGTTTCACTGTTAGTATTTGCTCCCCTCATGTTCACCTTTAATCTTACATCTCAGTAACAAACTTTTTATTACTGTGAAATGTAAAATGAAGCTATCTTGCGAGGTAAGTCTTCCTATGAAGTCAGGTTAAACTCCTGTGGTTCCTCCAACAGATTTCTGTGGGCATTTCACAGCATTTTTAAGGAACTATCTTCCTACCATATTTTTCAAAACACAGTAACACTTGCTTAAAGGAAAGATGCTTATCCTCCTTTGGTGACATTTATTTCAAAAGAGAAATCTTTCGTCGTGTATATTGATTTTACATTCAGGATCTTTAGGGCAATCATTTTTTTTTTTTGGTAATTAATATGGTAAGTATTTTTTTTTTTTTTTAATTATTTTATTTTTTTTCAGCATAACAGTATTCATTATTTTTGCACCACACCCAGTGCTCCATGCAATCCGTGCCCTCTACAATACCCACCACCTGGTGCCCCCAACCTCCCACCCCCCACCCCTTCAAAATTCTCAGATCGTTTTTCAGAGTCCATAGTCTCTCATGGTTCACCTCCCCTTCCAATTTCCCTCAACGAAATCTTGCCATTTGCGACGACGTGGATGGAACTAGAGGGTATCATGCTTAGCGAAATAAGTCAATCGGAGAAAGACAACTATCATATGATCTCCCTGATATGAGGGAGAGGAGATGCAACATGGGGGGTCGAGGGGGTAGGAGAAGAGTAAATGAAACAAGATGGGATTGGGAGGGAGACAAACCATAAGTGACTCTTAATCTCACAAAACAAACTGAGGGTTGATGGGGGGAGGGGGTTGGGAGAGGGGGTGGGGTTATGGATATCGGGGAGGGTATGTGCTATGGTGAGTGTTGTGAAGTGTGTAAACCTGGCGATTCGCAGACCTGTACCCCTGGGGATAAAAATATATGTTTATAAAGCTGTAAAAAAAAAAAACAAAAAAAAAATATGGTAAGTATTTTTGATCATCATTACAAAGTACTTCTTAGGCTGCTCTCTGTGTGGAACCATGCTGGGTTTTAACCTGCTCATTAAGTTGAACGCTTCCTAGCCAGATGGCAAACACAATAGGGGCAGGGATTCAGCCTTTTCTTTCTCTACCTCTCCCTTGTGAAATGGTCTCAATTTATGCATGTGTTGCCTCTGGCTCAGTCTCCCCTGTCTGTTCTCAGGAAAGTCTCCTTCTGTGTTTCCCTCTTTTGCCGCCTACCAAAGCTAACACAATCTGGCAAATTCAGCTTTTCACAAAACTTTCCTTGACCACTTTTGCCCACCACGATTACTCCTTCTCAGAGTGTCCCTCACAGCTCCAGAAATCTTCTTTCTCACTTAAGGTTCAATTATATGTATTCTATTCAACAGGTAGGTCATAAAATTGTGAGAGCAAGACCTTGAAGTTTTAGTCTTTATGTCCCTCTGAGCTCTTCAGAGAAGGGACTGCAGGAAAGGAGAGATGTCCTCCTTGAGCTCACGGCCAGGCTCAAGGCATCCCTTTTTGGGACAGTCCTTATGAAGGAATGACTGTTGTGGGTAACATGCACAACAATAAATTCTAGTCTGGGAAGCAGGGGTGGTGGTTCAAGCTTAGGAAGACCCTAAAGACAACCCCTTCCTTTATATACAACAGATTTATATCTACATATGTAATTTTCCTCTGTAAACAAACAAAAACCCCTGAGAACTAGATGACTAGCATTTCCACAACAAAAGACAGAAGAGACTTTGAGAAGGACAGGAGAAGCAGAGACACATCCTTCCTGGAACCCTACCACAGATGCAGTGATCCCACAATGGGAGGGATCCCCAAAATTTGGAATCTCCCTCAAGGAGTAAAGAGCTTGTTCCCTACGTCAGGCACTCTGACCTTGAGTGCTAGCACCAGAAAGATGAGCCTGCTAAATATCTGATTTTAAAAATAAATGGGGATGAAGACCAGGAGAAACATCGAACTGTAAGGAACATATACCCCACTTGAAGAAGGCTCACTGCAAACCCGCTTACACTGAGATCTAGCATAAGAGGAACAGACTGAAAAGTACCTAGACCATAAGCAGGGGAGATCCATTTACTAATTTTAAAATGACTGCCAGGGAAGCGAGAACGTGTGAGGATTTTATCCAGGGCTGGAAGTGCTGGTGCATGCCATTTTTGCCACTCATCCTAACTTCCTGGTGATGGAACATGGGTGCCATTTTTGGTGCCCTCTCTCTAGCTAACGCACAGAGGGCATGGTCTGCCCTCCCCGTCATATAACCAGACTGGGGGAAGCACCCCATGTTCCACTCACCCTGTACATTTCAGAGCTGCAGCAAGGCCAGGCACGTACCAGGAACCCATCTTCCCCATGCAGCAGTCAAGGCACAACCAGGACAGATGAATGGCCTGGACCCCAGCCACCCTGTGCACAACTGGGATGGGTCAGCGATGTAAGCCCCGATCTCCCTACACAGCAGCTGTGGCTCTGTCTGAGCCAGCATAGTCATGCAGCCCATAGAGTGCCTGGTTCTGGTGCCAAGGGAGGTGGTGCTTCTGGATCCCATGCAACAACTCCTCCATAAGACCATCCTTTCAAGACCAAGACAGGTAGCCGTTTCACCCAATATATAGAGAGAAATAAAGAGAAACAAAATGAGCAGAGAGAAAAGTTTATTCCAAACCAAACAATAAGGGAAATTCTCAGAGAAAGACCTTAATGAAACTGAGATAAGCAACACCCTTAATAAAGAATTCATAGTAATGGCCATAAAGATGTTCACTGATCTCGGTGGAAGAACGGATGAACACAGCAGGAATTTCAACAAAGAGATAGAAAAATAGAAGAAAATAACCGAGCAGAAGTTAAAACGGCACTGAGAAATAACACTGTAGGGGTTCAACAGCAGAACGGATGGAATAGAAGCATGAGTCAGTGAACCAGAAAGAGAGCAATGGAAAACACCCAATCACAGCAGGAAAATGAAAGCAAAAAAGAATTTTCAAAAAGACAGGACGCCTTAAGGGACCTCTAGGACAGTATGAAGCAGAATAACATTTTCATGATAGGAGTCCCAGAAGGAGGAGAGGAGGAAGGGCCAGAAAAATTCTCGAAGAAATGATGGCAGAAAACTTTTCCTAATTCCGGGAAGGAAACAAATATCCAAGTCCAGAAAACCCAGAGAGTTCCAGACAAGGGGAACCCAGGGAGGCCTGGGTGGCTCAGTCAGTTGAGTGACAAGCTCTTGGTTTGGGTTCAGGTCGTGATCTCATGGGATGTGGGATCGAGCCCCACATCAGGCTCCCACACTCAGCGGGAAGTCTGCTTGAAGATTCTCTCCTTCTGTTCCTCCCTCTGCTCTCTCTCTCAAATAAACAAACAAATTTTTTGAAAAAAGAGAAAAGATGAACCCAAAGAGAAACACACTGAGACACATTATAATTAAAACGGTAAGAATTAATAATAAAGAGAAGATATTAAAAGCCAGAGAAAAGCAACACACTGTATGAAAGGGAACCATTATAAGGTTACCCGCAGGTTTCTCAGCAGGAATGTTACAGTTCAGAAGGTTGTGGACTGCACAATAGATGCAAAGTGCTGAAGGGAAGACTCCCAACCCATTCAGAGTTGAAGACAAGATTAAGAGTTTTCCGGGAAGCAGAAGCTAAAGTAGTTCATCACCACTGAACCCGACCATACACATAGGGAATGTTAAAGGGGGTCATCTAAGCTAAAAAGAGAAAGGCACAAATGCTAGTAGGAAAACACATGAAGTTGAAAACCGAACTGGAAAAGACAAGTCATCAAGATACTGATTTACACCTTACAAAGCGAGTATAAAGGGTAAAAGACAAAAGTAGTAAAATTAGCTAAAACTGCAATAATTAGTTAAGGGATAAATAACACAAAAAGATGTAAAATGTGTCATCAAAGATATAAAATGCACAGGAGGGGAGTAAAAATATAAAGCTTTGGAATATGTTCAAAATTAACTTACTGCCAACTTAAAGGAGACTGTTAAATATGTCTTGTATGTGAACCTTACAGTAACCACAAATAAAAAACTTAGAGTTAAGAACACAAAAGTAAAAGACAAAGGAATCTAAATGTAAAGAAAATAAACACAAAGGAACAAACCAAGAAAAGAACAGAGGTGAGTAGCAAAAATAGCCAGAAAGCAATTAACAAGATGACAGTAAGTCCATACTTAATCAATAATTACTTGAAGTGTAAATGAACCAGTCTACAATCAAAAGACAGAGTGTGGCTCAATGGATATGAAAAGCAAGATCTTCTATATGCTGCCTTATCAAAATCTCAGTGAGCTGTCACCTCAGACCTGTCAGAATGGCTTTTATCAAAAACACAAGAAATAACAAGTCTTGGTGAGGATGTGGGAGCCCTCGTGCACAGTCGGTGGGAATGCAAACTGGTGTAGCCACTGGAAAACAGTATGAAGTTTTCCTAAAAAAAATTAAAAATAGAACTACCATATGATCCAGTAATTCCACTTATGGATATTTATACAAAGAAAGCAAAAACCGTGATTGGAAAAATATATATATGCATGCCTGTGTTGATGGCAGCATTACTTACCATAGCCAAGACAGGGCAGTAACCTAAGTGTCTGTTGAGAGATAGATGTTAAAGAAGATGTGGTACATTTATATAACAGAATGTTGTTCAGCCATAAAAAGGGGGGGGGGGGGGGATGAAATCGTGGCATTTGCAACAACACAGATACACCTTGAGGGCATTGTGCTAAGTGAGTAAGTCAGAGAAAGACAAGTACCATATGATTTCACTTATGTGTAGAATCTATAAAGCAACTAAACAAAACCAAAGAGAAAGACAGACTCATAGATACAGACAACAAACTGGTGGTTGCTAGAGGGGAGAGGGTCAGGAGACAGTTGAAATAGGCAGAGGGGATCAAGAGGTATAAACTTCCAATTATAAAATAACTCGTGGGCATGTAATGTACAACATAGGGAATACAGTCAATAACATTGTAGAAAGTTTGTAAACTAACAGATGGTAACTAGTTCTCTCCAGGTGATCATTCCATAATATGTAAAAATATCAAATCAGTATGCTATACACCTGAAACTAATATAATAATGTATGTCAATTTTAATTCAATGAAAAGTCTGATTTGGAAAATTTGTAATCTTAACTCTGAAATGTATACATGCAGTCGGATGCAAAAGGCACACAACCATTAAGCAATCGTTTAATGACACTATAATTTTAAAGGACAGTATTGATTACACATTACAACCACAATAGTAGATACATCAACTCTTAATACAATTTCCTGTAATTCTTAGCACAGCCCTCTGAGTTAAAGAATGTAAGCCCTATTTCACTGAAGGTGGGCCAAGGGGTCTCACAGAAATAACCTGCCCATCCTATGGCTACATAACCAGTTAAGTGACAGACTGGGACTTTGAATCCTTATGTCCTTACCAGGAATTTTTCCACTGATGTTAAAAAGTTCCGCTTTTTTAATGAAATGCAGATTCTATTTTAGTGAGATACATTTTCATGGGATGAAATCATGGAATATTTTCTTTTTTAGGAAAACAAAAGGAGTAATAGTTCTTAGCATGGGTATGTGTGGTCCTTAAACTACTCCTGTGATAAAGGTATGAATTTAGGAAAATACCAGGAAAGCAATGCTATTTGTTTAGGAAGCAATTAGTAAAAAATGGTGCAATTTTACTTATTCTATATATTATATTTTTCTTCTATATTTCTTGCTTACAGTCACATGAGAACTCATTTTCACTAAAGTGATGTGTTTGGAGCAAATGTAATGTTTGTGTCTTGAAGTGATGGGTGAATTACAAGAAGATGGGAAAATATTTTATTGAGAAATTAATTTTTCTTTCCTTCAAGTTTGCTTTAGTTATATGTGTAAAAAATACACACACATACACAGTGAATTTTTCAAGAGAAATAACTTTTTAAAATATAACTGAATTTTTTTTTTCTTTAAAGATTTTATTTATCTACCTGACAGAGAGATCACAAGCAGGCAGAGAGGCAGGCAGAGAGGAGGAAGCAGGCTCCCCGTTGAGCAGAGACCCCGATGCGGGGCTCGATCCCAGGACTCCGAGATCATGACCTGAGCCGAAGGCAGCGGCCCAACCCACTGAGCCACCCAGGCGCCCCTATAACTGAATTTCTTAAATGAAATGAGTAATTTAGTACATAGAAGGATATAATGATAACTCATTTCTTGGGCTAAGCCAATTTGTGAGTAGGACTTAGTGCATGGGGACTAGTTGTGATCTCTGTGATTTTGTTCCCTTCGTTTATGGTGAGTCAGTCAAAACTCAGAGGGACTTAAGTTAAAGGTTGTAAGAAAGTGGATGAGCTCGGACTTGAACTCAGGTGATTGAAAAGTTAAGATTAGAATGTTACGTAATCAGTTTTGTTTCTGTCTTTCTATGGAGGAAAGTTGGATGTTGGTAATTTAAATTAAAATACATTGGCTGAGTCTTTTTCTGAATTTAGTGATTCTTTTTTTTTTTTTAAATAGTATGCTCATTCTTGATAACATTTATCATTTCTACTTACCTTTTACTTTTACTCATTTACATTCAGCATTAATTTCTCACCAAATATATTGCTTTTCAGACCATCTAAGATTTAAAGCGAAAAAATGAAACAAGTACTCAGGGGTGGAACAGAGTTGCATTACATAAAAGTCAACTTGGTTTTACAAATATATTTAATTTTACCTATTTATATAGTGACTTGTTTTATGATGGGGTTAATCAACGATGAGTAATATGTAGATTTTAGTACATGATGAAGAATTCAAAGGGGTTTTTAAATTTACTGGTATTTGACGATTGGTTTTCTTGGGTTAAAGTCTGTCTAGCCTCATTAGGAAACAAAGAACTTTTGCATCTTTTCAGCTAGCCATTTGAATAAAATTCAGGAACACCTGCTACCGGAAGAGCATTATTGTTTTTTTGGAACCACTGCATCTGTAATAAACTGTTGATATTTTAATCAAGATGACTGTGTGCTGTAGGGAATTTTAACATATTTGACCGAAGGCATTCAGGGCTGTTATACTGTTGTGATAGAAAAAAAATAATAATTTATTCAAAACAGAAGTGGAGAAAAATAATGGATTTCAGGAGACTCCTGATTATAGCAACCTAGTTACGCTGAAAGACCATTACTAAATTAGTTCATTGTTTTATCTTGCCTAGTGGTTCAGAGAATTTGAGAGCAGATGGGGTCGCCGGTAATTTGTTTAATCTAAACTATTCGTTTACAGATGAAGGGGCTAAGATTAGGAGGTTATATTTCTTGCCCCAGCTCACATGGTATTTAAGAAAAAGAATATGAATCCAGTTGTTTTTTGTGGGTTTTTTTTTTTCCTGATTTCTCATTTAGAGCTCTGCTATTTGTCTACCTGGAATTTCTATCTGAAGATCCTATTCAGTATGGAAATACAGATTTTGTTCACTAGGCAGTGAAAAAGGTCAAGTCAACAAATGAAAGGCCAGATTCCTTTCCCTGCTTAGAAGACTGTGGTCGTTCTGACTGCTTTTCTCCTCAGTCCAGTGAACAATGAACCTCAGTTGTGTGTAAGGGTTAACCGACAGGAGTGAACATTCCTTCTCCTTCCTGAGTCACCACTACGCCCTCCCCCCGCCCCCAAAATGCTCACCACAGTCTCATCTGAAGAGATCGACAACTAATTGCTAACACTACAAGTGTCCAACACTTGGAGTGTGTCAGATACATTTTCGGGTTTAGGCGTATTTTGATCTCCTCAGCCTACTGAACATCTGATCCTATTTTAGTCATCTTGGCATTTTATTCATTATTTCAGAGGAAAGAATGTAGGGAACATGGATGGAGAGGATACGTAGAATCTGAGTATAGAAAATTGATTTCTCAAAGACTGTCTAATAGATTTTAGACCATAAATCCATTAAACTAAGTCTTTAGTCCCAAAACTTCTCTTGCTTTTCCTGAATTGTTTCAGCATGTTAGCAATTCAATCTGCATAATTTTGGCTATATTCTGTTATTGACCTGGAGCAAACTGAGAGGGAAAGCAGCTTGATATTTGCATTTTAAACTCCAGCACACAAGATATCAACACCTCCAGAGCTTTATTAAATTAATTGCCACAAGCTCACACTGCCCTGATTTATATAAAAATCAATGTTTCTTCTTATCATCTTGGAGAACATGGCAATATTTTTTCCGGGGTTATTTCTGACTGAGATTTTTCTAAAGTTCTTGCTCCCCTACCCCACATCACTTACCTCTTTCAGATGCCTCAAATGCTGAAGAGAGGGTTTCTGTTCAGATGCTAACAGTTTCATTTAATTGCTTCCAGTCGTTTTGCTTTCAGGAGAATCCTATGACCAATTCTAAAGAATGGTATTTTCATACCCTTCCTGCTATTTCCCTTCCATTTCTCCTCCCACTCCTGGTGCCGCTCTTGTGATCAGTTCCCAGTTATGAACTGATTCCCTTTTTCCGTATGATGTGCTCATTCTTTTACACTTGTTAACTCAGTCTTCAGAATAAATTTGTAAGGTAGGTATTTTGTCCTAATTTTTCAGGACTCAGAATTGAGACTCAGGTCACATAAATGGTAAATGGTATAATCAGCATTAAAAGCCAGTTCTAACTCCAAAATCCATCCTCCAAGCCACTGCATTCAACATCTGCTATTAGAATTTAAAACATTCTCATATCCAGGAAGCCGTGATATTACTATCAGAGTTTTCCAGTGGCACTGATCCACATATATTAGAGAGGGGAGGTGATTACTTAGTGTTCAACAACTATTATAGTTTTGTTTTCTAACTTAGCTTGTCAACAGCTTGTGACAGTAATTATATTTATCTAAATCATTGTGCTTCACATCTAACATAATTCAAAAATTTCAAAATCATATTTAATAGCTGCATTTTAATTTTAGTGAGGAATAACTGAATTAGAAACAATGTAATTTGATTTTTATAAGAGCAAAGCTAACTAGATAAAACCTCTTAATTAAATTAATTTTTGTTCAAACACGAAATCTTTAAAACTGTTGCAAACATCTATTCTTTGGGAATCTTCTCTCTTGGGCTTTTAGTATGATCAGACTTGGTTAGTAAGTTTTTCCCTCTGAAAACAGGGATCAAGGAGCCATCCAGGCGCCTCATGACAGGTGCTTCTTAATCATGTGTTTCTGGTGTCACACATCTCTTTGGCAGTCTGATGAATGTCTTGGTTTTCATCATACTGTATCAAATATATGAAGCAAAATGCTAGAATTATAGAGAAAACATTACCAATTATTAAAATATTTTAAAATCCCAAATTTTGACTTAGTGAATATATGTTAAGTGATAAGAGCTGAAGGAAGATAGAATTAACTGTTATAACTTTAAAGGACTGATAATCATAAATGATATTTTTGACATATCCCCAATACTGTAATGTGATATTAAAATATTTAGTAGTATTATTGGCGAGAGAGTCACAGGTGTATTAACACCATGATTTGTTGCTTGCTTTCATGACTCAAGAAAACACCAAATTTTAGTTGAAGTTAGTGAAAATAAAGATGTTTTTCTCCCATTAGTGTTATGGTCTCTTGAAAACCAATATTTTATATGTAAGAAGCCTTGAATTTTTTTTTAATTGTGTAAGGGTATCTATCTTATGTGTTCAGCATTTACATTTATTTATTAAGAAAGATCAGTGTGCCTTCAGTTCCTAATAGTTGAGGCGCAAAGACATGGAAGGTAACATTCTCTCTGAACCAAGTTCAAAACAAGCTAATCGTACATCACATGTAGGTGATGCCACAGCAAGGGGCTGGTTTAGAAGCCTTGGTAGCAGGCTCCCAGCTGGTCAGTGATTTACAGATTGGCTGTTAGTGGATGAATATATTGAGATTCGTCACCCAGATTATGGGGTGTCTTTTCCCATGTCGTAAGTAGTCATAGCTAGTGATGTTTCCGTGTAATGTAAGATAGGGGAGAAGGCAGAGAAGAAAAACAATGTTGTAATTTACCTAGTTTAAGAGGTAAGTAGCTAGTCGCTTTACAGGTTTACCATTCATTTGTCCCCAGAGAAGTCGTAGGTGCAGTTGTGTTCAGAACTGGTCTCTTATAGGAATCCCTTGTGCTAGTTCATTTCCCTTGTTTGTTTCCTGTGATGTTTTTATTTTACCTGTTTGAAACAAATTTATCATGAGAAGACAGTCCTTTGTCCTCTCGCTACATTTCTTTTTTTTTAAGGACACTGCCTGAAAAATCATAATGGTCTTCAGCACATGGTAGTAAATTTCTGGAATTCACAAGTTCTCATCAGTTAATTTTTAACGCCTGCTCTGTTAATTTTCCGCACAGTTTGTGACACAGGCTCCTACCAAAATAAGTTAGAATTGCTTATCTGTCGGCTGATTATTCTAACTGAAATCACATCTCTGACTCAGAGGCTGCTACAAGATTGGCAATCTGTGTTTGCTAATTATAGATCATAGAGTCCAAGTAGAGAAAACCCCTGTGATTCACCCTTGTATGCATTATCCAAATAAACAAAATTCTAATAACGTTAGCAATCTTCCCTCTGTAAGAAATGAATATATCACATATTCCTGCTTGTAATCTCTCATGAATTTCAGTTAAATCTTTAAAACAAAATCTTTAAAATTTCTTCAACAGTGAAGAAATATTTAGGCTTAAATTCACATTTTCCAGATTAGTGCCTCTCTTCACATCTTCTAAAGAGGTCAGAAATATTTTCTATTAATGTGTAAGTTGCTTCACATATTTGCAGAAGGGCTTCTGCAAATTCTGCTGACTCCACTTCTGTGGATAGCATTATGGGACACATAAAGAAAATCTGGGCACTTTAAGATATACTGTGCACTAATTTATACAGTCTGTTGCTAACTAACAATCTCTTTTATTTGAGGACTACAACTTTTCCTTTGCAAATACTGAGTTCTGGCTCAATCCCCACTCTGTCCACCCCTCACTTCCAGTTCACGCATTCAAACAGATCTTTACTGAGCTTCTATTAAATACACTCCCAGCTGTCATGGATCTTCTGAATTTAGAGTGGAATTAATTGTTTGCAAAAAAGCAGCAGTATGCCATTCAGTCTTTCTATCACAGCCAGAGCTCTCCACTAGTCCCTGGGTGTTCTTCAATATTTAATTGTCCTCTTTCTGAAATTATCCTCTTTCTGGAAAGGTGACTTGGGACTTCCTGTGCTGTGTTCTTGGAACTGGAACCTCTCCGAGGTTGCATCCTCTTTGGGTAGCATCATGTCTCCATACCACTGGGCCTTTTTTCATGGCCTTATTACCCTGCAGGATGACTCTGTGTTTGAAGTTCTATTTTCCAATGACTGGGGAGCCTTAACCACACCAAGACTGCATCTGCCTTGTTTACTGTCCTGTTTCTAGCTGTAGCAGTGTGCCTAGCTGGTAGTAGGTACTTTGATTGAATGAGTCAAAGTACAAGCAAGGCATAATTAAATGGCAATTACGTATGAAACATGTTTAATATTCTAGGAATGGAATTCAAAGCTATTAACATGTTTATGAACGGAAAGTGTTTAGAGGATATAAGAAAAAATTGAACTGGATTTTGACAGTTAAGAAGGATTTAGATAAATAGAGGAAAGGAGGCAGGGCATTTCAAATGAGAGAACGCATAAATGTAGGGAAGCAGATGTATCCCACAGACCTTGAGTTTACCAATTATCAGCAACGAAAGATAGAATATTAATGGAAATAATAAAGTAAGCATTGATTTAACTCTTCAGGTTATGTCTGATACTGTGAAGTTACTGTTATTTAACACAATGTTGCTTTTATTTTTATAATTTTCAATTGTTTCTGATCCTTTTGTCCTTTTTGGAGGAAATACTATATTTTATGAATGTCATTTTTTAAAGTTAATTGATATACAAGATAGTATTAGTTTCAGGTATATATCATAGTGATTTGATATTTTTACATGTTACAAAATGATCCCCATGGTAAGTCAGATTATCATCTGTCACTGTGCCGAAGTTACTACAATATTATTGACTATAGTCCCTGAAGTGTACATTACATCCTCATGATTTATTTCTTTTATATCTGGAAGTTTATACCTATTATTCCACTTTACCAAATTTATTTATTTATTTGTTACCCCCAACTCCTACCCCCTCCAGTAACCATAGTTTGTTTCTTGTACTTGTGATTCTGTTTTGTTTTATTTTTTAGATTTTATCTATGAATGAACTAATACAGTTTTTGTTTTCATTTTCTTTCTGACTTATTTCACTTAGCGTGATAATCTCTAAGCCCATCCATGTTGTTTCAAATGGCAAGATGTCATTCATTTTTACAGTCGAGTAGTATTCCATTGTATGTACCTAGCACATCTTTATGCGTTTATCTGTTGTGGGGCATTTAGGTTGCTGCCAGAGCTTGGCTGTTGTAAATAATGCTCCAGTAATCATAGGGTGCATATATCTTCAAATTGATGTGTTCATTTTCTTTGGATAAATAAACAAAAGTGAAATTGCTGGACCACAGGTAGTCTATTTTTAATTTTTTGGAGAACTTCTATAATTTCCATGGTGGCTACACCAATTTAGATTCCCACCAACAGTGCTTTGGAATTCTTTTTTCTCCACAGACTCCCCAATATTTGTTATTTTTTGTCTTCTTGATAATAGCCAGTATGACTGGTATCCCTGATGTTTAGTGATGTTGAGCATCTTTCCACATGCCTGTTAGACATCTGTATGTCTTCTTTGGAAACATGTCTGTCAAACTTCTCTATCCATTTTTTAATCAGATTGCTTTTTTTTAGTATTAAGTTGTATAAATTCTTTATGTATTTTGGATGTTAACACCTTATTGAATGTATGACTGTGCAAAAGATTTTTACTTTGATATAATTTCATTTGTTTATTTTAGGCTTTTGTTGCCCTTACCTTAGGAAATTGGTCCAAAAAATAAACTGTTGCTAAGACCCGTATCAAAAGTTTACTGTCTATGTTTTCTTCTAGGGGTTTTATGGTTTCAGGTCTTACATTCAAGTCTTTAGTCCATTTTCAATTTATTTTTGTATATGGTGTAAGGTAACGGTTAAATTTCATTCCTCTACATGTAGCTGTCCAGTTTCCCCAAAATCATTTATTGAAGAGAATTTCTTTTCTTCATTGTTTATTCTTGCCTCCTTTGTCATAGGTTAATTGACCTTATATGTGTATATTTGTTTCTGGGTCTCTATTTCATTAATCCATGTGTCTGTTTTTGTGCCAGTACAATACTGTTTTGATTACTGTAGCTTTGTAGTATAGCTTGAAGTTAGGGACCATTATACCTCCACCTTTGTTCTTTCTCAAGATTACTTTGGCTATTTTGAGTCTTTCATGGCTTCATATAAGTTTTAAAGATTCTCTGTTGTAGTTATGTGAGGAATGTCATCGGTATATTGATGGGAATTGTATTGAATCTGTAGATTGCTTTGAGTAGTATGGACATTTTTATAGTATTCTTCCACTCTGTGAGCACAGTGTATCTTTCCATTTATTTGTGTTTGTCTTCAGTTTCTTCCATCAGTGTTTTATAGTTTTCAGAATACAAGTCTTCACCTCCTTAGTTAAATTTAATCCTAGGCTTTTTATTTATTTTGATGCAGTTGTAAATGAGATTGCTTCATTAATATCTTTTCCTCACTGTTATTAGTGTATGGAAGCACAATAAATTTCTCTGTAAGTTAATTTTGTATCCTACAACTTTGCAGAATTCATTTGTTAATTCTAATAGTTTTTTTATTGGAGTCTTTAGGGTTTTCTGCATATAGTGTAATACCATCTGCAAATTGTGACAGTTTTACTTCTTCCTTTCCAATCTGGCTGTTATTTAATTTTTTTTAACTATCTAATTGCTTTGGCTAGAACTTCTAATACTATATTGAATAAAAGTGACAAGGTTGGGCATCCTTATCTTGTTTCTGAACTTCAAGGAAAAGCTTTCAGTTTTTCACCATTGAGGGTGATGTTGGCTGTGGGTTTGACATGTATATCCTTTATTACGTTGTTCCTTCCATACACACTTTGTTGAGAGTTTTTAACATAAATGAAAGTTGAATTTTGTGATATGCTTTTTCTACATCTGTTGAGAAAATTATATGATTTTTATTCTTCGTTTTGTTGATGTGGTGCATCATGTTGGTTCGTGAGCATAGAACCATTCTTCCATCCCTGAGATAAATCCCACTTTATCATAATGTATGCTCCTTGTAATGTTATGTTGAATTAGGTTTGCTAATATTTTGTTGAAGGGGTTTGCATTATGTTCATCAGAGACACCAGCATGTGATTTTCTTTTTGTGTGGTGTCTTTGGATTTGCTGTCAGTGTAGTACTGGCCTTGTAAAATGAATTTGGAAGCATTCCTTCCTCCTCAGTTTTTTGGAATAATTTGAGAAGTATAGGTACCAACTCTTCTTTAAATGATTGGTAGAACCATCTGTGAAGCTGTCTAGTTCTGGACTTTTGTTTTGGGGGATTTTTAAAAAAATTCTAATTGGCCTAATAACATTTCCTGTATCTTCATTATTCAGTCTTTGAAGATAGTGCATTTCTAGGAATTTATCCATTTTTTTTCTAGGTTTTCTAATTTGTTTGCATATAATTGTGGCAGTCTCTTATACTTCTTTGTCACTTGTAACTTATCCCCTTTCATTCCTGATTTTATTTGGGCCCTCTTTCTCTTTTGATGATTATGGCTAGTTTATAGGTTTCATTTATCTTTTCAAAGAACCAACTCTTGGTTTTGTTGATCAACAGAATTATGTGTGGGGGTTTTGTTTGTTTGTTTTTGTTGATGTTTTGCTTTTTAGTTTCTAGTTCATTTATTTCTCCTGTGATCTTCATTATCCCCTTCCTTCTGCTAACTTTGGTCTTCCTCTGGTTTTGTCGTTTTGTTTGTTTGTTTGTTTTTTGTTCCCTTAAAGTTTGATTGTTGACTTGGGATTTTTCTTGTGTGAGGTAGACCTGTATTGCTAATGAGTTTCTCTTTTATAACAGTTCTTTCTGCATCCCATAGATTTTGGAAAGTTCTATTCCCATTTTCATGTTTCTCAAGGTGTTTTTGATTTCTTGTTTGATTTCTTTGTTGATTCCTTTGTGTTTTTGCCTTTTCATTTTTTTCTTTATGTGAACTATCCTGGAGAATGGTTCCTGTGCATTTGAGAAGAATGTATATTACTCCTTTTGGATGCAGTGTTGTCTATCTACTGAGTCAGTTTGTCTATTGTGTCATTTAAAGCCAGTGCTTCCTTATGGAATTTCTGTCTGGGTGATCTGTTAATGTAAATAGGGTATTAAAGTTTTCTCCTATTATTGCATTATTGTCAATTTCTCCCTTTATGTCTATTAATATTTGCTTTATATAGTCAGTGCTCAAATGCTGGGTACATAAATATTTATGAATTCTATGTCCTCTTCTTTGACTTCTTTATTATAATATAATTTTCTTCTTTGCATTTTGTGACAGTCTTTGTTTTAAAGTCTCTTTTGTCTCTCTGAGCACTGCTACTCCAGCACTCTTTTCATTTCCATTCACACAGAATACCTTTTTCTATCCCTTCACTTTTAATTTGTGTGTGTTTTAGATCTGAAGTGAGTCTCTTACAGACAGCATATAGATGGATCTTGTTTTTTTTTGTTTGTTTTTATATCCATTCACCTAATGTTTTTTGTTTGGAACATTTAGTCCATTTACATTTAAAGTAATGATTCATTATGTTTGTACTTATGCCATTTTGGGTTTTTTGTTTTTGTTTTTGTTTTCTTTTGTTTAGTTTAGTTTTTGTAGTTCTTCTCTGTTCCTGCCTTCTTCTCAGGGTCTTTTCCTTTGTGGTTTGATGGCTTTCTTTAGTGTTATGTTTGGGTTTTTTTCCTCTGTATTTTTTTATGTATCTTGTGTGCTTGGTTTGTAGATACCATGAAGTGCATGTATATGAACCTATATCTACAGTGTCTGTTTAATTTGATAGTCACTTAAGTTCACATTCTAAAAGTATTACATTTTTACTCCTGTTCATGTTTTATGTTCTTGATGTAATATTTTACATCTTTTTATTTTTTTATATCCTTTCAGTACTTTATTAACTTTACCTATTTATTATAGTTGATTTTACTATTTTTGTGTTTTCATCTCAATGTTAGCTTTTTAAGTAACTGATCCACTCTCATTACTATGTATTTGCCTTTATCAGTGAACATTTTTTAATATAGTTTCTTATTTCTAGTTATGGCCTTTACTTTTCCACTTAAAGAAGACCCATTAGCATTTCTTGTAAGGCCTGATTAATGGTGATGAGCTCCTTTAGTTTTTGTTTATCTGGGAAACTTTATTTCTTCTTGAGTTTTGAATGATAACCTGCCTCGGTACAGAATTTCTGGTTGTTTTTCCATTTCAGTACTTCAAGTATATCCTGTCACTTCCATCTGTCAATTAAAAATACATAAAAAGTAAAGTTTATGCTGAAAAATCAGCTAATAGTCTTATGGGGTTTTCCATGCATGTGACTGTTTTTTTTTTTGGTTTTGTTTTGTTTTGTTTTTTTGTTTTTTTTTTTTTGCTTCTTTTGAGATTCTCTCTTTAGTTTTTGCCATTTTATTTATACTATGTGTAGATCTCTTTGTGTTCATTTTCTTTGGGATGCTCTGTGCTTCCTAGATGTGGATGTCTTTTTCTTTCCACAGGTTAGAGAAGTTTTCAGCCATTATTTCTTCAAATAAGTTTTCTGCCACTTTCTCTCTCTCTCTCTTTCTCTGTCTGTTTCTCTCTCTCTTCTCCTTCTGGGACTCCTGTGATGTGCATGCTAGAATGCTTATTGTTGTCCCAGAGCTCCCTTAAACTATCGTCATTTTTGAAATTGCTTTTTCTATTTGCTGTTCTGATTAGGTGATGTCCACTACCCCATCTTCCAGATCACTGATCCTTTTTTTTTTTCATCATTTAAATTGCTGTTGGTTCCCTCTAGTATATTTCCATTTTAGTTATTATATTTTTCAGCTTTGATGGGTTCTTTTGTAAACTTTCTCTTTGTTCAAATTCTCACTGTGTTCCTCTATTCTTCTCCCAAATTTGGTGAACAATTTTATGACCATTACTTTGAACTCTTTGTCAAGAACATTAATTATTTCTTTTCCATTATGTCTTTTTTTCTGGGTCTTATCTTGTTCTTTTGTTTGGGACTTAGTTTTCTGTCTACTCATTTTGTTTGACTTTCTATTTTTGTTTCTACAAATTAGGTGGAATAGCTTCCTCTTCCAGACTTGAAGGAGGGGGCTCAGGTAGGCGCATCCCCTGTATAAAATCTGTATCCCTGGTGGCTTTGACAGGCGAGCTGTGTTGACACCTGGAACTGGACCAAGTGCAGGCTCTGGGGTTCCTGGGTGTGCTGTGCCAGGACCACTGTAGGAGGATGGCTAGAGCTGCTCAAGTCACACTCTGCTGGGTCTGCCTTGGCATGCCAGCTGAAGCTGATACAGATGTGGTCTGGCAGGAGAGTCCCACAGTATGCTGTACTGGGGCCACTTTTGTGCAATAGTTAGAGATGGTGTAAGTACTATCCCAGGGTATCCTTGGTCACTTCAGATGAGGATCACATTGGTCAGGTAGCTGGTTTGTATGCAGGCAGAGGTGGAGGGTTTTAGAGCACATAGTCCCTGGGTCAACTATAGCTTTAACTTAACTTTATAGCCACATTTATTGAGTAACTTGTAATTAGTTACAGTAAATAAATTGTAATATATCAAATTATAATTGGAAATTAGTTAACTGTGTAAATACTAGTAATAGTGTAATCAAATTTAAAAATAATTCAAATTGTTGGGATGCCTGGGTGGCTCAGTTGGTTAAGCAGCTGCCTTCGGCTCAGGTCATGATCCCAGCGTCCTGGGATGGAGTCCCACATCGGGCTCCTTGCTCATCAGGGAGCCTGCTTCTCCCTCTGCCTCTGCCTGCCATTCTGTCTGCCTGTGCTTGCTCTCTCTCCCTCTCTCTCTCTGACAAATAAATAAATAAAATCTTAAAAAAAAATAATTCAAATTGCTTTTTGAAAAGCAAAAGGAAAACACTTGAAAATTAAATTCTTAAAGTTTATTTTAATGAATTTAACTTTAAAATTTTGCTTGATATGGGAAAACCAATATCAAGTGAGCTTTTATATATTCATTTAGGCATGGTTGACATTTTATTTTCAGTAACTGACATGATGGCTTGTGTAACTTATGTAGAATTAAATTAAAAATACATATAAATTTTATTTAGTTCTCATAGCCCAAATTATGCACAAAATCTCTTAAGATCAAATATAGACAATATTGATAAAGACAGCTAATGGCAGCTAAAGATACACAGTAGCCACCATTCATGGTGACTTTAATATTGAGCAATCAATTAAGAGTTTTTCTATTCAGTGCTATGCATTTACCAACATTTTGTAGCACTCATCTTGCATACACTTTATGTAATTTTTTAAGAACTCCATATCAGTGCTGCTCATGTGATTAAGAAACTATGCAATTAATTAAATACTGAAGAATAAGATTTTTCTCAGTAACACTGAGTTTGGAAGGCCACAAACCATTGTGATATCTGAAATTTTACTTTCCAAGAACCAGTTTTTGACCCCATTAAAAGTGTCTGTTATAATCTTTTACTTGCCTCTCTGCTAGTAAAAGTCCCAGCTATGATTTCTGCACATCCTCCTCCTCTCATGAGGACCTCATTTTTCATCTTTTCTCAGGACAAGCTTTCTAACTTAACACCATTGCTACATTTAGTTTTTCCCTTAAACTATTTCTCATCAAGCAAATATAAACACATGTTATCATGTACATTTATCATTTTTGCTCATATCCATGGCTTCTTCTTATTCATAATTTTAAAAAATCGATGTCTTTTTCTACATTCTTCTAGTACTTGTCATTTTTACCACTACCTTGAAGGTAGGATACAACTACAATTTATTTTGTGTCCCCCATAATGAATGATTCATTTTAGGCACATAAAATACCTGTTAGGGAAAAGATAAATGCACCCTATGTTTATTGCAGCATTATTTACAATAGCCAAGATATGGAAACAACTCCCATCCCCATCAATAGATGAATGGATAAAGATGTGGTATGTGTGTGTGTGTGTGTGTGTGTGTGTGTGTGTGTATAGATATATAGATATATGTGTACATAGCCATGGAAAAGAAATGAGATTTTCCCATTTGCTACAAAATGGATGGACTGAGAATATATTATACTAAGTGAATTGGTCAGAAAAAGACAAAAACCATATGGTTTCACTTATATGTCAAATCTAAAAAGAGAAAACAAACTAAAGAAGAAAACCCAGACTTTTTAGTACAGAGAATAAATTTGTGGTTGCCAGAGGGAGGTGGACAGGGGAATAAATGAAATAGATGAAGAGGATTAAGAAGTACAGGTTTCCAGTTATAAAATAAATAAGTCATGGAGATGAAAAGTACAGCATAGGGAATATATTCAATAATATTACAATAACATTGTATGGTGACAGGTGGTAACTACACTTACCATGGTGAGCTCTGTGTAAGGTAAAGAGTTGCTGAGTCAGTATGTTTTAAACCTGAAGCTAATATGTGGTGTGTCATTAGCCTTTAAGTAAGATAAGGGAAAAGGGAAAGACCTTGGTCTGTTAGATTTCTGGAACATTCAGTGATGGGCCAATTGTCACAGATATCACCTCAGCATCAAGACTCAGTGCCCATGCCGACCTTTTCCCAAACAGGTCTTAGATACTCTAAAATTTGTTTAACCCATCCTTATGTGTTTTATAGTAACCTTTAACATAATTGTTAACTTTGTGTTATTGCCTGCCCAAATTCCTATCTCCCTGTCTTCATTTTTAAAATATCCATTCTAGGATGGCATTTTGTTGTTTTGATTAGGACCACTGCCATAGAGAAGACTTACATTAGTCTCTAGCCACTGAAGTCTAATGTATACTTGGAGTGTGATTATAGTACTACCTTGGAGAGATTTGCACAGATTTATGATAGACATAGGATGATGGAAATAAGTTTTGCATGGGGTAGTCCTTGTATAACCTGTCCCCAGGTAATTATCAGTAGCTCTCCTTTCACTTTCAAAAGTATCCCAGTTTGAATGATAAAGCATATGATTACCCTAAGTATATTATTATGTAGTAAATCAGTGAAATGTTTAAATAAAAAAAAATACTTGTTAGAAAAAAAAATTATCAGTATCTCAGGAAGCTTAAATATAAACAAGGGGAGCAATATATTAATACATAATAATAAGAATTTGCAAAGTGAAAGATTTGGGGTAAATGTTGAGTAGGAGCTGAAGATAGAATTACCTGTGCAATCTAGACAGATTGTTCATACTGTATAAAACCACTACTTTTTGGCCCTAAATTAAAGCCCTCTATCATGTTGTGATTGATATCATTCTCTTAAGAACTGAAAAAAAATAGATGTTTAAAGTGGATTTGGCTGAAATACTGTTCTTTTTATCAACTAGACCATCTACTTATGGATTTACTTTATGGACCAAGTGTAGGCTCTGGGGTTCCTGGGTATGCTGTGCCAGGACCACTTTAGTAGGATGGCTACATATCAAATGTATGGCATACATATCAAATTTCCATGAATTACTCATTGAAGACTTTGCTGTTGGTTCAAATACTAGTAGATTTTATTTATTTATTTATTTATTTATTTATTTATTTATTATTATTTTTTTAAGATTTTATTTATTGATTTGAAAGCCAGAGATCACAAGTAGGCAGAGAGGCAGGCAGAGAGAGAGGAGGAAGCAGGCTCCCTGCTGAGCAGAGAGCCCGGTGCGGGGCTCGATCCCAGGACTCTGAGATCATGACCTGAGCCGAAGGCAGAGGCTTAACCCACTGAACCACCCAGGCGCCCCTAGATTTTATTTTTTGCTAACTGTGTGCTATTTATTATGTTCCGTAGATGATCATTGTGCATTTCCTTGTCCTCTTTTATGGCAAGAAAGTGTACTTAGTTCTTCGCTTTTGTGAGCTGAAGGATCATTATTCTGAGTGCTAGCATGGAAGTAACATAGAGACTCAAGGTTAAAAAGAAGGATAAAATAATATTTTTTGTAAATTCATGGATTTCTTTTCATTAGCATTCAGGAGCCCTAATTTAGGGGTCATATTTTTAATGAGTGATCTTGACTCTTTTTAACTTCACTGAGGGTCATTCAGCAAATAAAATCTCACCAAAGTTAGAGGTGCCTATGGTTCCTGAATGACAGAATGGTGAGAAAATTCTTTAAGTTACAGGAGGAGGACTTAATTCATGGGGGGGACGGGGTGGGGATAGGTGGGTTCATTGAAATTACTTTTGAGAAGAGCTCTAAATTATAAGGTAGACTGTTGAAGTTAATAAATGTCTTAGCTTCATTGGAACCAGACCTAATTTTTCTTTGTAGTCAAAAGAATATGTACATACACAAACACATAAATTGAAAAATAAAAAATAAAATTTCAGATAGTGTTAAACAAGCTAAGCCTTTGCAAAGCAATTTTGTTCCTTTTGAGATTTTTTTTTTTTATTTTGAGAAATGTTTAAAGGGAAAGTATATAAAGAATGAAATAGTCACAATTACAGGAAATTTTTTTCATTTTCTTTCTGAGTTTGAGCACAAAATACGATAGGCCCATAGAAATGAACTTTTTTGCAATGTGCTTTGTTTAACTTAAATGTGGGGAGATTGTGAATAATTGTATCTCTACAGATATGTAATTAATAGTGAGTTCAGAGTACATTTATGCTTTTTTATTACTATTCTACCCATGCAGCAGTAAACATCATTTAGGAAAAACTCATACTTTAAATAGATATTTAAGTACTTGAAAAATGTTTTTATACTTTGTAAAACAATTAAAAGCATATTATTGACCTGGAGCTTCAGATAATTTTTTTGTTGCTAAGATGCAGTATTTTTTATTTCATATGAAAAGTTTCTTATTTATCTCGTATTCTTGAAAATCTCTCTTTTTTTTTCCTCCAAACTCTCTAATCCCAAATACATGGACTTTTTTTGGTCTGTCTTAGACACTATTAAATTTCTAAGAAAATTTTATGAATTGAAACATAAGCAGTGAACTAGAGACAAATAAATTGCAGAATATTATTCTGACTGACAGATTCTGTAGATTCACTTTGTTTTCCTAGCTCTCTGGGGAAATGATAGCTCCGTATTATATTTTATCTTGCACACACAAAATGTAAATTACTTATATTTTCTTTTAAGTTAGCACTTAGAAAAGTTCTGTTGAATTTGTTAACTTCAGTGTGAATTGCTAAGATCAGAGTCATTAATACAAGGCACACTACTCAGTCTTTTTTGCCTTCTCATGTATGATCACCACTCTGAATATATACGAAATTTTATGCACAAAGAAAGCAAACTTACCAATTTTCTCTTTATAATTTACTGTGAATATATTCATGTAAATAAAGGGCCTATATGTGTATTCATGAAGACAATTAGCGTTTTACTCAATAAGTTTTACATAATGACAACAGAAATTCACTGCTTTGAATGGCAAAATTTGTGAAAATGAGATTTGAAATGAAGCATTTGCGATTTTTTGTATATATTCACCTTAGTCTAATTTTCTCTATATTTGTGAATTTGGTAAGATACTTGAAATGACATCCTTGTCCTTTTTGATGAGGGAAGTGGTTACTACTAGTAACATGTGCAGGCAGCTCTATGACAAATTCATTAGTTTTATGGAAATTTATGTTGGACAAGAACGGCTACCCCTTTCAAGGGTCACTATTTCCTAATATTTTTGGTCTTGTCTTTATGTCTACTACCGAGTTGTTTACCAGGAAGCTGCTTCTCAGTCTTGTACACTTCTACTTGCAACTCTTAATAATATTTTTGGTCATTGATTATTCTGTTCTGGTTGCTGGCTGGGACTCAGACTCCTGGCTTGATACTCCCCTGCTGTCACCTTGCTATTTTCACCAAAGAAGGAGAACTATGTTCCCCTTTGATCTCACCCACTAATTCACAATAAAACCACTAACAAGTCTTAGGTGTATGCCTTAGATTTTACAGGCCTGAATCTAATTTGAAGTTTAGAACATTGGAGGGGAAACAAAATTAGTTCCCAGGCTTATTTTTTGCTTCACTTTTGACATTTCTTGGAGTCAGTTAAGGAATCTCATGGTCCATCTTTCAATGCATAGATGGATTCCAGACTCAAATAACACCGTCCCCTAAATATAGCAATTGATCTTGACTTTGGATGCACTTTCCTCCCTTTTGCCAAAGCAATCAAAAAATGCCATGACCTATATCAGCTCATTTCCCAAAATGTGAGATATTTAGCTGACAGAACATCACAGTGGGCTTCTTGATGTGACAAAAGATCATTGGACAAGTAGCCAGAGAGATAAACTTAGACTTGAATCTTAACTCTGCCACTTATTAGTCAGGACCTTATGACCATGAGCTGGTGTACCATCTATGAGCTACCATCTGTCTATATAAAATGGTAGTTATAACAGGAATGTAATAGTTTTAGGATCATCAGATGCTATAAGTGAGAATGTGCTGCAGATCCTCTAATGCACTTAGCAAATTTTAGGTCCTTTTTTGTTGTTGTTTGTTTTTAAAAGTAAGCATAGGGAAAGGAGGAAAAAGAATAATCCAGAATATTTATTTTTGTTCTTTTGTTAAAAATAAATTAAGTACTACTAAATGTATTATCCAAAAAATGAGAGTTTTCATATTGCTTTCATTTAAGTGGAGCCATTTTTTTTTTTTTTTTGATGCCATAATTCCTGATCTGTGTTTATTCCTGCACATTGTCTGCTTGGATGGGTGTGCATAGAACTTTGTCCCTCCGTTTCCTGATAACTGAGCCATGATGAGGTTCTGTCAGGTGTTAAACTTAGAGTACAAGCTGTTATTGTTTGCTTCTCATAACCTGGCTAAGAATGTCTGTCATTTAGGAAATAATGTTAAAAAAGCAGAATGTTGTCCTGAGGTGGGTTTTTCATGACAAATAAATACCCAGGTGAAACTAGGATACTTATTTTTAAAGTAAAGGAAGGACATTGAGATATGTCAATGTATCCTATTAAGAAAACATTATTTCCCTTTTTCCACATGATAAATGCTCAAATAATCAGCATATCTCACAGGTTAGGAGAACATTAACATGACATAGTGCTGCAGACAACTCACTTAGTAGCACTCTGCTGAGAAAAAAAATAGTGTCCATACTTTATCAGAGTGCCAGTTCTCCAGAAAAGCACTGAGTAAGAGAAGGATGATCTAATAATGATTGATTTTATAAATACCTTTTTTTTTGTTTTCCATGTATACCACTGTGTCCTTCTTCCATCTCTAAATACATTTACAGCTTTGATTCCTGTCTTAAGTGATGATAGGATCTCTCTTCCTGATGTAGGCTAAGTTCCACTTTTAGTCTTAATTGTACCCTCATCCTAGAATCTGGCTTGACATGAGCCTGGATTAAATCTCAAATTTAAGCCTAGGAATCTGTAACTTTAAACTACCATACCCTATTTCCTCTGTAAATAAATAAAGAATTCCTGCAAAACATAACCAGATAAGCAGAAGATATATGTAGGTATTCTACCTAAGACAAAGTACGAAATGACCATTGAACATACGTAGAGATGCTCTACCACTGGAGTAATCAGGATAAGACAAGTAAGAACATAGGCAGACCTTACTGCATACTCAGTTGTTGAGAAAACTTTCCAAAGGCATTTCAGTACCAAAACAACAACAACAAACAAACAAAAACAACAGAAACAAATTTATAAGACAGTACCGAGTATTGCCAAAAATACAGAACAAGCAGTGAAAGATTTTGAACATTTTTTTTAAATTTTTTTCAGCGTAACTGTGTTCATTGTTTTTGCACCACACCCAGTGCTCCATGCAATATGTGCCCTCCCTAATACTCACCACCTGATTACCCCAGCCTCCCACCCCCTGCCCCTTCAAAACCCTCAGGTTTTTTTTCAGAGTCCATAGTCTCCCATGGTTCACCTCCCCTTCCAATTTCCCTCAACTCCCTTCTCCTCTCCATCTCCCCATGTCCTCCATGTTATTTGTTATGCTCCACAAATAAGTGAAACCATATGATAATTGACTCTCTCTGCTTGACTTATTTCACTCAGCATAATCTCTTCCAGTCCCGTCCATGTTGCTACAAAAGTTGGGTATTCATCCTTTCTGATGGAGGCATAATACTCCATAGTGTATATGGACCACATCTTCCTTATCCATTCGGCCGTTGAAGGGCATCTTGGTTCTTTCCACAGTTTGGCAACCGTGGCCATTGCTGCTATAAACGTTGAGGTACAGATGGCCCTTCTTTTCACTACATCTGTATCTTTGGGGTAAATACCCAGTAGTGCAATTGCAGGGTCCTAGGGAAGCTCTATTTTTAATTTCTTGAGGAATCTCCTCTCTGTTCTCCAAAGTGGCTGCACCAACTTGCATTCCCACCAACCGTGTAAGAGGGTTCCCCTTTCTCCACATCCTCTCCAACAAATGTTGTTTCCTGTCTTGCTAATTTTGGCCATTCTAACTGGTGTAAGGTGGTATCTCAATGTGGTTTTAATTTGAATCTCCCTGATGGCTAGTGATGATGAACATTTTTTCATGTGTCTGATAGCCATTTGTAGGTCTTCATTGGAGAAGTGTCTGTTCATATCTTCTGCCCATTTTTTGATATGATTATCTGTTTTGTGTGTGTTAAGTTTGAGGAATTCAACATACACAAAACAGATTTTGAACACTTGTGATGGGAGTGTAAATTGGTATAGAAATTTTGGAAAATAACTTGGTAGTACTAAGTAAAATTGAAGCCACATGTTTTCTGTTAGTTGTGTTTCTCCTTTGTACATTTTCAAAAAAAAAAAAATACTTGTGTATCCAGGAGTCATGAAAAAAATTATTCAAAGCAGAGAGTTTATAAATGTTCTAAGCTAGAACCAACCCAAATATTAGTCAAGAAGAAAATTAGTGAGTCACTATTCCCTTCACATAAAAGGAGAAATAAATATCAAACTTTCACACGTGAATTCCCTTCTTAAGCACATTCTGGTTTCCAGCCTTGCTCTTTTGTTGAAGTTTTGACCCGCCTTTGCGTATTTTCAAGGAATTACTTCTCCTGTCCTCCTAATGCATTCATAGACTCCATTAAATAATGTGTGATGTGTTGAAACAATGTAAATCGTACACATTAGTGGACTATGTTAACATAGAAAATGTTGCACTATCCAGTTAGGTAAGAAACAAAAGACATAAAGACATGTTTCACTATAGAAAGTATATAGATGCCCCCCCCAAAAAAAAGCAAAAACAGAAACACGAGAGGGTTTTCAATATTATTGGCTAGTAGGGAAATACATGTTAAATATACAGTGAAATATCACTACATCCATCAGAAGGGCTAAAATAAAAATAAATAAATAATGTCCACACCAGAGGCGCCTGGGTGGCTTAGTGGGTTAAGGCCTCTGCTTTCGTCTGGGGTCATGGTCCCGGGGTCCTGGGATCGAGCCCCATGTCAGGTTCTCTCCTCAGCGGGGATCCTGCTTCCCCCTCCCTCTCTGCCTGCTTCTCTGACTACTTGTGATCTCTGTCTGTCAAATAAATAAATAAAATATTTAAAAAGAAAAAAAAAATTGTCCGCACCAAAATGTGAGAGGCGTGTAGGGATACTGGGGCACTCCTGTGGTGCTCACTATAAAACAGTACAGCCCCTCTGGAAAACAGTTTGGTGATTTCTTAAATCAACAAAAAGATATAAATATACAACTACTGTGTGATCTAGTAATTGAACTTTCAAGTGTTCACCCCAGAAAAAGGAAGACCTATGTTTATATGAAAGGTTGTGCCCAGATGTTGATAGCAGCATTATTTGTGATAGGCACAGCCTAGAAAGAGCCCATATTTCTGTAAGTGGGTGAATGATTAACTGAACTGTGGCATATCCATGGAATAGTAACTCTGCCATCAAAAGGAGCAAATTATAGATACTACAGATTCCTGGTATTATCACAAAATGGCTACCATGGTAAGCTCACGATATTCCAGATTTTAGTTAATTGGAAAGTTGTTCTTGTCTATTATAAACCGTGTCTTGGAGAAATTAATGCACAGATAATATCCCTGGCTACTTATGGTTTCTTTTCAGTTTTACCCTTATTTCATCAATTCCTATTTCCAAATGTATTATTTTCACACTCTCTGCTTTTCATATTGTCTGTATTATCCCATGTCAAGTTTTAGGTTTTAACTGATAGTATGCTAAGTGGTTTTTGATATTTTGTGCCCAAGTTCAGTTTGGATTTTTTGTTAAGCTCATTACAAATCACTTTAAGTGAACCTTGAAGCAGTCCTCACAAATGTGAAGCCTAGAAAACAGATACTTTTCTCACTACTTTGAAATTTTAGGTGAAGTAATTCTCACTTTGTGATGAAGCTGTAGTCAGGTATTTCGAATCAAAAGAATTGCATAGTACAAGCTCAGCTCTCGACCTCTGGAAATCTAAATTAAATCTCTCAGCTAAGTGTGAACATTGTGCACTTCAGGAAAATAACCTCGGTAATAGATGTGGGAGAGCGGAAACAGAAGCTAGTGAACTGCTCACCTGCCCTTCCTTCCTTCCTTCCTTCCTCCCTTTCTTCCTTCCTCCCACCCTACCTCCCTCCCTTTATCCCTTCCTTTTCCCCTCCCATCCTTACTTCCTTCCTCCCACCCTCCCTTCCTTCCTTTCCTCCCTCCCTCTGTACCTTTCCTTCTCCTCTCCTTCTTCCTCCCTCCCACCCTTTCTTCCTCTTCCCTTTCTTCCTCCTTCCCACCCTTTTTCCTTCCTCCCACTCTCCCTTCATCCCTCACTCTCTCCCTTCCTTCCTCCCACCCTCCCTCCCTTCCTCTGATCCTCCCTCCTTCTTTTCCTCCCTCCCTCCCTTTTCTTCTCCTCTTCTCCTTCCTCCCTCCCACCCTTTCTTCCTCTTCCCTTTCTTCCTCCCTCCCACCCTTTTTCCTTCCTCCCACTCTCCCTTCATCCCCTCTCTCTCTTCCTTCCTCCCACCCTCCTTCCCTTCCTCTGATCCTCCCTCCTTCTTTTCCTCCCTCCCTCCCTTTCCTTCTCTCTTCCTTCCTCCCTCCTTCCCTTTCTTCTTCTTCCCTCCCACCCTTTTTCCTTCCTTCCTTCCCCCCACCCTCCCTTCTTTCCTTCCCACTTCCCTCCCTTCCTTATTCCCTCCCTTCCTCCCCTCCTCATTTCCTATTCTCCCTTCCTTCTTTCCAGTGTTTAATGAGGACCTACTTTAAGCTAGGCAGAGATGGGAATAAATACTGCATGGTAGCAGTGAATAGATGATTGATTTAATATTCTAAGATTTCTTTTTAGCTTATGGGTTACTTCAGGGGTTTCATACTTGGACAGAACTCCATCAGCAATTAAATTTGTGTAAAAGAACATTAAATAGTAATAATAATAAAGGATCTTCTTGGTATCAGTGTTTCTCAGCAACATAGTCTCTCTTAATAAGTTATTTGATGATAAGGATTTTTTTCTTCCAGGTTAGTTTTATTGACTCTCTCTTAACTGAACTTTTTTGATAAATATGCTGCAATTTCATTTTAGAAAAGTTTTGTCAATGAGTATATCATTTAATAGGATATCAAGTTGCACACTTTTTTGACGAAGAAGCTGAATATTGAGCCACTGTCTTAGTCAACAGCAAGTGGGGACAAAGGACATTTCAAAGTAGGCCATAGCAGTTGTCTACAGTGATGTGTGGGCCAACCCTGAATGTATAAAATCCGGGCATATAAGAAGATAGTGTTTACGCTCCATCCTCTTAGCATTTTAAGCTGAGGAGAGATACAGAGACCCTGTTTGTGAATGGATTCGCCTAGTTCTGAAAACTAGGAGCGGCAGCAGCTAGCACTTATGCAGTAGGGTCTAATGCCAGTCATCTCTGAAGACTACCTAACACTGAATAAGCAATTGATAAACATCTGCTTAAGGGAACA
This sequence comes from Lutra lutra, assembly GCF_902655055.1. Taxonomy (NCBI): domain Eukaryota; kingdom Metazoa; phylum Chordata; class Mammalia; order Carnivora; family Mustelidae; genus Lutra; species Lutra lutra. Next base: position 20,454,603 of record NC_062285.1, on the reverse strand, counting down.
AAGGGTAGCTAAGTCTTATTCATCTGTTCTTACAAACTAAGCTCTCTTTTAACTCAATACATTGCCTCATTTATTCCTTATAATAACTCTGCGGAAAGGGCATTATCATTACGCTCTTACTCAGAGGCAACAAAAACGCAGAGTACTCATTAGCTTCTTTTTTTTTTTTTATTTGACAGAGAGAGAGATCACAAGTAGACGGAGAGGCAGGCAGAGAGAGAGAGAGAGGGAAGCAGGCTTCTCGCTGAGCAGAGAGCCCGATGCGGGACTCGATCCCAGGACCCTGAGATCATGACCGAGCTGAAGGCAGCGGCTTAACCCACTGAGCCACCCAGGCGCCCCAGATTCTTAAAGTTGGTGGCTGAGCTGGTCCACCTCGAGGATTCAAGCTCCCAAGCATCAGCTTAAGGTGCCTGTCTACTTGTAGGACTCCAAGGTTTGCAAATTCCACATTTAGCCTTCACTCAACATCTAGCAGGAAAGCAACCAAAGGACACTAAGTACTTCCCTAGAATTATTTGAGCATAACAGTGATTTGTAGTTTGGTAAGAGAACATTTTACCACTTAATTACAGAACTCCATTAAAGAGTTTTAAAGAAAGTTATGAGCTGTGTGGGAGATATACACACATTTTTCTGATGTATTTCTGTCATCTTCATTTCACAATGATTATTGTGTATGTAAATTTCGTAACACACACTGTATTAAAAAGTTTAGAATGGAATCCACGCTTTTAAGGAAGGAAAAATGGGTCCGGGTTCATATAATTAACCCACATAAATTGATTCAACCAATAATCAACAAAAATGGTACTAGCAAAACCCCATCAGTCAGCAAGGAAAGGCAACAAAGAAGTATGCCACCTCTTGGACTCTTGTGTGAGCTAGAAAGTCTCTGAAATACTTGAAAACATAGTTTGTAAAATGCTTCATGGGAAATCCCGGTGTACTCTTTCTGCATGGTGGAGACACACTGAGCTGAAAGGTTAGTATTCATGTGAATGGAGGGCAGCTAGAACCTTTAGGGCTGAACTTGAAGTCCTGTGGAGATCCAGCCATAACTTAAACACACAACCTCCTGCAAAGGATGGATTCACAATGAAAAATGACAAACCAAGATAGTAAATGAGCCACCTCAAGTCTGTATCAGCCACCCAAAAGCTGAACGAACTACAACCTCATTTCTCTTCCCGAGATTACATCTTGCTATGTTTCTCCTTACACATTTGCCCATCATCATGGGGAATTCCGTGATTGGCTGGCGTGTCAGTGTTCTCTCTCATAGTCATGATAAGTGTTGGATGCTTAAAACATTGAGTAAATTAAAAGTTTACAGAGAAGGAGAAAAACTCCTTTCCTGGATCATGCATTTTAGAAAATAATTTTATATATTGAACCTACACAATATACCTAGATCGAAACCTTTGAAAAGAAAGTGAGAGTAAATACCAGTTATCGAGCATCTTCTATGTGCAGGCACACCACATACACATAATATATTGTAATTCCCTTAAAAAGCATTATGAGGGGCATCTGGGTGGCTCAGTTGGTTAGGTGTCTGACTTCCGCTCGGTTGTGATTCCAGGGTCCTGGGGTTGAGCCCCATGAGAATCATATCAGGTTCCCTGCTCAGCAGGAAGTCTGCTTCTCCCTCTCCCTCTGCCTCCTGCTCCCCCTGCTCATGCTCGCTCTTTCCCTCTCTCTGTCAGATAAATAAAATATTTTTTTAGAAAAGTATTATAAAAAAGGTCATCTGTTACACTTTACGAAGTGAAGAACCAAGACACAAAGATTTTAAATCTAACTTCATAGCTTTTGATAACAATGAACTACTACCAAACAGTTTTGAAATTTGGGAGCTATTGGTAATTTTATGCTAGCATTTTATAAAATGTCTTTGGGGGTACCTGGGTGGCTCAGTCTGTTAAGCATCTGCTTTTGGGTCAGGTCATGACCCTAGGGTACTGGGATAGAGCCCCAAGTTGAGCTTAGCGGGGAGCTTGTTTCTCCCTCTGCCGCTCCCCCTGCTTATGGTTTCTCTCTCTCTTTCTCTCTCAAAGAGATAAATAAATAAAATCTTTAATAAAATAAAATAAATTGCCTTTAAATTTTTTTTTATCGTTTTACAACTACTTCAATTTAGGACTAAGACGTTGATTAAAATTCTCAGATAAAACACAGTAATACTTTACTGTTAATATTCCATTTTCTATGGTTTCCCTCTGCTTCTTTTGCCAATTTCCTACTATTAGATTGATTTTGAGAGATTCTCTCTACTTACAACTTTTGATTCATGCTTACAAAAATGTATGCTAAATTTCTCTTTGGTGTGTGCAATTCAATTGGACTATTTCTCTTTTAATCGTGAAAAATAGAAGAATTTTTGAAAACATTTACTTGCATTCCCAACTATCTCCATCCATCTATGAGGTTACTATTCTCCAGTTTCTCCTTTTTTTCCTACTCCAGTCTGCAGCCAGTGAGTTGGGGATGATTTTTTGGTTTGGTTTGGTTTGGTTTGTTTTTTTTTGTTTTGTTTTGTTTTGGTTTTTTTGTTTGTTTTTGTTTTTTTTTTTTTAGAATGGCTAAAATTTAAAAAAAATTTACTGTACCAAGTTTGACGAAGATGTGGAAGAGCTGAAACTCTTGTGAACTTCTGGTGACAATGTCAATGTTATACCCACCCAAGAAAACAATTTGGCAGTTTCTTTTTTTTTTTTTTTTTAATTAATTTTTTATTTTTTCAGCATAACAGTATTCATTATTTTTGCACCACACCCAGTGCTCCATGCAATCCGTGCCCTCTACAATACCCACCACCTGGTGCCTCCAACCTCCCACCCCCCACCCCTTCAAAATTCTCAGATCGTTTTTCAGAGTCCATAGTCTCTCATGGTTCACCTCCCCTTCCAATTTCCCTCAACTCCCTTCTCCTCTCCATCTCCCCTTGTCCTCCATGCTATTTGTTATGCTCCACAAATAAGTGAAACCATATGATAATTGACTCTCTCTGCTTGACTTATTTCACTCAGCATCATCTCTTCCAGTCCCGTCCATGTTGCTACAAAACTTGGGTATTCATCCTTTCTTTTTTCTTTTTTCTTTTTTTTTTTTTTACAGCTTTATAAACATATATTTTTATCCCCAGGGGTACAGGTCTATGAATTGCCAGGTTTACACAATTCACAACACTCATCATAGCACATACCCTCCCCAATATCCATAACCCCACCCCCCTCTCCCAAAACCCTCCCCCCATCAACCCTCAGTTTGTTTTGTGAGATTAAGAGTCACTTATGGTTTGTCTCCCTCCCAATTGGTTTGGTTTTTTTTAATAGTGTGTTTACCAGTTTCTTTCTTCACCACTGCTTCCCACTCCTTCCTTCTAGGTTAATTTGCTTTTAAATGTAGTACATTATTCAATAATTTTTTTTCGAGTTCTCCTAGTTGTAGAAGCTATACCCCTTATATGATAACATACTGTGTCCAGGAACTAGTCCTCTGGATAAGTAATCTTGACTCCTCTTCTAGATGGTAGTTCTAATGGTAGCACATGGGATGCATGTGAGGGGGAGAAAGAACAAAGTCTGTTCAGGTGTAATTTAAAACTCATAAAGTAGTTATTGATAAACCATTTTGCCACAAATAGGATGGACACTATATGATAAGATCTTAAAACACATTGTTAAATAAGTGATTTGTGACTTGGAATTGGGAAGCCAGGTAAAGAGGACAGATTTCCCAAGTTTGGAATTTGAGTGGTTGGGGTAAAAATTCCAAGTGGGAAGATTCGTGAAGTCTGAGGAGGATCAAACTCATTTTGGAAGGAAGGTGATGAGGTAGTTTTAGGTTGTGTTTTAGTGCTTATGTGAAATGGGGCACGTCAGTTGAATTACGCAGCTGTGGTCAGGAAGACGCTGGTGGCGGAGATAAAGACTTGGTCGTTACTCTCAGGAATGTACTAAAGTTGGGGAGAAGGATGTAAATTTCAGTGTGCAAGAGAAGCGTAAAGAGGTAATGACAGCTGTGGACAATCAGTGTTGTAATCAGCATCTTCTGAGCCACCCATTCCCCCAAGAGCTCTGTAGGTTAGCAATTTTCTGGACTATTGTGGGACTTAGGAAATTTCTTGTAAAATTTATAAATGGCATAACTTTTTACATAAATAGCAAAACAGAAGAAAGCATCTTGAATACACCGTAAGTCTTTACCACAACCAAACCTTCCTCACATCAATGCTGGGCAGCCCCAGATGTGTGGATGTTTTATTTTCCAAAAGATCAATAAATCAGCTGGATCAAACTTGCAACACATTTTTTTTCTATAGAAAGAATATTGTAAATCATGGTTTGTTTCAGAAACCAGTCCATAAAACCCTATTGAAACTATAATGCAGCTCTATATCTAAAGTTAAAAGCATAGGTATAGAAAATATCTTTTTGTTTTTTGTAAACACCAGAAGCATAATTAAGCAAATGGGACAGACAAAATAGCCTTCAGTGGACACAATAATTTTTAAATGTGTTGAATTAGAGATAGCTAAACCAAATGGAAAACATGCCTTGAGGAAAATGGGTTTTTAGATTTAATTTTGGATGTTAGTAGTTGAGAAAAATTAAATTTATTTTGGGAGTGATAAAATAAATGGAGGCCAATGGGAATTCATGGGCAGTTCAGAGTCCTTGAACGGTTATTGTACTTTTCTGCTCATTTAATTTTATTTTAATACTTTTTACTTTTTTCCCCTGGTATTTGTAGATTGCCAACACTAAAAGTTAAGTTTGTTTTATTTATTTGAATTATAATTAAAGAAAATGTTTTTATTTGAGAGCACCAAACTTTCTGACTGCCTCTCCTAATCTGTCATGGTTAAAAGTTCTTCTAATTCTACTTTGGATTAATTTTTTGTTTTATTTTGTTATATATTCCTTATTATTATAATTATTTGCTTACTTCCTTAGGGGAAGAGCCTTTCTGACTCATCAGTCTTCTTTTTTCTATTACATAATTGTTTCACTTTGTATCTCCAACTGGACTTCAGTCTTTAACCGCAGAGTATCTGAGCTCAGGGTCCCATGTCTTTACAATGATGTTACTGCCCTTTTAACGGACAGGTGTCCCTTCCTGAGAAACTCATATCCTGGCACTTCCTAGCTCCATGTTTAAATTGTTCTACCCCAGAGGCATTTATCCACTAAACCATAGGACATAAGATGTTATGAAAGTTCAGTTGAACTGCTTTAAGCAATTGGTTGTGGAGCATTGTGGCCTCTTCCCAAAATGACATTATATCCTCAAAACCAAAGCAGTATGATTGGAACAGGAAGAGGGCCTCTGAATCAGGTACTGTGGGCATGGGAAGGTAGCTCACCCAGGCTGCTGAGTCAAACAGCTAAACTTAAAGGTTGCCTAACAGGGTATGGACAGTGTATGCAGGACTTGGGTGCGGCTGATAAGAACCTTAATAGCCCCCCAGATAGATGGCCAACCAGCTAAAGCACACATACTAGTGATATATAGCCATAAAAGGATTTTTCTACTAGGGAATTGATCATACCTTCAAATCAGTATAAGATCTGTGCTCATTTAAATGAAGGTTGGTTACATAAACTTCTCAAAAAATAGAGGTGCGCCTGGGTGGCTCAGATAGGTAAACGTCTGCCTTCAGCTCAGGTCATGATGCTGGGATCCTTGGATCGAGCCCCACATTGGGCTTCTGGTCAGTGGGCAGCCTGCTTCTCCCCCTCCCTCTGCCTCTCCCCTGCTCATTATCTCTCTGTATCTCTCTCTCTCTCTCAAATGAGTAAATAAAATCTTAAAAAATAGTAAATGATTTTACGATTCCCTTTCTGACTTATTAGACAGAATCAATAATTCAAAGCCATAATCTCTCTAATTTTTGAGAGTCTATTAATTAAAATGATTTGTATTTTCATAAATAATGTATTATTACACTGTCTTCATGCTAATGGAGTTGATTCGCATATTTAAGCATGATAAATGGCAATCAACATGCCATTTCTATATGTTGATCAGAGAGGAAATTAGAATTTTTTTTAATAGGACATACGCAAAGTACCAGACCATCTTAATGGCTTTCTTTGTTTGTTTTTTGTTTTTGTAGCTCATTGAATGTGCTCTTTTAAGAAATAGGTCCTAGGGAATAGATCATTTCTGTAGACTTCCACATGATAACTATTTTTTAAAGGATCCTAGGATAGTTTTCATATTTAATGGGCATACTAAAAGAATTTTAAGAAGTGAAAAATACTGTAATACTGCCAGTAGGAAAGGGTACGCTTATGGTCTTTATGATCTCTGAACAGTTACCTTGTTTCAAAGTGGTCAGGGATTTTTGTCTCTTTCTTTCATAGATGAATTCCAAGCATCAGGAATTGGGCTTGGTAAAGAGAGACACGCAGCTACTCATTTCCTAAATGAATTAGACTTTTAAGAGAAAAAAAATCTAAGGAGAGTCTTGTGGCTTGCTTCTGGCTGTAAACAAATTGTCTGTTTGTAAGAAAGCACTGGTTGTCTGACAACTGATTTGCCCATGGAGCGAGGCAGAAGTCACAGTGTTTTTTACCAGCCAGGTGGGGGCTGGGGGCCCGGCTGGGAGGCTGGCTGCCTGATAACCACTACCGGAGTAATCTGCATTGACATACCTTCTGACACTCCTTGTTTGCTCATATATATTCAGCAGTGCCTCGTGCCCAGGTGAATAACAAGAAAATTGGAATCTGTAATCCTTGCTAAATCACTTTTGCGGGTTTGGCAGTAACCAAAGTTCACATCCTTGTCCCATAGGGGACCTCTGGTTACTATCCATGCATTTTCTGGATTGTAATCTCTCCTTCTCCTTCTTCTTCTTCCCTTTTTTTTTTTTTTTTTTTTTTTTTTTTAAAGATCTTGAGAGAGAGAGGGAAAGAGCACAGGCACAAGCTTGAGCAGGGGGAGCGGCAGAGGAAGAGTGAGAAGCAAACTCTCCTCTGATCAGGGAGCCCCAAGAAGGGCTGGATCCCAGGACCCTGGGATCATGACCTGAGCCAAGGGCAGAGGCTTATCTGACTGAGCTGCCCAGGAGCCCTCTCTCCTTCTTCTGCGTTTGCCTCCTTAACCCTGTCCTTTCTCCTGTGTTTTCAGTCTTACCATCTCAAAGCATCACATCGGTGTGCAAAGGTCTTCTAAAAATCCTTTACCTCTCTCATTCCTTACTACAATTACCATGTCTTTATTCACCTTCCCTGCTCTCACTTCTTCAATTTGTGTTCACCTCTCAAAACTTCACTGAATCTTCTCTTGGAAAGGTTACCAGCTTTATCTCACTGAAGCCAGTAACACTTTTCTGTGCCCATATTGCTTGGCGGCTCAGCAGTATTCGACATCTGTGTCCATCCCTGCTTAGAAACACTTTTCTTTTGCTTTTCTTAGCTTATGGGATGCTCTACCTTAATGGGTGTTATTCTAAGTCCTCCATCTTTTCCTTTCACATCCTTTTCCAGACTCTTCTGTTTCTGCTCAACTTGTAAAATACTGGCTGAGCTCAGGACAGGATCATTGCTTCCTTATTTTTTTCTCTTGATGTCTCCTTATGTTATTTCATTCTTTCATATAGGTTAAGTGTCCACTATTTTATTACTTGTCTCACATCAAACTGTCCAGTGAATTCAAGTTCAATTTACCCAGTGAGTTTAATATACCCAGATGAAACTTTGATTTTGGTGCCTGCTTTAATGCTCCCTTATTTTTATAATAGCTTCATTTATGCATGATTTATATTCCCCAGAGTGGTTGTTAAGTACTCAGTTTTGAAATTGTATTTCACACCTTTATATTTGTCATGACATCTAACACAAGAGGAAGGAGCTATTTGATGCTTAATACTCATTGAATTCAATTAATGTATCAATATGGCAGGAGGAATAATCTCTGTAAAATAAATTCAATCTTTGCTCTGGGCAGTAAAACAAATTTACTTCTAAGTACAGTTGTTAATTAACCTTTCTATAATAATTTACATAAACAAAAATATCTAAAACTATGTCTTAAGTACATGTAACATTTTCAGGTAGATAGAATGTGCTTCCATATAAATGAATACAAAATGCTTTTCCTAGATTGACACCATTCTTTTTCATTTATGCCCAGTACAGTTATTTTTACTGCTGTTTTTATTCATTTCTTCACCATGATGTAGAGTGTAGGGTTCTCAGTTCAAAGTTATAGATAGATATGATATGATAGATATGTATATTTACATTACATATCACATCATATAAATGTCATGTTAATTATCATTTCCTTGTCTTTCAACAAATGTTTACCAAATACCTATAGCGTGCTTGGCCCTGGGGTTACAACAGCAAACACATGCATGCATAGACCCCTGCCCTCTGGATTCATTTCTTTTAAGGCAAATAGATTCTCCTAAGAGAGGTCTTAACAGTTGTACATGCATGAACCCATGAGTATCATCATCACAAACAATGCAAAAATTTAGGATAAAGGTAGAGCTTCATATATGTGCTGATAACTATCATAATATCAGGGCTTAAGGGATATATCCAGCTAGCTAGATAATATAGACAGATGGATAAACTTCCGTATGCACACATATGCATTGCTTTCAAACATTAATGTCATACTTTACAAGATTCCACACTAATAATAAAATAAAAGTTGATAATTTTTAACATAATCCACTATTTTTTAAGGTATATCTTATATTTTCTTTGAATTTTAGCATAAGTGTTTTGGAGGTTGGGGTTAAGTTTTTGTTCTTTGAATACACTCCAACACCCATTGTAGTGTCTAACATGTGGTAAAATTATAATAAATGTGGGTTGCTAGGGCCTTCCATGATGTCCAAGTTGTTTACTATCACTGTTCTAGAGTAGGATGATAGCTAACCTAGTATGGTCATATGGCTTTCCTTAGGTGCTTTTTTGATTACTGAAATTACTGCAAAATGAAGACTTGTCATATTCTATACATTAAACATGATGGAAAGCTTCTTTTCAGAGTCATATAGAGAACATGTTCTTATCTGTAAATGTAAGAAAAAAATGATATATTTCCTTTCTCAAAATAAATTGATCATGATTTCCTCCTAGTTTAACCCATAAATGTTTTATGACTTCCTCCTTTCTTAATGGCCAATATCTCAGTTCAGGCCCCTTATCACACAGGAACTGTGGGATTGGCCTCTCTAACATTCTATCTTCACATGTCCTTAACCAGCTAGGATAGTGGTCTCTGTGTCTTTTGCCTCCTTTATCAATCCACAAAAAGTAGGATTCTGAAACACGTATGTGATCATTTCACATTCACATTTCATTATTCAAGATCGTTTGGCGGACTCCTGTTACCCTCGAGGATGAACTCAAATGGTTTCAATATGCACAACCTTCTCCAGCTAACTGCTTTGTTTTCCCACTTCCCTCCACTGCCAGCTGAGTCCCACAAGGTCTACACCCTAGCCATTCCAGGCTATTAATACTTACATTTCTCTCAGTAATGCATGTTCCTCTGTGGTTTTCATAGTTTTATGCATGGCCTTTTCAGAATGATCTTCCTTACTTCAAATGAGGAAAAAAAAAAATTCCTCTTACTCTTCAAAACTAATTCACTATCACCACTACCATGAAATGTTCCAGCCAAGGCCTGTACCCCTGGGGCTAATAATACATTATATGTTAATAAAAATTTAAAAATTAATAAAAAAAAAACAAGTGGCCTTTGCATTTTGCTCATACTTCAATTTTAGCAGTTTGTAGTATTTTATATTATATATTATATCTTCTCCCATAGTCTCTGAGCTCCTTAAGACAGATAGCTTTCCTTATTCATAGGCCTAGAACCAAGCATGATGAATGCTTACTGAATGAATCAATGGACTAAATACAATGCTGTTATTAGGAAAAGGAAAACAGGAAGACCTAAAGTGAGGTGTTACTTTCCTAGCACTCTATTAAATGTAAAGATAAAAGTTACCTGCAGAAAGAAGAGCTATCACATATTTGTTTCTATCATATCTTATTTGTGGAGTCACTGTTTTCTTTATCAGATATGAAAAAGAATAAGTTTTCTTTAAAGTCATCTCTATATTTAACTAATGCTCATCAGCGAACCATGGTTTGGATTACTGGTCATTTCATCAAGTTTCAGCCAGTAATGGAGCATATTGTTGTTTTTGTTGTTTTAAAGATTTTATTTATTTATGACAGAGAGATCACAAGTAGGCAGAGAGGCAGACAGAGAGAGGTCGGGGGGAAGCAGGCTCCCTGCTGGGCAGAGAGCCCAATGCAGGGTTTGATCCCAGGACCCTGAGATCATGACCTGAGCCAAAGGCAGAAACTTTAACCCACTGGGCCACCCCGGTGCCCTAAGCATATTGTTTTTTAAAGCCCTGTTTTTATTGTGTCTCTAACAGTCTTCTCTGCATTTATTCTCTTTACCTGGATTGGATCTTTGCCATCCATGTTGGATAGCAATATTATGAAACAAAAGAACACATTTTCTTTGCAGAAATTTTAAGGGATGAAGATCTAAACAACAAATGTAGTGCAAAAAGAGCAGTGATATCACCAAAGGGGCTCACAACATCTCTCCTGTGAGGAACTACAAAGTGTACAGGGGTGTGAAATCATCTTTACTACCAGTGTCAAATATGTACATTCAACTTTCTTAAAAGAGGTGAGGGGCTACTTTTCTTTCATTTTTTCATTCATTTTTGTTTTGCTCACATAATTCACCTGAGTACTCTCTGTTATAATTAGAGAAGGGCTCTATCTTTTGGTCCACTATGGATTCTCAAAGATGAGGGTAAATCTTACCAAAGATAGGTGGGACACAGTAGGTAAGCTAATGGGAAAGATCTTGTGCTTTTGTCATTTGTCTCAAAGGGATTCCTTTCCAAATCTGTCAAAACAATAATAACTCTTGTTATCTTTTTCTGTCACTGTAGATGTTTCTGGTGCGTGTGTGCACGTGCACGTGTGTTTTAAAGCAACACACTACATTGCAAAAATTCTGCTAATGAGAACCAGGACTTGAACCCTGGCTGTCCAATGCACTCTGATCTGAAGCACTGACATTATAATGCTGGCTTTGGAGATATGCAAAGAAACTCACTAAGTTAAATAAGGAATACCAAGTAATACCCAGTTCCCTTGGGGTCATTGTGGGACAAGGCAATCTTAAAAGAGGGCACTTTTAATTCTTGGTTAGAGGCCACAGTGAAATAAGTACAAGACATTACAGACACCAAAGTCTTATAATTACTATGTCCCTGGATAATTACTCCAGGGTTAGAGAAAGTTTAAAAGCTTTACACACTGAAGAGTGTAAGAAAGGAACACACTTTATCATTGCAAATTTGACCAAATGCACCAGTGATTAATTGCTGCTCTAGTTAACATATCCTATATATCCTTCTCAAATTAGTATGGTTAGAAATATCACCAATCTTTTTTCCCCACTCTCAGAGTTTTGGCTTGTCGGCTATACATAAAAAAGATTTTTATAATTCATCATATCCCTCCCAGTCTTCAAAGGCAGACTGTTACTGTATCTTTTCTTTCTTTTAAAACAGGACAGGGTTAAAACCCTCAACTTGAAAGACATGTAGAAAGTTTGGCTTAGATACAGGGATTTCAAAGACCAGAGCCAAAGTTAGTATGTTTGTGCCAAGAAGAAGGATGGAAGGAGCATATGACTGGACCCATCTGTAGCAAATTGCCTTTGATGATGCAACAAAAAATAATTAAAACACAACAAAGAGCAGCGAATGATCCCAGTAGTGAACAAAATCCTTTGGAAGGCTGATAAAAATGCTGGTGCAGAAAAACAGCCTTTCTTCCAGGAAGAGATTTTGAGAAGGGAAATCCATTTCTTGAACCTTTAAAGAAGTCTTACTGTTTCTATGTGGGCTCTGCCCCATTTACATTCTTTTCTAACCTCATGTTAGAAATTGACTCTGAAGCCCTGAGATGGAATGCCACTATGCAATATCTTTGCAATTTTATGATCAATAAAATACCCTTATGCCAGAACATAGTAATCAATGCATGAGAAATGAATTTCAAACAAAGTAATAAAAGTATTAGCAAGATAAATATCTTTTAGATATTAAAAATGTCATATATGGAAAATACACATAGCAACATGTAGACTACAACAGGAAGACCTATGATATTTGGAGAAATCATGAATTAAAACCTGAAGGCTTATGAGATAACACGTTAGAATTTAAAAATGATGAAAATAATTATTGCCCCATGATATTTGTGCATAGAGTGGTAATTGCTTTCTGGCTCCAAAGATACAGATTTAGACCAACAAATTTAACAAATGAGAATTGCATTTTTATACCTAATGCTAAGATGTAGAAAACTCTGGATCTATGGTTTATGGAAACAATGTAGAGTAATTACTATATCCTATAATCTCCTAAGCCAGATTTCACTTCCTGTCTAGAATTCTTTCCTAAAGTTTATTTGTCTGGGTTTTCATTGTCCCTCCAATGTGGGAAGTTTATGAAGCCTCACTAATTGGCCTGGAAATTTCTGTGAGAAATGCAAAGTGTGGAATAATGATACCATTCTCATGCTATCAAGTATACCCCCAAGAGAAGTAGTTTGGGTCTGCACTCTTCTCTCTGGTTCCACTTTAGGGCAATTCCATCATTAACCAGGCTCTTCCCTCACTTGTCATGATCATAACTAATCTTCTCCTAAGCAGTGAAGTCCCAAATGAGCTTCTCAAATCCTTGCAGCGCTCACTCTATATTCAGTGGCTGCTGGGTTATGCTGTCAGGTTGGAAGAGGCCCCTTAGGATGGAAAGAATGAGAGGATTCAGCCAGAAAATAATGTGCTCCTTCCAATTGAAGAAGTTTTGTGAAACCTAGTGGTTGCTATTTTGAGGTTCAGCTAAATCTGGCTTAGTAGATTTTATAAGGTGGTAATTGTTTGTATTGTTCCAACAAAGCATAGGTCTATATATTTTATAATCTTGCCATTCCGTGGTCAAATGCAATCCTACTTACTAAGTTTTACTCTAAATCTCTTTCGTTGGTGACAGAACTTTACTACAACTAACTCTATGAACAAATACCATAATAATTATTTCTACTATCTTTAAGGTAGTCTATATTAACTCAAATGACCGTGATTAAGGAATATTAGGCTTCAGAGTTAACATGAAACTAAAATGGCCAAAAGCAAACACCCTACAATGAAATACTCTATGCAAATGATGATATCAGGATTTAGACTAAATGCATTAAGTCACAAGTGTCCTGCTTGTACAAAATGTAGGACAGATGGCACTTTGAGTACCCACAGAAGAATACCAGAGTATTGAGAGACCCCAATGGCAGGTTGTCATCTGTATAAAGACATGAGACAACCAACTGACCCTACTGCCAAGAAGGAAGAGAAGAGAAATCAAATTGGGGCCATGGAAGGAAGGTTGTGCGTTCCTTCCGCACGTGATGCCCAGAACCCAACTATTGACAAAGCAGAAAGGAGACTTCTATCATCGGCAGCTGAATGTCACCCTGAAGCACTTGCTTCTGCTGTTTATGAAGGCCAGGACACAGCAGGGAATCTGATTTCAATCAGCATAAGGACAGCCATTCTACCAATGAACACAGTGTGACATAGGAGGAGGCTGACCAATATCCCAAGAACGAAAGGAGATGATTATGTCATGTGAATAATTTATGGGAAGCATTGATCTAATTAGGGATGACATGTAAAGATAAATGAAGCCAGTCTAAGAAGAGATTGATGTAACATGTGAAGTCTAAAATAGAGCAAAGAGGGAAAAAAAGCCATTTGTTTGGAATATATGCTTAATTAAATGAATTGAACTGGGAATATGGAAATCCAACTCATATTTCTGGAAGTAATTATTCCTTAAATCTTAACGTATTTCAGCTCAAGCAGTACAAAAGAGACATTACCGATTGTCCCTCACACAAACATTCATTACCCTGAGATCTGCCTCTTTACAGAGGCATTTCAAAAATCAAAGTTAATGTCATTATGAGTATATGATTAAAATATTATAGAAATTGATTTGTTGCCTTTATGAAATGAAAAATTCACTCTTACCTGCTTTTGTATTCAGAAACTCCCCCAGTTGTGTTTGGTGTTAAGTATTAACATTTGCCATAAAAATCGCAAGTTCATCCTCTCTAAGACTTGAAATGGCCGTTGTCCAAAAGCGATAAAAATCCGAGCTGAGTTTAGTTGACAGCAGATGCCAGCAACCAGATTAACATCAGATACCAGAAAATTTGGGGGCCGTAGGTGAAAATGGGTGGCTCTTTAAAACTGGATATGAAGAGATTCCAAGAGTGGGGGGAAGGGAAAGAAAAAGAAAAATGCAACAAAGGGGAAGAAGGTAGGGTTGGAACAAGAGAACCACTTTCCGAAAAGATACCGGTGGTTGACATGAATTACTTTTGGGTTTGTCTTTTTAAGTACTGTAGTTGTATATTTAATTAAATCATTAAAAGATGATTAGGGGCTGTGTCTTCTGTTTCTTCATCTGCCCGAGTGGTTTTCCAAGACAACAGTGATCTGCTCTAAGACAGATTTTTTTTTTCTTTTCTTTTTTTTTAAGATTTTATTTATTTGACAGAGGTCACAAGGAGGCAGAGAGGCAGGCAGAGAGAGAGGGGGAAGCAGGCTCCCCGCGGAGCAGAGAGCCCGATGTGGGGCTCGATCCCAGAACTCTGGGATCTTGACCAGAGCTGAAGGCAGAGGCTTAACCCACTGAGCCACCCAGGCGCCCCCTAAGACAGCTTTTCAATGTCAGTGTAAACTCCCAATCTTTTTATTGGCCCTTAAAAGAACAGCCTTAGCCTACATAATAGAATCTTCGCAGCTTATTTTGATTTTGCCTCAGTTTGGTCCTCTCTTCACCCATTATTCACAATCTCTTTTTTTTTTTTTTAAGATTTTATTTATTTATTTGATAGAGATCACAAGTAGACAGAGAGGCAGGCAGAGAGAGAGAGAGGGAAGCAGGCTTCCTGCTGAGCAGAGAGCCCAATGCGGGACTCGATCCCAGGACCCCGAGATCATGACCTGAGCCGAAGGCAGCGGCTTAACCCACTGAGCCACCCAGGCGCCCCCACAATCTCTCTTTTAAAGAGAATGGCTCTCGGGGGCAGGAGCGTGGAAAGTGTTCTGGTGGGTATACGTATGTGTGCGCATGCGCACATACACAGTCTGGCCGTAGAGGCACATACGCGGGTGTGTATACACATGGCATAGTAGCTATACATACACGTGTCTGTGTGTACAGGTATGTGTACACAGGCCCGCACATATATATGTTTTCACTGGATCCCCACGAATGTGCCATCAGAGGGAGGTTATGGCTGTTCTTACTGGGCTGTAGTGGACCGCAATCCTGGAGCAGAAGTGAAGGACCCGAGCCTCTTCTGTCTGTTGTATTAAAAGACCTGCATGCGTGCCCCCGATATGATTAGAGCTACAGAAGGAAGGAAGAGGGAAAAGATCTCCAGCGGACATTTGGCAGTACTTTGACAGGACGAATGTGCAGACCTCTGTGGTCCAGGGCATTGTGCGGGAGGATGATTGCAGGGTAACTGTTTTGTCCTTAGATTGTCCTTCCAGTGCGAGGTACCAGCTCGTTCCCGAGTCTCCCTCCCCTCCCCCAGGAATGCTAGGGCACTAATCTAGTCCTGGAGACTGAAGAGATCTATGTATCTCATATTTATGTATTTGTATTTGTTTTTCTCATTTTTATTTTTCTTCCTCTCTCTCCCAAAACATTCCACTAGAAAGAAAACCGGACGAGGGATGACCTTGTTTAAATGATTATTTATATTTTACAAATACTTTTTAAAAGATTTTATTTATTTATTTGACAGAGATCACAAGTAGGCAGAGAGGTGGGCAGAGAGAGAGTGGAAGCAGGTTCCCTATTGAGCAGAGAGCCCAACGTGGGGCTGGATCCCAGGACCCTGAGATCATGACCTGCGCGGAAGGCAGAGGTTTAACTCACTGAGCCACCCAGGTGCCCCTAGAAATACACTTTTAATATACTACTAATAATGTTCAATATTCATGCATGAGGATATTGGTAAAATATTTGTGTGTCCTACACGCCAGGCATTGTGTTAGCAGCTTTAAACGCTCAATCTCTAATTGTCACAAAACAGGGTAAATATGACAGTTTCCATTTTTTACATAAAGGGAGGTTCATGATGGTTAAAAACATGTCTAATTAGTAAAGAACTGGGTTATTTCTGTTACGCTCCACTGAGCTCAAAATAAATATACTTGAGTCAGATTTGAAAGTGGTGAGAGGTTGTAGTTTCTCTGTCACGACCATGTGGTTTAAGGGGTGGGAAATACTGAGAAAAAGCCACATTGCCCTCCCATACAAGTCTCATGGAAGACATCACTCATTGTTGTTTTTCTGCTAAGCCCACGGGCAGTTTTGGAATTTTCAGTCTTTGATAAATGAGAAGAAGCTTTGGCATCTCAAATTTATGGATAGAACTTTTTATCAATTTTATTCTTTTAATATATTCATGTAATGCTTTTCTAATCTTCCTTTTGTGTGTGTGTGTGTGTGTGTGTGTGTCTATTTGCAGCTTCCTTTCACTAATGAGTGTGGTCATGAGGAATTTCATGGCCGACATCTAGGTCAGTGTACTAGGATCTGCTTAATTTTTACCGAAGTTTTTTCTTAACTACCTTATTATCACTTAGTTTTATCTTGTTATACTCTAGCATCATCATTTCTAATCTCTGGAACAAAAACAGGAGTAAATAAGTGCAATAATTATTCCTTACATGTAGTGTTCTTGTCCCTAGTAAATTTCTTGCCTTTTATTGCAGAGTAATTAACCCACCACTAATGGGCATCCAGGTCTCAGTGATGTTGCCTAAGATTTTAAGGAATGCATATAGCTCTTTTATGCTATTAAACCTTAGTATGGCTCTCATATTTTTTGTGTGTTTGTGTATATGTATGTATGTATACATATATTCAATCATATAGATAGATAAAATTAAAGGCTAAACCAAATCACTTTCATGTATGGTTCTTATTCTAGCATTTCAGCAGTTAAAATGTCCAGATAATAAATTATAGAGTGAGCGTTGTTCAGTTTTTAAACAGAAATAATACATGAGGTTTAGCAGGGGCATAAACCATGTCTTATAGATGACCTCTTGTTAGCAGAGCCCTCCAGTTCCCGGTAGTAGGCAGCGGCACAGGCAGTAGAATCAGACAAATCTGAGTTCATTCTCTGCTCTGCCCTTAAATTGCTTGCTGTGTGTCCTCAGCTTCAAGTTTCCCAACTATTGAGATTCAGTGTTCTTATTTATAAAGTGAATTATTAATAGGTTATTTGAGGGTTGTTTTTAGCATTCTAAGACTGTATCTAAAACCCCAGAATAATTATAGGTATTACTATAATTACTATGTTAATACTATTATAATCTATATATAGTATATACGTATAAGAAAGGAAATAAAAGGTTCAATTATCTTCTGTATAGGAGATATTTTATATGGCATCTTTGATAGAGGAACAAAGAAATAAGACATGGGATTTCCCATGAAGGAATTCATCCCAATAAGATACACACACACACACACACACACACACTAAATATAACTACACATATAGATATACAAGCAGACCAAATATCAAATCACGTGCAATAATTTCCTGAACTAGAAGCATCAGGAGTTGTAAATGCTTGACAATTCTTTCTCACCACTTGTCCAGAATCTCTGACCATTGTCAGCTGTTCTAAGTCAACGTCCCCACCTTGTGGACAGAATAAAGAGTCTGACCCCACATCACTTTCCCTTTCTGCCTTCTTGTCTTCTTGGTGTGGGGAGAGAGGCTTTGGTAATCTGGACACGAGTAGATGGTCTCTAAAAGATTTAGCTGGCATTCACTGCAGGCTCCATATTTGGTGATTTTCATCAAAGGTATTCCTTCTTCATAAAATACAGGTATATGTTTATCTCCTTCCTCTTTTCTCTTCTCTTCAAACTTCATAGCCAGTCAGCTGCTCAAAATGATTTATTTACCTGAAATTGCTCTTATTAACTCTGAAATTCTAATCTCTGATTACTACCTTCTATCATTTTATTCCTCAAAGTACTAAACATTGTTTTCTATCTCATGGTAAGCCCAAGATCTCCTTATTCTCCTAATCTCTGCCTCTTCTCGATCATGCCCACCACACCCATCCCCATCCTCAGAGGATTGTTTCCCATGTGCTAGGTGATCTTCAGTAGCCTTTATATATATTATCTCTTTTAATCATTTCAGTCTTATGTGTTGGATGCTATAGGTCCACACTTCCCTGTCCAATTTTAAATTCAAAAATCTAAAACACTCTGAAAATAAAAAACCAATATTTTTTACTCATTTGACATCAAGACCTGACAAAAACTAGAAGAGGCTATTGCTAGTCTTGATTGATTCCACTGAACAAAAAATAGTCATGTTTTACTTCGGAAGTATTCATATATCTTATTGTGGAATCGATAGTACAAACTTGCTGGATATACACCTAAAATAGGGTAGGTGTACTGTAATTTCTTCCTAAAGTCTGAAAAATTCTGAATTAAAGAGCACATTTATCACAAAGGGTTGAAATCACAAACTGAATGAGTATTGCTGTCATTGTCACTTACTTCACAGCTAAGGAAGGAGAGGTCAAAGTGAACGGGGCCACCTGCCCAAAGTCACACACTAGTAAGTGATGTAATTAAAATCCCAAAGTCGATCTGTATCCAGAACCTGATCTTTAAGCATGCATTTCTTCTGATAAATGCTCTAGCCCTAAATTTTCTGAACTCTGTCCTATATATTTTCCCTTCATATTTTCAACAGTCTTTGTATGATTTCTAATTCCTAGTTTCAGGCTACCACGGAAGCAGTCTCGCTAAGTTGCTCCATTACTTATCAGCTACCAGTGGCTTCTGATTGGTTATAGGACTGATTGTTAAATTCTCACAATGGCATTAAAGACACTTTCCATAACATGACCCTGGTCTGTATGTCTGTATGTCTAATCTTGACTCTTCAGTTTTTAACATACTTTTGAAATTCTAATTGCATCAAACAATTCAGGGCCCCAAATATTCAAACACTTCTGTATGCCAGCACCTTTAATCGTGTGGTACTCTTTGCTTGGAATGTTCCCATTATAGCTGATGTACTTGGTGGTCTCTTGCTGAGTTTTCAAGGCCCAATTCAAATGCTACACCCTTTAATGTATCTTGTTAATTTCACGTAGACCCTTCATCTCACTGCAACCGCCACCAAAGCACTATGCCATGTTCCATGATATAATGGAATTTGCTCACACTCGAATGCGATATATATGGTGTTTTTCTTCCCTTCGGTTTGTGAGCCATTTAAATAATAACTTATTTTTCTTCTCAACACTCAGCTGAATTAATGGCATATAAAAGAAACCTAATAATAATTGATTGAAATTAAAATACAGCATTCATGTGAATCATATCTATTCGGATTTCATTACTTTCCTCACATGCATCAGGGAATATTAAAATGTAGTTAGCAATTTAAACATGCCTCCTTTGAGCTTATGCAAAAAGAAACTTGAAGTTTTATTTCTATCATTATAACATTTTATCAGCAAATGGAAGAATGCCTGACTTAGAGTCAATGCTCAATATATGGGTTAAACAAGTAGAAAAATGATCAATTCATTTTATGAAGTTGGCATTTTAATCTTTAATTAATAAACCATTATTTATCTTATTTAATTCCTATCCTTTGTGAATTAATGGCTAGTCTTATCTCTTTTGTTATTGACTTAATTCTTATACTTGTATGGTCTTTCATCTTTGTTTTCATATCTTAGGTTTGTCATCCTTTTTCAATGTATCTTTTTATTTCATTATTCTACTCTGAGAATAGAAGTTTGGATATTTTTGACTTGTCTGTTAAATACCAAACGTTATTCCTATTTTGGGGAATCCAGTGATTTTTTCAAGCAAGAAAATTCACCCATTCTTTATATATACATAATATATACTTTCCTGAGTAGTAGCCCCTTTGTACATTGAATTTTGTGTTTATTACATAGTATTGATACTTAGAGGAATTTGAATTGCAAATATGACTTTTAACACTCTACTGAAAGATTTTTTTTTTAATTTTATTTTTTATAAACATATATTTTTACCCCAGGGGTACAGGTCTGTGAATTGCCAGGTTTACACACTTCACAGCACTCACCATAGCACATACCCTCCCCAATGTCCATAACCCCACCCCCCTCCCAACCCCCCTCCCCCCATCAACCCTCAGTTTGTGAGATTGAGATCACTTATGGTTTGTCTCCCTCCCAATCCCACTGAAAGATTTTTTTTTTTAAGATTTTATTTATTCATTTGACAGACAGAGATCACAAGTAGGTAGAGAGGCAGGCAGAGAGAGAGAGAGGAGGAAGCAGGCTCCCTGCTGAGCAGAGAGCCCAATGAGGGGCTCGATCCCAGAACCCTGGGACCACTACCTGAGCCGAAGGCAGAGGCCTCAACCCACTGAGCCACCCAGGCGCCCCCACCACCGAAAGATTTTTATTCACATTTTACAAACAATGTATATTGGTGTCCCTTTGTGAAGAAGAATTTGTACAAGGATCTCAGCTTGAAGTTTGCTATTCATTTGTACACATTTGCTGTTGTACGCACATTTATCTGTTTTATTTTCTCTGCCATTATTCCCCACCCCTCAAGGAAGACAGCAAACTGAGTTACGTCCAATAATTTTGTCATAAAATGTTGCTCTTCTGTTTGCATTGAATCATTATCAACTCTCATGAACAGTAGTGTGCCGAGGGACAGATACAATCATTCATGACTGACATTTTGTTCCAGACCTTGCTGTCTCCTTATATTATTCTTCCTGTCAGATGCTTCCTAAGGACTCCTCATTTTTATTTTTTCCCATTGTTCTTCTGTGCTCAACCATAGGAATGTTTTTCTCCTTCAGGAACCAAATGTAGTGTGAAAGACAATAGAAACCAGCCATCAACCACTAAGTAGGAAATCACCTTGAATATCATAGATTGGGGATTTTAATTGGGTTCGTGAGCTATTTCTATAAAGAGTATAATAAAGACCTTGCAAGAATCATTCTGAGTCTAACTTTTCCACCTCTATGGCCTGTTCCTTATTATGGATAATTCTTTCACTCCTTTTTCTATCACCTGAGATTTAGAACAATTGTAGGAAAATTATCTCTATGAATATAGTAACACACTCTTTAGAGAACATATCTTTTGGTGGGTTTTTAAAAGTTTATGACAATTAAGTTATACAACTTAAACCTATTGAAATTACGGGCACCTAGGTGGCTCAGTGGGTTAAGCCTCTGCCTTTGGCCCGGGTTGTGATCTCAGGGTCCTGGGATCGAGCCCCGCATTGGGCTCTCTGCTTGATGGGGAACCTGCTTCCCCCTTTCTCTCTGCCTGCTTCTCTGCCTACTTGTGATCTCTGTCAAATAAGTAAATAAAATCTTTAAAAAATTTTAAAAATAAATTAAACCTATTAAAATAATTTTTTACCTGTATCAGAGAAAGAATCTGAAATCAAATAGAAGTTTTAAAGGAAGCTTTGAGGTAATTTTCAGCTATACTAGTAATTTCATGCAACATCTTAATTCACAAGTTGAAATTAAATATCCATTCATTTATTAAACAAATGCTTTTGTAGGACCTGCACTATGTCAAGCTCTGTTTTAGGCTTGGCGCTCCAGAGGCGAAAAAGATGGGAGAAAGCTCTCATCCTCATGGACCTTAAACTGTAGTGGGAAAGACAGACAATGAACAAATATTGAAGTAATTGAAACATAAAATGATATTGAAAAGTGAGAAGTGAAAGGTACTATCAGCAACAGAGTAGGAGTGAGGATAGAACCCACCCTCAAGGTTCTGCCCACTTCTCTAAGGTGATACTGGAAGAAAAAAAATCCTATCACTAAATACTGCATTTCTGTAATTCCAGTAATCGCATTCCTGCTACAGTTTTCTCTTCCTCTCCCAAACTCCAAATATGCTAGAGCCTTGTCAACAGTTTGAAAAGGAAATTGAAATATTTTAGATGCTTTACAATAAAAATGTTTTCAGGTGATCTATACATTGCATACTCATTTAGTATCAGTTACGCAGGGTGCTTTTGTTTCTTTTCACAGAAACATGTCTATGTAGAAATATGCAGTCCATTTCCAGTTGTCTATTAATCGCTTACTGTATGCAAGGCACCACGTGAGGTGCCGTTTCTCAGATCACGCCCAGCGCTGCCTTCCGTGGATCGAAGAGGACAGGCAGATATGTACCTGGTCATCACACTCGTGAAGACTTTATGTAATTACAGGAGTGGCGAGTACTGTGACGGGGAAGCACACAGTCGTCTCAGAGTCTCTGGCAGGGAGGTACGATCGAGTTGAGGAGATCAACGAGAGCTGCGCAAGGAGGTGGTGGTTCCACTGAAACATGAGTAGGAATTAACTAGATGAAAGGAGGAAAGAAAAAGATTTCATAGGAATGTACAGAGAAGGGAAGGAGCCTGGGCCATTGGAGGACTGCCAGAGAGTGAGTGCAGTTGAGGCAGGAGGAGGAAAGAGGGAAGCCTGGTGAAATGAGGTCGGCCTGGGGGTGGTGTGAGCCACTTCAATGTTGAGACTGCAGGTGTCTGCTCATCGAGCAGTAAGTAGCAGCCTTCTGGTGTCATGATGTCAACGTTGATTTTATGAAATCACTTGATAGGGCCAAATTTTATTTAATAGCACGTCAGTCATACTGCTTATGGCACATGGACCCTGCTTACTCATGATTTACTCTACCACCAAGAGAGATGGGTCCATGCAACAGTTACTCTATGAGGTGGTGCACCCACACCTCATGCTTTCCTGGTTAAAGGATATCTTAATGCCATATTCAGTGGATGGTAAAATAGTCCTGGGTCAATATATTGGGACACTCTTTTTTTTTTTTTTTCCATTTTTTTTTTAAATTTTATTTTTTTTTATAAACATATATTTTTATCCCCAGGGGTACAGGTCTGCGAATCGCCAGGTTTACACACTTCACAGCACTCACCATAGCACATACCCTCCCCAATATCCATAACCCCACCCCCCCTCTCCCAACCCCCCTCCCCCCATCAACCCTCAGTTTGTTTTGTGAGATTAAGAGTCACTTATGGTTTGTCTCCCTCCCAATCCCATCTTGTTTCATTTACTCTTCTCCTACCCCCTTAACCCCCCATGTTGCATCTCCTCTCCCTCATATCAGGGAGATCATATGATAGTTGTCTTTCTCTGATTGACTTATTTCACTAAGCATGATACCCTCTAGTTCCATCCACGTCGTCGCAAATGGCAAGATTTCATTTCTTTTGATGGCTGCATAGTATTCCATTGTGTATATATACCACATCTTCTTTATCCATTCGTCTGTAGATGGACATCTAGGTTCTTTCCATAGTTTGGCTATTGTAGACATTGCTGCTATAAACATTCGGGTGCACGTGCCCCTTCGGATCACTACGTTTGTATCTTTAGGGTAAATACCCAGCAGTGCAATTGCAGGGTCATAGGGTAGCTCTATTTTCAACATTTTGAGGAACCTCCATGCTGTTTTCCAGAGTGGTTGCACCAGCTTGCATTCCCACCAACAGTGTAGGAGGGTTCCCCTTTCTCCGCATCCTCGCCAGCATCTGTCACTTCCTGACTTGTTCATTTTAGCCATTCTGACTGGTGTGAGGTGATAGCTCATGGTGGTTTTGATTTGTATTTCCCTGATGCCGAGTGATATGGAGCACTTTTTCATGTGTCTGTTGGCCATCTGGATGTCTTCTTTGCAGAAATGTCTGTTCATGTCCTCTGCCCATTTCTTGATTGGATTATTTGTTCTTTGGGTGTTGGGTTTGCTAAGTTCTTTATAGATTTTGGACACTAGCCCTTTATCTGATATGTCATTTGCAAATATCTTCTCCCATTCTGTCAGTTGTCTTTTGGTTTTGTTCACTGTTTCCTTTGCTGTGCAAAAGCTTTTGATCTTGACAAAATCCCAATAGTTCATTTTTGCCCTTGCTTCCCTTGCCTTTGGTGATGTTCCTAGGAAGATGTTGCTGCGGCTGACGTCGAAGAGGTTCCTGCCTGTGTTCTCCTCAAGGATTTTGATGGATTCCTTTCTCACATTGAGATCCTTCATCCATTTTGAGTCTATTTTCGTGTGTGGTGTAAGGAAATGATCCAATTTCATTTTTCTGCATGTGGCTGTCCAATTTTCCCAACACCATTTATTGAAGAGGCTGTCTTTTTTCCATTGGACATTCTTTCCTGCTTTGTCAAAGATGAGTTGACCATAGAGTTGAGGGTCTATTTCTGGGCTCTCTGTTCTGTTCCATTGATCTATGTGTCTGTTTTTGTGCCAGTACCATGCTGTCTTGATGATGACAGCTTTGTAATAGACCTTGAAGTCCGGAATTGTGATGCCACCAACTTTGGCTTTCTTTTTCAATATTCCTTTGGCTATTCGAGGTCTTTTCTGGTTCCATATAAATTTTAGGATTATTTGTTCCATTTCTTTGAAAAAAATGGATGGTACTTTGATAGGAAGTGCATTAAATGTGTAGATTGCTTTAGGTAGCATAGACATTTTCACAATATTTATTCTTCCAATCCAGGAGCATGGAACATTTTTCCATTTCTTTGTGTCTTCCTCAGTTTCTTTCATGAGTACTTTATAGTTTTCTGAGTATAGATTCTTAGTCTCTTTGGTTAGGTTTATTCCTAGGTATCTTATAGTTTTGGGTGCAATTGTAAATGGGATGGACTCCTTAATTTCTCTTTCTTCTGTCTTGTTGTTGGTGTAGAGAAATGCAACTGATTTCTGTGCATTGATTTTATATCCTGACACTTTACTGAATTCCTGTACAAGTTCTAGCAGTTTTGGAGTGGAGTCTTTTGGGTTTTCCACATAGAGTATCATATCATCTGCGAAGAGTGATAGTTTGACTTCTTCTTTGCCGATTTGGATGCCTTTAATTTCCTTTTGTTGTCTGATTGCTGAGGCTAGGACTTCTAGTACTATGTTGAATAGCAGTGGTGATAACGGACATCCCTGCCGTGTTCCTGACCTTAGCGGAAAAGCTTTCAGTTTTTCTCCATTGAGAATGATATTTGCGGTGGGTTTTTCATAGATGGCTTTGATAATATTGAGGTATGTGCCGTCTATCCCTACACTTTGAAGAGTTTTGATCAGGAAGGGATGCTGTACTTTGTCAAATGCTTTTTCAGCATCTATGGAGAGTATCATATGGTTCTTGTTCTTTCTTTTATTAATGTGTTGTATCACATTGATTGATTTGCGGATGTTGAACCAGCCTTGCAGCCCTGGAATAAATCCCACTTGGTCGTGGTGAATAATCCTTTTAATGTACTGTTGAATCCTATTGGCTAGTATTTTGGCGAGAATTTTTGCATCTGTGTTCATCAAGGATATTGGTCTGTAGTTCTCTTTTTTGTTGGGATCCTTGTCTGGTTTTGGGATCAAGGTGATGCTGGCCTCATAAAATGAGTTTGGAAGTTTTCCTTCCATTTCTATTTTTTGGAACAGTTTCAGGAGAATAGGAATTAGTTCTTCTTTAAATGTTTGGTAGAATTCCCCCGGGAAACCGTCTGGCCCTGGGCTTTTGTTTGGAGATTTTTGATGACTGTTTCAATCTCCTTACTGGTTATGGGTCTGTTCAGGCTTTCCATTTCTTCCTGGTTCATTTGTGGTAGTTTATATGTCTCTAGGAATGCATCCATTTCTTCCAGATTGTCAAATTTGTTGGCGTAGAGTTGCTCATAGTATGTTCTTATAATTGTCTCTATTTCTTTGGTGTTCGTTGTGATCTCTCCTCTTTCATTCATGATTTTATTTATTTGGGTCCTCTCTCTTTTCTTTTTAATAAGTCTGGCCAGGGGTTTATCAATCTTATTAATTCTTTCAAAGAACCAGCTCCTAGTTTTGTTGATTTGTTCTATTGTTTTTTTGGTTTATTTCATTGATTTCTGCTCTGATCTTTATGATTTCTCTTCTCCTGCTGGGTTTAGGGTTTCTTTCTTGTTCTTTCTCCAGCTCCTTTAGGTGTAGGGTTAGGTTGTGTACCTGAGACCTTTCTTGTTTCTTGAGAAAGGCTTGTACCGCTATATATTTTCCTCTCAGGACTGCCTTTGTTGTGTCCCACAGATTCTGAACCGTTGTGTTTTCATTATCATTTGTTTCCATGAATTTTTTCAATTCTTCTATAATTTCCTGGTTGACCCATTCATTCTTTAGAAGGATGCTGTTTAGTCTCCATGCATTTGGGTTCTTTCCAAATTTCCTCTTGTGATTGAGTTCTAGCTTTAGAGCATTGTGGTCTGAGAATATGCAGGGAATGATCCCAATCTTTTGATACCGGTTGAGACTTGATTTAGGACCTAGAATGTGATCTATTCTGGAGAATGTTCCATGTGCACTAGAGAAGAATGTGTATTCTGTTGCTTTGGGA
This sequence comes from Lutra lutra, assembly GCF_902655055.1. Taxonomy (NCBI): domain Eukaryota; kingdom Metazoa; phylum Chordata; class Mammalia; order Carnivora; family Mustelidae; genus Lutra; species Lutra lutra. Next base: position 20,428,010 of record NC_062285.1, on the reverse strand, counting down.
TGAAATGTTCTGAATATATCTGTGATGTCCATCTGGTCCAGTGTGTCATTTAAGGCCTTTATTTCCCTGTTGATCTTTTGCTTGGATGATCTGTCCATTTCAGTGAGGGGGGTGTTAAAATCCCCTACTATTATTGTATTCTTGTCGATGTGTTTCTTTGATTTTGTTATTAATTGGTTTATATAGTTGGTGCTCCCACGTTAGGGGCATAGATATTTAAAATTGTTAGATCTTCTTGTTGGACAGTTCCTTTGAGTATGATATAGTGTCCTTCCTCATCTCTTATTATAGTCTTTGGCTTAAAATCTAATTGATCTGCTATAAGGATTGCCACTCCTGCTTTCTTCTGATGTCCATTAGCATGGTAAATTCTTTTCCACCCCCTCACTTTAAACCTGGAGGTGTCTTCGGGTTTAAGATGAGTTTCTTGTAGGCAACATATAGATGGGTTTTGTTTTTTTATCCATTCTGATACCCTGTGTCTTTTGATTGGGGGCATTTAGCCCATTTACATTCAGTGTAACTATTGAGAGATATGAATTTAGTGTCATTGTATTGCCTGTAAGGTGACTGTTACTGTAGATTGTCTCTGTTCCTTTCTGGTCTGTTCCTTTTAGGCTCTCTCTTTGCTTAGAGGACCCCTTTCAATATTTCCTGAAGGGCTGGTTTGGTATTTACAAATTCTTTCAGTTTTTGTTTGTCTTGGAAGCTTTTTATCTCTCCTTCTATTTTCAATGATAGCCTAGCTGGATATAGTATTCTTGGCTGCATGTTTTTCTCGTTTAGTGCTCTGAATATATCATGCCAGTTCTTTCTGGCCTGCCAGGTCTCTGTGGATAAGTCTGCTGCCAATCTAATATTTTTACCATTGTATGTTACAGACTTCTTGTCCTGGGCTGCTTTCAGGATTTTCTCTTTGTCATTAAGACTTGTAAATTGTACTATTAGATGTCGGGGTGTGGACCTATTCTTGTTGATTTTGAGGGGGGGTTCCCTGCACCTCCTGGATTTTGATGCTAATTTCCCTAATATGGAAAAGGGAATTTCTCTACAGTAATTCTCTCCAATAGACCTACTGCCCCCCTCTCTCTTTCTTCTTCTTCTGAAATCCCAATTATTCTAATGTTGTTTCATCTTATGGTGTCACTTATCTCTTGAATTCTCCCCTCATGGTCCGGTAGTTGTCTCTCTTTTGCTCAACTTCTTTATTCTCCATCATTTCATCTCTATAGCACTAATTCTCTCTTCTCCCTCATTTATCCTAGCAGTAAGTGCCTCCATTTTTTATTGCACCTCATTAATAGCTTTTTAAAATTCAGGTTGGTTAGATTTTAGTTCTTTTATTTCTCCAGAAATGGCTTTTATTTCTCCAGGGAGGGTTTCTCTAATATCTTCCATGCCTTTTCTGAGCCCTCCAGCACCTTAAGAATCATCATTCTGAACCCTAGGTCTGAGTTACTACCAATGTTCTCATTGATTAGGTCCCTAGCCTTTCGGTTCTGCCTCTTGTTCTTGTGTGTGTATGTGGTGAGTTTTTCTGCCTTCTCATTTTATCCAGGTAAGAATATACAGACAAGAGAATAAAATACTGAAAGGGTGGCAAAGGCCCTAGAAATATGCATGCTAACCAAATCAGAAGAGACTTCAAACTGGGGAGAGAAGAACAGGGATAAAAAGAAATTTTTTTAAAAATTTAAAATAATTTATATATATATATATATTATTATTTTAATTTTGAAATTTTATTTTAAAATTTATATATATATAAAATTATATATATATATATATATATATATATATATATATATATACATATATATATGCACGTGCATATATATATTAGACTGGTGACTAGAACAGAGTCACCCACTTGATTTTGGGGATATTTTGGTCTCTTAGAAGAAAATACCTCCCAAAATTTTAAAGAAAGAAGAACATATATATACAAAAATAAGGGTAAACATGATGATGGGATGGAATATGACTGTAAAGATGAAAATTTTTTAAAAAATTCTAAAAAAGGAATTGATAAGTTGGTTTGGAAAGAAAGAAAAAGAAAGTGGTGAAAATTTGCTCAGTCTGGAGACCAGAACAAATCCCTGTGCTAGATTTAGGGTATATTTTGATCTATTAGAAAATGTTGTGTCCCAAAATTTTTTAGAAGAAATCTGATATGTATACAAAAAATAAAGTTAGATACAATGAAGGATAAAATATGACTATAATAATGAAGGTTTAAAAAGGTTTTTTTTAAGAAAGGTATTGTTAAGATAAACTAGTTAAAAATGTTAAAAGAGGGAAGAGGAAAAGTTAAAAAAATTAAAATAAGGTAAAAAGTAAAATTAAAAAAAAATTTAATTAATTTTGCAAGATTAAATAATCATGGGGAAAAAGCCATGAGTTCTATGCTTTGTTTTCCTCTCCTCTGGAATTCCACTGTTTGTGATCATTGAGCTTGGTCCTGGCTGGATGGTCTTGCTGATCTTCTGGGGAGGGGCCTGTGTAGTGATTCTCAAACTTCTTTGCCTGAAGTGGAATTACGCTGCCCTTGCCAGGGGCCGGGCTAAGTAATCTGCTCGAGTTTGCTCTTGGGAGCTTTTGTTCCCTGAAAGCTTTCCGTAGAGCTCTCGAGGATGGGAATGCAAATGGTGGCCTCCCAATCTCTGGCCCAGGGGAGCTGAGCGCTTGGGGGCCCAATCCTCAGTGCGCCCTCCCATCTCCCTTGTCTCTGGCTGTACTCCAAGCTCACCCGGCCTGTGACTAAGTGTTTCTATCTCTGGTGCATGGCCCCATTTGGAGTCTCCAACCCCAGCAGATTCCTGCCTCTCTGCTCTTCCAGTGGCTCTTCCTGGATCTCCCACTTTTGGGATCCCTGCTCAAAGAGCAGTGGCCTGATTGTGCCACGGATCACAGTTTAATGTAATCCTGAGGTGAGAGCTCACTCCTCAGCCCCGTCTCTGTAGTTGGCTTCCCCACTCTAATACCTATGAGCTCTGCTACACTCAGACACCCCTGATCTTTCTGTGACCCCACGGGACCTGAGACCACGCTCTCCCAGCGAGTGCTCCACCCCTGCTTAGCCTTCAGAGCGATGTCCCTCAGTGGAGCAGACTTTTAAAAGTTATGATTTTGTGCTCTGTTGTGCCACTGCTTGCCGGGAACCGGCCCTTCCCCCCACGGACTATCTTCCCATCACTTCGGATTCACTTCTCCATACATCCTACCTCTCAGAAAGTGGTTGATTTTCTGTTTCTAGAATTGTTGCTCTTCTTCTCTTCGATCTCCTGTTGGATTTGTATGTGTTCAGAATGGTTTGATAACTATCTAACTGAACTTCTGTGACCTGATGTCATCTCAGTCTGTTAACCCTCTGCCATCTTGACTCCGCACTTATTGTCATCTTTTAATAGTTATTTGGCCCCTGGGAGCCTAGTAACTTTGGCCTATGAACTTGTAGTATATTAATGTGAGTTGCTGTCTCTGGTGATTCAGGGAAAGGCAGAAGGCCAGCCCTTTGCCTGTCTCCCACTCACCACTGTAACACACAATGCCGTATATTTGGAAATAAATGTTATAATAAGTATGTAACTTATTTATTAAAGAGACAGGTTTTAGTAAGTGACATAAAGAGTCCTGAATAAGTAAAAAAATAAAAGATATCTCAGGGTAAAAATAATTAAACATTTAACGTTTCAGCTATTCATTAAATCATTCTAAAATTCATTTGGGAGACTGAATGTATGAGAAAACCTAAAGAACAACAACAAAAAATTGAGGATGAAAATGTGACCTGCTGAAATGCAACATTAAGACTTAATCAACTCCAGTATAGCAACTTTACTTCCCTTTATGTCTTTACTCTCTTGCACTTATAGTATTTATGCCTTAATTATTTGCTTTATATACATTGAAAACCATATAAGATGGTATTTTAATTTTTCTTCAACCATCAAAAATAAATTCAAGAACACAAGAAAAGTTTATTGTATTTACTCATATTTTAACTGTTTTTTAAATCCCTTCTTGATAATTATTCTAAGGTTTATTCTTTTATCCTCTCCTTTAATCTTGAAGAAACTCCATTAGCCATTCGTTTAAGTTATGTCTACTGGTGACAAACTCTCTTTGTTTTCCTTCATTTGAAAAAATCTCGGAAGAAGGGGTCCTAGGCTCTGCGCAGCCTTTGCTTTGGGGATGGAAGCAGAGTTTTAGTATTTCTTACATCTTTTCTTTTCATTACACAAAAGGGAAACACTGACTTAAAGTATGAGGGCAGGGTTCCCTGGGTGGCTCAATCCTTAAGCATCTGCCTTTGGATCAGATCATGATCCCAGCACCTGGGATCGAGCCCTACATCAAGCTCCATGCTCAGAGGGAAGCCTGCTTCTCCCTCTCCCACTCCCCCTGCTTGTATTCCCTCTCTGGCTTTCTCTTTCTCTGTCAAAAAAATAAAATATTTAAAAAAAAAAGTATGAGGGCAAGTACATTGCCAGAACAAATACACAATATATAAAATAAAGAGTCAAAAATGCATAATACATGGAAATCAGTTAAAAGTTAGGTAAATGGTTAAATTATAAGGAGAGAGTATTCCTTCAATTTCTATAATTTAATTATTATTGAACTAATGTCTATTTTTACTATTATTAGTGTGGCCATTCACTTTCATATGTTTATTACCTTGGGTCCTTGGGATAGTTCAACATCCATATGGATGAATGCAAGAGATATGTCCTCGGCCAGTGGCAGAGTCATGAGTTGAAATTAAGAAGTTTTTCCTTTTGTCAATTTAGAAAGAATAGAAAATCAGAATATTAAGTAAATAAAGCAACAGTGTATGTGGAACAAAAATTAGATTGACATATAACTACTTTTTGAAAAATTGTTCTGATGTATATTGACATATATAAGAATAATAAATATAATCTATATTTATGTAACTTTTCTAGTAATTTATTTTTATTACTTTCTCAGATTATTAACTCCACAGTGAGACACTCTCTCTCTTTCTCTCTTTTTTTTTTTTTTCACCTTTTTATTCCTGGTATCTAACATAGTACATGTGAACATCAAATGTTTGCAGAATATATGAATGAATGGGCAGATAAACCAATAAGCAAATAAATCTCCCATTTTACATTTGGATGCATAATTTTGGAAATTATGGGGATAAGATTTGATATATTTAAAGAGGAATGATAGTAAATATATTAGATATTCTAATGTCACCAGCCATTAGGTTGACCCATGGTTGGTTTTCAAAAGAATTCACCCTTGTTTTCTTTTCTTACTACATAAAATGATAATGGATATGTTATTCAAATCTCTTTTTCACCAGAAGGTCAGTTGTAAGATTGAAGAAATGGTTTTTATGTTATTGATTAAAGTAATCACACAACCTTCTGTGATGGTATTTGTTGAAAACCCACTGGGGGCTTGTCACAGTTAATGAGTGGTTCTAGAAACTTCAGAAGTAGATTAATAGAAAATATTAGCAAAGTGAGTTAAGTTTGTAAATTAAGACAGACTTTACCAATATCCATGCCTGTTATGTTGTTATGTGTCAGACAGGCCCCCTCTACTTTAATCTTTAATTTAAGTAATCATTCCTTTGATTTCACATCACTACAACGTCACTGATAGTCAACGATTAACCTTGAGAAAGGCTTCGCTTCTTTAGTCATCAGAAGGATATAAAATTCTATTAATTAGGTGTGAATTTCCCATCCCCTTCAAGACAAAAGTTACATGAGTCTCTGGGTGTAAAGACTTTTCTTTTTCTTATATTTTTTTGGGAAGACCATTGAGAAACCTATCTAGACACCATTAGTTGTTTTGCAAAGTTAAGTTTGTATTAACTAATATGAGGCTCCACTTTCTCTGTAATTCAGCCAAGGAAGAACTGTTTGATTGTGTCTCCCTCAGCACAACAAGGTGTCAGCCATATTTATCAACATTAGTACCCTAAAAGCTCAAACCTGTAGAAATGTAATTCCTTTGGATCCTTTTTCCAATATTTCTGTTTTTCTTCAGCTTATATTAAAAAAAAAATACCTGTAAATTATGTATTTCACAGTTGCATGCTATAAATCTATTGGAACAGCTTGCTTGATTTTATGGCTGCCATTCCCCTCAGTATTCCCCTCGATTCCACTGTTTGATTACAAGCTTCAGACACAAGGTTTTGTTGTTACTGTTGTTAATTTGTTATGAAAACAAAATAGTGGATCCTGAGATATTAGTTATTTGGGGCTAACCATAAACATAAGCATAGATGTGCATATATTTATAATAACATACATAATAAGTATATATATTTATAATGCTATCTATAGCAAATATATAGTTTATTTCTCTTTCTTTGCAATGTGTCCATCATCATTTATTTTATTATTATTATTTTTTAATCTTTATTTAAATCCAATTAACATATAATGTATTGGTTTCAGAGTTAGAGGTCAGTGATTCATCAATCGTCTCTAATACCCAACGCTCATTATTATATCATGTGCCCTCCTTAATGTCCATCACCCAGTTACCCCACCCCTCACCCCCTCCCCTACAGCAACCCTCAGTTTGTTTCCTATGCTTAAGAATCTCTTACCATTTATTTCCATCTATGTTTTCATCTTACTTTTTTCCCTCTCTTTCCCTATGATTCTCCATTTTGTTTCTTAAATTCCACATATCAGCAAGATCATATAATTGTCATTCTCTGATTAGCTACTTTCGCTTAGCATAATACCCTCTAGTTCCATCCAAGATTTAAATTATGTCTTCCTTGAATTTTGCTAGATCACAACAGAAAAACTCTGGCCTTAGGCTTTAAAAACGGAAAGATAAATAACTACCAATTCAACTACTTCAATGGTTATAAGATGATCCAGTTTTCTTCAACCTTCTTAGATCAATTAAGGGTAAACATTGTCCTAAACATTTTCAATTCCTAGGAATTTGTCCACTTTGTTTTTAAATTTAGTGGCATAAAGTTATCTGTAATTTTCTCATGTCTTTTTAATCTCTGCTCTGTCTGTACTTAGTCCTCTTTTTCACTCTTTGTTTGTGACCTTTCTCTTTTTGATACAAATCTTGCTGTGTACTTGATAATTTTATTAGTATTTCAAAGAGTCAACTTTAGACTTCTTGATTATCTTTATTGTATCTTTTTAAAATTTTATTAATTTCTCTCTTATCTTTATTATTTCCTTCCTTTAACTTTATTTATGTTTATTCTCCTGTGCTTTTTCTAATTTCTAAACTAACTTGATTAGGTTAATAAATTTTTTTTATTTTATTTTTTATAAACATATAATATATTTTTATCCCCAGGGGTACAGGTCTGTGAATCGCCAGGTTTACACACTTCACAGCACTCACCATAGCACATACCCTCCACAATGTCCATAATCCCACCCCCCCCAACCCCCTCCCCCCATCAACCGTCAGTTTGTTTTGTGAGATTAAGAGTCACTTACGGTTTGTCTCCCTCCCAATCCCATCTTGTTTCATTTACTCTTCTCCTACCCCCTTAACCCCCCATGTTGCATCTCCTCTCCCTCATATCAGGGAGATCATATGATAGTTGTCTTTCTCCAATTGACTTATTTCACTAAACATGATACCCTCTAGTTCCATCCACGTCGTCGCAAATGGCAAGATTTCATTTCTTTTGATGGCTGCATAGTATTCCATTGTGTATATATACCACATCTTCTTTATCCATTCGTCTGTAGATGGACATCTAGGTTCTTTCCATAGTTTGGCTATTGTAGACATTGCTGCTATAAACATTCGGGTGCATGTGCCCCTTCGGATCACTACGTTTGTATCTTTAGGGTAAATACCCAGCAGTGCAATTGCTGGGTAATAGGGTAGTTCTATTTTCAACATTTTGAGGAACCTCCATGCTGTTTTCCAGAGTGGTTGCACCAGCTTGCATTCCCACCAACAGTGTAGGAGGGTTCCCCTTTCTCCGCATCCTCGCCAGCATCTGTCATTTCCTGACTTGTTCATTTTAGCCATTCTGACTGGTGTGAGGTGATATCTCATGGTGGTTTTGATTTGTATTTCTCTGATGCCGAGTGATGTGGAGCACTTTTTCATGTGTCTGCTGGCCATCTGGATGTCTTCTTTGCAGAAATGTCTGTTCATGTCCTCTGCCCATTTCTTGATTGGATTATTTGTTCTTTGGGTGTTGAGTTTGCTAAGTTCTTTATAGATTTTGGACACTAGCCCTTTATCTGATATGTCATTTGCAAATATCTTCTCCCATTCTGTCAGTTGTCTTTTGGTTTTGTTCACTGTTTCCTTTGCTGTGCAAAAGTTTTTGATCTTGATAAAATCCCAATAGTCCATTTTTGCCCTTGCTTCCCTTGCCTTTGGTGATGTTCCTAGGAAGATGTTGCTGCGGCTGAGGTCGAAGAGGTTGCTGCCTGTGTTCTCCTCGAGGATTTTGATGGATTCCTTTCTCACATTGAGATCCTTCATCCATTTTGAGTCTATTTTCGTGTGTGGTGTAAGGAAATGATCCAATTTCATTTTTCTGCATGTGGCTGTCCAATTTTCCCAACACCATTTATTGAAGAGGCTGTCTTTTTTCCATTGGACATTCTTTCCTGCTTTGTCGAAGATGAGTTGACCATAGAGTTGAGGGTCTATTTCTGGGCTCTCTATTCTGTTCCATTGATCTATGTGTCTGTTTTTGTGCCAGTACCATGCTGTCTTGATGATGACAGCTTTGTAATAGACCTTGAAGTCCGGAATTGTGATGCCACCAACTTTGGCTTTCTTTTTCAATATTCCTTTGGCTATTCGAGGTCTTTTCTGGTTCCATATAAATTTTAGGATTATTTTTTCCATTTCTTTGAAAAAAAAAATGGATGGTACTTTGATAGGAATTGCATTAAATGTGTAGATTGCTTTAGGTAGCATAGACATTTTCACAATATTTATTCTTCCAATCCGGGAGCATGGAACATTTTTCCAATTTTTTGTGTCTTCCTCAATTTCTTTCATGAGTACTTTATAGTTTTCTGTGAATAGATTCTTAGTCTCTTTGGTTAGGTTTATTCCTAGGTATCTTATAGTTTTGGGTGCAATTGTAAATGGGATGGACTCCTTAATTTCTCTTTCTTCTGTCTTGTTGTTGGTGTAGAGAAATGCAAGTGATTTCTGTGCATTGATTTTATATCCTGACACTTTACTGAATTCCTGTACAAGTTCTAGCAGTTTTGGAGTGGAGTCTTTTGGGTTTTCCACATAAAGTGTCATATCATCTGCAAAGAGTGATAGTTTGACTTCTTCTTTGCCGATTTGGATGCCTTTAATTTCCTTTTATTGTCTGATTGCTGAGGCTAGGACTTCTAGTACTATGTTGAATAGCAGTGGTGATAACGGACATCCCTGCCGTGTTCCTGACCTTAGCGGAAAAGCTTTCAGTTTTTCTCCATTGAGAATGATATTTGCGGTGGGTTTTTCATTGATGGCTTTGATAATATTGAGGTATGTGCCCTCTATCCCTACATTTTGAAGAGTTTTGATCAGGAAGGGATGCTGTACTTTGTCAAATGCTTTTTCAGCATCTATGGAGAGTATCATATGGTTCTTGTTCTTTCTTTTATTAATGTGTTGTATCACATTGATTGATTTGCGGATGTTGAACCAGCCTTGCAGCCCTGGAATAAATCCCACTTGGTTGTGGTGAATAATCCTTTTAATGTACTGTTGAATCCTATTGGCTAGTATTTTGGCGAGAATTTTTGCATCTGTGTTCATCAAGGATATTGGTCTGTAGTTCTCTTTTTTGATGGGATCCTTGTCTGGTTTTGGGATCAAGGTGATGCTGGCCTCATAAAATGAGTTTGGAAGTTTTCCTTCCATTTCTATTTTTTGGAACAGTTTCAGGAGAATAGGAATTAGTTCTTCTTTAAATGTTTGGTAGAATTCCCCCGGAAGCCATCTAGCCCTGGGCTTTTGTTTGTTTGGAGATTTTTGATGACTGTTTCAATCTCCTTACTGGTTATGGGTCTGTTCAGGCTTTCCATTTCTTCCTGGTTCATTTGTGGTAGTTTATATGTCTCTAGGAATGCATCCATTTCTTCCAGATTGTCAAATTTGTTGGCGTAGAGTTGCTCATAGTATGTTCTTATAATTGTCTCTATTTCTTTGGTGTTTGTTGTGATCTCTCCTCTTTCATTCATGATTTTATTTATTTGGGTCCTCTCTCTTTTCTTTTTGATAAGTCTGGCCAGGGGTTTATCAATCTTATGAATTCTTTCAAAGAACCAGCTCCTAGTTCGTTGATTTGTTCTATTGTTTTTTTTGGTTTCTATTTCATTGATTTCTGCTCTGATCTTTATGATTTCTCTTCTCCTGCTGGGTTTAGGGTTTCTTTCTTGTTCTTTCTCCAGCTCCTTTAGGTGTAGGGTTAGGTTGTGTACCTGAGACCTTTCTTGTTTCTTGAGAAAGGCTTGTACCGCTATATATTTTCCTCTCAGGACTGCCTTTGTTGTGTCCCACAGATTCTGAACCGTTGTGTTTTCATTATCATTTGTTTCCATGAATTTTTTCAATTCTTCTATAATTTCCTGGTTGACCCATTCATTCTTTAGAAGGATGCTGTTTAGTCTCCATGCATTTGGGTTCTTTCCAAATTTCCTCTTGTGATTGAGTTCTAGCTTTAGAGCATTGTGGTCTGAGAATATGCAGGGAATGATCCCAATCTTATGATACCGGTTGAGACTTGATTTAGGACCAAGAATGTGATCTATTCTGGAGAATGTTCCATGTGCACTAGAGAAGAATGTGTATTCTGTTGCTTTGGGATGAAATGTTCTGAATATATCTGTGATGTCCATCTGGTCCAGTGTGTCATTTAAGGCCTTGATTTCCTTGTTGATCTTTTGCTTGGATGATCTGTCCATTTCAGTGAGGGGAGTGTTAAAATCCCCTACTATTATTGGATTCTTGTCGATGTGTTTCTTTGATTTTGTTATTAATTGGTTTATATAGTTGGCTGCTCCCACGTTAGGGGCATAGATATTTAAAATTGTTAGATCTTCTTGTTGGACAGTTCCTTTGAGTATGATATAGTGTCCTTCCTCATCTCTTATTGTAGTCTTTGGCTTAAAATCTAATTGATCTGATATAAGGATTGCCACTCCTGCTTTCTTCTGATGTCCATTAGCATGGTAAATTCTTTTCCACCCCCTCACTTTAAACCTGGAGGTGTCTTCGGATTTAAGATGAGTTTCTTGTAGGCAACATATAGATGGGTTTTGTTTTTTTATCCATTCTGATACCCTGTGTCTTTTGATTGGGGCATTTAGCCCATTAACATTCAGGGTAAGTATTGAGAGATATGAATTTAGTGCCATTGTATTGCCTGTAAGGTGACTGTTATTGTATATTGTCTCTGTTTCTTTCTGATCTACTTCTTTTAGGGTCTCTCTCTGCTTAGAGGACCCCTTTCAATATTTCCTGTAGAGCTGGTTTGGTATTTGCGAATTCTTTCAGTTTTTGTTTGTCCTGGAAGCTTTTAATCTCTCCTACTATTTTCAATGATAGCCTAGCTGGATATAGTATTCTTGGCTGCATGTTTTTCTCGTTTAGTACTCTGAATATATCATGCCAGCTCTTTCTGGCCTGCCAGGTCTCTGTGGATAAGTCTGCTGCCAATCTAATATTTTTACCATTGTACGTTACAGACTTCTTTTCCCGGGCTGCTTTCAGGATCTTTCCTTTGTCACTAAGACTTGTCAATTTTACTATTAGGTGTCGGGGTGTGGACCTATTCTTATTGATTTTGAGGGGGGTTCTCTCAACCTCCTGGATTTTGATGCTTGTTCCCTTTGCCATATTGGGGAAATTCTCTCCAATAATTCTCTCCAATATACCTTCTGCTCCCCTCTCTGTTTCCTCTTCTTCTGGAATCCCAATTATTCTAATGTTGTTTCGTCTTATGGTGTCACTTATCTTTTGAATTCTCCCCTCGTGATCCAGTAGCTGTTTGTCCCCCTTTTGCTCAGCTTCTTTATTCTCTGTCATTTGGTCTTCTATATCGCTAATTCTTTCTTCTGCCTCATTTATCCTAATCGTCAGAGCCTCCATTTTTGTTTGCACCTCATTAATAGCTTTTTTGATTTCAACTTGGTTAGATTTTAGTTCTTTTATTTCTCCAGAAAGGGCTTTTATGTCTCCCAAGAGGGTTTCTCTAATATCTTCCATGCCTTTTTCGAGCCCGGCTAGAACCTTGAGAATCGTCATTCTGAACTCTAGATCTGACATATTACCAATGTCTGTATTGATTAGGTCCCTAGCCTTTGGTACTGCCTCTTGTTCTTTTTTTTTTTTTTTTTTTTTTTGTGGTGAATTTTCCGCCTTGTCATTTTTTCCAGATAAGAGTTTATGAAGGAGCAAGTAAAATACTAAAAGGGTGGCAACAACCCCAGGAAAATATGCTTTAGCCAAATCAGAAGAGATCCCTAATCGTGGGGGGGAGAAAGGGGATAAAAATAGGTTCAGAAAGAAAGAAAAAAAATTAAAAAAAGAAAACCAATAAAGAAAAAGTATAAAAAGGAAAAATATATAATAATATATTAGATAAACTAGTTAAAAATGTTGAAAAAGAAAAGGGTAAAAGTTAAAAAAATTTAGCAGAAGAAGAAAAAAAATTGAAAAAGAAAAGAAAAAAAAATTAATTTAACTGCAAGGCTAAAGAATCATGGGGAGAAAGCCATGAGTTCCATGCTTTGCTTTCTCCTCCTCTGGAATTCCGCTGCTCTCCTTGGTATTGAAACTACACTCCTTGGTATGTGAACTTGGTCCTGGCTGGGTTTCTTGCTGATCTTCTGGGGGAGGGGCCTGTTGTAGTGATTCTCAAGCATCTTTGCCCCAGGCGGAATTGCACCGCCCTTACCCGGGGCCGGGCTTAGTAATCCGCTCGGGCTTTCAGGGCTTTTGTTCCCTGAGTGCTTTTTGTAGAGTTCTGGAGGGCGGGAATGAAGGTGGCGGCCTCCCGGTCTCCGGACCGGAGGAGCCGAGAACCCGGGGCCCCACTCCTCAGTGCACCCCCAGAGAATAGCGCCCAATGACTCCCGCCACCCTGGCCTCCGGCCGTGCTCCGAGCTGACCGAGCCTGCGACCGGTTCAAGGTAACCCCGAGCTGAGAGTCACTCCTCGGCTCTGTCTCTGTAGCTGGCTTCCCCGTTCTAATACCTGTGAGCTCTGCGACACTCAGACACCCCCGATCCTTCTGTGACCCTGCGGGACCTGAGACCATGCTGACCCCGCGTGGGCTTCACCCTGGTTAAGCCTCTGGAGCGATGTCCCTCAGCGGAACAGACTTTTAAAAGTCCTCATTTTGTGCTCCGTTGCTCCGCTGCTCGCCGGGAGCCGGCCCCTCCCCCCGCAGTCTATCTTCCCGTCGCTTTGGATTCACTTCTCTGCCAGTCCTACCTTGCAGAAAGTGGTTGATTTTCTGTTTCTAGAGTTGCTGTTCTTCTTCTCTTCGATCTCCCGTTGGATTTGTAGGTGTTTGTAATCTTTAGATAAGCTATCTAGCTGATCTCCCGCTACCTGAAGTAGTCTCAGCCTGCTACTTCTCTGCTATCTTGACTCCTCCCCCCAGAGCCTCCATTTTTGATTGCACCTCATTAATAGCTTTTTTGATTTCAACTTGGTTAGATTTTAGTTCTTTTATTTCTCCAGAAAGGGCTTTTATATCTCCCGAGAGGTTTTCTCTAATATCTTCCATGCCTTTTTCGAGCCCGGCTAGAACCTTGAGAATCGTCATTCTGAACTCTAGATCTGACATATTACCAATGTCTGTATTGATTAGGTCCCTAGCCTTTGGTACTGCCTCTTGTTCTTTTTTTTTTTTTTCTTGTGGTGAATTTTTCCGCCTTGTCATTTTGTCCAGATAAGTGTATATGAAGGAGCAAGTAAAATACTAAAAGGGTGGCAACAACCCCAGGAAAATATGCTTTAGCCAAATCAGAAGAGATCCCAAATCGTGAGGGGGGAGAAAGGGGATAAAAAGAGGTTCAGAAAGAAAAGAAAAAAAAAAAGAAACAATTAAAAAAAGAAAACCAATAAAGAAAAATATAAAAAGGAAAAATATATATATATATATTAGATAAACTAGTTAAAAAACGTTAAAAAAGAAAAGGGTAAAAGTTAAAAAAAATTTAGCAGAAGAAAAAAAATTGAAAAAGAAAAAAAATTAAATTAACTGCAAGGCTAAAGAATCATGGGGAGAAAGCCATGAGTTCTGTGCTTTGCTTTCTCCTCCTCTGGAATTCTGCCTCTCTCCTTGGTATTGAAACTATAACTCCTTGGTAGGTGAACTTGGTCCTGGCTGGGTTTCTTTTTGATCTTCTGGGGGAGGGGCCTGTTGTAGTGATTCTCAAGTGTCTTTGCCCCACGCGGAGTTGCACTGCCCTTACCTGGGCTGGGCTGAGTAATCCTATTGGGTTTGCTTTCGGGAGCTTTTGTCCCTGAGGTCTGAGTAATCAGATCGGGTTTGCTTTCGGGAGCTTTTGTTCCCTGAGCGCTTTCCGTAGAGTCCGGAGGGCGGGAATGAAGATGGCAGCCTCCTGGTCTCCAGCCCGGAGGAGCTGAGAGCCCGGGGCCCCACTCCTCAGTGTGCCCTCAGAGAACAGCTCCCAATGACTCCCGTCACCCTGGCCTCTGGCCGCGCTCCCAGCTGACCAAGTCTGCAACCGGTTCAAGGTAACCCCGAGCTGGGAGCTCACTCCTTGGCTCTGTCCCTGTAGCCGGCTTCCCCATTCTAATACCTGTGAGCTCTGCAACACTCAGACACCCCCGATCCTTCTGTGACCCTGCGGGACCTGAGGCCACGCTGACCCCGCGTGGGCTTCACCCCTGTTAAGCCTCTGAAGCGATGTCCCTCAGCGGAACAGACTTTTAAAAGTCCTCATTTTGTGCTCCGTTGCTCCGCCACTCGCCGGGAGCCAGCCCCTCCCCCCGCGGTCTATCTTCCCGTCGCTTTGGATTCACTTCTCCGCCAGTCCTACCTTTCAGAAAGTGGTTGATTTTCTGTTTCTAGAGTTGCTGTTCTTCTTCTCTTCGATCTCCCGTTGGATTTGTAGGTGTTTGCAATCTTTAGATAAGCTATCTAGCTGATCTCCCGCTACCTGAAGTAGTCTCAGCCTGCTACTTCTCTGCCATCTTGACTCCTCCCCCCATCATCATTATTTATCAAAACATCTAATTCTCGGGAGGAACTAGGTCTAGAAGACCAAAGAGCATTGAAAACCAACTTTAAACATACGGAGGAGATACTTACATAAGTGTTTTAGAAAATTAATTTTTCCTATAACTGAAGAGTGGTCAGTCATATTATAATAGAATTTTTTAGATAGCCAAAATAATATATTAGTAGGATTTTTGAAATCCTGCTGATCTTAGAAATCATCACTTTGCCACTGTAGCTCACGTCACAATCCCTTTGTTATATCCATCAGGGATAGTGATTTTTCCCACGTATTCCTCCTTCCATCTCATTTCTTCTCTTCCCCTATGTAAATTATTTCCACTCAGAAAATGAATAGAAGGTTGGGGGAGCATCCCAAGCTATAATCCAGGGTTTTTATAAAATGTTCAGATCCCATGAGATATTGAGGATTTCGTGTGCATGCAGGGGAGAGGTAGAAAGCACTGAGTGAGCTACGCCTAAATAGTGGTGTCTCTGAAAACACCCAAACAGATTTATCCGTGCTGCTAGGAAACACTGTAGTAGACTAACATGCCTCGGTTTCGCTGAGGTCAGGTACATCATGGATATTATCAGAGTTCCAGGGTTTGTTTTTTCATCAGTTTTCCCTAATCAAATACTTCTGTTCTAAGGGATTGGCTTTGTTTCTTCTTTTGTGTTTATTTCTCTACTGCAGACAGAGAAAGGACTGTCAAAAGTATGGCAAGAACCTGAGCAGAACTCTGGTGAGCATTGGCAAAAGGCTGCCATCCTGCTAGGAAAGCTAAGGAATTTCGAAGTCATATTTCAAGGCATCAGAACCAGGGATCTGGGAGGAGGAGCGGCAGTTGATGACATTGAATTTAAAGACTGCATGACTGGTAAGTTTCTGGAAATCACTTCTTTTTGGAACAACTGTCGTAATCTAGGCATTTTTATCTTTACTTCTCATTTACAAAATGTTCTGCTGACATCTATTTGGTACATGCATACAAAGATGTCGAAAGGCATCATTTCACAATTGTTGAACATCCGTGTAAGGGAAGATAGCTTCTCCCTCCCACAAGTACATAAGCATTTAATTCCTTTCTTCCTTCAGACCATCCCCTGACATGCCCAAGTATTTCCCTTTGCATTTATTTTTCAACACAATGTAAGTGTATTCCTAACATTTACATACATTTATCTAAATTAATTTAAAATGAACCAGTAAAAAAAAAAAAAAATTGGTAGAAAGCCATCACTTAGTGGAAATAGGAGGAATAAATTCAACCCGGACTTGAATTGAGAGCAAGACTTGGGGTATTTAAAATGCTACTTCAGCAAGTGAGCAGCAACTTGAAAAATTTTGCTCTCATTTATCTCACTTCCAAATGTGTGAAGTATAACTGTACTTAGATTTTCTTTACAAAACTACCCAGAAAATGTCAAAAATAATTACAAATACACTGGCAAAGTTCTTTCTGAGACACTATTCCATCTGATTTCCAAAACAGCGCCATGCGAATGACACTGCCAACGAATTCTGCACTGATTCTCTTGGAGGCGAGCTCCTGGGACTGAGAGCTAAACTTGAGTGCTGTTTAATTTTATTATTGCTCTCACATTACAGTATCTTTTCACTGAGTCAGTTCCTAAACGTGATTCAGTATTTGGTGATATTGCCGCATCTGCTCATTTTATGAGCAAGGCAGCTTCAAAGATCCCAGATGATGTAGGTAGTGCAGAGCTCCGGGTCTTCATGTCGAGAATGGGACAGGATTTGGGCGTGGAGATGTTTGGGAGAGGGTGCTGGGCAACAGAAAATGAGTCTCTGGACATACAATCACGAAGATGTATCTTAGAAGATAGGCGTTTGTTCTAGAAGAAAGAGCCTCTTCAGTTCTTCTCTAGTCACCTTCCTAGTAATATGCTGATTTTCCATTATAGTTAGTTCTTCAATCTATAAATGATTCTGGCAACTTAAAAAAAAAATGTCCAGAACTTTTTTTTCTAAGATTTTTGACAGAAAGAAGTTTTTATTGAACAGAAGAGATTCCTTTCCTCTTCAGGGAGGCAGAATGATTATTAGATGGGCTGATTCAGGGAAGATATCCGAGCATTATTTTTCCAACTTTGCCAGTTTTGTGGAGGAGTTTACACTGTTTTTTTTCCCCCCATTCTTATGAAGTCCTGTGAGAATTTACATGATTATAATCATTGCTCAGCCTACTGAGAAATACTTTAATATCTTATGTTTAGTGATAAAGTACTTTTTAGGCCTATAGTTCTTTCCGTGTCTTAGAAATAAAGAGGCAAATCATGACCAGTTGTACTTGAACGTGGTCAGTTGTATATCAAATATGTTTTAGGACAAAGTAGCCATTGCTTTATTAAAAAGCAGTTAAAGCCCAATCTGCTACAGATAATGAAGGTTTTCAAATTACGTTTTAGTTAAGATAGAAGTAAAAAAGCATTATGACAACGTGTGCAAGAATATCTATGAAACTAAAAGACAATGAATATTTTCTCTCCTTGGGTTTTTCTTTATTAAATTGTTTTTGTTTATTTGACAGAGACAGTGAGAGAGGGAACACAAGCAGGGGGAGAGGCTGAGGGAGAGGGAGAAGCAGACTCCCTGCAGGGAGCCTCATGTGGGGCTTGATCCATTGATGCTGGGTTCATGACCCGAGTCAAAGGCAGATGCTTAAGGACTGAGCCACCCAGCCACCACCTGGGTGTCTTCTTAGTTTTAACCTACACGCCAGTAAAATGTTAGTATTACTCAGAATTTGTTACCCTAAGCGCTTGGCACTGTCACCAATTTAGAAGAGAATGGCATTTAACGAAACACCCCAAAATCAGAAAGGCACTATAGAACAGTTGTTAAGAACAAGGAGTCTTGTGACACCTGGGTGGCTCAGTCAATTAAGCATCTGACTCTTGATTTCAGCTCAGGTCATGATCTCAGGGTTGTGAGATTGGGCTCTGTGCTCAGCAGGCGTCTGCTTGAGATTCTCTTTGTTCCCTCTCAGTCACCGACTCTTTCTTTCTCAAAAAGAAAAATTAAAAAAAAAGAACAAGGAGACTTGAGTCTAACTATCTGGGTATGGAATCAGCTTTTCCACTTAGAGTTTGGGTGACTTTATTTTAGTTTGCCTCAGTTTCCTTATCAATAAAATGGGGACGATAACAATAGTACTTCCATCATAACTTCCTGTGAATATTAAATCTGTTAATATATGTGAAGTGCTTAGAAGAGTCTTGACACATAGTAAAATTTGTATGTCACATTTTATTGTTATAGTTGTCACCGTTCCTATTGACCATGACCATGTTCTCAGTTGGTGTTTTATTGCCCTGCACCAGGTAGCCAACTTCAAATCATATGCAAACACATTGTCATAATGTCTGTCATGGAATTGTTGCTGTCAGCCATTTGAGGTAAAGAACTTAAAACATTACATCATGTTTATTTTTCTGTCCCATACTACTGATAGCAAAAGACCATATTTTATGTGATACCATTTATATGAAATATGCATAGCAGGCAGATATGTAAAGACAGAAAGTAGATTAGTGGTTCCATTGGGTTGAAGGAAAAAAGGGCTGAGGAGTAACTATTAAGGAACATGGCATTTCTGTGTAGGATGATGAAATATTCTACATTTTTTATGGCACTTGTTGTACAACTGCATAAATATACAAAAGACATTAAATTGTAAGCAAAATACAGGTGACCTCAAAGGTATGTAAATTCCAAATTAGAACACAATGAAGTTGTTTAAAATATCTATAAAAGCAGGGAGGATTATGGAAACATGGTAGTGATGATGCAGAGTGGTTTTTGGGTTTTCCCAAGTTCTCACATCAAAACAGTCAGAGCACCTAGTTAGCAAAGTCAGTAAATCACAGAAAACATAGACAACAAAATTAAGTGCAAAGGCATCCCTGCAAAATCCAGTATATAAGCAAATAAAATAGGGATAAACCACCAATAGCCACAATTCCTGTTTGTTATTTATGTCTGTAAAGGAGAAGGCAGGAGAATCATGAAGGAGCCAACAGACACTCACTGGGAAACTCAGTCATGTGGTTTAAGAAGGGCAGCTAAAACTGGAGGGCGCTAAAACCTATGGAATGAATGGGTCCAGAGCTCTGTGGGAAGTTCTGTGAGGTTGGAGCCGTTGACACCATGAACTCGCAAGCTTGATCCACCATGATCCCCTTCCATTTCAGTGGTTCCCATTCGGAAACCCAGCGAAGCAAAACATTAACAGACACAGCACTGTATGTAGGTTACTATACACTAATAACCTTTTTCAGGGATTTAACACAAATCCTTTAACTTCCTCCATGTCATTATAGAGCTTCACTTTTCACATTTGCAGAATGGCAGGATCATAATGGACTCTGAGATTTTCCTAGAACTATCTGACAATCCTGGAATCTATGCATATTTTTAAAAGTTTGGAATAATTGGGAACAAAGTTTAAAATTGATGAAAAGTGCATGTGGAAGAAGGTGGAGGATATATATGATTTCCATGTATTTCTATTTCTATTTGGTGGTTATCTACTTTACCTGCAAATAAGAAAGCTATTTGAGCTCCATAGTTACTTTTTATTTTCCATTCAAAAACTTACAACTCAATTATTAGATAATATTTAGTACATGACCAACATAAAGCTGTATGTATTTTTTTATTTCTCTGCATTCTGAATACATCACCGTACTATCTTCAATTTACTGCCAAATCTATTGTATTTTTCTAAAAAGAAAAATAAGGCATAGGCATAGTCTTCAGTCTGTCCAGGAACACATTAAGAAGCATATCTCTTTTTTGGGCAAGTTAACAAGGAAGCAAGTAGCTTATTCATGGAAAAATAAGTGACAGATTAGGAACTCGTTATCTCCTCTTTTAAAATTCATGTTGATTTAAAATGTTGGTTTTTTTAATAAAAATCTTATAAAGTGCAACTACCATCCTATAGAAGAGGGATGTAGGACTGGAATTTATATAGACAGGAATGAAATAGTCCATCATTGTAATTATCAAAGTGTCAATTCTAAATTTAATGGTCACTCATTTTTCAAAGAGAATATTATTTATTAAGGACCATCATTCAGCTGGTACTTACTGTGTTTACTATGAATACTAAGTAGCATTTATGTCAATTGTTGGTAGCCCAGTTCTGCAAAACCATTAGGTGCAAATCCTAGGTTAGAATCTTACAGTCCGCTCTGTGGTTTTAGGCAAGTCACATGATCCTCCTTTGTCTCACATTCCTCAGCTATGAAATAATACTGCTTCCATCTCCGGGAGCTCTTAGGACTAAATCATTTCCTTCATGCAAAGTGCTTTGAGGAATGCGTGAGATATACAGTAAGCCCTGAATATTTGTTAGCTAAAAGTATAAAGGAGCAGCAAGAGCAAAAGACTTGTTAATTGTAGGCATAACACTTTTTATATCACTGTTCAAGATCGGTTCTCTTCTGTTCACTTGTTCAGCAAACATGTATCGATTGCCTGGACTGCAGAAAATTCTGTGCAATGTACTGTGCACATCTCCTCCAAACAGAGCTGAGATGCACATGTTACGCAGTGTTTGGCTTCATTGATTTTCCATTTCCCCTTTCAGTGCCCCTGCCTTGACTCCCAGCACTTCCTCCCCTTCCCCACATGCCCCCTGTGCCTTATATTTCCTGGACTGTTCTGTGAACTGTTTCCAAGAAACTCGCAAGCCTGGTCCCTTAGCCTGGTCCCTTAGGGTGGAAGCCAATAATAGTGTAAGATGTTGCCTTTTCCACTAAAACATCTAGAAGATTCAATTGAATGATGACTAGATTTGAGTTTAGGGAAAAGGAAGGAATAATTTAGGGAGTAGAAAATGCTTCCAGAAGTCAATAAAATCTTCTAAGTAGACAGTAGCACAGTAGCTACTCTGTCTTTCTCTAAATTCATACAGAACAAAATAATCATGCTTCCCAAATAATCCTAAATGTGAAGAGAGGGAAATAGTTTGGGGATAAAATAAGGGAGGCCAGCATCATTATAGTTTTAGCTGTCTGGTGCATTGTCTTCACACATAAACTGAAAAGGCTTACTCTTTCACACCTTTAATTTTTCCCCTCAAAAACTGTATGTATGACTCCTAAGTATCCTTTAAATAGTAATTGATCTGGAGTGAAAAATAGTGGCTTGATGATAATGATTTCAGTGCAGCATTACTCTGGATTCAAATTGAACTGGGGAGATCACAAAACAGTGATTGCTCTATATAAAGTTCACAAATACATAAATCTATAAACAGAAGTCTGTAGAGTTTGCCTTCGAAACTTAACCTTTGTCACTTAGTTCAGATGAAAAGCTGTACTTCTGCTCAACATATGAGTGCTTCAAGTGTTGCTTTTAGATCTCACATAATTTTCTTCTTTTTTTAATTAAAAATTTTTTAAGATTTTATTTATTTGACAGACAGAGATCACAAGTAGGCACAGAGGCAGGCAGAGAGAGGGGCGGGGAAGCAGGCTCCCTACCGAGCAGAGAGCCCGATGTGGGGCTCGATCCCAGGACCATGGGATCACGACAGGAGCTAAAGGCAGAGGCTTTAACCCACTGAGCCACCCAGGCGCCCCTCACATAATTTTCTTTTAAAGTATATGTTGGAGAAAAGAAAAAAAAAAAAAAAAGGATGGCAGTGAGTAAAAAAAAAATAATAGTAATTGAGTATCTCACCCTTATGAAATAATTAAAAGCCACTTATTTTTAATAACTAATGGTTAGATGATTTGTAGCTATGTATAACATAAGGATAGATAAAGAATGAATCCAGATGGATGGATGGATGGAAGGAAGGAAAGAGGGAAGGAGGGAAGGAAGGAAGGAATGACAGGTAGATTAATAGAAACCATTTATTCAGATCTTGGTATGTGTGTGAAAATTCAGATCAGAGCAAGTTTCTGCCTTCATTGAGTTACATTCTGGTGGCAGACGCAGATAATAAACCAAGTAATATGTAATATTGTGTCATGGGGTAATAGATGCCATGAATTATACAGGGAAAAAGCGATGGAGAATCATTACCTTGATTAGAGTGGTAAGAAACAATCTCTTTGAAGGTTACAGTTGAGCAGAGCCTTAAATGAAAGAAGAGGTAACCATGCAAACATCTCAGTGAAGAGTTCTCTGGGCCAGCCAGGCAGATTTATCAGAAGGATAGCACATTGATGGATGAAGGGTAAGGGGATAGCAGTGAGTCTCATCATTCAGAACTTTGTCATCAGAAACGCCTGCTCTGTATTGGGGATCTCCTCACAGCGCCGGAGTTAAACAGGCCGACTGGAATTGGTCTCCCTAGGTTTCAATTTTGCCGCTCCCACTTACTTGCCATGTGACATTGAATACATGCTTATCAACTCTGTTACCTCCGTATCTTTATGGCAGTAAAAATCAGACCTACTTTTATAGATTTAACAAATTAACATATGCTAAGAGGTTTAAACAGAAACTCTTTAACTACTCAATAAATGCTAAACATATGATTATCATCATAATCATCACCATCATATTTAATCTAATCCTCAGTAAAACTCCAGAAAATTGAGGTACCCAGAGGTTGCAATAACTAATACC
Organism: Lutra lutra; assembly: GCF_902655055.1. Taxonomy (NCBI): domain Eukaryota; kingdom Metazoa; phylum Chordata; class Mammalia; order Carnivora; family Mustelidae; genus Lutra; species Lutra lutra. Next base: position 20,405,181 of record NC_062285.1, on the reverse strand, counting down.
AGCTAGGTACATTTCCTTACTGATACTTAACAACATAGAACTGTAGCCATTGTTAGCCATAAAAACATGTAGCAGTACTAAAATTGTGATACTCTTTGGTTTTAGTCAAGAGAGGCAACTGATTTTTATTGATTCGAAAATTTTGATTCTTCATCAGTGGAAAAGAGTGGTGATATCAGTTCATGGACTTAGGAACAAAAAATACAATTTTTTTAAACCTATCATTTTTCGTTGTAGATATTATTTACTATTCACAAAATATCCATTTTCATTTGTCTTAATTATGTTCATTTAGCCAACATATAGTACGTTGTTAGTTTTTTTTTTAAGGTTTTTTTTTTTTTAAATTTATTTGACAGACAGAGATCACAAGCAGGCAGAGTGGCAGGCGGGGTGGGGGGCGGGACAGGCTCCCCGCTGAGCAGAGAGCCTGATGTGGGGCTCGATCCCAGGATCATGGGATCATGACCTGAGCCAAAGGCAGAGGCTTTAACCCACTGAGCCACCCAGGTGCTCCACATCATTACTTTTTGATGTAGTGTTCAACAATTCACTAGTTGCGTATAACACCCAATGCTCATCATTTCTTTCCATGTTTCCCAGACCCTTTTGGGTAAGTGGATCCATGTGAAAAGATGTGGTCAGTGCGCTCTGAGAAAGTGAAGCATCACTTGCAGGTTGAAGCATTTACATGCTGGAAGACAACCCTCCGGGTCTCCCTTCTGATGCTGTGGTAGAGGAGGCCTTATTTTCCAGATGTTTCGTCTCCACCTGCCTGGTCTTTCCTGAATTGGTAGAGAAAAGTCCCTCTGCCAATTTATTTTAGATGTGGATAGCAAGTGACCCTCCAGAAACGGTGTTTTTGAAATTTTGGGTTTATTTGTTACGTGTCATATCCCCTATATTACAGAGGGAATATTTTTACAGCTAGAGCTATTACAGAATTGTAGTAAACATATATGAAGTTGTATTTGACACTGGGTTGTCAAATGTATTGAAACAAATACATTTGTTGTCTTCGAGGTTACCTCATGAGGATTGTTGTTGCTTAATTAATGAACAAAAAAGAAATCACAACCCAAGCTGTCAATCCTTTGCAGGTTTTTTTCCAAACTGAAGATGTAAGGGAGAAGGATACCGATCTTTCAGAATCCAATACTCTACGTTAAGAAAGAGCTTTCAGCAACCCTTCTCTAGCCTTGTGGGGAAAGTGGTTAGGAGAAAAAAGTTGACAGTACACAAAATTCAGAGCCAGGGGTTGGAGAGTCCTTGTGGACTCAACCCTCTGCTTTCAGTTGTTGCCAGCTATAGTCTTCGCTTTGCTTTATTGCTTGAATTGATTGGAGACAGGCCTCAGGAGAGAGGCTTCATTGTCACGGTCAACCAATAACATTGTTCTTCAATAAGGCTTAGAGCCAAGTTATTTGCTTCTTGTAAACTCAGGGCATTGATTCTTGTTCTTGGTCCCATGCCCATATTTTTAGAAACAGAACTATGCAGTTGAGATTATTATATCCACAATCAGCTATTTCAAATTAAAAAATTAAAGCCATTATACATCTAATTAGTGTTATATAGAAATCATTTGTTATATTCCTGGGAAATATCAGATATTACTTTATCTTTCAATATAGTTGATAAGATTAGTGTTCCAGTGTCAAAAAAGTCCATACTTAAAGCTATAATTATAATCATATCACAGTGACAAACTAAATATTATAGTTAATGTGATTATTCTTGATTATAATCTAAGCACAATGATATAACTTCATTCATTCATAATATTAAGGAAAGTAATTGCTGAAGCATACCTTTCAGTAAGGATTAAATGCCTTTGAAATACCTGTAAGTTCAAATGAAGGCTACTATAAATTCGAATACTAACATTATCCTCAGTTCGTTTAGTTTCTAATTAGAATTTTTGTTTTAATTACAGTGAATATTTCCACAGTTACCTTGGTTGGGAAGACCATTGCACAAACTATTTGTGACAATATGGAACCTCATTTTTTACTGAACTATGTCTTAATAATTATTTTCTATTCAAAATTAATATTCATATCAACAAAACTTCCATTTTATATTCATGTTATTTTTTAAAAATTTTCCATTACACAGTTGAAAGATGTGTTCTTCAGTCTTGAAACATTAGTAGAAATACATATAACATATATAATCTACAGGTATACTTCACACAAGAAATTATTATCAGTTGGATCAAACATAAAGAAGTAGATTTTAATAAAATTTGCATATATATGTACGTGTACAAATATTAAGCCAAAGCTAGAAACAAACTTACTTATCATATTTGATGAAACACACAAACACATACACACTGAGGCATATGTGAGTTTCTGAAAAACCTCATATTTTGAATAATCACACAAGGAAAGAGCTTGTGAGAAAATAGGATTGGGGCAGGCCATGTGAGGCATAGATAACTAATGTAAATACTACTAATATAAATAATAATATAAACAATAATAATAATGGTAATATTATATATAATAATAATAATAAAGACTAGCACAGTATAAAACAATTTAAAATCCTCATGGAGGAACTTTTCAGAAAATATATTACTGTATCTAAAAAGGGGGTAAGTTGGGAAGCCAGAAATCTTGGTGGAAGGGTGGTTTAAAAAATGTGTGAGGTTGTTTAATAATGGAGACAAGGGGAAAGTGCCCAAAGACTGGAATAACTGTATGATAAAGAAGTACCTGGCAAAAGAAAACATGTGGAGAAGCAGAGTGAACACTGCCTAACACGCATACTGAACAGCCCTGCATTTTCTTGGCTCTCTGGCTCAGCTGTGTTGGTTTCCTTACTTGGTGGCACAAGGCATTATTTTAGTGAAGAGCATCATAGAGGAATTAGCACGACTTCTGTGTTGTAGTGACCTAATTCCCCCCCTGGTCAGTTGCATAAAGTCTTCATTGTTCTACAGAAACATGGATTACCTATGAAATAATCAAGATAGTAGAAGGGACCTAGTACTACTGGACATTCGTGGGTGCCAAGGTCAAACTAGACGTATCCTGTGCATGATTTCTTTTAAGGAGGGGATAAAGATATTTAATACAGAATGGGTTCTTGAAGGATTTGAGCAAAATAAGTCACACAAATTGTCTGGAAAGTTGCCTCAGCAGATTTGGGAAATGCAAAGTTTCAAATTGTTGACTCAAAGGTCAGGAAGGAGCTCAGCAAAAGAAACCAAGTGTGGTTTGGATTTCTTTCCACTAGTTTACTTTTTGGTCTTTGGGTCTTTATACATTCTCATGATAATTTCTGGGAAGTCTCTAGGTTAATTAGGTCTAGTTTAATTGCCAATAGCATTAAACACAAAGTGAGTTGATTTAAGGATAGGAGGCATCTTAGGAAAGCCAAGAGCAGGAACACAGTCCAGCTTCAAGAAGATTCTGAAACCAAGATTGAAGAGGGAACTTGAGCCATGCTTTTTCTGTGCCTCTTGTCTCTTAACTGCATGTCTGCACATCTGTTTCACTCCCTCCCCCTGTGGAACCAGCTTTCTCTGCTTCGCCATGCATAGGCAGAAAACATGAGTACACCTCATGATTTAAGAGCCCTAACAATTGCAGCAGAAACTCATTATATTTCTAAATTCTCTGGTAGAGGACTCTGATTGATCAAGATCAATGATCAGATGACCTTCATCAGAACTGTAGTCCGATGGCAAGGACATACTGTACACCTAAGCCTACTGGGACCCAAGCTCGGTAACCATATGGATGAGAGGGAATCATCAGATGAAGGGAGTGAGGTAAACAATTCTAGTGTGGGTCCATTGACAATGTATTCTTAGGATGTTGTATCATTCACTAAACAAATATTAATATAAGACTTTCTACAAACAAATATTATATGACACAAATGAATCGACTATTTCAGTAGATGGCTAGTCTAATGGCATAGGTAAAAAGCAATGAACTGACCTAGAAGATGCAGTGGGAATAGAACAGTGGTCAAAGGGTGTATAAAAAATTGTGGGGAGATGACAGTTCAGGATGGGTGCTTTTAGGGCTGGTCATTATGTCTACCTTCCAGCTGACAGGAAAAAAAAAAAAAAGGTAGAGAAAGAGGCAAAGAGCATATACTAACTGTCCTTTAAAAGATTCTTTTGCACAGCAATTTCATTTATGACTAATTAGCCCAATTTTGAATCCGTGTTCAAACTATAAAGAAATACAGGCCATATGTTTATTCAAAACTAAGGAAGAAGGTAGCGGAAATTTGTTTAGGGAAAAATAGCCTACCACAGTTTCCTGCTAGGCAACTTCTCAGCCTAAGAACATACAGAATTATGACTTTAAATGTATATTGTCTGGGCATCTGGGTGACTAAGTTGGTTAACCACCCAACTCTTGATTTCGGCTCTGGTCATAATCTCAAGATCCTGGGATCCAGCCCTGAGCCCCAAGACAGGCTCTGTGTTCAGCGGGGAGTTTGCCTGAGAATTTCTCTCTCTCTCCCTCTCCCCTTCCCCCTGCTCATGCTTACACACTCGTGTTCTCTCTGTCTCAAATAATCTAAAATTAAAAACTAAATAAAGGTATATTGTCCCACCCTTCTTCGGAGCACCCAGTTCTTTGCTCTGTTTCTCTGCATGCTCTCTGCTAAGGTGCCTGTGTGTTAACTTTCAATCCTTGGACGTATCCTCCCCCTTCCCAATCTCCATAATGTCCTCTTAACCCTTTCTTAAACTCCCACCTTTTCCATCAAGATTGTTTCCCTTTCCATAATCTTTCCTAATTTAGTAGGTTAGTTGATATAGTGTTTTAATTATATATACTATCAATAATGAGGCTAAATCTTTTTAAACCAGTGTGGTCCTTATTCACATTCACATTTCTTCTTTTGAGACTTGCCCATTAGTTTCCTTGCCAAGATTTTTATTGAGTTGTTTGCTTTCTTATGTTGATTTGGGCATGCTCTTTCTTCACTAACTATATAAACCCTCTATTTTAAGATATATCCTAATACGATTTTCTTGCTTTTCATTGTCATTTCATATTGTTTATAGTACTTTGAGAACATTTCATTCACTTAATTCTGTTCAATTTAATTTAATGAAGGTTTTACTTTATAGGTTTGCTTTTGTCATTAAGAAACACTCTGAGATTAAAATGTGGGTCTCATGTTCTTCTGTTTTTCATCTTTAATTTTAATGCTTATATTTAAATGTCTTTGTGCCATACTTCTCCATCACCATAGAGATTTTTGTTAACTTTAATTATGCTTTATATTTTTTGTTGTTTCTTTTTCCAAAGTGCCCTACCAAGAACAATTCACCATAACATTATTGTTGTTTTCTTTACAATATTCTGGTACATTTTACTTTCCTAATGTTGTGATCTACTATTTTATTTTTTAGTTTGTTGTGCTGTGCACTGGGGGAACACCCTAGTTTCTTTTCAGTTGTTATTTCTTAGTGGTTAATTAGAATTCTCTTTATTGTCTTACTCTGGTGGAAACTAAAACATGGAATTAGGTGATTATCCGTATTATCCAGGACTCATGGGAATTCATTTGGCAGGGTGATGTTTTCATTTTCTTAATTGCTTTAAGTATAAGCATAGTCCAAAGTATTAAAGGTTCTTTTAATCTATACAAAAGCTAAATACCTTAGTTGAACTATTAAAAAAAAAGAAAACCAAAAAGAAATGAAATTAAGAAGTTCACCATTTTATTATTCACTAACTGATCTGCTACTGTTGGTATATTTCGAGATCATCTTTCCAAGACTGTTTTATGCCTAGATATATTTTTATGAGTTGAGTCATTGATTGATTATTATCTCAGTATATATTAAATATCATAACCTTAAAATAATATCTCTACCCAAGCCTCCTTCCAGACCAATTAAACTGTTATCTCTGGGTGTGCGGTTCTGGCATGCATAATTTTTCAAGCCTTATGTAATTCTAACATGTAGCCCTTATTACACATATGAAACAGTATCTCAAATTATATTTTCAGTTTAATATTAGAATAAAGTGATCCCCCAGGTTACTATACACAAATTAAGAGCATTATCTACACTTTGGAAATTTTTTTTTTTAAGATTTTATTTATTTATTTGACAGACAGAGATCACAAGTAGGCAGAGAGGCAGGCAGAGAGAGAGAGGAAGGGAAGCAGGCTCCCTGCTGAGCAGAGAGCCCGATGCGGGGCTCGATCCCAGGACCCTGAGACCATGACCTGAGCCGAAGGCAGAGGCTTAACCCACTAAGCCACCCAGGCGCCCCTACACTTTGGAAATTTTTTATGTGCACTTTTCTGCTGGAGAAAATCACTGGCCTGCATTTTATGATAATCATCCTCTGGAATTTATTTTTATTGTAGTGCAGTTGATGGTACTAAATAATGTTATTTAGCTTGGTCAGTTTTTTGTACTTGATATAAATAGAGTTACACTATAAAATAATGTGCATTTTTGGTGACTTGCTTCTTTTCTAGTTGTATGGTTGTGAAGTTCTTCACTAGGCATAGAACTGTGACATTAATTTTATCAGTTGTTTCATATAGTCATGGGCGATTATTTCTTAGCTCAAAATAATTTGATTCAGGGGGTCCCTGGGTGGCTCAGTCAGTTAAGCTTCTGCCTTTGGCTCAGGTCCTGATCTCTAGGTCCTGGGATGGAGCCAGTGTAGGCTCCTAGCTCAGCAGGGAGTCTGCTTCTCCCTTTCCCTCTGCCCCTCCGCCCACTTATGCTTTCTCATGTGCTCACCATCTCTCTCTCTCAGATAAATAAATAAAATCTTTTTAAAAAATTTGATCCTATTTCTAAAACTTGCTTTTAGAGAATTCAGTGCTAAAAAGCCTCATTCATATAAGATTGTGATAATTGCTAAGATGGGAGTTTTGTCATAGCATTTTCTCTCAAGTGTTTGAACGGGATTATGTGTCAAAATAGGTTGTAAATTAAAAACTACTGTATAAAAAAAAACTACTGTGTAATTAAAATTTATTTTTTGACCCAGCTTCAGAAAATTAAGTCACTCCTCAGATTTTGGAAGCAACAAATTAGAAACCACCCGACTTACAAAAATATTTATTACAGTACAGTTGGTAGAATCATTCATTCTCTCAGTTTCTGGGAACAATATCCAAGAATTATTTACGTATCAAGACTTAGAGAATCACCGCTAATAAATCTTTTTATGCTTCCAATTCAAGGCTCCTTGTTTAACTCAATATACTCCTAAAGATGTGGAAAATTTGAGGGGCGCCTGGGCGGCTCAGTGGGTTAAGCTGCTGCCTTCGGCTCAGGTCATGATCTCAGAGTCCTGGGATCGAGCCCCGCATCGGGCTCTCTGCTCAGCAGGGAGCCTGCTTCCTCCTCTCTCTGCCTGCCTCTCTGCCTGCTTGTGATCTCTCTGTCAAATAAATAAATAAAATCTTTAAAAAAAAAAAAAAAAAGATGTGGAAAATTTGAAACATGAATAATTTTAATATAGCTTTGTCAATTACTTTTTGATAAAATAAGTTAATGTGATTTTAACTTATTCATACATGATTCAGACATACTTATGTCTAACCTTTGGAGATGCGGACTTAGTTCACTTACTGATTTGAAATGTCTGCCACAGTTCTCATAGTCAAAATGGCAGATTAAATCAGGTTTACCTGTCATTATAATAAGCCTGTCTTTTTTAAAATTCATGTTTAAGTGTGTAAAAACACATCCCCATCCCAGTTGTAAATGCAGTACTTACAGAATGTGAATTTGTCCCACATTCTTCACATATTTCTTTAAAACATATGCAAGCTTAATATCCTAAACAGTACTGTTTGCCATTTTAATGATAACATCCCACAGTCCATGCAAATCAAAGGGAAAACATTTAGGCATCCAACACTTGTTCCTCAGTAAAAATGTTTCCAAATTTAAGCTGAAGATAAAATCAGGCTTTGCCATAACACTGGCTCCTAGCACAGTACCTAGCACTTAGTAGGCAATCAGCAAACATTTTTTTTTTTCCTTTTTAAAATTTTTTTAATTGTGGTAAAATAAACAGAACATAAAATGTACCACTTTAATTGTGTTTAAGTGTGTAGTGTAATGACATTAAGATATTTACATGGTTGTGCTACCATCACTGGCATCCACCCAAGAAGTCCTTATCTTATAAAACTGGAACTCTGTACCAGGTAAACCTCTTCTCCCCACCACCCTCTACCCACGGCCCATAGCAACCACCATTCTACTTCCTGTTTCTATGAATTTGACTACTCTAAGTGCCTCATCTAGATGGACCCAGACTTACTTGTGATTTGCTTACTTCACTTAGCATAGAGAGTTCATCCATGTTGTAGCATACGTCAGAATTTCCTTCCTACTTAAGGCTGAGTTATATTCTGTGGTATGTATATACCACATTTTGTTTATGGGTTCTCTGTTAGTGTACACTTGGGTAGCTTCCACCTTTTCGCTCTGGTGAATAGTAAGAATATGAGTGTATAAATACCTGTTGGAGTACTTGATTTCAGTTTCCCAAAAATGGACTCGCCGGATCACATGGTAATTATATTTTAGTGTTTTGAGGATCGCCATTCTGTTTGTCATGGTCCCTGTGCCATTTTACATTCTTACCAATAGTACATAAGCATTCTGGTTTCTCCATATTCTCACCAAACTTTGTTATTTTCATTATTTTTAATTTATTTTATTGTTTTTATTTATTTCATTTATTTATTTTTATTTATTTTATTATTTATTATTTTGATTTATTATTTATTATTTTATTGTATTTATTTATTTTATTATTTATTTATTTATTTTCTTTATTTTGTTTTAATAGGAGACATCCTAATGGGCATGAGGTGGTATCTCATTTGGGTTTTGATTTGTATTGCTCTAATTTGCATTTATGATGGTGAACATCTTTTTATGTGCTTATTGGCCATTTGTCTCTTTTCTTCTCAGTAATACCATAGTTTTGTTTGCTCTAAGGCATAGTTTTTTTTTTAATCTACCATAATTTGTGACACAGTCTGTTGAACAGTGGCTTCAGCCATCATATTTATTCATCAAGCACAGTGATTTCATTATAGAGAATCAGTTTTCTGAGGTGATGAGCTGAACTTCTAACTTATAGCTACTAATGTATACTGAGGACTGCCATTTTTCTGTGGGTGCATATGCTTCTCTAGCTTTCACTGTGAGCAGTGCTAATTTGTATCAAACTTCCGAAGACAACTTTGATGAGAGCTTGTGAATATCAAACCTGTTTACATTTATACTTCACTTTTCCTAATTTCCTTCTTCTCTTCCTCCCCCTCCCACCCTCCCCTTTCTTCTTCTTTCTTTCTTTCTTTCTTTCTTTCTTTCTTTCTCTTGATTTTATTTATTCGTTTGACAGAAAGAGTGAGAGCAGGAACGTAAGTGGGGGAAGTGGGAGAGGGAAAAGTAGGCTTCCCGCTGAGCAGGGAGCCTGTGCCAGGTTTGATCCCAGGACCCTGGGATCATGACCTGAGCTGAAGGCAGAGCTTAACGACTAAGCCACCCAGGTGCCCCAGTTTTCCTAATTTTCAAAAAGTAGCTTTAGTTATGAATGCATTGGTAGTAAAGAATATTGTATGATTAAGTGGCCTCATGCTAATTTTGTTTTATTTCAGTCTCATGAAACTCCACCTAGATGAGTCTTTTTTTTTTTTTTTTAAGATAGAGGATAAAAAGTGTGAGGCATTAAATGCACTAGAAATACCACATCTCTCCTGTCACAACCTGGCCATATATATATCTCTGAATGTCAGATAGAGGAAAGATGAAAAGGTCTGTCTTCTGCAAAGTATGGAGTGTGTTGGTAAAGCAAGTGCACAAAGGAGAACCAGAGTGATCATGGGTGGGTTTTCAAGCAGATCAGTTTAGGAAGCTTCGCATTTGGAAATGGAGATCTAAAAATCAATTTCCTTAAAACTGTATTCCTTTATCTCCACTGTAAAATCTTTATGTAATCTCTGATGTCTCCATAGCTCAGCCCGAAGATTGATGATGTATATATTTAGTCCTTTGTTTTCCTTCCAGTTTGAATGTCGGGTCTGTCAAAAATCAAATTTCTAAACACATGAGGCTCAGACTAGGTCTTTTATGTTTCAGTAGTCTATTATTCTTTATTACTCTTCTCACACACCATCTTGCTATGCCTAAGTTTTGTTATCTGGAGTCTATAGTCTCTTATGGGAGCACCTTGGCTCTACTTTAGCCTTTTGTTCTTCCATGGAAATTTTAGATTCATGTGGATACGAATACACACACACACATCCATGTTGTATCTACGTATATGGATGTACATTCATCTGCCACTGAGACAGGTTTCTCATTTACTCTATGCAGCAGGTATAAGCCTGTGGGTCCCAGTTTTGTACGGGAGCCTCCGATGCATCCTCTGCCCTGGGCTGGCCCTAAGCCAATGAAGTTGTCTCCAGATTTCAACAGAAATTTCCAGTTGGCTGAATCCGTTCCATCTCTGGCTTTGAAGACTCTTGCATTTAAAAACATTTCAATATTGTATTACACATGTAGGTATTTCCTCTCAGATGATCTTAATAAGGTGACTAAAATCTCATACTGCCCAAAATGCTAATCAAAAAGTGGTTTTTCCATCCATAATATTTAAAAATGTAGAATATAATAGTAACATAAAGGTGTTTTAGAATGTTCTATAACATATATTATGAAAAATTTTAATACCATTTTTGAAAGGTTAGGTATTTAAAATGTACATCTTTTCCCAAGATGTCAGTCTTGCTTTATTCTTTAGGAAATAATGTACTCTTTGGTGAGCTTCTCTTTAAACTAACTTATGAAACATATTAAGCAATTTAAATACTATGTTGAGATTTTTAGTGAATCCAGTGAGTATCCAGGTGTTTTGAGTCTAAAATTTTTATGTTGTGTTCAAAGAAAACATTAAATATTTTATCATTTTTCAAATTTCCTTAAAAGTGTAGAACATGAACTTTATTTAATTTTATTTTTATAACATAAACTTTAATTATATTCTCTCAATTTTAATTCTCTCCAAAACAAGGATTCTGTTCTTTTTGATTAGAAAAGCAGTGATCTTAGATACTATATAACATGATAGGCTTTCATATCATTATCTGAGTTTGAATTTTAACTCTACTATTTCTCAGCTGTATAACCTGGGACAAGTCAGTAAGCTACCCTGCCTCTTCTTTACAATTAGATTATTGTGAAAATGTGTTGATTTAATCCTTGCAAAGTGATCCTAGCCTAAATCAACAATTTTTATTATTTGTTAATACTGGTTTTGTTTTCTAACTCTGTTCAGAAAGTAAATGATAATATAAAATATTATTAATGTTTCACAAGGCAGTGTTTTGTTGTAGAAAGAAAGCTGGCCCAGGATGAATGAATTAGGACTTCCATTATCCATAAATAGAATAGTTTTATCAGCTTTATATATTTTGTGTTAGCTAAATCTTTGAAGAACACATTTTATACATAAAGAAAGGTTTTGAGGGGCAAGCAGTCCAGAACCCAGAAGAAAATGGAAGAACTGATAGTAACAGAACTTTTACCAGTGTCAAGCATATACTAAAAACTTTGCATACATCATCTCATCTGAATTTCACATACAAGTTTGTATAGGACCTACAGTATCTCCATTTGTCAGAGAAAGAACCTGAGCCTCAAAAAGATCCACTGATTTAAGCAGATCACACAGTTGTTACAGATTTTACTCAGGGAGATATTAAGGTTTTGTTAAAAAATATTTTAAATTTTCTTCTTTGGTAAATTATTTGTTTACAATTATAAAGTAGTTCTGTGTTTTTTGAGTCTCAGTTTTAATAATCATCTTCAGTTGATAATACTCCTCTTAAATTCTGAAGAGCTGATTCAAATAGTGTATTGACAATACAGTGCAGAATAAAATTTTATACATCTTACAAATATGTGGGAGTTCAATGGAAAGGGTCAAAGATAATATTTACTGTGATTAGACTTGTTTGTATTCATTTTGCACACAAAAGCATAACTTGATCATTGTATGACCCTGAAATTTGCACATAAATTGAAAATTATATAACAATGTCCTGCAGTAACCTTACTACATAAATAATAGGATGGGCTAATTAAAAAGTCTGAATTAGATTGTTTAGCATTTTAGAATCTCTTATTCTTCATTAAAGCCCATAAATGGTACCAAAATCAGAGAGGTTCTAGCACCTTATATTTTTAAGAAGGCCATGTATTTTTGTACATGGGATTGTTTTTTATTGCATATGTTATTGGCCATTGCTATAGCCCATCCAATCTATAATAAGACCAAGAGAGATCAATAATAGATGTAATTAATTGTTCACATTCCTTTTTAGTCCATGTCCTGAAACCAGTTTTACCAGCCTTGAGAAAATCAAGGTCATTTTTTGCTAAGGATTCTGGGATGAGAACATAGAAACATGAATATAGGCAAGAAATAGGTGAAAAATCTGTGTGTTTGTGGACCATACGTAGGTAGGCATTATGAGGTTTATAAGTAATGCAAGAAGGTGGGAGAGATAAAGTAGGCAAAAGAAGAAAGTGTGTGTATTTTTTGTTATATTTAGTGTGTCTGATATGCTGTAGAGAAATCCAACAGAAAAATGTATTAGGTTTCTAAATTCAGGAAGAGGTACAGATTGGGATATAGATATCAGGTCATCAGGCCAAGGTGGCACATAAAACCATGATGTCCAAAGAAGAACAAAAAGAAGTAAAGCAGAATCACAGTTTGTTTTGTTAACATTTAAAAGTCTTAGTCATAGGCACCTGGGTGGCTCAGTCAGTCAAGCATCAGACTCTTGACTTCAGCTCAGATCAAGATCTCAAGGTCCAAGATCTGGCCCTGTATCTGGCTCCTTGCTGAGCATTGAGCCTGCTTAAGATTCTCTCCCTCCTTCTGTCCCTCCCCCACTCACATGCATGCTCTCTCTCTCTCTCTCAAAAAAAATTTAATTGATTGATTAATTAATTAATTAAAAGGCTTGGCCTAAAAAGGAGCCAAGATGAGAAGGAAGGTGAAGAAATGTCAGAGGGCCAGGAATGTGATTCCTTTAGCCAAGGAGCTAAGGGAACAGGGGTCTTCAAAAAGAAAGGCATTTCACATACCAGAGGCAACAGCGAAGTCCGGAATGGAAAAGGTTGATACTTCTTTTAAAATGGTAATCAGGGGGGCGCCTGGGTGGCTCAGTGGGTTAAGCCGCTGCCTCCGGCTCAGGTCATGATCTCAGGGTCCTGGGATCGAGTCCCACATCGGGCTCTCTGCTCAGCAAGAAGCCTGCTTCCCTCTCTCTCTCTCTCTCTCTGCCTTCCTCTCCGTCTACTTGTGATCTCTCTCTGTCAAATAAATAAATAAAATCTTTAAAAAAATAAAAATAAAAAAAAATAAAATGGTAATCAGGAGGCGCCTGGGTGGCTCAGTGGATTAAGCCGCTGCCTTCGGCTCAGGTCATGATCCCAGGTCCTGGGTTCGAGCCCCACATCGGGCTTTCTGCTCAGCAGGGAGCCTGCTTCCTCCTCTCTCTCTGCCTGCCTCTCTGCTTACTTGTGATTTCTCTCTGTCAAATAAATAAATAAAATCTTTAAAAAAAAATAAAATAAAATGGTAATCAGGAACTCACCAGATAGCTGAACAAGCATCCTGTTTGAGGTACATAATGAATAGAAAAGAGGTGCGAATGGTAAGCACTTCCAAGTCACTAAACCACTAAAGCATTCATGCATAAAAGTATCACATTCTGAGTTTTGTTGTTGGTGGTGTTTTATTTCCTTATTATTTCTCCTTCCTTCCTTCTCAGGCATTCTAATAATGTTTTCCTGTCGAAACCTTTGAGTCACTGATTTGATATATTGCCTGGGGTTCAGAAGTCCATTGTTCTTAAAGAATATGAAGAATCCATAAAGAACACTGGATATTTAACATATGTCCGGATCTAAAGTAGAAATATCAATATTTTCGTTCATACCAACCTAGAAATAGTTTATGAAATCACCTTTTTGTGTAAAAACATGAAAATATCAGTCTTTAGGAGATTTTAGTGTGCACCAGTTGAATCTCTCTTTTTTTTTTTTTTTGGTATGTTCCTAAACCCTCGCTGTATGCCAAGACACAGTCCACTAACTCTGCTAACACTTCTGATAATTTTGACGCAAGCTGAACTTTGCCTTCGCGGAGACCACTGAGGTTACATTTTCAGATGTCTTGCTAAGAATTGCCTGATATGTGTGCATTGACCTTCTTAAAACCTAACAATTTTTCTAACATAAGATAGATTTAAATGCTTCTGCTGAATAGAAACTATGGAAGGTATTGTTAATTTCCGGATGTTTGAAAATACGGGTCATGCGATATTAAGTTGTCAGCAGTGTTGAAATCTACTTTCATTTGCAGAATTGCCCCTGATTGCATTTACAGAGCAGGAGAGTGCTCAAGTGAAATAAACAGTTCACCTGTGAAGGAAGATTTGGGGTGCATGATCCTCTTCCAAAATGTGTTTTAGCCTTTTTCTTTTTTACACCAGATGTTGCTCTTCCTTCAAATAGACCCGAACCTTCCATATGTTGCCAAACTTTCTTGTTAAGGAAACTGAGAAGAAAGGAGTTTTATAAAGGAAATTCATAAAGGAACCGCTTTGTCTCAGTCACGTGGTCCAGTCTTTCTTTTTATTTTATTTTATTTTTAATAAACATATATTTTTATCCCCAGGGGTACAGGTGTGTGAATCACCAGGTTTACACACTTCATAGCACTCGCAATAGCACATACCGTCCCCAATGTCCATAACCCAACCCCCCCTCCCCCCATCAACCCTCAGTTTGTTTTGTGAGATTGAGAGTCACTTATGGTTTGTCTCCCTCCCAATTCCATCTTGTTTCATTTACTCTTCTACCCCCTTAACCCCCCATGTTGCATCTCCTCTCCCTCATATCAGGGAGATCATATGATAGTTGTCTTTCTCCGATTGACTTATTTCGCTAAGCATGACCCTCTAGTTCCATCCATGTCGTCGCAAATGGCAAGATTTCATTTCTTTTGATGGCTGCATAGTATTCCATTGTGTATATATACTACATCTTCTTTATCCATTCGTCTGTTGATGGACATCTAGGTTCTTTCCATAGTTTGGCTATTGTAGACATTGCTGCTATAAACATTCGAGTGCACGTGCCCCTTCGGATCATTACATTTGTATCTTTAGGGTAAATACCCAGCAGTGCAATTGCTGGGTCATACGGTAGTTCTATTTTCAACATTTTGAGGAACCTCCATGCTGTTTTCCAGAGTGGTTGCACCAGCTTGCATTCCCACCAACATTGTAGGAGGGTTCCCCTTTCTCCGCATCCTCGCCAGCTCTGTCATTTCCTGACTTGTTAATTTTAGCCATTCTGACTGGTGTGAGGTGATATCTCATGGTGGTTTTGATTTGTATTTCCCTGATGCCGAGTGATGTGGAGCACTTTTTCATGTGTCTGTTGGCCATCTGGATGTCTTCTTTGCAGAAATGTCTGTTCATGTCCTCTGCCCATTTCTTGATTGGATTATTCTTTGGGTTTGAGTTTGCTAAGTTCTTTATAGATTTTGGACACTAGCCCTTTATCTGATATGTCATTTGCAAATATCTTCTCCCATTCAGTCAGTTGTCTTTTGGTTTTGTTCACTGTTTCCTTTGCTGTGCAAAAACTTTTGATCTTGATAAAATCCCAATAGTTCATTTTTGCCCTTGCTTCCCTTGCCTTTGGTGATGTTCCTAGGAAGATGTTGCTGCGGCTGAGGTCGAAGAGGTTGCTGCCTGTGTTCTCCTCAAGGATTTTGATGGATTCCTTTCTCACATTGAGATCCTTCATCCATTTTGAGTCTATTTTCATGTGTGGTGTAAGGAAATGATCCAATTTCATTTTTCTGCATGTGGCTGTCCAATTTTCCCAACACCATTTATTGAAGAGGCTGTCTTTGTTCCATTGGACATTCTTTCCTGCTTTGTCGAAGATGAGTTGACCATAGAGTTGAGGGTCTATTTCTGGGCTCTCTATTCTGTTCCATTGATCTATGTGTCTGTTTTTGTGCCAGTACCATGCTGTCTTGATGATGACAGCTTTGTAATAGAGCTTGAAGTCCGGAATTGTGATGCCACCAACTTTGGCTTTCTTTTTCAATATTCCTTTTGCTATTCGAGGTCTTTCCTGGTTCCATATAAATTTTAGGATTATTTGTTCCATTTCTTTGAAAAAAAATGGATGGTACTTTGATAGGAATTGCATTAAATGTGTAGATTGCTTTAGGTAGCATAGACATTTTCACAATATTTATTCTTCCAATCCAGGAGCATGGAACATTTTTCCATTTCTTTGTGTCTTCCTCAATTTCTTTCATGAGTCCTTTATAGTTTTCTGTGTATAGATTCTTAGTCTCTTTGGTTAGGTTTATTCCTAGGTATCTTATAGTTTTGGGTGCAATTGTAAATGGGATTGACTCCTTAATTTCTCTTTCTTCTGTCTTGTTGTTGGTGCCAGTCTATCTTTCTAATTGGTTAAATGACTAGCTGAGATGACAGACACTTTGAAAGGCCATCAATGAAAGAACTGCATTAAATATTTATTAATGCAACACTGTAAGCTTGGACTTTTTATTGCTTTCTGAGGGCAACACATAAATATCTTTAATTATAGTGCTACCCATACTGTTTTACTAATAAATTTTTATCCCCAGGTTATAAATTCTTTGAAGGTAAGAACTATTGCAATATCCACCATGTTGTCCAACAGTGGCTTAATACATGTTTCTAGGATGAATGAATACAAGATTCTAAGGTGATAACATCACTAGATGTAAACATTTAGTACTTTTTATGGGAGACTGATTTTCAGTATTCCCTTTTAGAGATGAACATTAAATGGCTTACCTAAGGGCACAGAGCTTTTCTAAGAATGGGGGTTCAGATCACTACCTTGGTCCTCATATTTGGACTGCCCATTAATAATCGGTATTTACGGGGTGCCTGGGTGGCTCAGTGGGTTAAAGCCTCTGCCTTCTGCTCGGGTCATGATCCCAGGGTCCTGGGATCCTGCTTCCCTTTCTCTCTCTCTGCCTGCCTCTCTGCCTACTTGTGATCTTTGTCTGTCAAATAAATAAATAAAATCTTTTAAAAAAATAATCGATATTTACTGCTGAGCACTACCAGTTCTCACTAGAGGTAAACTTACTTAGAATGATAAAACTTTTGAAACATACCTTCCATAAAAACTATCCAAAGATAATCAAGAGGTTAAAACAGTCAAATGACCAGGCAAACCTACATATTAACCCGTAAAAAGAAACCATATTTATGGAAAAGTTCCCTCTTCCAGACAGTACAAATGCATCTTAATGTTTCTGCTTCAATGGATGCCCTCAGATGCTGATATATGTTTACCTTTAAGTGAACACAAGATACAAAAAAAATCATATATGCCAATTTCAATCTAAAGCATAGATCTACCATTGAACAAAATGCAATTAGTGTAATGTTTATATTAAATAAAGAACTATTGGGAGAAAATGTTTTATTGGACATTCTTTGGGTTATCTTTAGAATACATGGTCTAAGACATTAATAGTTTTTAAATATTAAATTTATATTGAAATTTAGGCTATGGAAGAACTGACAAAATTATATCATGGGATATGCTTCCCACTCACTAAAACATATAAAAATACTTCAAAAAGTGCAAATTAGTACTCTAAACTAAATTTAAAGAAAGAAAAAAAAATCTACCAGTCTTATGATCATAAGAAGGAATTCAAAACCTAGATCATAGGTGGAAGCTAACTTCCCAGTGTCCTAAAGGGTTTGAGGACCTGGCCATAGAGTATAGTACCTGGAGACCGGGTTTTTTAATCCTGTAGGGGGAACGGGAGAGGTAGGCAATGAAACCTTTGCATAAGGCCCGGTCCTTTCCAGAAAAGCCTCAAAGATAATTTGTTGTCTGTGTAGGGACCTGGGAAAAACAAACAAAACAGGAGCTACCGTCATGAAACCAAAACCATGAAATGGTGCCACACCACATATAGGATGGAATGTAATGTAAGAGTGAGAACTCCAAACAGCAAATTAATACTAAAATTTTTAGAACCACTTTAACTTCAAGGACAGTGCAGAAGCTGGTGTAAATTTATGCTTGTTGGGGCCATCTGCTAATGGGATTATGATACAGAAAAAAGGAAAGCATGACAAAAAGAATAGGCAGGATGCTAAATAAAAAGAGTTAAACTAGTAATAAAATTATAACTGAACATAATTATCAATGGAAAAGTGGAACAAAGAGATTAGAGAAAAAACTGAAGAGTAAATCATCAAATGAATATGAGTTTGGGGCACCTGGATGGCTCAGTCTGTTAAGCCAGTGACTTTTGGGTTCGCCTCATGGCATGATCTCATGAGATCAGCCCCAGCTCTGCCCTCAGTGTGGATCTGCTTGAAGATTCTCTCCCTCTGCTCCCCCCGCTTGCATGTGTTCTAAATAAATAAATCTTAAAAAAATATATATATATGTGTATATATATATATATATATAAGTATATAATACACATGTGTATATATTTTTATATATATACATATAAAATATATGTGTGTGTGTGTGTGTGTGTACAGACACACACACACACACACACACACACACACATATATATATATATGAGCTTACCAGAATACTGCATAGTAAAGAGGGGAAAAACACAGGACAGTGACTAAGAGACACTGAGGATCAGAGAGAAATGCAACATTTTTCTAATAGGAGCTCCAGAGTTAGAAAAGACTTAGGGAAAGACATTAGGTGAGGAGATAATACTGATGATTTTTTATAACTGAAAAATGGCATGACTTTTCAAGTCATTATAGCTTAGAAACAATGACATCTCAGTGACAAGGAGCAACCTAGTATCCAGAGCTTGGTTTCATATAACATTTTCCAGTAAAAGGAACCGGGTGAGGAGCTTGAGTGGCTCAGTTGGTTAAGTGTCTGCCTTCTACTCAGGTCATGATCCCAGGGTCCCAGATGGAGCCCTGCATCAGGCTTCCTGTTCAGTGGGGAGTCTGCTTCTTCCTCTGCTCCTCCCTCCTGCTCCGTTCTCTCTTGCTTTATCTCTCTCAAATAAATAAATAAAATCTTAAAAAAGGTTAAAAAAAGGGCCTACCACTTCATAGAGAAATGGCTGATGGCTGATCCTAGGACTGGGCCAGAAAACATGCAAGATTTGCCTGAAGCAACTTACAGTGCTACAAGATAAGGTGGTGTGCAGAAAGAGAAGCCTACGTTGGTGGGTATATCAAAGGCACCCAGGAGCCAAGTGAAAGAGCTCTTCTTGGCCGAAACTGGAACAAGTTGAACAATAAAATAAAGTTGCATTGTATTGTGACTCAAATTATAAAATATTCTTGAGTCCATACTAATATTTACTGAATATTCAGATCGTCCGAATAAATATTTACTGAATAAATAAGTAAACGAGAGAGAAGAAACATTTTCCATGAATAAGATTTCCAGCTAATTTATGTAGATTCCATGCCCTGAAGAAGGGGGACTGTAGATCACTGTAGATGTGGCCTACACCCAGTGATTCCCTTCCAAAGAATGCAGTATGGAAAGGGATAGAAAAGAGACCTTACAGTGGAGAATCATGGCAGGCACTACACCAGCAAGGTGAACAAGGTCAACAGGAGCACTACCAAGTCCTGTTAATAGTTTATACTCTTGTCACTACCTGATGAAAATATAACTTCTGTAGTCTTTCTTCCCCTAGGCCATTAATTCTATCTAATCATGAGGGGAAAACAAATAAAACAATAACAACAACAAACCCAAATTCCAGGAGAAAGGCATGCTACGAAAGACTTAGCCAGTATTCTTCAACTAGGAAAGTCATCAAAAACAAGGTAAATCTGAGAAGTGGTCAGAACAGAGTCACCTGAGAAGACATGGCATTACCACCTAAATAGCATTGTCTTCAAAGGCGGGGAATATGCCCATTATGTCTTGCATGTGATTAGTATATTTTGTAGGAGAAATGAAGGTGCTGAAAGATGTATGCCCATGTGAAATTTACTGTCTGCAGTTGAGGGTATATTGAATATCATTACTTGAGAAGATGATAAAACTCATGTTTGCCCACAAATACAATCTACAGAACGATTATATCTAGTTCTGTATAATGAACCCCGTATATAAAAATTTAATCCAAATACAAATTTAAAGGGGCGAGAGCTTCTTGATTGTCAGTACTGTTTCAAAGCAGAATAAAGCCAGTTTTAACCTGGAGTCACTTTCAGGCTGGTGACAGTCTGTTCCAATCCATAGCAGATTAGTCTTAACATATGCATCATCCTTTTATTGCATTAAATATCTCAGCTACATTCTTCTATAGACCTTTTCTTCATTGTAGGATTTTCGATGTATCATGCTTTAGTTTTAGGTCTTTAGGATTCTGCCACCCTTTTTTTTCTTTTTCTTTTTTTTGGGGAGGGGGTGGGGGTGGGTAGAGGCAAAGAGAGTGGGAGAGAGAGAATATTCAGTAGGCTCCATGCTCAGCACAGAGCCTGGCGTGGAGCTCGATCGCACAACCCTGAAATCATGACCTGAGCAGAAATCAAGAGTCAGATGCTTAACTGACTGAGCCACCCAGGTGCCCCAACTTTTTTTTTTTTCCTAAAATAAATATTAACTCTAGTTCTTTTTTTTTTTTTTTTCATATGCTCTATTCTGCCAGCCATATTATCTCAACTCTCTATTATGAGCACCACTATTCTTTTCATTCTTATATCATTAACTGTGGAATATGTGAGATTATCATTCATCCCACATATTTGTCAACCAGGTAGGAGGTACTTTTATCATTTTGATTGAATAAACCTGAAAGTGGCTGAATACGTGTAAGACAGTCCCACTAACAGAATCTGCCTTTTCTACTTACCATGATGTTTTTGGTAACAACTGTCTGTCTACATTCTTGTCTTAAAGAAGATCTACTTCTCTTAGAATTGTAGGCTCTTTTCTTTTTTCTTGGGGTGATGTCTAAACTATAGATATTTTAGTCTTTGCTTGCTTTACCGCAATGCAAAGAACTGACTTGATTTCTTTTCATGTCATTGCTACTCTATATTGTTAAGGAAATGAGCCTCATTTAGACATGTAGTCTATTCTAGTTATTTTTCAAAACTAAAGAGTGAATTATTTAAAGTCAAAACACATTTCCTCTGTGGAGTAATTATATAGGGCTCCACAGCCTATGGCATGGAGAAATAAAATAATCCCCAATGCATAGAGTTGCATACTAAATAATGCTCACATACTGCTCTGAGTTAACTATAAATTCTCACTAGTGTTAATTAAAAATTATATGGCAAAGCTTCTTCTATAAA
The DNA here is from genome assembly GCF_902655055.1 of Lutra lutra. Taxonomy (NCBI): domain Eukaryota; kingdom Metazoa; phylum Chordata; class Mammalia; order Carnivora; family Mustelidae; genus Lutra; species Lutra lutra. The sequence continues at coordinate 20,383,758 of NC_062285.1, read as the reverse complement.
CCACTCAGTGACCATGACCTTTAATTCTTCTTGCTGATGCCTGTAGTTAAACTACTTGCCATTTTCTTATATGCCTTCTTTTCATTCTTCATTTTTATACTATATTTTACTGATAAATTATTTTTGGAAATTATAGAAGTTAAAACTTGCATTTTTATCAAGAGATTTATTTTTTTTAAAGATTTTTTTTATTATTTTTTAAAGATTTTATTTATTTATTTGACAGAGAGAGATCACAAGCAGGCAGAGAGACAGGAGGAAGCAGGCTCTCTGCTGAGCAGAGAGCCCGATGCGGGACTCGATCCCAGGACTCTGAGATCATGTCCTGAGCTGAAGGCAGCAGCTTAACCCACTGAGCCACCCAGGCACCCCAAGAGATTTATTCTTTTTCTTCATGGAAATACTACCTAACTTTGAGTAAATTACCCTTATCTCAGGCACATCAGCTATGTACCTATTATAATCTGTAACAAAGGAATTGTGAGCTTTATTTAATTTGTTGAAGTAGATTAAAAATAGTTTGGGACCGTTAATGCACATCTCTGTGAAGGTATAAAGTATCGTCATTGGACTTCCTGTGATTTAAAATGATACTCAAATATGTAAATTGCTAAGATTGCTTTGGGTAATATGGACTTTTAACAATGTTGGTTATTCCAATCTATGGAAATGGAGTATCTTTCCAATTTTTTATATCATCTTTAATGTCTTCCATTAATGTTTTATAGTTTTCAGAGTACAGGTTTTTCAGTTCCTTGGTTAAGTTTCTTCCCATTTTGTCATTTTGGGTGCAGCTGTAAATGGGATTGTTTTCTTAATTTCTTTTCCTACTACTTTATTATTAGTGTATAGGAATGCAGAAATTTCTATATATTAATTTTTTAATTAATTAATTAATCTTGTGACTTTACTGAATTCATTTATTAATTCTAACAGTTTTTTGGTGGAGTCTTTATATATATATATATATATAGAGAGAGAGAGAGAGAGAGAGAGAGAGTCTATATACAGTGTCATGTCATCTCCAAATAGTAAGTTTTATTTCCTTACCAATCTGGATGCCTTTTATTTCCCTTTCTTATCTGATTGCTGTGACTGGGGCTTTCAGTACTACCCTGAATAAAAGTGAGAGTGGACAGTCCTTGTCCTGCTCTTAGATGAAAATATCTTCTTTTTCTCCCTTGAAGATGATATTAGCTATGGATTTTTCATATAGGGCCTTTATTATGTTGAGGTATATGTTCCCTCTGAAACTACTTTGTTGGTAGTTTTTGTCATAAATGGATGTTGTACTTTGTCCAATGTTTTTTCTGCATTTCTTGATCATATGGTAATCATATCGTTTTTGTCCTTTTTCTTATTAATCTGATGTCATGTTGATTGATTTATGAATAGTGAACCATCCTTGTATCCCAGGAATAAATGCCACTTGATTGTGGTGAATCAATTTTTTCACATGTTGCTGGATTCAGTTTGCTAATATTTTGTTGAAGATTTTTTCATCTATGCTCATCAGAGATATGGACCTATATATCTCTTTGTCTGGTTTCAATATCAGTAAATCTGGCCTTATAGAATGAATTTGGAAACTTTCCTTCCTCTTTTATTTTTTTGGAATAGTTTGAGAAGAATTGGTATTAATTCTTTAAATGTTTGGTAGAATTTACCTGTGAAAATTTTTAATTTTTTTTAAAAATTTTTTACAAACATATAATGTATTATTAGCCCCAGGGGTACAGGTGTGTGAATCGCCAGGTTTACACACTTCACAGCACTCACCATAGAACAAGCACATACCCTCCCCAATGTCCATAACTCTACCACCGTCTCCCTACCCCCTTCCCCTGGCCACCCTCAGTTTGTTTTGTGACTTTAAGAATCTCTTACAGTTTGTCTCCCTCCCGATCCCATCTTGTTTCATTTATTCTTTTCCTACCCCCCAAACCCCCCATGTTGCATCTCTGAGATTTTATTTATTTGACAGAGAGAGAGATCACAAGTAGGCAGAGAGAGAGGGGGCAGCAGGCTCCCTGCTGAGCAGAGAGCCCGATGCTTCGGGGCTCCATCCCAGGACCCTGACATCATGACCTGAGCCGATGGCACTTTGAGCCACCCAGGTGACCCTACCTGTGAAAATTGTTAAAGTGGCCATACCACTCAAAGCAATCTATGGATTTAATGCAATCCTTATCAAAATACCAATGACAGTTTCCATAGAACTAGAAAAGATATTCCTAAAATTCATATGGAACTCCAAAATACCCTGAGTTGCTGAAGCAGTCTTGAAAAAGACAAATCTGGAGGCATCACAATCCCAGATTTCAAGATGTACTACCAATCTGTAATAATCACACCAGTATAGTAATGGCACAAAAATAGACATATTGATCAATAAAACATAATAGCAAATCTAGAAATAAGCCCACACTTATATTGTCATCTGCTAGAGAAGAGGCAAGAATATACAATGGGGAAAAATAGTCCTTTCAAGAAATGATTTTGAGAAAACTGGACAACTACATGGAAAAGAAAGAAACTGGACCACTTTCTTACACCACACACACAAATAAACTCAAAATGGATTAAAGACCTAAGTATGAGACCTTAAACTATAAAATTGCTAGAAGAAAACAGGGGCAGTGATTTCTTTGGAAATTTCTTTGGAAAAATGGAAACATTTTTCCATTCAACATGTCTCCTCATTCAAGAGAAACAAAGCAAAATTAAACTCTTGGGACTAGACCAAAATAAAAAGCTTTTGCACAGCAAAGGAAACCATCAACAAGACAAAAAAAGCTATCTACTCAATGGGAGAAGATATTTTCAAATGATATATCTGATAAGGGATTAATATCTGAAATATATGAAGAACTTCTACAACTCAGTACCAAAAAACCCCCAAATAATCACATTTAAAAAATGGACAGAGGACACAGACATTTTTCTAAAAAAGACATATGTATGGCATAAGGACACATGAAGAGGTGTTCAGCATTACTAACCGTCAGGGAAATGCAAATCAAAACAATGAGATATCACTTTATACCTGTCAGAATGGCAAAAACAAAACAAAACACACACACACACACACACACATACACAACAGAAATAGCAAGTGTTGGCAAGAATGTGGAGAAAAAGAACATTCATGCACTATTGGTGGGAATGAAGATTGGTGTAGCCATAGTAGAAAACGATGTAGAGGTTCCTTAAAAAATTAAAAGTAGAAATACCTTATGATACAGTAATTCCATTATTGGATATTTATCTAAAGCAAATGAAAACACTAATTCAAAAAGATATATTCACTCTTCTGTTTATTGCAGCCTTATTTACAATAGTCAAGATATTGAAGCAATTCAAATATCCATTTGTAGATGAATGATAATGGTGTATGTGTATATTTATATATATTACGTGTAAATATACACACACACCATACCCTATATATAAAGATGTGTGTGTGTATACACACACACACACACACACACACACACACATATATATGTAAAGACCCACAGTGGAATATTATTCAACCATTTGCAACAACATGGATGGACCTAGAGGGTATAATGCTAAGTGAAATAAGTCAGTCAGAGAAAGACAAATAGCTTGATTTCACTCATATGTGGAATTTAAGAAACCAAACAAGCAAAAAAAAGAGAAAACAAACTCTTTTTTTTTTTTTTTAATTTGACATAGAGAAGCAAGAGCGAGCACAGGCAGACAGAGTGGCAGGTAGAGTCAGAGGGAGAAGCAGGCTCCCTGCCAAGCAAGGAGCCCGATGTGGGACTCGATCCCAGGACACTGGGATCATGACCTGAGCTGAAGGCAGCCGCTTAACCAACTGAGCCACCCAGGCGTCCCGAGAAAACAAACTCTTAAATACAGCACAAACTAATGACTATCAGAGATGAAGGGGTGGGGGGGGATGGGTGAAAAGAGGTAAGTGGGATTAAGAATACACTTAATGACTACTGAGTAATGTATAGAATTGGTGAATCTTTGTATTGTACACCTGAAACTAATATAACACTGTATGTTCATTATACTTCAATTAAAAAGTATGAATTGCTTTGAAAATTCTATGCTAATTCCTAAGCTCCCTTTAGATAAAACCATTATGCCTTCAGTTACTATAGCCGGAATTTACTAAGCACAAACTATGGATTAGGAGCTGTGTTTGGCTTAAGAAAATACAACCCAAACTCCTGCTTCTAAGGGGCTTGGAAACTGGAGTGGCAGACAGAGCTGTAATGCAGCTCCTCTATGAGGTGGTAAACATTTAACATAGAAATAGAAGGGTTCTTAGGTGGCATGAAACATAGCGTATCCACCTGGGGCTTGGCTGACAAAGAAAAGGCAAAACAAGGGGAGAAGGGAGCTGTTTCCTGAGTCTTGAGGTTGAGCAGACCTCCAGGAGCCCAAGAGGAAATGGCCAATGTAGGTGAAGGAGGTAGCAGATGTGCACACATGGAGAAATGAACATGTGACCTCTTCATGAGCCCTTAAGGAGTAGGGTGTACTGTGGTTTAGCTGCAGGTGCTTACCAGGAGAGTTGCAGAAAATGAGACTAGCAAACTAAGTTGGCACCCAAAACAAAACATTTTTACTGCATTGATTAAGATGTTGGATTTAGGCAATGGATGATTTTGAAAGCACAGTCTATATAAGTTGCTGGAAAACTGGCTGTGAGACCAAGAGCAGAGAGGGGTCTAGAAGTCTGCCTTGGACAGCTATTAAAACCAGTAACTTAGGGGCGCCTGGGTGGCTCAGCGGGTTAAGCCGCTGCCTTCGGCTCAGGTCATGATCTCGGAGTCCTGGGATCGAGTCCCGCATCGGGCTCTCTGCTCAGCGGGGATCCTGCTTCCTCCTGTCTCTCTGCCTGCCTCTCTGCCTGCTTGTGATCTCTCTCTGTCAAATAAATAAATAAAATCTTTAAAAAAAAAAAAAAAAACCAGTAACTTAGTTAAGTGTATCTGTAAAACCACTAAAAGGAATATTAGAATTTTAAAGAAATATTATAAAAATGACTTTGCTTTTATTATTTTTCCCAGTGGGAGAGACTTCTGAGAGTTGCCCGGAAGCCACTGATTTTTTGTGCCACAACAAGAAGTGTGTTGCATCCCACCTTGTCTGTGACTATAAGCCAGACTGCCCTGATGGGTCTGATGAGGCTCACTGTGGTAAGTGATCTGTCTGCTCTCATGCAGCCCATTCAGCACAGATTTTACTTCATTAGGAAAGTAACATATTGGCATTGATGACGGAGAGGAAATACTCTTTCCGTGCACTAGAGGAGATTTAAAATAGTCAAAACATTTTTCCCAGCTTCTCTATCCACACATCCAAATCACAGCCCACTTAACTGTTTTATCCCCATACTAAACACCATAGCAAATCTTGTCCTAAAAATTTCTCAACGTGTCATTGCGCAGAACTGCAGGGGGAGGGGAGTGTCAGAATTTTAATCGCCAAAACTGACCTGTTGGTCTACATTTCTTCATTGGTTTTCATTTCCTTTTCCAGAAGATGGTTGATTTTATAGATAAGGCTAAAAATGAGCACTTCAAATAAATGCTAGTAAATGATTAGTTTAGTCAGTTACATTGCTCTGGGAAAACGGAGCTAGATTGGCCACATGGGTTTTTTTTTAAAGATTTTATTTATTTATTTGACAGAGAGATAACAAGTGGACAGAGAAGCAGGCTCCCTGCTGAGCAGAGAGCCCGATGCGGGACTCGATCCCAGGACCCTGAGATCATGACCTGAGCCGAAGGCAGCGGCTTAACCCACTGAGCCACCCAGGCGCCCCAGCCACATTGTTTTTTTTATTCAAACTTTAATTCAAGTGATTTTTAGAAGTCATGCATAAAACCAAGTATGTAGTTTTAAAATATGAGCATGTATTTAAATCCAAAGATTTTTTTTTTTTTTTTGTATTTCTTTTTGATGAACATTCATACGGAAGGAACCTCACTACCATATAAACTACCTGTTGTAATTAGGGTTTGCTGCATAGAAAACTGCCCTAAAGTTTAGTAGCCTAAAAAAGTTTCATTTTGTACTCAATTTTGTGGATCAGTAATTCAGAAAGGAATCAGCAAGGCAGGTTGTTTCTCATCCACATGGCTCCCACCAGGTATGGCTGGAACTGGAGGGTCACTTTCAAGATGGCTTCCTTCCCTCCGGGTTTGGCACATTATTACTCTTTGATCTCTCTGTCTGGCTTGACATAGCATCTCATTCTCCAGGGCAATCTAATGTGGCTTGGGCTTTCCATAACAGGGCTATCACAGGACAGTCAGATATCTTGCATGGGTTTGGCTTTTACCAGAGTAAATACTTTCAAGAGCAAACATTCCAAGAGCCACAGGAAAAACAGGAAGAATTCATATGATTTAGCCTCGGTAATTCTAGAAGGTCACTCTTGGGTCTTTCCAGTGGTCATGCAAATTAAAATGTCTAGCTTCAGTTCGAACAGAGAAAGGGGGTGGATTTTACGTTTGGGACAATTTCATGCATGTACAGGAAAGGAGTATCATAGAAGTCATGTTCAAATTTTTCTTTTTAACTCAATATCCTTTTTATTCCTCAAGATCTTATAGTAATGATGCTTCTGAAGTGTTCATTTTCTCTTCTTTTGTGTTTATTAGTTTTATTAAATTGTGGTGAAATGTGCATAACATAAAATTTACCATTTTAACTACCCTATGACCCAGCAATTGCACTGCTGGGTATTTACCCTAAAGATACAAACGTAGTGATCCGAAGGGGCACGTGCACTCGAATGTTTATAGCAGCAATGTCTACAATAGCCAAACTATGGAAAGAACCTAGATGTCCATCTACAGACGAATGGATAAAGATGTGGTATATATACACAATGGAATACTATGCAGCCATCAAAAGAAATGAAATCTTGCCATTTGCGACGACGTGGATGGAACTAGAGGGTATCATGCGTAGCGAAATAAGTCAATCGGAGAAAGACAACTATCATATGATCTCCCTGATATGAGGGAGAGGAGATGCAACATGGGGGGTTAAGGGGGTAGGAGAAGAGTAAATGAAACAAGATGGGATTGGGAGGGAGACAAACCATAAGTGACTCTTAATCTCACAAAACAAACTGAGGGTTGATGGGGGGAGGGGGGGTTGGGAGGGGGGTGGGATTATGGACACTGGGGAGGGTATGTGCTATGATGAGTGCTGTGAAGTGTGTAAACCTGGTGATTCACAGACCTGTACCCCTGGGGATAAAAATATATGTTTATAAAAAATAAAATTAATAAAAATTAAAAAAAAATTTACCATTTTAACCATTTCTAACTGTATAGTTCAGTGGCATTAAGTGCTTTGGCATTATTGTCCAGATATCACCACTGTTCATCTCCAGAACATTTTTCATCTGGAAAAACTGAAATCCTATACCCATTAAACAATTAATGCTCCAATTTCCCTCCCCCAGCCCCTGAAAGCCACCATTTGATTCTCTGTTTCTATGCATTTGACAATCTGGCTATCTAACACCAGTATTTGGAACCATATAGTATTTTTCTTGCTGTGATGGACTGAATTCACTTATCATAAATTTCTCATTTATGCTATATTTTAATTTTAAGTCAAAGTGTCAAAGGGAGTGAAAATCACTGGCACTTCCTAAAACTGTACTATCAATGCCACAGTATTATAATCTTAATTTTACAAACGATTATGTATTACCTTTATAATATATGCATTCTCAAATGAAATTCATAATATATTGAAAGATTTCCTACTGTTCTTTTTTAAAAGCTTCTATTTAGGTTTAACTTATTTTTTTTTCCCCTAGTGTTCTTTCTAGCTTTTTTAAAGTACTCCCAAAAATAAATTTTTAATACTGACTGTAGAGAACCAATTCCAGTGACACTCAAAAAAAAAAAAAAAAAAAAAAGCTCCAAAACCTTTGTAAAATCACTATTTTCCCCACCAGACATAACAAGTAGAGAGTATTTAAAAAATCATCAGCATATAGTACCATTATAGTATGTATGTATACTATATACATATAGTATCATTAGTTTTTGATGTAGTGGTCAACGATTCATTGGTTGCATATGAAAATAAGTAATATCCAATCAAAAGTCAAAGAAAAAATCACCAGCAAAAGAAAATGAATTTTCTAAAAGAAAAATAATTTGAACAAGGTGACATTGACATACATAATCCAGTGAGGGGAAGGAGAGCTGTCATGTGCACAAAGAAAAATAGTTACAGGCAGTAAATGTTCCTCCTCTCACTTCCAGATGCACATGTATTGAAAATATTTATATACAAATTATATTCTTCCATTTATTCCTATTATTAGTATGGGCTGGAAACAGCTTTCTAAGTGTTGAATATATAAAAATGAGTAAGACATTGTCTTAGATTTCAGAAACTCACTTTCTCCCAGGTGGGGGGTGCAAAGTGATATATTAAAATATGGTGTTCTTTGCTTTTTGAAAAAGTTGGTTATAAAAGAATTCTGATTACTTTTGAAATGTAATATATACTATTCATAATAAGGTTATCACAGCACATTTGGACAGTACAAATGAAGACAAGCGTATGTGTGCATGCGCACGTGCGTGCACGTGCCCGTGAAATGTGAATATCGGCTTGTAAAACCTAGTTACTATTTTGGTTTTTCAAATGTGAATGCTGCTTTTGTTCCCCCCCCGCCACCTCAGCTTCACTCATTTTTCCTCTCAGACTGCTTTATATGATTTTTATTTTTCCCACGGTACTTGACCTATTGATGTGAAAATACACAGAGGCAGTTTTGATTTTCAGAACCTGAGTCAGTTGCATGCCCATATTTGTTAGTGTTTCCTACAGCTTTGGTGGACAACCGCATACATAATTTGATTTTTTTTAAATTAAAACAGTATGTTGACAAATGAAATGGTCACTTTCCTGAAGATCTTTGACAGACTTTGTTCACATCCAAAAGGAGCACTCCACGGCACACGTGGGTATACGGGTGGCTTACTGATTCTGCAAAGTGACTTCATCAGTATTTTATGTTGAAAGTCTTTTGGATACATTGGAGACATCAGGGTTAGATTCCTGCAATCAGATAATCTGTTGTGGATGATGAAATAAATTACAAAATTTTCAAAATGACCTTTGGAGAAAAATAAGGAAAAAATGGACCTTTGGTTTATTAAACTGAAGTCTTCATTTTGATGTTGACCCTCTCATGTTCAGCAACTATTTAAATTCTCAGAGACTTGTTTCCTCATCTTCATCTTAGCTAGAATCCCATCCGTTCTATAGAGTACTTTGGGAATTAAATGATATAAAGAATGTATTTGTTCAGTCTTCTAGGATTGATAATGTCAGCCTCTTCCATTCATTATTTTTTTTAAACAAAATTCACATTTTATTTAAGTTGAAATAAACTATACAAAATTGATCTTCGTCCATTCATTATTTTTATACTCTCTTGAAATTTGTCAGTCAAAATGGATGTATTATATATACTTTATATACTTACCAGAAAATAAACTCAGCAATTCCTCAAAAGTAAATTTTTACTGTAGGTTATAAACAAAGGTAAATTTTTCTTTTGCATCTCTAACTCCTGTTGGAAAAATTCCTGGTTTGGAATAAATGAAATCGATTCTTTTTAAAAGAAACCATAAAGTCCCAAAATGTGCTCTTTTTTTTTTACTTGGAAGAAAATTACCTAAAGCCTGTATTAAGTGTGCTTTGTACTCTAGGCTAGGGATGTGCAGGGTGTAGATGGGTGCATACTCTGATGCCTTTTACAGCAGCTACAAACATGATTATCCAGTCAGAGCCTTCTTTCCCACTGAACCCAAAGTCTTCCAAATCCTCCTCAATGCAGCACTTTATGAAGCCATTTCATGCTGAGGAGACAGTATTAAATATCCCTGTATTACGTATCGTGGTATAGCTCAATAGGGCAAATAATGTGAATGTGATGAATTAAAAATAATTATGGAGCCAGCTCTTAAAAATATATAAGTAAGTTGAACAATTTTACACTGACCATACCACTGTATGGCTGGATTACCATACCACTGGGAAAATGCCATTTGTTGAGACGTTGGTGGTTAATACTTTAAGTATATTTACTAATATACTAAGTATATTAGTAAATATACTTACAGTAGAAACTTCAACATCAGCCAGCCTAACATCATGGTAATTCCTGTTAGTTGCCTGGCCCTCCTTTGTGTTTCTTAAAAACAGAACTCCCAATTTTACCTGTGGTGGCATTGCAACCAGTGACAAATACCATCCTCTCCAGACTTCCTTGTAGCCACCGGAGGCCAATGACTATACATGGGAATTTGGGGAAGGTATCTCTTTAGAAGGAAAAACACCAGACTAGAGGAAAAGTCTCTTCTCTTTTCCGCTTCCACTTCTTTCAGTGCCTTGAACACATGTGATACTAGGGAGTACCACAGTCCTTTTGTAACCATGAATGAGCAGGAAGATGATAAGGTGGCAGGAATAACAGATGGAAAATATGTGCTTCACAACCACACAGTTGAACTATAATACCAACCCTAAACAGACAACTTCCTGGCCTCTTTTTAACTGAGATGAATTAATTCCTGTCTGTTTCAGCTTCTACTACTTGGGTTTTCAGTTGCTTGGAACCATCCGATGTTTAATTAATACAATAAGGAAGCTGTATTATCTCTAGTAGTAAGAGGTCAAAAGCAAGAATCCTAGAGTTGGTTGATTTTAGCAACTTCTGTTATCAAAACATTAGAACTACACAGACTCCTTCCTTCTTTATCCAGGGCTGTTTTCATGTAAATGACTTTGTAATAAAGTTAGCCACCCTACCCATATAATGTCTTTGGTCCTAATGATCATATCTTTACAGTGATAGCCTGAGAAAAAAATAAATGGATTTCCTTCTTTTGATTTGTTTTTAAGAAAAAGGCAAACTTTTCCTAGGTGCCTTTTCCACAGTAAGGCTCAATGTCTATATTGTATCCCAGGACTATGGCTAAACTAATCAAGATGAGGAAAGAGAAAACACTGCCCATCACGATTGCTTAGATAACTTATAAGTCATGTCTGGCTATCTGAGTGAAAGAGGGTGGATTATCAAATAAAATAGCACTTCTGTCCTCTACAAGAGAGAGAAGGAACGACTGATAAATGAACCCCCCCAAAACTAAGGAAAACATTAAAAAAATAGAGGAAAGTAGTTTTACACATAAAATTTGGAAAAAAAATCGGTTTTTATTTAAGAGATAATTTTCTGAAAAATTTAGTTGGCACAGAGTCAATTTTAAGGTTCAGTTTCAAAACATTTTGCATCAAAGTAAAGGTTATTGTATGCAAGGCAAGGGGTTTAGGAGAGTATATTCAAACAGTATGAAAAACCTGATATTTTGAGCCATGGAAATAACCCAAGAGCATTCTTAAGGATGATTTATGTGGTTTGGGTTTGTAAAGTTGATCAATGAAGGCTACACTGAAAAAACAATAGGCTCTTAAATAAATCAGGGGCTTGGACCAATGGAACTGGGGCAGAGGTTATAAACTTCAGGGGAAGGAGAGAATTAAGTTTTCAAATGGAGAACTGACAAGTGTTGGTGATAGACTGAATATGGAAATGAGGAATGTAGAACCAAAGAGAACTTCAAAGGTAGAATCTTTAAGAAAAGAGAAGATTCATTCTCTGAACTTAATCAGTAATCTCAGTGAGAAGAACTCATCTGGAGAGGTGAATGATGAGTTCATGTTAGGCTTTTTGATTTTGAGACAACAGTTGCAAGTTCCAAATGGAATATTCAACAAACATTTGAAGGTAAACACCTGCATTCCATCCTGGCTGTAGATTTGTAGGTCATCTGCATTAAAGTGTGAAGGGCTGTGGGAAAGGTTGAGTGAAAGGTATACAGAGCAAGAAATTTAAGGATATAAAATTGAATCAAGAGGGGCACCCTGCTATGTTTGTAAGTTATAAGAAAGGAATTGGTAGAAAGTGTGAGATTGAAGGACCTGGAAAAGTTCTCTAACTGAAATAAGTGGAGCCATAGAATGCTAATAGCTGTAGAATGCTTGATAAGGTGTTGAAATCATAAGCTGAGATTAGCCCTAGAAAAGGGAAAAGGAAAAATGACATAATTTTGAGGTAGAGAGAATGAAATAGAATTTATTGTGATTGTATTGATATCTTTAGAGTCATACATAAAGTCATATGTTAGATAAGGTGGAACAGAAGGTTCAAGAGTGGTTACAGAAAATCAAAAAGGATATAGAACAATTATTTTATAGGTCCTGTGTGTTAGGGAGTCAGTTACATGGAAATGCAATAGTGCAGAACCTGTATATGACATCATTCTAAAGAACACACAATGGCCATTTTGTATTTATACTGGAAGACTCTGCATGTTTGCCCTAATGTTAGCTAAACACCTGGAGAACTAGATTTCTTACTTTCATCTGTATTGATAGCACATTATAAACCTATTTATATCATGATACTAGAATGATAAACATAAGGAGGGGATATAGAGAGCCCATGAATAAGCATTTAAAATTAACTTCATTATATACCATGTTGAATGAAAGAAATGTACATAATTAAAAATGATTCTAGATTTTTTTTTTAAAGATTTTATTTATTTATTTGTCATAGAGAGAGAAGCGAGAGTGAGCACAGGCAGACAGAATGGCAGGCAGAGGCAGAGGGAGAAGCAGGCTCGCTGCCAAGCAAGGAGCCCGATGTGGGACTCGATCCCAGGACGCTGGGATCATGACCCGAGCCGAAGGCAGCTGCTTAACCAACTGAGCCACCCAGGCGTTCCATGATTCTAGATTTTAAGGATAAGATGCAATCATGCCTGAGAAGTGAAATACTGATATTTAATGAGAGTATCGTCAGGAATCCAGAACATTTTCTGTACAATTTTTTAAAGCTTTGCTTTCGATATGTTTGTCATCCATTTTAACAGCATGTTTTTCTCCTGATGCAGTTTCTTTATGCTAGTATTAGTTTTACATTAAGAAGAAGTTATGAACGGGAAACCATCTGGAGAAGAAATATTAAAAGCAACATAAATGTCATCTCTCTAAAAAGGAAGGAAAAGTCAATAACAATCTCAATTGATTCCTAGTGGTTAAATCACGCAATCACTCTGTCAGTACAACACACTTTTACAGTGAATGCTCAAAGATAATAACTGCTGTGTGAAAAAAATTAAAAACGAAAGCAGATATCAATTGTATTATGATGGTACTTTTCACGGATGAGTAAGTAGTAGACATTCAGCTATTATCTGGTAATTTGTCTCATTATGAATAACTTAATTTTTAATGAGTTATCAATCAACCCTTAGAAGAGAACTTTTTTCAGTATTGAGTGACTAGCTCTGAAATGTTGTATGCGGTTGGTTAGTATGGTATGCTGAGAGGGTGTGTGTCCTCTACAGTTTACTACTTCTCCAAAGGCACCTTTTTTTCCTTAATGACTTTGCCCCTCTAATCGTCTGTACTCTTCAAACACCAGAGTGAACACAGGGACTGAACTGAACTTTGAGACAATTGAAGCTATTGATTTAGTTGATCTGACTTACCTGTATTATCATAATATTATGTTCATTGCTTATGTGTAGACACAGTTTTATCTATCATCTATAATATTATTAGTCAATCCATACAATGCCTTCATGGATAAATGATAGTGTTCATGCACTGCCTCTAGACTTTCTGATTAAAAAAAAAAAAAGCTACCATGTACATTGTACAATTGAAATTACCAATGGATGCCAATGTTCTGGTTCTTTAAATTGATTAATAAGTAAAATAGGCAGGCACTAATTCTAAATTATCACAAACGTAGTATAATACCTAGTGTAATGTACATTTCCAGAACATTCTATTAATATCTTCCTTTCCTTAGGCCATTATACAAGCACACCAGGAAGTTGCAATTTTGAAATAACTTCAGGAAACTGGACCACAGCCTGCAGTCTTACTCAGGACTCTGAAGATGACTTGGACTGGGCCATTGGCACCAGAATTCCTGCTGAAGCATTGAGCCCAGACTTGGATCATACCCCAGGTAAGTCTAACAGAGATCCCCAGGCCAAGTAATGCACCCCTGGAAATCTCCCTTCACCATTTGAGTGAATATCAGACAGCATTCCTTGTGTCTATGTGTGGGCAGAGCTCAATAGTCTTCATGAAAAGAGAGTGAGTCCTTTGTAACCTCTGAATTATTGACTAGACCCAGAACTGATATTGCTACAACAAGGAAATCCATGACTCCTGTTTTAAGAGACTCACAGGTTTCATCTACTCAACAAGTAAGGGACATTCAGATGAATGCCTGCTGTAGGCAGAGGTTAACAATGGGAGGAGTTCTCTTGTGGCCTCAGTGGCCAGCAGCTGGCCACCAGTGTTGTTCCAGTCCCTCTGATGTGTAGGGGCTGAGACATAAAAGATAAGTGGTGATGGAAGGAATGAACATCAACAAACTCTTGACAGGGTTTGCCTCCTTCCTTGTTATTTGAGGTTAAAGGAATCCTTAATGGTCTGCCAGGTAATAGGGTCAGAGCAGAAGTAAGCTTATATTCTCATTTACTTTTACCCAGAAGTCTTGCCTACTCTGTATGCCCCCCACCATGGAATCTAACTTTTGTTAGGGATAAAAAAATAATCATTTTAGAGACAACTTTTCTTAGGGATAAAACTTGTCTACATTTTCTTAGGGATAAAATCTAGTTTTTCTTAGGGATTAAAAAAAAAAACTGAGATATTTGTGATGGTTACTTTTACGTGTCAGCTTGGGGGATGTCTTTGGATGAGGTTAGCATTTAAATCAGTGAATGTTGAGAAGATTACCCTGCGTAATGTGGGAAAAGGGTGTGGGGCTCATCCAATCAGTTGAAAGCCTAAATGGAACAAAAAAGGACTGGCCTCCCTGAGCAAGGAGTAATTAATTCCCCTCAACGCTGCATGCAGATGTCATCTGTCCCGTTGGCTTTCCTGGTCTTCAGCCCGCCAGCCCACACAGCGAATCCCGGGGGCTTGCCAGCCTCTGTGATCACATGAGCCAATTCCGTACGGTAAATGTCTTTCTGGATCCATATACATTTTATTGGTTCTGCTTCTCTGGAGAACTCTAATACAGTATCACTCAAAACAGTTGAAGCATAGGCACAATGAAAAAGGACAAGATTATAATGGAATTGATTAAAATGACACTTCAGAGGAAAAATATGCAAGATTGTCTCAGCCATTCTATGACTAGCAAAAAGGGAAGAATACTTGTATTATTTGTATATTCAGGCAGATTGAAAACTTTATGACATTCCATTACAGCCTATGTGTTCATTTTTGCTTGACATATGGCCTGCCTTTCATTTCCAGATTGAATATTCTTACTCCATTTGACCTGCCAGATTGTATTTCCTCTTCCTCACCAAGTGTGGTTTTTGAGTGTTTTGTTTTGTTTTTTTAAAGCATTAAGTTAGTATACACTAGATTATAGGTTAATGGAACAGGATAGGCCATCAGGACACTGAGGTTGGTAATTAGGATTTAATACAAAACAGAGACCAGTTCAGAGGGGAAAAAGATAGTCTTTTTCAGTATGGAGTTGGCTTATCTGGGTACATAGCTGAAAGGAAATGACATTTTTTGTGTATTTTATAGACAGAAATATATTTGGGTGGATTAAAGACTTAAATGCAACAAGTAAAAACAATAAAACTCTTGCAAGAAAACAGAGGGTAAACTATGGGCAATGTAAGGACAGAATCTCACTTCCAAGAGACCAGAAGCCACAAAAGAAAAGATGCATGTATTTGATGGTGAAAAATTATAGCTGTAGGGGCACCTGCGTGGCTTAGTGGGTTGAGCCTCTGCCTTCGGCTAGGTCATGGTCTCAGGGTCCTGGGATGGAGCCCCGAATCGGGCTCTCTGCTCAGCGGGGAGCCTGCTTCCTCCTCTCTCTCTCTGCCTGCCTATTTGCCTACTTGTGATTGCTGTCAAATAAATAAATAAATAAAATCTTAAAAAAAAAATTATAGCTGTGGCCTAAAAATTCCATAAACAAAATCAACAGGCAAACAATAGGCTAGAAAAATTTTTGTGTGTCAATTACAAGTTGGATACATATAGATAACTCTTATGGACTTACTGGAGATGAAAATTTTAACAACCAGAAAAGATCTGCATAACTCATTCACAGGTGATTGCATTCAAATAATCAACAAAAATATCAAATGATGCTCAAGTCCTCAAGTTATCAGAAAAATACAAATCAAAATAAAAAGATGGCGGGGGGCGCCTGGGTGGCTCAGTGGGTTAAGCCTCTGCCTTCGGCTCACGTCATGGTCTTGGGGTCCTGGCATCGAGCCCCGCATCAGGCTTTCTGCTCGGCGGTGAGCCTGCTTCCCCCTCTCTCTGCCTGACTCTCTGCCTACTTGTGATCTCTCTTTCTCTCTGTCAAATGAATAAATAAAATCTTTAAAAAAAAAAAAAAAAGATGGGGAAAGGTTTTTAAAAGCCACCATTGGATGGCAGAGAAGTGGAGAAGCAGGTAGCCAGAGAAGGATACTCATGCTTCTCTGGGAAATTTTCCATTCTGGAAAGCATTCTGACCATATAGAAATAAAAAGACCACCACATAAGCACATGTATATAAGGATATTTACCTCAACATTGTTTGTAGTTGAAAATAATGGGAAATAAAATGAATGTCCCTCATTCATACCATCATTTATTTGTTCCCTCATTCATTCATGAATTGGCCTGTTGAATGCTAGGCACTGTTCTAGGTGCTGGGGATACATTAGTGAGTAAAACTCAATTGCCCCAGTGCAGTTCACATTCTAGAAGGAGGGAAAAATCTAACTGATTCAACATGGTAAGGAAATAAAGTACAGGGTCCATTAGAAGTTGAGTGGAGTAAGAAGTAGGATTGAGAAGGCATATGGACGGTTGTGTGTGTTACAGCTGGGGAAGGATCACAGTTTCTAGGCTGGTCAGTTAGGCTGTGGTGGGGAAATGCCATTCAAAAAAGACTTGAAGGAGATGACTAGTGAGCAATTTGGATTCCTAAGTCAAGAGTATTGAGGTCAGAGGAATAGCCAGTGCCAAATGCCCTGAGATCCGAGTATGCCCGGGGTGTGTGCCCCAGGCCACAGGTGATGTTTTAGGTGATCTAATGAGTTACTGTGGTACATCCTGTGCACTGTATGATGTTGGGCGGTCTTCCTGGCCTCTAGTCACTAGATACCAATAACATTCATCTCCTTGCTAAAAAGGTTTTTAAAAATTGCCAGCTTGCCCTTGGGGGACAATGTCTCCCCTTTTTGGGAACCTTGAGGGACAGCTTGGAGGCCTGTGTAACTTTTTAAATCCACAGCATACAGTATCATGCAGCCACGAAAAAGAGAGATTTTGGCACTATGAAGTTGATTTGTAGGGATTTCCAAAACATATTTTTAAAGATATTATTTATTTATTTATTTGAGAGAGAACAAGCACAAGCAGGGGAAGCTGCAGAGGGAGAGGGAGAAGCAGGCTCCCCACAGAGCAAGAAGCCCGATGTGGGACTTGATCCCAGGATGCCAAGATCATGACCTGAGTCAAGGCAGACTTTAACCAACTGAGCCAGCCAGGCATTCCCAGAACATATTATTAAAGGCTAAAGCAATACACAAAATGATTCTATAGTTATCTATGGTCCAATTTTTTATAGGACAGACAATAACTAATGCCCCCTTATTCGTGAACATATATAGTTCCACATAGTATGTCTGTGAATAACTGTGTGAGCATGGAGAGGAAGATAAAAAAGGATATACGGGTTTATTAACCCAGAATCCTTGGATGAATGATAGGGCTGGAGTAGACGACAGGGAGAATAAATCTAAAAACAAAAAGGAAATAAGTAAAAACAAGAATTGCACCTCAAAAGAAAATCTAAGGTACATGATGGTAGCACCTACATTTGTTTGTGGAAACTGTGGTGAGTATTTTTAAGTTTTACCGTGGAAAAACCCTGAAGAATGATCTTTTTCCTCTATTAATATTGATTTCTTTCCTTAATATTTCTTTTCATCAATTTTACATTACTAAGTAATGCATCCCTTCCTAAAATTTAAATGTGTAAATAAGCCGAAAAAAGAAAAAAAAACCTTCTCTGGTAATCACAATAGAGTGATAGAATCACCTGTAATCTTTCTATTTTGTATATCTTGCCATTCTTTCTGGATGTATACATTTTCATATAAAAATAGGTTTCTACTAAGTGATTTGATAAATATACTATGAACAAGTTTATATGTGATGAAATTATTTTTTTTTAAATTTTGAACTCTTAATTTCTTTTTTTTTTGTTAACATATAATGTATTATTAGCCCCAGGGGTACAGGTCTGCGAATCATCAGGCTTACACACTTCACAGCACTTACCATAGCACATACCCTCCCCAATGTCCATAACCCAACCATCCTCTTCCTACCCCATTCCCCAGGCAACCCTCAGTTTGTTTCATGAGATTAATAAGAGTCTCTTATGGTTTGTCTCCCTTCCAATCCCGTCTTGTTTCATTTTTTCCTTCCCTACCTCCCAAACCCCCCACTTTACCTCTCAAATTCCTCAGATCAGGGAGATCATATGATAATTGTCTTTGTCTGATTGACTTATTTTGCTCAGCATAATACCCTCTAGTTCCATCTGTTATGAAATATTTTTAACATGATATTCTGCTTTTTGGATATAACATAATTTATAAAAATTATCTAATGGTAAACTCTTAAATTATTTCCTAACAATTTCACTATGGTAAACATCACAACAGTGAAAATACATTTAGATGAAATTTTGTTTTTTTACTTTTATGATAGTTCCTGAGGATAAATACTTTCTCTTTCATGAGAACTTAGGAGAAATAATCCAGTTTTCATTTTTGCTGCTAAGATCTCAACAGTCCCATTTAGATGCCGTGTCTGTGAGGTCTCCTGATAACATCTGCAGCAATCTTTCCTTATCTTAAGACAGAATTTGGAAACCGGGGAGGACATCTGCTAGTATAATGCTTCTAAGGGTACAAAAGTATCAGAGGCTCAGTTTAGGAAAAGATAAAAGTATAATCAGCAGACGTGGGAAATGTTCTGTGCATTGCTCAAAGAGACAAATATGAGTGATCAATTGATACCTTTTAATGGAACAATTAGAGACTATTAATGGCTGCATTTATTTTCTTTTTTGAACTTTTATAGCTTGTGTGAGTTCATGAAAGGCCACCTGAAAGGTTTTGAATCTGGTCATTATTTGCAATATTGTACACAAGTAATGTCCACAGATAAAGAAAAGTAATCATTCTGACAGAATACTTTATTATCCTCCTTGTTAATCACTACTTGAGACAGTGTATTTTTACAGAGTACTCGCTTCAAAGCAGCCCGATTACATCATCCTTGACACACTAATGTGGCTCACTGAACTTGTGTAGGCATCCCTGAAACAATGGGCTGCTAAATAAAGGACATTAATTAATTTTGACCCCCTGGGAAAAACAAAATTCTTTATGAGAAGGCCAACCGATTCAAGGAGCCTACGGTCTATTTCTAAACATCTCAACGTTGCTGTTAATTAAAACTGTATTTATGGATCTTTTCACTTTTTGTCACCAAGATGAGGCATTAGGTCCATAAGGAGTACATTTTCAATGCTCATCACAGGCCTATTTATGAGCCTTTTTGGAGCCATTTTGGAAGCTGTGGAGGAAAACTACAGACATTAATCCACTTTCGTGTGCACATGAATAGTGTTTAGGCTTAGTATATACAGCCTTTAATGGCAAGAGTGACATTTGGGTAACACGAACTAACAAAGGTATAAAACAAAAGCTGCCATCTCTCTCTCTCTCTCTCTCTCTTTTTCCCCCCTTTCTTCACAACTTCATTTTCTTTTTTGTGGTATAATTGACCATATCCACAATTAAATTCTAAAATTGGGAAAGATAAGAGTCATCTTTTTGCTGTTTTTGTATTCCCTCTAGCATTGAAGACGGAAAGGCACTTGATCATACTTGTGTAGGTCTCATGTTACTTGTCTGTATCCTTCTGTGTTTATTAACAGGAAAATATTTTGGATTAATTAATGCAACAAGCACTTCCTGAGTGCCTAGTAAATACACAGTGTGTTGGTAACTAAGGGTGTGAGTTAAGGAAGATGTTTGTAAAGTAACTGGAATGAAATACGCTGCCTGATGTAAGGCACAGGAAGTTACTATTGTGCAATTGTATATTCACAACACAAGGTCAAAAAATATTCTAAAACTATCTTAGTGATACTAATGCTCTAATGTGTATAATGATAATTTAAAGTACTAGGTGTTCAACAGATAAAACTTAATTGATAACGTGGGTTGACAGAACCATAGGCAGATGATAATGGTACTTCTTTTTGAGTAGATGCAGGTACTATTATTATTCCCACAGGTGAGGAACCAGAAAAGGTGAATGACTTGTCTAAGCCTATATAAAGAATAACAAAGCCAGAATTGAACCCCGCGTGTATGAGCCTAATCCAAGCCCACTTCAGGACCTCCCAGGAGCAGGCTTTGTCCTTAATGTATATTCACTATTGTGTTGGATCTTATAGAGAGAGTGTGAGGATGTAATTTAGGAGTTAACCTTAGATACTTTTATAAATCATGAATCTCCTTCCTCTCTATCTGGGGCCACTTAACTTCTCTTTCAGTCTGGGGGATATTACCATCTCACTCTGGTTTCTAATAGAATAGAGGGAGACCCTCATATTCATTTGCTTGGGAGATTGGGGCTTGGCCAAGGATGTGGAGTTAGAGATATGGAAGCCAGCCTTCACTCACAGTTTACCAGACTGCTCACTCTGATCTTACTCATGTACACTCATGCACTCATACACATGAGAAAGATAATAATTGTATGGTAACACATTTTTTAAACCATCACATATAAAATCTGATCATTAGACCAGCAGTTTTTGAGATATTCCAGGAAGCAGGGGAGAGGCCAATGGGACCAGAATGGATGGATAAAACAGTAGAAATTCCAGCCCAGGGAAATATGGTTCACTGTAGGTCTTCCCAAGGAAGCTATA
The DNA here is from genome assembly GCF_902655055.1 of Lutra lutra. NCBI lineage: Eukaryota > Metazoa > Chordata > Mammalia > Carnivora > Mustelidae > Lutra > Lutra lutra. Next base: position 20,362,631 of record NC_062285.1, on the reverse strand, counting down.
TAAATAGTCTAAAATCAAAGTAAAAATACTGTTATGGACAGAATTGTGTCTCTCTAAAATTTGTACGTTGAAGCCCTAACCCTCAGTGTGATGACATTCAGAGTTGGGACAGAAAGGTAATTCATGAAGTCTTAAGTGTGGGTCCTGAATCTAATGCTGATGTCCTTATAAAAAAAGGAAGGGATACCAGGGATGTGCACACACACAGGAAAGACCCTGTGAGGAGACAAGGACAAGCCCCTAAGCTGAGGAGAGAAGCCTCATGAAAAACAACCCTGCCAGCACCTCTTGGACTTTCAGCCTCCAAAACTATGAGAAAATCACCTTCTGTTGTTTAAGGCACCCACTCTGTGGTATTTTGTTATGGCAGGTTGAACCGAATTATACAAATACCAGGAAAGATTGTGAACTCTTCAGACTAACTTGCTGGAAACCAGCACTCAGATCACCCGGCAGAGTTGGGAACTTGGCCCCACCCGTGCATTCCCTCCAGTGACCACAGAAGGGCTTTTTCTCACAAACTAAAATCAGAGAGCTGCCACGTACAGATAAGCAGACATCTGAGTGGGGAGAGATTATCGTGAGACAATTACAATCTAAGATAAAGGCACAGTCATGTGTGGAGTTACACTGGATCAACACTGTAAGTTTGCAGGGAAATAAAGATAACTCCATCCAAGAATTTAAAAAAAAAAAAAGCATTAAGGGGATTTTGGGGGGTTCAGTTAGCTGAGCCTCTGACTCTTGATTTTGGCTCAGGTCATGATCTCGGGCTCAGCATGGAGTCTGCTTGAGATTCAGTCTCCCCTCTCCCTCTGCCCCTGCCCTGCTTGCACTCACACACACACACAAACTCTCTCTCTCTTTCTCTAGAAAAATAAAATCCTAAAAAAAAAAAAAAAAAAAAATTGGGGGCATTGCAGTTTGCCTGTCTGCTTGCTTACTTAACCAAAGAAAGTGGTTCTCAGACTTGGCTGCTTATTAGAATTATCTGAAGAGTTAAAAAAAAATGCAAATTATCTGCCTCTATCCACTCAGATCCTGATTTAACTGGTTAATATTGTGGCCTGAGCATTAAGACATATAAGAATTCCTCAAGTGATTTTAGCATGTAGCTGAAGTTGCGAACTACAGGGAGGCCTACACCCCCAGTGCACCTGTAGCACACCTACTTTTCATTCTCCTGAGGGACAAGCCTCCCAGGAAAACGGTTCTGTGTAACAGCAGTGGAAATTCTCCCAAGTTGCCTACACTAAGCAATGAAAGCCTTCATTCAGAAGTTTCAATGCCTAACCAAGAGTCGGTAGGCAACCAAAGACAACCAATACCATGAAAGAAAGAAATGGGGATATGAAAAGAGAACAATTCCCCCTGGAGGAAATGGATGGCTCGGTGTAGTGGACATTCGTTATATTTTCTTGGTGCTCTTTAGAAGGCTGTATTTCATATTGAGCTGTAGAAGCCCCATCTGGGTGAGCTCGCCCAGCTTCTTGTGGATTTAGGATGAAAGCTGCCAATCAGATACATGCCTGCAAGACCCATTATTCACCTCTCTTTATCCCAACATGCTCTATAGGACTATAACCATTTTTATGTACAAAATGATACTAAAATAGAGGAACATATATATAATACCTATATAATATTCCAACAATCTTATCTATACTTAATATATCTTAATATAAACTGTGTCCTATTGATCAAAAATTTAATTACAATAAGGAAATACAGTTATTTTTCATTATAATATGCTAGTTATGAAAAAAATTAATCCTAATCTTATAGAAATATATACTGATGTGGTTAAAGGAGATGTAATTTGATATCTAGGATTACTTTCAAATTAGTGGTGTTAAGGAGGTAGGTGTTAAGAGAGGAAACAAAACTGACCATGGTTGAACTTGTTGAAGCTAGGTCTTGGGTCCAGGGAAGTTCATTATGCTATTCTTTCTACTTTGGTAGAAGTGTGAAAGTTTCCAAAAACAAAATTGTTCCCTCAAGAGATGAGTATGACTTACCCAAAGTAAAGAAACTGACAATATGATGTCTAGTGTGAAATAAGAACTGAATAATCAGAAAACACCAAGAGAATTGTCAACAGGTAGAAGTTGAAGACAACAAAAACAATAATAACAGAAATAATATCTTCGCTAGATCCTTCAAGGACACTGAGATATATCAAAGGATTTAATTTGTAAATCCGCCTTTTATCTCATCATTTAATAATACACTGGCATTTATTATGATACCAGTTCAGAAGAGATTTTTGTTTAAAATTGGATACCTTCTGGATATACTAAGAGGAGTTAATTCTTAATATACCATAATAATAATAATTACATTAAAGTATGAGAAGAGTATTAAAAAGAAATGTGATTTGTGTGATGCTTCAGCCATCACTTTAAAGATACATGTGACGAAATGGAAGATAAAATTATATGCATTGGCATGGTAAAAAAATGTTTTTCCCCCATTCATTCATTTCACAAATGTTGAGTTCATTTTTTGCCAGCCACTATTTTAGGTACTTACAATACTTGTAGGTCAGATCAGAGAAGGATCTCTGCCACCTCATGGCTAACATAAGAGAAAGGGATAGAAAATCAATGTCAAGCATTATAAATTAAAACAATGGGCGGAAAAGGAAACAGAGCAGTAAAAGAAGGATCAATCAGGAGAGGACCAGTGCGGGGTGGTGTAGGAATTATGGGAGTATGGGGAGGAAGTAAGTTAAGGAAATTTTCATGTGTAGCCACTAGAAGGAGGGGGCCTGTGTTCCTGTTTTCAGTTTTATAAAGGCTGAATGGATGTCAAACAGTTGCTCTTCTTATCCATTCACTCAAATCCAAACAAAATATTTTTTTTTCAGACAAAAGAAGGAGAAATTCCAGAGGGATCTAGAGAAAGGGAAGTAACAGCAGTTAAATGTTTCCTAAGTGTCAGGCAGTGTAAAGGGTGATATAGATGTTATCTCATTTAATCTTTAAAACATTGAGACATGGAAGATGCTACATTCTTAGAAACGTTAAAAAATTTGAACAAGTCATGGGTATGACTGAGCTGGAGGATTTGAATATCAGACTCTGACTCAAAAGACTTTGTTCTATAGCCTACACTGTCCCATATAATAGCCAGTAGCTACACAAACTACTGAGCCCTTGAACTGTGGCTGGTGCAAGTTGAGATGTGCTATAAGCATAAAACACACATTGGACTTTGAAGATGTAGCATAAAAAAAATATATATATATATATATATATGAACATAGCAACAATTATTATTTTTTAAATATTTTTTTATTTTTTATAGACATATAATGTATTATTAGCCCCAGGGGTACACGTCTGTGAATCGCCAGGTTTACACACTTCACAGCACTCACCATAGCACATACCCTCCCCAATGTCCATAACCCCACCACCCTCTCCTTATCCCCCTCGCCTCGACCACCCTCAGTTTGTTTTGTGAGATTAAGAGTCTCTTATGGCTTGTCTCCCTCCTGATCCCATCTTGTTTCATTTATTCTTTTCCTACCCCCCAAACCCCCCACATTGCATCTCCACTTCCTCATATCAGGGAGATCATATGATATCAACAATTATTTATATATCAAAATAACACTTTGGATTCATGGGTTAGATAAAATATATTACAAAATATATACAAAATAAATTACAAAAAATTCACCCGTTTCTTTTTGCTCTTTTAAATATGACTACTGAAAATACTAAGACTACATAAATGGCCCACAGTATGTTTCTATGGGACAGCCCTATTCTGTATTACACTGCCCACACCATAGGGAAGGCTTTCCTGTCTACAAAGGGAATAAAACACTAGAAGCAACTAAAGAAATACTGGAAAGTGCCCATCTCTGGATCTCTTTAAAGATGTGCAGTCTCTTGTTTATGAATTCATACACTTCCAGCTGGGACCTCCAAAGATGATCTATTCACAGGTTCCAATCTGGTTTAAGTGGAAGGGTGGAAGGTACTTAGCAAAGTGGTACAATTATAATAATTTAATCCAATTTATTATCTTCAGAATATTTCATTATGTATATTAACAAAATACATCCATTAAATAGTAACACACAGTCTTCTTATGATATCAGCAATTTTCATGTCCCCAAATAATGCTTTTTTGCATTATTGCTCAAATATGAGAGTATCTTCTTCCATAATTTTCAGGTCAATTATTCCATCATTTCACAAGTATCCAGGCATTATAGTTTCCCAAAAAGGAATTCACCCAACTCCTATTTATTTGTTGACTTTATTTCTCAAAAACTTTTTGTATTTATTCCTTTTTTCTAAGTGTCCTTAAACTGCCTATTACTGTTATCATACTTTTTGCCTTTAAGCATCACACTTTTCTTATCTTGAAAAACGAAATCTAACCTCAATTTCACTTCTAAGTACTGTTGTTTTTTCTTATATTTCAAAGATGAGACAATACAAAAAAGTGTTTATACTCTCTACCACACTATACATACTTTCTTTGGTTCCCTGCAGTTTATCTTCTGCAAAAATATTATTTCCTCAGCAAATAACTTTTGGCTGCCCACTCTGGGTCACTGATCTAAACACTGTAGTGACGCACATTTACCAAACACACCAGCTCTCATGGGGCTTAAGTACTAGCTCCTTTGAGGACTTTATGATTTTGTAATTCTTCTTGCATTATTCTGATTCTTCTCATGTTGCACTTGACACTGCTGCTCAATGCACAGCTTCCTGGAAGTTCTCACCCGCAGTGGACTGTGATATATATTTCCTAATAGGTGTATTTGATGCTTTTTCTTTTTCCTTGTAAAACCCAACTGTGAGTCTTACTCAGTATTCCGACTTTTACTATTTTAAATCTCTTCCTACACTTGTTGATCGCACAGAGTTTTCATACTCTCAATGTTCAAAATTTGCTAATTTCTGCATGCTTCTGGTCTCTATTTCCATGTCTAATCTCACATTATCTGTTATCAGTGGGATAATTTCCAGCATCTGCAAGTCACGTATCCAAACTCAAGCTTACCTTCCTTTCAGAAAGGATCTCCTCCTGCTATTTCTGCCCCTAATATTTCTGTTATTGACCTTATTATTATTTAACACGAGTCTTTCTCAATTTCCAATTCATTCAACTCTTCATTCTCAACTTACATGTTTTTACTTTAGCATTTTCACTTCTGTCATCACAAGTCACTGTTGGGCTCTTGTTGCCAGTGTCAAGAAAACTCATCACCAGTGCAAATACTCTCCTAAACCAGGCCACTCTTCTCACTGACGCAGGATTAATGTTTCAATGGGGACTATTAGTTCTGAAAATCATCAGAAGCTCTCCGTTGACTTTTAGGGTAGCATGAAGAGCTTTCTATGTTCTTCCCAAAATGACATTTCTGATTTTAATTCTCCTACAAACTCTTGTGTTCTTGTTCCTCAGACATGCTCTGGGAGTTATAAATGTCATCTTTTGGTCATATCACTGTGTTAGCATGGCTTGTAATTTTTTTGTTGATAGTGGATACAGTGTACCAGGTAAAAGGAATCAAGGTAAAGAGGTCTTCTGGGTGAACTTTTCTGTCTATCTGGTAGGAAGTAAGGTCATTTACTATTTACTGTTGGTTGGAGCTGTAGGAGTCAGAAGGTTTTAACGTCTACCAGTATCCCCCTCAGCTTCTCCCTTGTCTTTTGGTTTCCCTAGTGAATTTCTTTTTTTTTTTTTTTAAAGATTTTATTTACTTATTTGACAGAACGAGAGAGTGTGCATACTGGCAGGGGAGGGGCAGAGGGAGAGGGAGAAGCAGACTTCCCGCAGAGCAGGGGGCCGGATGGGGGGCTCCATCCCAGGACCCTGTGATCATGATCTGAACCAAAGGCAGACACTTAACTGACTGAGCCCCCAGGCACCCCTCCCTAGTGACTTCTTCAATAAGCTCTGAGAGAGGGCGTCCTTTCAGTTTCAGCCCCCACTGTAATATAGGAGCCTTTTGATGGGATGGGAAGGTGAAGAGGTGTTGAGTGTGAAAGTCACAGCACTAGGAACCCTCCATAATTCTGTGATCTATCACAATCTTTCAGTAAGCGTGTGCTCTTTTACTGTGACCTTGACAAGTACTTCTCAGTTTTCCCTCCCCCTTAGGTGATGGGAATTCTAGACCTTTTTAAGAAAAATAGGCATACTTCAAAATGGCTACTTTTCCTCTCTCCCAGAAAGAAACAGAGGGGATTTTTCTCCTGTCTTCACTGGGGAACTTGGTAGGGCTTCTGGATATAAGACTTTGGGGATGCCCTTAAGACTTGTCCCCCTGGAGTTCCGATCTCTCGAGCTTCTCCATGCTGAGCCTCCGGCAGTCTGTTAATTGCAGTTTCCCGTTTTCCTCACCCAGGGCTGGCTCCATCTGTGGTTCCTGCTCCTGCGGTTTTGCTCCAGTGAATTGTGATTCTCTGTGTCTGCCTTCCTGTCTCCAGTGGTTTTCCCTGTGATGTCTACTCTAATTCTCTCATAGATATAAGAAGAGTTTTTTATTTTTTTTAGTTTGTCTGGCTTTTTTTGTTGTAAAGATGTGCTCTAAGCTTCTTACATGCTAGACTAGAAACCAGGAAGAACCTCTTAGTGATTTTTTAAGAATGAACTTTTGCCCCTCTAACCTACTTTCTTTACCTATTACCATCTCCATTATATTCCTTAACATCTTAATATAATGATAGGTCTCTTATAAAGTCTTTTCTTAGTCATCCAGTTTAAGCCATCTTTTATTAGATGAACTAGATGGCATTTACAGCCTATGTCAATATTTGGCATTATAGGCTCACAATAACCCCAGTGAGCTGTATATTATTATTATTATTACCGCCCATCTGACAGAGGGTGGATATGAGACACCATGGGGATTCAGTGATTTTCCCAAAGTCACAAAGCTTGTAAGTACAGTACGGCACTCCGGGTAGTCTGACCTTAATGTGTCTTCTAAATAGTACATACTGCTAGCTTTCATTGTCAGATTCTTTTGAGTATGTTTCATGTGTTCTGAGCTATAACTTGTCTTTCTCCTTAACATCCAAATGCAAGACATGACACCTTCCTTGTAGTAGTCATCCAGTCAATAACTTGTGATTGACTGTCTTTTTTCTACTACTAGAATCATCTTTCAATCTATTTTTTTTTAAATTCCCAGGAGAGTAACACTAATTTGCAACTTTGTTCTAAGCACTTTCCATGTAGTGTATCCTTTAATCTTTACCACAACCCCATGAGGTAAGGTACTGACTATAATTATCTCTTCATGCTTCTGAGTCCTGGAGAATTTCCATAGGTTGCCCAAGGTCACATACCAAATAGGTGGTAATGTCAGGATTTGAATGGAAGCCAACGGCTCAAGTACCTGCAGGCTTAACCATAGGGCCACCCAGCCCAAGGTTTCTGCTCATTACATATTCATTAAAATAACCTGATGATACTGTTTTCTGTTTTAGTGAAAAGAAACATTCTTCTGTTCTTGTTTGCTTTCCACACTCTTTCAGGTAAAATGGGCCTGAAATCTAAACATCAAAGTCAAATCTAAAGTCAAAGTTCATACCATTTATCATTTTACTAAAGGATTTATGCTTTATTAGTTCTCCCTTCCTACATGACAGGGAAACAAGTTTTCTTTTTAATCTCAATTTGGCAAATAAAATCAAGTTACACAAATGCTATTAAGCAAATGCTTGTTTCTCAAGACATCTTGACAATAACACATAAAGAGGTTCTTCAGGGTTCTTCCATTATGAAGATTAAGAGAGTCAGAATCCTTTGTCTCCAGCTACACTCCTGGAAGTGCCAACAACTCCATTCATATGGCACCTTCATGGGATTGAGGTATACTTATCCCTGAGCAAATTAAAATCTTTCAAAATAAGGTGAATATATCCCTACGATGAATAGATCACGTTTTGGCGTGTCTCAACTTTAAGCTTCATTTTTAGATCAGGTCAGTGATTACTGAAGGAAACAGTTTATAGCACCAAGATTTGGTAATAATAAATAGCCTTAAAATGAGATAGCCTATTTTTTCTTAATAAGTAATAATTATTCTTAAGAAGAGTAATGCCTGGGGCACCTGGGTGGCTCGGTGGGTTAAGCCTCTGCCTTCGGCTCAGGTCATGATCTCAGGGTTCTGGGATCGAGCCCCGCATTGGGCTCTCTGCTCAGCAGTGAGCCTGCTTCCTCCTCTCTCTGCCTGCCTCTCTGCCTACTTGTGATCTCTCTCTCTCTCTCTCTCTGTCAAATAAAAAAAAAAAAAAAAAGAAGAGTAATGCCTGAAGAATAAACTTAGAAAAGGTAGAAATAAAGAAATGCCAAATCAATTCATTGTATAGCCTTTCAAAAAGCAAATAGAAGTGATGACAGACATTTTCATCAAATGCCATGAAAACATTTCATTTGACTTCAGAGGCACTGTATCTGTGGTTGCCATTTTGACAACTTTAAGAAAAACTTTTGTCTCTCTCTGAGCATGTTTACATTTCACAGTCTTTAAAACTTGCAGACAGAAAGAGATTGAGGGCATTTCAGCTGATAATCATTGTGCCCCCTCCCCTTTCTTTGTAGAGCGAAGGACAGGCAGAAATTACAGAGGATGTGGAACCAAGCTAAGTAAGTCTAACTCTGAACAAGGGAGCATTTGCTCTTTTGGAAGAGAGGCATACTGCATCACATTTTCAAAAACCATTAGGCAACTTTATTTTATGAGCAAGGGGGAAAAAAAAGACTAAAATGGCCTACAATTTAAAGTGGGAAGTGAATTCAGATCACTTGAAGTGGGAAATTGTCTTTTATGATTTGACCCTAGTAGAAGTAAGTATGATTCTTCCGAGGGCACTGGAGCTGAAAAAAATATAGCTTTCTTTTGAAAGTATTAACTGTCTTTTTATAAAAGAAATGTCAAATTTATTACATTATGACATAATGACTCAACAAAACATTTTCAAAAACTCAAGATTGTAGCTAATCACATCGAAAAGACAAATTAGAGTCTCTACTGCATGCCAACACCAAAGTGAAAAAGAATGTCCGTGAGGCACCCCGTTAGATTCTGAATGTGGCTAATGTATTTTGGCTCTCTCCTGTCAAGTAGCAATGGAGAGCCAAATAAAGTGATGCTGAATTTATACTATTTGACAGTAAGTGGCTCCAGTTTTTGAGAATGTGTGTAATTCTTTAAAGAGTGTCTAAGGTAAAAATTGAATATTGATGAGAAACTTCTTTCCAGTGCCTGATTGTAGTTAATTAACATATGACATATAAAATCTGTACGCTAGGAACCCTAAGAACTTGTAATCCTAAAACCTGTACCAACAAAATTGAAGTGTTACACTGAAATGTACAGAAAATATCAGGAGGCAGAGTGTAGGGAGAGGTAACATTCAGACATATTTAGTAAGTGCCCACAGTCCGGAGTACTGCTTCTGGCAGTATTAAAGTTTTACAAACGTAATTAAAGGCATTCTAATATATGAGAATTAATTTACAATGGCCAACAGAAAGCCATAAAGCAGTTTAAAATCAGACCGACAATCAGAAAAGTCTGCTTCTGTAAAAATCTATCCCATGACTGTTGGGAAAAGTAGGGATTGGGAAAAATAAATGTAGAATTGGAGATGAAGGTGGTTGATCATTCCACAGAGTCACATGTAAATAAAGTCAACTGGTTTAATGATTTACCATTAAACTCTAAATATGTTGTGGCAGTTGAGACTTTTAAGCTTTATTATCTGCTTTAACAAATTCTGAACTTCGTGTGGAAAGCTTGATTGACCTTCCCCAAGGATTTTGCTAGATATAAATAGGTAGTTCTCAATGAAGCAACTGAAAATTTATAAATGTTTGAAAGTAGGTCTAGTCTGAGCTTGCTAGATAAAGAATGAGTCTATTTCTGAAAATATAATTCAATGTAAGGTTTTATAACTTTGTGATATAGTACATAGTTCCTGGATAATTCACATATTTCTATTAATAATTTCAAGAGGCTAAGCAACTTTTCACCTTAGTGATTCTCAGGAAAAAATATGGCATTTCAACAAGTCTATTCCCCTTACAAAGTCAAGCTTGGATATACTAGAGTTCTAGAATTAAAAATACCAAAATACCAAATTTGCAATGGTTGCTTCTAAATTTCCAGGCATAGTTTTGTATTCTTAAATTTTAAAATGGTTAAAAGTTCACATTTGCATGCATTAATACATCAGCCAGGAATTGACTTTCTGACTTTTGTGTTCCACTGCAGGATGTTGTAAGACCAAATTGAATATGCAAATCAGGAGAGGCTAGGTGGGGTACACTTTGAAAGCTCACCCAGAGTCCCCTAACTAATAATTGGAATTGCTACCCTTGATGTTGAGCCCTACAGAATATTCATTGTCTTATACTGAAATAAATATGAAATACTGAAATAAATATGAAATAAATATGAAACATCCTGGATTATTATCATCCCCCATGAATTACTTTTTTTTTTACATTAAGTTTCATAATATATCCCTAAAATACAAACATTATATTGTTCTACATTCCTTTCAATGATGTCATATCTTTGCTAAGCTGATTTATGGTAGTTGCTATGATGAAAGTAAGTACTAGGGAAAACAAAAATGGGATAGGAAATGAAGGTGGTGATGTTCAATGTAATTTCGAGGTTTGAGACTTTGGGCAGTGCCTAATGAACACACTCTCTAGTGGAAAGTAATTGTGGTTATTTAAGAATTGTTTTGTTTTTTTCAGTTTGTATGTATTAGTTTTTCGAAAGCCGTGATGTTGTTAGTATTTTAATAGGCTTTAAGTTGTTTGGACTTAAGGACTTAATAAACAAAACCAAAATATTGCTTTCCTCCTGGGGTGCCATAAAAAAATTATTGAGACCCTGAGGATGCTGTGACTGGGGTTCCACAAGAAGCCTATAGGCAATGACTAAGGCTGGAGAATTTGGTTAGTTTGTATTCATTTTGCTGTGCAGACTTAAAACTTACCTTTAAAAAAGAAGTATCACATGATTAAAATTACTCAAAAGAAACATCTGAGTTAGTGAAGGGTTAGTGTATTTATGTAGTTAGAAGAATAAATTTACCAAAATACAAGATTTTAAATCAGAATTTCTATTTTTTTTAAAGATTTTATTTATTTGACAGAGAGAGATCACAAGTAGGCAGAGAGGCAAGCAGAGAGAGAGAGAGAGGGAAGAGGAAGCAGGGTCCCTGCCTAGCAGAGAGCCCGATGCGGGACTCGATCCCAGCACCCCGAGATCATGACCTGAGCCGAAGTCAGAGGCTTAACTCACTGAGCCACCCAGGCAGCCCCAGAATTTCTATTTTTAAAATGGATTAAGTTTATGCCAGTGGACACAATCAGTTATTTTCTCACTGCTCCAAATGTTTGACATTCAATATCAGGTTAGTAGTACAGCACGGATAGATATATATTTAAAGTCAGGGTTAAACATGATTTGCTTTTGAGATGGAGGTATATTACTTCTCATTATATATGTCATACTATTTAAGAGCTGAGCTATGAAATACAAAATAGTTTCATACACACATACTGAACATTAATTTTTCTTATTTGGAACTTGGTCACGGCTATTTCTTCACATCCAGTATAGTATGAATAGATTCCATGCTTTCATCTTAACTGTATACATTATTATTATAGTGAATTGGACTATATATATTTTCTTTATTCAGGATAACATTGTAAGATTTGTCTGATATTGTTCTCCAAGTGCACTGGGAATCCTTATGGGTGTAAAAGGCAATAAAATGAGGGAACACCTAGATCTTCTTCTTTAATCAGAGAGCGTAGATTTAACAAATGTGTGTTCTTAATGAATAAGCCACAGTTTGTAGGAGATTTGACTGATGGTGTCTAGGTATATCTTGGCTGCACATGCCACATTCATGTCTTCTTGTTCCAAATAAGAAAACAAACATGTCATCCTTGCAAACAATTATGAAAGCAAACTTTTCTGTGGCTGACTTAAAATATTGTGCACAATTTTCCTAATACAATGTTAGGTAGTACATGTATTTCATAAAATAGTGAGGAGAGAAAACAGTTCAATGGTGCAAGCCAGGAAACTTAACAGGTTATTTCCACTACTATTTTATATTGAGGAAAATCTTGCAGCATCCGTTCACATGTCATATTCCTTGGTATTTTTCTTAAGATTTTTTTTTTTTGGTGAGACTTTTATAAAGTGTTCTAAGTGAACAGAAATATTTTCAGTAAGGAACTTAAAAAGAAAATAGGGGCACCTGGGTGGCTTAATCAGTTAAGCATCGAACACCTGAGGGTTGTTAGATTGGAGCCCGCACATCTAGCTGGAGCTCAGTTAGGTGTCTGCTGGAGAGTCTCTCCCTCTGCCCCTCCCCACACTCACTTGTGCACAGGCACATGTTCTTTCTCTAAAATAAATCATTAAAAAAGTAGATGTAAGTCTCTTTCAGTATCTGGTCTGGCATGTAAGGAGCTAGGAAGTCAGTTTTTCTTTCCCCATAATAAGAAAAAAACCAAAAGCTGAACAAACTAAAAATCAACAAAACTCTTTTTAAATTTATTAGAGAATTAAGGGCTCCACACACACCACTGCCCCCAAACTGGAGACACTTACTGGAGCAGATGCTCCAGTCAGTATGGGGTCAAACAGGAGTCCTTATGGGGCAGGACATCCTCACCAATTACTGATGGATTGCTGTAGGTTCAATGTGGACGAGTTGGAGAGCTAGTCCAGGGGGTTTCAGTGTTAGAGAGCCCCCACACTTTTGTAAGTTTTACCTTTAGAAACCATGTCGGTTTTCACAGTGAAGATTAGAGGAAGCTCCTCTCTGCTTTCAGCAGGTAGAGGGAAGAAATAGCCATTTTGAACATTTCCCAGAGCTTTCTGTTTTTCATAACAAACCTGCCCTCAAGAGAAACTATTTTACTAGCACTAACGGACTTAAAAACAAAACAAACAAACAAAAACAAAAAACAAACAATTGACCTAAGAGATAAGAGATGGGAGAATTTACTGGGAAAATAACCTGGTATGTTTCTTACACTGCTCATGAAGTGGTACTGTGATATTTTAAAGAGGACTTGGACTAGTGGTAATGTATATTGCAAACTCACTGTCAACCCCTAGAAAAGATTAAAAATATCTAATTGGTATGCTAAGACATGATAAAAAATGAAATCATATGAAATCCTCAATTAAGATCAGAGAAGACTGAAAAACAGTGAAAGAAAAAAGAGAAAGAAAGAACAATACCAGTGAATAGGAAATTCTAACAAATAAGGTCAATGTTAATCCACCTATCTCAATAATCAGCTTAAATGTTGCTAGTCTATCTATATTCACTAATTAAAAGATTAAGAGAAGATTAAAACAAAATGAAAGAACCATGTATTGTCAGTAACAAACCAATTTCCAGTATAAATACATTGAATGAATGAATGGGGAAAAAAGTGAAAGAATGGAGAAAAATATGCAATGTTAACATTAATTTCAGACAAAGAAGACTTCAGAGGAAGGGGAACATGCAGGGATAAAGAGGAGGATTAACAAATGATAAAAAGGTCATTACTCTAAGAAGACAAAACATCCTTCAGGGTGTAAGCACTTAACCTCAGAACATCAAAATACACAAAGCAAACCTAACAGCATTGAACGAAGAAAAAGATGAATCCACTACTACAGCTGGAGACTTCAACACCCCTCTGTCAATAGTAGGGCCAACAGGCAGGAATCAGTAAGGACATAGTCAAGCTGAGCAGCACCATCAATCAATTGGATACAAAGGACATTATAGAATCCTTCAACAACAGCAGAATATGCATTCTTCACAAGCTCACATGGAACATTCACCAAAATAGCCCACATTTGAGCCATAAAACACAACAAACTTAAAAGAAATACTATAATGTGAGCTCTCAGAACATAATGGAATTAAGGTAGAAATCAGTAACAAATATTACTGGAAAATTCCAGAAAACTTGAAGATTAAACGAGTAGATTTCTAAATAACATAATGAACCAAAGGAAAAAAATCTCAAAGGAAATTTACAACTATTGTGAATTAAATGAAAAAGCAAATATAACTTACAAAAATTTGTGAGATTCAGTGAAAATGCATAGAGGGAAATCTTTAGCAACAAATGCATACATTAGAAGAAATATTTAAAATTGATAATTTGTTTGCAGCTTAGGAAACTAGGAAAAGAAGAGTAATATATAAAATTGAAATCAGGAAATCATTAAGCAAATAATCCAGTTAAGAAATGGGTCGAAGACATGAAAAGACATTTATCTGAAGAAGACATCCAGACGGCCAAAAGACACATGAAAAGATGCTCAGTGTCACTCATCCTCAAGGAAATACAAATCAAAACTAATATCACTTCACACCTGTCAGAATGGCTAAAATTAACAACACAGGAAACAGCACATGGGGAAGAATGTGGAGAAAAGGGAACTTACACTATTGGTGGGAATGTAAACTGGTTCAGCCACTGTGGAAAACAGTATGGAGTTTCCTCAGAAAGTTAAAAACAGAACTACCCTATGAGGCAGCAACTGTACTACTGGGCATTTATCCAAAGGATACAAAAGTAAAGATTAGAAGTGGGGCTCCTGGGTGGCTCAGTTCATTGAGTATCTGATCTTGATTTCAGTTTGGGTCATGATCTCAGAGTCGTGGTCAGCAGGGAGTCTGCTTGAGATTCTCTCTCTCCCTCTGCCCCTCCCCTGCTTGTGATTGCTGTCTCTCACTCTCTCATTTTCTCTCTCTCTCTCTCTCTCTCAAATAAATAAATTTAAAAAAATACAAATTCGAAGGGGCACCTGTCCCCTGATGTTTATAGGAGCATTGTCAACAATAGTCAAATCATGGAAGGAGCCCAAATTTCCATCCACTGACGAATGGATAAAAAAATGTGAAATAGATGAATAGATAGGTAGATAATGGAATATTACTCAGTCATAAAAAGTAATGAAATCTTGCTATTTGCAAGAATGTGGATGGAGCTAGAGTGTATTATGCTAAGCAAAAGAAGTCAGAGAAAGACAAATACTATATGACTTCACTTATGTGGAATTTAGGAGACAAAACAGATGAACATAGGGGGAAAAGAGAGAGGGAGGCAAACTGTAAGAGACTCTTAACTACAGAGAACAAAGAGGGTTGCTGAAGGGGAGGTTGGTGGGGGGATGGGTAAATTGGTGATAGGTATTAAGGAGGGCACATTTGATGAGTTCTATGTAAGTGATGAGTCACTAAATTCTATTCCTGAAACTAATATTATACTGTTATGTTAACTAACTCGAATTTAAGTAAAAACTTGAAATTATAAAAATAAATAAAATAAATCATAGGTAAAATAAAAATCTAGTTTGTTGAAAAGATTAATAAAATTGAAGATCCTCTAGATACATAAACCTCAAAAGAAAATAAAACACAAACTGCTAATTATCGGAAATAAAAGGGGGAACCATCATTACTTAAATGATACTAAAATGATAATAGACACTAAATGATAATAGAAATGATACTAAAATGATAATAGACACTAAAATGATAATAGAAAAATATTACGTACAACTAAGTGCCCACAAATCTGGTAATCTAAGTAGACCAATTCCTTCAAAGACACAAGCAACCAAAATCACATGAGAAATAGATAATCTAAACAAGCTTGTAACAAAGAAATTGCTTACAGGGGTGCCTGGGTAGCTCAGTTGTTTAGATGTCCAACTCTTGATTTCAGCTCAGGTCATGATCTCAGGGCTATGGAATTGAGCCCTACTCAGGTTCTACATTAAAGCAGGAAGTCTGCTGGAGATTCTCACTCTCTCTCTCTCTGCACCACCCTCTCCCACTTCCACACGCTCAGGCTCTCTCAAATAAATGTTTTTTAAAAATTGAATACATAATTAAAAATCTTCCAAGTCAGAAATCACTAGACTTGACTGGATTCACTGGTGAATTCTCCCAAACATTTAAAGAGGAAATGAAACCAGTTATATATAGTCCAGAAAATACAAACAAAAGGAACATCTTCTGCCTTGTTCTAAATCAGACGAGGATTTCAAATAAAAAACAAAGACATTACAAGAAAAGAAAACTACAAATCAGTATCTCTCATCAACATAGATGCAAAAGTTATCCACAAAATATTAGCGAATCTTATCTAATGAAAACATATATATGCAGCACAACCAAGTGGAAATTATTCAAGTATGTCAGACCTGTTTTATATTTGAAATTCAATTAATGTAATCCATTACATCAACAGAGTAAAGCAAAAAATTAAGTGATCATGTCAATAGATGCAGAAAAAGCACTTGAAAAAATCCAACATCCATTTGTGATAAAATACCTCAGTAAACTAAAAAATTGCGGTGAACGTCTCTAACTTGATAAAGAATGTCTTGCTCCTGCAGCACATACTGAAACTGAAATGATACAGAGAAGATTAGCATGGCCCTTACACAAGGATGACACATGAATTTGTGATATATTCCATATTTTTATGGTGACTGTAGTTGATAATACTGTATTATATACTTGAAATTTGCTGTGAGAGTAGTTCTTAAGCATTTTCATACACACACACAAAGTAAATATGTGAGGTGATGCATGGATGAACTCATTTGTGAGAATCCTTTCAAAGTGTGTACAAATGTCAAATCATCATGTTGTACACTTTAAATGAATTCCAATTGTATTTGTCAATTATGCTTCAGTAAAGCTGAAAAAAGATATCTACAGAAAACATACAGCAAGCATTTATAATTGTGAGAAATTAGGTACTTTCCTGGTAAGAGCAGAGTAAGGCAAGGTTGTCTGTTCTCACCACTCATATTCAACATCATCCCAGAAGTCCTAGCTAATACAATAAGGCAAGTGAGGAAAACAAAAGATTAGGAAGAAAGATATAAAGTTGTGTTTGTTTGCAGATGACATGCAGTTATATACCATGAATAAAAATCTTGGAATTAATAAACAGTTATAGCAATGTTGTCAGATACAAGGTTTGTACACAGATGCCATTTACTTTATTATATGCTAGCCCTGAAAAATTAGAACTTGAAATTTAAAACACAATGATTATATTAATACCAGAGAGAGAGAGAGAAATACTTAAGTATAAATATAACAAATAATTACAGGTTCTACATGAGAAAAAATACAAACTCTGATGAAAGAAATCAGAGATCTAAATAAACTGGGAGATATTCCATGTTCGTGGACGGGAAGAATAAGTATTTTGAAGCTGTCCATTCTTCCCAATTTGATGTATATGTACAAGGTAATTCCAATCAAAATTCCAGCACATAATTTTATAGATAGCAACAAACTGATTCTAAAGTTTATATGGAGAGGCAAAAGACTCAAATAGCCAACAAAATATTGAAGTATTAAAAAAAAACAAAGTTGGAGGAAGTATAATGCCTTATTTCAAGACTTACTATGAAGCTATAGTAATTAAGACAGTGTAATATTGGAAAAATAATAGATAAATAGAGAAATGGAACAGAACAGAGAGCTCAGAGATAGACCCATATGAGTAAGATCAACTTATATTTGACAAATGAACAAAGGCAGTTCAACAAAGAATGGATAATCTTTTTAATAAATGGTATTAGAACAACGGGACATCCATATGAAAAAAAAAATCTAGATACAGAACTTAAACCTCTCATGAAAATTAACTCAAAGTGGATTGTAGATCTTAAAGTAAAATGTAAAACTGTAAAACTCCTAGAAGACCAAATAGGAGAACATTTAGGTGACTCTAAGTTTGGTGATGAATTTTCAGATACAATACTAAAAGCTTGAGTTGTGAATGAAAAAATTGCTGAGTTGCACTTCATTAAAATTAAAATTTCCACTCTGCATATGACACTATTAAGAAAAATAAAACTTAAGCCACAGACTTGGAGAAAATAGTTGCAAACACATATCTGAGAAAGGACTGTGTCCAACATGTAAAAAGAATGCTTAAAACTTAACAGTAAAAAAGTAAAAAAATAGACAAAAGATCTGAACAGATACCTATTGTAGAACATAGACAGATGGCAAATAAGTATAAGAAAAAATGCTCCATATTATATGTTATCAGGAAAATGCACATTGAAATGACATTGAGTTGAAATGAAATACCACTGCATACCTAGTATAATAACTAAAATCCAAAACACTAACAACATGAATGCTGATGGGGATAAAGAGGACAGGGGACTCTCCTTTCTTGTTGATGGGGCTGCAAAATGGTACGGCCAACATTGGAAGACAAGTTGGCATTTTTTAAAAAACTAAACATTCTCTTACCATAAGATCCAACAGTTGTGCTCCTTGGTATATACATAAATGAAAACTTAAGCTTAGACAGAAGCATGCACACAGTTGCTATAGGAACTTTATTCATAATTGCTAAAAGTTAGAAGAAACCAAGATGTCCTTCATAGGTGAATGGATAAACACACTGTGGTACATCTATACAAAGGAATTTTATTCAGTGATAAAATGAAGTAAGCTATCAAGCCACAAAAAAGATATGGAAAATCGTTAAATGCATATTGTTAAGTGAAAGAAGCTAACTTAGAAAGGCTACATACTATATTATTACAAGCATATCATACTCTGGAAAAGAGAAACCAGTGGATATAGTAAAAAGATCAGTGGTTGCCAGGCATTTGATGGGGGAGAGTGGGAGGAAGAGATGGAGAGGGGCTGCGCCGGAGATCTTAGAGCACAGAAACTCTCTCTTGCACAATAGGGCAGTGGTGGACATGTCGTCGTACATTCGTCAGAGCCCGTGGAACACACAAGGGAATGAATGAACCCTGACGTAAACTATGGACTTCAGTCAATAATAATGAATCAGTATAGGCTCATTCATTGAATGTAACAAAGTACTGCACTAATGCAAAGTGTTAATACTAGGCAAATTCCATGTACTGGGGAGGTTGGAACTCTGTAATTTCTCACAACTCTCTTTTTTTAAGTGGATAGAAGAACAAGCGACCCCTTAGTGACTTCATGAGGACTCCAACCAGTCTGTCTTATTAACCACATATTTATATTTACTGGCAATCCATTTGGTGAAATAATGGTATTTGTGAACATGAACAGGCAAAAAGTTAACCCATTAGAGGGTGTGATTGTGATCATCTAACTCTCTTTTGCAATTCTCTTGGGCTACTTCTGTTCTTAACTCTATTCAAGGGAGTAATGCATGAGTGTTTCTTGCATTGAAGAATACAGTGCCATAGGAATAAAGGTCACAACATATATACTGATTCCTCAGAGAATACTGAATTCACCTGACAGGTTCTTCAATAGGAAAGCTTCATAAAAGAAGCCTCTTGTACTATTAATGTACAATTGATGATTGCAAACCATATGTCTCAGTAACAGTACTAAAATGTCGGGGGGGAGAATATTTTAATTAGAAAATATTTTAATAGCTTTGATTTAAAACTGTGAATAAACATTTAACCTAAAAATGCATGTATATATGTGTGTGTGTATATGTACACACACACACACACACACATATATATATTAGTACACAATGTCATTTACTTTATTATATGCTAGCACTGAAAATCATTCTATCTATCTTTCTATCTATCTTCATTCTTTCCTAATAAAAGCCATGCAGAGGATAGTAGTTATGATGAATTTTGACAATGATGTCTGTAGAAAAAAAATCCATTTGTGTTTAAATGGAGAGATCTTTCATGTACGGCTGCAGTTGAGGAGAATAGAAGCTATCGCTCAGCATGGTGACTTTCAAGTTTACATTTCATTCACTCTTACTGCCATTCGCTACTACTGTGCTCATTGTGGGAATCAGAAAAACTGGAAATGAGATACACTATCAATCAGCCTCCAATACCCCATGTCCCTGCTCTGCACACAGTATACAAAATATTTTCCTTACTTGAAATGGGCAGACAGGTTTGAGCAAATTAGAAGAAAAGAAATGTACCTAAAGAGTGAGCTCAGATATTTGATCACTTTCGGTAAGAGTCACATACTCAGGTGAACTTTGTGAATCATGTAATCACAGTGATTACATGACATTCTTTCTTCTCCTTCTCCTTCTCCTTCTTGTTTTTTCTTTTTGGGTCAAAAGAATGAAACATTATTGATTTGTGACTCCACAGAAAGAAAATGAGTTGTGTTTGTTTGTGTGTGGGTGGGAGGCATGCAGTTTGCTCATGGTTTAAATATGTTCTGCCTCACGCTATGACACCTATCGTTGTGCTGAAGGAGTTGTATTTGTCTATTTCAAGGGAGCGGCCGGCACTTCCTATATGTCAGCTCATCTGGACACAAAGAAGGACACATGGCAAGAATCACTACTTCCCAGTACTTTCCAGCAAGTCTCGGAATATGTGCTGTTCGGTTCTGGTTCTACACGGTTGATCCCAGGAGTATGGGGATATTAAAGGTACGAAAGGAAGGTAGGAAGTTTTTCACGGAAATGTTCATAGCGTGTGTTTGAACATTTTTTTTTTTTAATCACACAAAACGGGTGTTGAGTCCATTAATTTCTCATTTCTTTCTGGGACAGTGGGACTTTGGCCAGCAGTGCTGTCATTCATCTTAATCTCATTCAAGATTTATCTCATTCAAGGCAGCCACCTGAACTCAATTATGGTGCTTGCTATTGAAAACATTATCTAGAGATAAAAGAGGATGGGCACATTCTCATGCATCTTCTACTAAAAACTTAGGGAAAATGCAGAAATGTGATGGCAAGGATAATGATAAAAAGAATTTTCTTCCCCAAACAAGGTAAAAGCAAAGAAATTTACAATTTTAAGCATCTATCAACTTACCTGAAAAATAACATTGTGTGCTCCATTTTTGACTAATTTAAGACAAGAATCTGCATCAGATGCAAATGTCTTTGAGGAAGCAGGTTACTGCATTTTTACTTTTCATTGTCTGGAATATCCGTAAGCTTTTCAATCAGCCTGAAGCAATTTGGAAATCCTGATTTCTAACAGTAAGATTAAATATCAGAACACAATACCTGGTGTTACTGCTTTGTAATTATACAACCACCTGTTGTCCTGAATAAAGAAAATAGGAATCTTTGACTGTATCTCAAACATCATCCCTTATAAACAGTAACAGTTACTAAGTGATCTTAGTAACTGGGTATTATGAACTTGTACCTGCTCTCTGCTTTAATTCTATCATTCATCTCATGAGGTAGTGTATTCACCCCAATTTTATAGTTTAAAAACTGAGACTCAACATGGCTTAGTAACTTTTCTATTACAAAATCAATGAAAAATCTTGATTTCAAAATCTGACATCCCTTACCCAGCATGGTTTCACAGGTGTTCTGCAGTCTGCCAAAGAAGTCTAGGGAGGAACCTGGGAACAGAGAGAAAGGGAAAAAAGGGCCTTATTCGTTCTAGCCAGCAATAGAAAAGAGAGCTCTTCAAGTAAAAATGCAAACATGCAAAGAAATTAGGGAATTTGTACTGATTCTCCAAGCACATCTGTGTTCCTGAAAAGAAGAGGGTAAAAACAACAGAGAGTCATTTTTAACAGTTTTGAAACAAGTAAATGAAGATCCTTTGACAACTTTGGAATTTTTTTTTTTTAAAGATTTTATTTATTTATTTGACAGAGAGAAATCACAAGTAGGCAGAGAGGCAGGCAGAGAGAGAGGAGGAAGCAGGCTCCCTGCTGAGCAGAAAGCCCGATGTGGGGCTCGAACCCAGGACCTGGGATCATGACCTGAGCCGAAGGCAGCGGCTTAACCCACTGAGCCACCCAGGCGCCCCTGGAATTTTTTTTCATAGTTTTTAGTTACAGTATCTGAAACCTCAGCAGATTAGCTTATTGCTTATGTTCCATTTTACCTAGAGTAATTTATAACCACTAACCTTAGACAGACTCCACAGCGCATTATTTCTACCGATGTTTTAAACGCAGCTTGCTGTGGTGAAAGAGGATACACGTCCATGGTGGTTATTTATGGAAGTAAATACCAAGGGAAAGGCCAAGAGACCTTTCAACAGAACACGAGTTGATTTCAGTCACTTCCTCTCAGAATGTTGCTTCCTTAGTTCAAAAAGAGCATCCTTATGTCCAGCTGGTTGGTCAGACCGAATATTTTCGAACCCCCTCCCACCCCCACCCCGGGCAATTCGTTTGTGAGCTTCTGAGACAACTACTTAAGTTACTCATTGCTTTGAGCCATATTTCGGGGAACGTGTAAACATCAAAAAGAAATGTTGGCCTCAACTCTTGATTTCTGATACCTTACTTTTGGCAACTTTTGGTTTTCCTAACCAGAGGCAGCAAGTATGTGTGGCAATGCTTTTATGCTCCGGTTTTCAGAGAGGTCTACTGGGAAGAATAGTACTGGGGGATTAGCGGGACATCTGGTTTTTGAAGAGGAATCACCCTCCCCCACTCCAGACCGTCTTGATAGGGTTGACGGTCGCTCTAAGTTTCTTTTACCGCCTCCACAGCTGACCCAGGTCATAATCTTCTCCAGTAGTTGGTGCAGATTATAGGATGATTTGTCTTTCTTCTGTTTCACAAGTCATAAGGAGATAGACTACATTTGGGCTCGTGGAGACCATCTTTCCCAATGTGGAGAGAGAGACGGAGAAAGAAGGTAACATAAGAAGGACTCCAACTGAAAAAAAAGATGAAGAAACAGAACAATATTTGTTCTGTTTAAATCCTGGATCCTACCTTGTCTGAGCCCATAAAATTCTGTTACTTGCTATTGAAAAGTCCTAACCTTTACAGAAATCTAAAAGAAACCATTTTCATAATGTATCCTTATGTCAATGACAAACATAAGGGGCAAGTCTCACTTTCTCAGCTATTGGTCTGGAAAATTCTATGTGTGTGCGGTTCTGGAGCACATGGTGCATCATAATTGTTCTAATCTGAAACCATTTCTTAAATTGATTGCACAAATCCTTTAGAAAAGGTATGGCAAAATACCCAAGGTGAAGTTTTATAGTAGAGGGTCTTGGAAATAGCTGGGAATTCTTAGGAGAGATTTCAGATTGTAGTTTGTGGTGGAATGCTTTCTTGTCAGCACACATGTTATGCAATTGTATTAAGTGCTGTGCATCCCCAGCTCTTCTGTGCTTTGTTCTGTACCCAAGAGAACTATACTTCCCAGGCTCTTTGCTCTCTGCTTTCCTGGATAGGTTTGGCCAGAGCTTTCCACTGGCCAAAGACAGGAAAGCAGGAACACAAGCCTTTCTTCTCTCCCTATTCCTTTCTCCCTCCCTCCCCTCATTCCTTTTCATCCTCCTCCTCTCTTCTCCTTCCCCCCTCCCCCTCCCTCCTAATTTCCCTACCTCCCCCACCCCCAGCACCTCCCTCTGCTGAGTTTCTAACTGCATTTCATTTATGACTCAGCTTTTTCCAGTTAAGCCCTGCCTCCACCAAATAAGCCTGCCAAACTCCATCTTTCACAATCTCAGTTTCAGTAACTCCCTCCCTTTGACTGTCTGGTTTTAGAGGTGTTTCCTACACATAATGATTAATCTCTAGAATGCTTCATGATTTCCTTGGCAATGAACTTTATAACCAGTGCTCTACATTAAAGTTTTTCTATTTGAAATACATTAGTCTATATTTTCTAGCTTGGCCCAGTCTGATACAGCGTCCACTCCAAAGAAAACACAAATCTTTTCAAGATAATAACTTGTAACACAATGAAAAATTTTGAGCGAGCTCCAGTCAGCTTAAATTTGTCCTCCTTGTATTGACTTATTAAAAACTTGCCCTTCAGTTGGGGAAGACAGAAAACAAATTTAAAGAAATGCAAATATGAAAACCTCAACTTGTGATGCAGTACTCTGGAGCAAATAAAACAGGTTTCTATAATAAATAGTTACTCCTGGTCTGCTGAAAGAGTTTTATTTTATACTGAATGGTAAGGAAGTCTTTGAGAACGATGACATTTGAATTTAGGCTTGGAAAAAAAAGAAGGAGCCAGCCTCGGTAACATCTGGAGTAAGAATCTCTCGGAAGGCAAAAAAAGCTAGAGAAAGCTCAACGTGTAAGGTATTTGAAGGACAGTATAGCTGGAGCAAAATGAGAGAGAGAGAGAGAGAGAGAGAGAGGCCGGGGTGGGGGTCGGGAGAATGATGATATGAAGCAGGCTAGAGTCACTTCATATAGGCAGGGCCCTTTTTAGGAACACTTCTAAGAACCACAGAAAGTCATTGAAGAGGGTCTTAGTCATCTTGGGCTGCTACAGCAGGTTACTGTGGCATAAGCAATGGAAATTTACTTCTCACAGTTCTAGAGGCTGAGAAGTCCAAGTTTAAGGTACTGACCAATTCAGTTCCTGGTGTGGAACCTCTTCCTGGTTTGCAGATGGCTGCCTTCTTTCTCACTGCGTGCTCACCTCTAGAGAGATCATCTCTCCTCGTCTTGTCTTATAAAGACATGCATCCCATTCATGGGGGGCGGGGGTCTACCCTCTTGACCTGATTGTCTCCCAAACACCTCACCTCATCTCCAAAATGCAGAACACTGAGAATTGGAGCTTCTGCATGTGATTCGGGGTTGGGGGGACGTGTTCAGTTGATGGAAGAGAGTATTTAATTGTGGAATAATATAACCTCATTTGGAAGTTTAGAAGGTCTATCTGGTTGTTCTGTGGGAAGAAATGGGGACTGGTGGGTGGTAGGTGGCTAGAGGTGTGGCAGTGAAACAAAGAGGCAAGTTAGAGGTGATTTCCAGGCTTTGCTTAGAGTCTAATCTAAGGATAAATTGGGAAGTAATTTCTATAAATAATGAATACTTAGATCTTCACCTGGCATAAAAAACTATATTCTAAATAAAACATGCTTCGGGACGCCTGGGTGGCTCAGTTGGTTGGACGACTGCCTTCGGCTCAGGTCATGATCCCGGAATCCCGGGATCGAGTCCCGCATCGGGCTCCCAGCTCCATGGGGAGTCTGCTTCTCCCTCTGACCTTCTCCTAGCTCATGCTCTCTCTCAAATAAATAAATAAAATCTTTAAAAAAAAATGCTTTAATTTATTAGTGTATTAATGAAGGGCATCATATAGACCTAAAGCAGATAAGACTTGTACCGTCAATGAGATCAGAGTGATATGATTTTCCAATTAATTTTTAGGATAAAAAGCCAAAAGCAAAAAAGAAAAAAAAGCCAAAAGATTCAGATTTGCCCCAGCCTGCAAAGTTGGCAAAATAGGTTGCATAGAGAAGGGTTGTATTTTATAGGAACATGGAAGCCTGATGGTAAAGGAATAATATTCAAAATAGTAAATGGATAATATTCAGAATAATAAAATGTTCACACAGGCATCAGTGTCCTTTGATTCAAAGGCTTAGAAAATTAAAGGATAATGCTAATACATACTTTATTTTTTAGGTCAGGTTTTTTTTTTTTTTCTGTCTTTCAATTACCTCCCTACATATAAAATTAAAAGCTCTCCTTAAAATGGTGCTGGTCACTTTTTGATCCACATTGCTAAAAGAGCCCTAAGTGAACCAAGTAATTTCCCATGAGATGACTTAGTTCCATTAGTTCGGCTTCCTAGCTTCTGGCTTTTTTTTTTTTTTTTTTTTTTAAAGATTTTATTTATTTATTTATTTATTTGACAGACAGAGATTACAAGCATGCAGAAAGCAGTCAGAGAGGAGGAAGCAGGCTGAGCAGAGAGCCCGACGTGGGGCTCGATCCCAGGACCCTGGGATCATGACCTGAGCCGAAGGCAGAGGCTTTAACCCACTGAGCCACCCAGGCACCCCGCTTCTGGCTTGTTTTGATACTTAGCCAACTCAGGTGAATTATTGAATGCTGACAAAAAGAAAGTTTGTCACAGGGAAAGAGAATTTCTTTAAAAATGACTAATATCTTTTTTATTATTCTGGATTCATTTATAAAGGCACAGAAAGGAAATGGATAGGGAACTTTTATAATCGATACTTTTCATAACTTTTTTTTTGTAATTTACAGTAATTTCTAATTGCTCAGAGGGGAAAAAAATGAACTACTTCCTAAAGTTTCCTTCAGTGATAACAGATGAATTAATAGATCTAAATGGGCTTCAAGAAGCCTATTATTCATATTTCAGAACAGTCAGCCTACCGTGTGAAATGATCTTTATCTTAGGGTTGAGTTTTAAACACAAATGATTTCTGCTAAAACCCGTGGAATTTAGCATGTAAATGTTCCAATCAGGGAACTGTTTTTCTTGTGGCCCCATGTTTGTGAATTTTGTTTTGTTTTAATGTGATGTTTATGGAGATAGTAAGAACAGAGGAAAAAAAGACTGAGAAAAATATCAGATGGTTACTATACCATCCATTGTTTAAAGTCCTGTGTGTGTGTGTGTGTGTGTGTGTGTGTGTGTGTATCTAGTCTTCACACGCCAATGGGATAATACTGACATTATCTACATTTTAACAGATGAGGAAAATGAGATCAAGAAAGCTTCAGGAAATTGTTCAAGGTCAGAGAGCTAGGAGATGGCAGATGGCAGGCCAGGGTGTCCCCAGATCCTCTGGCCCCAGTCTGTGCTTTTAATTACTCTGCTCTACTGCATCTTAGAATTAGAAGGTTATTTTTTTGGGCATATTTTATGTTTTGTATTTCTATTATTCAAAATCATATGTTAGACCAATAGTTATTCTTTCAAAGGTGCTTTGCCTAGTACATGTTCTGCATATTATAGTTTTCAGTATAGATTTGATTTGAGTTTGCAGACTTTACCAAAAAATGGCATAATTATTATGTAAATAGTCCGATGCAGAAATTTGTCCAGTCCTATGTTGAATAACAAGAAAAATGAGCAAAAATATTAAATTTCCAAAGGGGAGCAAATATATTCATAAAAGTCTAATGTATACTTGATTTATGAAAATACATATTCAAAATTAAATAGATACAAGTTTGCATAGCATATGCTTAAGACAATTTATAGATTTTTATTCATTTTCTTTACTATTAATGCTTCATTTTAAAATACATTTTTTATGATATATTATTATGAAAGTTGTTGGGAGGCACCATCAGTGTTCTATATATAGTCTTATCCTTTAAAAAAAATTTTTTTTAAGATTTTATTTATTTGTCAGAGAGAGCACAGAAGCAGGGGGAGAAGCAGGCAGAGGGAGGAGCCTGATGTGGGGCTCCGTCCCAGGACTCTGGGATCATGACCCGAGCCAAAGGCAGATGCTTAACTGACGGAGCCCCCAGGTACCCTTAATCTTACCCTTTTTTAAAGTACGTTTTACCCAATGTTCCAGGCTAACTGCTGCTCTCTCATTCCTATTGAACGCCGAACCTCATGAACATGTTTGTACAAGTGACGGCACCCAGTTTATGAAGGAAGCTTTTGAGAATGCCCATTAAATAATGGTTAAGACAGGAAATAATAGGGCAAATGTCCCCTTGCATAAAAGGTAGAGAGATGAGGGTAGGAGCTGTTGAACATACTTAGCAAATTTCTGCCCTCTAAACAGACTTGTAGGGAAGATTCTGGATCGTACTCCAAATTTGAGCATTTCATGCTATTTTAAGCAGAAATATGGAAAGTAAAATATGAGGGCAGTAGTTCTAAATGTGTTTTGCACACTCATGTGGCACAGGTAATATCGAGAACAATAGTTGAAAGGAACCGAAGTATGTTTTAGCAGTTTCCTCCCTTTTTGAGAATAGATTCACAATTCTCCCTATATAATATCAGTATCCGATATTTTAATCTGATAGGTCTCAGAGTAGGAGAGAAAGGTAAGGTGGGATCCAGTGTGCAGGGCATTCTGCAAGGCAGTTCACCACCTCCGACCCTGCGGTGGGTTACACGTATGTAGGGGAATGTCTCAAACACACACATGTCACCCAAGACATAGTAAGAATCCTGGGCTTGTATCAGCAGCTTAGTAAAGACAGGCGTACAGATCTTCACAGCAGTGAAACTTTGATAGCTCAGGTAGAGAAAAGGATGCCGGCATGTACTGTGTATCTTCCATTGTAGATAACAGAAAAGTTAACTGAAGGATGGTAAAAACCCAGCTGTTAAGTTGCTATGAAATAATTGCTAAATTAGCAGAATGGGAAGGTGCCGTGGGAAATGCAAAGGTTGACACTTGGGAGAAGGAGCTAATCTAATTTGACCTTCAGATTAGACTTTGCCTTTAGGATATCAGAAAAACAGAAAAAGAAAAGTGACCTCAAGTCAAAGATATTTGCTGCTAAAAATTAAAATCAAGTCACAGTTTTAAGACAGAGATGTGGGAATTTGCAAAAGAAGGTATTTCTTACACCTGCCTACAAAGGGGCAAGATGGAAAGTCACCTTGAGAAAGAACCAAAGGTCAGCTTTGCTTAGAAGTCTAGGTCCCAAGCACAATAGGATTTCTTAAAACAAAAACAAAAAACATATTCAAAGTGAAAGCACCTTTTACATTTTTATCTAATGAAATCTTTGAATCTGTTTTACTAGTGGATTCTAGATTTAATGCTGAGGAAGCCCTTGCCAGTTGTAAAATAACAAAATATTCTTGAGGCACCTGGATACCTCAGTTGGTTAAGTGTCCGCATCTGTCTTCAGCTCAGGTCATGATCCCGAGGTCCAAATGCTGAGCTCCTTCTAGCCAGGCTCCCTGCTCAGTGGGGAGGCTACCTCTCTCTCTCCCTCTCCCGCTGCCACCTCCCCCCACTCCCCTTATATAAGCTTTCTGTCTCAAAAAAATAAAACCTTAAAAAAATGCAAAATATTGTCATTTCTTTTAGTTAATACATAATTTCGATTTTAGATTAAACTAATTAAGCCACTTATAATTCATTTTGTGTGGGTATGGTGAAAGGTTAGAAGCTCATTTTTTTTCCCCCCAAATAGCAAGCTGGTTCTTTCAATACTACTGATTCATTACTGTGTCCTCTCCCTGTTAATTTGACATACTTTCATTATCACATGTGGAATTCATATGTTTATTTGTGAATTTTCTATGGGTGTATGAAAGAATGATTACTCCTTCCCTACAAAGATAAGTAGATGGCGAGAGAGATGATAGACGCACAGAGATAAATTAAGTCATACTCCTCTACATATTTACTATTATCTCAAATTAATTTGTCAACTTAGGAAAATAATATTTTAAATTGCTTCAGGGAAATTATGAAAGTTACAGTTTGTTTTCATTATTCTCAGCCTTTTTTATTCCAAAGCCATTTTGCTGAATGTATAAAGATTCCAGACAGTTATATGTGCTTGGAGAGTCATAACTTTTATCAATATTAAATGTCCCTCTTTATACCTTTCCCCAAATCTTATTTTTTTTCAGTTAATAATATGGAAGTTTCTTTTTTTAAATAATTTTAAAAATAATTTTACTAGTACTTTACCCATGCCTTTATTTTTAACTCTCCCATGATACTTGGCTTTAGTTATATCAGTTTCAAACAGCATATGGCTAGATTTTTTTTCCCATAATCTGAGTCTCTGGCTTTTATAATTGAATTAAGTCCTTTTCACATGTGTTATTGTTTCATCATGATATAGACCTATTTTTTGTGTGTTTTCTATTTGTCTTTCATTTGTTTTATATTTTCCCCTATACCAGTCTTTAGTAGGGTTGATTAGATTTCCTGAATTTTTCCAATTATTTCCAATAAATTTGATTTTCTTTATTTTAATTTTTAAAAAGATTTTATTTTTTTATTTGTCAGAGAGAGAGCACAAGCAGGTGAAGCAGTAGGCAGAGGGAGAGGCAGACTCCCTGCTAAGCAGAGAGCCTGATGCAGGGGCTGGATCCCAGGACCCTGAGATCATGACCTGAGCCAAAGGTAGACACTTAACCAACTGAGCCACCCAGTGCCCCTAACTTCCAGTAAATTTTACTTTCTGGGTCTCTCTTTCTAAAGTGGACACAGTTTTTAGTAAATCACTTTGTTTAA
Source organism: Lutra lutra (assembly GCF_902655055.1). Classification (NCBI taxonomy): domain Eukaryota; kingdom Metazoa; phylum Chordata; class Mammalia; order Carnivora; family Mustelidae; genus Lutra; species Lutra lutra. The sequence goes on along the minus strand of NC_062285.1, from coordinate 20,332,681 downwards.
GTGATTTAAGATTTTAATGACTAGGATTTAAGGAGGATCACTTTGTTTAAAATATTTATCCAGTATCACTGAAAATCAATTGCATGTTTTCACCCACCCCTCAAATGAAAGACAACTTTGGCAAGTTTTATTGACCCAGCTCATCTTCTCCTACAGCCTTATGGCTTATTCTTTTTGGCGGGAACCTTAGATTCAGGGTGAAAAATAATTCATCTGCTTTCTTGACAGTCATATTCGTAAAAACGCTGTAGACCTCACAAGAACACAATTACCAAGTGTACGTTTATACTATATAATTCTGTATGTTTTCTAGGCATCTTTGCTCACTACTCTTTATTGATTCCTACATAATCCGCTACGTTGGATTCTTTTTTTTTGCTGATATTACTTTGCTAAGGCTGCCTTAAGGAGATGGCACAGACTGGGTGGCCTACACAGCAATAATTTATTTTCTCACAATCCTGGAGGTTAGTGCTCCAAGATCAAGGTGCAGGCAGGTTTGATTTCTTGAGTCCTCTCTCCTTGGTGCAGAAGATGTTTGCCTTTTTGCCGTGTCCTCGAGTTGGGTGTCTTTTGTGTGGGCAACCGCAGTATCTCTTCCTGTGTGTGCAACTCCAGAGTCTCTTTCTGTGTCCAAATTTCTTCTTCTTCTGAGGACACCAGCAAGATTAGATTAAGGGCCATGTGAATGGCCCCCTTTTCATGTACTGACCTCTTTAGAGCGCCTATCTCCAAATACAGTCACATTGTAAAGTACTGGGATTTAGGGTTCAACATGTGGACTGGGGGCAGGAGGCACATTCAGCCCTAACAACATGTTTTGCTCATGCATTTCAGAAATTGTGCATGGGTGATAAGCTTTTTGAGTTCTTGATTGAAAAAAAAGTGTGTGTGTTTGTGTGTGTGTACATACATATGTACCCTTATTAAAAAGTAGTTTGATCTAGGGTCAGACTTATTTTTTTCTTAAGTAATTGATAGTGTTGTTTCAATGTATTCTAACATCCATTACCCACTTGCCTTATAGAAGAGAGATGTCTGATTATTTCTGCTCCAGGATTTTTACGTATTCTTCTTTTCTGTCAGGAAGTAGGGAAAATGTTCTTTTTATGCTTGGAGTTCATAAATCCCTACAGCAATTTGATGGGCCTTTGTCATTTTTCATCTCAGGGAGATTTTCATCTGTAATTTATCTGATTATCTCCTTCTAGAAGAATCTATGAGACAGACATAGAAACTTCTGGATCTGTCCTTGCTATCCCTTCACAGATATTCTCCAAGTTTTCATCTCTTGGTTCTCTGGCACTGTAGTCTTAGAAGGATCACTTTGCTTATTTTTCCTGTTCACTGGTTGGAGTTTAATCTGCATTGATTCTGCTAGTCATTTCTTCTCTGAGAGTTTTATTTTAGCAATCATTTTGTTAATTTCTGAGAACTCTGAATGCTTCTTTTAAAGCCTGTCCTATTTCATAGATATGATGGAGGCCCCAGTTTCTCAAGGGAATTAATTATATTTCCTTATTTTTCCCCATTTATTCTGATAGCAGTCATCCTCATCATGTTCAGTGTTCTGTTTAATATAATGTCTCTCTCTCAGAATTTTCCTCAACTGTCAGGTTACTTACTGTTGGTTTTCTATTCCTATATGATGATGAATCCAGATTGAACAGTATTACTCCATGTATTTTGTTGCCCTCAGACCCAGTAAGAAATTCACTGCCCCAGCAGGGAACGCACATTCTGAGTCAAGATCTCTGGTTATGTGTTGCTCTGAGTGTAGAGGAGGAGTTCTGTTTTCCATCGGGCTTACGTTAATGATGTCCTGGTAGCTTCTTTATTTGGGGGTGGGGTGTGGGAGGTAAAGTTGTTCATGGCAGTTACTTCTCCCATCCCATTGGCCCCTCAGGGACTCCTGTGTCACATCTCCCATGTCACTGGTAATTAAGTCCTTTAAGTACAAACACTAGAATCAATGGCTTCTAATGCAAGGGAGTGACCTGGCTTTTTTAAGAAGTGTGTTGACTTACTTAGTGACGCATGTACGGCTCCTCCACTATGGCCTCCTCCATCAATCTGGGTTATTCCAGAATTCTGCTGGGAACATTTTTTGTTCCTCTTTGTTTCACCTGCAGGTGTTTGCAAGTTTTTCAATTTCACGCATTTTTATCCAACAGTTTCCATTTGTTTTATAGAAAGTCCTTAAAAACTATTTCTGTGTATTGGTAGCTGTGCTCCTCATTTTCCAGTGATTCTGGGGATTTATTTCAGAATTTTTTCTGTCTTTTCAGTGGAATAGTTTTGAGGAATATAGGTAAATATATTTTATATTTATTTTGAGGAATATAGGTAAATATGTGTTTTCCGTTGCCTATCAGAACCAGAGACCATCTTCTCCACATATTTACAGTTTTGTGGAACATGCTAAAAGAAAAGTCAATCAGCTCACAGTTCCATGTTTTTTCCTTTGCTGTTTTGCAGTCTAAATTTTCCTTCACTTTGAGGGAAGTTGTTTTGAAAGCATTTTAAAGTTGGTCTTGTCAGGTGGGAGAAAAAGCACGTGAGTATCAGCGTAACATCAAATGCTACCCAGGTCATTCTGCTAGTAAGAGACATTTGTTTGGTTCTTTATTTCTCATTACTCCTAAACAGTCTGCCTCTTTCAAGGAAAGTGAAGTTAATGTTGTAGAGCTACATGCAAATCAGCCATTTCAATTTCTACATGGGTAGTAGCTGTAATTTTTCTCAGCTCTTTCCCCTCGGATACAGCCTGTGATGTTTATTGCAAACTGAGTGATGTTCAGGAAAGGCAACTGACTGAAAGGTAGGAGACCTTAGCTTCCTAAGTTACTAATGACTAGAAACACAGAACATTTCTAAAGCTCTTTGGTCCTTCTTCCCCTTATTTACAAGGACCCGGGCAATGTTTTTGTAAAAAAATCTGAAAAAACCTTGAATTGTACTGTGAGATCATTTTTTGGGATCCCACAGAGAGTATCAGCTTTTCATAATGAAATCATCCAGTTAACATTCTCACGAACATACTCATCCTCATATGTGAACTTTTTTTTTTAGAATAGATGAAATAGGATGTGAAGTAGCAAACATGTAAATGATTAATAATAGAAAGGAAATGCACTTAGTGTTAGTACTTTATGTACATTTATATACTTTGTATATAAATGTATATACTTTTAATTTAGATCTAATAATAGACTTATCAAATAGATATTAATATTTCTTCTATTTAATAGAGGATAAGTCACAGTTCAAAGAGATTAAATAATTTAGCCTAAGATATCCAATTAGTATTGGGATGGCCAGGATTAGAATCTGGGTCCTAGCCTCTGATTGTAACACTGTTCAGCCTTCTTATTGCTAGGTAAGTTAAATACTAAAGCAAAGTTTCACACTTTTTAAATATGAAAAGGATGACCAGAAATGTCTTCCTATACCATAAATAATCACCAGCCACTTTTAGGTAGTTCTTTTTAGTTTGAACAGTGGTTTCATGTGAATGAATTTACCTCATCTGCTTTGAGATATTAGATAACAGACTGGAGTTCTCGATCCCCTATCTCAAATGAGAAAGACAAAGAAAAAAAATGTGTGATATATAAAAGAGTGATATATTTCTTCAACTTTTATTTTTTTACTTATTTTTATTTTTAAAAAATATTTTATTTATTTATTTGATAGAGAGAGAGGGAACACAAGCAAGGGCAGTGGGAGAGGGAGAAGCCGGCTTCCCTGGAGCAGGGAACCTGATGTGGGGCTCGATCCCAGGACTCTGGGACCATGACCTGAGCTGAAGCCAGATACTTAACCCACTGGGCCACCCAGACAGCCTCCTTTTCAACTTTTAAAGACAGAGCTGAATTGTAGATTGTTCTTTGATTCAAATTCTGATCATTCCAAGTTTTTTTGGTTTTTGTTTGTTTTTTAATCATCTGCTCCTCTGTTTAACCTCAGATAAATTCCTTATCTTAAGGCACTGTAGCTTCTTTATAACTCTGTGCCTTCCAAACCCAAAAAGTTGCATGGTGATGTTTTAGTGTGAACACGCACTTAATTGTAAACTTAGCCATAAGAGCTTTGTTAGCTCTCAGTGCAGTACCCGCATGATCTTGATTCTTATAAGTAGATACATTTATTTTTCAAACAAAATAATGAATTTGCTAAGGTGGAAATTGCACAGCGAGAAACCCGAGATTCTGCTTCCAACCCTGACTGGAGAGTCAGGCATTTTCCCTGGTCCTCTCTGAAGTTTTTGATTAGAAAGTCTTGAGATGCTCTCCAACTCTGGAGTTATGAAATGTTGAACTTTTCCATTCTTTCATTCTTTAGCAAATGTTTGCTGAGCACCTGTTATATACATGTATTTTAGGTGTACCTAAATAAACAAAACAGACTCCTTGCCCTGATAGGATTTCCGCTGTCACCGTGAAACAGACGTTAAAACAGGAAACATGATCAATGAGTATGTGGGATACTCTTTGCAAAGACCATGTAACACAGTGAGGCTGAGTAAGAGGATTGGTGGGGTCTGGGATGGTCACAGTGGCCCACGCTGAGATTGTAAACTTGGAGCAAACACTTGAAAGAGACCAGGGAGTGAGCCATGCAACTAGGGGAGACATACTGGGAGAATATTTCAGACAAGAAAACAAAGCAAAAGAGTGCAACAGCCCGAGTTGAGAAATTCCTTGATGTTTAGGAGGACTGGCAAGGGAGCCTCATGGAGGGAGAGAGTAGTGAGATGTGTAAGAAGAGGGAGGGGAGAGAGATCTTGAAGTATTTATACCTCTGGAAGGACATTTTTATTACCTGTGTTATGAGGCCCAGTTCTAGAAAAGTGCTATTACTGAGTTCTTCAGGGCTTCCTTTGATAGCTTAATGTACCTAGTACTTTGATAATTCATGCCTCTAATAGACAAAGATGCTTCTTAAGAGGGAACTGGGGTAAGCGGTTGACATCTGCAAGGCAAGAGATGATGGGCCACGTGATTTTTATAAATGTCCAATACTGGAAATAGAAAGTGTGATGGGAAGAGGGAAGGGAGGAAAGAGAGAGTAGATGTGTTCAGAGGACTGGGCGCCTGGATGGCTCAGTCTGTTAAGTGTGAGGCTCTTGGTTAGGCTCAGATCATGAGATCAAGTCCCATGTGGAGCCCTGCACTGAGCGTGAAGCCTGCTTGAGATTCTCTCTCTCCCTGTCCTCCTCCACCCACTTGCATGCGTACTTTCTCTCACTCTCTTTCTCTAAAATGAATAAATAAATAAATCTTAAAAAAGAGAGAGGACCAAGTGACCCATTTGAATAATGCTTAATTGGTGTTGAAATGGATGAGACATTAGTCTTTTTCCAATAAAATAGGCAATTGAGTGAATCAGAGCAAATAAGAAAAATTCTCCACTAGCTATATTGCTCCTCTACTGTGTATATTTGGATTTTTTAAGTATTCTTTAATTAATACTTTAATTTTTAAGCAGTTTCAGGTTTCCAGAAAAAATGAGCAGCCTACGCAGACGGTTCCCATAGAGCCTCCCCTCCCCACACCTCTCTCCAATTTTGCACTATTATTGACATCTTACATCACTGTGGCATGTTTGCTTTGATGGATGAGTCAGTATTAGCACTTTATTAGTAAAGTCTGTAGTTGACATTGGGGCTCACTCTTGGTGCTGTGCATTCCGTGGGTTTTCACATGGATGTCATGACCTCTGTCGACAGTATTGGACAGAGTGGTGTCACTGCCCTGAAAGTCCCCTATGCTCGACCTGTTCCTCCCTCCCTTCTTGTCCAACACCCCTGGCAACCACTCATCTTCTTTACTATGTCTATAGATAGTTCCACCTTTTCCAGAAATCCATAAAGGTAGAATTATACTGGAAACTGTGTTGATCTGCACCATGTTGGGGTGGTGGGCAGGGTGCGAGGGGCCTGCCCCAGCTGCAGAGCCCCCAACTGAGCAGATTGGCCCCATTGCTGCTGCTACCCCGACATCACCCACACCTCCACCTCTTCAGGGAGCCTCCAAGCGCCTTCACCCTCTGCCTTCCCTGCACTCCCAGAAAAAACATTCTGTTCCCCCAGGAAACAACATGCAAAAGTCCCTGGTTTCTGGGGAGGCACAAGACCAAGTGAAGAGAGGGGCACAATGGGGACTGAGGCCCATGCCAGCCCTGTCCATTTCCTAGGTCGCCAGGGCAGAACTGGATCTGCAGCCCCAACACTGGTGCTGAGACTGGTCCTGGCCTCCTACCCGTTTGTCTTTGTTTTCCTGTCCCTCTGTCTGTCTACTTATCTGTTGGACAATTCCTGTCTGTGTTTCTATTTCTGGGAAGCTCATTACTACAGGCCCTAGCATCTACCCACTCTGTCCCGTACTGTTATCCTTGAACTTACCTCTTATTCAAAACACATACACAAAATTAAAACAGCAAAAACAAATGAACAAAACCAAAAAACAAACAAAACAAAACCCACAGTCACCTAGATTTTTTTCCTTTGTTATCTTCTCAAAGTTTTCTAGTTTCTAGCCTTTTCACATTGGCTTCTTTCACTTAGAAGTAAACACTGAAGTTCCCTGATGTCTTTTTGTCGCTCGATAGCTCATTTTTTTGTTTATGGCTAAAGAAACTTCCAGTGTACAGATGCACCAACATTTGTTTATCCATTTACCCGTTGAAGAACCTCTTGGTTGCTTCCAAGTTTTGACAATTCTAAATCTGCTATAATCATTTATGTGTAGATTCTTGTATGGAAATAAGTTTCAACTCCCTTGGGAGCACAGTTCCTGGATCATATGATAAGAGTTTATTTGGTTTTGTGAGAAGCTGCAAAATTGTCTTCTGAAGTAGCTGTCCCATTTGGCATTCCCACCGGCAGTGATAAAGAGTTTCTGTTGTTCCTTGTTGGGATTTGGTGTTTTCAGTGATTTGGATTTTAGCCATCCTAATGAGTATGCTAGCCGTTTCTGTTTGCATTTCCCTGGTGATATATGATGTTGAGAGTTGCTCCTCTGCTTATTTGCCATCTGTATTACTGCTTTGGTGAGGGGTCTCTTCAGATCTTTTGTCCCTATTTTAATTGGGTTACTTTCTCATTTTTGTCTTAAACGTCTTGCATATTTTGGATACTAGTCCTTTTATCAGATGTGTATTTTGAAATCTTCCCCAGGTGCTCCTAGGGACCTCAGTTGGTTGAGCATCGAATTCTTGGTTTCGGCTCAGGTCATGATCTCAGGGTCATGGGATCGGGCCTCGAGTAGGGCTCTGCGTTCTGCTTGAGATTCTCTCTTTCCCTCTCCCTCTGCTCCTCGCCCCCCACTTGCTCTCTCGCGTGCACTATCTCACTGGGATAAATAAATTTGTAAAAAATATATTTTCTCCAGTTTTTGTGTTACCTTTTCATTGTCATAACAGTGTCCTTAACAGAGCAGAGGTTTTTAATTTCAGTGAGGTCTACCTTACCAGTTTTTTTACTCATGGATCATGCAGGATTCTTGTTTTATAGCTAAAAAGTCATCTCAAAACCCAAGATCATGAACGGCTGGGTGGCTCAGTCGGTTGGGCATCTGCCTTCAGCTTGGGTCATGATCCCAGAGTCCTGGAATCGAGTCTCCCATCGTGCTTGCTGAGCCAGAGCCTTCTCCCTCTGCCTGCCACTCCCCCTGCTTGTGTGCTCTTTCTCTCTCTGACAAATAAATGAATAAAATCTTAAAAAAAAAAAAAAAGAACAACTCATGATCACATAGACTTATCTCCCATGTTATCTTCTTTAAACTTTTAGAGTTTTGTGGTGAACATTTAGGTCTGTGAGCTACTTTGAATTTGTTCTGGTGAGTGAGCTATGGAAGTTCCATGTCTAGGATCACTTTTTTTTTTTTTTTTTTTTTTGCATGTGGATCTAGTTGTTTCAATACCATTTGTTGAAAATACTAATCTCCCTTACTGAGTTGCCTTTGTTTCTTCATCAAAAATCAGTTGACTGTACATATGTGGGTCTGTTTCCAGGCTCTCTTCAGTTCTTTGATCACTTTGTCTAGTCTTTCGCCAATACCACCTGCTTGATCACTGTAACTTTGAAGTGTCTTATATAGTCAAGTTGTGTCAGTTCTTGGACTTTGTTCTTATTCTTCAGTATTGTTTTGGTTATTCTCTGACTTTTGTCTTTCCTTATAAACTTTAGAATGAGTTTTTCAGGAGCCTCTGTGTTACTTGCTGAGATTTTGACTGGGATTGAATTGAATCTATGTATCAAGCTGAGAAGAACTTATATCTTGACAATATTGAGTCTTCCTTACAGAATATCATCCATTTAATTAGAGCTTTCATTTTTTTCCCATCAGTTTTATAATGTTCTTCATATGGAGCCTGTACTTTTTGGGCTACTCTAAGTAGTATTATGTTTTTAATTTCAAATCCAGTTGTTCATTGCTGGGTTAGAAGAAAATGAATGACTTTTGTATATTAACATTATATCCTGCAACCTTGCTGTAAATTAATAGTTTTAGGAGTTTTTGTTGTTGTTGTTGATTCTTTGGGATTTTCTATGTAGACAATCCTGTTGTTTGCAAACAAAAGCATTTTTTTGTTTTTTTATTAACATAAAATGTATTATTAGCCCCAGGGGTACAGGTCTGTGAATCACCAGGTTTACACACTTCACAGCACTCACCATAACACATACCCTCCCCAATGTCCATAACCCCACCACCCTCTTCCTACACCCCTCCCCCCGGCAGCCCTCAGTTTGTTTTGTAAGATTAAGAGTCTCTTATGGTTTGTCTCCCTCCTGATCCCATCTTGTTTCATTTATTCTTTTCCTATCCCCCAAACCCCCCACGTTGCATCTCCACTTCCTCATATCAGGGAGATCATATGATAGTTGTCTTTCTCCGATTGACTTATTTTGCTAAGCATGACACCCTCTAGTTCTATCCATGTTGTTGCAAATGGCAAGATTTCATTTCTTTTGATGGCTACATAGTATTCCATTGTATATATATACCACATCTTCTTTATCCACTCATCTGTTGATGGATGCCTAGGTTCTTTCCATAGTTTGTCTATTGTGGACATTGCTGCTATAAACATTCAGGTGCACGTGCCCCTTTCGATCACTATGTTTGTATCTTTAGGGTAAATACCGAGTAGTGCGATTGCTGGGTCATATGGTAGCTCTATTTCCAACTTTCTGAGGAACCTCCATGCTGTTTCCCAGAGTGGTTGCACCAGCTTGCATTCCCACCAACAGTGTAGGAGGGTTCCCCTTTCTCGGCATCCTCGCCAGCATCTGTCATTTCCTGACTTGTTAATTTTAGCCATTCTGACGGGTGTGAGGTGGTATCTCATTGTGGTTTTGACTTGTATTTCCCTGATGCCGAGTGATGTAGAGACTTTTTCCATGTGTCTGTTGGCCATCTGGATGTCTTCAAACAAAGGATTTTTATTTTTCTATGATCAGCATATCTTTTTTTCAAATATTTATTTATTTATTTGAGAGAGAGAGGTGGGGAGGGGCAGAGGGAGAGAATTGCAAGCAGACTCCCCACTGAGCATGAAGCCTGACATGGGGCTGTATCTCAGGACCCAGAGATCACTACCTGAGCCCAAACCAAGTGCTGGAAGCTTAACTGACTGTGCCACCTAAACACCCTGATCAGTATATCTTTTTATTCCTTTTCTTCTCTTTATTTTATGTATACATTAGCTAGGACTTCTAGTACAAATAGAGGCAGTGAGAGAAGATATACTTGCTTATCTCCTGATCTTAGCAGAAGAGTGTGTAGTTTCTCACCATGAGGAATAGGCTTAGCTGTAGGTTTTTTGTAGGTGTTCTTTATTAAATTGAGGAAGTTTCTTTCCTATTTCTAATTTCTTTGAGTTATTATCATGAATGGGTGTTGTATTTTGTCATATGATTTTTCTGCATATCAGTCATCAATATTATCATATGATTTTTCTTTTATATCCTGCTGATATGATAGATGACATTGGTCAATTTCCCAGTGTTTATTTGCCTATCATACCTAGAATAAATCTCACCTAGTGGTTATTTGTCATTTTTTCTATACATTATTGGATTCACTTTGCCAATATTTGCTGAGAATTTTTGAATCTATATATTCATGGGTGATACTGCTGTGTCATTTTTCTTTCTAGCGTTTTCTTTACCTAGTATCGACATTAGGGTAAAGATGGCTTCATAGAATGGATTTGGAAATGTTTCCTCTTTTTCTATTTTCTGGTTATGATTACAGATAATTGGTATAATCTCTTTCTTAAATGTCTGGTAGAATTTACCAGTGAACCTATCTGGGCTTGGTGCTTTCTCTTTTGGAATAGTTGATTCAATTTCTTTATTATTACAGGCCTATTGAGATTATCTATTTGTCCTTGTGTGAATTTTGATAGATATGCCTTTCAAGAAATTTGGCAGTGTCATCTAGTTTATCAAATTTGTGGGCATAGAGCTGTTAATAATAATTCTTTATTATCCTTTCATGGGATCACTAGTCATAGTTCCTCTGTCATCGCTGATATTTCTATTTGCATCTTCTTTTGCTTCCTTAGGTAACTTGACTAAAAGTTTAATTTTATTTTTAATAAATATGATAATAAATATATAAAAATAATGGTAAATATAAACAATAATTTTATACTTTTCAAAAAACTAGCTTAGGTGATTGATTTCAGATTTTCTTGCTTTCGGTTATATGAATTTAAGTCTATAAAATTTCCCTCTAAGCACTGCTTCACTACATCCCACAAATTTTAATTAATTATACTCTTATTTTCATTTAATTTGAAATAGTTTTTTCTTGTGATTTCTTCTTTAATCCGTGTGTTACTAAGAAGTGTGTTATATAATCTCCAAGTATTTTTGGGTTTCCTATATATCTCCCTGTTACTGTTTTCTAGTTAAATTCCATTGTGACCTGAGAGCATATACAGTATGATTTCTGTTCTTTCAGATTTGCTACAGTGTACTGGATGGCTTAGAATGTTGTCAGTCTTTGTGAGTGTTCCCTGTGAAATTGAGAGTGCTGTGTCTTCTGTTGTTGCTGCATGAAGTATTCTATAAATATAAAGTTGATGGTCGCTGTTCAGTTCAGCTATGCCCTTACTGATTTGCTGCCTCCTGATTGTCAATTAATGATAGAGGGATGTTGAGTGAATTCATCTGTTTCTCCTTGCACTTCTTCCAGTTACTGTCTCAAGCATTTGACATTGTGGTATTAGGTGCATACACATGCAAGACTGTTGTGTCTTCTTAGGGAATTTACCACTCTCTTCATTTTATAATGAACTATTGTCCCTGATAATTTTCCTTTCTCTGAAATTTTCTCTGTCCAAAGTTAATACAGCTTTTCTGGCTTTCTTTTCAGTAATATTAATGTGGTATATTTTTATTCCTTTTACTTTTAATCTATCTGTGTCCTTATATTTAACTCCAGTTTCTTATAGGCAACATATAGTTGGGTCTCTCTTTTTTTTTTTAATCTACTATACCAGTCTCTTTAATTGGTATATTTAGAAAACTATCATTTAAAGTGATTACTGGTATTCAGATTAATATCTAGCATATATGTTTCTCTTTTATACTTGCTGACCTTGCTTTCTTTTTGTTTTTTAACCCCCTTTGGGTTTTTTTGTTTTGTTTTTGCTTTGCTTTGTTTGGTTCTCTACTCTTTTTTTTTTTTTTTACCTTTGTTTTAATTGTTTTGTATGATTCCTTTTCTTCTCCTTTCATAACATATCAATTATACTTCTTTTTAAACTTCATTTTTCTAATTTTGGGCCCATGAATTTGCAGTATGCATTTATAAGTAACCCAGGTCCACTTGCAAAGAACACTATGCCACTTCATGGGTAGTGCAAGAACATTATAAACAGTATTTTCAGGTCCTCCTTTCTGTCCTTATAGCATGCTGCTGTTCATTTATTTCACTTACCCCACAACTAAAATCAGTGAATACATTCTTGCTGCTATTATTTTGAACCAACTGTTACCTGTTAGATTAATTAATAATAAAAATAGAATATTTTATTTCTTAATTTATTCTTCTCCAATACTTTTTATGTAGATTATATTTTCTGACTGCTATCATTTTCCTTCTCTCTAAAGAATTTATTTTAACTTTACTTGCAAGGCAGTAGAACTAATGAAAAATTGTTTTAACTCATATTTGTCTGAGAAAACCTTTATTCTTTATTTTGATGGGTAATTTTATTGGGTATAGAATTCCAGGTTGGAGTCTCTCTCTCTCTTTTTTTTTCTTTCTCTTTCAGTACTTCCAATATTTTTATTTCACTCTCTTTTTGTTTGCATGGTTTCTAAAGAGAAGTCTGATATATTTCCTATCCCTGCTTCTCTCTAAGTAAGGTATTTGCCCCCACCCCACCCCAACCCCCTGTGGCTTCTTTCAAGATTTTCTCCTTGTCTTTGATTCTCTGCAATCATATGCCAAGGTGTACATAAATGTTTGGTGTTCACAAATCTTCTGGAATCTGTGGTTTGTTGTTTATCATTAATTTTGGAAAATTATCATTCATTATCACTTTAAATATTTCTTCTGTTATTTTGCTTCTCCTGATATTTACCTTATACATATTACACCTTTTGGAAGCATTTCACAGTTCTTGGACATTCTGTTCCTTTTTTTTTTTTTTCAGTCTTCTTTTTTTCCTTTGTTATTTCAGATTTAGTAGTTTCAATTGACATATCTTCCACCTCACTCATGCTTTCCTCTCCTATGTCCAGTCTATTGATGAGCCCTTCAAAGGTGTGTTTCATTTCTGTTAGAGTGTTTTTGTTTATTTCTAGCATTTACTTTTGATTATTTCTTAGAGTTCCTATCTCTCTGTTTATACTGTCCACCCATTCTTGCATATTGTCTACTTTTTACGTTTTTGAAAAATAATAATAAAAAATATTTTGCTGACAGTTATCACAAAAATTTTCTGTGAAGACAGAGAATATTATTTTCACTGAAAGACAGAAATAAACAATATTAACCTTTTGTAGGTTTCTCACTTGCCAAAAAAACAAAACAAAACAAAACAAACAAAAAAACCCCAGCATTATATGGAGCCCTTAAATGGTCCTCCTATTTTTACCATTGGCCATTGTGGCTACAGAAACCCTGACATAGCAATTACTCAGTTTAATGCACTGATAGTATTATAAATACATGTCACAATTGAAACAATCCATGAGATTGTCAAAAAGTTTCATTGGAGTTAAGTAGGGATTAGTGAAGTTGATCAGAATGAATATGGACTGTAGTAGGGTGAAATATTGGGTACCATAGCTTGAAGTCTATTAGAGTTAATGCTCATGGGGCACAGGGGGAGGGAGAACAGGCAGGGGATGTCATGGTGGATTCAGGAGAAGCATAGTAAAAGGAGCATGGAATTTGGCAAGAGCATGCTAGCTTAATTGAAGATTAAGATGACTGAAAGAGAAAAATGAAATGAAAAACAATAAAAAAGTTAATAAAATACATTTATACTAAGGTTTTGAAAAAAAAGCAAAAAGTGTTGGGTGTGTCTTCATGTAATTTGGTTTTCTGAATTGGTTTTTGTAGAAAAAGTTATAAAATAAAGCCATCCCCTTTTAAATCTTTAAGTTGTAACAGGATTTATGAAGGAAAAAAAGAGATACTTCAACATAGTTTGACTTTATAAAGTTGTCCTCTTATCACATTGAATTGGAAGCTTCTTACCTTTTTAAATTTTTTGAAAATGGAGGAAATTTGTATTTATTTGAGAGATAGGTACCCACCAGATCTTAGAGCTTTGGGATGAATGTTTGCTTATGTTGAGACTGGAAACACTCTGTTGACCCAAATTCCCTTCATACTGACTTTTAGTTAATTTCATCTATTGAGGAATCAATGTAAAAAGGGCTTTTGCTTACAAAATGTGTGCTTTTTCATACCATTAATGTTAAATCTCACTTTTCAGGTTTACAAATTTGGGGCAGGTTTTTCTACTTTTCTTTCTCTATGATCATCTTGAAGTGTTTTTAATTTTTTTTTTAACGTCCATTAATAGCTGGATTCCTGACTTAGACTTTTTGTAACAGTGAACATTACAGTTGTAGTTGTAGTACAGTAACGTTGTAGTTGCTAACTACGGTTAGCAGCATGCTAATTTCTGGCTTTAGATAATTTGGTGGCTCTGGCTCTTAGGAGTATTTCTGGAGTGCCATACAATATCATATCATTACATGCAACAGAATGAGTGGTGTTATTTTCTCCTGATAGTATAAAATATGAATGAACTTTTGAAGGATAAATTATCTTTAGATAAATTTTGATACCAAGAAAAAAAGTGAGAAAGTAGGATTTTTTAGTAGGAAGAAATGTTATTAGACAAAAACACTGTTGCAATAGAAGAAAATTACTATTATATGTTTTCTTTTCTCTGAGTCATATTTTTCCCATATGAAAGAAAGCATTGTATAAGTGATTGCTAACATACATTACTATATGTGTGTGTGTATGTGTGTGTATAACTATTTCTAGCGAAATGATAACTGAAAGTTAGATACAGAAAGGTAGTATAGAAAAATACGTTTACAACCTTGCTTGTTTTTGTTGTTTAAAATACAGATTTTTTTTTTGAAGTGCATTAGGAAATGACATTTTTTGTTTTGTTTTGAATTTCTTTTTACTGTTCAAAAAGATTATTGGAACTTTGGCCTGGTGATTGGTTTCAAAGCTAACTTTATTGCTATTTCACTTTTATGTGTTGAACCTGTTAGTTCTTGCATTTGAAAAGTCCTGGGTATTGATGTTAGTTAATTCAGGAAGATACCCTGTTTGTCAGAATAATAAGTATGTTCTGCACATTACTTTGGCTTTCAAAATGACTCGTATATGGTCATGTTCACTTACGATATGTGTTCTCTTCTATTGAAACAGCCTTGGGGAAATGTGGTCCTTTAGCATGAGAGATTCTAGTTTTATAGCTTTCCAACTCTTTTAGATTCTTAAGATAGTTACAGGTTTTGGCCATGCCTACCATGATACACAGAAATTGACATGAAAAAAACAAACAAAGGTCTGACTGCTTAAAGAAAAAATAACTCACTCTCTAACCCCAATTTGTACAGATAGGAAGCATTATAGCCGAGGTGTTGTGCTGTCCCATTGCCAGACTCCATTCTTCCATTAACAACCAGGATGCCCATATATCTCTAACATCCAAACCATAAAGAGTTGCCTTTTCTTTTTTTGTCCCCGTTATTAGGTATATACCATTGAGGAATCTGGACTAAACATCCTTGTGTGGTCAGTGATTGGAGGTAAAAGAACTGGTTGGATGTATGGACATGTTCCTCTCTCCAGTACTAGTGCATTTAAAGTGGCATTTGAAGCTGATTTGGCTGGAAATGAGGACATCTTTATTGCCCTTGATGACATCATTTTCACCCCAGAATGTGTCTTTGGAGGTAAGTGATTTCCTTAGTAGATGGGATGTGCAAGGATTGTTTTACTATCTACATATAGAAGAACTGGGAATTCCTGATGAATAACATTTGTTTCCAGGTCTAAGATTATTCATACATTGAAGGAAGATCAGTATATGTTGTAGGGGGTAAAGTTTTTCTGTCCATAAGCCTAACCATCAAGTTTTCATGTCCTCTAGGCAACCAGATTACTGTGATTACAGTCCTTTAAGAGACATAGGGGAAAGTTAGTTTCATTAGAAGAGCATTATTGTCTACTTTATTTCTAAAGGTTCACAAGACTTACACAAGGTAAGGATTCTTCTGGTCACCTATCATCTTCCAAAGTGTCTTTTCCATCCATATTAGCTTTTCCCCATTCCCTGGGCTATTTGCCTTCTCCTCACTGTTTCTACAGTACAGTGTAGAATTCTTAGTCAAAACAAGAGTCTTGTCAATAACACATTTTGTAAGAAATCATCCCCTTAACTGAAATCCGAATTTCTGCTATTTATGATGCTTCCGCTTGACTGGCTGTTTATTTTTTATAAAATCTTCAGATTTTCAGTGTTAAATAATAGGGTCATTATCTTTCTGGCTACTCTATGCCTCATTCAAAATTTTATTTTTACAGGGACGCCTGGGTGGCTCAGTTGGTTAAGCGGCTGCCTTGGGATCAGGTCATGATCCCAGCGTCCTGGGATTGAGTCCCACATCGGGCTTCTTGCTCGGCAGGGAACCTGCTTCTCCCTCTGCCTCTGCCTGCCTCTCGGCCTGCTTGTGATCTCTCTCTCTCTTTCTCTCTCTCTCTGACAAATAAATAAAATCTTTAAAAATTTTTTTTTTATTTTTACAGAGTTATTTAAAAGTTTCTTCTTTTGGGGATGCCTCGCTAACTCAGTCTGTAGAGCATGTGACTCTTGATCCCAGGGTTATAAGATCAAGGCCCACACTGAGTGTAGAGATTACTTAAAAAAAACTTAAAATTGTTTTTTAAAATTTTCTTCTTTTTAAGACCACACATCTGGGGCACCTGGGTGGCTCAGTTGGTTGAGCCTCTGCCTTTGGCTCGGGTCATGATCTCGGGGTCCTGGGATCGAGTCCCGCATCAGGCTCTCTGCCCAGTAGGGAGACTGCTTCTCCCCTCTCTCTGCCTGCCTCTCTGCCTACTTGTTATCTCTCTCTCTCTCTGTCAAATAAATAAATAAAATCTTTAAAATAAAAAAAGGCCACACATCTGGGTTCTTATCCTTCCAGTGATTTTTCTCTAGATCCTAAATCCTTGGTAATTTCAGCTTCCAGGTCACTCAGCCCTGTACAGTGTTGACCTTTTCAGTTTCAGTTACTTTCATAAATATTCTTCCTTCATAACCAGCTCCCACACTGGATCTTATCATCCTGTCTGAAATTTTAGGGTTGAAAATTTCATCTGATCATCATATCCTCTACTTTCTAATTACTCCTCCAGAACCTGTTTTCAAACATTGTTAATAAGAAAAAAAATGCAATTCTAGATTCTCAGTGCTTCCCGCTTTCTCCCATAAAAGTTTCTTTTTTTTTTTTTTAAGACTTTTATTTACTTATTTGACAGACAGAGATCACAAGTAGGCAGAGAGGCAGGCAGAGAGAGAGGAGGAAGCAGGCTCCCCGCTTGAGCAGAGAGCCCGATGCAGGGCTCGATCCCAGGACCCTGAGATCATGACCTGAGCCGAAAGCAGAGACTTTAACCCACTGAGCCACCCAGGCGCCCCAAAACAGTTTCTTTATACTTTTTTTCCCTTAATAATCCTAGATCTAGTGATCTAACATTTCAATTCCATTCTCAATCAGCACTTTGAATTATTTTATGTCCAATTTTTTATTTTTTTATTAACTTTTTTTAAAGGATTTTTATTCATTTGAGACAGAGCGAGAGAGAGCCCTAGGAGGGGGCAGGGAGCAGAGGGAGAAGGAGAAGCAAACTCCCTGCCAGGCAGGGAGCCTGAAGCAGGGCTCAATCCCAAGACCCTGGGATCATGACCTAAGCTGAAGGCAGACACTTAACTAACTGAGCCACCCAGGTGCCCCATGTCCAGATTTTTTAAAAGATAAATTTGGGTTCTAATTATGTGCCAGGCATCTTGCTAAGTATATTACATGTATTAACACACTTATTTATTGGACAAACTCTGTAGGATAAATAAAAATATCCAGGACATGTTCAGTCATACTGGCTTTATTGGTCTTTGAAATTGGGTTACTATAACCATTTGTATTTTCCAGGCTGCTGCTGATCATGTTCACTGGGACCACTAAATGTTTTGGTTTATCACCTTAGCTGGTGGTCAAGGGTCCTACACACATCTATTTCCCATTCCTGGCACTGATTTTCTATAATAATCCTCAAATCTCCCAGCTGTTCCCTTGAACATCCTTCACTCTGCCAATGTTCTTATATCCCTTGAATAGAAAATAACTCCCTTAAATAACAAACACCCTTAACCTCTTGTTTCTACCTCTAAATGTGACTATATCCACAACCAAACTCTTTTTTGTACCATTTGTCTCAGGAAAAATCCTCTGTCTTTCAAGAGTAAATGTTCTCGGTCATTTCCACTTTTAGTTCCTCCCAGTCACTGTTCCATCAAAGTCTTCCCTGTCCTATATCTTCCTTCCTATTTCTTTCCTTCCCCTACTTACTCTTAGCTCTTCTCACACACATGCAAACATACATACGTACATATGTATATACACATACATATAAACACGTACATGCATTTATACATCACTTCCCACTAATTTGAGCTCCTCATGAGCAAGAGGAGCCTGTTCATTTCATCTCCAGAGTCTAACACAATGACTAGGAAATTTGGGCTGAAAAGTTACTATTATTCTAAATAATCATAATAACAATGATAACTAGTTGTGTGAACAGAGTTGCTAACATTTGCCTTAGGTTCTTGCCCACTATGTTATAGGACAGATTCTGCTTTTGAAGATAGTTAAAAACAAACAAACAAATGAATAAACAGTAAGATCTTTGGCATTAAACCATGTCTTCTTTCTGTAAGTTTCTACAAAAGAGTGCCTCCAACCAAACCCACATCCAAAATCCAGAATCTTTAGGTATAGTTTTTACAGCAGTGCTTTGTGGTCGATTCAGGCAGATGTTTTTAGAAAATCATCAATTGAACCAGTGTTTCTCCAGTGGGGGTATCAGGGCCCCCATAGTGACATGCCAGGAAGCATGCTCCATTGGATTCACTTGACGATCTGGGGAGAGAAGTTACATAAAGCGTTACATGACATTTGGAATAAACACGTACTGAGTGCTGAGGAGGTGACAGCTGGACTAAAATTGTGGAGACACGAGTCTAAATCATGACTGTGTCACTAAATAACTGTACAATTCTCAGAAAATCATTGTAACTCCTTAGACCATGTTTCTTCATCAGGGAGCTGAAATAGATGATCTCCTAAGTCCCTTCCAAATCACGCAGGGCTGGGTTTGTACAAGAGGATCAGGAAAGCGGAAGGAATGCATAGAGAGTGATGGAGAAAGGGAGAGAGTCCAGAGAGAAGGAGGCGGGGGGCAGAAAGGGGGTAAGGTAGGGGTAAGGCAGACAGGGGAAAGCAGAGGTGACATTGCAGTTAGAGAAGGTCCTCACTCTTTGGTGTGTTGGTGAACTTGAGCAGGACGGCCCTTCAGCCAGGTTAGTTGGAAATCTACTGTGTACTGTCCTGGATTTGGATTGGAAGAGCACTTACAAGCAGAAGTTGTGTGTGTGTGTGTGTGTGTGTGTGTGTGTGTGTGTGTGTGTGTGTGTTTTAACCCCTCCATTACCTTAGTCTAAACACACCTCAGGCGGCAGATTCTATAGATTTTGCTTCCCCCCGACTTTGCTTCCATTTTACTGTTCAAACTCTAGTTCAAGTCATCCTTATTAGTCACCAGAATCTCTGTAATGGCTGCATTACTGATTTATCTAATTTACTGACATGTAGCAAACTACCAAATTCATCTTCTAGGACGTATTATAGAAAAGTAGATCTGGCATCTTTCTTATTCAACATAGTAACGATTTTTTTTTTTTCCCCAAGCAATAGAATCTGACTTGGGTTAACTTAAGTAGAAACTAAATTTGTTGAAAGGATTTTGGATAGTTCCAAAAATTAAATAGAATACTGAGAATCTAACTCAGAAAAACAAGTGGGAAGCAAGTGAGATGAAGTACATCAGAGGGTAAAACTGGCTAATTCCACCGTCTTTGAAAACTTGCTTTGGAAACTGGTCTATCTACTCCCCTGTCATCACTCTGAATGATCTCTAACAGTCCCTGTGTCATTCTGTCAGAATTAAAATTGTTGTTAGGAAGCATACCCTTAACCAAGCCCATGCGTCAGGGTCCCTTAGGTTATGCTCTCATATCTAATCTCCACACCATCCAGGTCTGCGTAATGGCCAGTTCTCTTTTTAATCATAATCAATCTTGAATACTCTGAAGCATATGGACCAAATTATGAAGTTAACCAAGAATAGTAAATCATCTGTCTGGACTCTAACAGAGAGAGGGGAAATAAAAGGGAAACTAATCAAAATACACAAATTCACACAAGTTATAAAGAAGAAGAAAAATGCTTATAGGCTCTCAATTACCTACTAAATAAATTTCATATCCTTTAGTACAACTCTTGTCTTATCTGTCTCTGTCTATGAAATAATACCTCAAAATAGCACCCCCTCCCTCTATCCAACTATGCCCAGAGTCTTCCACCTCCATGACTTTGGACCCACTACTTCTATGGCTGGGAACGCCCTGCCCTTTACCTCCTCTTGTGTAAATGCTTTTCTATTTTGAAGGGCAGAGCAAAACCGCCTTTTTCATGAATTTATCCTTGATACTTCCCACAGGAAGCCAAACCCTGTTGCAGATTCTCTTAGCTTAAAGTTTACAGCTCTCCTATAATATCGTTTACATGGTGTTTTATGATATTCATGGCTTATTTTCAGTCTTTTTTTTTTTTTGGCCCATGTTAAAAAATCACCATTGTCATTATCTTGTTCTCTCTGTGTGTGTGTGTGTGTGTTTTAATTTTAGTGAGAATGAGTGATCTTTAACTTTATGTTGAGAAAAATCTAAAATAAATTCCAAGTCAGCACATGATACAGAATAGATATTCATTTTATATCAGAAGTATATAGTAATTATAGATAAATTATTTAAAACATGATTTTTTTTTTTAAGATTTTATTTATTTATTTGACAGAGAGAGAGATCACAGTAGGCAGAGAGGCAGAGAGAGAGAGGAGGAAGCAGGCTCCCTGCTGAGCAGAGAGCCCGATGTGGGGCTCGATCCCAGGACCCTGAGATCATGACCTGAGCCAAAGGCAGAGGCTTAACCCACTGAGCCACCCAGGCGCCCCTTAAAACATGATTTTAATGTATGGTTCATTTTTATAATTTTGATTCAGTTAGTGAATCATGAGCCTAATTTTAAAATGAGTAGTGATGATTACCAAAAAAGCTGAAAGAAAATGGTAACCAGTCAACCCCAGTTCACTTTTTGGCTTAGAGAATATTATTAGACTTTAAATCTTTTTTTTTTTTTTAAGATTTTATTTATTTATTTGACAGAGATCACAAGTAGGCTGAGAGGCAGGCACAGAGAGAGGAGGAAGCATGCTCCCTGCTAAGCAGAGAGCCTGATATGGGGCTCCATCCCAGGACCCCGGGATCATGACCCAGGCCCCAGAGAGCCTGATATGGGGCTCGATCCCAAGACCCCGGGATCATGACCGGAGCTGAAGGCAGAGGCTTTAACCCACTGAGCCACCCAGGCGCCCATAGACTTTAAATCTATTATTGTGGGTTATGAAGTCCTCACAGTTTATCAAAGGATGGGATAATTCCTTTTTACTCAAGGAAGGGACATTACATTTAAAGGAAAAACAAAACAAAACACAAGAACCAGAAAATGGCATTAAAAACTAATACCAGGCTGGCTTATGCCGGCAAGACCTGGGTTCCCCTTGCCTATGTTTGGAGAAGCTTGCTTGTTATACTATGAAATGGTTCTTACTTGATTTCTTACTTATTATCAGGCTGGAAGGAATTTTGTTAAATTAGGGGGAAAGTTCCAAATGAAAACCATGAAAAACTCAGTCCCGTTATGAACCATACTCCATTAGGTTTGCTGGATTTGATAAGTATCTCCCTCTGAACCTGAAGATAAACACAGGTTATTGTTCTAACTCTGTCTTAAAGGTGAATGCTTTTACGTGAGCACTGATAACTAGCATATAAATGTACATATTTCTGTATGTATGGCATATAATATATACATAATATATATTTTAATGTATAAGTAATATAACATCTGTATAAAACAAAACATGGTGTAGTAATATAGCCATTTCTCTACCATATGAAAGCAGTAATCAACTCCTAAATTCCTAGTCATGTTTGGAAATTATCATAACCTTTGCTAAATCCTTTCTTTTCACTCAGAAATAGGGCCAACTGTTTTACCAGGCCAAGTGTGTCTGAGACATTCTGGGAGTTTTTCATTGCCAAGGTCAATCTGGCTCTGTTTTGTTCTCTTGGGCTATTAGAGTCTACTTTTATCATGGTTTTCCTAATTCCCTGGAACACATATGTTGTTACCTAGAAAACATCCAGACTTTATGAAAACAAGTTTGTTTGTTTGTTGCCTAAGGAATAGAACAAAAAAGTGACACTGCTTCACTAAAAACAAAAAAAAAAAAAAAAATTTTTTTAAGAAGATTTTTTTTTTAATTAAAAATCAAGTGACTTCAATAATTCTCATAACGGTTTTTCTGATAACATCTTATTGGCCTGTGACAACATTTTACCCAGAAATGACTGGTTACTCTTTCTGGGAATAGTTGGAAGTGACAGAAATAGAAAACAACAAAAGCAAATAAAACACAACTTTCATGGCTTAATGAAGAATAAATGGTTTCATACATATGAGTTATTTTCACTAACATAAACTTGCTCAAAACAGAAAACAAGAAGTTAGGGAAATAACCAGGTTTTGGTAAAAACAGCTCTAAAGAAATGATGACTGGGTTGTTTCTGCCAGGTGGGGCAAATGATTGATCAATTAGGAGGTAAGTCCAAGTTCTAGAATATCCTGACTTTGCTGTTTGCCCCTTCTGGTCTTTCTGATTGTAATATAATTAACATAATGTTATTCTTTCCTTCTGTAGAATCCCATATGGGGCAAGATAACCCAATATACTTCAAAGTAATCACTTTTAATCATTTCATCAGAAGGGAAAAATTAATCTTAAAAATTATGTGGTTTTTAAAATAATAATAATCACATACAACACTCTGAACTTAGAGGTGAGCTACTGATTAATATTTCTCAAAAGTTAATATTGATTAAATTAAACATAGCTCTATTTTTCTCTGTCTCCAGCGCACAGTGCCCTATTAACTGAAAGTGATGATATCACAGCCATTTTTTTCTGGTTGGGTCATAGAAGTAGTCAAGACGCTACAGCTGAGAGATCTCTGAAAGACCACCATAGAATTCTATTTGACCCCTGAGTGGTCTTCTCTACCATCTACCTCAGTTCATCATCTATCTGTACTTTGGCCTTCCTAAGACATGTACAGCAGATGTTTCTTAAGTGTGTATGAAACTGAACAATCTTCTCTCACTGCAGATTGCTTAAAACTCTTTAGACTCCCTTCAGTGCCTGTATTTCTGGTGTGTGATGGAGAGATAGCTTCCTACTCTCCATCTCAAGCCTTCTATGCTTAGACAAAAATCTAATAATTGATCGGTGCCAAAATACTCAAAATTTCTGTAAGTAAAAGCTTGCCAACAACATTTTCTTTCCTGGTCCTTTCCCAGCCAGCAAAGAGTATAACACCATCATATCTGAAATCTTCGTTATTTCCTCCACAGTTATAGGCTTAAGAGGGAGAACATGGGTGAGGCTGAGTCAGGCATCTGGACAGTGGTACTTCAGCCCTAAATCCTGTAAGGCATTGGAGAACCATTTTTTGAGCAGGAGTCTTCCTTTGGGGAATGTAAACTGGAAACAATATGAAGCATGAATTTAAAAAGGAATGTATTTAAGAATAATGGTCCTAAAATTAGAAGTCAAGAGTTCAGCATTGGGGGATTTTTTTTTTTTTTTTGAAACTATTCAATAAAGTTGTAGTTAATGTGGGCCAGAGCTACCAAGTGAACAACAGCAGTCAGTTAGGTCAAGTGCGCAACCTGGTCCAACATGGAGTATAGCTAAGGCCACACCAGCATAGATGTGTCCGACCGGGAACTATCACACCATCTGGAAATGATAAAATAGGAATGAATCAGTTAATCCACTAGGGTCTGTCTGGGCTCCAGGCTTCATGACAAGAAAGAAATGACCAGCAACATTTTATATATATTCCCACATTCACACACGTTTTAGATTATTTGAGGTTAGTTAATGGCAGAAAATTCTTCATTTATGCAATCTCAGCCATTTACATTACCGTCACTGTTTTTCCTTTAGGAAGGAGTTGGCCATAATCGTGGCAAACGTTGATGTGGAGTAAAAGGGATCACTCTTGGGGGCCTCTGAATTAGGTCCTGTTTCCTCAACTCTTGATGTTCCCTAAATGTGTTCTTGATTTTCTTTTAAGCATGTGACCTCCATATGAGCTGGGGGGGAGCGGGAACTAGGGCAGTAGAGTATTCACCCCTCTATAGCCTCGTATGCACTTCCCTTCTGGTGCCTATCCCCCACCGCCTTCTCCTCCCCCCACCCTTCTGTCAATAGCAAAGAGCTCCGTGCTTTCAAACCACCCACCAATGTGCACGAGTACATGTGTGCATACGGGTGAACACACAGTATTTGCACAAATGCACATATATACACATTATACGTATGTCTGTATACATTTTGAAATTCACTCAGCTTTCTTCTATATTTATTATAGCTTAGCCTTGAGTAGCCACAGCTCCTCCCTTTGAAAATAATGATGCCTTTCTATTTGGCATCTGTTCTCAGGCCCTTATCAGCTTCCATGCTGGATCCAACTTCTGGAAGCTTTTAGATTTTCCTGACTTTGGTCTCTTCTGTCAGACTTTTGACATTTCTCATTTGTGTAGCCCTTCTGACAAACCGTGTAAGCCCTCCTGACTTCTCACATACTCTGCATGCGCCCCAGACGTCTCTGTGTGCCCCTACTCTTCTGTTTCTCTTTAGTCCAAACAGAGGTCACATTCCATCGTTTCAGGAATATTTAAGCTATTAGATATGGAAATTAAAGTAGATCAAAATGATTTTCTTAGGATTCCAAATTAGAAATAACCATTATTAATGAAAAAAGAAATGAATATTTTTATACTTTATGAAGGTCCCTCAGGAAATAGGAAACATAAAATTATAACTCAAAATAGCCTCAAACTAAAAGTTCTAAAGAATTAAAATTAAAAATATACGTGTGTGTGTGCATGCGTGCGTGTGTGTGTGTGTGTATGTGTGTGTATATATATATATATATATATACATTTTCCCCTCCTATAATCTTACAATGTTTTGTCATGTTTCTGAGTATTATTCATGAGATGTGTGCCAGAGACAATTACCCATTTATAACCGATATATTTTACAGTGAGCATTTTACCATTTATGTCATTGGGTATGGCAATATTTGGCAACAGCTTACTTCCTGCTCTTTAAAACTGAACTTATTTGTGCATATTTTTTTCCTTTCAAAACAGGCAATCAATTTTGTCTTCACTAAGCATATTAATCATAAAGATAAAAATCCATCTGATTATCCTTGGGACTCTAGACTCTTATTGAATTTATATGAAAATCATAAGAATGTTTCACTGTGTTTCACTGTAAATCATCAGTATGAAGTAGTTTTTATTGGTATGAGAAAGATATTTCAACGGCTTCCCAAACTGAGTGACCAAGGAAGTTCAACATCCTGTAGGACAAAAGAAAGACCCCAGAATATCTGGAATTATAATTGTGTGTAGAGCATAGAATGAAGCAGACTGTGGTGTTCAGAAGAATGTCTTAGTTACTGGGAATATGAATGTTAAACAGTGTCAGTTCCCTTTTATCCCAGGTGTTTTGTTTTCATTTTTTCTACCATATCCTGAGATTTATTGCAAAACCAAAAGGGCAGATTTATTCATATAGAGAGCGTGGTCTGTCAAAGTCCTTTCATGTAAAAATCCCATAAACCTTCTGAAGCAATTGGTAAAAACCCATAGTGTCCGTATGAATGTATGATAGCTTTAGTTGCTAAAATTATAGATTTATTAAAATACATTAGAAGGTTATTTTTGAGAGAACTTCTTGGTCTCTATTTTTCTGGTCTACCCTGTCTCATGGCTAATTAAATCAAGGGACATAGTCATTTAGTCAGTGCATTCGTTATTTTATCCATTTTGCTTATATTGTCGAGGAAAGTAAAACTACTATTATAAGCCATTCCCTTATTATTCATCCATTTAAGAAATATTGAGCCCACACTTCATGTGTGCTCCTTTGGACATTAAGATGTCACCGTATTTTCAAACGAAGGTCGAAACTTCTCCACCTCTGGCTTGGATTGTCCAGACTCTGAGCAAAAACCAGGCAGTAGACGTGGCAAATAGGCGGTCGCAGTGACGCACCTGCCCTTTCTTGATGGCGCTAGAATAGCTTTCATGGTGGGATTTTTCTGCTGGTCTCAGAACGACTCCTGTCAAAACAAACGGCCATACAGATCCCCTGTACTCTAAAGCAGCATGTCTTAACCTGTTTTCTGCTGAAACACACTGAAGTGAATGCCTGCGTGCTTCCCGCACTCCTCATGCAGCGCAGACAAGAGGGCGGTGACTTCGGCACACTTTGTGATGCCGGCTGTACCCCCCCACTTCGTCTCCCCTGGAGGAATCATCCTTGGCGGGAGGTAGCGCAGGAGCATAGCTTTACTGTTGGGACCGCCTTGCGTCGGCTTTAACACACAGAGAGTAAATCAGTTGCAGACTGCAGCAGGAGATACACCTCATTATTGATCTCATCACCCGTTAGACTTGGAAATCATTTGAGACACTTTCCCCTATGGCTAATATGAGATAGTGTGTGTGTGTGTGTGTGTGTGTGTGTGCATGCATGCACACGTGCACCAGGTGTGTGTGTCTGTGCATGCGCACGTGCACCAGGCTTGCCCACCGGGCCTCTGGCTTCTTCCTGCCCCAACCTCGGATCCACCCAATACCTCCCATCAGATACAGCCCGAGAGATGGTGACTTAACAAGAAGTACTTTTAAGTTTAACAGCGAATCATATTGTTAAAATGAGTCCACCAATTTCCTGAAGTGTCTTTTTTCCTGCTCCTGTCTTTCCCTGTCACAATCTCCACCATATGAGCAACCTTCTCTCTCTCCTACTTTCTTCCACTTTCTCTATGCTGACGGAGCCCTTCGGGGTATATGGAAAGGACACTGTGAGCCCTGAATGTGCTATTTTAGCTCACCTTCCTGGCGGAGGTCTTTGTTCTGCTCTGGCCACGTTGTTATGCAGTGAACAGCAACGCACATTTCCAAAAGAGTGTGCTAGGCTTGGGACTGATCTGGCATTTGTTCCCTTGTGTATTCACTGGCCTCGCACTTAAGTTCCCCTGGTTTTAAACAACCTGCCTAAGCGGCTCACTGGGCCTGGTAAGTAATGGGTCAGTGTGCTTGGCCTGTGTACTCTATATTTTTCATCATATTGTGTACTTTATTTTTTATTAAGATTTGATTGATTGATTGATTGATTGGAGTTAGACAGAGAGTGCGCATGGGGGAGGAGCAGAGGGAGAGGGACAAGCAGACCCAGCGCCGAGTGCGGAGCCCCACACAGAGCTCAGTCCCACAACCCTGAGATCATGACCTGAACTAAAAATCAGACGTTGAACACTTACCCAACTGAGACACCCAGGTGCCCCGAAAGCATTGTGTACTTTAAATGTTGAATTTCAGAAGGGATCTGGAGAAACTAGAACGTAAAAATTTCAGAAGCAGAACATCAAATATGAGTTACAGACTAGCATACAGATTCTGAGGTATATTGTCACTGCTTTCTCTTAGACGATGCTTTCTTGCTGTGTGCTCACAAGGTGGAAGGGCCAAGAGTTATTTTTATGTCCATGGGGGCTCTACCGTCATGAGCTAATCACCTCTGGAAGGCCCCACCTCCAGATTTCACCACATTTCAGTGTATGAAACTGGGGCGGGGGGACACAAACATTCAGTCTGTGGCATGACACGTAGCTACCATTACAGTGTCATACAGAAGAATTTCTCCACTCTAAAGTCCCCTATGCACCACTCATTAATCTCTTCTTCCCCCCAACCCCTGACAACCACTGAGCA
The DNA here is from genome assembly GCF_902655055.1 of Lutra lutra. NCBI lineage: Eukaryota > Metazoa > Chordata > Mammalia > Carnivora > Mustelidae > Lutra > Lutra lutra. Next base: position 20,304,846 of record NC_062285.1, on the reverse strand, counting down.
TTTTTCTGTCTCCACAGTTTTGTATTTTCCAGAATATCATATAGTTAGAATCTGGCAATACTTCACCTTTTCCAATTGACTTTTTTTTTTTTTTTTCCATTCAGTAATCTGTGTTTAAGATGGTGCTGAGAATATTCTGGTTATAAAAAAGAGCAATTGGGGCTGCCTGGGTGGCTCAGTGGGTTAAAGCCTCTGCCTTCAGCTCAGGTCATGATCTCAGGGTCCTGGGATCGAGTCCCACATCGGGCTCTCTGCTGGGCAGGGAGCCTGCTTCCTCTTCTCTCTCTCTCTCTCTCTCTACTTGTGATCTCTCTCTGTCAAATAAAAAAAAAAAAAAGAACAATTAATACTGTTCATTTTTTACAGGATTGTATGACAAAGATATCACCTGTAATGATTAGCTGACTCCACGGGTGACACCCAAGAATAAATACATTTATTAAAATTTTAGGAACACTTTCTGAACTTCTCGAAGGGATTGTGCAGCAGAACGCGCTGAATTCAGAAGATAAATATGCCACGTCTTCCCAGAGTGCTCATTTCATTTGAATACCTGGAGGAAGTTTTTTATATTAGAAAAAAGCACAGATATATTCTGTAGTAAAATAGAGAATTTTCATTAGATAAAACAAGAGACTTAAGAGAAATGCTGAGCGTGTGGAGAACTGCTTCTGGCTAAGAGCCTATTTAGACTCCCCTAGAGATGCAAGTTCGTGTTCCTCTTGCATCAGAAATATTTCAGTGGAAAATTTAAGAAGTGATTCAGAGGAATTCGGTTTAAAACAAGATACATTTTGCTGGTTAGAGAGTATCTTAGGTCGGGTTCCCAGGGAAGTGGACCCCGAGGCACAGATTCCTATGCAGAAAGCGGACTAGAAATCCTCCCAGCAGCAAGCCCCGTGAAGCAAAGGGAGTGGGACTGGGCAGAGGGACGGTAGGGGACGAGGCAGGTTCGGTAGGGGCCTCAGCCCATGTCACTGGGCTCTGGAACCGCACTGGCCCTTTCAGAGATGTCCCTCACTGAGGCACTGCTATAAACATTGGGGTACAGATGGCCCTTCTTTTCACCACATCTGTATCTTTGGGGTAAATACCCAGTAGTGCAATTGTAGGGTCATAGGGAAGCTCTATTTTTAATTTCTTAAGGAATCTCCACACTGTTTTCCCAAGTGGCTGCACCAACTTGCATTCCCACCAACAGTGTAAGAGGGTTCCCCTTTCTCCACATCCTCTCCAACACTTGTTGTTTCCTGTCTTGCTAATTTTGGCCCTTCTGCCTGATGTAAGGTGATATCTCAATGTGGTTTTGATTTGAATCTCCCTGATGGCTAATGATGATGAATATTTTTTCATGTGTCTGTTACCCATTTGTATGTCTTTTTTGGAGAAGTGTCTGTTCATGTCTTCTGCCTATTTTTTGACATGATTGTCTGTTTTGTGTGTGTTGAGTTTGAGGAGTTCTTTATAGATCTTGGATATCAGCCCTTTGTCTGTAGTGTCATTTGTGAATATCTTCTCCCATTCTGTGGGTTGCCTCTCTGTTTTGTTGACTGTTTCCTTTGCTGTGCAGAAGCTTTTGATCTTGATGAAGTCCCAAAAATAAATTTTCGCTTTTGTTTTCTTTGCCTTTGGAGACATATCTTGAAAGAAGTGGCCAATGTCGAAGAGGTTACTGCCTATGTTCTCCCCTAGGATTTTGATAGATTCCTGCCTCACATTGAGGTCCTGTATCCATTTCAAGTTTATCTTTGTGTATGGTGTAAGAGAATGGTCGGGTTTCATTCTTCTACACATAGCTGTCCAATTTTCCCAGCACCACTTATTGAAGAGACTGTCTTTTTTCCCATGTATTTTTTTTCCTACTTTATCAAAGATTATTTGACCATAGAGTTGAGGGTCCATATCTGGGTTCTCTACTCTGTTCCACTGGTCTATGTGTCTGTTTTTGTGCCAGTACCATGCTGTCTTAGTGATCACAGCTTTGTAGTAACGCTTGAATTCAGGCAACATGATACCCCCAGTTTTGTTTTTCTTTTTCAACATTTCCTTAGCAATGCGGGGGTCTCTTCTGTTTCTATACAAATTATAGGATTATTTGTTCCAGCTCTTTGAAAAATGTCAGTGGAATTTTGATTGGGATGGCATTGAAAGTATAGATGGCTCTAGGCAGTATAGACATTTTAGCAATGTGTATTCTTCTGATCCATGAGCATGGAATGGTGTTCCATCTTTTTGTGTCTTCTTCAATTTCTTTTATAAGTGTTGTGTAGTTTCTCGAGGACAGATTCTTTACCTCTTTGGTTAGGTTTATTCCCAGGTATCTTATGGTTCTTGGTACTCTAGTAGATGGAATTTCCCTTTCTATATTTTCATTGTTAGTGTATAAGAAAGCAACTGATTTCTGTACATTGATTTTGTATCCTGCCATATTACTGAATTGCTGTATGAGTTCTAGTAGTTTAGGTGTGGAGTCTTTTGGGTTTTCCATATAAATTATTATGTCATCTGCAAAGAGAGAAAGTTTAACTTCTTCCTGGCCAGTTTGAATACCTTTTATTTCTTTTTGTTGTCTTATTGTTATTGCTAGGACTTTTAGTACTATGTTGAACAACAGTGGCGAGAGTGGCCATCCTTGTCATGTTCCTGATCCCACGTATATGTGGGAGCATATAACTCTCTGTGCTGCTCTGACCTGTCAGTCGCTAAATAAGAACAAGGTAGCAGAGTCTCCAGTTCAATATGCTGGTTTCCATGGAAGGTTCCCTCAAATATATGGCTTTCCCCACTGAGTTTGAGTCTAAATATATCCTAGATATATTACCTCTAGTGAGCAAATCAGGGGGAAGAGGAAGTGTCAGATTCTGGTTTTTTTTTTTCTTAATATGTCACATCACCATCTTAATGCATAAAACAAATTATTCTTAAATAATTATATAATTACCATTGTTACATAATCTCACATATATTACATATAATATGTAATCTACATCTTATATATAATTATGTAATTTTTATATCCTATATCTTCTATGTAAGATATAATATATAATTTTACATATAATTTAAATAATTTATGAGTAAAAGTTGTTTTAAGATGTAAAGAACACAAAACTATTCCTGAACTGGTCCCCACTATTAGGTATTTTTTTCTCTCTTGATATACTGATGAGTCACCCATCAACTACTCTCAGACAGTATGAAGTGTAAGGACCATTCTACTAATAATGTCCCAGCAAATTAGTGCACTTATGTATACGCTCATGTATTTCTGACCTCTGGAAATTGCAACAAGTCAACAGTCTTTTTTCATGCTTTAGGTTTGACTGAGAGCTGATTTTAACCATTTCTGCAGAATAGTTTCATGTGCTAATAATTTATTAAACTAGTATTATGCCTTTGGGCCCTTAAAATTTATGGGCTTCCAGGTCCTCATTTGTAAAAGAAGTCAGTTTGGGTTTGAACCACATTATCTTCAGGATGCCTGCTAGTGCAGGGTTTTGCCATCCAGTATGACTTTGTTGGCACTTTACATATGGTAGCATGTGACCTTTGAGCTGTCATCAAGACCCAGAGGCAGAGGGGAGTGTGATAGAGCCATGGCAGAGGTCTGCTTCTGTGACCCTGTCCTAACCAGGGTCTCAGGAGCCAAATCTCCCAAGTGGAACCACAGAATGTTTATTAATTTCCTACTGGTAGAATGACAGTTCCCTTCACAAAATTTGAAAATTGTGAATGCAGCTTTCCAAAATGCTTACCTTACTGCATAAAATATCTTTACTCTTGAGGAAAATCTGATTTAGTGGTCAAATTTAAGACTGATGAACCAAAATTTTTTCTTTAATTTGGAAGTGTCCTTTTTTTAAGAATGTCGTTTCTGAGGTTAAGAAGAGACATCTTCTCTAATAGCACTTGGATGTTTTGTAGAGCTCCTATCATTCCTAATTGAGGATTAATTTACTTAAATTACCATAATTTTTCATTTTTACCCAGTAATAAATGTATCCTATAATGTTTCAACAATGGACAGAGCAATAATTCTCCTAATACGGAAATGACTTGCTTTCTGTTTAGGTCCTGTGGCACCCCGGCCATCACCCTGTGAAGCCAATCAATTTTCTTGTATCTACACACTCCAGTGTGTCCCTCTCTCGGGGAAATGTAATGGTCAGGAAGATTGCATAGATGGCTCTGACGAAATGGATTGTTCTCTCAGCCCCGCTCCTCAGAGCTGTGGTAAAATGGAGTTCCAGTGCTCGAGCGACGAGTGTATCCCATCCCTCCTGCTATGCGATGAAGTGCCCGACTGTCACTTTAATGAAGATGAATCCAGCTGCTGTGAGTTATTTTCACTAACTCGGTGTGCCAGGGAAGAAATGCAGTTTGGAAATTATAAAGAGAACTTGACGGGTGAAACAAAGTTCTCTAGAGTCTTACCGTGATTTTCTCATCAGTAACATAGTTGCTTGTATTATGTTGCTAAACAAAGCATGTAGGCCTTTCTTAGCATTTTTTAAATTAACTTATAATGTATTATTTGTTCCAGGGGTATAGGTCTGTGATTCATTCAGTCTTACATAGCACCCAGCACTCACAACACATACCCTCCCCAATGTCCATCACCCAGTCACTCCATCCCCCCAAAACCCCCTTCCCTCCAGCAACCCTTGGTTTGTTTCCTGAGATTAAGAGTCTTTTATGGTTTGTCTCCCTCTGTTGTTTGTCTTAGTTCATTTTTTCTTCTCTTCCCCTATGACCCTCTGTCTGTTTCTCAAATTCCTCAAATCAGTGAGATCATGTGATAATTGCCTTTCTCGAATTGACTTATTTGACTTAGCATAATACCCTCTGGTTCCATCCATGTTGTTGCAAATAGCAAGAGTTCATTTTTGATGGCTGCATACTATTTCATCATATAGATATATATATATATAGATATATATATCTATATCACATCTTCTTTATCCATTCAACTGTCAATGGGCATCTGGACTCTTTCCAGATTTTGGCTATTATGGACATTGCTGCTATAAATATTCAGGTACACGTGCCCCTTCGGATCACTACATTTGTATCTTTGGGGTAAATACCCAGTAGTGCAATTACTGGTCATAGGGTAGCTCTATTTTCAACTTTTTGAGGAGCCTCCATTCTGTTTTCCAGAGTAGCTGCACCAGCATGCATTCCCACCAACAGTGTAGGAGGGTTCCCCTTTCTCCACATCCTCGCAAGCATCTGTCATTTCCTGACTTGTTAATTTTAGCCATTCTGACTGGTATGAGGTGGTATCTCACTGTGGTTTTGATTTGTATTTCCCTGATGCCAAGTGATGTCCACAGTAGCCAGTGGCTACTATTGTGGCTGTTGTCCACAATAACTAAACTATGGAAAGGGCCCAGATGTCCATCGACAGATGAGTTGATGAATAATGCCATATAAGCACTATTTCATGTGTCTATTGGCCATTTGGATGTCTTATTTGCAGAAATGTCTGTTATGTCTTCTGCCCATTTCTTGATTGGAGTATTTGCTCTTTGGGTGTTGAGTTTAAGTTCTTTATAGATTTTTGATTTTTGGATACTAGCCTTTTATCTGATATGTCATTTGCAAATATCTTCTCCCATTCTGTCAGTTGTCTTTTGGTTTTACTATTTCCTTTGCTGTGTTTACTTAGAATTTCTGGAAACATTCTGTTTGTAGTCACACTAATCTCTGTTAAACTTACCTGATTTCCTTTTTTATTTATATCTGAGCCATTCATGTGGAGAATGTGCCTATGTATTTTTTATCTTTTTTGTTGTTGCTATTACCGTGTGCCACCATGAATGATGTTGAGCAAATTTTCATGTTTCTGTTGGCCATCTGGATGTCTTCTTTGAAAAAAAATGTCTCTTCAGGTCCTCTGCCCATTTTTTTTTTAAGATTGTATTTATTTATTTGACAGACAGAGATCACAAGTAGGCAGAGAGGCAGGCAGAGAGAGAGGGGGGAGCAGGCTCCCTGATGAGCAGAGAGCCTAATGAGGGGCTCGATCCCAGGACCCTGGGATCGTGACCTGAGCCGAAGACAGAGTCTTTAACCCACTGAGCCACTCAGGTGCCCCTCTCTGCCCATTTTTAATTAGATTACGTGTGTGTGGATGAGTGTGTGTGCAGTTATTTGTTTTGGATAATAAGCTCTTATCAGGTACATCATTTGCAAATATCTTTTCCCATGTAGTAGGGTTTTGTTGTTGTTTTTGTTTGGTTTTGGGTTTTTTTTTTTGTTTGTTTGTTTGTTTTTTTAGTTTTGCTGATGCTTTCTTTGTGTAAAAGCTTTTTAGTTTCATGTACTCCAAATAGATAATTTTCACTTTTGTTTCCCTTGCCTGGGGAGTCAAATCCAGAAAAATAAGGCCAATGTCCAAAAGTTTACTGCCTATGTTTTCTTTTAATTGTATGGTTTCAGATCTTACATTTAGGTCCTTAATCCATTTTGATTTTATGTGTGTATATGGCATAAATGCTCTGGACTTACCCCTTTGCATGTAGCCATCCAGTTTTTCAGCACCATTAATCGAAGAGACTGTCTTTTCCCCAGTGTATACTCTTGTCTCCCTGGTCATGAATTAGTCACCTTATGTGCATGCTTATTTCTGAGCTCTATTCTATTCCGTTGATCTGTGTGCGTGATTTCTGTTGGTGCTATACTACTTTGACTACTATAGCTTTGTATTATAGTTTGAAATTTGGGATTGTGATGCTTCCAGCTTTGTTCTTTCTCATGATTTTGGCTCTTTGGAGTCTTTTGTAGTTCCTACAAATTTTAGGATTATTTGTTCTAGTTTTGTGGAAGATACTATGGGTATTTTGATGGGGATTGCATTGAATCTATAGATTGCTTCAAATATTTTGGACCTTTTAGCAGTATTATTTCTTCCAACCCATGAGCATGATACATCTTTCCATTTGTGTTGTTTTCAGTTTCTTTCATCAACATCTTACAGTTTTCAACATACAGATTTTACATCATTACAGTTTTCAGCATACAGATTTTTCACCCCCTGGTTAAATTAATTTTTAGATATTTTTTGATGCAGTTGTATATGGGACTTGTTACCATTTTAACAAATGTTTTTGGAAATGGATCGAGGACACGTAGGTAAACTTTCTTCCCAATGTAAGTATTTATGAAGCTGGCTCAAGCAAAGGGCTATAGGCAAATATTCATTTTAATGAATATATGTAGGTAGAGGTTGGACCTAGACCAACTACCTGGGTAGATATGTCAATAAGAGTTCATGGAATAGTAAATCCTAAGGACATGGGTTTGAATATCCTCCTTATCACTTACTACATGTTCAGGCTTGGGAAAGTTATTAGAACCAGCCTTAGCATCCACATAATATTGCCTTTTAGAGCTATGAGGATTTGAGAGAATATATGGACAGTCCTTAGCCTGGCATTCAGCACCTTCTACTTTCATTATAACTAACCTATTCGTTTAAGGAAGGGAGAGTGTTGGTTAAGAAGTAATTACACCCATCATTAAGGTGAGCACAAAAGCATAGTGAGTCAAAGCACCACTATCATCTCATTTAATTATTTGTATGCTTGGTGTTATATTATACTGTATTCTATATTTGGCATAGGTTGCAGTGATAGGGCTACACAAACTACCTGTTAATGACCACTTTTCTTTTTTAAGTAGTAAAAAAGTTTTTAAGTAGTAAAAAACATCTTGGAATGTAAGAGGGGACACTGAAAGAAATACAAGGCTATTTCAGTGTCTTATTTAGAGTGGGTATCAGGAATTATAACTATCAGAAAAGGAGTACAGATGAATGCAAGAAAGGGGAGACAGCATTTGGATGTTTAAAGGTTTCAGTCATAAAGAAGTGAACTTCGTTTCCTAGTTTAGGCTTAGAGATTGGTTTTCCGTTTCCATGTTATTTCCTATATGTATATTCTTTCTGTAATAAAGCCAGCTTGTCAAATCCTATAACATTTTCTTAGAGGAAGGTAAACAAATGGAAGTGAATAAAGAAGAGAAAGCCTGCCAAGTAATTTATCCCTATTCCCATCAGGGCTCTAATATAATTTGGTTGAAAGAAATCTTAGTAAGTTCAATAGAGTCATATGATACTTGATTTCAAATACGAATGCTATTTAAATAGAAGCTTAGGAAAGTACAGTATCCTTATACTTTGAGACACTCTCTGGAAACTTGGTGTTTGATGATGGAGTCACATATGAAATTCTGCTCCTGAAGGGAGATAAGCCCATGCTAGGAATAGACTGGTATCATGAGAGTATCGCTTCTATCCATCTCTGATATATTTGATTAAGTTGTGAGTCTCTAAGGAAAACTGTATGAAAATAAACTAGGGGAAAAAGTGCTAGGCAAATTTAGAGGATAAAAATACCTAATGATGACAGTTTACCAAAATTAAAGACATACTAGTTTTTTTGTTTGTTTTGCTGGGTTTACCTATTGATTTAGAATGGTAATTTTTTTAAAAATTCAGTCATTTCTTCATTCACAAACTCTCATTAAGAATGTAATCTATGGGGGCGCCTGGGTGGCTCAGTGGGTTAAGCCGCTGCCTTCGGCTCAGGTCATGATCCCAGGTCCTGGTTTCGAGCCCCACATCGGGCTTTCTGCTCAGCAGGGAGCCTGCTTCCTCCTCTCTCTCTGCCTGCCTCTCTGCTTACTTGTGATCTCTCTCTGTCAAATAAATAAATAAAATCTTAAAAAAAAAAATAAAAGAATGTAATCTATGCCATATATTATATGGGCATTGATGATAGATGGATATGGTATTAGACCAACTCAGGTTGTAGATACATAATATGTTACTGAAGGTGATCATCAAGAATAAAATGTGAGAAGTTCTGTGACAGATAAACACAGTGTTATTGACTGTGTAGGGTACTTCCTAACAGTGGTGCTAGGCAACCCATAAATTTTAATAAGAAAAGTGATTTCAGGGTTAAATTTAGAAAGATAGTAGTCATTAGGCAAGTGAAGCAGAGGTGCTTGATTCCACTAAAGAATGGTCTGGAAATAGAGAAAAATTTGTTTGCCTAAAGCAAATTTTGTATAACTGGAGTGGAATTTGTGGTGAGAAATGTAGAAATAAGTCTGGAGAGATAAGCCGGGAGTAGGTCTGGAAGAGTCCTTCCTCACCCATCATACCACCGCCACTCACTGTTCAGGTAGTACAGGGAATGTGCTGCAGTGAGGGACGGGCTGGCTAGGAGATGTCACAGGAGTTGATTGGGGAAGAAGGTGAAGGAAAGATTTTGATTAGACTTTAGAGATGGTCAGGTGAGGAGGAAGAGAAAGTAACCAACATTAGTTTCCATGTTTCTGATTTGGGCAATAGGACAGCAAATTTGCCCTTTCCTGAGCTGGGGATACCGGGAAGAGAAGCACCTCTGAGAGGAAGATTATGGCTTCATTTTTAAACGTGTTGTGATTGTGGTATTTATGGCACATTCACATGGAGATACTCAGAATGTATTCAGAATGGATGTGCGGAGCTCAGGAAAGAGATAAAGCGATTTATGTAAATCACATGGCCTTCAGTATACAGGCTTGAAGCTGTGGGTGTGGAGGAGATAACATAGAGAGGAAGACAAAAGGTGGAGGACAGTTAAAAAAACAAAATGCTTAAAGACACGGAGATGTCACAGGCACAAGAGGACAGCAAAAGAAGAGTGATAGCCATAAATGAGAGGTAGAAAGTCTTAAATATGAAGAGTATTCACAGGTTGGAATGTTTTTGAGAGATCATGTAAGATTCGGCCTAAAAACTATGCATTGGGAAAAGCACAGCAAAAGTCCTGGTGACTTTGGAAAGGAAACTTGCTATGGACAGGAAGGGGAGAATTCTGAAGCCAATCTTTTATAGAGAAAATAGTCAAAGAGAGACATCAACTGTTGACTCTTCCAAGAAGCCGGTACTTAGAATGTGTTATAGAACAAAATAAGAGGTTTTTTGTTTTGTTTTTTAAGTTGGTTGGTTTTGAGAACCTTGTACACATTTAAATGTTGGTAGGAATAAGGATTCTGAAGTGGTTATAATTTAAACAGGGAAATCAATAGAAAATGGTATTTAAAGGCCTTTTATTCTTGCAAAAATAAATGTTTTAGGGATCAGAATGTTTATGTAAACCTGTGATGAGTTCAGCATTTAAAAATAATTCATATTTAATATTGTCTTTCCACTGGAAACATTTTTTTTAATAAACTGAAGTGGTACATCTTTACCAAAAATATCCCCCTTCCATTAAAAAAAAAGAAAGAAAGAAAAGAAAAAGGAGGAAAAATAAATATGGTTTAATTATAAAGGAAAATAGCACAAAATTAGGAGGATTCCTCTTATTGATATTCCCCCAGTTCATCATATGTTACATCAGTCAGTATCCTGGCAAGACAGAGATGGCACACTGATATTTTTAAATTTGAGATTATTCAATAAAGGAGTTATTTAGGGAAGTAGTGTGCAGAAAGAAACCACAACAGATAGTAAAAGCAGGTGCTGTTATCACCCTTGGACCAAAGTATGTGAGAAGAGGGAAGATTTGTCTTAACCTGGAATCAAAGAGAGCCTCCTGATGCAAGGTCAGGGAACAGCTAGCCCATGGTGATTTCATAGCCTCTTCCATCCATGTTACTTCTTGCCGGTTCTACATATCAGCCAAACCCAAGGAAAAGCTAGAGGACAAAGAAGCATGTGGATATGTCCTTTATAGTTCAGCCTCCTGGATCCTGAGCAGAGAGAGAAGATGCAGAAAGTTCCAGGAGAGGCCCATGGAAGCTGCCAGTGATGGATGTGACTGAAAAAGATAGGAAAGTGGGTAGTCTACCTACTTCCTAACTTTATACTCCTATACTAGTCAACATGTCTTATGAAGTTGATTGACACTTGGAAGATTTAGAATGGGTCATGCTCCTCAGATTTGTGAACCAACCTTTATCATCAATATTTTTATTACTAGCCTTTAAATATATTAGCTGTGATCCCAGCATCCTCGGGTGCTTCTCAATGATAGTATGAAGATCATCCCTCTGCATTTGACAGCTTCTTACCAAAGTGTTCCTCAGCTTATTCAACATTAAAATAATGGTGATTGTCTGTTTTCCAGAGATATTTTTTTTTTTAAGATTTTATTTATTTATTTGACAGAGAGAAATCACAAGTAGGCAGAGAGGCAGGCAGAGAGAGAGGAGGAAGCAGGCTCCCTGCTGAGCAGAAAGCCCGATGTGGGGCTCGAACCCAGGACCTGGGATCATGACCTGAGCCGAAGGAAGCGGCCCAACCCACTGAGCCACCCAGGCGCCCCATGTTTTCCAGAGATATTGAAGAATTGGATGAATATAGTCAATTGTGTAATACACATAATAAGTTATTATTCTTTTCCCATTAAATTGTTTTTGTAGTTTTATAAAAATTATTTAAACTGCCAAGATACTTCAGTAAGAGTAGTAGTTGGTTTTAGTTTAAGGATAGAGTAAATACCCATCCTTCCTGTGCTAGGTACAGGCATGCCTTGAAAGGCTGATAGCCTTTATTCTCAGGGAGCAAGAGCGTGGTCACTCTGCTCTCAGAAGTACTGAGCTGCATACATGAGTTTTCTTCATAATAGTAAATGGATACACATCCCTAGACACATGTACTTTACTTTTGTGTATGTTTTGTATGCAGCAACAATAATTTATAAAGGGAATTTTGCTTTAGGAAAGTAACTCTAGTGAACCCTTCATGAATTGCTTCTGTTTAATGTATCTCTAATACCTAGTGAAGGAGCTAAAAGTCACAGAACGTTCTGTGTTACTTGGCTTATTTTGGTAAGAAAGAGTGTCAAATTCTAGGATGACAGATTGAAATAAATGTTTTTGTAGACATTAAACCATAATGTTTGAATATGGTGAAAGTAGATATTATCCAGGGAAATTACAAAATCTGAGTTTCCTATAAGTTTCATATGTAGATTACTTGGAGTATTTTTGAAATTTTTCTTTGTCATATCTGTAGTAATAATGAAGGAGAAAAAGAAAGTAATGGTTTGATGACTTTTCCTATATTCAGTACAATGTACTTTGCTGTGTGGGTTTCAGTAAATACTACTTGCTATTCATAATTTATTTGCCACCTATTTTTAAAGGAAATTGATAAATATCTATTAACTTTAATATTATACTATTTTAAATGCCATAGAAACTAAGAATTTAGTTTTAAATTTCATAAAACACTTAATTTTTAACTCTTAAACTTTCTCAAGAAGGGAAAAGGAATACTTTTTGTACATTGAAACCATTTATTTTGTTACATAATTTTTATGTGTTTTAATACTATTTGGGCCAAAGCTGAGAGGATTTATAGCCCTTACAGGTTAGAGCTCTTCACTGTATAGTCAATTTGAAAATAAGCTATCACTCACACTGGAAATTGGTTGAGGGAATATGGTTGGATTAGATGAGTATTTTCAAGTGTAGAAGTGTCTGAAATAATGCTTCAACAGTAGATGAGTATTATCTATGAGCTTTGTATACAAATTTCAACATACTCTATTATCTAAAACATTAAAACTGTCGGGGTGCCTGAGGGGCTCAATTGGTTAAGCATCTAAGACTTCGTTTCAGCTCAGGTTGTGATCTCAGGGTCATGAGAGCAAGCCCAATATCGGCCTCTCTGCTCAGAATGTAGTCTGCCTATGATTCTTTCTCCCTCACTCTGCCCCTCCCATTTGTGTTCTCTCTCTCAAATAAATAAATCTTTTTTTTTTTAAGATTTTAATTATTTATTTGTGAGAGAATGAGAGAGAGAGCATGAGTGAGGAGAAGGTCAGAGGGAGAAGCAGACTCCCCAAGGAGCTGGGAGCCTGATGCGGGACTCGATCCTGGAAGTCCGGGATCATGACCTGAGCCAAAGGCAGTCGCTCAACCAACTGAGCCACCTAGGCAGCCTCAAATAAATAAATCTTAAAAAAAAAAAATTAAAAACCCCTAAAAACTGTCATCTTATATGATCTCTCAGCCCCTTGCAATGCAAAACAATGATGACAAGAATGTGTACACACACACACACACACACACACACACACACACACGAATATATAGTGCGTGTGTGTACATACATACTCATTTTTTACAAACACCTCTTCATCTTAGAAGAGTTGGAAGATTATTCTATTTCCTAGTTTACTTGGTTTGCAGTATCATTTATCTTGTCAATGTAGATCTTAAAATTATTTAACCTTTTGCAAAAGCTTAAAGATCATATCTTCTGGGACATTAGGCATTTGTATAGTCTGGTTTTGGCGTGGTTTTTGTTTGTCTGCACTACCTCCTTACACACACTCCCCAGTGAAAGACAAACTGCCTTACTCACTGTTCTAATATCAAACCTATTGATTCCCCATTTATAGATTTTGTTCCCACTCTGCTAAATGGCTTTTTACTAGAAACATGAAAATTTAAAACATCTCGAGACTCTACTCTTTCAGTCCTTACAGACTTTCGTGCACTGAAGGAAACTCTCATTTTTATAATACTGATCTGTACCAATGCTTTTGCAATTAAGTCTGGCCTTATGGCATTTCTTTTTGTTATTATTTTGGACTCTTAACTGGTTTCATATTGTCATTTTGCTTTTATTGTTACATATGTTCTGGTCACTCTTTTTGTTTGTTTTCTCGTCACTCTTTCTGAAAAGTGTTTCCCCGCACTCTCCAGTTGGAGTGCTAAACATAGAGTCTTACGTGGAGGAACAGCTTTGTCATATATACTGGTGGGAACTGAAGTTCTAGCACCACAGGATTACTCAGTGAAAAGCATCGCTTTAATTTTCAGAGCTAGCATTTTTTTTTAATTTATTTTTTTTATTACATTTTTTTAAATTTTATTTTTTATAAACATATAATATATTTTTATCCCCAGGGGTACAGGTCTGTGAATCGCCAGGTTTACACACTTCACAGCACTCACCATAGCACATACCCTCCCCAATGTTCATAATCCCACCCCCCCCAACCCCCCTCCCCCCATCAACCCTCAGTTTGTTTTGTGAGATTAAGAGTCACTTATGGTTTGTCTCCCTCCCAATCCCATCTTGTTTCATTTACTCTTCTCCTACCCCCTTAACTCCCCATGTTGTATCTCCTCTCCCTCATATCAGGGAGATCATATGATAGTTGTCTTTCTCCGATTGACTTATTTCGCTAAGCATGATACCCTCTAGTTCCATCCACATCGTCGCAAATGGCAAGGTTTCATTTCTTTTGATGGCTGCATAGTATTCCATTGTGTATATATACCACATCTTCTTTATCCATTCGTCTGTTGAGAGCTAGCATTTTTAATCAATGGATAGACACACTCTTAAAAACATCTTGTGTGTAACTTGAAAATTAATTTTGATAGGTAGCTGTCAAACTGTATGATAACTCAATTCCAGCCCATAAATATACTTTTTTTTAGAAGATTTTATTTATTTATTTGACAGAGATAGACATAGCAAGAGAGGAACACAAGCAGGGGGAGTGGGAGAGGGAGAAGCAGGCTCCCAACTGAGCAGGAAGCCCGATGCGGGACTCAATCCCTGGACCCTGGGATCATGACCTGAGCTGAAGGCAGATGCTTAACATACTGAGCCACCCAGGCACCTCACCAGCCCATAAATATACTTAAAGAAGAGAAAAAAAACATAATATTGGCAAAATTTGTGTAAGACCCATTCATGGGTACATTTATTCCCGAGTCTTCTAAAATACCAATTTAGCTTGAGAAATTTCAACTTGTCTCTATCCTAGTAGAAGTAACTTCCCAGGTCAATCCTTCTTTAAAAAATTCTAGCAGCAGGCTTGGATTAAAGTGTTCAAATAAGGTATTGTATGTGACACCATTAGGGAAGTCAGAGAGAAGCAGAACCATTCTTGCTGAACTTGGATTAAGCACCACAAAACCTTGCCCTCCACTTATCTCTGAGGAACCCTAGGACTCAAAGGATTAAGCATAGAAAATCGGTGTAATCAATATTGTTATAATTTCATGCTTTTGAAATCTATCCAGGATTCCTGACGAGATGATGCCATGGGTCCAGGCTTCGACATTCCCTCTATTCCGAACACAGCAAAGCTAGATGGAAGAGTTATCACAAAGAAAGGCTTAGAGACATGACAGATTTCAGCATGGGGCAAAACTGGAGTACAACCAGAGAGGAGAAATCAGGCATGGTTCCAGGTTCTCAAGCAAATACAAATTGAGAGATGTCTAATGGCAGTCTGGAATGGAGGGTTCTTTGGCGCTAACTTGTAAAAAGAGCCTCAACATTTTACCACTTTACAGGAAATTATAGCCCTGATGAGACAAGAGAATGAGGGGCAGGAAGACAAAAATGCAGTTTCAGGACTAATTGCAGCATCTGGGGGAGGTCGAGTACTTGTCAGGACTAGATTGCCACGGAAGTATCAGTGCCCTTGGTTAGCATCTGTAAAGTCATTTTTCTGAAACAACTCATCCTATGAGCAAGACTTGGGCTTGTCTCTTGAAGTCAGGCCGACAAGAGACTCTGGAATTAGTAAAATGCACCATGCCAGGAAGACACAGAGTCATCTTACATTGAGCTGCTGTGACCTACATTATGTATCTGGTGACCACCTGGGACTTACAATCATGTGGAAATTGATGAACATTCAAGTAATGGTTGCTATCACTGCAAATGAGCATAATGGCAGGGACATTAGGGGAGCAGCAGAGGAACAGAGAGCTCTACTTGGACATAAAAGTTAAGTCTAAAATCAATTCAGACGACATAGTATACACAGTAGATTTTATACATACATGCCTGTATAACAGTACCTAGTGCGCAGCTGGGAAACGATTCTGTCAACAAACTTCTTTTTGAAAAATCAAAAAGAACTATAATATATAATTTAAATATAAGACCAGAAAGATGAGGGATGATATAATAAACTGTCTTACTATTTCATTAGAAGAAATTCATTTTTAAAAAATGATGATTATTCCCCCCAGCCAACAGGAGCTGTTCTGATGGTGCGTTGACATGCACTTCCTCTAACAGCTGTATCCCACTTCACAAGCGCTGTGATGGTTTGGTCGACTGCATGGATTTCCACCTTGATGAGTCCAGCTGCACAGGTACTCGATTTCCATTAACATATTCTTTACAATATAAGCCAGTAACTTAACCCTGTAGATGATAAAAATAGCAAAACTTGAAATTCTGAATAATTTCCAAGTACGGAATAATTGGATTTCTATTATTGGTTTAGGTCAGGAAGAATATTAACATTAACATATAAAAAGCTTATAAATATATAATATAATATATAACATATATAATATATATAAATATATAGTGAACTCATGCTTATTCTATATAAATGAATGTTCCCCAATGAAGAAAAATCAAACACTAAATTTTAAGTTAATAAAACTTAAAGTTATTAGTATTTGATAATCTCTTTGATGCAAATTGCTTGGTATCTAGAATAAGGAAACAATCTAACATGTTATTAATTTTTTAATTATAATTTTCCCACTTCTCTATTTGCATGATCTAGTCATGTTTAAAAGTCAGTTTATTAAGCTTTAGACTGACTTTTAAAAATTCTTCTCTCCTGACCCTGCAATATTTATCAGAACTGATAATGTATGTTTGTGATTATACTTTTATCAGAACTGCTTTAAAATTCTCTAATTTATTATAGTCCATTGCTAACATCTCTCCTGGGTAATTGAACTTTTATTTCATGCAGGAGATATATGAAATAATAGATAAGTAGGGGCAATATAAATCTCTCACAACGAAAATACAAAGTCATAATAAAAGATATATTCAATCATATATTCTAAATAAATTGGAGATATTTAATATCAAAACTAGGTGAGAATATATTCTTTGTATCTTTCAAGAGCGCAGACAAAAGCATGATAATTATAATCAGATCACAGTGCAAGAAAGTCTTATTTTTTATGCTGCTGAAATGAATACTCACAGAGCACTGAATTTTATGAGTACAAAAAGAAATCAAGAAGCGAGCAAATCTGGTCCCATAAAATATGCAAAGATGAATGGTCTCTGCCATTATTTCTGTACCAGGCATGCTTATACATCAGATTGAAACCCAAAGAAAATGCTTTCACTTTCTTTCCAGAGTAAGAAAAATATAAACAAGATGGTTTCAGTCTTTGAAACTATTAAGACAAAGCATTGATATCCAGTACCCAAATTTATTTGCATAAAGGTGAGATTTTTGTTCAGGATAGTCCTCAGTGAGAACAAATATGCCATAACATGTGATGGGTTATTGTCTGACTTTATGTATTTTACTTTTATCATTCATCCTGACAACATGGAGGTAGTAACGGAGAGCACATTCTGGTCGCCCCATCTAGTTGCGCCATTCAGCAATTCATTCACAGTTCATTTACACGTCATACTGCCCCAGCTACTGGGTTACAGTAATATAAAGAACTAGGGAAACAGTTTTCAGAAATAAAATTCACATTATATTTTTTGTTCTCTATATTTTCTGTGCTTTTTAGTTTGTCAAACAAATACGATGTAGTCAATGCTTCTGTGTTTAAGAATGTGTCTCGGCTTAATCCACACTAAGAGGTGTCAATGCCCATGACACCTTCCTCTTTCTTTCCAAACATCATATCCCTTTATGGGTAGCATTTCATAGACTTTATGAGCCCGATCCTGACAGCATCCAATAATGTCCCTGGTCGCACAGCAGGTGGTGAGCATCTGGTCTCCTCTCACCTGAGGTTTAAGTCATTAACGGGAACATTGACCTCAGGCCCTATGTAAGTGTTGCAGGTTAAATATATTTTGACAAGGCCGTGTGTTCCCAAGTTATGTTAGAAAGGCATATTATTTTCGAGTTTTGGTTGTTTATGCAGCAGAAGGTTATTGAACAGAATGTGTCTGGCTTAATTTAAATTGGGAGTTTTTTCCAGTCATCTGTAGTAGTGGAGGTTAATGAATTAAGGTGATACTACAATTATGATAATCATCCTTTGAAGTAGAATAAGGAAAAGGCATCAAAAATATAAAGTTGTAGGGATGCCTGGGTGGCTCAGTCAGTTAAGCATCTGACTTCAACTCAGGTCATGACCTGGGGGTCCCGGGATCAAGCCCTGCACCAGGCTCCCTGCTCATTAGGGAATATGCTTCTCCCTCTCCCTCTGCCCCTCCCTTTCCCCACCGCTCGTGCTCATTCTCGCTCTCAAATAAATAAATAAATAAATAAAATCCTTGAAAAAAAATGAGGTTTTAGGATGGGATGTTATGAATACAATTTAATATGTTTAATAATAATAATGCCTAATATTTCAGAAGGTTTTACTTTTATTAAGTTTTTTTAAAAATTTAATTCCAGTGGTCTCAACATGCAGTGTTATATTAGCGTCAGGTGTACAGTACATTGATTCATCACGGCTGTGCCTCACGCCGTGCTCGCTTTGATAAGTGTGAGCTTCACCCCTTCACCTCTTTCACCCCTTCACCTCCATTTGCTCTCTTTTAAATGAATACCCTCCGTTAGAGTTACTCTTCTTTCCAACAAGAACATTTTTTACTCGAAGCATCCACCAAACCAAAGCACTATAGAGTAGAGCTGTGCCAGATTTCTAAGCCATAGTTAATCTTCCCTGCAGTCCCTGTGCTGGGATTTCAAGATAAAGAGAACAGTCTGTGCCCACTGGGTATTTGGTTTACTGCACCAAGCCATTTGGTTTTCTGGAAGATTCTTAGATCCATATAGCTCCTGAAACTACAGGCAAGTTATTGGCAGATCATTTGACATTTTTAAACCAATAGACTTTAGGTGTTAGAGGACTGGAATTTAGTTCAATATCTGTTGCTCCTTTGCTATTAACTTGAGCAAATTATATTATTAACCAGTTTCCTTCTCTGTGAAAAAGGATCTCTATTAATATAGCACATAATGCTATGAGGATTAAATGAGGTAATGCCAGTAAAGCTCTTAATACAGTCTTGACACAGATCAGGTCTTCAGTAAATGATAGTGGTAGTGGTGATCATAATGGTACAGGGGAGAAGGAAAGGAAAAGCGGAGAGAGCATTGGTAATAGAAACTAGGTTTCATGGGCAGTTTAAACAATCCCCAAATACAGAGAGCTAGCTGAGAACAATTATTTAATACATTATGCATACCTAACTCACTCGTATAGAAATGTTACAAATACCTTTCATTTTATCTTCTCAGCAGCCCTAGAAGGCAAGGTGATAGATATAATTTGCACTTTAAAACATGAGAAAGCTTAGACTTAAACCGCTTAGTCCAAAGTTACACAACCCATTAACTGAGCAGGTGTCAATGAGGGAGAACCAGGACTCACATGTCTATCAGTCTTCTCAGCAGTCCACCGTACAAGAGCTCTCACATCCTAGGCCTCCAGTTGAATCCTACTGGCTTCCAGATACATGGTCATAATAACCAATGCAGGAGGGCACAAGGCAGCGAGACACTGATGTGGCTACGGAGCTTGAGGTTCTCCTATCAACCCCGTAGACCCCAACTTGCCATTTGAGAGCTGCTTATATCCTGGGAGTTTAATCTCTTCATTGCTAACTAGTCATAGACCCCTCCCTGCCTATTTCAGCTGTTCCCTACTTTAAACTGTTTTGAGTAAAGTAAAGGTGAAAATATGTTGTACTGTGTCTTTCCATTCTTATGGATAAAGAACCTGTGGAGGTCATCTACAGTCTCTCTTCCAAAACACCGAGTTTAACTCCTTGCTCTGGCCAATGCTTCCTTTCCACTGTGCTCCATTATCCAGTGTAATAAAATGCATATTTAAATTTCCACAGCTTTATTTTGATGTAAAGCAAGCCTATGTTTTACTCTCAGCAATCAAGGTAAATACTAATAACCCCAGGGGGAAAAAAAACGTGCAGCCATGTGTATGTTGATGTTCTGTAATATCAGACACTCTACAGGTTTTTTTTTTTTCTTATAAAAACAAAGCCCTTATGTGAGAAAGACTGAAATTGTACTTAAGACCAAACATAACCATAAAATGGTTTATCTAAAAGGTTTCTAGCTATTTATGCTTTATCATGCTGGTGGGCTGTTTTTAGTCAAACCAGATAATTTCTTGTTTAGGAAGGAAATTTCACATCTGTTGTGTTCAGCTGAGCATGCCCGAAAGCCTGAGGGGTGTAGCTGTACCCCCATCTTTAGTGCCACACTCCCTTGCTGTAATTAAATAGGGAGGAGGAGGGAAGGCAAGATTGGAAACTACAGTTGACCCTTAAGTAGCACAGGTTCAAGCTGTGAGGCTCCCCTTATAGGCAGAGTTTTTACAGGAAAATACTGGAAATGCAGTTGCTTTTCCTTTGATTTCCCTAATAGCATTTTCTTCTCCTAGCTTACTTTATTGCAGAAGTACAATATATAATACACATCATATATAAAAGATATGTTCACCAACTGTTTATATTATCACCAACTGTTTATATAAAAGATACGTTCACCAACTGTTTATATCATCAGTAAGGCTTCCAGTCAACAGTAGGCAATTGGAGGTTAAGTTTCGGGAGAGTTCAAAGTTATCTATGGGTTGTTAACTGTGCGAGGGTCAGTGCCCCAAATCCCCCACATTGTTTAGGGGCCAACTACATCCCTGGAAGAGCAAATCACTGGAAACCTTTGAGAGCAAAAAGAACACCAGACATGTGGTATATTGCAAATTTGTTCCCACACTGCAACCTTCCTCCTTGCCTATTTTTCCTCTTTCATACTCTTTCTTCTGCCCCCTTTCCAGTGTTCAGTGACTGACTCCACAATCTGACTCTGTCTAGTTGCCCTTCAGAGTTCTTCTCCGAGGGCTATTTTCCTACATGGCATTTTTGCTTCTCCTTATTACTTTTCTGCTATTGTTCATTACCATCATCCTTTCCCGACCCAAGTAAATCGTTTCTCTTTCTGCTAAGGTTAGTCTGCTCCCGTAAAGTCAAAGACTGTGTCTTTGTGACCCGCATGACACTTAATAAAATGATCTCAAGTGATTTTTGAGGGGCAAGCCTGAAAATTGATGATAGCTGAAAGGCAGAGGAAGAAATCCAAAGTTTCAAATCCATGCCCTAGTCTGTATTTTATCTGAGCTTCAGACCTGCAAATAATATTGCCCAAGGAATACTTCCACTTCGATGTCCCCTTAGGCACTTAAAACACCAGCATCTTTCCCTACAAATTCTCCCTTCCCCACAGATCCCCCAATTCAGTGAATGAAACCACCAGCTAACCAGAGGCCCGGCCAGAGGCTTTAACATCACCCTTTATTCTTCCAAATAATCACCAGGATCTTTCAGTCCCAACATTTAAATATCTTACAAATCGGGACGCCTGGGTGGCTCAGTTGGTTGGACGACTGTCTTCGGCTCAGGTCATGATCCCGGGGTTCCAGGATCGAGTCCCACATCGGGCTCCCAGCTCCGTGGGGAGTCTGCTTCTCCCTCTGACCTTCTCCTCGCTCATGCTCTCTCTCACTGTCTCTCTCTCAAATAAATAAATAAAATCTTTAAAAAAAACTATCTTACAAATCCCCACAATTCTTAGGCTCTTACCCCACCTCTTTCATTCAAGCAACCATGGTTTCTTACTGGATTATTACAAAAAGCTCTTAACTGGGCTCTTGCATTTTATTCTTAGCCCTTCTGTTGACTTTACATACTGGATCCAGAACTGTCTTTTTATTTTTATTTTTTTAAAGATTTTATTTATTTATTTGAGAGAGAGACAGTGAGAGAGAGCATGAGCGAGGAGAAGGTCAGAGGGAGAAGCAGACTCCCCATGGAGCTGGGAGCCTGATGCGGGACTCGATCCCGGGACCCGGGGATCATGACCTGAGCCGAAGGCAGTTGTCCAACCAACTGAGCCACCCAGGCGTCCCCTGAACTGTCTTTTTAATGAATGAAACATGCACTTAGTTTCTTAAAATTCTGGCCTTCCAGGTTAAAGCTTAAACTGCTCACTGAGCCTATATGAGCTGGCCCCTGTGTGTCTCTGACCTTCTCCCATACTCTCTTTGCATGATCAGTCCAATCAGGCTGAACCTCCTTCCGATCCTCAAACATACCACACTCTCTTTGTGGGCCTCTGAGTCTTTATGACTATATTTAAACACACACATATACCCCTGTACCCAAATGAATGCTGATTTTCTTCTGGAAAGCTTTTCTTTATTCCCCAAATTTGATTTAGGTGCCCTTCTTGGTACTCCAGTTACCCTTACAATTCCAAAGTATACTAATTTTAATATTCTATTTTAATTCCCTAGTCATTTTTTTTTTTGCATTTTCTATAAAGCTGGAAGGTCAACATGAGCAAAGACCGCAATTGTCTTTTTTATTATTTTTTATTTATTTTTTTAAAGATTTTATTTATCCACTTGACACACACACAGAGATCACAAGTAGGCAGAGAGGCAGGCAGAGAGAGAGGAGGAAGCAGGCTCCCCACTGAGCAGAGAGCTGGACGCTGGCTCCATCCCAGGACCCTAAGATCTTGCATGGCAGAGGCTTAACTCACTGAGCCACCCAGGTTCCCCTGTCTCTTCTTTAGGTCAACATTTCTTAAGCATGTGTCATGAGCTAGCTGTGTTCTAACATTCTCAGCAACTCCAGGATAGATACTATTTTTAACCCAGTTTGACAGAGAGGAACCAGAGATACAGAGAGATTAACTAGCTTATCCTGTATTATACAGCTAATTAAGTTGAGTTGAGATTCTTCCTCAGGCAGTCTGGCTCTGGTGCCTGCAGCTTTAATAATTTTGTAAACTTCCTGTATTATATATTGTTACATATCAATTGCCTAGCCTAGTGCTGGATATTAACAGATGCTCAGAATAGATATGTTGAATTACAAGTTTCCACCAAGTATTGGAGGTAAGACAGTCCCAACCAGGGGAGAATGGTATCCTGCAAGAGAGAAGTTGTTTAAAAAAAAAAGCCAAGAAAAGCAATTTGGGGATTATGTGAGTAAGGAAACCAACAGGTCTTAGTAGATCAGAATACATGTGAGGATCCAAGGATACTGTAAAGAAACCTGAAGAGCTAAAGGCACTAACCACTTCCAGTGTCATACCTATGTGACAATATCTAGCTTGTTTTTAATCTATAAGCAAACCACCTCTGAAGATAAATGTTGACACTAACCTAGGAGTGGGGAATGGTACAAGCAGCAAGAGAGCAGCACCAGGGAAGCAAAGGTCAGTTTGAGCTATACTGATGTTTGTCGTGGATGCAAAGGTTGGACATGCTCATGCACAAGTGACATTTTACCAAGAAGACAAGGACACCCAGGAAAGCGTTGTCTGTCATGATAGTGACTTGTGTGTGGAACTGAAGACAATAAATGTTGCATTAAAGAACAAATTTCAGTATAATCACAAATATGTCTTGCAGACATGTTCTAAATAAGTAGATTTTGCTAATCCAGGGGAGGAAAAGAGTCTTCTCTTGTGGTCAACCACTCAGGCATGTGAAGAGAATGAACACATCGAGGGTGGCAAGGGCCACGGAACAAATTTGTGGGCCACAGAGAAGTAGCGTAGGAGAATTCTTGTTCTTTTAGAAGCAATTTATTCTCAGTGGCTAGATTTAATGCAGCGATTAACAGTAATATGTCCTCCTCCTTCCTAATAATATTTATAATTAACTGTGGGCTTTGTGATGCTTCTTTATAGAGTGCCCATTGGGTTACTGCAGAAATGGTGGGAATTGTGTAGTGGAGAAGAACGGCCCTGTGTGTCGGTAAGGAGCATTGTCTACTTTGTCTTTGAATAGTTATTGCCATTGGCTTACTTATTTTTCTCAAAGCTGGTATAATACAACACCAATGAACACAAAGTTATTAAGGCAAAAATAGTGGATAATGGCATTATATGCATTTATCTTTCTGAATATGAGAAAGGAAGATGTGGGTATATTTTAGAAAAAAGATGGCAATTATTTAACATGATTTTATGTCTTAACATTTTGTATTATATAGGACGTAGTTTTAATACTCATTCGTTCTTATTTTTAATATTTATATCAGGTTATAAAAAGATTGTATATATGGGTGTCATCCTATTTCAGATGAACTTAGTGTCTGTATTTCCTTATTCCCTTTTTATTTCACATTTCATATTTCTCTTTTCTAACAACAAAGGATAAAATTAATTCATAAATAAGACCTTTTTCTAGTTTAAGCAGTGGATGTTTATGAGTACCCAAAGTTAAGGTACAGATAAGGAATACATTTGCATGCTTAAAGCAAAAATAAACAAAACCGGTCCTTGTGATTTCTTTGGGGAATTATTTATACTGCATATCAAAGATTGCTTGATTTTTTTTCCCCTCACCCTTTAGGGAATTGTGCAAAAACAGTTTCATAAATTCCAAAGGAAATGATGCATATTCCATTATATTTGTGTTTATGACTTTTTAATCTAGCAGACCAATGGATATATTACTTTGCTTATTAGAGAACGGATGGTAGTTTGAAACTGAAGTCATAACAAAACACACAGAAGTATCTGGAAAACAATGATTGATAGTTGTTTGAATCCTTATATCCTTCTGAGTCAACACTTGTATTTTAGGAAAAGTTGTTTATGCCTTATAAAAGCAAATATCTCTACCAATTAACACAACAACAAAATTTTTTTGATGAGATATGTTTAGACACTGTTTTAACATTGTTGGAAGTGAATTATTAATGGGTTTCTCTAAGTGTTTTGTCTCTCTACTTCATTACATAATTTATTTCACAACATCTCAACAAAATTATGCTTTCCCCTGTATCAGTTTCCATGGAAATTAATTTTTTACAAACTGTAAGTTGATGGAAAGACAGGATGCATAGTATAATTTCTAAAATCTCCTGAAAGAAATTGAGAATGATGCCATAAATAATGTCCATCGAATGTCAGCTGAGTGGATAATGTTGTTTAGTGTTAACTATTTACAATAAGGAGGTTTGCATTTTTGTCTTCTCTAACCCTGCCAGACAAGAAAGCTCTCTCAGACTGTAGCTAGTCTTAGCTAAGCAAACAGAATTTTGCGTTCTTGGCAGCATCCTCTGGTACTTAAATAAACTTTAAAAATGGAAATCCAGATGGTGACGTCTGAAATGGGTTTCTCTCACATGAGAAAACTCTTAACGTGAGGGAGAAGATGCAGTGGGAGGATTAAGAGGCAAAGGGACCAGAGGAAGGAAATCAGTGTGACAAATGTAGAAATAAATTCATTAATCAAATATTTTAAAATAGTGTTTTTAGTAATAAATAATACTTTTCAGATAGTGAAATAACTAATTGCCACCAGTATAAACAAATGTTTAGAATTAGTGTTCTTTTCAACATAGGTATGAAAAATGAGTTGTGGGTTTTTTTTTTTTTCATATTACAATATGGTAGTTTCTTCATTCAAATTCTAATTACTTTAAAGCCATCAACTGCAAAAGTAAACATATGTATATTATAATAAACTTTTAGAAGGCATATACTAGTACATCAGGCAAAAAGTAGAAACCCCAACATCTAAATCCCACTTTGTAGTATTATTTTTCTCTCCACTTAAATATGGTTTTCCTTTCACCAACACATGTACCCACATAAGCACATATTTGTTTCTTATAGAAATATGAATTATACTTTATACATTCACTTTGTACCTTGCTTATGTTTTTTTTCTCTTAATAAAATATTGTGCTGTTGTTCCATGTCGGTACATCTGGCTCCTAGATCCATCACTTCTTGGCTGTGTTGTGTTGAGTAAATTTCCCAATCTAATATGTCTAGCTTCTTCTCTGGCAAACTGGACAAGATAATAGCACCTACTTCACAGGGTATTGTGAGACTTGAAGGGGTTAAATATGTGAGACACTTGGTACTGTGTCTGACATACAAAAGATACTATAGGAAGGCTAGCCATCAGAACAATTATATCATCCCTTTTTATGCTGTGTAGTCTGCAATATTTAATGTATGGTTTGTCATCATTTAGATAACCCCATTAATACTATTAATGGTTGTTTAGTTTCTTTCTTAAATATTTGCTTTCACAAATAATCTTGCAACATGCATCCTTTGACTTGGACTTGCACAATTCCTTAAGCATAACATACCTTACTGAAATGCAAAATAACAATGTAAATTATTTCTAGTTGCATTTAGTATCAAATTCATTTCCTATTAAATTTCCTATGCAGGTCATGTCACACACAGGTATTCTTTTTTGGATTTAAGGTTCAATGAGGGTGGCTTTAGAATGAAAAGCTTTAGAGTAAACATAAAGCACTATGGAAAGATGTTGGCTTTATATCAAACCCCTGTCATTCCCAGGTGTGAGAATTCAAGGTATCTGTCACTCAAAGACGAAAGGACAGACCAAAGCCCATCTCTTATCCAGGCATTGTGAATATAAGAATTTCATGGTATTCAAAAGGAGGCTTGTCACGAGAGTCTTTGGGTTTTCTCTTGGGATCTAAGGTATCTTGAGAAAGGACCTTCAGTTTTTACCTGGGATCCTAGAGAAGAGAGACTTAAGAAAAAAAAAAAGGTCATTTGGATTGCTGGAAGTTTATAATTATCCACAAGCATAAACACTACTATGTGAACTATGGTTTTCCATGACCTGAGGACCACCAACAGGGTGGCATGTCTGAGGGCTGAAGAAGCAAATCATGAGCCAAAAGAGGGAAATTATTCCTAATCTAAGGAGGCTTGGTTATTATATTATTTTGATATATCTGTATTTTTCTTTGAAAAATGGACTGAGCTGTGTAATTCAATTCCAAAGGGCAGGAAAGAGGTTACAAAGAAAAAAAAAATCAAGTCACCAAAGCTAAAAGAAAGAAATAGGAAATAATATTAAATTAATGCATATATAATTATATATATACACATATAGAGATAAATTTATTATATATTTCATATATATGTATACATGAGATCACGTTGTTAGTGAAGATAGGCAGAAAAATATTAGAGCTTGGGTTAATTTATAGATTTGGAATACAATTTATCAACAACTACCCTATCCCACTAGGTTCCACATTCTTAAATTTGCTTGCCAATAGGACACCAGAGTTCCTTTGGATATGTCATAGACATTACAAATTTAACATGTCTAAAAAGATTTGGCATGTAGGCAGGCCATATTCTTCTCTTTCTCTCAGATTTACACGCACTGTTCTCTCTACTTAGAATTTTATTTTTCTGCATTTGCCCAAAAGATGCCTTTTAATCGTTTAAAGCAAATATAAATGGCAATTTCTCTGGGAAGCCTTTCCCAGACCAACCAGAGAGAATGCCTCATCCTTCCTTCTGGGTTCCTCTGTTGCTTCCCTCATTCTGTTATTTTACAAGTATTGGTTTTACTAAACTACAGATTGGAACCTGTTATATCCTATGAAGAAATAGATTTATAATTTTATTCTTTATGACTATCAAAATTTATTCTGTCCACTTTTTATTAGTTTTATTTGTAAGGATAACTCTTAGACAATTATGGTCACTGAAAATTTTTAAAAAATATACTATGTTCATACTTTTAGTGTAAAAAAGATTAAAAAAATAATCAAAGGCTTTTAAGTGTAAACTATATTAAATTAGGATAAATATTTGCTAGAACAGGGCCAAAGTAACAGTTTAAGGAGGAAAATGATCAACTGGAATTTCTAACTGTTAAAGACAGAGTATGCAGGCAAAATTTTGAAGACCATTGTTTTAGAAAATAAGGGTTATATTTTCCACAGCTTTGTATGACTAGTACCTAACACACACTTGACATTGTAAGAGCTATTTGAATAATACACTGACTAAAGTATAAGTGAATGAAATACAAATGGAAAGTCCTGAGATTTCAAGGAAAAGTATCAGTACTTTTAAATATGTTCCTAAGGGACACCTGGGTGGCTCAGTTGGTTAAGCAACTGCCTTCGGCTCAGGTCATGATCCTGGAGTCCTGGGATCGAGTCCCACATCGGGCTCTCTGCTCAGCGGGGAGTCTGCTTCTCCCTCTCCTACTCCCCTTCTCATGCTCTCTCTGTCTCTCTCATTCTCTCTCTCTCAAATAAATAAAATCTTTAAAAAAAATAAAAATAAAAAAATAAATATGTTCCTAAAATGTATTAAGATATGAGTAAATAACATACCACAGTCCAAACTGCCAATCACAAAGGAGCTCTTGGATACTTTATATGTAGACAGCAAACAGTGTAGTGAGGGAACATATGATGTACTCATTATACTATAAAACAAAAATCACTCCTGTGTATAGGACAGAACAGATACCCATAGAAAATATTCACTAAAGAAAGTCTACTTTGCTACAATGACAGAAGAGGGTACTCTTAAACTAGGAATCTTGTAAACTACCTCAACTCTTCAACCCCGGGCTTAAAATTAAGTGGTAGGTGCAGTTATCCATCTATAAAAAGCCACTGTTTAAAATAAAATTCAGCTTATGAACTCTCTCCTTTTCCCCATCAAAAGCAAAACAAACAAAAACAAAGAAATATGAAGCAAAAAAGAAAGTACTCCAAGACCCTGACTCCAAACTGAATTAAATATTAATTCAGTTAAATTTAGGGAAAGGGGGTGGAGTGGGGAGTAAAACTTAATTGGGATTTTAAAGTCCAAATACAACTGGATAACAAAACAGTAAGAATCAAATAAGAGTGGATTGAAGCAAGGAAGGAAATGAAATAAAAAGGAAAGACTAAATTATAATACTTCTCCCAAGAGAGGATAGATTCAAATTAATTCTATTAAAGAATTCTGAACAAAGTTGAAAAATAACCAAGGGAACAAAAAGGAGATAAAGTACATAATTCAAAGAGAAAGTAGTTGAAGTGGAAGATAAAGAACATGTATATAATTGGAGTCCCTAAAGAGGAAAACAAAACAATGGAATGGAACTAATATTTAAAACTGTAATCCAAGAAAACTTTCAGAAATGAAAGAAGAATGAATTTGCGTGATGAAAGGGCCAGAAGTTACCTGGGAAATTTGACACAAAGCCAGAAACTCCAAGACATGGCCTAATAAAAATATGGGACTTCAAAATGAAGAAAAATACACTCCTTCAAGAATGGGAAGGATAGGTGTTTTGCCTGATATTATCTACACACACACACACACACACAAAGATAGATAGATAGATAGATAGATAGATAGATAGATAGATAGATAGATATGCGCCTCCTCAGGGCCTCTAGGGAAAAAGAACAAATAATAAAGGGATTAGTCTAGTATTAGACTTCTGAAAGTTAAGAAACAAGGAAACCCATTGTGATTGTCCCAGAGTTGCAAAAAAAGCCTTTGACAAAATTCAATTACCATTCCTGATATTTTTTTAAAGGCACTAAAGAAAATATGAATTGGTATCCAACTGATATAAATCCTTATTAAATTCAGCATTTTACTGGACAGAGAATTGTGAGAGACATTACCATTAAGATTGGGAACAAAGGCACACATGACCTCTGTCTTCACTGCTATTTAATATCAAATGAGAGGTAGTAGGCAACATAATTTGACCATAAATAAATAAATAAATAAATGAATAAGAATTAATAAAGGGATACCTGGGTAGCTCAGTCAGTTAGGTGTCTAACTCCTGATTTTGGCTCAGGTCATGATCTCAGAGTGATGGGTTCGAGCCCTGCATCAGGATCCGAGCTCAGAGTGGAGTCTGCTTGAGAATCTCTCTCTGTCTCAAAATAACAATAATAATAATAAAGTTAAATTATCATGATAGTATCCCAGGAGAACCCTAGGGAATTAATCACAAAAAGTTATTAAAAAATTAAAAACAACTCAGTAAGTAAGGTTGGGAGACATAAAATTAGCATTGAGACAACAGTATATGTACACAAACAAAACTAGAGGGGCAATAGGAAAAGGAAATATATTCACAATAAAAAAAAACAGATAAAATATTTAGAAATAAATTTAATAAAATAAACCACAGCTCTATGATAAAAAACAATCCCCAAAGATTTGAACAAGTAGAAACCCATTTTCTTTTCTGAATAGCTGGCTCAAAATAGTAAGGATCTTAGTTCTTACTAAATTAATCTATATATTTAATGCAATTCCAACAAAAACACCCACACGCTTTTTGTGGGATTAAATAATTTGATATTAAAGTTCCTATGGAAAATGAACATGGGACTAGCTGGTTTAACATGGAAAAACATAAGCTATTAGGGGCTGAGGAGCCCTACTAATATAATTGGAATAAAGCTCTTATTGTTAAAGCAACATGGTATAAACACCTGAAAGACATTTCAGATGAACAAAGTAGAACATCTAGAAATATATTCAAGTGCATATGAAAATTTAGTAAATGATAAAATGGCATCTCAAATCACTGGACAGGATGGACTTTTAGACAGGAAGTGTCAGGCAACTAGTTAGCTATTTGGAAAAAGACAAACTTAGAACCAGGTACACACATAAAAATAATCTTCAGGTGGAACAGTATGCAGGGTGAGACCAGACACATACTAGAGACATACAGGATAAATTTCTCTAAACTCTCGATGTAAGAAAGTGCTTTTTTCAATGACTCAAGCCCAAATGCAATGAAAGACAATACTGATAAATTTACATAAGAATTAGGTTAAAAAGAATATTTTGCATGATATAGAAATACCATAAGCAATGTCAAAAGACAAAGGTCAATCTTAAAGGAAATGCTTATATCATAAATCTCAGAAAAAGGAAATGTCCCTAATACTTAGCTATTTCAAGATATGGGAAAAGACCAAACATCATATTAAAAAACCTGATGATTATTATTTTTCAGGTATATAAAATGATGATCAAACATATAAAAAAATTCAACTTCATAACAGAAAGGCAAATTTAAGTGATTCTAATATGCTTTTTCTCACCTCTCCGATGAGAAACATATTCTGTTGGTAAGGATGCAAAGAAACAAGCATTTTGCTAACAGAAATGGAAATTAGTATAACTTCTGTGGAAGTGATTTTGGCAGTATCTAAGAAAACCTATATATCCACATACTTTTTGCCCTAGCAGTTCCACTTCTAGAATTTACACTGGTGGTACAACTCCAGCACTGTAAGAATATTGAGCAACAAAGTTACTCACTGCAGCATTCTTACAATTTCAAAATATTGGAAACAACCTAAATGCCTCCATATAGGAGAGTGGTTAATAACTATGGCATATGCACACAATGGGGTATAACTCAAATATGGAACAGTTAAGGAGTGTCCCTTTAGCCAGGTGTAGAAAGGTGATGTGGGGAGCAGCATAAAGGAAACGAAGAAATATAGAATAGTTCTGTAGTTCTTTCATTTGACTCAAATGTTAAAATTCTGGAGAGTAGGGGTGCCTGGGTGGCTCAGATGGTTAAATGTCTGCCTTTGGCTTAGGTCCTGATCTCTGGGTCCTGGGATCCAGTCCCATCTCAGACTCCCGGCTCAACAGGGAGTCTGCTTCTCCCTCTGCCTCTCCTGCCCTGCTTGTACTCACACTCTCTCTCGCTCTCTAATGCATTAAGTAAAAATCTTTAAAAAAAAAAAATCTCAATGTTACTGTTGATAATAACATGTCAGAACCTCTTACGTGTTTGACATGTCTTTGGCCTTCACATGAACCTATAAGACAGATGATCATGTACTAATTTAGCAGTTAATGTATTGAGACTTAGTGGAATGAAATTAAGTAATTTTCTCAGACACGAAAAGCAAGAAATGGTGGATTTCAGGGAGCCTAAGTGGCTCAGTTGGTTAAGTGTCTGCCTTCAGCTTAGGTCAGGATTGCAAATCGAGCCCTTGTTGGGCTCCCTGCTCAGTGGGAGGTCTACATCTCCTTCTTGCTCTGCTGCTCCCCCTGCTTGTGGTCTCTCTCTCTTTCTTAAATAATAAAGTCTTAAGAAAGGAAGGGAGGGAGGGAGGGAGGGAGGGAGGGATAAAACAAATGGTGGAATTCAGATTCAAAACCTGTCTTTTTGCCAACGTTTATATGCCTAGGTTATTAATCACTGTGTCACATTTCCTCTTTGGAGATTTGACTAGGTGGCTCATGATTCTATGATTGCAAGATTCTATGATTAGAGATATGAATCAAGTGCCTATGGAAAATCTATAACTAAGCTTTATTTGCACTTGGCTCTTAGCACTTGGCTTTTTTTTTTTTTTTTTTTAATTCCTGTGGGTGTTCATGTCATTCCTTTTTGCCCATTTTTTTTTTTTAACCTTCCTACCTGGAGTACTTGAAAAAAACCTCTAAATTCATCTTTTATGTCTCAACCTGTGTAGACCTTCCTCTCTAGAACTCTCCCTGAACCCACATGCATGTGAGTCATAGCCTGTGTGCAATGTACAAAAGAAGACTGGGATATGAGTCTAAAAACAGGTAAACCTGAGTTTAGGTATGAACTCCATCCAGCACTTACTAATGCCATGACTTTGAATAAATAACTTAACCTTTTTCTAAGGGGGCGAGAAGAAAAGGGATATTCACTAAGAAACTAACATTCTCTGCCACCATGGTGCTGTGAACTGAAAAGGGCTTCTGTATTTCTGAAATGTATAATTCATAATTGTTTTATTTACTGAAGAACATTTTTTAAAATGTTGTATCTCAATGGAAAGCATTAGTAATCTGTTAACCAGTTTCTTATTTACCATCATCAAAATCATCCCCATAGCAACCAGCAATAGTTCTTTATGAGGTGGAATACAGAACAAACCATCAAAATTTAAGATCATGGCCTCCGTTGTTATTTTTTCAAACATGGTACTCAAGCACTAAGGACTAACAAATATTCATAGTTAAGCTAATGTTTTGTAAATGAAAATCATTTCAAATTTCAAAAATCCAATTTAAAGAGGAGGAGGGCATTTAGAAATCTTCAATGCTATAAAGCTTGAGAGGCCATGTGGGTGTCTGTTTTTCAAATCCAGGACATGGAAGAAACGATTTTCTGGTTAAATATGAATTACCAAAATTACCCCAAGAAGAGGTATTAAAGTTGAGTAGATTGAATGACATAGTGGAAATTTTAGAAGTCAAAGATGTAGTCCCTCTCTTCCAAAAACTTAAATGCATATATCTATTTAAATAAACTAAAAGCATTTCTCTTAAAGCTAGGAATAAGAGAAAGAATGGTCTGTTAGCACTGGGATTATTCTGTTTGCTCAAGAGGTTTTAGCCAAAGAAACAAGCACAAAGAAGTAAGAGTTAAACGTATTGAAAAAGAAGAAACACAAATATTATTGCAGATATTCACATTCTAGGAAATTCAAGCCAATTAAGTGTAATACTGTTAGAATGATAAAAAAAGGTTCAGCAAGGTAGATGGATACATGATAAATATGCAACACTAGATACATTTCCTTTTCACCAGTAGGGACAATGACTGAAGAAAATAATGGGAAAAGAACTCGATTCTGAAATAGCAGGAATTA
The DNA here is from genome assembly GCF_902655055.1 of Lutra lutra. NCBI lineage: Eukaryota > Metazoa > Chordata > Mammalia > Carnivora > Mustelidae > Lutra > Lutra lutra. The sequence goes on along the minus strand of NC_062285.1, from coordinate 20,271,365 downwards.
TTGTAACATATGCAGGCCTACACTAATAGTAAATGTACACTTAATAGTAAATAGAAAACTGCAAAGCTCACATGAAGGGTGTTCAAGGACTTGATTATGTAAATGGGAAAAAGAATGGGTAAACTTACTTCTAGAATCAGCAGTATTCACTAGAGTACAAATGACAACCAAAGAACATTTTCAGTGTTCTAGATTTTTGTTGGTTTTTTAAGACCAGTGGATTTTAATGGCCACATAAATAAAATATTTAAAGGCAAAATTAAGACTTGATATATGTTGTACCTGATATTAAAGTATGCTGTAAAGTCATGGTGATACATACTGGGGAGCCAGGACAGAAATAGACAAATAATCTAGTGCAAAAGAATAAAGATTCTACAAGTAGATTAATGTAGCTATGTGAAACTAGGATAAAGAAGCGGCATTTCGGGTTGATGAAAATGGATGGACTGAACTAGGAATAATTGATATTAAAACAATTGGTTAGCCATTTAGTTAGAATATAAATTATTGACATTTTACACAATTCCATATTTAATAAAGGAATAGATAGGGTAAAATTATAAAAACTTTTAGGAAGAATAAAGAATAAAGGGCCATTTTAAAATCTTGAAATAGGGACGCCTGGGTGGCTCAGTGGGTTAAGCCTCTGCCTTCAGCTCAGGTCATGATCTCAGTGTCCTGGGATCAAGTCCCGCATCGGGGTCTCTGCTCAGCAGGGAGCCTGCTTCCTCCTCATTCTCTCTCTGCCTGCTTCTCTACCTACTTGTGATGTCTCTCTGTCCATGAATAAATAAAAAAAAAAAGATTTAAAATCTTGAAATATGGAAGCCATTTATAAGTTTATCAGCAGCCATAAGAGAAAAGATAAACAAATTTGAAAATGTGATCACATGGATAGTTCTCAAACAGAATTAAAGCTACAATATGGTAAAAGACATCATATGTGTGTGTGTGTGTATACACATACATATGATATCTTTTTTTAATATACATAACAGGCCACAAGAAAGCTATATAGTATTATACAGTACACTATAGACAGGGATTAATTATTACATTAATTAGTTATCTATATATAGTGTTACCCCAAAGCAATAAAAATTATGTAATAAACAACTAGACAGAGATTATTCACAGAAGAATTAATATAAATGCTCAACACATACCTGGAAAAAATTCTACCTTCATTAATAGGTTAAGTGCAAAGTAAACCTTTGGAAATCCCAGTTTTACTAAAGTGACAAAAAGAAATTAGTAATATCCACTATTTGTGAATATGTAGAAACACTGGCACTTTTATACATAGATTATATGAATAAAATCTGTATATCTAGGAAGGTAAATATACAACAAAATATACAGCATTTAGGAAAAGAAACTTTCAGGAAAGACAAAGGGAAAATATCCATTCAAGATTCCAATATTTATACTGTTTAGCTCAGCAACCTCTGTCCTAGGAATCTAGCCTACTGACATATTAACAAGAAATATGTAGGTAAATATCCTGAAATTGGTATTTTATGGTACCTTTTTTTTTAAAAAAGATTTTATTTATTTATTTGAGAGGGGGAGAAAGAGTGAGAGAGAGCACAAGGGGAGGGAGGGCAGAGAGAAAGGGATAAGCAGACTCCCCGCTGAGTGGGGAAACCAAAGTCTGGCTAGATCCCAGGACCCCTGGATCATGACCTGAGCCAAAGGCAGATGCTTAACTGACTGTGCTACCCAGGCGTCCCTATAGTATTGTTTTGAAAACAAAATTAAGTTCAAAATAGTGTAATGCGATCTTGTAAAACCAGTTTTTAAAATGGAAAATATAAATTCTGACATGGAAAATTATCTATATTTTTAAATGAAAAATGCAAATTCCACAATAATATGCATATTAAAATCTACAGGGGGAAAAGGTGTATAAATGTGAGTGCCTATAAATAATGAAAAACAAGTCTAGCAGTGTCATATCTAAGTGTTAGGAGTTGTAAGTGACCTCCCTAGAAGGAAACTGGCTTTGGGATATAGCACAATTTCATATTTTAGTTTCTTCATTTTTCTTTAACAAATACTGCTTCTGTAACTCAGAACTACATTTTTTTTAAAAAGGCCTTAAAACAGTTACAGTGTTGAAAAAATAATAACACTGCTTACAGTAAAAGGCAGAGCCAACTGGCTGCTTTTAACAGTGTCTCCAAGATAAATGGGCCTGTCCCTTGGTTTTTCTCTCTTGTTGTCAGAAAGTATTACACACTTTCTGCCTCGTGAAGAGCCAAACAAGCCAGACAGACTAGGAATGTGATTGAAGATGAAGCAAATAACCTCTCTCACCAAACCTCCCTTCCTCTCTCCGTCCCTCCCAAAGCTGGATCCTTCTCCAATCACGTATGCCAAAAGAGTCATGAAAATGAAAAGCACAGTAATACCTAATTTTCCTTCTCTGCCCCTTTCCCAGAAAGAAAGTGTTGTGATGTGTTTGTACGCTTAACTGTTAAATCGTGTTTAGGCTTTTCATGCCAGGCATAAGTTTTCACAGCTGAACACTGCATTGCTTTGACAATTTGATGTAAGTGTCTCTTGAATGACCTGTTGACTCATCCAGGGAGGGCATTCTGCAAGGAAGGACATGGCCCAGATTTCGTTTACTGGTCACTGGTGACAGGGATTTGTGATCCAGATATTTTCCAAACTCTCTGGTATGACCTGACTGTTAAGTAGATATTTCTTTCCTCCTGGAAGAAAAGTGGTGGGTTATTTCTGAGGGCAGTATCTAATGCCAAAGAACTTGCTTTAAAAGAGAGAACAAGAGATAGCTGTCTATATTATAAGGATTAGGAACTTGAAAAACCTCACTACTTTACTGGTCTTTTAAAATAGCTGCACAGGAAAATGTTTCCTCTAATCTGCACAATTTTTGTCAATTTTCCTAGCATGTGCACGACTGAGCTTTAATGGGACAGCAGTTGATTGGAAATAACATCTTTTCTTTCTCTGCTGCGTGTGCCGTGTGCATGTGTCCGTTGTACTCTTGATGGGGAAAGAGAGGCACAGCCCCCTGGAGGCGCTCAGAGACCTGAGCGTTGAAGAATGCTGACAAAAAGTCATTCCTCAGAATGAATTTCACAATTTCCCAAACCAGGCTCCCCAGTGGCACTGGAACGGCAGGCCATCCAGCTCTGCCCTGATCCTACATAGCTTTTCTTCCTGCTCAGCCAGCATGAGTTTAACTATGTCAGAGTAGAATCTTTTGTGCTGTTGCTAGGTGGCTGATCTCTGCCTTACAGAAGCAAAATCTAGCAAATGAGGTAGAACTTTTTGAACCTATCCCTCTTACTAGTGAAATGTTGACAGATCTAAGTAGTTCAATGCATTTTAATTTTGAAACCCCCGTGGGACTTTTCTTATCCTCTGAAAGCCCTAGTTTATGTTTGCCATTGCCTTAATCTGCTGTCCATCTATTATACCTCTGAGATGTAGGATACTTCTTTGTTTTCTTCATAGACTTAGTTTATTTTCCTTCTTTTCACAAGGAGGAAGGAGGAGGCAATGGAAACTATTTTTGTCTTCAAGTTTAATAGTAAGTGATGACTGTTCATGATCAGTAGCTAGATTTTATGTAATCTATAAATCTCTAGATCCGCATTATCCTTCTGTTTACTATGTACAGAGAAATAAAGAATTGTGAGAGACCTACATGCAAAAACTGGAAATGCAAAAACACACGATATAGAAAAAAATAATATTCTAGAAATTACAATGATAGTGTTGATACAACTCCTACTTGCCTTTTCATTCTCTATGTGTGGGGCAATAACTGAATATACAAATGCATTGTAGCAAATGCCACAGGGGCAGCAAGGAAAAGATAAAAGGAGAGAACATGCATTTTGGTACTGAACAAAGAGAAATGCATTCCCTTTTGAATTTACTGCTTGAGGATCCAGAGTAAAACATTTAAGATCACTTTACAGCAAATCGTTTCATTTTAGAGTCACTACCATCTAATAATGTTGAGGACTAAAGGGGCATGCTTTTTTGAATATACACGGAGAATTCAAATTTTGGAATAAATATATACTAATAATGACATTTTTAACTTTGTAGATAAAATTGAAAACATGATTCTCTTGTTAGAGTGTCAGAATAAAAATGTGTTTAGTTTGAAAAAAGACTTCAATATAGGAAATGAGGCTTTACATATATTACTCTTCTCCATTTTGTTGGAATTAAAAGTGATAATATAAAATTTCTCTGTAATAAGGTAAATTATAATGCATTGTATTTTTCTATTGGTTATGTATGCATTCTATGATGCTGAAGGAATATAAGCTATGAGAATGAAAAGGTATATGTTGAAAAATGGTATATATTATTTTATAAAATATTGTTCACTAGGATAAATCACCGTAGTGAACACATACATATCCATATTGACAAGTATTTTGCCAAGTTTTTTTGTTTTTTATGGTAAAACTTCACAATATATAAAACACAGTCATTGAAAATCAAGTTTAATGAAATACTGTGTGGTATAAGGAAAGGAAGACTAGACTTGGAATTAGAAGTTCTGTCTTGACTACATTTAATACTTACATAGCAGTGTTAGTCAGGGACCTACCAGGAAAGATAATTCACCCCAGATGGATGTCATAACAATCAAGAATACTTACTTTAATGATGGGTATAGGTAAGATTAACTTAATGACAAAGAATGATAAGACTCTCAGAGACTGGCAGCAGTAGAAAGCCTAAATTGGAGGGACAAGGGGTAGATCATAGATAACCAGTTTCCAGTGAGAGCTGTGTGTGTGTTTGGTGGGGGGTTGAGGGGGTGGCGGGGGGAGGTTCAAGCTGAAAGGGTAGTTGGGGAAAGATGCAGCAACTGACCTGGCATAGAAGCTGGAGGAAACAGACAAACATATTCAGATTTTCTCTCCTCCTACTATCCAAGCTCTGGCTTCTGTCTTCCATTGGCTAAACCCAACAGAAAGCCAACAAAGGAACAGAGATAAGGATGAAGTCCTTAGTGTTCTCTCAGGCCACAGATTAGGGCATCAAAAGAGATCTGAGTCCACCAACCAACCTCAGCAATTCTCTGAACCTCTCTTTATCTTAGAATGTGTATCAATTAGAAAGCCCATTCAGCTTCTAGTAAAAGACATCTGGCTATAGTGAAATTAAACCTAAAGGTACATTTTTTTCTTATAAAAATTCTAGGAAAAATGATTACTAACGTCAGTTTACTTGTTCAGGGATGCCCAAAACAAATTTGTGATTTTTTTCCTGGTTTGCAGTGTGGGGTGGTATTCCATCATAACCCTTTCCTAAACAACTCAAAACAAACAAACTCAAAACAAAAAACAACAACAACAAACCAGAAAGGAAAAGGGAGCTTAACCAGAATCTCACATAACAATTTCTGAATATACCTCCTTTGCCTAAGAAATACACTATGAGAAGTTATTCAGTGGAAGTTTGGAGTAAGAGGTAAAGATCAATAAGAACATCAAGTTAAAAGAGACTGATTTTTAGACAGCTTGTGTAACATTGAAACTATTAAAAGTGTTGACAGAGGACTTTTGAGGGAGTTGATTTATGAAGATTTCTTGGCCATGTTGAGTCCCACCCTGTTCCTCAAGGTATAGCACAAGGAGATTGGCTTCAGAGAGATGTCTCAGAGATCACTGATAATAGTTCCTAGAGTTGTAAGAAATCATAGGACTGGTGTTTGTCATGCATATGAGATGTCTTGAGGTGTTTGGCCATGGCTCTTACCCTACGGTGGCAGGGCACAATGGAACAGTAGCTGGAACCTTGAAAAAAAAAGTGCATGCCTCCCCTAGAAGTAGGTCACAAATACACAAATCCTGGAGATAGAATATTATACTCAATTAGTAATGTCATCCTGGTGGTTTTAAACAAACAAAAAATCTTTCACCAGAGAGGTTATGCTAGAAGTTGAGGAGACCCCAAACTAAAAGGACAAAAACAGCCTTCTGAAAAATCCAAAGATTCTTTACATGCTTGCAAGGCCCAGAGAACTGGAAGCACAAGTCAAGGAAGGATGTTCTTTTTCTCCTTCCCAGATCCCAGCGATGGACCTGAAGCGGTGGGGGGGGGGGGGCTGAGGGAGAAAGAAAATGCCAAGTCACGTGTTCCCAAAATGTGGCAACCATCCTAAAGCTGGTCTCTGCTAAGAGAAGGGAAGAAACACAACCTTAAGTTTGGGGTTTTGATTATTACATAAGATTGAGCACTTAAATTATCAAAATGATGCTTTTATCACTTAAAGTGACGATCATCTTACTCATTTACCTAAACTGAGCAAGAGAGTCATGAGGCCTACTGGAATTTTAATTTATATGTAGTAGATTTAAAGACCATGGAAGACAGAATGGGTTTATTTTTACTATATCCCAAAAGCCATGCTTATGCAATGTCAGGTTTAATAATTTCTTAGCTGGGCATTTTTCAGGTTTCTTTTGGTGAGGAAGAAGGAGAGAATGGATATGGCTAGTGCTGAGAAGTCTCTTACATAGAACTCATCTACAAAATGAGTGGGATTAACTAGACTGGAGTCCTCAAATATGACTGCACAGCTATAAAAAATAATAGGCCATAAAAAAACAAGCTGTAAAAATTTGGTAAGATGCATTTGATTCCAGACACGTACTTGGCTAAAACCAAATAAAAAGGACTATAGAAAGGACAAATTGACTGGACATCTGACTCCTGTAGAACTGGTACTGGATATAATTCCAAGTTGGTGGGAAAACATATGAAACGAGGTAGCAAGCAAGATTCTGCACCCATGAAATCAGGATGAAAAAACTACAATTGTGGTGTTGATCTGTACTTTTTATGAAGGAGAATGCCTGTCACAGCGAGAACACAGATTGCGCTGCAACTAGTACTTGGCCCAGGCTACCTATGGGAGTGAGTACTACATATTTGAGATCTGTAATATCATGGCAGCCATGGAGCGTTGAAACACTAAAACTTGGCCAATGGAGAGCAACCTAAGAAAAGTAACCTAAAATCATTCCATGGGGAGAATCATGAGAGAGAACGCCAATTCAGGATGAGTTCACAAAATAAAACTCTAAGGCAATAAGACAAAATCTAATGATAAAAGAGACAATAAGCAAAACCAACTCCAAACCAACCAAAAATTTAAAAAAGCAATTTAAAATATGCTTAAAGTAGGTACATTAAAGGTCCTCAAAAATCTAAAAGAAGAAATGCAGTCCATAAAATGTAGAAGTTTTTTTAATAATGAAGCAGCTATAATTTTTTTAAAAATTGGATGAAAAAGTAATCATGGAAATTTAAAATAGAATCTAAGTTGAACACAGTTGAAGAGGGAATTAATAAATTGGAAGATATTTTTAAAATGACTCAGCATAAAACACAGAAAGACAAAAAGATATAAAAATATGAAATAATACTTAAAATATAGAGAGATAGGGCAGATTATGAGCTTCAAAATATGCCACTATGATTTCTAAAAACATAGAAAAATAGAATATTAGAAAAGCAATATTTTTTTTTAAAGATTTTATTTATTTATTTGTCAGAGAGAGAGAGGGAGAGAGAGCGAGCATAGGCAGACAGAATGGCAGGCAGAGGCAGAGGGAGAAGCAGGCTCCCTGATGAGCAAGGAGCCCGATGTGGGACTCGATCCCAGGACGCTGGGATCATGACCTGAGCTGAAGGCAGCTGCTTAACCAACTGAGCCACCCAGGTGTCCCTAGAAAAGCAATATTGAAAAAATAAAGTAACTGAGAATATTTCTGATTTGAATAAAATCGTGGATTTAAATTTAGCACATAAAATGCTACACGCACATGTACATGCAAAACAACAAAAAAAAAAAAAACTAAAATCCACACCTTAATGTAGCATAGGAAAGTCGCACAATATCAGGAGAAAGGGAGTATTTTAAAAGCAGAAGAAAGGGGCGCCTGGGTGGCTCAGTGGGTTAAAGCCTCTGCCTTCAGCTCGGGTCATGATCCCAGGGTCCTGGGATCAAGCCCCATATCAGGCTCTCTGCTTGTAGGAGCCTGCTTTCCCCCCCTCTCTCTCCCTGCCTGCCTCTCTGCCCACTTCTGGTCTCTATCTGTCAAATAAATAAATAAAATCTTTAAAATAAATAAATAAATAAATAAAAGCAGAAGAAAATACAGTACTTTTGAAGTTTTATTAAACTGACCATGGAACTCCCTAAAGAATATAAACACCAGATGATAACAGAGGGAAGATGCTGAGGGAACATAATTGTCAAATTAGAATTGCATGCCCTGGAAAACTGAAATAAAAACATTCTCCATCATACAGAGATTAGGAATATTTACTATACATAGACCTTCTGATAAATAATTCCTTGGTAAATACTTAAGCAAAATGAAACTTTTATCCCAACATGAAAGTGAGGATGCAAAAGCAGTGATGTTTAAAGAAACTGGTAAGCTCTTCTATATATTTATTAACTATTAACTCCAAAAATTGTACCCATTTTTAAAACTTGTTTTAAAAAGTCAGAACTAAAATCTGGAAAGGAATAGCATTGAGAAGAGGAAAGAGTTCAGAGGGTAGTTCTAGGTGCAAATTCCTTTTTTATTTTAGAAGTTCTTTTATCCACTTTTACTCCTGTTATATTCTTTTCCCCTTTTCATTCCTATTTTAAATGAGAAATAGGTATTTGCCCAAAGAATACAAACATACTGATTCAAAGGAATACATACACCGCGATGTTTATAGCAGCATTATCTATAATAGACAGATTACGGAAATACATGTATATGTGCATGCATACACAAAGACACACACACAGATATACACACTGGAATATTACTCAGAAATAGAAAGATGAAATCTTGCCATTTACAATGATGTGGATGGAGCTAGAGAGTAGTTAGCTAAGCGAAATAAGCAATTAGAAAAAGACAAACACCATATTATTTCATTCATATGTGGAATTTAAGAAACAAAACAAATAAGCAAAGTGGGTGGGGGGAAGAGAGGAAAACAAAGAAACAGACTCAATTATAGATAACAAACTGACAGTTACCAGAGGGACCATTTGTGGGTGGGGGGATAGAGAGAATAGGTGGTGGGGATTATGGAGCGCACTTGTCCTGGTGAGCACCAGGTGCTGTGTGGAAATGGTGAATCATTATATTGTACACTTGAAACTAATATTACATAGTATGTTAACTAACAGCAATTTAAATAAAACCTTAAAAAAAAGTCAAGGAGGACTCTGTAAGTGGAAAAGAAAAACGATAAGTAAGAATAAGAAAAATAGCAAGCAAAAAAAAGTGTATCTGTAAAAATTAGTCAAGAAAAGCAATTAATAAAAGGATATAAAATATAAAAAAGAAAATTGAAGAAAATATATATTAACTTAATAAATAATTTCAAAGGAAGCTCCTATATTTGATGATTTTGTAAGATGAAGTTTACTTACTAAATGTTCATAGAACAATAATCCTATTTTCTACCAATTATTTCAGACATATGAAAGGAGGTGGAAAAACCATCCTACTCATTTTATGAGATAGAATAATGTTGATACCAATAGTGGATAAGGACAGAACAAAAAAGATCGATTTTACTTCTAAGCACAAAGGCAAAAATCAAAAGTGAAATATTTGCTGAGTGAAATAAGTCAAGCAGAGAGAGTCAATTATCATATGGTTTCACTTATTTGTGGAGCATAACAAATAGCATGGAGGACAAGGGGAGATGGAGAGGAGAAGGGAATTGAGGGAAATTGGAAGGGGAGGTGAACCATGAGAGACTATGGACTCTGAAAAACGATCTGAGAATTTTGAAGGGGTGGGGGGTGGGAGGTTGGGGGCACCAGGTGGTGGGTATTGTAGAGGGCACGGATTGCATGGAGCACTGGGTGTGGTGCAAAAATAATGAATACTGTTATGCTGAAAAAAATAAATTAAATTAGAAAAAAAAAAGTGAAATATTTGCAAACAGTTTATCTGATAACAGTTGTTATCAGATAAAGTAACTTAGTCATAGAGAAATTCACAGCTTGCCACTTTGGGAGTGAAAAAACTGGACTTTGGGCCTACCTGGTTCCAGAATCAGAGTCCAAGGGGAGTCGTTGATGGGTTATAACCACATTAATCAAATGGTCAAAATTCCATTTTGGGAAGGTAAATGTCCCATTCCCTCTACAGAAATAACAGATGAATCAACAGATATGCCAGCCCAATGATGGCGGGGGGGGGGCATCTGGGTTTAAGTCATAGTACTGGTATGTCTGGAAAGAGGCAGTCTCCAAAACAAGGTTAAGATCATTTTCCCAGAAAGGAGCTTTGTGCTAGAAAGACAGCACCACATGACAGATCAAAAAATTCAGGAGAGAAGGCAGAAGTTTTAGTTCTTAATGGTCAAGAAAAGGCATGCTGGAGGGTATGATAACAAGGGAAGCATTTAGACAAAGCAATGAATAAGATCAAGTGCCAACGGCCACTTCTTTTTTCCTTATTGGTTTCTCACCATAAATTATGAAAACATGTCAAATTTGTTAAAGGCACAAGATAAACAGAGTGGAGAGAATGTTTAGAGAGACTGAAATTAATTGTAAAACTTACAGACACACCGCTAGTCTAAAAGTAAAGCCATAAGTAGCAGAAGATTAATTTTGGGAAAGAGATGTTAGAATTTAATAATTAACTGAATTTGAGTAAAGGATGATGGAGAAGAAGAAAGAATCAAAGATTATCCTAAGCCCTTTCTAATAACTGGGAAGATGGTGGCACTGTGAGCCGGAACTTGAATGTCTGGAAGAAAAGTTGTTTTTAAGAGAAGAAACCTACTATTCTATTAAACTATCCAGGAAGTATATTTCCAGCTACTTTGGGAATGCGAACCAAACAATCCTTCACCAGAGTAGGGTTTGTTTGCAATTATTATGGCCTTTTTTTTTTTTTTTTAGCCTTTGCTCTTAGATTCCAATGAGGTCACCTCCCACAACAGATTGTCTGTGGAAGCCAAGTGTTTGGCAAGTCTCCTTGTGAAGGAACTTCAGACTCAAACCATAAGAGACATGTCAGCAAACAGTTTAACTTCCTTTTTGTCATGTGGGTGACCAGAGTAACAGGAAGGCTAGTTGTTTTTTTTTTTTTTTAATTGAAGCCTCATGAAAACTAAATTCTTAAACTCTGCTTTATCTGAGGAAAAAAAGAAAAAAGAAAGAAAGAAAAGAAATAGGTCAGAGCTCCAAAGACATACAACTAAACAGAAAGTAAAAGTTAGGAAATGGAAGTGAGGAATGGTCCAGAAGTTCAAATACAGAGACAGATATGCTGTCAAAACATACATCTTTTTTCTTCTCAAAAAAAAAAAAAAATGTAGTAAAGAAAAAAATTTAGTCTTGAGACAGCTTTTATTTTAGAAAAAGCATCCACTCTATCATCTAGTAGGGTTCAATTGTACATAAATCGATGAAACTTCCGTGTTTATTTTTCTGCAGAACCATGGCAGGATACAGTCCTCTCTATCCTGGGAACATGGTTGAAATGAAGTAGTTTAAATTCAACAGATACATCTCTTTGATTCCCACAAGAATCCTTTGAAATAACACTTCCCACTACATAAGGAGGTTCTCATACCCTTTAAAGCAACTGTTCCCTAGCTCAAACTATACATTTTGGGAAATACACCATCAGCCAGTCAATCAACAGAACTAGAATCGCACTTCAAAATCAGACTCAGACTCTCCACAACATCCCTGAAGGGGTCACTGACTTCTCAGTGTTCCATTCCTTCAGTACACAGAAATCAGCACACATTTCTAGTCTTTTAGCATAAAATCAGTGTGAGACATTACATACACAAATTATTTTGTTGGCAGAGAGAATTAAGAGAGCGTGAATGTAAAACAGTTGAACATCAGTATTTTCTATCATATTTGCAGTGCGTATGCCTCTGACCAGAAGTTAACCATTGTATCACTCTCAGAATAGATAATTAGAATGTTTTTAACTTAACAAGAGAAGATATACTTTAAGTCCCCATTAATCAAACCTCAGAGTTGCAACTGCCTTAAAGAGTCAATATGTCGTTTTGTATTAACAGAATTTTTTTTTTTTTTTCGGGATTGGTGGTAGTGGAGATAGAGTCTATTCTACAGCCAAGCTGCACAAATTAAATTAAATTAAATTGAAATTTGCTCAGGTCACCTCCTGTCCTCAGTGCATACCAGTGATTCACCATTTACTATGATGCCCACCAGGGGGTCATGCCTCTTTATGTTCTACTCCTTAGGTGGTATTCCCTGAAGTCTAAGATTGTAGTATCCAAGGGTGTCTGCAACCCTGAAAAAGGGGTTTTAGTTTTAAAAATAAATACATGTCTACGACGTCTTTCAAAAATTAAAACTGAACACTGAACATTTTGTTATTATTCTTTTGTGCCCTGACCGTATTTTGTATCAGATTATTTTGTAGAGTTTCATAGCACTATGCTATTTTGGAATATGTGGTATCCAGTAGCACCTAATTCTAATACATATCTCTTTGGGTCACTGTTATTTTGTGGTTAAAAAGTTCCTTTTATTTAATTTCTTGAACTTATCTAGTTTCCTCCTTCCCCCTTTCTGCACAGTTTAGAAATAACTGCATTCATGGTATTCAGCAAAAGAGCTGAAATGTGGAAATTATTTAATAATTTTTTTTTGTTTTTCAAATGAAAAAAGCTAATAAGGAAATTGTCAGAAAAATGGAGTTTTATTTTTTTTTTTAAATTAATGTATAATGTATTATTTGTTTCAAGGGTACAGGTCTGTGAATCATCACTCTTACACAATTCACAGCACTTACCATAGCACATACACTCCCCAATGTGGAGTTTTATTATTAAAAAAATAGTGATACATAGTTTTCATATCCAACTAGAAGGCATCTAGGAATTGCTCTCTACTCATATTATCATCTTAGCGCCATCTGTATTTATCTTGTATATTAATTTTTACTAATGATCCCAAAGGAAGAAACAATTTAGGCTTGAATAAGAGAAAAAGGCTAAAATTATCAGATTTAAATGTGCCAAAATTATCTTTATCATAAACTTATAAGACTTAAACATCCCAAAATTTGTATCGAAGTATAACTGACCTACAATATCCTATTAGTTTCAGGTGTACATCATAGTGACTTGATATTTTTATACATTACAAAATGATACCCACAATAAGTCAATTACCTTCTGTCACCATACAGGGTTGTTAACAGTATTTGACAGTATTCCTTATACTGCACATTATACCCCATGCCTTATTTATTTTATAACTGGAAATCTGTACCTCATAATCACCTTCACCCGTTTTGCTTCCCCCCCAAATCCTCCTCCCTCTGGTAACCAACAGTTTGTTTCTTGTATCTTTGAGTCTGTTTCCATTCTGTCTGTTCATTTGTTTCCACAGATAAGTGAAATCGCATGGTATTTTTAGATTCCACAGATAAGTGAAATCACAGGGTGTTTGTGTCTGTCTCTCTGACTTGTTTCACTTAGCATAATACCGTCTGGGTACATCCATGTGGTTACAAATGGCAAGATTTCATTTCTGTTTTATGGCTCAGTAATATTCCTCTGTGTGTGTGTGCGCATGCACACACACTCGTGTACTCACACACACACAAACATAACACCACATTTTATCCATTCATCTATCAGTGAATACTTAGATTGCTTCTTAGCCAATATCTTGGCTATTTAAATAATGCTGCAATGAACATAAGGCAGACTGTATCTCTTCAAATTTGTGTTTTTATTTTCTTTGGATAAATATCCAGAAGTGGAATTGCTGGATCATATGGCATTTCTATTTTTAATTTTTTGAGGAACTTCTGTAATGTTTTCCGTAGAGGCTGCACCAATTTACATTCCCACCCAACAGTGTACAAGGGTTTCTTTTTCTCCACGTACTCACCAGTACTTATTATTTTTTTGTCTTTTTGATAAAAACCAATTCAACAAGTATAAGGTGATATTATGTTTTTGATCTGCATTTCCCTAGTAATTAGTGGTCTTGAGCATCTTTTCATGTGTCTCTTGGTCATCTGTATGTCTTCTCTGGAAAAGTGTCTATTCAAGTCCTCTGCCCATTTTTTAATGAGGTAGTTTTTTAAAATATTCAGTTGTATAAATTCCATATATTTTGGATATTAAACCCTCATCAACTGTATGATTTGCAAATATCTTCTCCCATTCAGTAAATTACCTTTTCATTTTGTTGATGGTGTACTTCACTGTACAGAAGCTTTTTAGTATGATGTAATCCCACCTGTTTATTTTTGCTATCATTGCCCTTACCTGAGGAGACTGCCCCCCCCAAAATATTCCTAAGACTGATATCACACAGCTTACTGCCTATGTTTTCTTTCTTTTTTTTTTTTTTTCTTCTTTTAGGTAAAATGTTAGGTTTGTTGGTGGGGGACTTTCTTATTTCTTGAGGTAGGCCTGAATCAGTATTAACTTCCCTCTCAGAGTAGTTTTGTTATACCTCATAAATTTTAAAAAGTTGTTTTTCCATTTACATTTGTCTCAAGGCATTTTTTTCTTTAATTTCTTTGTTGACTTATTGGTTGTTTCATAGCATAGTTTTTAGTCTCCACATGTTTGTGTTTTTCTAATTTTCTTGTTAAAATTGATTTCTAGTTTCATACCATGTGGTTGGAAAAAAATGCTTGATATGATTTCAGTCTTCTTGAATTTTTGAGACTTGTTTTGTGGCCTAACATGTGATCCATCTTGGAGAATATTCCATGTGCACTTGAAAAGAATGTGTATTCTGTAGTTGTTGGATGAAGTGTTCTGTATATATCTATTAAATCCATCTGGCCTAATGTGTCATTTAAAGGCAGTTTTCCTTATTTATTTTCTGTCTGGATGATCTACCCATTGATGTAAGTGGAGTATTAAAGTTTTCTCCTATTATTTTATTACTGTCAGTTTCTCCCTTTATGTCTATTACTATTTGCTTTATATGTTTAGGCACTCCAACATATATGTAAATGTTGGGTGCATGAATATTTATAAATGTCATATCTCCTTAGATGGACCTCTTTATGTGGTATCCTTCTTTGTCCTTTGCTATAGTCTTTGTTTTAAACTCTTATTTTATTTGATATGAGTATTACTACTCCAGCTTTCTTTTTGTTTCCACTTGAATAGAGTATCTTTTTCCATCCCTTCACTTTCAGTCTGTGTGTGTCTTTTGAACTGAAGCAAGTCTCTTTAGGCAGCATAAAGATATTTTTTTTAATCCATTTAACCAGCCTATATCTTTTGATTGGGGTATTTAGTCCACTTACATTTAAAGTAATTATTGATAGCTGCATACTTATTTTCATTTTGTTAATTGCTTTCTGGTTCTTCCAAAGATATATTTAGTATAGTTTCTTTGGTAGGTTATGTTTTTGTATGATAACATACATGGTATAATAAATCTGATAAACCACAAGTAATGCATAATGACATTTAGAATTAACATTCAAAATCTTATTGTTAGATAAAATGGCTAAAGTGACTACATATCACGATGTTAAGTAATAATTATATGTACACGCATTACCCTTATATTATTAGACAAAGACTTTACATGAAAAAGGAAAAGGTTTATTCTTAAATACAAAAGGAAGACAGAAGTAGATAATACTTTATAAGAGTGTGGTTCCTAGAAGCAAAGACATCATCTTGAGACATATGAATAATTTTGTTTTCATATTGAGGAAATTAAAAATTTTCCCTTTACAATATGGACTTTGCTTAGGACTTTTTGTTTATGCTCTAGTTCTCCATTACAAATTATAGGACCCAATAAACAAAGAATGGAACAATAAGACCTTCAAGGAATCTTAGAGCCTTCTGCTACCTTCCTAGAGTGGAAAGCTTTTGTTAGAAGAGTGAGCATTGCAGCTGTGTTCCTCTACTTATAATCTAATGTGGATTCACCTGTTTCTTATGCAAGCTGCCTGTTACAAGCAGCCTAAATTTTATGACACGTGTACTTTACAAAATATTTCCTAGTCACTAGGCCTGACTTTCCCAGAGTTAAATTGTAAATTCAATACTGATATATGTTAAATGGCCCAAATTGTGTTACAGTCCATACCTCTAAACCCTGTCCTTTTATTTTTGGTAATAACAAGTAAGCTTGTAATGGTAAGAACTGGAGATTATCTTTGAGTTGAGTAATATTCTCCCTCAAAATGAAAACTGATCTTGGTCATTTAAGTTGTATTTTTAAATGACCTTTAAATGATATATTTCAAGCTTAAACCCTATATTACACTTATAAAAACTTTGCACTAGAAATATGCATATTCAATCCCCTCTTTGAAGCATATATTCCATCCTCCCTATTCTCCACCGTCTTTTTCCACAGTCTGTGCCTGATGCTAACCTTCATGGACTGTATAAACAGGTTCCTTTGCCCTTTGGCTTCTAATTGAATTCAGCCAGTGGGATACACTGGTAGAGATCAGAGGGTATAAGGAGTGTTTTCCCTGGCCCAATCCCTTCTGGGCTCTTACAGACTGACTACCTAACTACTTCTGACACAATGCTTCTGACAGGGAGCCCTTCCTGCCACAATTCTATTTTGAGCTCAGGAAAGAGCTCTCTCCTTTTGCCTCTTCCACTTCCCACTGCTACTTGTCCTGGTTTACTGTTCCACCCATTGTTGCTTTGCCTAAACCTTTCCTTCACTTCTACAAAAATTCCCTTTAACAAATCCTCCTCAATAAACCAAATTGTCTATGTCATCTGTTTTCTACAAGACCCTGCCTGAACACTTCCTCTCCAAACTCTTGATTTGAAGGGCTGAAAAGACTCAAGGGTAGTGCTTTGTAAGCTTATAGAGCTGCTAAGTACGGACACCGGAGATCTCCTGGGATAGTGTCTTCCTGAACTCATATTAGATACCTGATCTGCCAAAGAAGCCCTGTTGTTATTCATTTGATAGAGACAATGAAGTATGTATTAAGGTTCAACAGATGTTCACCATAACTGCCCATCAGTCAGCTTTGTTGAAAGGAACTAACATCTCCAGAGTTTTACTTATGGGTGTCAGAGAAGGATACGGGGAAGCAGTTCATTCATTTGGGCCATGTGCACTGATAGGGGGTCATTTATACTTATATAAATTTATACCTATACTATTTTATGCTTACAAGCAAGGCAGTTTCATATGCTAAGGAATAAAATCTTAAAATTAGCGTTTTCAAAGATCTTACTTCATGAAAAGATTCCATGATGAGACCAAAACAGTTGTGTTAGTAGACCTTATTCATCTAATATATGATAATCATTTTTTAATACTATAGGTCAGGTAGCACTGTCGATTTTAAGAAAAAATTCCATGAGGATATTATTCTCAGACAGTGGGCCTGAGGATCAAACATTTTATTAACTTTCTCAAAGTCATTAACTTCCTCAAAGCTAACAAGTAGCAAAATTAGAATATAAATGAAATGTCTGACTGCAAATAATAATCTCATAACTACCAGTCTCATAATTAGCCTTTGGTACATATGTAGAAAATCTATAGTTCATAAAACCGCTTATTGTCTATTTGGGGTAAGTACAGATCCTATAAAAATTAATTATATTTTGATAGTTTATAGACAGTTATCGGGTGCAGATTAGAACTTGGAATAAACTATATGTAAGTTATCACTAAAGGACGTTATCCGATAATTCTCATCATTTTTTCATATTTAATGGTTTCACTGATCTTAAAAAATCCTGATCAATGATTTCTGAATTCAGTATATAAGAAATAGGTAGGAATCAAATTATTTTCTTAACTCCTAAACAGTGCATTAAACAGAATCTTTTTTTTTTCCTACAAAAACAAACCCTGGTTTTCTTTCATTTGCATTTCTTTTGTTGACTAAATGAAAGTTTTATAGTTCATGTAAAATAAGGAAAAGCAAAGTTTTACTATGTTGAATGTAGATGAAGTTTTCCCCACTTTCCCTTTCTTTTCTTTCTAAAATATGACACTGTTTTTTCTTTTATTTTCTCTGAGACACATCCAAAGGTTAGTATTTCCTTTTTCAGCAGTTCATTAGGGAGGGCATTGGCCTGTAGCTGCTGGCTAGGATTATTAATAGGGGAGCTCATTCCAGTGTCTCATCTGTTACATTGTTTCCAACTTTTGGTTAACCAATGACCCAACCTATTTGTAGAATGTAAAATATTTTATGTCTAAAGTAGGTTTTAAAGCTTCCTCTGTCAGTTTCTCAATTACAGGGCTGAGTACATGTTTATGTCTGTATCCCTGGCATTCAGGATAGTGTCTGGCACATGTATGCTTTAAAACCAAAATAGGGGTGCCTGGGTGACTCAATTGGTTAGGCGTCTGCCTCCACCTCTCCCCCTGCTTGTGCTCTCTCACTATCGCTCCCTCTCAAATAAATATGTAAAATATTTAAAAAAATAATACTAAAGGACATAATAATAATAGTACATTTTTTCATAGAGTTATTTTCTGTGTTGAGTGAGATAACCTATGAATGGCGTCTCACTCTTTCTGATTCAGTAGTACAGGGAGAGAAGTATGCATTGCTTTGTTGTTGAAGACCTAAAATGTGTTGGAGATTTTATATATATATATATATATATATATATATATATATAGAGAGAGAGAGAGAGAGAGAGAGAGAGAGATACCTCTGTATCTATATATACATATATATCTTTAACAGAAAAGTTATAACAGCTGTGCCAAGTAATGAGTGATAAAAGATCTATGAGAGGTGAATGGGCAAACAGAGGAAAGGCACAGAGAGCAATTTTAAAAGCTGGGTAAGGTTTGAAAAATGCCTTCATATGACCTAGAAGTAAGTGTTCTTCAAACGTTTTTTTTTTTCTTCCCCATCGGAAGAGCCCTAGTAGCAGAAAGAAACAAATGCATTTCCCTTGAGAAGCTTAGGGGTGCAGCTTGAAGCAACGATTCCAAGTATGGCATTTCCTGATAGTCTCCTACTTTATCTTGAAAAAGTTAGTAAAAATTACAGTGTATACCATACTATAACTGTTTTTCTCTATATATAATGTTTTTCAAAACTCTTTAATTGATGTTGCAACTTAGGTATAGCATTTTTGTCATGTTTAGCATACTCCTTAGCATTCCACTTTTATATCAATCCATTTGAATAAAACTAACCTAGAGGGGCTTCACATGCCCAGTCCCCTTGGGGACATATGGCAATTGAAATTTACATCAAAAAGTTACTATTGTGGATTAACTACACCTGAGCAGGGTTATATAGCTAAGTAAAGTGACCACATAATTTATTCTCCTGCTTGGAACATGTTTGAATATCAGAGGGGCACACTTGGCGCAGGATAAATTATCCCAGACTGTCTCCACTAAACCGGGTCTGAACTGGTTTACTCACGACACTTATGATACCAATTGTGTGCGTATTTTCCTCACACCAACCAATTCGCCAATTCTCCAGACACCAATGGGGTGTCTAACAATTTAATTCAATTCTAACTAGAATTAACATCAGATCCCACAAGTTAAAGGGCTCAGTCCACAAGATGGCCCCCACTTCAGGTACCAAGCACAAGTGCTGGTAAAGGGCAGGAAAGCATTTTGCTTACTATAACCAATTTATTAAAAGATACAGCTCAGGAACAATCCAATGGAGTATATGCACTGAACAAGGTATGAGACGGAGGCAGGGACCATTCATGCTTTCTCTCGGTACGCCACCCTGCGGCCCCCTCAGTATGCTCACCAACTCAGATATCTCCAAACACCACCATTTAACAGTGTTTTTTGTTTTGTTTTGTTTGTTTTTAATCAAGTTTCTATTACACAGCCATGATTGATTAAATCATTGGCCACTGGTGTTTGAATTCAATCAGCAGCCCTTCTCTTATCCCCTCAGTGCTAGGGACAGGGCTGTAAGTTCCCTGGTGGGTTTCTCTGGCAACCATATTCTAGGCAGAAGCTATCTAGGGGCCCACCAAGGGTCACCTCATTAGCATAAACTCAGTTATGGTTGAAAGGGTCTGGTTATGAATACCAAAAGATATTCCTATCACCTCTATTACTCAGGAACTGAAGGAAGAAAACCACAAAATATATATTCTGTACTGTATCCCACCAGTATATATAGTAGTCTGAATACAGTCGATTAAGGAAGAAAGATTTAGCCTGGAATGTAGATATATATGAAAAAAAAAAAAAGGAGGAAATAGACAAAATGGAATATTTTAACCAACAATATTAAATATTAGGACTTTTACTTTCAGCTATTATGGATGAACTGATACCAAACTAGCCATCTCCTTATAAACAGTAATAAAACCGGGCAAAAAATATAACGCAAATATTTTTCTGGCACTGGACTAACAGGCAGCACATGTCTGCAGTCACTGGAAGAAGGGAAGGTTATGAGGTGGGCCTCATGGTTTCATAGACTCCGCTCTGCCTGGACGTAATTTCCCAACTGTGAAAGCAGGTGTCTAAGCAGAACATAATGTTTAGGGCCTTTGAAGCTACTGGCATTTGCAAAGAAGGGTACCACGTGGGAAAAAGCTCTGAAGAGTTGGGATCCAGAAATCTGTGAAGATGGCACTGTACACGCATAGTGCAAAACTACTCAAGGATTAACAGAAAACAACTGTTATGGGGTCAAAAATGGAAGAGAAATTCTAGAAGTCAAGTGGTGCTGAGGGTGGTGTCCAGTTCAGCCGCAGTCCAGAGATCTTGTTAACATCTGTTAACACCACCAACATTAAATCTGAAAACATACAAAATTAGATGTGAGATAAAACCGCATTTTAGGAGTAAGGACCACATTCCAAAATAAGGCCTAATTCATACCATTCTAAAAAGCCTAAAACCAATCTTAACCAATGTACCAAGTAGAAAGTTTGAAGGTAGAGACATGACAGTATTCTGAGATTTACCTCCAGCAGCTTTACATGATTCCCACAATGAGTATCGGAGAAAAAATCCTTTATTCCAGCAGTGGTAACCAGGGGAAAAAAGGAACCATTTTTAAATACTCCAGAGCATTCTATTCTTAACAAGGACTATCCTCAGGGGAGACTTGGTTAATCAGACCTAACTGACTTGGGGGAAGAGAAATACCCAACTACAGCCCATTCTAGCCATCCTGTCCCAACTGGGGCAAGAAAAACAAAACTGGAGAAACACTTCTGAAGTTCATGAGACACTAAAAGGCTGAGACCTAATTATAGGGCTATAGATTGCTTCCTATTCCCCTATACCTCACCACCTTACTGCTAAAGGCCTGTTTACAGAAGTTCCTTTTACACAGAGTATAGTGTCTGGCTATCAGGAAGAAAAAAATGAGAGGGCATACCAAAAGGCAGAAAACACAACTTTAAGAGACATAGCAAGCATCAGAACCAGACAGGACAGTGGTACTGAGATAATCAGACTGGGAATTTAAAATAATTATGATTAATATTAGGCTCAAATGCATAAAGTACATGATATCCAAGAACAGGGGGAAAATGTAAGTATAGAGATGGAAATTCTAAGAACCAAAAGAAATGCTAGAAATTAAAGAGATGAAGAATGCCTTTGATGGGCTCATCAGACTGGAAGTGACTGAGGAAACTCTCAAGTTGGCTAGTTGAATTTAAATTTAAAAAAAAATTTTTTTTAAAGAGCAAGAAGAGCTTTATTTCTGACACAGCAGACTTCATTCAGAACAGAGAAAGTTATCAGGAATAAAGAACGTAATCATATATTGATAAAGAGGTTAGTTCTCCAGAAGATAAATGTGTATGTGGCAAAAATTGGTGGAGTTACAAGGAAAAAAACAAAAAATACAGGGGAATCCACTATTATAGCTGGAGACCTCAATAACCCTCTGTCAGAAATGGACAGTTCTAGCAAGCAGAAGATCAGAAAGAGTTAAATTCAATAATACCATCAATCTAGGCTATAAGTGACATCTATAGACTACCTCATCCCACAACAGCAGAATATATACTCTTCTCAAACTCACATGAAACTTTCACAAGACAAACCACATTCTGGACCACAAAACATACCTTAACAAACTTAAAAGAATGTAAATCATACAATGTCTGCTCAGACCACAAGGGAATTAAACTGGAATTCAGCAATAGAAAGATAAAAGGAAAATACAAAAAATTCATGGAATTTAAACAATGCACTTCTAAATAACACATGGTCAAAGAAGGAATCTCAGAGGAAATGAAAAATATTTTAAACTAAGTGAAAATATAAAATCAAAAATTTGTGGGATGTACCGAAAGCAGCACTTAGAGGAAAAATTATAGTATTGAATAAATATATTAGAAAAAAGGGAAGATCTAAAATCAATAACCTGAGTTTCCATTTAGGAAACTAGGAAAAGAAGAACAAATTAAATCCCAAGTAAGTAGAAGAAAAGTAATCAGAATTTGGTCAGAAATCAATAAATCTGAAAAAAGGGAGTCAATAAAGAATATTGATGAAATCAAAAGCTAGTTCTTTGTAAAGATCAATAAAATCAGTAAGCCTTGAGTCAGGCTAAATAAGATTTAATTTGCTTTTCTTAAAAAAAGAACAATGTAAGTAGATGGTCAGTATTTTTTGTGTATTCCTAGGAATCTGTCACTTTATTGCCAATAGGAATGTGGTCATAACTAAGCCTTCTACTTAGAGTAGACACTTATCATTATTATTAATGTTGTATTTAAAGTGACAGGAATCGGGGCACCTGGGTGGCTCAGTGGGTTAAAGCCTCTGCCTTCAGCTCAGGTCATGATCCCAGGGTCCTGGGATCAAGCCCCACATCGGGCTCTCTGCTCAGCGGGGAGCCTGCTTCCCCCCCTTCTTTCTCTGCCTGCCTCTCTGCCTAATTGTGATCTCTCTCTGTCAAATAAATAAATAAAATCTTTAAAAATAAATAAATAAAAAAATAAAGTGACAGGAATCCATTCCACTTAATTTTTAAAAAATATACTTCTAATAACATCGGTTTT
This sequence comes from Lutra lutra, assembly GCF_902655055.1. Lineage (NCBI taxonomy): Eukaryota > Metazoa > Chordata > Mammalia > Carnivora > Mustelidae > Lutra > Lutra lutra. The sequence continues at coordinate 20,248,355 of NC_062285.1, read as the reverse complement.
TATCTTCCACTTAAAGAATGGGCCCGTTTTTGTTTCCATGGTAGTTATATATATGACTTAGATGGTATAAATATTTTTTATAACATCAAGCATTTTGCTGGGTACTTTTTATGCATTATCTCAGTTAATCCTCAAAGCTACTCTATGAAATAGTAATATGGATATCCCCATTTGAGGGATGAGAAAATTAAAGCTTAGAGAAGTAAAGTAATTCAAGTCACAGGATTAGCAACAAGCAGAGCTGGAATTGTGACCCAATTTGGGCTCAAGATTCCCACAATTAATCATGTCAGTGTTTACATCAGAAATCTTCTTGTGACAGAGATTTCTTTTAAAAATTGGTTTTTTGAATGTTTCATCCTTTGAGTTCTTTGCTTTTCTTCAAGATGTTTTAGTCTGCAAATCAATTAAATATTTTAAATGTTTATTATGTTTGGGGCGCCTGAGTGGCTCAGTGGGTTAAAGCCTCTGCCTTTGGCTCAGATCATGATTTCAAGGTCCTGGGATCGAGCCCCGCATCAGGCTCTCTGCTTGGCGGGGAGCCTGCTTCCCTCTCTCTCTCTCTCTCTCTCTGCCTGCCTCTCTGCCTACTTGTAATCTCTGTCAAATAAACAAACAAAATCTTAAAAAAAATAATAAATGTTTATTATGTTTAATAAATAACAGTATTATCACATATATTAGTATTAATTAAAATTTTAGTATGCATGTTTGTTATTATCAACTATGATCATGGTACTGTTAAATTTTAAATATGCTACAAAATCAAAGCATTGCTTAGAATTTCTTGGAAGAATAAGAAAAACTGATTAAAGCAATATAGAAATCACTGGAAAGGATAAAATGGATATTACTGACTAGTGTCTCAACCATCAAATGGGTCCTAGAAAAAACTGAATTGACTTGTAGAAAAGCAGCTTTTAAACTTTTATTTTAAGGGGAACTGGCTTACAGGATTTATCCTATCATGGCTTATTATTTTTTAAAAAATTGCCAAGCACAGTATTTAGACGTGTGAAGATGAATGGTAAAGTCCAACAAAATTCTTACCCACAAGGTAGACTATGGCAGAGACACATCAATTTATAATTGTAATACCCAGTTGTAAGGTCAATAAAATTAGATTTCAGCCCCAACTAATATCTTTGTAATAGCCTTTTGGTATTTCTAAAAATAGTCAGATTTTTAACCAATTCATATGCATTTTTTTAATCAGTGTGTCTCATTTAATAGGTCAGGTAGGACCTAAGAATTTGCATTTCTTTTTTTCCCCCATTTTATTTTATTTCTTTTCAGTATTCCACAATTCATTGTTTATGCACCACACCCATGTTCCCTGCAATACATGCCCTCCATAATACCCACCACCAGGCTCACCCAACCCCTCACCCCCTCCCCTCCAACATCCTCAGTTTGTTTCTGAGTCCACAGTCTTTCATGGTTTGTCTCCCCCTCTGATTTCCCCCAACTCACTTCTTTGCTCCATCTCCCAGTGTCCTCTGTGTTATTCCTTATGCTCCACAAGGAAGTGAAACCATATGATCATTGATTTTCTCTGCTTGACTTCTTGTCACTCAGATAATCTCTTCCAGTCCCATCCATGCCGGGTATTCATCCTTCCTGATGGAGTCATAATACTCCATTGTTTATATGGACCATATCTTCTTTATGCATTTGTCTGTTGAAGGGCATCTTGGTTCTTTCCAGTTTGGTGACCGTGGCCATTGCTGCTATGAACATTGGGGTACAGATGGCCCTTCTTTTCACTACATCTGTATCTTTGGGGTAAATACCCAGTAGTGCAATTGCAGGGTCATAGGGAAGCTCTATTTTTAATTTCTTAAGGAACCTCCACACTGTTTTCCCAAGTGGCTGCACCAACTTGCATTCCCACCAACGGTGTAAGAGGGCTCCCCTTTCTCCACATCCCCTCCAACACATGTTGTTTCCTGTATTGTTAATTTTGGCCATTCTAATTGGCTCAAGGTAGTATCTCAGTGTGGTTTTGATTTGAATCTCCCTGATGGCTAATGATGATGAACATTTTTTTCGTGTGTCTGTTAGCCATTTGTATGTCGTCTTTGGAGAAATGAATGTTCATGTCTTCTGCCCATTTTTTGATGTGATTATCTGTTTTGTGTGTGCTGAGTTGAGGAGTTCTTTATAGATCTTGGATATCAGCCCTTTGTCTGTAGTGTCATTTGTGAATATCTTCTCCCATTCTGTGGGTTGCCATTCTGTTTTGTTGACTGTTTCTTGTGCTGTACAGAGGGTTTTGATCTAGATAAAGTCCCAAAAGTTCATTTTCGCTTTTGTTTCCTTTGCCTTTGGAGACATATCTTGAAAGAAGTTGCTGTGGCCGATGTCAAAGAGGTTACTGCCTATGTTCTCCTCTAGGATTTTGATAGATTCCTTCCTCATGTTGAGGTCTTGTATCCATTTCGAGTTTATCTTTGTGTATGGTGTAAGAGAATGGTCTACATGTAGCTATCCAATTTTCCCAGCACCACTTATTGAAGAGACTATCTTTTCTCCACTGTATATTTTTTCCTGCTTTGTCGAAGATTATTTGACCCCAGAATTGAGGGTCCATATCTGGGCTCTCTACTCTGTTCCACTGGTCTGTGTGTCTTTTTCTGCCAGTATACCATGCTGTCTTGGTGATCACAGCTTTGTGGTAACACTTGAAGTCAGGCAGTGTGATGCCCCCAGTTTTGTTTTTCTTTTTCAACATTTCATTAGCAATGTGGGGTCTCTTCTGGTTCCATACAAATTATATGATTGTTTGTTCCAGCTCTTTGAAAAATGCTGGTGGAATTTTGGTCAGGATGGCATTGAAAGTATAGATGGCTCTAGGCAGTATAGACATTTTAACAATGTTTATTTTTCCAATCCATGAGCATGGAATGGTTTTCCGTCTTTTTGTGTTTCCTTCAGTTTTTTCATGAGTGTTCTGTAGTTCCTCGAGTACAGATCCTTTACCTCTTTGGTTAGGTTTATTCCCAGGTATCTTACAGTTCTTGGTGCTCTAGTAAATGGAATCGATTCTCTCATTTCCCTTTCTGTGTTTTCATTGTTAGTGTATAAGAAAGCAACTGATTTCTGTACATTGATTTTGTATCCTGCCATATTACTGAATTGCTGTATGAGTTCTAGTAGTTTGGGGGTGGAGTCTTTTGAGTTTTCCATATAAAGTATCATGTCATCTTTGAAGAGAGAGAGTTTGACTTCTTCCTTGCCAATTTGAATATCTTTTATTTCTTTTTGTTGTCTGATTGCTGTTGCTAGAACTTCTAATACTATGTTGAACAAGAGTGGTGAGTGTGGGCATCCTTGTTGTGTTCCTGATCTCAAAGGGAAGGCTGTCAGCTTTTCCCCATTGAGGATGATATTCGCTGTGGGTTTTTTGTTTTTTGTTCCCTCTATCCCTGTACTTTGAATTATTTTAATCAGGAACAGATGCTGTATCTTGTCAGATGCTTTTTCTGCATCAATTGAAAGGACCATGTGGTTCTTCTCTCTTCTCTTACTGATTTGTTCTATCACATTGATTGATTTACAAATGTTGAACCACCTTTGTATCCCATGGATGACTCCCACCTGGTTATGGTGGGTAATCTTTTAAATATACTGTTGGATCCTATTAGCTAGGATCTTGTTGAGAATCTTAGCATGCATAATCATCAGGAATATTGGTCTGAAATTCTCCTTTTTGGTGGAGTCTGGTTTGGTGATCAGGGTGATACTGGCTTCATAAAAAGTATCTGGAAATTTTCCTTCTGTTTCTATTTTTTGAAACAGCTTCAGGAGAATAGGTATTATTTCTTCTTTGTATCTTTAGTACAATTCTCCAGGGAATCTGCCAGGTCATGGGCTCTTGTTTATTGGGAGTTTTTGTTTTTGTTTTTGTTTTAATCACTGCTTCAATCTCATTACTAGATATTGGTCTATTCAGGTTGTCAATTTCTTCCTGATTCAGTTTCAGAAGTTTATAGGTTTCCAGGAATGATCCATTTTTTCTAGGTTGCTTAAGTTATTGGCATATAACTGTTGATAATAATTTCTGATTATTGTTCCTATTTCCTTGGTGTTAGTCGTGATCTTACCCTTTTCATTCATAGTTTTTAATTTGGGTCCTCACTTTTTTTTTTTTTATTAGTTTGGCCAATGGTTTATCAATCATATTCTTTCAAAAAACCAGCTTCTGGTTTCATTGATGTGTTCTACTGTATTTCTAGTTTCTATCTGATTGATCTCTGTTCTAATCTTATTTCCCTTCTTGTGTGTGAGTTGGCTTAATTTGTTGTTGATATAACTTCTCCAGTTATTTGAGGTATAAAGACAGCTGGTGTAATCTGGATTTTTTGGGTTTTCTTTTGAGGGAGGCTTAGATGGCTATGAATTTCCCCCTTAGGACCGCCTTTGCTGTATCCCATAGGTTTTGGACCAAAGTTTCCTCATTCTCATTGGTTTCCATGAATTGTTTAAGTTCTTCTTTGATTTCCTGGTTGATCCAAACATTCTTTTTTTTTAAATAATTTTTTATTAACATATAATATATTATTAGCCCAGGGGTACAGGTCTGTGAATCACCAGGTTTACACACTTCACAGCACTCACCATAGCATATACCCTCCCCAGTGTCCATAACCCCACCATCCTCTCCCTACACCCCTCCCCCCGGCAGCCCTCACTTTATTTTGTGAGATTGAGTCTCTTAGAGTTTGTCTCCCTCCCAATCCAATCTTGTTTCATTTATTCTTTTCCTTCCCCCCAACCACCCCCATGTTGCCTCTCAACTTCCTCATATCAGGGACATCATATGATAATTGTCTTTCTCTGATTCACTTATTTCGTTAAGCATAATATCCTCTAGTTCCATTCAAATTGTCAAGAAAGGCAGGATTTCATTTCTTTTGATGGCTACATAGTATTACATTGTGTATATATATATATATATCTATATAGATATATATATATATATATATGCGCCACATCTTCTTTATCCATTCATCTGTTGATGGACATCTAGGTTCTTTCCATAGTTTGGCTATTGTGGACATGGCTGCTATGAACATTTGGGTGCATGTACCCCTTCAGATCACTACATTTGTATCTTTAGGGTAAATACCCAGTAGCGCAATTGCTGGGTCATAGGTTAGCACTATTTTAAACTTTTTGAGGAACCTCCATGTTGTTGTCCAGAGTGGTTGCACCAGCTTGCATTCCCACCAATAGTGTAGGAGGGTTCCCCTTTCTCTGCCTCATAGCCAGCATCTGTCATTTCCTGACTGGTTAATTTTAGCCATTCTGACTGGTGTGAGGTGGTATCTCATTGTGGTTTTGATTTATATTTCCCTGATGCCAAGTGATGTGGAGCACTTTATGTGTCTGTTGGCCATCTGGATGTCTTCTTTGCAGAAATGTCTGTCCATGTCCTCTGCCCATTTCTTGATTGGATTATTTGTTCTTTGAGTGTTGAGTTTGATAAGTTCTTTATAGATTTTGGATACTAGCCCTTTATCTGATATGTCGTTTGTAAATATCTTCTCCCATTCTGTCAGGTGTCCTTTGGTTTTGTTGACTGTTTCCTTTGCTGTGCAAAAGCTTTTGATCTTGATGAAGTCCCTATAGTTCATTTTTGCTCTTGCTTCCCTTGCCTTTGGCGATGTTCCTGGGAAGATATTGCTGCGGCTGAGGTCGAAGAGGTTGCTTCCCGTATTCTCCTCAAGGATTTGGATGGATTCCTTTCTCACATTGAGGTCCTTCATCCATCTTGAGTCTGTTTTCATGTGTGGTGTAAGAAAATGGTCCAGGTTCATTGTTCTGCATGTGGCTGTCCAATTTTCCCAACACCATTTGTTGAGAGACTCTCTTTTTTCCATTGGACATTCTTTCCTGCTTTGTCGAAGATTAGTAGACCATAGAGTTGAGGGTCTATTTCTGGGCTCTCTATTATGTTCCATTGTGTCTATGTGTCTGTTTTTGTGCCAGTACCATGCTGTCTTGATGATGATAGCTTTGTAATAGAGCTTAAAGTCTGGAATTGTGATGCCACCAATTTTGGCTTTCTTTTTCAATATTCCTTTGGCTATTCAAGGTCTTTTCTGGTTCCATATAAATTTTAGAATTATTTCCATTTCTTTAGTTCCATTAGTTCCATTTCTTTAAAAAAAACTGATGGGATTTTGATAGGGATTGCATTAAACATGTAGATTGCTTTAGGTAGCATAAACATTTTCACAGTATTTGTTCTTCCTGTCCACGAGCATGGAACATTTTTCCATTTCTTTGTGTCTTCCTCAATTTCTTTCATGAGTACTTTATAGTTTTCTGAATACAGATTCTTTGCCTCTTTGGTTAGGTTTATTCCTAGGTATCTTATGGTTTTGGGTGCAATTGTAAATGGGGTTGACTCCTTAATTTCTTTCTTCTGTCCTGTTGTTGGTGTAAAGAAATGCAACTGATTTCTGTGCATTGATTTGATATCCTGACACTTTACTGAACTCCTGTACAAGTTTTAGCAGATTTGGTGTGGAGTCGTTTGGGTTTTCCACATATAGTATCATATCATCTGCAAAGAGTGAGAGTTTGACGACTTCTTTGCTGATTTGGATGCCTTTAATTTCTTTTTGCTGTCTGATTGCTGAAGCTAGGGCTTCTAGTACTCTGTTGAATAGCATTGGTGATAATGGACACCCCTGCCATATTCCTGACCTTAGCGGAAAAGCTCTCAGATTTTCTCCATTGAGAATGATATTTGCAGTGGGTTTTTCATAGATGGCTTTGATGATATTGAGGTATGTACCCTGTATCCCTACACTTTGAAGAATTTGATCAGGAAAGGATGCTGTACTTTGTCAAATGCTTTTTCAGCATCTATTGAGAGTATCATACGGTTCTTGTTCTGTCTTTTATTAATGTATTGTATCACATTGATTAATTTACAGATGTTGAACCAACCTTGCAGCCCTGGAGCAAATCCCACTTGGTCGTGTTGAATAATCCTTTTAATGTACTGTTGGATCCTATTGGCTAGTATTTTGGTGAGAATTTTTGCATCTGTGTTCACAAGGATATTGGTCTGTAATTCTCGTCTTTGATGGGGTCTTTGGTTTTGGGATTAAGGTAATGCTGGCCTCATAAAATGAGTTTGGGAGTTTTCCTTCCGTCTCTATTTTTTGGAACAGTTTCACGAGAATAGGAATTAATTCTTCTTTAAATGTTTGGTAGAATTCCCCTGAGAAGCCATCTGGCTCTGGGCTCTTGTTTTTGGGAGATTTTTGATGACTGCTTCAATCTCCTTACTGGTTATGGGTCTGTTCAGGTTTTCTATTTCTTTGTGGTTTGGTTGTGGTAGTTTATATGTCTCTAGGAATGCATCCCTTTCTTTCAGATTGCCAGATTTGCTGGTGTATAGTTGCTCATGATATGTTCTTAAAATTGTCTGTATTTCTTTGGTGTTGGTTGTGATCTCTCCTCTTTCATTCATGATTTTATTTATTTGGGTCCTTTTTTCTTTTTCATAAGTCTAGCCCCAGGGGTTTATCAATCTTATTAATTCTTTCAAAGAACCAGCTCCTAGTTTCGTTGAGTTGTTCTATTGTTTTTGTTTTTGGTTTTGTTTTGGTTTTGGTTTCTATTTCATTAATTTCTGCTCCAGTCTTTCTTATTTCTCTTCTCCTGCTGGGTTTAGGCTTTCTTTGTTGTTCTTTCTCCAGCTCCTTAAGGTGTAGGTTTACATTGTGTATTTGAGACCTTTCTTGTTTCCTGAGAAAGACCTGTATCAGTTATATATTTTCCTGTCAGGACTGCCTTTGCTGTGTCCCACAGATTTTGAACTGTTGTGTATTCATTATCATTTGTTTCCATGAATTTTTTCAATTCTTCTTTAATTCCTAGTTCACCCATTCATCCTTTAGAAGGATGTTCTTAGTTTCCATGTATTTGGGTTCTTTCCAACTTTTCTCTTGTGATTGAGTTCTAGCTTCAAAGCATTGTGGTCTGAAAATATGCAGGGAATGATTCCAGTCTTTTGATACCATTTGAGACCTGATTTATGACCCAGGATGTGATCCATTATGGAGAATGTTCCATGTGCACTAGAGAAGAATGTGTATTCTATTGCTTTAGGATGGAATTTCTGAATATATCTGTTATGTCCATCTGGTCCAGTGTGTTATTTAAGGCCTTTATTTCCTTGTTGATCTTTTGTCTGGATGATCTGTCCATTTCAGTGAGGGGTTGTTAGAGTCCTCTACTATTATTGTATTATTGTTGATGTGTTTCTTTGATGTTGTTATTAATTGGTTTATATAGTTGGCTGCTCCCATGTTAGGAGCATAGATATTTAAAATTGTTAGACCTTCTTGTTGGACAGACCCTTTGAGTATGATATAGTGTCTTTCCTCATCTATTATAGTCTTTGGCTTAAAATCTAACTTATCTGATTGCCACCCCAGCTTTCTTTTGATATCCATTAGCATGGTAAATTGTTTTCTACCCCCTCAGTTTAAATCTGGAGGTATCTTTGTGTCTAAAATGAGTTTCTTGTAGACAGCATATTGATTTTTTTTTTTTAACATTCTGATACCCTATGTCTTTTGATTGGGGCATTTAGCTCATTTATGTTCAGGGTAACTATTGAGAGATATAAATTTAGTGCCATTGTATTGCCTGTAAGGTGACTGTTACTGTATATTGTCTCTGTTCCTTTCTGGTCTACTACTTTTAGCTCTCTCTTTGCTTAGAGAACCCCTTTCAATATTTCCTGTAGAGCTGGTTTGGTGTTTACAAATTCTTTTAGTTTTTGTTTGTCCTGGAAGCTTTTTATCTCTCCTTCTATTTTCAATGATAGCCTAGCTGGATATAGTATTTTTGGCTGCATGTTTTTCTCGTTTAGTGCTCTGAATATATCATGCCAGCTCTTTCTGGCCTGCCAGGTCTCTGCTGATAAGTCTGCTGCCAATCTAATATTTTTACCATTGTATGTTACAGACTTCTTGTTCCGGGCTGCTTTCAGCATTTTCTCTTTGTCACTAAGACTTGTAAATTTTACTATTAGATGATGGGGTATGGACCTATTCTTATTGATTTTGAGGGGTGTTCTCTTCACCTCTGGATTTTGATGCTTGTTCCCCTTCCCATATTAGGGAAATTCTCTACAATAATTCTTTCCAATATACCTTCTGCCCCCCCCCTTACTTCTTTTTCTGGAATCCCAGTTATTCTAATATTGTTTCATTGTACGGTATCACTTATCTCTCGAATTCTCCCCTTGTGGTCTAGGAGTTGTTTGTCGCTCTTTTGCTCAGCTTCTTTATTCTGTCATTTGGTCATCTATATCACTAATTCTCTCTTCTGCCTCATTCATCCTAGCAGTAAGAGCCTCCATTTTTTACTGCACCTCATTAATAGCTTTTTTAAAATTTCAGCTTGGTTAGATTTTAGTTCATTTCTTCAGAAAGGGCCTTTATTTCTCCAGACAGGGTTTCTCTAATATATTCCATGCCTTTTTTGAGCCCAGCTAGCATCTTGAGAATCGTCATTCTGAAGTCTAGATCTGACATACTACCAATGTCCGTATTAATTAGGTCCCTAGGTTTCAGTACTGCCTCTTGTTTTCTTTTTTGTTGTTGTTGTAGTGAGTTTTTCCACCTTGTCATTTTATCCAAATAAGAATATATGAACGAAAGAATAAAATACTAAAATGGTGGCAAAGACCCCAGGAAAATGTGCTTTAACCAAATCAGAAGAGACCCCAAATCATGGAAGGAAGCAAGGGGGTAAAAAGAAGTTCAGAAAAAAAAATTTAAAAAGAAAAAATAAAGAAAAATATAAAAAAGAGAAAAAATATATATTAGACTGGTGAGTAGAACAGAGTCACACACTTAATTTTGGGAGCATTTTGGTCTCTTAGACGAAACTACCTCCCCAAATTTTAAAGAATGAAAAACTTACATACACACACACACACACACACACACACACACACACACACAAAATAAGGGTACACACAATGAAGGGATGGAATATGACTATAAAGATGAAAATTTAAAAAAAATCTAAAAAAGGAGTTGATAAATTGGTTAGGAGAATAAAGAAAAAGAAAGTGGAGAGAATTTGCTCAGGCTGGAGTATCGAACAAAGCCCTGTGCTAGATTTAGGGTATATTTTGATCTATTAGAAGAAGTTGTATCCCAAATTTTTTTAGAAGAAAAAACCCTATGTGTATACAAAATATAAAGTTAGATACTATGAAGGACAAAATAGGACTATAATAATGAAGGTTCAAAATTTTTTAATGAAAAAAATGAAAGGTATTCTTGTGATAAACTTATAAAATGTTAAAAGAGGAATGAATAAAAGTTAAAATTTTAGCATAAGAAAAAAATAAAATAAAAAAAATTGCAAGACTAAAGAATCATGGGGAGAAAGCCAGGAATTCCATGATTTGCTTTCTCCTCCTCTGGAATTCTGCTGTTGTCCTTGATCAATGAGCTTGGTCTTAGCTGGATTTCTTGCTGATCTTCTCAGGGAGGGGCCTGTTATAGTGATTCTCAAGTGTCTTTGCCTGAGGCGGAATTGTACCGCCCTTACCCAGGGGTCAGGCTAAGTAATTTGCTCAGGTTCACTTTCCAGAGCTTTTGTTCCCTGAACGCTTTCTGTAGTGTTCTGGAGGACGGGAATGAAAATGGCGGCCTCCCGATCTCTGGCCCAGAGGAGCCGAGAGCTCAGGGCCCCACTCCTCAGTGCACCCTCAGAGAAAAGCGCTCAATCACTCCCATCTCCCTGGCCTCTGGCTGCGCTATGAGCTCACCTACCCTGTGACCAAGCATCTCTGTCTCCGACACAGAGTCCCGGCTGGAGTCTCCAAACCCAGCAGGTCCCTGCGCTCTTCCAGGGGGGTCTCCCCAGATCTTATGTGGTCCCTGCTCAAAGAGCAGTGGTCTGACTGTGCCTCAGATCACAGTTTAAGGTAACCCCGAGTTGAGAGCTCACTCCTCAGCTCCATCTCTGTAGCCAGCTTCCCTGCTCTAATACCTGCAAGGTCTGCAACAATCAGACACCCCGATCCCTCTGTGACCCTGCGGGACCTGAGATCATGTTGTCCCCGCCAGGGCTTCTCCCCGGCTAGCCTCTGGAGTGATGTCCCTCCAGGGAGCAGACTTTTAAAAGTTCTGATTTCGTGCTCCGTTGCTCCACTGCTTACTGGGAGCCGGCCCCTCCCCCTGCGGTCTATCTTCCCATCAGTTTGGAATCACTTCTCTACAGGTCCTACCTTTCAGAAAGTGGTCAATTTTCTGTTTCTAGAATTGCTGCTCTTCTTCTCTTTGATCTCCTGTTGCATTTGTAGGTGTTCAGAATGGTTTGATAAACTATCTAGCTGATCTCCTGCTACCTGATGTTATTTCAGCCTGCTACTCCTCTGCCATCTTGACTTCTCCCCTCCAGATTTTATATTTCTACTAACCAGTTTTGCACCGAAGCTCAGAGTCCAGATGTAAAGACTCACAGCCCCACGTTCAGGCACCAAATGATGAAGTTCTAGAATATAGGTGAGTTTCGGTGGGGTGAGGTCTGGAGCTGATGACTAAGAAAGAGTTCTTGAGACTGATCCAAACATTCTTAAGCAAGGTGGTCTTTAGCTTCCAAGTGTTTGAATTCCTTCCAAACTTTTTCTTGTGGCTGAGTTCCCGTTTCACAGCATTGTGGTCTGAAAATATGCAGGGGATAATCCCAGTCTTTTGGTATCAGTTGAGTCCTGATTTGTGACCCAGTATGTGGTCTATTCTGCATAAAGTTCCATGGGCACTCAGGAAGTATGAGTATTCTGTTGTTTTAGGGTGGAATGTTCTCTATATATCTATGAGGCCCATCTGGTCTAATGTGTCATTAAATGCTCTTGTTTCTTTATTGATTTTCTGCTTGGATGATCTATTACTGAGAGTGGCATGTTAAGATCCTTTACTATTAATGTATTCATATCAATATGACTCTATCTTGATTAACAGTCGTCTTATATAGTTGAGAGCTCCCGTATTGGGGGCATAAATATTTACAGTTGTTAGATCTTCTTGGTGTATAGATGTTAAGAATGATGTAGTGTCCTTCTTCATCTCTGACTGCAGTCTTTAGTTTAAAATCTAATTTATCTGATAAGAGAATCGCTACCCCAGCTTTCTTTTGAGGCCCATCAGCATGAAAGATGCTTCTTCATCCCTTCACTCTCAGTCTGGATATATCCTTTCATTCAAAATGGGTCTTTTGTAGACAATCATGTGGATGCAACCCTGTGCTGTTTTATGGGAGCACTTAGGCCATTCATGTTGAGAGTGATTATTGAAAGATACGTTTTTATTGACATCATGTTGCCTGTGAAGTCCTTATTTCTATAGATTGTCTCTGTAAATTTCTGTTCTATGATACTCTTGGATTCTTTCTTCTTTTATACAACCCCCCCCCCCCTTAATATTTCTTGTAGTGCCGGCTTGATGGTCACATTCTCTTTTAAACCTTGCCGGTCTTGGAAGCTCTTTATCTCTCTATCCAGTTTGAATGTCAGCCTTGCTGGATAAAGTTTTCTTGGCTTCATGTTCTTCTCATTCAGTGACCTGAATATGTCTTTTCAACCCTTTCTGGCTTGCCAGGTTTCTATAGACAGGTCTGATGTTATTCTGATGGTCCTTCCTCTGTAGATAAGGAATCTCTTTCCCCTGCCTGCTCTCAAGAGCTCCTAAAATTCTGATTCATCAGTTTAACAATCAGTTGTCTGGAGGTCTTTCTAGATTCTATGATCTTGGGGGGAGATCTTTCTGCCTCTAGGACACAAACACTGGTTCCATTCCCCAGATTGGGAAAATTTTCATGGAGAATTTGTTCAACTATATCTTCTAGTCTTTTTTCTTTCTCCTCCGCCTTAGGGATCCCAATAATTCTGACACTGGAACATTTCATGGCATTTCCCTAAATCTGTTTTCATGGTTCTAAGCTGTTTGTTCCAGGCCTCCTCCTGATCCTTTTTCTCTATCATTTTGTCCTCTAGATCACTATTTCTATGCTTTGGTTACCCTAGCTGTTAGAGAATTTAGATTAGATTGGATTTCATTGATAACATTTTTAACTTCTTCGCAGGCAGCTTTCACTTCTGCTCTAATAGATTTCATGTTGCCATTAATGGTTTTCTCCAACCTAGCCATTGCCTGGATAGTTGTTACCCTGAATTCCCTTTCCAACATACTGTTTATGTCCATATCCAATAGGTCTGATGGAGAGGGCACAGTCTCTGAATTTTTCCTCTGCTGGGTATTCCTCCTCCTAGTCATTTTGGTGAGAGGTGGTCAAGGGGATGCGTAGCTGTATATATCAACTGTGATCCAGGCAGGGTGCACTCTGAAACACTTCTGAGCAATTGCAAGTCACCACCAAAAAGAAAGAAAAAATTTAAAAAAGACAGAGACAGGGAAAAAAAAAGAAGAAGAAGAAGGAGAAGGAGGAGAAGGAAGAAGAAGGAAGAAGAAGGAAGAAGAAGGAAGAAGAAAGAAGAAGATGACCCAGCCAGAATGGGCCCAAAGGTAAGCTTTATAAGGTATATGAACAAAAACAGACAAATTAAAAGATCGACAGAAGTAAATGACAAGGGGGGAAAAACCCAGCAATAATGAAGCCCAAGTATAAGATTTATATAATACCAGAACAAAAACAAATACACAGAAACACTGATAGAAGAAAAAGTTGGGACGGTGGTTATAAATCCTTGATGTAGGCAAGGAAGTTTATTTTGATTCTTCCTGGGTGTATCTTGGTATCTTTTTTAAAGGACTCAACTTTCCAGAGATAAAGGGAGATTAAAACTGGTTTATATATAGGGGTAGTATTGATTAGGGAAAGAGTATTACCTTGAAGCTTAAGTGTTAATGTACATCTATCTATATGTATATTTAAAAAAATAGAAAAGCAAAAGAAAAACACAGGTATATGTATGAAAAAAGTTCAAGTTAAAAGATTATTATGGAATTATTTGTATTGAACCTCTTGTAATGGTAAATAGGTTAAAAAATTAAAAAGAACAAGAATAGTGAGAACAAATTTAAAAATAAAATTGTATTTATGAAATACACAGGTTTTAGGGCAATACTGGGGGCTTAATATCTTCTTTTCCTCTGATATTGGGGTTTTACAGTTTTATGGGGACCCTGTGGTGGTTGTCTTCTCATCCTTTTGGCTTGCAACCATGAGTTTAATATATTGTTTTCCCTGGATGTTGGGATTTTCAGTTTTATGGGGACCTTGTGGTGGTTGTCCTCTCATTCTTTTGGCTTGCCTTTTGGGAGTGGGGTCTGCCAGGTTGTTTTTGAGTAATTCTTGCTTGGGTTGAGTCGTCCTGCCCCTGTCAAGGGGCTGGGCTCTGTGGAAACTGGTTTTTCAGCCTTTTGTTTTCTGGAGGTTTTGTTCTTTGGTGGCTTTTTGCGACTTTCCGGAGGTTTAATGGAAAGCAAACTGTGCCCAGACCTCCGCCTCAGAGAGAAGCCTCAGTCTGCTCCCCTCTGGGTGGTCCAGAACACACAGACTCCCCCTCTGCAAATTCCGCTAAGCCGTCAATCTCCCACAGGCAGTGCGCAACCCCAGCCACCGTCTCAGGCAAAGCACCCCTGCTTGTCTCTGTACCCCCGTGCTACTAAAACTGCTACCGATATTGGTTCAGGGAGCCCGCTTCCAATGGCTGCCTTTGTTGGACTGCGGTAGACCAGAGATAGCGCCTGCACAGAGCACTCAGGCAGGGGCAGGGAGCCTGTGGGCTCAGTCCCCAGTCAGTCGTGCAGTGAGCATGCAGAGTGCAAGAGGCTGTGGTTCTAGAGAGCACTGGCTGGTGCACACATCGGACTCTCTTATGGGAAGGGCGCCTGGCCCAGCACTGGTGCAAGCCCCTGAAAGGCAGAGGCTCAAGGACCACAGCCTGGAGGCTTTGCAGCACTCCCTCTGGCACGAGTGGCCTCGGCGGTGGCCGTCCTGGGTCCGTGGGCTTAAGCCCATTCCTGTGACCACCTGATTCCACCAGTTGCCCCTTAAGATCTTTTGCTCTTTTTGAGTCCTTTTAACCAGACTCCAAGTTAATGCTGGTCCCCAATCACAGGGCACTCCTGTGTTGGGGTAGTACTTTCCAATGGGTTGCTTCAGGTGGCTCCCTTCCTGTTCTGTTTATTTTCTGATATCAGTCCGATTTCCACTTTACCCCTTGACTGGCATCTTCTGACCCCATAGAGATCCAGAAGTGTATAATCCTACATCTCAGTCTGGTTTCATGAGTGTTCAGGGTGTTCTGAGTGCACTGGAACCACGTAGTCCGTGAGGACAGGAGGACAGGGCCATTTACCAACTCCCATAAGCATCTTTTTAAGTCAGGTAGGCCTCTACTAACTGCTTCCTGTGTGTCCTATTAGGTTAAATCTGCAGTTGCAATTTGTACTGAGAGTGAGAACTGGTGTCATTTCAGCCTGACAGTCAATCCTCCTAATCAGAAGACTGTAGTGAATGTCAGAGGATATACTGGGTGTTGTTTCTTTCTTTCTTTTTTAAAAAAATTCTCTATTTAAATTCATATATATACATATACATATAAAACTATGTTATATTTAACAAATACTGTTATTATTAGTTTCAAGGATAGAATTTAGTGATTCCTCAGTTGCATATAATACCCAGAGTTCATGCCCTCCTTAATGCCCATCACCTAGTTACCCCACCCCCTACCCACTTCTCCTCCAGCAACCCTAGGTTTGTTCCCTCTAGTTAAGAGTCTTGGTGCTGTTTCTACTGAGTGGTCAGTAGAAAACCAGTCTCCTCAACTTCTCTAGAACCGTTATCTATATCTAAGGGTAGTCTCTGAATCAAATGGAATAATTGAAATGAGTAATGGAAATTTTTCTATAATACCATTTCTTTCCTTTTCCTATTAAAAAAAAAAAGTGAATTAAATGGTCATATGTCCAAAGAACTTAGGCATTGTTTTAATTAGAGTAATTTTTAGAGTTAACTGTCATGGTTAGGAAATTGATGTTTTTGTTAAGAAGATTAGTTAGGAAAACTGATTGGGACTGGGACATCTTCGAATATGTTGAGATGTCCTGTGGTCACCTAAATCTTATTTACTTTCAGACATTTTTTTAGCAGACAGAATGTTGTTTGATCTCTCAATTATGTATCTTTAGAAAACACTTTAAATCATCAGATTCAATATAGGCAGATTGAGCCTACGTAGGCTTGTTTATTTTTAAGAGAAGGTCATTATTTGAAGGAGAAAAAGCATAATGTACAGAAGCAGACTACTTCACAATCACAAATATTTAGTTATTCATTAAACAGTATCCTCATTCAAAACAAACACTTAAACCGAGCACTATTATGTATCAGGACCTGTGATAGGATATGGACA
The DNA here is from genome assembly GCF_902655055.1 of Lutra lutra. Classification (NCBI taxonomy): domain Eukaryota; kingdom Metazoa; phylum Chordata; class Mammalia; order Carnivora; family Mustelidae; genus Lutra; species Lutra lutra. The sequence continues at coordinate 20,231,923 of NC_062285.1, read as the reverse complement.
GAAACATAAAGAAGGCAATTATCCTAGCTTCAGAATGATTAATATAGTGAGGAAGACAAGTGAGCATTAGAGACACAATTTAATAAAAGATGTGCATTAACAGCCCTGCAAAAAGAATGCAAGGAGATCAGAGTACAGCTTTTTAAATCCTGCCTGGGCATGACAATCAGTGCTCTTAGTTGCAAGCAACAGAAATTACCCTGGTAGATTTCAGTAGAAAGGAAGTTATTTTAAAAATACTGTACAATCTACAGCAATACTTGAAGGTACTCAGGGGCTATGAAGCCAGGGACAATGGCCGACTTCACACCCCAAAACTGATGGTGAAGGGGCATCACTGTAGCTGCCATAGAACGTTAGTGTTGCACCTCTAGCACTGTTGTGTAGTATTGTCCCAGAAGCTAGTAAGTGATGAGACTCCCAGTGCTACCAACAAGGATCCCCATGATGCGTCCCTAGCTCCAGATTTGAAGTCTAAAGTGAGAGCCTCTCCTTATGAGATCCTAAGTCATATGCTGACATCTTAGCTGCCATGGAAGCTGGAAAAACAAGTGTCTGGAGTGTTCAATTTCTCCAGTGGGATGTGGGCTCTGCCTCTCACTTATGACTGAAAGTGCTTTTTTTTTTTAAAAGATTTTATTTATTTACTTGACAGACAGAGATCACAAGTAGGCAGAGAGGCAGGCAGAGAGAGAGGGGGAAGCAGGCTCCCTGCCGAGCAGAGAGCCCAATGCGGGGCTTGATCCCAGGACCCTGGGATCATGACCCGAGCCGAAGGCAGAGGCTTTAACCCACTGAGCCACCCAGGCACCCCTGGAAGTGCTTTTGAAAAATAGATATTTACTAAACAGAGAGGGAATTACATATTCTATGAAAAAGGAACCAAATGCATACGATTTTTCTTGAATGTGCTGCTCAGATACGTAGCCCACGTGAGAGAGGGATAGAAGGTAAAATTCTAAAGGTGATGAGTATCCAGATCATAGAAGTTCATGTATGCCATAATAAGAAAGGGAAGTCTTATTCTGAGAGAAATGAGGAGGCACATTCTTGGATTTGAATCTTATAAAACTCTGTATGCATGGTGGAGGCTGCTCTAAAAGTGGAGTTTGGGTCAGTACCACACAGAAGCAAGGAGGGTCCAATTAGGAGTCTATTCAAGGAAATTTAAGGTGAGGAGAGATGAATGCCTGGACGATGGTTATAGTTACAGGAACAAAGGAAGAAGATATAAACATACATACATATATGTATGTGTGTGTGTGTATGTGTGTGTGTGTATATATATATATATATATTTCATATATATATATATATAGGAGAGAATTCAGCAAGACCCGAAAACTGATCAGTTATAGGCTTGAGTGAAAATAAATGGCATAAGATAACACAGATTTGTACAAATCGGTTGTTAATGGAGTAACAGTCTCTGAACTAAGTGAGACAGATATGTTAGATAGTTTTGCAGGATGATGTTGGGTTAAACCTTAAATATAGTGACCTGAAGCACCTGTAGAATATCCACAGGGAGATACCTTCTGGAGAGTTCAGTATAAACAGGACTTAGGTAAGACTGTTGATCAGAATCTGTATAGTATGGTGCAGGGGCTGATGGTTTTGGTCTGTTTTTGATTTGAGTCACCACTCGTACAACTTATAGGCTGTGAGACTTAGGCAAGTTACTTGAACTCTCTGAATTTCAGCTTTTCAATTATAAAACAGGATTAACTTGTATTTCTAGGGTTCATATATATGAAGAAATGTTTATGAATCATAATGAATACCTGCTAAAAAGCAGCTAGCTCTTAATATTTAGAACCACAGGTTTTAATTTTGGAGTTGCCAGACTATAAATTCAAGGGACAGGCAGAGTGCAGAAAAGAACATAAGGAACATTGACTAAGGAAGATAACTGAGAGAGTTGGTATCATGAAATCCTAGAGAAGATTCAACCAGTTATCTCCATTGTCAAAAGATCCTAGAAAGGTAACGCATGGAAGATGTCCACCTGTGAACAGATACAGTATCAGCAGCCTTAAAGCTGACTCATAAATTGGGGAGGTGCATGGGATATAGATATCATAAATATTAAAAAAAAACATATTGAGTAAATATGAGAAGATAATGACATTTCTTTAAAAAGAGAGGACTGAAAATTACCTGCAGCTTAAAAATGCAAAGAATCCTCTAAGTCCCTAGCAAGAATAAGCCTAAACAATTACTGAATATTATTTTTCCTTAGATCTAAGTTGCATTTTCCAAAGGTTTAAAAGCAGGGAAAGAAAGGAACAGAGAGGAACACTTGGGAAAGAGTTTAAAGTTCATTTGTCCTCTTCCAGTCAAGCTTTTTTTGTCCACTTGTAATTTTTTCATTGTGCTTTTATCTTTTTAGAGGACTTAGTTCTTCCTTACCTCTATGCAGATAATTCAAAGGCAACTTCTAAACTTAATAATTTCTCAGTTATTCTTTGGTGGCCCATGGTGATCCATTTTAATAGTTTCTCCACTATTAATAAAAATATTTGAATTCTACACCATTGCTTATGGCTTACAAATGCTATTATGAATATATATGCAAATTTATGCAAGATAATGTTTTCCAGTTGTCTAAAGACTTTAAAAACTGGTCTGTTTTCCCGTGACATCCTTCGGATAATCTACAAATTGCAGACATCCCTCCTTAAATCCTTGTGCCTTTCAGTTCACTGAAGTACTGACTCACCACAAAGATAATTATGACTTCTTCACCAGTACAGCTCTTACTTACACTTAGTTTAGAGTTTAATTAATTAGCTATTTAACTTCATAATGAGAGGAACAGCATAGTAGAAACACAGAAACAAACTCCTATAGATGAAAGAAAGGAACCTTAAATATCATTTAGGTTTTTTTCTCCTTCTTCCACTTTTTTTTTTTGAAACCTTGATGAGACAATTTGAGTACTCTGCTGCTGAGCAGCAGTCCGTGATCCCAGCAATCACCCAGAGGGTCAACTCCAAGTGGAACTGTAATCACATGTTAACAGTTTAATTAAGCTTTTTGCTAACAATGAGTAGGTTTATCATCGATATATTGAGTGGCTTTCTGACATGTACAGCATTAAGAATAGGCAGCCATAGACTTTATAGCATAATATTGTCTCCTGTGAAAGCAGATGAATTTGTGATTTTTCTCGAAATGACAAAATGATTTATCACCTCCCATATACACTGCTATCCACCTGGCAGGAGTAATGCTTCCCCTGGCAGGCTCCTTCCAATGGGAAAAAAAACAATTTTGATGGATAAAAGACTAAACCAACATTAAGAGAAGGGAAAGAAAAAAATTTATCAAAAAAATGTTTTTTTAATCCATCTTACTAGCAAGATGTGTAGCATAACACATTCCATCAAACATAGTTATAATTCAAGCCTTTAAGTGAAGGCCTGTTTATCAGTGTTTTGCTGATTTATAAGGTAATCGTCAGTAAAGAAGATATAAGAAAACAGATATGAAGGCTGTCTTTGGCTGCGACAAATGACCGTTATTCATACTTCTACATAGACAAACTCAAAAGGAGAGTTATATTAAATAGTGCAATTTCTTGTTCTCACTATATTTTGGAAAGGAAATATTTGCTGTGATAAATGGCTGGATTTCTTTGCATTTGCTTATTCCTAATCACAAACAAATGATTCTGTTGAATCTAAACTTCGGTGTTCTTTTTTTTTTTAAACAATTTTTTAAAGATTTTTATTTATTTATTTGACAGGGAGAGAGAGAGATCACAAGTAGGCAAAGAGGCAGGCAGAGAGAGAGAGAGGGAAGCAGGCTCCCCGCTGAGCAGAAGCCCAATGTGGGGCTCGATCCCAGGATCTTGAGATCATGACCTGAGCTGAAGGCAGAGGCTTAACCCACTGAGCCACCCAGGTGCCCCTAAACTTCGGTGTTCTTAAATTAAAAAGGGGTTAGACAACAAAGTTGCCATAAGAAACTACCTTTGTTGCTGAATATAGTAAAAAAGAAAATGAGATAGCAGGAAAATTGAAGCTGAAAATATCCACATACAGAGGGGAAATCAGGAAGTGAGTAGCAAGAGAATCAGATGCAAGAAAGAAATGTGAAAGAGAGACCGCGCCGAGTGCGCGGGGGCTGAGTTCTTAAATATTCATGGATCGTTGCAGCTTCCTGTTCCACCTGCCGCATAACACTCTTATGAAGATCTGAGGCATTTGGTTCAAAGAGTAAAGAATATTAACTTTTTTCCTGTTTATGTAACCGAAAGGAACAGTCCTTCTCCTCTAATTAAGTAACTTTAAGTGAATCACAGAATTTATGTAAAACTAAAGACTCATTGTCAAGAACAGGACACATAATTCAGTTGGTCAATATTTTGCCATATTCTGGGGGATAAAAAAATCACACATAGTTTAAATTTGTAGACAGAATAAAGCTTCAAAACTCAGAGAAACTGCATTTGAGATTAAAAAAAAAGAAGAAGAAAAAAGAAAAAGAAAACCTGTGCATCCGTTTGGGAATATTTTGGTGGTGGTGGTTCTCTCACAGTCTTCTGTCCAAATTAATTTTTTAAAATGTAAATTGAAAAATGTTTAAATTTCTGCAGTAAGATCTGAGAGCAGGGTCTGTTTCTAGGAGTTGCCATTTGTATGCAGTGAGAGAGAAGTAATTTTATAGACCATTACTGACCATAATTGCTCCATACTATTTACTACTCTAGGCCTGCCTTTCTTCAATTTAACTACAGATAACTCTTGAACAAAACAGGGGTTAGGAGTGCCAACCCTTCACAAGTCAAACAAATCCATGTATAATTTTTGCCTCCCCCAAAACTTAATTACTAATATAGTGGATTGACCAGAAGCCTTATTGATAACATAAAGTCAATCAAGACATTTTGTATGTTACATGGATTATATATTATTTTTACAGTAAAGAAAGTTGGAGAAAATAAAGTAAGAAAATCATAAGGAAGAGAAAATATATTTCCAGTACTGTACTGTATTTATCCAAAAACAAACAAAAGAGCTGCCTTTAAGTGGACCCAAGCAGTTCAAACTCATGATATTCAAGGTCAACTGTTTTTGATGATTTGAAGATACGCTTGATATTAAAGAACCCAAAGATCCCAGAAAGTCATTATATTTGTGGAGATAAGACCATGAATGGTGTTATCCAAATTATTCTCATTATACCTGAAATAAACCAGTTGCTATATGAGATATATCTAGACATATGCAATGCTGAAAAAATATCAGATACATTTTTTTTTAAAGTAGATAGTAACTCTAATAGGAAGACCTATTACATTTCTGATTTATCTTACAATCTCCACGTACCTTTGCTTTACACACTGTCCTTAATTTTATAAAATCTTGATTTAGGACACCAGAATGTCATGACTGAGTGTATAGAATTTGGGATTCAGGGTGTCTGAATTGATATTCTGGTTCCTATGCTAACTAGCTGCATAAGCTTGGGCAAGTTCATTACTCTTTTTAAAATTCTCATGTGAAAATTGAAAATTGTAATAGAACCAAGTGTAGGTGTGAAGGTTAAATGAGCTAATACTGGCAAAGCACCTAAAACAATGCCTAGCACATATTAATTCTTGAAGCTATTATAATTATTTTGGTAGAGTGGCATTAAGAAAAAGTTCTGTATTATAGAGCTTATCAAAAAACAGAGTACTGTATCTTATATCTTAGCTCAAATATATTAGGTCAAATATATTGTGGAGTGTCTGAAGGTTCCAGTTTTTTGTTTGTTTGTTTGTTTGTTTTTTTTTTTCCTTACCATAATTTTTTTTCTTTTTAAATTTATTTTCAGCATAACAGTATTCATTATTTTTGCACCACACCCAGTGCTCCATGCAATCCGTGCCCTCTCCAATACCCACCACCTGGTTCCCCCAACCTCCCACCCCGCGCCCCTTCAAAACCCTCAGATTGTTTTTCAGAGTCCATAGTCTCTCATGGTTCACCTCCCCTTCCAATTTCCCCCAACTCCCTTCTCCTCTCTAACTCCCCTTGTCCTCCATGCTATTTGTTATGCTCCACAAATAAGTGAAACCATATGATACTTGACTCTCTCTGCTTGACTTATTTCACTCAGCATCATCTCTTCCAGTCCCGTCCATGTTGCTACAAAACTTGGGGATTCATCCTTTCTAATGGAGGCATAATACCCCATAGTGTATATGGACCACATCTTCCAGTCGTTTTTATGTTTAATTATGCTCACCAGTTATAACCTCATATTTGAAAAATATCTATGAAAGATCAATTATCTTAGAATGCTCTATTTGATCTTGTTCACAATAGCCAATATATTGATGTTATCAGTAATATATGTGAGAACAATAATCAGACATATTTGCCTGCATTTTCCAATTTACTAGTTCTATAAATGTTTTTCTTTATTAAACAGAATTTAAAATAATATTAAGGGCCAATTACTTCTTGCGAATTTTCAGTATTCTTGCAAATTTTTTCAGTATTCCTTTTGCTATTGTGGTACCGAAAATTCTGGCAGTATTTCCACACTGAACTTTGTTCTCTCTGTCTGACCCAAACGAACCTTCAATGCTGTGTGTTTATCTGTAGCCTCCACGTAGTCTTATTAAAACTTCCTAAGTAGATAGAATATTAGCATTCTAGGAAATGTTTCTAAGCGATATAGTTGCTTTATGAGTAACATGATGATTTTAGAGCAGGCAACAATTGGTTCATTAGGTTGTCCATCAGATTGTCCAGAACTTCTCCTGACCTTGTCTTCATGAAACATGATGCTTCCTGTCTTTTGCTATTATTGTTTGTGAGAGTTCTGTAAATTTGATTTCTCCATCTTAAAAATGGGATGGCAGTGTTTGTCTTGGCTGCCTCATAGGGCTATTCTGAGAACTGAGTAAGCTGTACAGAATCCTTGTGGACTCAGGACAGTGGACAGAGTATATAACGTGCTCATGTCCTTTCTCCACTTTTGCCCAGGTGATCTGAAGTCTATCACAAATCACACTGCACGTGTTAACGGGCACAACAGTCCTATTTCGGGTTCCGCTCTGAGGTGCTGAGCTGACAACCTTCTATTCTTGCCAGCTGGCCTTTGGATCTGCTGAGCTGATGAGTAACACATACTGCATTGTGTATGAAACAATGCATAGCCTGAGCTAGTGTGAACATCTTCTCCCCACGTTCAGTGACTTGAGCTGTGGGGACATTATCTTGAGGACATAATGTACCCCAATCAATATCTTTGTGTCATGTTGCTTTCTGGGGCGAATCACCCAGTGAAAAGACAGAGATAAAAGCACACCATGGCAGTAAGAGAATGACTTCTTGTTCTTTGCTAGGCACAGACACTGAACTTGCAGCTACAGTTTGCTTATATAAGATGTTAAAGCCTGGGTACGTTTGTCCTAATCTGCCTAATTTGTTATTTTAAAAAATTTCTCCTTGTCTCTGGCAGTCGGTGGGATATCAATCTTAGTTTTGGGTTTCTGAGTTTTCTTCTTTTTCTGGGTCATCAGAGATAGCAATACAAGAAGTTATAAGCATTCAGAACAATTTAATTCAAAATGAGTATACTGAATGACCACAAAGTGCTTCCTGTCCAGGCTGTGGTGAACAAAACCGTGAACAAGACAGACATGACTGCTGCCTTCGTGGGTCTTAAAGGTTACGTGGAAAAAAACACTCTTACCAAGTTGTTATATCTGCATGATGAATGTATGAAAATGGAAGAACAGGAGACTAGGCATATTTACAGCAGTCAGATATCATTTCAAAATGTCCAAATTATTTTATAAGCTACCTTCACCTTTCCCCATGAGAGGAAGTTTGGTTTTGTTTTTGTTTGCTTTGCTTTGCTTTGCTTTGCTTTTGAGAGTCCAAAGCAATTGTAATCCCTTGAGAACACTGTATATTTTCTTGCATAAGCACTCAATTGAACAAAATAACAGGCTATCAAAATAGTGGCATTAATTCTAGAAGGCTTTTCTTACTTCTTTACATTTTCATTAAAGAGAGACCTAATTAGGAACAGCGATCATCATTCTTTAAAGAACTGGATTGCAGCTGCACTTGCTTGTTAAACTGTCTTTTTGTGCAGGAGACATGGTAGACGCTTCAGTTATTCCAATACCATCATTCCTAACACACTTAACAATTTTTCTTTATTAAAAAAGGAAAACAAATGACAGATTAATATTAACAACAAGGTAATCACAGAGGGAAAACTGAGGAAAACAGTCTCACTTCTTGTGAGGAAATCTGAGGTTTTGAATAACTTTCCAATATGTAAACAGATTCACTGTAACAACCATTCCTCCATTCTTTCATTTTTAAAAATGCATCAAAAAATGTAGCATCTGTTAATAAAATTATAGACTACTTTAATATGAAGGAATATAGTAAAAAAAAAGAGTATAGTAATTAGTACATACTATATTCTTTTTTTTTTTTTTTTAGGGTTTTATTTGTCAGACAGCGAGCGAGCCCACAAGCAGGGGGAATGGCAGGCAGAGGGAGAAGCAGGCTCCTCGCTGAGCAAGGAGCCCAAGTACATACTATATTCTAAGTCCTAGAGAGAAAAAAGTTAATTGGACGAGGCTTTGTCCCATATTTTGCTATTGATTAGGTACTATTCAATACCAGCACTATTTTGTTACTTGTAATTGAATAAAAGTGGATGAACTTATTATTTGAAGCAAAGTGTATACCGTGAAATGGTGGCTTGAGTGGAACTTAAAGAACATTTAAGATGGAAGTATTCATTGAGTTTCTACCTAACCAGCTCTTTGTAAGTGAGAGACAAGGCAAAAGAACATTTCAGAGTACTAGGTTGCAGAAGCAAAAAAAGTAAAGAGAGAAGGAGTCTTTTTATTCATCACTTGTTAATTGAACAAAATCAAACGTTGTTGTTGAGTTTATATAGTGTCATTCTCTGTGAAGAATTCAGAATATTTCCCCATTCTTGAAACAATTATATATTCATAGCATTTCTGAGACTTAAAAAGTATACTGTGGATATTTGCAGACAAAGATATTGAAAGTTTAAATGATTTACTCAGGGTCATCAGGTTATCCAAAGAGAAAAGTAAAGTTTTTAAATTTCCAACAGTTCATGCTTTAGCGCTATTTCATGCAGTTCTATATATAACTTAGTAAAACATGATTTCTGATTAGACTTCATCATAGGCTTTTCCTATAACCCAAGTAACCTCCATCACAAATCCAATAAAAGCAAAGAAAGTGAGTCAAAATTATTCTGAAAAGTCTCCGTGATAGCCCTTAATTTGTAGATGAGTGCATTGAGGAGGTGACTAAGTTTCTGTAGAAAAAGTCAAGGTGAAAACCCTGAAGAGAAGAGGCCAGTATTCATCTACCATGGGGAACCCACAGAAGAGTATGATCATGGAAAACAAAACAAAACAGAATATTAGCATAGCTGGGCTGAGTGGGTCCTATTGCACTTGGCTCCCTAACTCAAAAGCTGGGTGCTTTCAGATGGTTTCAAAAGAATTCACCTCATAAGATGGGGAAATGGCACAACTTCTTCCCTGGCACTAGTCTAGATAATAGGTCGGTATGGTTGAAAGGTCTCTGTTCTGCTGGGGCCACCTTTAACCAGTTTTATGGCTAGGGAGAAAACAGGCTTTGCAGGAAACCTCTACTGATTAAAACTATGGTTGTAATCTTGGAACACTGAAAAAAAAAATGGGTGTTTATGGGTTGTGCCCTCTTCTACTGTGCAGGCAGGGATGTATTAGAGACAAGGAAACAATAAACAAAAGCTACAGGAAACTCATCCCCACAGGGTTCCTCCATTCCTGAGCTCCCTAGCCAGTCGCTTCCTATTCTTTTCCTTTTAGAAAAGAGTTGACTTTCGTATGTATCCACTGTTTTCTCCTGTGATCACCTGGAAGAGTAAAACAGAGCCTTTACTCCATCTAAAATTCTAGTTTTAAATTAAAAAAAAAAAGTAAAAGAAAAGGAAAGAAAAAAAATGATGACTAATTCAATTTACCTGCTAGTTAGATCATTAATGATTCATTAGAGCTAATATAATTTTCATTTTATACTTTTTTTTTCATTTTATACTGTTTTATAAAAGCAGTTCCAACATGTCTAATTGGAAGAAAGATGTCTCACTTCAGTAATTCTCAGGTGGGGCCACACGATCTCTCTTTCTTTTTTAAAATCACTTTCTCAGTGATGCTGATGTTAAGTGTGGTCTGGAAATTGTTGACTTAAAGTGCTTGTTCAGTTTCATGTTGAAAGTGTCAGGGCCTTTGTATATCTCAAAGTGAACTGGGTTACTACTCTGGAAGTCTCACATAGTAACTTTTTTTTTTTCTTCTTAAACAAGCCCATATGTAAATAAAAGAAAAGATTCATTTCATGGTGTGATATATTTTTAAAGATTTTGGTTGTTTCTTTCTTATAAAAAAGTAATATGTTAATATACTTATCGTAGCGAATTTTAAAATTCAGAAGGACACCAAAGAGAAAACCTTAAGGTTTTCCTTTTTTTTTTTTTAAGATTTTATTTATTTATTTGAGAGAGAGAGAGTGAGAGAGAGCATGAGAGGGGAAGGTCAGAGGGAGCAGACTCCCCATGGAGCAGGGAGCCTGATGTGGGACTCTATCCCAGGACTCTGGGATCATGACCTGAGCTGAAGGCAGTCACTTAACCAACTGAGCCACCCAGGCACCCAAGAGAAAACCTTAAAAATAGTCAAAATTCATATGTTGTTGTCTAAGTTTACTTTTAAATTAAGATCATACTGTTTGTGTACTATTTAAAACATGTTTTTTCTTACTTTTCATTTTATCATAAACAGTTGTTGCATGTTATTAAAAAATTGTTTTTAAATAATATTAATTTTTCATGTATCATCAAGAATTTGGATTTAATCCAAAGGCCATTATCAAAAGTCTTGGTAGTTAAACAAGCACTTATTTAGGATTGACTGTGTTCATTCTCTTCCTCCCCCCAAGACAAGGCATGACCTTACACTATTGAACAGACCAGCTGCCTTGAACCCTACCAAAACTTAGTCATTCAGGACCTTAACTTAAACTTTTCTACATTTTTTTTCTTCCATCTATTATGACCAAGGACTTTCGTTCTCATTTTGTGAAAATAAATTTACTAATCTAAATCAGTCCCCTACCTCTTTTCTTGGACACTTTACTTTTGTCCCACCTCTAGATGTATGATCGTCAAAGTTTCCCATAGCCTCAACATCTTCTAGAGTGATTTTCATTACCTCCCTGCTGTAACAGAAAACAGACTGTCCCTTGAAAAATGTGTTACTGGCCCCACCATTTGCTGCTCCTCATTGTTCCCCAGCATCTGCCTCTCTGCAGAGGTTTTGGCTTTCAGTTGTATTCATTTCCATTCCTGTACTCATTCTTACTGAGCTAAAAGGCAATGAGTGTTTCTTCAAAATAAATCTTGATCCTTTCAATTTTCTGACTTCTCCCCAGTTAGCTTTTCTACTTCTAGATCTATTCACTTTTACAGTTATATTCTGGACACTGTCCTTACCTACAGCTACATTATTTAGATTTCAAATAATAGTCTTTTGACTAGAGCCCTACACTTCCAGACCACATATCTGACATAGCATATTTACTGCAGTAGTCTCTACTTTCATTCAGATTCCCAAACCATTGACCTCAAACTAGTTTTTACATTCTTTATCATCTTCCTCATGTCTTTACTTCCATTCTTACCAAACTTTAATTCCCATGGTCCATTATTAAAATAATTTCTTGGAAAAAACTTCACTTCTGAGTGAACCCAAACATGTGTATTTTCTATGAATACATCAGAGCAGCTAAAGGTAGATGAACTAAATTATAAAAGCTGATAGGTCAAGTACTTACCCCATCTTCTTTCCGCACCTGTCAAAATAACAACAACAATGGATAAAAGCCCTATAAATCTATAAGGGCAGGTAATGAAGAAGGGACAACAAAGGGCAAGAGAAGTTGATAGCATTTCAGGAGACAACATACGGGTGGAAAATGAGTTAGCTTAGTGGAACAAGCTTAATCCTAAGCACATGCAGAAGGAGCTTCCAATGAAGTGCAAGTGCATTCATTCTATAGACACCCTAGAATGCCTAATGATTACAGAGGTACTGGGTACCTGAGTATCTCAGTGTCCACATGGTACACTCAGAAAATAATGTGTTGAAAGTCTATAATGAGTTCTTAGATAGCCAAACCCCAAATGTACCCATCCATTCAGGAGATCTGTTCTCTGAAGAAATTGTGCCAAAGACTCTGGACACAGGAAGAACAGTTTTGGCAAAGATCACTCAGGAAATGCTGCTCCAAGAGTTGTCTTTTTACATGTTTAATGAAGAAAACTCTATTTTCCTTTTCCTTCACAGACCCCAGAAGAGCAGCAGTTAATCTTATATCTTCCCCATGCCAAATGCCCACCCCCACCACAGAGTGAAAGACGGAAGCCTCTCTCAACTGAGAGGCTGAATGACACCAGAATAAAGACCTAAAATTCCATAATGGAACAGCACCCAAAAAGGGAGGCTTGTTGCCTTACACTGTAGCCTATCAGTGAACCAGTATAGTCCATGACAAAGACCAGGTGACCATCTTTTTTAGGGTTTTACTCTTAAATACACTTAAAAAGCTAGATAGCTAACGTGGAAAAGAGACTAATATGAAAAATAGGTTGAGCTAATAAATCAGTAGATTCAAATAAAAAAATAGAACTCATAAAACAGAAACATAGAGATCTAAAGAAAAGTTTACTTCTATTCAGTGTGCCCAGAGTGAGAAAATATATTATGCCTGTTATCTATGAAAAATAGAGAAAAAAAGCTTTAGGAAATATATAATTCTTAAAATTTTTAAACATTAATAAAAACATTGGGAGATAAAATGAGAGCATTTTCCTAAAATAAAAATATATAAGCCCAAGGAAATGTGTGATAAAAATAAGAAAATTTAATGATTAATTCAGGATGTTCAATATCCAAAGACCAAGAATTCTAGAAAGAAAGTGAAAATAAAATGAAGAATTTTCAAAGAACTAATAAAAACAAAATCCCTAGTTTGATGAAGTGTCAGGTATAATGGATGAAGAAAGAATTATACTAGGACTCTCCATGGGGAAATTTTAGAAAACCTGGGATGACAACTCTATATGTGAATGTAAAAGTTTGCATACAAAGAATGAAGAATAATCAAAGTACTAGAAGCTAGAAAATGATGACAATATCTAGAAGACAGTAAATCTTCTGACTGATTACATGATATTCATACCTGAGTTCTAAAGCCAAGCAAACTAAAAATTGAATATAAGTGTAGCATTTCAAACAACAGATTTTTTTTTAAAGATTTATGTAGGGGCGCCTGGGTGGCTCAGTGGGTTAAGCCTCTTCCTTCAGCTCAGGTCATGATCTCAGGGTCCTGGGATCTAGCCCCGCAAGGGACTCTCTGCTTGGCGGGGAGCCTGCTTCCCCCTCTCTCTCTGCCTGCCTCTCTGCCTGCTTGTGATCTCTGTCTGTCAAATAAATAAAAAATCTTAAAAAAAATAAAGATTTATTAAGTGAAAGAGCATGGATGTGCGTGCACAGTGGGAGGGGCAGAGGTAGAGAGAGAATCTCAAGCCAACTCTGCACTGAACATGGAGTTGGACTTGGGGCTCAATCTCACCACCCTTGAGCACGACCTGAGCTGAGTCGTCCTGAGTGGGACCCTTAACTGACCGATCCAGCCAGGCATTCCCAAACAACTGATTTTTTTTTTTTTAATTTTTTATTTTTTCAGCATAACAATATTCATTATTTTTGCACCACACCCAGTGCTCCATGCAATCCGTGCCCTCTACAATACCCACCACCTGGTGCCCCCAACCTCCCACCCCCCACCCCTTCACAATTCTCAGATCGTTTTTCAGAGTCCATAGTCTCTCATGGTTCACCTCCCCTTCCAATTTCCCTCAACTCCCTTCTCCTCTCCATCTCCCCTTATCCTCCATGCTACCCAAGTTTTGTAACAACTGATTTTTTAAAATGAACGTCCCCTACACACTGCCCTAGCAAAATGAGGGAGGAAACCAAAGAGGATAAAATGGGATACAGAACACAGGGCTGATGGTGAACCGAAGTCCTTGAAGCTCTTGAAAAGCAGCCTATACAGTAAGCAGTCCAGGTTGGCCTACAGGAAGACGAAGCTTTGGAGGTTTCCAAAAGAAATAAGGTACTAATAGTCTATCTGATATTTTAATCTGGTGGAAAATTGTATTGAGAAAGTTGTTGGAGGGTTTAAGAATTAGCCAGAAAGCACAGAAAACTAAACAGATTGAAATAAATTGGAAAATTAACTCCAGAAAGAAAGCAAGAAAGAAGGAAATGGATGTTTAATCTTTGTAGGCTATTGGCTTAGTTGTGAGCAGCAATATTATAATAATTTAATATTATATTACTATTAAAAACTTTGAGTATGGATTTAATTACATTGAGTGGTGGACGGAGGCCTCTGAGAGGTAGTAAGTAAGAAACTGCTGGTTATATAATGTAGTGAAATTTCTAGCTATAACAATAAAATAGATAAAAAAAAGACACCACATATGCATATTAGTTATAAAAATGGAAGTTCACACTAGAAGAAATAGTAAGGAAATTGAAAGTATTTGTCTTAGGAGCCTTAGACTTTCAGTGCATCTTGAGTTTCTGAACGGTTTGTATGTAATAATTTAATAAAAATCTAAATATAGCAAAATGCCCACTGTTCTCTCTCTCTCTCTCATACACACACAAAACACAAACACAGACCTCAACTAGGCACTCAACACTGCATGAAAACCATTGTGTTTCTAGATTGAGTGCTTTCTGAAAGTCAGAAATTACTTCAATATTATGCTTTCTCCCCTGGTTCTCAAATCCCCACCACATTGTATCATCTTTGTTAATTACTTAACCTCCAGTTTCTTTAAAAGATTCATTAACAGAGAACTCTCAAGTTGTTCCATCAGCAAATGATCTGTTCTGTTTTTCTGTTTCATGTCTTCTTTCAGAAAAGACCCTATAACCCATGGGCTCTGGAATCCATTCCTTCCACTCACCCCAAGAATTTCTCCTATGTCACCCTTCTCTCATCATCAGATACCAATCTCTCCTTGTGTACTGAATTATTAACAAACATGCTCTAGTAGCTATGCCATTTTTAAAAAGAAGACAACCCTCACATGTTCTCACTTTCTGTTTCAGTTTTCAACAAAGCTGTCTTCTCCACTTCATAATACAAATTCTCAGGGGCGCTTGGGTGGTTCAGTCCATTTTGAGGTTTTTTTGTGTGTGTAGTATGAGAAAGTGGTCCAGTTTTCCCAACACTGTTTCTTGAAGGGACTGTCTTCCCATTGCATATTTTTGCCTCCTTTGTTGAAGATTAATTGATTATATAAGTGTGGGTTAATTTCTGACCTCTCTACTCTGGTCCATTGATCTATGTCTCTGTTTTTGTGCCAGTACTATACTGTTTTAATTACTACAGCTTTGCAATACAACTTGAAGTCTGGAATTGTGATACCTCCAGTTTTTTCTTTCTCAAGATTGCTTTGGCTATTCAGGGTCTTTTGAAGTTCCATACAATTTTTAGATTGTTTGTTCTAGTTCTGTGAAAAATGCTGTTGCCATTTTGATAGGGATTTCCTTAAATCTGTAAATTACTTTGGGTAGAATAGACATTTTAACATTTGTTTTTCTAATCCATGAGCATAGAATATCTTGCCATTTGTTTGTGTCATCTTCAGTTTCTTTCATCAGTGTTTTATAATTTTCAGAGTACAGGTCTTCCACATTTTTAGTTAAATTTATTCCCTAGATATTTTATTATTTTTCATGCAAGTGTAAATAGGGCTGTTTTCTTGATTTCACTCTCCGCTGTTTCATTATAGGTGTATAGAAACACAATGAATTTCTGTATATTGATTTTGTATATTGTGACCTTACTGAATTCACTTAACAGTTCTAGTAGTTTTTTTGGTGGTCTTCAGGGTTTTCTATAGATACTATCATGTCATCTGCAAATACTGAAAGTTTTACTTCTCCCTTCTTTAGATGACTTTTATTTCTTTTTGCTCTCTGACTGCTGAGGCTAGAACTTCTAGTAGTATGTGGAATAAAAGAGGTGAGAGTGAACATCCTTATCTTGTTCCTGACTGTAGGGGAAAAGTTCTCAGTTTTTTTCCCATTGAGTATGATTTAACTGTCAGTTTTTCATGTAAGGCTTTTGTTATGTTGAGGTATATTTTGTCTAGACCTACTTTGTTGAGGGTTTTTATCATGAATGGATGTTGTACTTTGTCAAATGCTTCTTCTGTAACTATTGAAATAATCATATGCTTTTTATACTTTTTCATATTGATGTGATATATTACATTGATTGATTTGTGAATAGTCAACCACCCTTGTATTGCAGAAATAAATCCCACTTGATTATGGTGAATGATTTTGCTAATGTATTGTTGGATTTGGTTTGCTAGTATTTTATTGAGGATTTTTGCATTAATTTTCATCAGGGATATTGGCCTGTAGTTCTTTTTTAGTGGTGTCTTTATCCAGTACCAGGATAATGCTGGCATTATAGAATGGATTTGGAAGCTTTCTTTCTTTCTTTTTTTTTTTTTTTTGAATAGTTTG
Source organism: Lutra lutra (assembly GCF_902655055.1). Lineage (NCBI taxonomy): Eukaryota > Metazoa > Chordata > Mammalia > Carnivora > Mustelidae > Lutra > Lutra lutra. The sequence continues at coordinate 20,215,245 of NC_062285.1, read as the reverse complement.
AGAAGAATAGGTATCAGCTCTTTAACTGTTTTATAGAATTCACCTGTGAAACTATCTGGTCCTGGACTTTTGTTTGTTGGGCACACCACCTTGTTCTTATTCAGAGATTCAGCCACTGTGCCAACTCCAGCCAGTCACCTGGAGCTCCCACATTACCAGGCTTACACATTGAACACCATCATTCTTCATTTTGTCCAAGAATGTGAAGTCTTAAAAGATCATGACATACTCTAACAACAGATACATAAACAGTGGAATTACACACACACACACGCGCGCGCGCGCACGCGCGCACACATGCACACACACAACTATCTGTTCTTCAGACTCCTTAATATTTTTTTTCCTGTATTTTGAGACTTTTGCACATCTTGGCATGAGACTGACCTGTGATTTTGTGGATATCCTATATGTGATTTATGTAACAGAGATATATAGCTTTATGAAACAAATCTTTTCATATGTTTAGAAGGGCTCATGTAATTTGGGAATTTTCTGTTTATTTAGAAATTTGAGAGAATTCACCAATAAACTGATCTAGACAAATATTTTAGGGGACTTTTCATTAATAACAAAGTAGTTTTATCGCTATTACCCACTTTATCTATTTAGAAGACTTTCTATAACATTAGAATTATTTATTATTCATTTATAGCTTAAGAAAATTCCTCAGTATCATGATTTCAAGATGGAAACATTGGAAGGGAATCTGCTGGTAAAAGAGAAGAGCAGATTTTCTACTGTATTTATATTACTAACCCACAAGATCTCCTTATACAGATTGTTTTGCCTCTTCCTCATGGGTTTTAACTGCATACCTAAGGAAGAGGCAGTTTTTACTAAATTTTTTAAAAGATTTTATTTATTTATTTGACAGAGAGCATGCACAAGAGAGAGCACAAGCAGGGGGAGCAGGAGGCAGAGGTTGAGAAGCAGGCTCCCCACTGAGCAAGGAGCTGATGGCAGACTTGATCCCAAGACCCTGGGATCATGATCTTAGCTGAAGGCAGATGCTTAACCAACTGAGCCACCCAGGCATCCCAGTTTTTACTAAATCTTACATCATAGTGTATTCAGATTCCTGGGAATTTATTTAGGATTTTGACATTTATAAGTAACATTGTGTTTTCTTTGGAGCCAAATTATTTTTTGAGGTTCTGTTATCAGGCAGACACTTGCCCCATGAAGTAAACAGCCTAGACTTTTATTTTCTGGAACAGCATGTAAAACGTGAGAATTACCTTTTTTGAAACTTTGAAAGAACAAAACAACAAAACAGCCTCATCTTGAAGCAGTTTTTAAGGCTTTTTCAGTATCATGTATTATTAGTAAGTGCTATTGAACTACTGTGAATTTCTACTAACATTGATTTTATAATTTATATTATCATTACAAAACCATTGAGATTTTTCAAGTTTCTGTTCATATAATTTAACATATATATAGATATATACATAATACATAAATTTATTTTTCACATATATAATCTGTACTTCCAATTAATATTTACACTTACAAATATATTTTAAATATGTATACATACAGATGCACATGTGTGCTTGTGCATGAAATTGGGGCAGTAACAAACGTAATAAAAAATAATTCAAGTAAACAGTACTGGAAAGGCAAGGGGAAGGAATGCTGGCAGTAGTATATATTAGATAGACTTGTTGATTAAGGCCTTTCCGAGAGGGTATAATTTAAGCCAAGATAACAATTACATGAAAATTTAAGCTAATCCAAGATTTGGCTAAACTGCTTAATTATCAGAAAAAGCAGAAAACATTAAGTGTCTGAGGCAAGAACAAGCTTAGTGTGTTTAGGGAAGAACATTATCTTAATGAAGCTGAGTGAGTTTGGAGGCCAGAAAGCATGAGATTTAATAGACAGCAATGCACCTAGAACAAGGCCTAGCAAACGAAGACACTGAATTATTGCTTAGGGAACAAAGAATATAGAGTTAGTTTGCTGGAAAGCCATTAGAAGATTTCTTGTTTTTTACTGAGCAAGTAAAGGACCTTGTTACTTTACCAAAAGATCAAAGTGAGTCTTAGACAGCAATGGATTATAAACCTGACCTGTAAGGATACTGTGGTTAGTGGTAGTTCCTTCTAGAGCCCAGCAATTCATTGTCCTTCCTGATTTTCAGCCTCTCCATTTGTGCTTATATGTGTGTTTTCACGTGTATTTCAGTGTGAAGGAGAGAAAACATGGATAAGATCTTGCTAAACCTAAATCAGAACCTGTGTTTAAAAAAAAAAAAATTCTTTCATACTTCATATGAAGACAGAGAAAATTTTCAAAACCCTATTTTTTGCTAGTACTGTACTCCACAAGAAAAAACAAAATTGAAAAACAATGTGCTGACCTTCTTCATCTTAGAAAAAGACTACGTTCTATTGACTTGCAACCCATTTTCAGTTGCCCAGTTTGTGAGTTATTTTCTTATTTCTTCTTCCTTTTTTTTTCCTTCCATTCAACTCCAGGGAAATATTACTTCATAACTTTATATGCTGAAAAAAAATCAGTAAAAGTGTAAAACTCAAAACATCAACTTAAGATTATTTTTTTAATTAAAAAATTTTTTTTGGTGTTACATAAGCCACAACACCACACACTAATCTGTTTGAACAAAAGATAAACAAAAGAACACTTTTTATTGCTTGGTTTCTACTCTGAAGTAATCATTTTTTTCTACGGTGCTATAATAATTTGAAATGATGTTTGAATGTGCTTCCTTCCTATATTTGTAATTCTCTACATCTTGAACTACCAGTTCAAGTGGAATTGCAGTAAAAGCCACACAGAGCATGTCATTTGCATTTTTTTTTTTTTAAAGATTTATTTGTCAGAGAGAGAGAGAGAGCACAAGCAGGGGGGCGGCAAGCCGAGAGAAGCAGGCTCCCTGCTGAACAAGGAACTGATGTGGGACTTGATCCCAGGACACTGGGATCATGACCTGAGCTAAAGGCAGATGCTTAACCAACTGAGCCACCCAGGTGTCCCATTATTTGCATTTTCAACTTATTATCCCCAAAGGACAGAATCTGATAATATATACACTGCTTTTTATGAGGAAATGGAGTATAGTATTTCATGAATATTCATATAGAACAATGACAAGATGACAAGACCATAAACTAAGCAGTTCCCAGGACCTGAATTCACCACTTACAAAGTCATTGCTCTCTGAGCTTCAATTTCCTCTATAAATTGGGAACAATAACATTTAACCACATAGGAATGATCAAAGGCAATTGTTCTGAAAGTGTGGCAGAATTATTAAAAATTAAATTATTGGGTCACCCCTGGCCTACTGAATCAGAAATTCTGGGGATAGACCCAACAATCTGTGTTTTAACAAACTTTCCAGGTAAGTTTAATGCATGGAAAAGTGTCAATAACTATCCTAAATGATTAAACAAGACAATGGATGTAACAAAATAAGTGCTTTTATCACTGTAACACATCATCCACATGTTAACTGCCATTATTATGACTATAATAGTATTTTCATAAGGGGTACTTGGGTGGCTCAGTGGGTTAAAGCCTCTGCTTTCGGCTCAGGTCATGGTCCCAGGGTCCTGGGATTGAGCCCCACATTGGGCTCTCTGCTCAGCAGGGAGACTGCTTCCTTCTCTCTCTGCCTGCCTCTCTGCCTACTTGTGATCTCTGTCTGTCAAATAAATAAAATCTTAAAAAAAAACACAATATTTTCATCAAATATCTATGTGCAGATTCCTTCAATAACTGAGTATTTATAAGGAAACTGACATTTGCAGTACTGTGTGGTAAGTGCTGTCATAGGAATTGGCAGGATGCCATGGAACCAAAGAGCACCAAGGAAGCTTTTCAGGGGTAAATGTTATTTGGGCTATGTCCTTAATGGGAAAATGAGTCAGCCAGATTGATAAGAAGGAGTAAAGCCATCTTTGGGCCAGTAAGAATAGATATAATGGAAAGTTCTCCAAGTGTGGAAGATTATATCTTTCAGGTGAAGGGGTTTTAAATTAGAGGAAAGTATTGGGGCACCTGGGTGGCTCAGTCAATTGAGTGTCTGACTCAATTTCAGTTCAGGTCATGATCTCAGGGTTGTGAGACTGAGCCCCCCCATCAGGCTCCGTGCTCAGTGGGGAATCTGCTTGAGATTCTCTCTCCCTCTGCTTCTGCCCTTCCCCTGCCCTTTGCACACTCTGTCTCTCTCTTTCTCTAAAATAAATCTTAAAAAGATTAAAGGATTTATGAGCAAAAGCAGAACTGAGATCATACCAGTTCCACTATTAAGAGGTCATATCAGATAAGAGCCTCTGTGTAAAACTGCTTTGTCTGGACAGGATTTTGAAAGCTGTGAGAATGTGGTAAAGGATTTAAATCAGGGAAGCTGTACAATGTGACATCAGTCTGAAGGTAGGGCATCCAGTCAGGAAACTGTTACTGTAGAACGATGGGGGATTCTGACCACATGGTCTAAGCAGGACGGGGGCAGAAGACTATATGTTAGATACATTTATCAGGTAATTTTATGGAACTTCTGTGACTGAGATGATGAAGTAGGAGTAGAGGAATGGATATGGGAATTCAGAAACTGTTTATATATATTTTTTAGCATTAAATTCTTTTTTTTTTTTCTTTTAAAGAGAGAGAGAAAGCACACAAGCAGGCAGAGAGGCAGGCAGAGGCGGAGAGAGAGGCAGGCTCCCCGCTGAGCAAGGAGCCTGATGCGGGACTCGATCCCAGGACCCTGGGATTCTGACCTGAGCCGAAGGCAGCGGCTTAACCCACTGAGCCACCCAGGCGTCCCTAGCGTTAAATTCTTATCTCTTTCTGATGCTTCAAATGTCCCTTATCAGAATAGGATTAAGATTCCCTTTAATTTCATAATTGTTAAGAAAAATGCAATTAAATGCATTCTCCCGATTCTCCTGTATTAGTGAAAAATATTGGATCACATCATTTAACTTATATTTCTAATTCCTTCTAGATTTGAATGTGCAGTATCAACATTTTTATGAAATAACTTTGCTTCTATATTAGCCCTTGATTTGTCTACCAGAAAAATTCAACTCCTTTAAAAAACAAAGTAAACCCTCTGCCAGTTCCCACCAAATTACTCCATGAACACATGTTTAGAAAATGTGTGGCTCATTTGTTTTCCCTGGCAATGAGACATTTAAGCTAGGGCTAACACACAAATGACAATATGGATGGGAGGAGCTTTTTCAGGTGTTAGTGAGTAATGAATGGGTGTTACCAAGCGGACTGAGAAATAAATTGTTTCATAACTCTTCAGTTATAACCTATTAATAGCAGAAGACCTGTTTGAATTTAGGGTGTTGGCTCTGGCTGAAAGAGTCTTATTTTATTTCTCCCTTTCTCCTGTTTGTGCAAAAAACCCAGGCCCTTATGCATGGATGGAGTGGGACATTTATCTTTCTCTTTCAGGTGGACCCTACTTAATTCTTAATGTTACAAAATACAGTGTAACTAATTAATCAACAGGAAATTAGTCTAAGCAAATTAATCACTGGTACTCAATGTGGAATTTCAGAGCTTTGCGGCTAGGAGATTATATAGTGGCTTTTCCTGCTTTTTTGTTTTCTGTTAAAATGAATTCACCCATGACAATAAGGATGGCTCCTTGAGGGCTTACCTCAATTGTCCCACTCCCTTTCCGCTGACATCCGCTCAGCCTATGGCCCAGAAAACACTTGGTTTGAGCTGATGCTTTCATGCTGCATTGAGACAGCATTACTTTCTCCCTGCCTGCAGTACTCTAATGGGTAGCAGCCACCAGGGGGTGGTAGGAAGAGGAATGTGCATGGTAAGCAAAAAGCGTCTTCAACACCTGCCACCTGCTTTTTCTTCCCTTACATGTGTATTGGATGAAGAACCTTCAGGCATATTCATATGTAAAAATGTTTTAATGGCATAATTAATAAGTCATGAAAACAGAAGCTATGGCGAAGGCTTTTCATGGCTTCCTAATCCTTAAACGATGCTCAGGCGACAATGGAAAATAGGGCAGGAATGTGAGGACCAGTCTGTTAGGGCATGTGGGCATAAGGTCAGCAGGAGCAGGCATGACCATGATTTACACCAGAAAGCAAAAGACTGCGTGTCAAACAGCTTGGCATAAATAACATTTTACAGTTAACAGTATGTTTTCATGTCACTGTTTTGTTTAATTTTCATCTGCATTCTATGAGGTGAGTTGTAATTTTTATTGCTTATAACAGAAAACTAAAATTATTTGACTGTTCCAAAGCTACATAAGTAGAAAGTGGCAGAGTCTTGCCTCAAATTCATTCACCTGATACTATTACTCCCCTCCCACCCCCCACCCCCCGGGCCACATCTGAGTGCCCTCTAACCTAGAGATGCTTCCAGGGTGAGCTTTAATTGATAAGTGGACATTTTCAGACCATTAAGACAAAAAATTTCTCCTGTTTCTATTCTAACAGACAAAAAATTTTCAAGTTTACTACCATGATAAACTTTAGGAAGATTATGGGAAGGAAAGCCAAGTAGTAAAAAGAACATCTCCTGAGAAGCCACAGAGATACAATATAAAACTCACTCAGAATATACCTCTGGGTAACTTCCTGCTCAGTCTCTCTGTGCCTTATTTCCTCAATCATCAAAATGGAGAAATAATCCCTACCCTGTAACATTACTGTATTATAAATAAGATATTAGAGCATTTAGAATTTTTGTTTTTAGCAAATAGCAGGTATTCAATACATTATTCTTACTGGGCTTTGATATTGGAGTTTTCTGAAGCATGGAATATAAATGTAGACTAATACAGACTTCTAACACAAAACCATATATATGAATTTAATACTCAGGATGTTATAATAGAAATGCCTAATAAGAAAAATAAGTGTAGTGCTATTATGCCAAACTATAAATCTAATGTGGAATATATAAAAAATGCATACTGTGGGATTTTCCTTCTACATTAAAAACTACAAGATTAGAGGAACTATAGCTGAAAAATATACTGTGGCAAAGGACAGGAAAATCTAGTTTAGGATCCCCTTAATAATCTGAAAAAAATCTGAACCTATCTCTCCAGATCTCATCAGTTATAGGTGATTTCTGTATATACTGCATAACCAGTTTTTCTGAAACAGTTATATAATACATATAAAAGCACTTCATTTTTTGGAATAAGTTATCACCTGTTCCATTAAAGTCTAGTTGAGATAGCACATTTTACAGTTTCTGGGTCTGAAAATATAAAGATTCGTTTTTTTTAAACAGGTTGTGACTTTGCTTTTTGTTTCCTTATTAATTTATTTTCATTTGTTTAGATTCCATGTTAGTGAAATCATATGGCATTTGTTTTTCTCAGTCTGACTTATTGCACTTAGCATAATACACTCTAGGTCCATCCATGTTGCCTCAAATGGGAAGAGTTCATCCTTTTATATTGCTGCATAATGTTCCCGTGTGTGTGTGTGTGTGTGTGTGTGTGTGTGTGTGTGTGTGTATCCATCCATCCCATCTTTTTTACCCATTCATTTATCAGTGGGCACTTAGATTGATTCCATAATTTTGATATTGTGAATGTTTCAGTAAATATAGGGGTCCACAGATCTTTTCAAAATTGTATTTTCATATTCATTGGGTAAACAGCCTGTAGTGAAATTATTGAATCATATGGTATTTCATTTTCAATTTTTAAAGGATCCTACACACCATTTTCCACATTAGCTGCACCAATTTACATTCCTGCCAGCAGTGCACAGTGTTCCTTTTTCCCCCACATCCTTACCAACACATTTATTGTCTTTTTAATTTTAGCCATTCTGAGAGAGATGAGGTGATATTTCATTGTGGTATAGGTTTGCATTTCCCTGATGATAGTGATGATGACCATTATTTCATGGTCTTTTGGCCATCTGTAGGTCTTTGGAAGAATGTTTCTTCAGATCTTCTCCGTTTTTAATTGGATTTTGGGGGGTATTGAGTTGTGTAAGTTCTTTATATATTTTGATATTAACCCCTTATACAGTATATCATTTGCAAATATCTCCTCCCATTTAGTAAGCTGCCTTTCTGTTTTGCTGATTGTTTCCTTTATTGGGCAAAAGGTTTTTACTTGGACATAGGCTCAACAGTTAATTTTAATTTTCTTTCCTTCATCTCAGGAGACTTATCTAGAAAAATGCTAGTCAGTGTCAGAAAAATTACTGTCTATGTTCTCTAGGGTTGTTATGGGTCAGGTCTCACATTCAGATCTTCAATCCATTTTATTTTGGTGTATGGTAGAAAAGTAGTCCAGTTTCATTCTTTTCCATGTACCTGTCCGGTTTTCCCAGCACCATTTATTGAAGAGACTTTTTCCCACTGTACCTTTTTGCCTCTTTTGTCATAAATTAACTGACCACATAAATGTGAGTTTATTTTCAAGCTTCCTCTTCTGTTCCATTGATCTATGTATCTGTGTGTGTGTGTGCCAGTACCATACAGTTTTGGTTAATACAGCTTTGTAGTGTATGTTGAAACCTGTGATTGTGATACCTCCAGTTTTGTTCTTTTTCAAGACTGCTCTGGCTCTTTAGGGTCTTTCATGGTTCCATACAAGTGTTTAGGGCTCTTATGTTTTAATTATCTGAAATAATGCTGTTGGTATTTTGATAGGGATTGCATTAAATACATAGATTGCTTGGGTAGTATGGGCATTTTAACAAAATTAATTTTTCCAATCCACGCTCATGGAATTTCTTTCTATTTGTTTATGTCATCTTCATTTCTTTCATGTTTTATAGTTTTTAGAGTACAGGTTTTTCACTTCCTTGCTCAAGTTTATTTCTAGATATTTTAATACTTTTGGTGCAATTGTAAATGGGATTGTGTTCTTAATTTATCTTTCTGCTATATCATTAGTGTATAGAAACACTACCAACTTCTGGATATTGATTTTGTATGCTGTAACTTTACTGATTTCATTTCTGTCTGGAGTTCCTTGGGTTCATCTATTTGGAACTCTTTTTGCTTCTTAAACCTGGGTGTCTATTTCCTTCTCTAAGTTAGAACAAGTCAGTTCTTACTTCATCACGAGTTTTCTTGCCTCTCTCTGTCTCCTTCTGGGACCCCTATAATGCAAATGTTTGTTCATTTGATATTGCCCAAGAGATCACTTAACCTTTCCTAATTTTTAAAAAATTATTATCTCTTTTTGCTGTTCAATTTGGGTGCTTTCCATTCACTTGTCTGCCAGATTACGGATGTGCTCTTCTGCATCTACTCATCTGTTAATTCCCTCCAGAGGATGTTTTGTTATTGTATTCTTCAACTGTGATTGGTTTTTATTTTTTTAATTTCTTTACTGGAGCTCTCACTTAAGTTCTGCCACTCTCATCCCTAGCCCAGTAAGCATCTTTAATCAGGCATATTGCTTATCTCTGTTTCATTTAGTTTTCTGAGATTTTGTCATGTTCCGTCTTTTGGAGAATATTCTTCCGTCTCCCTGATCTGCTATATTTCGTTTCCATTGATTGGGTGGAACAGTTCCTTCTGAACTTCAAGGAATGGTCTTGTGTATGGTCATTCCCTATATAGATAAGGTGTTCTTGGTCACTTCTCCTGGCTGGCTGGGTTCCTGGGGCTCTCCACATAGTGGGTGCTCTAGTACAGCAGCTAAAGCTTAAGTGGACGTGGATTATGGAGTTCCTGGGCTCTCCACATAGTGGGTCCCCTGGCAGGATAAACTGGAGGTAATCTGGGGTGTCTCAAAACTCTACATGCAGAAGGTGCGTTGGCAGGATAAATAAGGCTGAAGTGAAACCATCATGTTCCAGGACTCTCCACACAGAGAGTACCCTGGAGAGGTGCCTAGAGCTGAGGTGGGGCAGAGGCTGAGGGGTAGTGGGGCACTCTGCAGGGAGCACCCTTGCAGGACAGGTAAATCTAAAACAGTTGTGTAAAGCCGGTGTAGTCTCTGAGCTCTTTATGCAAGATGTGCCGTGACAGGACAGCTAAAGCTGAAGCAGTTGTAAGCTGGGCTGTCCCAGTTCCACTGGGGCTGCCCATGCAGGATAGCTGATGCTGAACAGGGTAAAAGCTGGGGTGTCCCTGAGTGCTCAGCACAGGAGGTGCCCTAGCCACAGGACTGAAGACAAGGCCAGTGAGGTAGGAGTGTTCTCATGTGTTCCACACAGGAGGTACCCCCTGGCGGGGTCAGTGGAACCAGTGCAGTCAAGGGCCAGGGGTTCTCTGGGTGCTTCACACCAGGACACCCTGGCAGGGCAGTTGGTTCCAAAGCCAGAAGGTTCCAGAGCATGTTGATAGAGGGGTGCCCTAACAAGCTGTCTAAAGCTGAAGTGGTATGGGCCTGGAGTGTTCCAGGGTGCTTTGTGCCTGTGTGTCTTTGGCACAAAGGCTGGAGTGGTCCTGAGCACTAACCAGGGGCATCCTACTGTGCACTGCGCTTTGGCCTCCTTAGTGGGACAGCTGGGGCTGGTATGGGCTAGGGGCCCAGGGTTCACTGAGGTCGCAGGCCAGTTAGGGAACTGGATTGTATACTGTTCTATGATTTCAAGGTGCAGGGGGAACATGGATTATGTCCATCAGCCCCTGCTACCCAGAGGGAATTTTAGTAGCACCCTCACCACTTGATTGAGTTCTAGGGCTGGCTCTTTTATATGGTAATCATTCTTTTAAACCCTGGGGCTTTTTGTTTTTTTCCTGTGCCCCAGCACAACAGGAGCTGGTGTGGGCTTGGGGACCTGGCACCTGTTGAAGTCAACTGGTTATGGTATGCTGACCCTACTCCAGTGTGTACTTTAAATGTGGGGTGGAGACAGCATAAATTCTGTCACTGTCCAGTCCCACTAACCCAGAGATTTAATTATATCATGAAATCAGATTCAAAAAGTTTTAATAAATCTGAATATAAATATAAATCCTGAAGTAAAAATTGTACTCTCCATACCAAACTGATTCTCAAATGTTTACTTTTTTCTCAATCATCTGATGTTTACCAGATTAAAAATAATACATGCTTAAATTCTTAAATGAAATTATGGAGAAACATATGTTAAAACATAACTCTTCATCCCCATATGCATTCAGGAGAATGGAACTGCGTATGGGGATAAAGGGTTATGTTTTGACATATGTTCGTGTATAATTTCATTTAAGACTTTAAGCATGTATCAGATGACTGAGGAAAAAAAAGTATATATTTTTTTAAAGATTTTATTTATTTATTTGACAGAAAGAGATCACAAGTAGGCAGAGAGGCAGGCAGAGAGAGAGGAAGGGAAGCAGGCTCCCCGCTGAGCAGAGAGCCCGATACGGGACTCGATCCCAGGACCCCGAGATCATGACCCGAGCCGAAGGCAGCGGCTTAACCCACTGAGCCACCCAGGTGCCCCAAAAAGCATATTTTGAAACTAATTTCGACCCATAAAGTCCATTCCTTTCCATTAGTTTTCACACAGTTACATGACTTGAATCTATACTTTAAAAATATCGGTCCTTGGTAAAAAATAAGTAAATACAAAAATAAAAATTCAGTGATATATATTTATGTGCCTACTGAAAGGAAGGTTATTTCCTGTTATTTTCATAGGTAAACTTCCATCAACTAAACCTCTATCTTTCCTTTTATCCATAGTGTCCATATTTCTGGAAAAAAAATAACATCAAATTTTTTTCAGTATAACCTCCTCAAAGAAACATCAAAGAAAAGGTCATACAATACTCCCACTTGTTCATCACCAGGTTTTATTTATATACATAAATCTATAAATATGCATAGCTAAATAAAAGGGATACAGACAGGTAGACAGGTAGCATGCATACTACTTCCCCATATGGTTTGTGGTTTTTGCCTATTTTTTTTTTTATTCCCAGTATAATGAAAGTACAGTATTCGTTTCAGTTACACAACATAGTGATTCAGCAATTCTATACCTTACTCAGGGCCTGTCATGATAAGGGTACTCATAATACCCTTCCCCTATTTCTCCATCCCCCCCCCCCCCCGCACACTTACCCTCTGATCACAAACCACTAGTTTCTTCTCTAAAGTTCGAGTCTGGTTTTATGCCTCCCTTTCCCCCCTTGTTCCTTTGTTTCTTACATTACACATGAGTACAATCAAATATTTGTCTTTGTCTTATTTTACTTAGCATTATATCCTCTAGATATATCCATGTTATTCCAAATGGCAAGATTTCATTCCTCCTAAGGTTGAGTAATGTTCCTGTGTGTGTGTTCCTCTGTGTATTTTGTTTATCCACTCATCTATGGATGGACACTTGGGTTGCTTCCATAATTTGGCTAAGGTAAATGCTGCAATAAACATAGGGTGCCTATGTCTTTTCAGATTAGTATTTTCATGTTCTTTGGATAAATAATCAGTATTAAGATTATTGGATCAAATATAATTTTATTTTTAAACTTTTGAGGGAACTCCATAGTGTTTTTTCACAGTTGCTGAAACAATCTGAATTCCCAACACAAGGGAACCCAACCCAAGGGTTCCTTTATCTCTATATCCTCACCAACATGTTTCTTGCATTTCTGATTTTAGTCATTCTGAAAGGTGTTAGGTGGTATCTCACTGTGGTTCTGATTTATACTTCCCTGATGATTAGCGATATGGGGCATCTTTTTTTTGTGTCTGTGGACCTTCTGTATGTCTTTTCTTTGGATAAATGTCTGTTCATATCTTCTGCACATTTTTAAACTGGATCATTTGTGGGTTTGGTGTGGAATTATATAAGTTCATCATATATTTGGATTCTCTTTATCAGATATATCATTTGAAAATATCTTCTTCCATTCAGTTAGTTGCCTTTTTGTTTTGTTGATGGTTTCCTTTGCTTTGAAGGAGCTTTTTATTTTAATGTAATTCCAATAGTTTATTTAGGCTTTTGTTTCCCTTGCCTACGATTTATCTAGAAAAGATTCAGTGGCCAATGTCAGAGAAATTAATATGTTTTCTTTACGAATTTTATGATTTGAGGTCTGACATTTTCATCCTGAGTTTATTTTTGTGTATGGTTTATGAAAGTGTTCCAGATTCATTCTTTTCCATATACCTGTCCAGATTTCCCAGTACCATTTGTTGAAAGACTTCTTTTTCCCATTGCATCCTACTGCCTCCTCTGTTGAAGATTAATTGACCTTGTTTAAGTGTGGGTTTATTTCTGGGCTCTTTATGCTATTCCACTAATCTGTGTGTATTTTTATACAAGTAGCATACTCCTTTGATTACTATACCTTTGTAGTATATCTTGAAATTTTGGAATTGTGGTACCTCCATTTCTTTTTTCCTTTTTTAAGATCACTCTGGCTATTTGGGTTTGGTTTTTTTTTTTTTTTTTTTGTTCCATACCAATTTTAGGATTGCCTGTTCTAGTTCTGTGAAAAATGCTATTGGTATTTTCATAGGGATTGCATTAAATCTGTAGATAGCTTTGGGTAATATGAATACTTTCATATTTATTCTACTAATCCATGAATATGGAATATCATTCCATTTATATCATCTTCCATTTCTTGATCAAAGTGTGATAGTTTGTAAAATACAGGGAATACTTGGCTGGCTCAGTTGATAGAGCATGTGACTATTGATCTCAAGGTTGGTTATAAGTTCAGGCCTCAGGTTGGGTGTAGAGATTACTTAAAAACAAACAACAACAACAATAAAAAGTACAAATCTTTCACCTCTTTGGTTAAGTTTATTCCTAGGTATTTTATTCTTTTGGTGCAATTGTAAATGGGATTGTTCTCTTTCTGCTATTTCATTATTAGTGTATAGAAATGCAACAGAGTACTGTGTATTGATTTTTTATCCACTGACTTACAGAATTCAATGATCCGTTCTGGGTTTTTTTTGTTGGTTTGTTGTTTTGGTGGAATCTTCAGAATTTTATATAGATAGTATCATTTCATTTTCAAATAGTGAAAGTATTTTTTAATCTTCCTTACAATTTGGATGCCTTTTATTTATTTTTGTGTCTGATTACTGGGCTACAAACTCCACTACTCTGTTGAGTTTTTCAGCACTGAGTATGATGTTGGTTGGGGTGTTTTTATATATCACCTTTATTATGTTGAGGTATGTTCCCTGTAGATGTACCAGCGCTTTAATCATGAATGAATGCTGTGCTTGGTCAAATGCTTTTTCTGCCTCTGTTGAGACACTCATTTGCTTTTTGTCTTTTCTTTTGTTGATGTGATGCATCACATGATTGGTGAAAACTGAACCACCCTTGCATCCCAGAGATAAATCCCACTTGATTGTGGTGTATAATTTTGATGTAATGAAGGATTCAGTTGAACAGTTTTACATCATGTTCATCAGAGATATTGGCCTCCAGTTCTCTGTCTTTGTAGTATCTTTATCTGGTTTTGGGAACAGGGTAATGCTGGCCTCATAGAATTAGGTTGGAAAGTTTTCTTCCTCTTCTATTTTTGGAATACTTTGAAAAGAATAGGTATTAACACTTCTTTAAATGTTTGGTAGAAATCACCTTTGAAGCTATCTGGTCCTGGACTATCTTGATTCACTTCAGGGAGGTTATTTGCTTCTAGGAGTTCATCCATTTCTTCTAGGTTGACCAATCTGTTGGCCAATATTTTTTCATAATATTCTCTTATAATCCTTTGTACTTCTGTGTTGTCAGCTGTTACTTTTCCTTTTGTTTCTGATTTTACTTTTCTCTGTTAGTTGGCTAAAGGTTTATCAATTTTGTTGATCTTTTAAACCAGTCAGCTCCTAGTTTCATCAATCTGTTATCTTTGTTTGGTTTTTAGTTTCTATTTTAAAAAAGTTTTTTGGGGGCACCTGGGTGGCTCAGTCATTAAGCATCTACCTTTAACTCAGGTTATGATCCCAGGGTCCTGGGATCAAGCCCTGCATCAGGCTCCCTGCTCAGTGGGAAGCTGCTTCTCCCTCTCCTACTCTTCCTGCTTGTATTCCCTCTCTTGCTATCTCTGTCAAATAAATGAAATCTTTAAAGAAAAAAGTTTTCTCTTAAATAAAGGAAATCTTTATTTCCTTCCTTCTACTGGTTGTGGGTTTATTTATTCTTTTTCTAGCTCTATTAGGTGTAAAGGTAGGTTGTTTTGAGATTTTTCTTGCTTCTTCAGGTAGCCCTATATAGCTATAAATACCTCTCTGAAAACAACTTCTGCTGCATCCCAAAGATTTTGACCATTGTCTTTCATTTTCATTTGTCTGCATATATTCAATTTTCTCTATGCATTGTTGGTTGACCCATTCATTGTTTAGTAGCATATTATTTAATCCCATTTACTTGTTTTCTTTCCTGATTTCTTCTTGTTTCTACTTTGATAGCATTATGGTCCAAAAGATTCATGGTGTGACTTCAATATTTTGAATTTGTTGAGACTTGTTTTACGGCTTAATGTGTGATCCTTTCTGAAGAATGTTCCATGTGCCCTTGAAAGAATGTGTATTCTGCTGTTTTAGGATGGGATGTTCTGAATATATGTCTTAGATCCATATAATCCAATGTGTCACTCAAAGCCACTGTTCCCTTTTTGCTTTTGTCTGGATGATCGATCCACTGATGTACTTCCTTTGTGTTTGCTAAAAAGCTGCTTTCAGTATATGGGTGCTTCCATGTTGTATAATTAGATCTTCTTGTTGGATTTTTCCCTTTATGATTATGTACTATCCTTGTCTTTTGTTACAGTCTTTGTTTTTGAGGGGCACTTGGATGGTGTGGTGGGTTAAGCGTCTACCTCTTAGTTTTGGCTCAGGTTCTGGTATCTTAGCACTGTGAGATCAAACCCGGTATCAGGCTCTGTGCTCAGCATAGTGTCTGCTTAAGATTCTCTTCCCTTTTCCCTTCCCCTTCTGCTATGTGCTCTCTCTCAAATAAATAAAATCTTAAATTAAAAAATAATAAAGTCTATTTTATCTCAGGGTGCCTATGTTGCTCAGTTGGTTAAGCAGCTGGTTCTTGATTTTGGCTTAGTTCATGATATCAAGGTCCTAGGATCAAGCCCCACATCGGGCTCCATGCTCATCTGGGAGTTGCTTGAGGATTCTCTCCGTCTCCCCTCTGGCCATTTGTGCACACTCTGTCTCTAAAATAAATTTCAAAAAGATAATGTATCTTCTCTGACACAGATATTATGACCCCAGTTTTCTTTTCACACTTTCAGTGTTCATGTCTTCAAGTCTGAAATGAGTATTTTTTTTTAAGATTTTTATTTATTTATTTGACAGACAGACATCACAAGT
The DNA here is from genome assembly GCF_902655055.1 of Lutra lutra. Taxonomy (NCBI): domain Eukaryota; kingdom Metazoa; phylum Chordata; class Mammalia; order Carnivora; family Mustelidae; genus Lutra; species Lutra lutra. The sequence continues at coordinate 20,199,005 of NC_062285.1, read as the reverse complement.
AGGCAGAGAGAGAGGAAGGGAAGCAGACTCCCCGCTGAGCAGAGAGCCCAACGTGGGGCTCAATCCCAGGACCCTGAGATCATGATCCGAGCCGAGGCAGAGGCTTTAACCCACTGAGCCACCCAGGCACCCCTGAAATGAGTATCTTGTACACAGCATATAGGGTCTTGCTTTTTTATCCATTCTGTCACCGTATGTCTTTAGATGGAGCTTTTAGTCCATTTATATCCAAAGTAATTATTGCTGGTAAGTACTTAATGCCCTTTCACTTTTTGTTGTTGTTGTTTTGTAGTTCTGTATTCCTTTCTTCTCTCTTTTCTCTCATGGTTTGCTGGCTTTCTTGAGTTATGTGCTTGGATTCTCCTTTCTCTTTACTTGTTGTTTATCTATTACCTGTTTTTAATTTGTGGTTACTGCTAAGTTTATATATAACATTTATACATGCAGTAGTCTGTATTAAGTTAATGGTCACTTAAGTTTGAAACCACGGTAAAAGCACTAAAATTTACTGTTCTCCTCCCATTTTAGGTATATGGTGTCATACTTTACCTTCTTTCATTTTGTGAATCCCTTGACTGATTTTTATTGATATACTTAATTTTACTGGTTTTGTGCTTCCTACTTTTCTTACTGCTGCCTACATTTTCCTTTCAAATCAAGGGGTCCCATTTTAATATATAAGACTGGTTTAATAGTAATGAATTCCTTTAACTTTTGTTTCTCTGAAAAACTCTTTAATCTCTTCCATTCTGAATGACAGTCTTGGTGGATAAAATATTCTTGGTTTTAGGTTTGGGTTTTGTTTTTGTTTTTCCTTTAGCACTTTGAATACATGATGCCACTCCCTTCTGGCTTGCAAAATTTCTGCGACAAAAGAAGTCAGCTGACATGGGGTTTCCCTTGTAGGTATCTGCTTTTAAAATTCTGTCACTCACTGCTTTTCACAACTAAAATTACTTTATCTCTTGGTATGGAACTCCTTGGGTTGGCTTTATTTGAGGCTCTGTGCATCATGCATCTGGCTTTCTGTTTCTTTCCCCAGATTCAGAAAGTTTTCAGCTATTATTTAAATAAATTTTCCACCCCCTTTTCTCTCTTTTCCTTCTGGGATCTCTATAATGTGAATGTTATTACACTTGGTGGTGTTGCTGAGTGCCCTTAATGTTTTTTATTATTTTTTTTCTCCTGTTCAGCTTGACTGCTTTCCATTACTGAGTCTTCCAGGTCGCTGATTCATAATTTTCCTTCCCCTAGTCTACTGGTTATTCCCTTTACTGTATTTTTAATTTCATTTATTTATTCGTCTCTTATGGTTTCTTTTTTGTTTTCCATTTCTCTGTTGGAGGTGTCACTGAGATCCTCTACTCTTTCCTCAAGTTCAGGGAGTAACTTTCTGACCATTACTTTAAATTCCCTATGAGGCATATTATCTCCATTCTGGGTCGTTCTTTTACTGAGATTTTGTTCTTTTCTTTCACTTGGGACAGATTCTTCTGTCTCATTTTGTCTAAATCACTCTTCGTATTTCTCTGTGTTAGGATATTCAGCTATAGCTCCTTCTCTTGAAAGTAGTGGCTAGATGAAGAGGTCTTGTAGTGTCTTGCCATGCTATGTTCACCAGAACCTGACACTTCAGAGATGTAGCCTATAGTACTGCATGTACCTACCACTGTGTCAGAGCCACGTGTGTCTTCATTCCAGTTGGCTCAATGGCTCTTCTTCTGCTGTGGGGAGCAACTGGCCCTTCTATTGAAGGACCAGGCAGGGGTCACCTTGAGCTTGAGTTGGATCAGATCAGGAATTTTTTTCAGAGCCATAATAGCACCTGAGTGACATCTCCGGAGAAGCTTTCATTGGTGGGCACAGCCTATATTCAGAGTAGATGCCTGCCCCCAGCCCACTGCTGTGGCTATAATTGAACTGGTAGATGTGTGTTTTTTGTTTTTTCCCTCTCCACAGTGCAGGAGTTACTTTGAAGTAGTGCTAGTAGCTGTCTGGGCTGCTTGCACACTGCTATGCTTTGGATGGACTCTAGCCAAGGGCATATTGAACACGACAGGTCTGCAAGAGAACACAGGGGTTACACGTCAGTGTCAGCAAGGTTTGCGCAAGTCTACTATAGGAGGAGTCCTGTAGCTGCTTTGGAAAACTCCTGCCAAGGAGGCAGGTGTGCAGGAAAATTCAGAGGCTGGGTGAATGGTGTTAGCTCACTTGCACTGTTCCAGTCTGTGGGAGGGGACCTGTGGCGGCTTTGGAAAACTGGTGAGAACTGGTTTGAGCAGGTGGGGTCGGGCCACTAGCTAGGTGGAGAGTAATCAAGTTGCACCAGTTCCTGCAGGTACCGTCCTATCTGGGCTGCGCGGATGGTGCCACCCACTCTTGTTCTTGGCACAGTCTCCCAAAGATCCCTGCCCCTCTAAGATATGTTCTGAGATTAGGATATAAATCTTCCTATATACCTTAGGTGTTTTTCAAACTGCTGCTCCTATACTGCATCTCAGGGAAGCGGTTATGCTGGTCGCTTTAAGGGCGGGACTCTGCTGCTTATCCCCGGGCTCTGGCTCTCCCACAGCTAAACCTGCTGCTTTTTAAAGTTTCAAGTGTTAAGCCCCAGTGATTATGAAAATGCATGAAATTAATTAAGACCCTCTGGTTTTCAAAGCCAAATGTTATGGGGATTTATCTTCTCAGTGAGGTTCCCCTGTGCCTGGGGTGTCTGGTGTGCTCCTCTCCCCTTCACATGTGTGATATCCCTCCTCAAAACACACACTTGCAGGTCAGTTTGGCTCCCAACCAAACCTCTGCCCTTCCTATCCTCTTCAAAATGGTCTTTTCTCTATATTTATCTGTGGAGAGTCTGTTCCATCAGTCTTTGGGTCATTTTCTGCTTTATATGTACTTTACATGGATGTTATCTACTTGTATCTAAGGGATGAGGTGAGCTTGGGATCCTTCTACTCTGCCAACTTACCTGGAAGTTTCTCCCATTGTTATTTTTCACTGGTATTCCAAAAGATCTTCCACTGGAATTTTTTTTAAAGATTTTATTTATTTGACAGAGATCATAAGTAGGCAGAGAGAGAGGGGGAAGCAGGTTCCCTGCTTAGCAGAGAGCCCGATGCGGGGCTCAATCCCAGGACCCTGGGATCATGACCTGAGCCGAAGGCAGAGGCTTTAACCCACTGAGCCACCCAGGTGCCCCACCATGAGAGAGGTCAGTGGGAGAAGCAGACTCCCTGTGGAGCACAGAGCCCAATGCGGGGCTCAATCCCAGGACTCCAGGATCATGACCTGAGCCGAAGGCAGAGGCTTCAACCCACTGAGCCACCAGGCACCCCATCCACTGGAATTTATCTTAATAGGCACATTCAAGCACTTACAATTTGTTTAAAATTGCAATTTGTCTAAATATTGCTGTAGTTCTGATCTGACACTAGTGAAGTGGAACTTCAAAATCTAAAGGAGCCAGAATAACCCAGGAGGAAAAAGTGTCCCCTGTTACTAGGTACACAATGTCTGTGCATGTGAAAACTGGCATGTAGATTCAATGTTAACTAAGGAATGACAAAGAAACATCTTGTGAGTGACAAGAGTTAAAAAAAAAAAAGTTTCAGAGACATCAAAACAATTTATCCTGTATTTTTACTTTTAAAAAATAAGGGAATTTTTTCCTACAGTTTCTCCCTCTCCCTTTAACACATTTTGCCCATTCCCTACTGCCCACCCCTCTGGCAAGTATTGTTTTTTTTTTTTTTTAAGATTTTATTTATTTGGGGCACCTGGGTGGCTCAGTGGGTTAAGCCGCTGCCTTTAGCTCCGGTCATGATCTTGGAGTCCTGGGATCAAGTCCCGCATCGGGCTCTCTGCTCAGAGGGGAGCCTGCTTCCTCCTATCTCTCTGCCTGCTTGTGATCTCTCTCTGTCAAATAAATAAATAAAAAGATTTTATTTATTTGACAGATCACAGGCAGGCAGAGAGGGAGGAAGCAGGCTCCCTGCTGAGCAGAGAGCCCGATGCGGGGCTCGATCCCAGGACCCTGGGATCATGACCTGAGCCGAAGGCAGAGGCTTAACCCACTGAGCCACCCAGGCACCCCTTGTTTGATCTCTTTACCTAGAGGTCTCGGACATTTGTTTATTCATTTTTTTAATACTCCACATATAAGTGAAATAATTTGGTATTTGTCTTTCTCAGTCTGACTTATTTCACTTAGCATTATACCCTTTAAGTACACCCATGTTGTTGTAAATGGCAACTCTTAATTCTTTTATATGGCTAACACACACTCACACACTACATCTTCTTTATCTATTCATCTTTTATGGACACTTAGGTTTCTTCCTAGTCATGGCTATTTTAAATGATGTAGCAATAACTTAATGGTTCATTTATCTTTTAAAATACTGTTTTTGTATTCTTTGCATAAATTGCCAGTACTGGATTTACTGAATCATAAGATATTTCTAATTTTTTGAGGAAACTCCATACTGTTTCTGTAATAGCTATACCAATTTGCCTTCCCACCAACAGTACACAAGGGTTCCTTTTTTTTTTTTTTTAGAACATCCTAGCCAATACTTGTTTTTTTCTTCTTTTTGATTCTAGCCCTTTTGACAGGTGTGAGGTGATATCTATTGTGGTTTTTCCCTGTATATCCCAAATGAGTAGTTGATGCTGAACATCTTTTCATGTGTGTGTTGGCCATCTGGATTTCTCCTATGGAAAATGTCATGACTTGACAGTGAGGACCTGAATGGTCAGGTCCTCTGCCCAATTTTAACTGAACTGTTTTTTGGGTGTTGAGTTGTAGTAGTTCTTTATATAGTTCGGATATTAATTCAGATGTATCATTTGCAAATATCTTCTCCCATTCATTAGGTTGCGTTTTTGGTTTTTTGATGGTTTCTTTCCTTCACTGTGCAAAAGCTTTTTTTTTTTTTTTAGGCTTTATTTTGGTGTTGTCCTGATAGCTTAATTTTGCTTTTATTTCCCTTGCCTGAGATTTGTCTAAAAGAATGTTGCTAAGGCCAATGCAAAGAAATTACTGCTTATGCTTTTCTCAGCGTTTTATGGTTTCAGGTCTCACACTTATATCTTCAATCAATTTTGAATTTATTTTTGTCTATGGTGTAAGAAAATGGTCCAGTTTTATTCTTTTGCATGTAATGTCCAATTTTCCCAGAATCATTTATTGAAGAGACTGTCTTTCTCCCAATGTATATACTCTTGTCTCCTTTTTCATAGATTAATTGACCATATAAGCGTGGGTTTATTTCTGGGCCATTCTGTTCTATCTGTCCAAGTATTTTTGTGGCAGTACCATACTGTTTTGATCACTACTTCTTTGCATTAGATCTTGAAATTCAGGATTTTATCTTTCAGTACTGTTCTGCTTTTTTAAGACTGCTTTGGCTATTCAGGGTCTCTTGTGGTTCCATATAAATTCTGGTATTATTTCTTCTAGTTCTGTGAAGGAAAGAAGGCATTTTTTATTTTTTTTTTAACTTATTTGAGCCAGAGTGAGGAAGAGAGAGAGCACAAACAGGGGCAATGCAGAAGGAGAGGGAGAAGCAGGCTCCCCGGTGAGCAAGGAGCCTGATGCAGGGCTTCCGTCCCAGGACCCTGAGATCACAACCTGAACCCAAGGCAGGTGCTTCACTGACTGAGCCATCCAGGTGCTCCTATTTTATTTTTAAGATTTTATTTATTTACTTGAGAGAGAGAGAGTACAAGATGGGTAAGAGCAGAGGGAGAGGGACAAGCTGACTCTGTGCTGAGCACAGAGCCCAATGCAGGGCTCAGTCCCATGACCCTGAGATCATGACCTGACTGAAACCAAGAGGCAGGCACCCAACCTACTGAGCCACCTAGGTGTCCCAGAAAGAAGGCTTTCTTATAGATCTTCTTGAAACTCTAAGCTTTTTATATTTAAAGAAGCTACCGCTTTTGTGCAGAAATTGCTATTAAGCATTCAAATTTTCAAGTTCAAAAAGATTGAGGGAAAATATAACTATTGAAGAAGCATTGCTTGTAACACACAGCTTCAGTGCATACATATTCAAAAGCTACCTTTTAATCCTATCTGCGAGATGTACTATGAACTTGGTAGAAAATTCAACTAAACAAATACAAATAATTTGTATCCTGTTATTTCTGATAAAAAAAAATGAATACATAAGCTTTCACACTCACACACACACACTATACCAGAAAAAAATCTGACATATTTACTGCTTAAAAATAAACCTGATTTCCCTTTGAGATATAAGCTAATCCCCATTTCGGAATGTTCTGAAAGCCACCCATAAAGGAAATACTCCCAGTATTCCAGGTTTCATTATGCTGTCCCCAAATAAAGCAAAATTAATTAAGTCATAATACTGCAGGTATATCCAATGATGTTGTTAACCTGGTTTCAAATCTATGTACCTGAAGGATCATCCTGACGTAGTGATAAATATACTGTCTGATTTATGTAAATACGTAATTTTAATATTTCCATCAATATTGAAAAAAATTCTGTTCATTAGTGAAAAATACTAGATTTTAACTTTGAGACAAATGAACAATAAAATAGTGGATTGGACGTTCATAAAAATCAAATCAATACTGAAAATAACAAAAGAGCATGTGAAAGCTAAGTTCCCACCTTACAGATAAAATCAAGGTTATATTTTTAAAAATCATCTCAATTATGAAAATAATAAAAATTTAATTTTTTTTGTTCTTATTTAATATTTTTGGTTTCTTATCAAAGTTACCCACATTCCTTGTATTATTTATTGGCACTCATCATTTTATTCCATTACAATGCTGCTAAAATAGGTTTCTACTTTTTTAAATTTAAATATCACATTTTATCTCCTTTTCAGATGTGGACAAGGATGGAAAGGAAATCGATGCCACATCAAGGTTAACCCTTCCCCTGCAGATTTCACACACACTCAGAATAGTAGGTGATATTGTGACTAATTGCTTAAATTTGGAATTTTAAACGTTTTTCGCTGCATACTTATCTTTTTAATTGGTTTGAAATTCCAGATATATGGACTTTCCTGGGCATTGGATTAGCTTTCCTGATGATTCATATTATAGTCGCAGTTGTGTGTTTTCTTGCAAACAGAAAAGTAACAGTCAGGTAAGTGATGCCTTTGATTGCTAAATAAAATATACTGTGGCAGAACAATTTTCTGAAACATTTCAGTTCCTTCATTTTTCTTTCACTTCATTTACATGCAGGTAACTTTAGTGTTTCTACGCTTTGTGGATTTCTTCTGGGCAGAATGTAGGAGCTACTTAACAATAATCATTCTTCTTTTTTCAGTAAAAAGCCTTAAGTTTACTTTCCACATTGTGTTAAAAGCAGTTTTGATGACAAGAAAGGGAATGTGGCATTCTCCACAGATTAAGAGATGTGAGGGTATCAGTGTCCCCCTTGCTGGTGGCACCTGGGGAAGGCAACAGAACTGCAAATGAGATGCTCTCTTGGCCCTCCCAGTGAACTCTAAACATCAGTGTTTCAGGTCAAGACTCCCAGGTTCTAGGTAATATACAAAACAGAGACCAGGAGTTGTTGTACCCAAAAGAACTCATGCAATACTAAGAAGACCCCAATTACTGGAGGGAGAGAGCCCAAGAGGATAGTGGAGTAGGAGGATCCCAAGTTCCCCTTCTCCTCTCCTAGATAACAGCCACATCAGTGCAACTAACCTAGAAAAAGACTCGAAGACTGGCAGAACAGGCTCTGTACAGTTAATTCTAGAGCATCAGTGACATCAAAAATGGTGGGAGGCACAGAGAAACAGTCAAGAACCAAAGTCCCACAAGATTAAACTACACTGGAAAGACCAGTGCCCCTAACATTTTACTCCAAAAATGAGCAGAGCTTAACTTTTGGAGTTTTTATAACTAGCAGAGCTTAAAACTGGGTACTTTAAAAATCAGTAGGCTTTACTTTGGAAGAGCTAGAAGGCAATAGGAAACTGAGTTGCCATCCTTAAAGACAGAACATAACAAACAACCCAGCCAAAATATAGCAAAGCAGCAGCAATCTGAAAATTACTTGGGGCATGCATGAAGTAGATTTCTTTACTAATCTCAGAATGCATGCAGCAAGGGCAAGGATTTTTAGGGGACTTATCTAAGAACATAAGAACTGGCAGGTGACATTTCTACCTCCTGGCAGCTTAGACAACCAGACACCTTCAAGAATAAGCATGAACACTCGTTATCTAGCTTGCTAACACTGTATACCCTACCCCACATTCTCCTATGGATCTGGCCCCATCATACCCACCCAGCTGGGCAGGAGTCATTCCAAAGCAGTGACTGTCAAAACTCATTCTACAAGTAGCCCTGCTAGGAACTAGTGACATTCCTCACCTACCCTGCTAACACCACATGCCCTGCATTCTACTGCAGACCTATCCCATCCAACCTGCTCCACTGGGGAAGAATCCCTCCGTAGCAGCTTCTGACAAGTATCATCCTTTAATCAACTACAAAGTTCAAAGCACCACTCCAAAGTGACTCCTGCCCTGGGGAGCTGGGGAGAGGGGAAGATAACCATACACACCAGTTCCACTGCAGCCCCATCAAGAGACTAGGGATAGACATCTGAAACGACTGCCAACACCATCCACCAACAAAAACCTCAAGGGGAACAGCACAAGGAAAAAACCCTGTAGTTCAGGGTCACTGCAACCCCAACAGACTGGAGGCAGGTATTTGGTTTCGGTGAAGACCCCAAAACCTCTCAGGAAATGATGCAGGAAAAGCGTTCTACAATTTGATGCTACCACAGCCCCAGCAAATGGGCTGATGGTAGGCATTTGGTCTGGACCAACTTAAAGCCCAAGGTAACTACAGATTGGCCCTTCAACAGCACAAGGATCATACCTTACCCAGAACAGAGAAAGGGGGCCATTGTAGCCAACTGGACAGAGGGCAAACAAGGCTCAGCCACAACAGGATGCATGCAATACATAAAGGAAACGCCTCTGTAGTGACTGGCTCTGGTGAACAGGGAGCAGTGCTCTAAAAGGCACCACAAGACCTCTTCTTTGTAAGGCCACTAATTTTAAATCAGAAGACATAACTGATTTTCCTACTATAGAGTAATAAGCACAGAGACTTAAAACAAAATGAGGGGACATAAGAATAGAGATAACAGGACAAAATCACAGCAAAAAGCTAAAGGAAAAGGAGATAAGCAATATGCCTAATAGAATTCAAAGTAATGATCGTAAAGAACTTACTGGACTAGAGAAAAGAATGGAGGATCTCAGTGAGACTTTTAACAAAGAGATAAAAAACATAAAAAAGACCTAGAGATGAAGACCTCAATAACTGAAATTAAAAATACACTAGATGAAATAAACAGTAGATTAGAGGAAGTAGAAGAACACATGAATGACCTGGAGAACAGAATAATGGAAAATAAACAGCTGAAGAACAGAAAGAAAAAGAGTAATAGATATTGAGAATAGGTTAAACAATAGGTTTAATACGTTAATAGGTTAAACAAACTCAGCAACAACATCAAGTGTAATAACACTCACATTATAGGGATCCGAGAAGAGAAAGAAAAGGAGCATAAAATTGATATAAAGAAAAAATAGCTAAAATTTTCCCTAATCTGGAGAAGGAAACAGAAATCTAAATCCAAGGGGCAGAGAGAGAGCCCCAAAATCAACCCAAGGAGGTTCACACCAAGCCACATAATAATTAAAATGGAAAAAAGTAGTGATAAAAAGACTTCAAAAGCAACAAGAGAACAGAAGACATGTACCCCATAAAGCCTCTTAGCTACTGTTTTAGCAGAAACTTTGCAGACCAGAAGAGAAGGGCATGATCCATTCAAAATGTTGAAAGGAAAAAAAAAATCTACAACCAAGAATACTCTATCCAACAAGGCTATCATTTACAACACAGGACTGTTAAAGAGTTCCCGGACAAACAAATGTTAAAAATGCTCTTCACTGTATGGCATGGAGTACTGGGTATGGTGCATAAGCAATGAATTTTGGAACACTGGAAATAAGTAAATAAATAAATATGTTTATCACCAGTCATACAAGAAATGTTAGAATAGAGTCTGATTGGAAAGAAAATGTACAAATGGAAGATAAATTTGAAACAGAAAATTTTCATAAGCAAATACAAACATAATAAAAAGTATCAGATTTGGAGCAACTGACTTGCTCGGAAGAACACACAACTTTCGATCTCCAGGTTATGAGTTCAAGCCCCAAGTTGGGTGTAGAGATAAACAAACTTTAAAATAAACAAACGTGGGCGCCTGGGTGGCTCATTGGGTTAAGCCGCTGCCTTCGGCTCAGGTCATGATCTCAGGGTCCTGGGATCGAGTCCCGCATCGGGCTCTCTGCTCAGCAGGGAGCCTGCTTCCCTCTCTCTCTCTCTCTCTCTGCCTGCCTCTCCGTCTACTTGTGATCTCTCTCTGTCAAATAAATAAATAAAATCTTAAAAAAAAAAAACGTACATACTAATCACATATAAGACAAGTACAGAGGTTAAAACACAAAAGCAGTAAAATCAATTATATCAATAAACATTAGTCAAGAAATTAAAAATAAAAGATGCAGAATATGATATCATATGCATAAAACATGGAGGGGTAAGCTTTTGTGCTTTTAGAATGGGTTCCAACCTCAGCAACCATCAACTAATGTAGATTTCTACATGCATAGGATATTATACATCAACCCAATGACAACCACAAATCAAAAACCTATAACAGATACGCAAAACATAAAGAGAAAGGAATTCAAGTAGATCACTAAAGAAAGTCAGCAAACCACAAGGGAAGAGAGCAAGAAAGAAAGATACAGGGAAGAACTATCCAAACAACCATAAGACAAGTAACAAAATGTTAGTAAGTACATACCCATTGCTAATTACTCTGAATGTAAATGAACTAAAAACTCCAGTGTTTAGTTACACGTTTTTTTTAAAGATTTTATTTATTTATTTGACAGAGATCACAAATAGGCAGAGAGGCAGGCAGAGAGAGGGGCATAAGCAGACTCCCTGCTGAGCAGAGAGCCTGATGTGGGGCTCGATCACAAGACCCTGAGATCATGACCTGAGCCGAAGGCAGAGGCTTAAGCCACTGAGCCACTCAGGCACCCCTTAGTTACACCTTTTACAGTTATGCTGTAGCTGTGATAAAAGACCAAGACCTAGGTATATGCTGCCTACAAGAGACTCACTTCACACCTAAGGACACATACAAATTGAAAGCAAAGGGTGGAAAAACATTTACCGTGCAAATGAAACAAGTAAGATTAAATAAATCTGAAAGACTGTACATGAGATGAGGACAGTACCCAAAGATAAAGGGAACAATCCAACAAGAGAATATAACAATTGTAAATATTTACACACCCATCATGGAAGCACCTAATACATTAAAAAAAAACTATTAAGAGATATTAAGGATTAAACTGACATTAATATAATAATAGTAGGGGACTTTTAACACCTTACTAATATCAATGGATAAATCATCCAGACAGAAAATCAGTAAGGAAACAGTGGCTTTGGAAGGCAAATTGGACTAGATGGATCCAATAGATATATTCAGAGAACCCCATTCAAAAACAATAGAATACACATTGTTTTCAAGGGCACATGGGACATTCTCCAGAATAGATTATTAGGCCATAAATCGAGTCTCAGCAAATTCATAAGAAATGAAATCATATCATGCATCTTCTCTGACCACAAAATGTGTAAATCAATCACAAGAAAAAAATCTGGAAAGAACACAAATACATGGAAGCTAAATGACACACTACTAAACAGCAAATGGGTCCAAAAATCTTTGGGAGGCAGCAAAAGCTGTTCTAAAAGGCAGGTTTATAGCAATATAGGTCCACCTTAGGAAGAAAAATCTCAAATAAGCAACCTAACCTTATACCTAAAGGAGCAAGAAAAAGAAAAACCAAGCCCCAAACCAGTAGAAGGAACAAAATAATAAATATTAGAGTGTAAATAAATGAAACAGAGAATGAAAAAAAAAAACCCACAAGAGAACAGATCAATGAAACCAAGTACTATTTTTTTTTTTAAATATCAACAAAACTGATATACCTTGAGCCAGATTCATCCAATGAGAGAGAGGACTCAAATACATAAAATCAGAAATGAAGAGGAGAAATACCCACTGAAACCACAGAAATATAAGCAATAATAGAGATTTTGAAAAATTATATGCTAACAAATTGGACAATCTAGAAAAAATGGATAAATTCTTAGGAACATATAACCTTCAAATCTGAATCAGGAAGAAATACAAAATTTGAATTGAGAGTTTTTTTTTTTTAATCATGAATGGATGCCATACTTTGATGATTTTTCTGCATTTATGGACATGAGCATATGGCTTTTATCCTTTCTCTTGTCAGACTGAACACTACCAATGAAATTAAATCAGTAATCAAAAAACTCCCAACAAACACAAGTCCAGGACCAGATGGCTTGAAATGTGAATTCTATCAAATATTTAAAGAAGAGTTAATACCTACTCTTCTCAAACTATTCCAAAAAAGTATAAGATGAAGGAAAGACTCTGAAATTCACTGGACAAGGCCAGCATTACCCTGATACCAAGACTAGATAAAGACACTAGGAAAAAAGCAAACTACAAGGCCAATCTCTCTAATGAACATAGTTGTAAAAATCCTCAACAAATATTAGCAAATCAAATCCAATGATATATTTAAAAAATCATTCACCATGATCCAGTGGGATTTATTTCAGAGGTAACAGTGGTTCAATATTTACAAATCAATGTGATCTATCACATTAACAAGAGAAAGGATAAAAATCATATCATCATCTCCATAAATGCAAAAAAATCATCTGAGAAAGGATGGCACCCATTCATGATAAAAAAAAAACTCTAAATAAAATGGTTTTAGAGGGAACATACCTCAACATGATACAGGCCATATATGAAAACAAAACAAAACAAAAACACGGCTAACATCATACTCTGTGGTGAAAAACTGAGAGTTTGTCTCTAAGACCAGGAATAAAACAAGGATGTCCACCCTCGCCAGTTTTATTCAACAAAATACTGGGATTTGTCTGATTGCTAGGATAGGCCACAGCAATCAGACAGGAAAAGAAATAAGAGGCACCCAAATTCATAAGAAAGAAGTAAAACTTTCACTATTTGCAGATGCCAGATACTGTCTGTAGAAAACCATAAATACTCCACCACAAAACTACTAAAACTGATAAATGAATTCAGTAAATTCACAGGATACAAAATTAACATATAGAAATCTACTGCATTTCTATACACTAATAATAAAGTAGCAGAAAGAGAAATTAAGAAAACAATCATATTTACAATCGCACCAAAAATAATGAACTACCAAGAATGAACTTAACCAAGGTGAAAGACCTTTACTCTGAAAACTCTTAACAAATTCAAGAAGGAAATTAAAGATGACAGAAACAAAAAGAATGATAATCCATGCTCATGAATTGAGAGAACAGTGTTATATTGTCCATACTACCAAAGTAATCTACAGATTTAAAGCAATCACTTTCAAAATACCAACAGCATTTTTAACAGAACTAGAATAATCCTAAAATTTTATATGACACCACAAAAGACCCAAAACAGCCACAGTAATCTTGAAGAAGAAGAAAACTGGATGTGTCACAACCCCAGATTTCAAGCTGTAGTAATCATGACAGTATGCTACTGGCACATAGTTCAATAGAACAGAATAGAGAGCCTCAAAATAAACCATGCTTATTTGGTCAGTTAATCTACAACAAAGGAGACAAGAATACGCAACTGAGTCTCTTCAAGAAATGGTGCTGGGAAATCTGGGTTGTTACATGCAAAAGAATGAACCGTGACCACTTTCTTATGCCATACAAAAAAATAAACTCAAATGGACTGAATATCTAAGTATGAGACCTGAAGCCAACAACTCTAAAAACACAGGCAGTGCTATTTCTGACAAATTTTTCTAGATAGGTCTCCTCAGGCAAGGGAAACAAAAGCAAAATTCAATACTGGGAGTGTATCATTAAAAAAGGCTTTTGCATTGCAAAGGGAACAACTGAAAAAACAATAAGGTAACCTACTGAATGGGAGAAGATATTTGCAAATGATACATCTGATAAAGAGTTAACATCCAAAAGATATCAAGAACTTAAATAACTCAACATCCAAACAACAACCTGGCTAAAAATGGGCAGAGGATCTGACCTTAATGTCAGGTCATGACATTTTTCCCAAAGGAGATATCCAGATGTCCAACAGACACATGAAAAGATGGTAAACATCAACTAATCATTAGGGAAATGCATATCAAAACCACAATGAGACAGCACCTCACACCTATCAGAATACCTAAGATAAAAAAGAAATAACAAGTGTTCACGAGGATGTAGAGAATGAGGAACCCTCACACTATAGGTGGTAAGGCAAATTGGTTCAGCTACCGTAGAAAACAGTATGGGGGTTCCTTAAACATTAAAAATAGCATTATTCTATAATCCAGTAATTCCACTAGTGAGCAGTTACCCAAAGGAAAGAGAAGCACTAATTTGAAAAAATCTACATATCTCTATGTTTATTGCAGCATTATTTACAATAGCCAGATTATGGAAGCAACTCAAATTTCCATCATAGATGAATGTGGTATATAGGCACCTGGTTAGTTCCATCAGTTAAGCATATGACCCTTGATTCAGCTCAGGTCATGAGCTCAGGATTGTGAGATCAAGTTACCAATTGGGCTCTGCACTCAGTTTAGAGTCTGCTTGGGATGCTCTCTGTCTCCCTCTCCCTCTGTTCACACTCTTTCTTACTCTCTTTCTCTAAACAAAATCTGGAAAAAAAAAAAAGATGTGAGATATACGTACACATACGTACAGTGGGGTATTTCTCAGCCATTAGGAAGAATTAAGTCTTCCCATCTGCAACAACATGGGTGGATCTAGAGGGTATAAGGCTGAGTGATATAAGTGATGTATGATTTCACTCATATGTGGAATTTCATTAAAAAAAAAAAAGCAAAAAGACCAAAAAATAAGACTCATATACACAGAACTAATGGTTTGAGAAATGTGTAGAATTTTTTTAATCATTTTATTGTATACCTGAAACTTAATATAATAGTTCATATTTTTCATATTTTTGAATTAAAAACCAAAACCAAACATACCAAAAAGTAAGAAGAGCTTACAATCTACGTTGCCATTCAGGATCCTGAGAGCTTCCTGCCCAATATCCATCTTCCTATCACACATATGGAATATAGGTCACCCCAGTAATGAAAATGATTGACTTTTCCATGAACTGAGCAAGATAAGGGCTCAGAATAAGATTTAATGACATTTCAAGGAATTAAAGAAATGCATCATCTCTTGCATGCCAGAATGTGATCAAAGACTTAGATCTCCACCAATACCAATGTGTCACAGAATACTAGATGACTGCATTTTCCTTGGTGGTAGTTTTTTGTATACTTGATGAATTCTTCTCAGGTCTCCAGCCTGCAATCATGGTAATTAGCAGACACCAATCTTGGTATATAAATTAAGACAGTTATTATAGATCTACAGTGTTCATCAGGAAAAAAAATGACATCTTCAATCTTATTACTATCAAGAAGATCTTACTCATCTATTAATTCGTTAATTATTTCTTATGTGCTTGAGATATACCAGACAATGTGGATACAAACATGAATGAGAATCAGTGTGGACTTAAAGGAGTTTGTAATCTACTGAGAAAGATATCCACAGTTTCTAAGTGAAATACAATTTTGTGCTAGAATGCACACATGTATTAGAAACAGAAATGATCAGATAGGTATTCTATTATTTCTGTGTGTGTGTGTATGTGTGTATTTATGGGTATATATCTTAAAATATCTTACTATATTAACACATATAATATAGAATATTGACAAATTATATAAATATATTAATCTTGATAGAAGATATCTTAAACATATTTCTACAAATAAGATGTATTATTATATTACATCATGCTTATACAATTATACAAATGATACATAATATTAATGAAATCATTTTAATTATAGTAATTTAAAATATTAATATACTGAAATAGAGATATATTTTAAAGAATTGGCTCATATAATTGTGGGGGCTGGCAAGCATGAATCTGTAGGGCAGGATGCTAAGTTGGAAATTCAAGCAAGAGTTGATGGTGCTGGGAGATTGAGGCAGTGATCAAAAACCTCCCAAAAGACAAGAGCCCAGAACCTGACAGATTCCCTGGAGAATTCTATCAAACATTCAAAGAGGAAATAATACCTATTCTCCCGAAGCTCTTTCAAAAAGTAGAAACAGAAGGAAAACTTCCAGACTCTTTTTATGAAGCCAGCATTACTCTGATCCCCAAACCAGGCAAAGACCCCACCAAAAAGGAGAATTTCAGACCAATATCCCTGATGAATATGTATGCTAAGATTCTCAACAAGGTCCTAGCTAATAGGATCCAACAAAACATTAGAAATATTATCCACCATGACCAGGTGGAATTTATCCAGGGGATGCAGGGGTGGTACAACATTCCCAAATCAATCAATGTGATAGAACAAATCAGTAAGAGAAGCGAGAAGAACCACATGGTCCTCTCAATTGATGCAGAAAAAGCATCTGACAAGATAAAGCATCCATTCCTGATTAAAATGATTCAAAGTATAGGGATAGAGGAAACAATCCTCAACTTCATAAAATCGATCTATGAAAAACCCACAGCAAATATCATCCTCAATGGGGAAAAGCTGACAGCCTTCCCGGAGATCAGGGACATGACAAGGATGTCCACTCTCGCCACTATTGTTCAACATAGTACTAGAAGTCCTATCAACAGCAATCAGACAACAAAAAGAAATAAAATGTATTCAAATTGGCAAAGAAGTAGTCAAACTTTCTCTCTTCGCAGATGACATGATACTTTATATGGAATACCCAAAAAACTCCACCCCCACACTACTAGAACTCATACAGCTATTCAGTAATGTGGCAGGATACAAAATCAATGTACAGAAATCAGTTGCTTTCTTATACACTAACAATGAAAATATAGAAAGGGAAATGAGAGAATCAATCCCATTTACTAGAGCACCAAGAACCATAAGATACCTGGGAATAAACCTAACTAAAGAGATAAAGGATCCGTACTTGAGGAACTACAGGACACTTATGAAAGAAACTGAAGAAGACACAAAAAGATGGAAGACCATCCTATGCTCATGGATCGGAAGAATAAACTGTTAAAATGTCTATACTACCTAGAGCCATCTATACTTTCAATGCCATCCTGACCAAAATTTCACTGGCATTTTTCAAAGAGTTGGAACAAACAATCCTGAAATTTGTATGGACTTGGAAGAGACCCTGCATTGCCAGGAAAATGTTGAAAAAGAAAAACAAAACTGGGGGCATCATGTTGCCTGATTTCAAGCTTTATTACAAAGCAGTGATCAGCAAAACAACATGGTACTGGCACAAAAACAGACACACAGTCCAGCAGAACAGGGTAGAGAGTCCAGATATGGACCCTCAACTCTATGGTCCAATAACCTTACACAAAGCAGGAAAAAATATACATGGGAAAAAAGACAGCCTGTTTAATAAATGGTGCTGGGAAAATTGGACAGGTACGTGTAGAAGAATGAAACTCAACCATTCTCTTACACCATACACAAAGATAAACTCGAAATGGATACAAGACCTCAACATGAGGCAGGAATCTATCAAAATCCTAGAGGAGAACATAGACAGTAACCTCTTAGACATCGGTCACAGCAACTTCTTTCAAGATATGTCTCCAAAGGCAAAGGAAACAAAAGTGAAAATGAACTTTTGGGACTTCATCAAGATCAAAAGCTTCTGCAGAGCAAGGGAAACAGTCAACAAAACAAAGAGGCAACCCATGGAATGGGAGAAGATATTCACAAATGACACTACAGACAAAGGGCTGATATCCATGACATATAAAGAACTCATCAAACTCAACACACACAAAACAGATAATCACATCAAAAAATGGGCAGAAAACATGAACAGACACTTCTTCAAAGAAGACATACAAATGGCTAACAGGCACATGAAAAAATGTTCATCATCATTAGCATCAGGAAGATTCAAATTAAATCACATTGAGATACCACCTTACACCAGTTAGAATAGCCAAAATTAACAAGACAGTAAACAAGTGTTGGAGAGGATGTGGAGAAAGGGGAACCCTCTTACACTGTTGGTGGGAATGCAAGTTGGTGCAGCCACTTGGGAAAACAGTGTGGAGGTTCCTTAAGAAATTAAAAATAGAGCTTCCCTATGACCCTGCAATTGCACTACTGGGTATTTACCCCAAAGATACAGATGTAGTGAAAAGAAGGGCCATCTGTACCCCAATGTTCATAGCAGCAATGGCCATAGTTGCCAAACTGTGGAAAGAACCAAGATGCCCTTCAATGGACGAATGGATAAAGAAGATATGGTCCATATATACAATGGAGTATTATGCCTCCATCAGAAAAGATGAATACCCAGCTTTTGTATCAGCATGGATGGGACTGGAAGAGATTATGCTGAGTGTGATATAAGTCAAGCAGAGAGAGTCAATTATCATATGGTTTCACTTACTTGTGGAGCATTAAGGAATAACATGGAGGACACTGGAAGATGGAGAGGAGAAGTGAGATGGGGGAAATTGGAGGGGGAGACAAACCATGAGAGACTATGGACTCTGAGAAACAAACTGAGGGTTTGGGAGGGGAGAGGAGTGGGGGATTGGGTGAGCCTGGTGGTGGGTATTACGGAGGGTACGTATTGCATGGAGCATGGGTGTGGTGCATAAACAATGAATTGTGAAACACTGTAAAAAAATAAAGTAAAATGGAAAGAAAAAGAAAAAGAAAAAGAAAGAAAAGTGCACCAGAGCGGGGGCCCTGGGGGAATGAGTTGATGGTGCTGGGCTGAGTCCAAAATCCACCAGGCAAATGTATCAGGCTAGAAACAAGGTAGTACTTCTACACTGTAGCCCTGAGGCAGAATTCCTTCTTCCTCTGGAAACCTCAGTCTTTACTGTTAAAGCCTTTAAATGATTGAAAGGCCCACCCACATTATGGAAGAAATCTGCTTTACTTAAACTTGGCTGATTGTAAATGTTAATCATACCTAAAAATACCTTCATGGCAACATCTAGACTAGTGTTGGGTAAACATTTGGGCATTATAGCCTAGCCAAGTTGACACATAAAATTAATCATCACAATATGTGAACAAGTTGTCATATTAACACAACCAGTGAGAATATTCAAAAAGAACCCTGAATTTCACTCCTGCAGATATGTGTTGGACAGTCTGTACCATGGGGGCTATGGAGCGATCTCTTAGACAAATTCTGTTGGCATTACACCATAACCTGACAGCTGACAGCCACTTCTTTTTCTCTCTCATTTCTGTCCTTCACTTTTATACTTTCCCTCTATATCTGCTTTCCTTCCCATCTACACATTCTCCATGGGAGATGTCATTCATCTCCAAGGTTTAATGTTGTCTATATGTTAATGGCTTCAAAACATCTTTCCCTTACTGAAATTCTCTTCCAATCTCCACATCCATACTATGCCTTCAACCATTTCCTAGATTTCTACATAGAATTGTTTTCTAGGTACACTGACTTCAACATGTAGGATATTAGTACCTGTCATTTCCATATCTGGAACCTACCTTTGAGGTACCAGAAATAAAGGGTAACTTCATTATTTAAGATGAAAAGCTTAGACATAACTGCTTATATCACACTATCTGAACACACCAGAGTTCTTAGGTGACAGTAACTCCTCTTGCAGAAGATTAACAAGAAACTGAGGGAAACTGGCTACATTCCTCAAATAAGAGGTTCCTAGCTGTCGAAAACTACCAGTAATTGGGATCATCAAATACAACCCACTAAGGCTTGTAATGGAAGCAGAACCATTTATACTGTCATCATCCAATCTTTTCATCCAATCTCTCATCTCTCTGGTCTACCCTAAGGAAAAGACTAGAAAGAAAAGAGGAAGAGGCATTCTTGGAGTCATTGTCTTTAGGGTAGTGCAGCATTTATGGTTAAGAAGTTTTACCTCTTTCCAACAAAGAAGGGGAAGGATATGCCACCACCGGCACCACCCAACACCAAATGATGGGAGGTCTCCAAGAGAACCAACAGTTCGGATTGGTGATGTTCAGAAAAAAAGGTGAAAAACCTGCAAAATCTGCTTCCTGGTGCTTATTAGAGCAAAATATAGAAAAAGAAAAGTTCTTGGGACTATCTGACATATGTATGCTTTCAGACAAAGATAATTTTTGGTTCAGTGTTCTGAAAATAGCCATGAGAATATTCTGCATCACTGGCCTTAAAAGATCTGTGGTATAATATACCAGAGAACAGTAAGAAGATAGGAGATGGCAGTGGGGGGTTAGCTGCATCCCAGTTGTGCAAGATCCTCCAAAGGAAAGGAAGAGAATAGAGCTTCCTTCTTCAGTGAATCTGAAGAAGCACAGAGAACAGAGATGAATTGAATCAGGCAGCTGCTAGTCTAGGTGAGGTGATGCCTCTCCTGGAGAGAGGAATGGAGGCCAGACCGAGATGACAGCTGACTTAGCTGCCCTTTTTTTTCCTTTCTTTAATTATAGAAAGGGCCCAATGAAGCGGATTTACATATACATGCAAATTCCATATACTATCACCATGGAGTCCGTGACAGGAGAAGTCCACCAAAAAAGTCAGAACTACACAAATGCATTGTGCAAACAGTGGGGGTGGAAAGGGGCCCCGTACTATGACAGCTAACTAGGCAGTAGGAATGTTCCAGGCACCCATTTCCCCCTCTTCTCAGTGTCTACACCAGAGAGTTAAGCCTCAAGAAAAGGGGTGGGAATGTAGCAAAGCCAGATCATGACCCTCATCCTCTTCCTTACCCTAAGCAGTAGTTACAGTCAAATGTCAAGTCTGAAATGGGGAAGGAGCAGGACACAAACTGAGGTTAGAATCAGATATTGGCATCTTTCAAGTGGGTCGGATTACCTTTTAATCATTAAAAAGTAACTTTTGATCATTAAAAGTGATGATATAGCTATGAAATTTGCCCAACATATGTGAACTGGACCGAGAACGAAGGATGATTAATAAAACAATGTAGAAATAAATGACTGTAAAAGAAGAAAAGCATTTTGATGTTTTTAAATTACCTTCTTGAAATAGCTCACTCAATCAGGTACCCAAATATTAGTCTCCACTTCCTACAAGAGGCAGGCAAGGTCCAACACTTGAGGTTCCAGACAGTATCTCTGCCTGTAACGCTCTGATTTACCTCCCTGTCCACTTCCCTCTCTCTAGTACCTTCTCTTCTAAGTTCCAGAATCTCAAAAGGTTTTATTCCCAACACAAATAATCACTCAAGACTGTATTCTGTCTTGTTAATGATCTCCTGAACTGCTCACTACACATCCTGCCCCAGAGGCCACAGTGATGAAGTTCTCATTTGTGGGACTGAGGAGAGGAGCCCCTCAAAGGAACCAGATAGGCCAAAACTGGAGCTGCCCCCATTCTCTCTACAAGAGGCCCCCTGGCTAGAGGATGCTTACTTTAGGTCTCAGAGACTTCTCAAAAGTGTACAGCAAAGTAGTTTCAAAAAGACATTCAAATTTAACCTACTCTTCTGATTGAAAAAGGTGCATCTGGCCTGCTGCTTCTCCTTTCCCATTTCTTCTCTCACCTCACACGTATCTCAGTCTCATCAAAATAAATGAAAAGGGGAGGACAAAGGCATACCCCCCAGGGAGCCAAACAGAGGTATGAACTGAGAATACAGCCCCCCAAAAGGGACTCATGTACCAAGATACTTGGATGAAGAAGTACAAAAGGAGAGGTAGGAGAGGAATCCATTGCCAAGTTACTTCTCTCTCTTTCCCTCTCTCTCCTTTCCTACTTAGAATTTGAAAATTAATCGAGATGATTGTCATGGAACACATTTTAACATTTCTTTTTCAGAACATTAAGTCGGAGTTGAGGAGAGAGCAGGAATGACTTTGTCATTTAGATTTCATGGCAGACAAATTCCATAATTTTAAGGAACTCGCATAAAATATTTCAGAAATTATATCCCTTGCAACCACTAAACTCATAATAAAAATTTTAGATGTTAATAATATAAAAGGAGAGGCATAGTTTTTTTTCTTTTTTTCTAAATTATTTTAGGGAAACTCAAATGGCAATGTTCAAAGACCACTGCACCAAGTTTAACTTTCTACCATCCCCACCCTTCCACCCCCTAGTCTTTGGAAAAATTCTCACCATTCCCCCAAAACACATGGCTTTCCACACCCGCTGCCTGACAGAGCTATCCAAACCCACACATTTTTGATACCAAACAAAAACATCCTGGCTTCCCTTCAGGTTCAGTCACTGAGCTGTCAGAATGTTGTCCTCAGGAAGACAGCACTATTATGTAGTATTATGACTTAACTATTTCCATATTAACCAGTCCTTTTCTCATGTCCCCAGTATCTAGCTCGGAAAGCATAATCGGTATCCACTACGTGACTACTGAAAACTAGCTATTATTTTGTTGACCATTATTGCTTCTGAGAAGCACCAAAAACATTGCTTATGTCTACAGATTACATTTAAATAAAAATGTTGCACATCAAATTTTTGTCTTTTGATTCACACCAAAAATAATACCAAAACGTAAGTATACAGGAATTAACATAAGCAGGAAATTTGTTACTCTTTCTAAATAAACCTTGAGATTTTTCATTAGCTTCTGTAAAAAGGATCTGTAGCATAAGAAGCCTTTCAGTGACTTAAGAGAAACTTTATTATTACTATTTTTCAAAAACACAGGCTGAAGCACTGCATGCTCAAACAATGCTAAGCACAGCAATAAGCTTCTTAAAGTTGTTTTTAGAGATCTGTTTCGTAGATTTTATTATACATTCTGTGACCTTTCTGTTAGCTACTTGCTACCAAATATATTAGTGAGGACTCTGACTGCAGAAGAAATCATCTCAAGCTAGCTTAATCAGAATAAAGAATTTAGCGTAAAAATGTACATTTCATGAGCTCAAAGATAACAATGAATGAGGATGGGAAGGGCTGGACCCAGTGGTATTCTTCATCTGCCTCTCATCTCTGCTGCTTTTTACTGCTTTGTTTGGTAATTCTCTCTCTGCACATCTTTTTTTTTTTTTTTTTTAAAGATTTTATTTATTTGACAGAGAGAGATCACAAGTAGACGGAGAGGAAGGCAGAGAGAGAGAGGGAAGCAGGCTTCTTGCTGAGCAGAGAGCCCGATGTGGGACTCGATCCCAGGACCCTGAGATCATGACCTGAGCCGAAGGCAGCGGCTTAACCCACTGAGCCACCCAGGCGCCCCTCTCTGCACATCTTTATAAAAATGGTGCTGCCTACAATGGGGTGTTAGTTACCCATTATGGCTTTAGACTTGTGGAGAAACTACATCTTTGTCTTTTTGTCCCCATTACTTATTCCAAAAAAGACCTAATGATTAGCCCACCTAGGGGTCAAGATCCCATTTCTGGTCAACAACTGTAGGAGAGATTTGGGGTAGCATCAATACACAAACATTGCTGGAGGGACTGTAAGCAAAGGCACTGTAGTGTGGGGTGGGGTCATCATGAAAGGTCTCTGAAATTACCTAGTACCCCCTTCCCATGGCACAAAATCCACCAGATTGTAACTCATGACACTTGAGAGGAAGTGACAAATATGGAAGCCTTCTAGAATTGTTTCAGTAATCAAAAGTAGATGCGATCACCAAACATACTTAGAAATGAAAAATAAGGGGCGCCTGGGTGGCTCAGTGGGTTAAAGCCTCTGCCTTTGGCTCAGGTCATGATCCCAGGGACCTGGGATCGAGCCCCGCATCGGGCTCTCTGCTCGGCAGGGAGCCTGCTTCCTCCTCTCACTCTCTGCCTGCCTCTCTGCCTACTTGTGATCTCTCTCTGTCAAATAAATAAAATCTTTAAAAAAAAAAAAAGAAAGAAATGAAAAATAAAGGATACAAGTCAATAGTGGACCGTTTATTCTCACCTTACCTGAAGCCATACAATACCCACTGCTTTTCTACTTTAGATTATATCTTCTTTGCCTGTGGAGAAACTGGCAATAAAGAGCTGTTTATTATGTTGTACTGTGACAGATACTCCTAAGGGATTGTGTTAATTTAATAAAAGTTGAAAATAAACATATTTCATTTAGTTACGCTAAGAAATAAGATATGTCCATGTGAGGATTTTTTTTTAAAGTTTGCATCTGGAAATTTCTAAGTAATTTCACAGGATTGTAAATATGTGCAACAGTGGAAAGACTGTGGAGTAGGAAATGACAAGATCTGAATGCGATCTTGGGAATGCTTCATGGTTCAACTCCACAAACATTTATTAAGTTTCCTGTGTGCTAGTATTGAAAGAGCTTGATGATATGTAAGATGATACCCTGCTTTCTAACTCATAACATATGTTTAACTATGATAAGTGTAACAGTAGAAACATAATCCAAAATATTCTGGGGGTAAAGTAGAAGGAAAGGATAATCCAGAGAATGACTGGTGTTTATATTTCTGATAAGAAAGAAGGTGATTAGGGTCTCCACAGCTGAACCAGCTGCCTATAACCCCATGGGAGATTCAGGTGTTCTTGTTTTTGGAGATGCCTGAATGAGTGGCCCTGCCCACAGATAAAGTTATCTATCCCTCTAATACTATATTCTCTCTACCAGACCCTTGTCACTGCAAACACCTTGTATAATAATGTGGAGCTTTGGAGGCAGAAGGGCAGCTACTTTCTCTACTTCAAGATCCCCGGACAGGCCTAACTTGGGCCCAGCAATGAATATCCATCCTTAGTAAAAACCAAAACCTCACTTACTTTGTGTTCAAGGCACTCAGCAACTTTTGCAGCTACAGTGTCCCTAGTGAGGCTGCCCTGATCCCAGAAATAGGTACTTACCCTTAGACAACAACCACTAGCAGCAGCAACCAAGGGTGTCTCACAATGCTGGCAAACCTGTGCTCTCTCCAGTTGTGTGCATTTGCCCACAAGAAATACAGCCATTAGGGGCGCCTGGGTGGCTCAGTGGGTTAAAGCCTCTGCCTTCGGCTCAGGTCATGATCCCAGGGACCTGGGATCGAGCCCCGCATCAGGCTCTCCGTGAGGAGCCTGCTTCCCCCTCTCTCTCTGCCTGCCTCTCTGCCTACTTGTGATCTCTGTCAAATAAATAAATAAAATCTTAAAAAAAAAAAAAAAAAAGAAAGAAATACAGCCATTAAAACCTAGGAACCTCACTCCCCAGTCTCAGTTCCTTTGTATACTGGAGCCATGCTCTGCCAATCTTGCCAAATGTTTGCTTTGAGTTGGAAAAGGGAAATTGAGAACAGGGTTTCCAAATCCTCCCCTTAAAAATGGTATTGGACAACATGTGATTCCTCCTCCTCCTCCTCTCTCTTCTCTATTTTAAAGAGAAGCCTATACCGTTTATTCCCTGATACTTTCCCCCAATCCTAAACTTTGTGTTCTTTTCCCGAAATGGAAGAAAAGGCCAATAGAGTATTTAGAGGAAAAAGCATTTGTCTCAAGACAGTCACATTTCTGCTCCTCTCGTAGGAATTCCACTTCCTACCCTGTGGCCTCTCATTTGAGTGGGGTGAGCGGTACATAAGACAAGTCTTGAAACATCACATGGAGGCATTCGAGGGAGCTAGCAATTCACATGGAAGAAGGATTAAGAGGGCTACAAAAGGGAGGTAGCAACCAGACAAAGATGAGATTAGGGAGTTCAAAAAAAATAATGTGGACACTCAGAGTTCCAAAAATGGCCACCACAGCTACAAAATATGGTAGGGGGAACAAAAAATTACACTTAGTACTACTCTGTGGGGGAGGTGACTAGAGTCTGAATGCCTACTCAGGGGATTTCAACTCATTTGAGAAAAAAATAGAGCTGAGTGCTGGCTATTTTCTATCTTTCCCCTCAGGTCCACCCTCCACTCTTTTCCACTAAACAGGATGGGGAAGAGGAGAAGGTTGATCTGGAGACTTGGCCTTTATCAATTGCATTAATGGGATCCCTTGTCATCTGAATTTACATTATGTTTGGCCAGAGTAGGGTACCTTGAGGAAGGAAAAAGAGAAGGCCTGGGTGTTCATAACCCTGACTACTTCCTACAGTGAAGTTCCAGCTGGCTGCTAGAAGTGAAGAACTGTCAAAAGCCCCTCTGCATACTACTGCTACTTTCTCCAACATCCTCCTCCTTCCCCCTTCCAGCCTAGGGTGACAGCAGGCCCGATGACGGGCCCAGTCTATTGCACCATCTCTTCTTGTTCCTCTACATTCTGGCATACCTCTGCAAACTTTCACTTTATCAAACATGCAGTTCTCCAATTTGAGTATGTCAGCTATTTTCCGGTAGGACCTTAGCTGATAAAAGCCAGGAAAGTGTTTTAAGCAGAAGAATGACCAGATCGTATCTGTGTTTAAACACACACACAGGCAGAGCATGCGACTAGATTAGAAAATATCTAATCTTTTAGGACATAAGGCTACACAAGAGGTTTAGAAGAGAGATTATAAATTCTTGAATCCGACAGTGGTTGAATGCCTTAATATAGGAGATGAGAAAAAAACAACTGTCAAAGTTGATTTGAGGATCTTGTACTTAGGCAACTGCATGGTTGATAATGCCACAAAGAGAGAGGCAAAAATCCAAGAAGAAAGATGGGTTTGGAGAACAGAAAGAAAACCATATTCTATATTTTCTCACGTGTAAAATGGGGGAAGTTGAACTCAGTCATCTTTCCCAAACTTCTATCATTTATAGGCTGTCCCCACAATTTAGGGCCTACATATTATGTTTACTATTACTTTTATTTATGTATTTATCTTTAAGTAGACTTTTCTTTTTCTTAGCCTTCTCCAAAGAAATAGTATTTGTGAAAGCATGGTTTTGTTGTGTCATTCTTATATTTCTGTTCTATTTTTAATATAAAATAGAACTACAAACTTAAAATGTTTATGTTGCTTAAATTACTCCTTCCTGTAACCCATGTTACACCTATTACATGGGGAGTGATAAATTATTTTAAAGTTTTCTCCCAGTTCCAAAACTGCATGAGTCAAACAGAATATTGAACTTGGTTCTTTAGGGCCCTGAGTATTCTCCGGTTGTAATGTGACTGCATTACACCTTCAGCTATTAGGGTGTTTTCAGTCTCACTAGTAGTGATCTACCTTTATATTTGCATTACAATTCCCTGTGATAGTTAAGGCTTATCAAAAAAAAAAAAAAAAAGTTCCTAAATTACAATTCAGTATTGGACTAAACACCTGGCAAATCTACCTGTATGGTAGTCTTGACCAAACAACAGACTGATAGTTAAAAACAGTATCTGGAACTCACTTATAATTCCATTTGTGGATAAATCTCTGGAAAGCAGGCACAGCACTGTTGGTCTGTCTTGCACCTTGCCTAGCACACCGTGCATTATGTAAGTAACATGTAGGACAGATGAAAAGTCAGATGGCTGGGATTCGTAAATTTGCAATAATATATGAAAATAATTGAATTGAGTTTCTATGGGCTAAATATACCCAAGACACAGAATGAGTGATACCAACTGCCATCTTTCCAGACTATAATGTCCAACAACTTATTGGTCAAAGGAATATAGGGGAAGTTTCCAGAAATGCTAGGTTTACTTCTTCCTTTACCATAGAAATAAAATATAATAAAAGAAGACTTTCAAAGGCTAACCATAAAAGTGGTGTCCTCTGTGGATCTTCCCAGGACACACTGGGCAGAAGTAACCACTCCTGAGGTTCCAAAGCACTTTGTTCCCAGCCTTCATCACACTGACTTTTGGTCTGATGTCCCCTATAACAGATTCGGAAGCCTCTTAATGGCAGATCTTTGCTCTATTCATATTTATGTTCCTAAATTCAACAAATAGCAGGTAGGAATTCATCTCAGTAAATATTTTATTAAATTGAATTTTCAAATATCTAAAATAGGATGTTGGAACCCAAATGAACATTTCTTTTTTTACTCCAAAAGAGTATTTTACTTGCCTTAATGCTCCAGAATTTATTTATACTAGAATCCTCACAGATGACTCAAAACATTGGGATATCATTGTTGGATATTCTTGAAGAAATTCCATCCAGCTTGGCCAATTTTCATTCATTCTGTGGAAGCTGAAAGCAAATAAAGGAATACCAAATGATGCCTACACATATGACCCTTTGCAAACTCATTAATGGGATCCATGATGGGTTACAAAATTAGTCCATAATCAGAAGCTTAAATGCTAGAATAGTAATGTTGAACATTAGAGGATACCAAAAACCTACAAGTATAAGCACTCAAAATCTATGGAAGAAACTGAACATCAAAAAACCTGGGCATTTCAAGAAATCGAATTTAGTTGAAATAGTAATTGTGTCCATTCTCAATACTGTCCTCATACTAGACCATTTAATTTAGGTGTCCACCTTTATGACAGATTTGGCACTGAAGTTTCTGAAAACTTAGCCTGGCAACTGACACCTAATCTAATCAACCTGGCTGCTAATCTGATTAACAATTTTACTTACATTATTACTCTCATTCTATTTACTTAGAGAAGTAATTTGTGAGTGTACAGATGAAATCTTTTCAAGAGAGTAATTTATTGGGTGCCTGGGTGGCTCAGTCGGTTAAGCATCTGACTTCAGCTCAGGTCATGATCTTGGGGTCCTGGGATCAAGCCCCAGGTCTGGCTGCACACTCAGTGGGGAGTCCGATTGCCCCTCTGCCCCTCCCCCTACTTGTGCACGCTTGCTCCCTCTCTCTCAATAAATAAAATCTTTTAAAAAAGAAAGTAATCTACTTCTCAAAGGAACAAAATTAGAAATTTCACATAAATTTTTAAATGATTTGCAATTTTTTACTAAATATCAAGTCATTGTTTAATTCTCTGATCATTTAAGATACTGACTAAACAAAAACAGTTTATATGCAATGTATGAGAAATACAAGTCATGAATAATGCAAGCTGCACTGGCATAAGTGTGTATGTTACAGTTACTACCTATCCCAAGTTGTTTCAAATCTATGGTCATTGGACATAGACTCCAAATAGTCTAAGAAATAAAATCCATGTAAAACTTATAAAGAGCACTTTACCATCTAGCAGCCCCGTGTTCTAATTATTTGATCTGAAGATAGATATTTTACCATATTAATACAGGTGACTTTTTAACAAAAATTGTCCCCAGGTCAGGATTCAAGGACCTTTTCAGCATCTTCTGTTTATTATAAATCTTACATAGCAAGAAGACATTATGTTACATTTGTTCCCTCATGTCCAAGAAATCAGAGTTGCTCACTGAAAAAAGTAACCTGCTTAAATGAGGAAGGCAGTACAGATAAGTATACTAATCATTTAGTAAATCACATTGCTCTCCCATGGTATGCAGCAAATACATTCAGCACCTTTGGAGAATCAAGATGCTAAGTATTTTCCTTCATTAGGAGTTACTAAAAGGTGGGGAATCTGGCAGGGCGGGGGAGAATGGGATCAGTTTCATAATTTTTCTTCAGTAACTGCTTTGCTATTCTCCTGAGAGATTCTTTTATGCTTTTGAATCATATTTCACACAATTTCTCCTTAAAGCATCCTTAGGGATACTCCTATAAGTTCATCAATCTGTTTACTGTGTTAAAATTTCTAGCTCACTAATGAATCAAAGGACAGAATGACAACAGAATGTAAAAGACCAGCTTATATTCATCTTTATAAAAAGAAAGGCATAAATCATAAAACTCCTAGCAATCCATTCAGGTATTTGTTGGCAAACATTTATTAAACACCTATTTTGTGGCAGGCACTGTGCTAATGATGAGAATATAAAAATAAATAATAACTTAGACTTTGGTGAAGAAGGCACCTAGAAAAGCAAATAACAGCAGTTCTTCAGCAAGCACGTATTAAGCACATACAGTCACTTCCTGCACAGCAATGGAGAAACACAGGTAAAGAAGAGGCCGACTTTGCTTCAGAGGTGAGAATAATACGCTAGAGACATTGAAGAAGGATTTTGTGAGAATGTGCTGCATCAGTCAAGTCTTAAATCATGGACGGAAATCCACTAGATGAAAAGGAGGAAGAACATCACAAAGACAGAACATCTTGTGTAAAGGCACAAGCCATGACAGAGGGTGGCATGGTTAGTGTGACTAAACAGGTAATGTAAGAAAAAATGATGGTATGTATTTCCCTGATGCCGAGTGATGTGGAGCACCAATGAGATATCACCTCACACCAGTCAGAATGGCTAGAATTAACAAGTCAGGAAATGACAGATGCTGGCGAGGATGCAGAGAAAGGGGAACCCTCCTACACTGTTGGTGGGAATGCAAGCTGGTGCAGCCACTCTGGAAAACAGCAGTGGAGTTTCCTCAAAAAGTTGGAAATAGAGGTACCCTATGACCCAGCAATTGCACTACTGGGTATTTACCCTAAAGATACAAATGTAGTGATCCGAAGGGGCACGTGCACCCGAATGTTTATAGCAACAATGTCCACAATAGCCCAACTATGGAAAGAACCTAGATGTCCATCAACAGATGAATGGATAAAGAAGATGTGGTATATATATATGAAATGGAATACTATGCAGCTGTCAAAAGAAATGAAATCTTGCCATTTGCAATGACGTGGATGGAACTAGAAGGTATTATTCTTAGTGAAATAAGTCAATGAGAGAAAGACAATTATCATATGATTTCCCTGCTATGAGGAAGTTGAGAGGCAACATGGGAGGTTTGGGGGGTAGGAAAGGAATAAATGAACAAGATGGGATTGGGTGGGAGACAAACCATAAGAGACTCTTAATCTCAAGAAACAAACTGAGGGTTGTCAGGTGGAGGGAGTAGAGAGAGGATGGTAGGTTATGGACATTGGGGAAGGTATGTGCTATGGTGAGTGCTGTGAAGTGTGTAAACCTGGTGATTCACAGACCTGTACTCCTGGAGCTTATAATACATTATATATGAATAAAAAATTTTTTAAAAATGATGGTAAATTTACTAGGAATTAATAGGGAAACCTACATAGAATGTAGAAATGTAAGAAATCTACATAGAATGCTAATTTGTGTGCATGGGTGCTTATAATTTCTAAATATGTTTTAAGACAGGAAAATGCCTTTTTTTCCCCATTTTTAATGTATTATAAGCTAAATTTATTGATAGGTCCAAGAGAGCTTTAGCTGTATATATGAATAAATCCAAAACAGTATATTTTTAAAAATTTGTGGAAACTTGTGAGTCATAATAAAATATTAAGTCCATTCTTTCTATACAGATTTTCATATAGTGTTGTAAATTTTAAATTGTCTAAAAAGATTTAAAAAGCAGCAAGTTGCTAGATGATTGCTAAGGGAAATCATGAAGACTGATAATTAACTTCAACACTGCCATCAGTTTCAATCAAACAGATTATATGTCTAAAAGAATTCAATAATGAAATTAGAGTTTTCATATAGAGCAATTTACATGGAAAAGTATTTCATTCCAATTAAAAAAGTACCATATGTCCTGGTAGTAAAATGTACCACGCATAGTCGAGTACAAAGAAAAGTTTATCTGGCTCCAGAGCTAGCTCAGTTCTGGCCAATGGAGAGTGAACCTCAGAGCAAAAGCAGGATTTATGAAAAAGTGCAGCCTATCCAACAACTGTTAGGTAGTGCAGCAAGGTGGACCAGACTAGCTTTGAGAAGAAATGCTAAAAGAAGGCAATCAGGAAAACCTGGTAAGCATGGCAGATCTTATCTTTTAGGCAAATGACTTAACAGGCGTTGGGGCAGGATGGTATGGAGCTCAAGCTGGGGTAATGCCTCCTGATAGTATCTGAACTAGAAAACCATCTCATCTCCTCCAAGATTCTAATACACAACAACTTAACGATGATAAACCAGGAAATACAACAAAGTGCTACAAGAGAATTTAAAATTATCTTTAATGTCACCATGAAGAGATACGTATTATTACCACTTCAATGTATCTTCTAAACTTTTATCAATGTGCACATGTATAAACATATGTGCACATGCTTGCATCTTGAAATTTGAGTTGTCTACCAATTTTTTTTTCTTTTCTCCCTATGCTGATCACTCTCAGATTTTTTACTCTCAAGATACCTTTACATCATCAAACATTATTGAGAACCCCAAAAAACTTTTTTATGTGGTTCAGTTATCAAAATTTATATTTATATTTATAAAATTGAGAAGTATTTTAAATTATATGTATTAATTCATTTTAAAATAAAAAAATCCATCATGTATTAAGATAAAATACATATTATAAAAACATATTCATATATGTATTATACATATTAATATACATATCATTTTATGAAAATGACCTTTATTAATGTAGGACTTTATGGCATCACATTTATAGGAGACAGGAAAAGAATACAGAGATAGCAAAATATCTTTAGAAGAGATAGCAAAAACTTATTGAAGAAAAGTATGTCTTGTTTCCTGCCAGGTAAATGGGTACTTACTCCTCTTTGAAACCAGAATGCTCAGTAGAACAGAGGTACTCAAACTGAAAGAAAAATTTAGTGAGAGCCAGCACTGAATTCTCGTGTCTACTATTGCATTAAAAGAACTGCAGTATATTGTTTTGATTGAGGTATATAAAGAAAATTCAACCTTACATAGATAAACATTTTGAAAAGGGAGATATATTTTCATAGATTTTTAGGTAATCATGCATGTTTTCTATTATACCAAAACTTGACATTGTGGTAAAGTGTAGTTGTAATGTGGAATCTGAAACCCTATCAATGAAGAAGTCTTTGCACTGTTACATCAAAAATTCATTAGTCTATCTGGCACTATGAATGGATCATTTACCCATTCTGTAGTGTCCTGCACTTTTCATTTAGAAAATGTTAAGTGAGTTATGTAGCTTCTCAAGTGTTGAAACATTTCATTATGCAATGTAAGAAAAAAATTTCAGACAAGTCTTTAAAATACTGGGAAGCTGTTGTGATCCTGATGGAAAATGCAAGTTTTTTAGAATTCTAACTTTTGTTTGAAAGTTCAAATTTTATCATTAGCAAGAGATACTGTCAGGTGTTTTCTCTGATATCATTGCTCATGTTCATTTTTAGTAAAATGTCTGCCAAATGCCCTAAACTGAATAACCACAAGCTGTCAGTCATTCTTCCAAATATAATTGCTGTTGCATGAAAAAAGTGGTTAGTTTAGCATGCAACTCGGTCTTGCAGTGCTATTCCACAAGACAATATGCCATAAGAGTGCTTTATGCATAGTTCTCAGAATACTAGAAAAACCTTGCATGAACAGTTGAGATTTAATATAATCAATTTTGTTGTTTCAACAAGATCATTTTGAAATGAAACGAACTTGTCAAAAAATTTACCGTAAATACGTGCTGGTGAAGAATGTAACATATAGCCAGGTACCATTATCTTGTTCCCTGCTAAGGCACTGACAGTTGTAATCATCAGTGCAACATCAGTGCAAATCTCAACACAGTGAAAAAGTCTGTTAAAATAAAAATTCATCGATCTAGCTTGCATTTGAATGAATCTTTTACCAATGGGTCTGATGATGATGATGATGATGATGATAGTTTTGAATTTGTATACCTCTGAAGAGGTCTTAGGACCTCTGGCAGTCCACAGACTACACTTTGAGAAACACTGCCCTTAAACCAATAAATATTCTTTCTAGCATTACTCGAAAGGGATATTTAATGTTCTCTCAAGTACATGTATCATCATTTAACCATTATCCTATTATTAGACATTTAAGTTATATAATTTTTCATTATTACAAATAATTTGTGATAAGCCTCTTTCTACATAAATCTTTGTTGTCCTCTCTAATTATTTCCTAAAGATTGACTCCTAGTAATTTTACCAGGCCAAAGAAGATTTTCAAAGGGCTACCAAATATATTTCCAAAGGGAGTCCAGCTCTGCATCTGGTTCCTGTTGGGCAGTTGTGAATGTGCTAACACTACACTCAGATAGGGAGAAGCCAAGTTGAGACTATGCTCACACTGGCAGCATGGGGGAGTCTCCCTAAGGTTAAGCTACAGGAACCTGGGTTAGCTTTATTCACACTAATTGCATCCATATTCCTAGGCATGTTCCTTTTTAGGCTCTCTGCCACAGCAAGATCACATTAAACAGTGACAGGTTTTGTAGTCAGTGATATTTATTTCCTGCCTGAAAAGAGGAGAAAAATATGGCAGCTGCTGTGTCATGTGAATGAGTTTAGCAAAATTCAGTGTCCCAGTTGTTTGGTTTTGTGACCCCAGATGATTAATCCTTTCCTCTCCTTTTTGTGGCATTTCTGGTTATGTTTGCAAACCCAATCCTTTCTGAACTTCTTCACCCAAACATTTGGTTCAGCTTGTTCCTTAAGGACTTGGAAATGAAAACTTGAGTCATGGACATGCCCCCCTAATTTATCCCTGCTTTATTAAAATTGGCTTTTCTTTTTTTTTTCTCCTTCCCAGATTTACTTCTAAAACAAAACAAAACTCAGTATCTCGCTAGAAATAAAGACTCTTATATAGCTGAATATGTCCTGATTTTTTCCTTTTTTAGCAGTATTACATAGTATTATATAGTGTGTGTTTAATATATTTATATATATTTTATATATGTGTATGTTTATATATATACACACACAAAATACTATATAATACTGCTAAAATATATATAATATATATATGTATGTATATATATATATATATATATATATATATATATATATAAAATACATACCAGATTATATAGTATTTTACAGGAGTACACATTCAATGATAAAAGGTGATTTGATAGACTCAATTTATTGTTACAATGCCTCATGATGTTATATGATTTTATTCTAGCTATTGATTGTTATAACATTTAATATTTGCTCTGTAATTACCTACTACAAATTGTAATCTTTTTATTAATTGTAATCTGTTGGCTTTTTTTATAACAAACATAAACATATGAAAATGCTCCCGAAATCAAATTCTCTGAGGCACTGTTGTGCTTCAAGGGTTCCATAAAATTCATCCCCCTCCTTGTTACCACATTCTCCGAGATAGATTTTATTGAGGCACGCTTTATCACTGATATTTTGAACTGCCCTGGGGACTTGCTGCTCTTTCAGCCTACATTGCACTGAGTTGTAGTGCAGTTACCTATGTAACTGATTGTCCTGCTTACATTTAAATTTAAGAATCTTTTTTTTTTTTAAAGATTTTATTTATTCATTCGACACAGAGAGATCACAAGTAGGCAGAGAGGCAGGCAGAGAGAGAGAGGAGGAAGCAGGCTCCCCACCAAGGAGAGAGCCCAATGCGGGGCTCGATCCCAGGACACTGGGATCATGACCTGAGCTGAAGGCAGAGGCTTTAACCCTCTGAGCCACCCAGGCCCCCTAAATTTAAGAATCTTAAAGTCAAAGCTGTATCCTTCATTTAGTAAATATATAGACTCTCAATTCATGTACTGTCCCATTTCACTACCTCTGGTTCTATTTTCCTGTCCTCACAATTCCTTTCTTGAACTTCCTACCTACTTCTTATTTAATTTATACTCTTCTATTGTACTTATCTTTGCAAGCTGAAAGACAAGAAAAGAACAAAATAAGGTGTAAATTTTATAATTTGTAATAATTCTCCTTTAAAAAGTTTTATTCAAACAGGCTAAAATCTGGACTGGAAATGAACAGAGACCAGGTATAAAATAAAACTTGTTTAAGGCTTAGAGAAAGGGAAAAAAAAAAGATAATCTATGTGAATCATAGAGCACTGACAATTTCATAGGAAACAGTGCATCGGGCACCTGGGGCGGGGCTTAGTCATTTAAGCATCTACCTTCCTCTAGAGTTATAATCCCCAGGTCCTGGATAGAGTTCTGCATCAGGCTCCCTCCTCAGCAGGGAGTCTGCTTCTCCCTCTGCCCCTCCCCATGGTCATCCTGGCTTGCTTGCTCTCTCTCTCAAAAACACATTAAAAAAAAAAACCCAAAAACACATAAATAAAAAAACAAACAAAAAAAAACTTAAAAAAAGTGCATCAATCTAAAATCAGGAAGTAAAAACAAACAAAAATTCATTAATCTGTTTGATGGGACAGAGAAAAAAATTAGTATTACCCTGGTCAGGAAACAATCATTTCTTTTTTTTTTTTTTAAAGATTTTTATTTATTTATTTGACAGAGAGAGATCACAAGCAGGCAGAGAGGCAGGCAGAGAGACAGGAGGAAGCAGGCTCCCTGCTGAGCAGAGAGCCCGATGCAGGACTCGATCCCAGGACTCCGAGATCATGACCTGAGCCGAAGGCAGCGGCTTAACCCACTGAGCCACCCAGGCGCCCCGGAAACAATCATTTCTTAAAAGAAAA
The DNA here is from genome assembly GCF_902655055.1 of Lutra lutra. Taxonomy (NCBI): domain Eukaryota; kingdom Metazoa; phylum Chordata; class Mammalia; order Carnivora; family Mustelidae; genus Lutra; species Lutra lutra. The sequence goes on along the minus strand of NC_062285.1, from coordinate 20,162,474 downwards.
AATTTCTTCTTGTGGAGCCTGGATGACTGAGCCGGTTAACTGTCTACCAAGAGCTCAGGTCATGATCCTGGGGTCCTGGGCTCAAGTCCCACAATGGGCTCCTTGCTCTGTGGTGAGCCTGTTTCTCCCTCTGCCTGCTGCTTCCCCTGCTCATCCTCTCTCTCGCTCTTGTTCTCTCAAATATATAAAATCTTAAAAAAAAAATCCATTCTTGACAAAAATACGTTTAATGAACAATTAAATATAAATGAATAAATGTGGAAACCCAGGAATAATTTATTTCTATTAAGATTTTATAATATATTTTCATCTGAAAGATTAGCACACTCAGAAAGACTGGGGCATACTAACAAAGTCTTAAGACTAAGAACATTTGGAAAAAAACTAACTGAAGAGTTTTAAATGACAGAGGTAGAAACAGGGAGAGTGGAATTGAGATTTACTTCTCTGGGACACCCCCGATTCATCATTGATCAGGCTAAGCAAAATTTAACGTAATGGACATGACTCCCAGGATAAATGAATTCTGTCTCCACCACTGAAATAACTGTATTTCATAATTTAGATGTATCCTTAAAAAAAAAGTCACTTTTTTAAGTCACTTTTTCTAACCATAAAAGTACCTTTATGGTTAGAAAATATTTTTCCCTAATAGTAACAAATCAAATACTTCATAGACTGAAAATTCATTTCAAGATTCTTATATTTGTATATGGATGTTTCATACCTCTCATTTTTCAGAGATACATGAGATATTAGGAACTCAGACCTTTACTTTTCAAATACTGTAAAATAAGTTATTTGCACTAAGTTGTTTTTTTGCCAATCATATGACTTTTTCAGTTTCTAGGTAATAGAGAGAGATAGAAGGGCCACACCCATTTTTTTCCTCTAGTCTTCCTGGAAGCCCCAAGCTATTCATCTGAGCTGGCAGTTAATCCACTGGAAAAAAAAAAAAAAATGGAAAGAGAGAGAGAGCAGAAGGAGGCTCCTGGCCCACTTAAAGTCTTGTGCTAAGTGGAACAGAAAGCTAAATACAAATGTGACTCCATGACAGTAAAAATGATTATCTTTTCTCTGTGGGAACTTAGGAAGTATATTGGTAGAAGTGGGCACAGGACACTGTTCCTGAGGGAACAGGACAGAAAGCAGGTTAGTGGATTTTGTTCCATCATAAATGCTTCAGACCATATACATTAAATTATTCTTTCCATAAGTAGTCAGTTGATTCCTACTGCATTAGATACTGTGATAGAGAGAAGAATAACTAGATTCGGTCTTTCTCCTCCAGAAGACTTTGATACTTCCTTATTATTTCTCTTTATCCCAATATCCCTTCATTGAATCCAGGCTTTGTGGACAGGACAAAGAAGTAAAAAGTTTAAAAAAAAAAAAAAGACAGTTGACAGAAGGAGGAAAGAAGAAGAAAAGAAGGTAAAGAGAATTGCATTCAACTATTACCAGGCATCTACTTGTGGTAGACATTGTCTATACATATAATTTCATCCAAGAGACAGAAGTCCATTATCTGCCACCCTCCAAAAGTTCTAGAGGCATATACTGATCAACTTTGTAAGTCAAAGACCTAACACAATGTTTTAGTACATAGTTTGTATCCTAGAATTATTGGATATATTTAAATAATTATAAAAGATGATAACATCAGCAATATTCTATCATTCTGCCATCTTAAGAAATGAGTCATCGCTTTGTAAAGCATCATTTTCCTTCATGCAAGTAACTCGGAACAATCATTTCTTGAATTTTAGAATATCCTTCAACATTTAGAAGCAATATATCCAGATCATTTCATTAGTGGAAGCATGAGAAAAGATTCACACACACACACAAACATACACACACACACGAACAGCAACATTTTTTGGTAAATTATCATGTTCATGCCTTCAAATCACCTTGGTAACTGCATTATGATTACCTCAGTTTCAGAGATGACAGTTCTCCATACTTTTTAGCATACAGGTTTTTACAATAGAATTTTATAATACAGTCTACCCAGAATCATCACACATTGCCCTCTCAAATGGTATTTCCTTTTTTTTATAATTCGCACTAAAATTTGTAGCTCATTTTTCTCTGAGTGTTTTCTAAGCCTATTTTTAAATAGGAGAAAAAATTGAGACAGCTTGTTCCCCTGAGATGGTAGTGGGGATGAAGGCATTTGGTAGATTAGACTAAGAAGCCTGACCAGTTTCTCAGACACACAAGATGACATACTGTAACTTAGAGAAAAACATGTCTGTTGTTAACAAAAAGAAACTAACCCACTGATAACCAAAAACAACAATTAATTTGGTAAATAAAATTAAAAGACATGCCCAACAAAACTAATTATTAAAGTGGATTATAGTTACTAATTAATAAGCTAATGATTTATGTAAACAGATGTTCATTTTGGAGTACAGACTTTTCAATAGAAACAACTCAGGTACCGTCTATCATTCTTCGTGTAATCTTCCTGATAGCCATTCTTCAACATTCAGGGTGATACTCATGTTCACTGTCACCTTTTCTTTCAACCTAAATAAAGGTTTATTCACTCATCTAGTCTAAAGATGGTCACAGTGACAATCAGAATCTATCCTAAAACTATCCAAACACTGACATATATATTTTCATCATACACTGTCATTACAATTCAGGGTTTTATTAATGTTTTGTTTGTTTTAAAAGATTAGAGACAGAGAGAGAGAGCAAGCACACATAATGGTAAGAGGCAGAGGGAGAGAGAACCCCAAGCAGACTCCACACTGAGCACGGAGCCTGACTCAGGGCTTGATCCCAGGACCCTGAGATCATGACCTGAGCCAAAACCAAGAACTGGATGCTTAACGCACTGTGCCACTCAGGCACTGCATAATTTAGTTTTATATTAGTAAAGGTTTTAGCACCAAGAAGCTAGATATAAATGTGTTTATCAGTAAGAAACCTTAACCAGAGGGGCTGCCTGGGTGGCTTAGTGGTTTAAGCCTCTGTCTTCAGCTCAGGTCATGATCTCAGGGTCCTGGGATTGAGTGCACATCGGGCTCTCTGCTCAGCGGGGAGACTGCTTCCTCCCCCGCCCCCCTGCTTGCCTCTCTGCCTACTTGTGATCTTTCTCTGTCAAATAAATAAAATCTTAAAAAAAAAAAAAAAAAACCTTAACCAGAGCACTTAGGCAAAATAAACAAACATTGGAGTGCATGTACCTTTTTGAATTAGTGTTTTTGTTTTCTTTGGGTAAACACCCAGTGGTGCAATTTTTGGATCATACAGTAATTCTGTCTTTTCAGGTTTTTCAGGAACATCCATACTGTTTTTCCACAGTGGCTATCCCAATCTTCATTCCCTTCAACAATGCACAAAGATTCCTTTTTCTCTACATCCTCGCCAATACTTGCTAAGTCTTGGGTTTTTTATTTTAGCCATTTTGAGGTAATACTTCATTGTGGTTTTAATTTGCATTTCACTGATCATGTGATACAGACCTGAAACCATTAAAGTCCTAGAAGAAAATAAAGGCAGTAATTTCTGTGACATCAGCCATAGAAACTTTTCTTTTCTAGACAGGTCTTCTCTGGCAAGGGAAACAAAAACAAAATTAAGCTAATTGGCACTACACCAAAATAAAAAGCTTTTGCAGACCGAAGGAAAGCATCAACAAGACAAAAAAGCACCTACTGAATAGGAGAAGGTATTTACAAATGATATAATCTGACAAGGGGTTCATATCCAAAATATAAAGAATTTATACAACTCAGTGGCAAAAAAACAATCCAATTAAAAATGGGCAGAGGATAAATGTAACAAGATGGGATTGGGAGGGAGACAAACCATAAGTGACTCTTAATCTCACAAAACAAACTGAGGGTTGATGGGAGGAGGGGGGTTGGGAGAAGGGGTGGGGTTATGGATATTGGGGAGGATATGTGCTATGGTGAGTGCTGTGAAGTGTGTAAACCTGGTGATTCACAGACCTGTACCCCTGGGGATAAAAATATATGTTTATAGAGAAACCAAAAAAAAAAAAAAAAAATGGGCAGAGGACATGAATAAATATTTTTTCAAAGAAGACATACAGATGACCAACATACATGTGAAAAGATAACAACGCATTCTTAGATGAAACCGAAAGCCCAAGAAACAAAACAAAAAGAAAACTGGACTTCATAAAAAATTTTCATGTATCAAAGGATACTTTAAAAATCCTAAAAGGGCAACCTACAAAACAGAAAAAAATATTTGAAATCATACATCTGATCAGAGTTTAATATCCAGAGTCTATAAAAAAAACTCCTATAACTCAATAACAAAGAATCACCACCAAATTAAAAGCAGCAGACTTTTATAAACATTTCTTCAATAAAGATACACAAATGGCAGATTAGCATGTGAAAAGATATATAATTGAACGGGAACTCAGATACTCACATGTCAACATTCATAACATCATCTGCAATAGACCAAAAGGTGGAACAACTCAAGTGTCTATTATCAGATGAATGAGTAAACAAAGTGTAACACAGGCAGAGAATGGAATACTACTCAGCCACAAAAATTACTGAAGTCCTTATACATGCTACAATATGGGTGAACCTTGAAAACATTATAGTAAGTAAAATAAGCTAGACACAAAAAGATAAACATTGTACAGTTCTACGTATGTAAAGTACCTAGAGTAGGCAAATTCATAGAGACAGAAGGTAAATCAGAGGTTACCTGGGGCTAGAGAAAGAGGAGAATGGGAAACTATGGTTTAGTGGCTATGGAGTTTCTATTTCTGATGATGAAAACATTCTGTGACTAGAGGTGATGGTTCGTAACACTGTCAAAATAATGAAAGCCAAACCTGGTGATTCACAGACCTGTACCCCTAGGGATAAAAATATATGTTTATAAAAAATAAAATTAAAAAAAAATAAAATAATGAAAGCCACTGAATTATACACTGAAAAGTGGTTAAAATGTCAAATTTTATGTTACCTATATATTGACAAGTTTTAAAAATAAAATTGTTATTAAACACTGAATCATATTTAAATGAGTAAATTTGTATGATGTGCGATAATTGAATAAAGCTGTTAAAATACACATGAATATTTACCTCAAAGTCATGTTTACTAGATGTAACAAAAATGAGTTTTTGTTTTATTCTTTTTCTTCATTGCCCATATATGGTAATTTCAGATACATATTATAAACACTTACATGTTTTTAATCAATACTAAAACAATTGTTAGTTAATAAGCCATGAATTGAATTCCTTTAGAGTTATACATATGCTCACTAAATTTAAATTGGAAATTCCCATTGGAATTATCCTAGTTCACAGTAATGACATCTCTCTTTCAGCCTATTCAAAATGCCACCCTATATAGCTACTATGCATACCGGACACAGCAGGAGCTTAATAATAATTTAAGTGAACACATGATTAAATTATGGATGGAAAACTCATGTGATCCATGCTGCTTTTTTCTCTCTACTCCAAACTTCCAAGTCAATTCCCTGCTGATTCCTGAAGGTGGTGAGATTCTTTGAAACCTCAACTCTTTTAGAGCTGTATGCCTACTGACAGATAGTGTTAAGTTAAATGTAGCATTTTTTAGCCTAATATAGGCTTATCATTATACATTACAGTGTTAGAACTGGCAGAAAACTTCACAGACATTTTGTTTTCCTTATAGAAGGATCTACCACTTTAAGTAAAACTCTTTATGTCTGAATATAAAACATATATAATTGATGCATATGGAAAATCATATCATAGTACTTGAAATAGTAAATGTATGGAGTGGACACTAGAAATTTACTTAATGTAAGTATCTATTGATGATGGGTGATATTTTATACTATAAACAGGAACTACATTAAAAATTAAGCCTAACAATTCATATTTGGGGACATATCTTTGATAGGAAAATCAGTAGTAGTTTCTGACTGCTAATAAACATAATTTAAGGAAGGACAAATTTACCACTGCTCACATTCTGCTACTCATACCATGACCCTTTCCTCTTTTACTACAACTTCACATTCTTACCTTAAGTGCAACCTTTCCTTCTTTGTGGTCACCTGATCCCCAAAGTCTACCACCTATAGGTCTTTTTTTTTTCATTCTAATAGAAAATTATTTAAGACTTAAAATCCTCTCAGGGGGGAAAAAGTTGCTCCAATACCTGAATTTAACAACTGGAAAACTGATCAATTTACCTGACTTCTGCCTGCCAATCTTGGTCTAGGTCATTTGGGATTCTAGCTCCAAAGCCAAAAATAATTGTCTCACATCAAGATCTTTTTGTATTCCGTGCACCTCACTTCTATCCGAATGACTGCCAAGCCTGTCCCTTCAGTTCCTGGTTGCCTGCCTGGCCTTTGGACCATCTGTCCTCTTTAGGCCTATGGTTTAGATTTCCTCTTGCTTCCTGATTTCATGCCTGATTTCAGCTGAGATTAATTTTTCTTTTTTAAATGTTTTTAAAAAGATTTTATTTATTTGACAGAGAGAGAGATCACAAGTAGGCAGAGAGATAGGCAGAGAGAGAGGGGGAAGAACGCTCCCTGCTGAGCAGAGAGCCTGATGCGGGGCTTGATCCCAGGACCCTGAGATCATGACCTGAGCCAAAGGCAGAGGCTTAACACACAGAGCCACCCAGGCACCCTGAGATTAATTTTTCTGAGTGGTGTCTGCATTCGTCTGATTTTTATCTAGTTCCTAGTTTCTTTCTTTTTTTTTTTTAAAGATTTTATTTATTTGTCAGAGAGGTATAGAGAGTACAGGCAGGCAGAGTGGCAGGTAGAGGCAGAGGGAGAAGCAGGCTCACTGCAGAGCAAGGAGCCCAATGTAGGATTCGATCCCAGGACCCTGAGATCATGAACTGAGCTAAAGGCAGAGGCTTAACCCACTGAGCCACCCAGGCACCCTGAGATTAATTTTTCTGAGTGGTGTCTGCATTCGTCTGATCTTTATCTAGTTCCTAGTTTCCATTTTGTTTTGTTACTTCCTACCTTGATGTTCAGTCTCTCCTGTGCCAGCCTTTGTTTTGGCATTGTGACATACTCTGAAACTTCCATTCAACTCCCTATCTAGTCTCAATTCTAAAAGCAACACTGCCTAGGCCTGCACCTAACTGTAGCATTTACTGAGCTTACCACTCTGAGAAGTTTACATTGACTACTAGTCCTGGAGGAAGGAAAGGCAAAGAATAAAATACCACTTATTCAACCTAACTGTAGCAAATCCCAAGTACTCACTTACTGTAGTTAAGGAATTAACAGATATTTGTTGCATCATTTAAGAGCGTATCTATGAATTTTTTTCCAATAATAACCGACAAATATAGCTGATATATATATATATATATACATATACACATACACAAATATAGCTCATATATATATATATATATGTATATATACATATATATATATCTATATCTCCCTATGGATTGATACCCAAAATGTAGACTCAATGAGGGTCAGCTGGTTAAGCTTTTGAATATTTAAGCCAATTGTACAGAAATAGTGGAGATTAGGAAGCTTTGAAGACTGAATCAACAGAAAGGACACATTGCCAGCCAAACACAATTACCCAGACCAGGCTGTTGGCCTATGTGTTTTGGTAGATGACAATAAGAAGTCATTAACTGAAGATATCTTTTCAAAAAACAAGTTAAAGTCAAGCAGAGAGAGTCAATTATCATATGGTTTCACTTATTTGTGGAGCATAACAAATAGCATGGAGAACATGGGGAGTTAGAGAGAAGGGAGTTGAGGGAAATTGGAAGGGGAGGTGAACCATGAGAGACTATGGACTCTGAAAAACAATCTGAGGGTTTTGAAGGGGCGGGGGGTGGGAGGTTGGGGGAACCAGGTGGTGGGTATTGGAGAGGGCAAGGATTGCATGGAGCACTGGGTGTGGTGCAAAAACAATGAATACTGTTACGCTGAAAATAAATTTAAAAAATTAAAAACAAAACAAAACAAAACAAAAAAAACAACAAGTTAGTTTCCTCTTTACTGCCTTTTCCCTTAGGATTTAAGGGTATATGATTGACAGACTTATTATCATTAAACGCTGATTAGGCAAAAATACTCAGGTATTACTATATTTTTTTCCTCCTAGCTGTCCTCAAGACACTGGCAATCATCCTACAATTGGTCTTCCATTCTCCATTATGCTTGCGTGTGTGTGCATATATGGGATCATTCTGTATATCTTTAATGGGGTGTATTTAGTTATCTGGTTATATTTTTTGTTCCCCTGGTGGGCATTTTTTATTCTCAACAGTTGTGACCAAGTATTCCAAGGCTTGTCGTCTTCTAGTAAGTCTGTGGACTCTTAAGTAATTAAGTAAACCACAAAAAGAAAATGATCATTTAGGAGTTCAGTTAATCAGAGTATATTAGCAGATCTAGACCAACATGTGAGCTTATCAAGGACACATCTCTTTGTGATTCATTTAAAGGAAATGCTAACATTAAGAACTCTTCAAAAAACTCATATTTAAATTTGCTATTTAAAATGTTAAAGAATGACTCATTGCTATAGATTTTTATGACAAACACTGTCACTAAAAATAGTCCTCAGGATTTGGTGTTTGGCACTTTTGAAGTCTAAGGTAGCCTTTCCGTATAGCTGGTTCTTTATAATGTTGTACCCTTTGTACTACCTGAGTAAAACTTTAAGAAATCAATTTTAAGACCAATTTATGCCACTTTTTATCTCCCTGTGTTTATTTTGATTTAAATATTCAGAGGTCAAATAACATTTACTTTCAAGAATGTAGTTGCCTTAGTGTCCTGCAAAGAAAAAAAATAATAATAACTTTACTTATGGTAATACATTCATAAAAATAAATATGCTGGCTAGAAGGTGTCTCTCAAAGATGTCTACCAGGTAATAAACTGGAAATGTAGTGTGCTACATTTCAATAATTATTCTTTTTTTATGGTCCTGTGTGCTTCAAGGAAAACTAAAGGAAGTGTTAACTGTGCATTTCTTAATCCGGTTTATGGGAACTGGAGTAACCCAGAGAAAACAGAGGTAAGTGGTAATGGTGAACTGTATTGTTTCAGAAGCAAAAATATGTACACACATACACATACACACACACACACACACACACAGTGTTATTTGGACACGTTTCCATATCATGGCTAAGAAGAATATTTTAATGGAATTATTTTATTGGGAATGGGAAGGGTTTTAGTCTCTCTGAATGTGAAATGAGAATTTTCCATTCCAGGACAGATTCAATCTGTTTGTAAAGTCAGTTCAATGTTAAGTGGCTTTGTGGTCACTGTTCATACTCGACAAGAGCTGACAAATCTGGAAAATATCAGTTTAACCCAGAGTATTACTCAGCTACCCATAGTAACTCTTTATTGACTATTCTTTGTATTCTATTCCCAAAGACAAAAGGGAGGACAGCATTCTGTGCTGTGTTTTAAATTTAGGTGTGAGCAGTAAAGGGCTATTACCGGCTAATTTAGAAGACTAAAGGAGAAATTAAAGTGTATTACATCTTCTTGGGACTTTTTAGGGCTATATCTTATCAGTGCACTAAGTAGACTAGAGAGAAAATGAAGTAAAATCTTTCTCATCTCTTTCTTAAGTAGATAATATGAGCATTCACTTAGGTATAAAATAGGATTAGCCATGACGCATCACTTCTTATCTGGGAAAACCTCCTTACATCTGATTTTAGCAATATTTTATCAGATTCATTCTTGTCAAGGTGAGCATATAGAAAGCTAAAGTGTTCCTTTCCCCCCTATTATTTTTAAATGAAAATAGGCCACAAAGAGTTGTTACCATTATTTAAATGAGTAATAAGGTGCCAGATTAGATGATTTCTAGTAGTTTTGGAGCCTTGGTTAATATGGTTGAAGGCTGACACAACACTTGACTTCTTAATTTTGTGTTTTATTCAATAATGATGTTGTACATACTTTTAGTATTATTTTGTTAGGAATGAAAACAAGAAAATATTTCCCAGCGCACAAAGAGAATCAATTTGGATGATCTGTCAAGTCAGTCAAGACACAGAGTAAAACTTAAAATATAGGCCCCCACCTTTCTCCCTCCCTACTTCAAATGGATAATAAATAAATAAATGGATATTTGAGAAGCCTAAGGTATCTTTCTGGCAAAGTAGGCAGGTGTAGTACAAACTCACTTTCATTTTAGGAAAGGAAAGAAAATTTAATCTTTTTTTTTTTTTTTAAATCTTTAACATTTAGTATCTGAAAGATACAAATGATATCTGTGTTTTAAATTTGGCATTTTTATATTGATATCTTAAAATTGTAATAGTTAAAAAGCTGCTAGGAAGGTACTGTGCATCTTTTACTTTCTACTGAGAAATGGCTGCTCTGGCACACGAGTGGGGGTTCATATCAAACACCCACTCTTCAAGGTGCTTTCAAGACTATGCTATGTATGCACATGGCAGTGCAATTGATGACTCTAAAGAAACTTGGAAGCAATTTCCTTTTTTCTATACAAATAAAAAAAAATTTCCTCTTTCACATTTTTTCCCGTTTCATCAAGAATGGCTAGAGAAGAAATTATGTCACAGTTCTTGAACTTTGTTGCTGCTTTGATTTCTATTGTTTCAGAAACAATGACGTTGTATTAAACTAAGTGTACCTTCCCTGACTTTGTAACAGAGAAATAGATTTCTCCAAAATACTTTTCCAGAACCTCTTAGAGAAAATTCTCAAATTCTGATACAGAAATTGTAAGAATAGTATAACAAACTACCATATACCCATCTCCCAACTTCAATCATTTCAATCCATTATCATTCTTGTTTCACCTCTACTACCACCCATTCCCACTACACACCAGAATGGTAGTGTTGGTTTTTTTTTTTTTTTTAAGATTTTATTTATTTATTTTGACAGAGAGAGAGAGAGAGAGATCACAAGAGGGCAGAGAGGCAGGCGGGGCAGGGGTGCAGGCTCCCTGCTGAGCAGATAGCCTGACATGGGGCTCGATCCCAGGACCCTGAGACCATGACCTGAGCTGAAGGCAGAGGCCAACCCACTGACCCACCCAGGCACCCACCCAGGCGTCCCCCCAGGCACGTTTAGAGCTGTTTTAGGTTCATAGCAAAACTGAGCAGAAGACACACAGAGTTCTCACATATCTCCCCCCAACACACAAACACATGGTCAACATCCTACAACAGAATGGTATATCTGTTACACTGACAAATCTGTATCTACCCACCATCCAGAGTCTATAGTCTACATTAGGGTTCACTCTTGGTTTTAACCAGGGTATTTTTAAACAAATCCCACATATCATTAGGTTTCACCTGTAAAGACTTATGTTGTAATATTAAGGGATAAAGACTTTAAAAAATATAACCACAGTATCATACCTAAAAATTTAGTAATTCCTTGATGCCATTAAATATTCAGTGTTCAACCTATCCCCACTATCTTGTAAATAAATAGGGGGGTTATATTTGTTGTTGTTGCTATATTTTTAAAATCAGGATGGATATAAGGTATATCATCCAAACTGAGAGACATGTCTCCTAAGACTCTTTTAATCTCTAGGCTCCATTTTCTCTCTCATGTTTTCCTTGCATGTTCTTTGTTGAAGAAATCAGTGTTTGTCCTATTAGAACTTAGCAAATTTTAGGTTTTCTAATATACTCTATAAAATATAACTCTCTCAACTAAAAGTCAGGTTTGTTTGTTTTGTATTTTTTTGTTTTGTTTAGCTATGATCAACACAGCAGACTTAGAGAAACCAGGACCACAGAAAAGAGGTAGTCAAGATCCTACCACTGTTATGTCCCCATTCCACCAGAGGTGAGGATAAGGCAGTGACTCTCATGCCCCAAGGGCCTAGGACACATACCAACCGTAGGCCTGTCAGCAGTGTAGGCAGTGTGGATTGTAGGTAATGGGGAGAGAGTCAGGAATGCTCTAGTTATTACTTCAGTGGAAATCCATTAAAAACTCATTGTATTCTGCATGATCTGGAAAGAAGTCTGTTACTTTAATGCTTAAAATCCTAACCTTTTCAATGTGGTTTTTTTTTTTTTTTTTTTTTTTTTTAGAGTTCTGTATACTCCTTCTCAAATCCATTATATGGCACAACATCAGGATGCCTGGAGACCATATCTAATCATCTGAAATAGTACCATCCAAATCCAGTATGATCTAGGGTATGAAGTTTATAGAAAATCCTACTCTGAAATCTGACAGAAACTCATCTTATGCAATAGTAAAAATAGAAGGAGTTCAGAATACTAGTGCAATTATTATATTTACAAATAAATTTTCTTCCTGAATATATTAGATGTTTTCATGGAATCTGAATCAGAACTTATATTCTTTGTGTATCTGAATATTTTAATAAAATGTTCTACTTGAGTTTCCTGTTTTCCTTTGATTTTATCATGATCATTTTTTAAAATTACAAATCAAACTGTTTTGTATCCTGAATATAAGTGTTAAAATGCTTACTTAAATGAGATAGAGCTTAGAAACAAGAATAAGTGAATAAATTAATATACAAATTAGCAGGAATGGACAAATTACACCAGTCCTAATCCACATAATTATGAGTAAAAGTTATTTCTGTATCTTGAAAAAAAAAAGTGAAATTGTCATCCTAATCATGCCTTTATTCAAATAATTATTTAACACATATCTTCATATAGATATAAAAATAATACTGAAATAGATGAGTTAAAAAGCTTTGGACTTCAAGAAACTGAAAAATCCCTATTTCAATTGTTTAAATAATGTGGCAGTTAAAATCCCTAAAATCAGGAAATTGGGAGGTAGAGCACTTTCTTTGGTTGGTTTTTGCAAAAGCTCCATGCCTTCAGCAAGGATTCTGGTTATTTATAAGTTTTAGCTCTAGATTATGTTCTCAGGCTAGCTCTCCTACAAGTTAGAGGATAGCTTTATAGGCTGCGGCACTGTTGCATTCACAATGAAGTTCGGAGGCGGAAAAAGGGGCGATTTCTCTCGTGTCACCTTTTACCAACAAGAAAACCCTTATCAGGCTGCACTCCCAGCAACAGCACTCTTACTGGCCAGGAGAGACATGGACCCCATGCCAAGCCAACCTCTTGAAAGGAAAGCTCACTGAGAAGGACTTAAAGGTAGATACTTGAACAAAATTAGAGGATAGTTAGATCAAGAAGGGGACATAACCATATAGCAAGCAACTATGTGCATCTGCTTTAAATAATAATAAGGGGAATGTTTCCTTGCAGTCTACTGGATACAGACAAAATTAGTGATCAGTAACCTGCCAGTCCTCTGTTCTTAAGGGTTTGGAGAGAAGAATAAAAGTTCATGAATCACTATCACATGATCATTTATGACATTCCTCAGCCCAATGTAAGGTCAGTTGTATACAATATAAGGTTCACTACCAACTTATTAGTGCCTCTTGTGAAACTACAGACTGGGAAAAAATATATTATTGTTCATTAACCTTCCAACATATTAATCTCAAATTTTATCCCTGTTAATTGTTTTGAAGCCCATTAACTGCATTCTAGTTGCACTCTCTCTGATTATCTTTTAACTGTTGCTTTCTTATTGAAGTCAAAATTTTTGATCCTAGAAAAACTCACACAAAAGAGGATCACTTATTCTTATTGCTGAAGTTTGGCCCCTAACATTACAGTACATATACATTTGGGGAAGCTGCACTTTTTTAGCTTAAAACTATCATTGGGGTGCCTTGGTGGTGCAGTTGGCTAAGCGTACCACTCTTGGTTTGGGCTCAGATGGTGATCTCAGGGTCATGAAATCAAGCCCTGCATCAGGCTCCGCATTCAGTGAGGAGTCTACTCAAGACTTTCTCTCCCTCTCCTGGTGCTCTCTCAAATAAATGAGTCTTAAACAAAACAAAACAAAACAAAACAAAAACTATCATCCAGAAACATTCAGAAGCTTTGCCTAAGCTTAAAGAACAGAAGTGTGTTAAAATTCAAATACGGTTTTAGTAAAAGACCTCAGGGCTACTATAGGAGAAATGTAGGAAAAATGCCATTTTACAAAAGAAATAATAGCAATGATTATCCAGATTAGGCTTGTTTCATAGGAGTACTGAGGAAATTCATGACATACAGGTAGCTCCAAACTGAGGGTAACAACAGAAAATCAACAGAGATCAGAAATTAAGGTATTCTTAAGAGTAGTTAAAATTTTTTTCAGGTGCAAGTTGTGTGCCCCCTAAAATGTTTAAATCAAACATTTTGTGAGGTCTTATAAATATATATGGTGATTCTCTGAAACTAAAATAATGGAACTGATTTTTTTCCTATCCAATAGATAGAAGAGGTATGTGTTTGTTGTTTTCATAATTGAATGTGACATTCAGGAATAAAAAGATTGTTTTAATTTGCATTGTTCTTCCTCTGACAACTTTTTGATGTAAGTCCAAATCTGCATCATTGTGATTTTAAAAATATAAAAAAAAAAGAAAAATAGGGGAAAGAAGAAAAAGAAGTATATGGAGTTCACAAATTATATAATTCAGCTTTAAATTATGAAAAGATCTCAAATTTCACACAGGACACAGAATCCACTGAAATCATTTTTTTTTTTTTTTGAAGCCAGTGAATGTCAGGAGAATGGATCCTAACGAGTATAGCTGATTCTTAGGGTTTTTTGTGCATAATATTTAAGATGTGCATAATATTCTTGTTAACTGAATTCATGTGACCAACATATTTCCCAAATATACTATAAACACATAATAATATTAATAACAGCAATAAATGATGATAAGTACTGATTATCTGAAAACTGTTAAGTATTTTACATGTTTTAACTCAGATAAATGTAAACAGCATACTGTATACTATGGTAGTCAGCCACGTGTGGATATTTAATATGAAATTTACATTAATTAAAATTAAATAAATTTGAAAATGCATCTCCTCAGTTGCACTAGCCACATTCCAAGTGCTCAACAGCCATGTGTGACCAGTGACCACTATAATGGAAAACAATGGAAACATTTTCATTATATAAAGTTCTTTCAGACAGCACTGTTTAGAACAATGTTGAAGTATTTTGCTATAAATAGCACAAAAGTAATCTGTAACCTCTACAAATATAAGAAGCACGAGAAATGGCCAATTTCTAGAATAATAACAAATTTTAAATAAAACAAGCCATAATTATCTGAAAGAAAACTAACAAATATGTGATAAACAAGTACATATTATTAGTGCTCTCTTGACATATAAATGTCAAATAACATTCTATCATACTATATCATCTTTGCTATTCCTTTTTCCACATTTTGATGGCACCTTGAAGAAACTGTGTAAGAATTTGCTTTTCTCTATTAATCTTCTTAACCATCAATCATTTTTCACATATACCACACTAAGAACAAGATTCACAAATCCTTTAACTACTAACTGCCTATGTTTGGCATATTAAGGGAATGTGCTTCAGGTAAACCAACAACTATATCCATGGCAACATCTTTTGCAATAAGTAGTCTTAAATTTCACCTTAAAGATAAAAACCAGGGAAATTCCATAAAAAGCTGTGACTTTTTTTTTTTAACCCAAAATGCCTTTTAAGAATAAGATTAAGTATATATTTCACTGCCAAACCAATGACAGGTTTGTGAGTCTTAATGTTTTTCTGCTCTTCTTTGTATCAACTTGCAAAATACTTTCCATTTCATTGCTAATGTGTCTAGAAAGCTAATCCAAGGGTTAATATCTAAAGTTATCATCACTCTATGTCCCTCTCTTTAAATAATTACAAGTGGAAAGACACCACACTTCAATGAGCACACATTGTGAAATTTCAATGAAAGTAGATACATGTTATATATTGAATTAAAGAACTCTACAACTATGAATCAGTTAAAACATGCACAAAAATAAATAAGAAAATAAATGAATAAACAAAATACTTAAGGACCCACTTAAAAATTCACACTGATTCATGTCATTAAACATTCTAAGAGAGTGGAGTGCTCTAAAGAGCACATTTTCTTCTCTAGAATGTGGAAGCAAAAATAAAGAGCTTTTTACTTTTCTAAATTTTTATACATTTATTTATTTAGGTCTGGTTCTGGGCCCTGTCAAGATGACTTCCTTTAAGTTTTATATTTATTCAGAGTTGTGTTACTAATAAATCAGCTCAGGAAATTAGCATAATTTTCTGCAGTCACTATAATACAATTTGGGGTCAATAAAAATTAAAAACCAGCATAAGAGATCAAAAATAGCAGTCCTAGTTTCTCTATCTAGATTTCCCCCCACAACAGATACTAAGTAACCATGTAATCTATTTCTACCCATAAACTAATGGTTAAAGAGAAAAATAGTCACTGTGGGGTAACTATAATTGCTATTCATCTGTTCAACAAATATTTGTACATAAATATTACATTGAAATAAGTAAGACAGAAAGTGAGAGGAGAGTGAATAGCAAATACAATATATAAAGTGGATTGTTCCCATCTGGAACTTCTACCTTGCCCTACATGGGACCTCTAAATTTTTCTCTACCTTGTTAGCACTCCAGTGCTAATACATATCTTTAAGCATATAAAGTAGGAAGTTGACAAAATGAAATAAATAAATAAACACACACACACACATATATGTGTATACATATTTATTTTTTTTCAATGAAGGGGACCAATAAAACTAAATGCAAGTTCTTTAAAATGAATAATAAATCCCTGATGAAACAACAACATAAACAAAATAAACCTTCAGTGAAGTAAATTAATAAAAACCTCAGGAAATGAATCAAAGATAGTTTATGCACAAATAGCCTATGTCAGAAATGGAAATGTTATTATCACCAGATTCTACAAACAGTGAGAAGGTAATGAAGATATTATAAAAAACAAAAACAAGAAGAAATATGACAAAAAATTATAAAACTTTAGAGAAAATAAATTCCTGGAAAATATAATTTTCTAAAACACCCATAATACAATGGGGCAAATGTAGCCAAGAAACTGAAAAAATACGGTATGAGGATTTCTTTACTGGATATCATATATAAAGCTAGAATAATTAGCAGATGGTGGTTTTGGCATAAAAATAGACATATAGAACAATGAGGCAGACGAGATTCCAGAAACAGATATACACATATATGATCAATCTATCTACCTATTACACCTGATCTATCCATATGGCACTACAGAACAGTACATAAAGAAAGGCATGTCAATAATGGGTTGAAAATTTTGTGTTCATTAGAAAAATGAGTAAAACCTGACTCCCACTATAAATCAATGTTAGGTGGATTTTGATGTATACATAAAGGTGAACAGTAATAACACAAACAATAATATACATCCTATACTGACCTAGGATATAAGATATGGAAAAACATGATAATTATGTCCATGAAAGGAAAGACTTATTTAACAATCAAATAATTAAGAATAAAAGAAAAGACTGATAAATTGGACATTAAATTTAGAAATTTCTGCTCAATAAAGTTACAGCATTAAGAGACAAAAAAGAATGAACCATAGAGTAGAAGTTATTTGCAACACATAAAAGCAACTTACATATCTAATGTATTTCAAAACCTTAAAAAATCAGTAAGAAAAATGCAAACAGAATTTATTCCAAATCCTTTTTTGAGGCCAGCATTTCCCTGATACCAAAAGTAGATAAAGACAATACCAAAAAGAGAACTACTGCCCAATATCTCTGATGAACATAGATGTAAAACCCTCAACAAAATATTAGCAAATCAAATCCAACAACACATTAAAAAAGTCAGCACAATGATCCAGTGGGATTTATTTCAGGGATGCAAGGGTGGCTCAATATTCACAAATCAATCAACATAATGTATCACTTTAACAAGAAAAAGGATAAAAAATAATCATTTCAACAGACACAGAAAAAACATCTGACCAAATACAACACCTACTAATGATAACAACTCTCAACAAAGTAGGTTTAGAGAGAATATACCACAATATAATAAAGGCCAAAAAAATTAAAAACAAAACAACAAAGAAACACCAAAATAATAATAATAATAATAATAATAATAATAATAATAATAATAAAGGTCATAAAAAAACAAAACAAAAAAAACACAGCTGAAATCAAACTCAAGTATGAAAAACTGAGAGCTTTTCCCCTAAGATCAGGAAGACACAAGAATGTCCACTCTCACCACTTGTATTAAGCATAGTACTAGAAATCCTAGGCACAGCAATCAGACAAGAAAAAGAAATAAAAGACATCCAAATTGGTAAGAAAGAAGTAAAACTTTCACTATCTGATGGTAACATGACACTATCTATAGAAAATCCCAAAGACTCCACCAAGAAAATTACTAGAACTGATAAATTCACTAAAGTCAGGATAAAAAAACCAATATACAGAAATCTGTTGCACTTCTTCACACTAATAATGAAGTAGCATAAAGAGAAATTAAGAAAACAATCCCATTCACAATTCTAACAAAAATAATAAAATGCCTAGGAATAAACTTAACCAAGGAGGTGAAAGATTTGTACTCTGAAAACTATAAAACAGTGATGAAAAAAACTGAGGATGTCAAACAAATGGAAAGATATTCCATGCTCATGGAGTGGGAGAATAAATATTGTTAAAATGTCATACTACCCAATGCAATCTACAGTTTAATGCAATCCTCATGAAAATACCTATAGCATGTTTCACAGAACTAGAAGAAAGAGTTTTAGGACTCTTTGGAGCCACAAAAGACCCTGAATAGCCAGAATTATCTTTAAAAACAAAAATACTCGAGGTATCGCAGGGCGCCTGGGTGGCTCAGTGGGTTAAAGCCTCTGCCTTCAGCTCAGGTCATGATTCCAGAGTCCTGGGACTGAGCCCCACATCAGGCTCTCTGCTCAGTGGGGAGCCTGCTTCCTCCTCTCTCTCTCTCTCCACCTACTTATGATCTCTCTGTCAAATAAATAAATAAAATCTTTAAAAAAAAAAAAAAAGAATACTGGAGGTATCGCAATCCCAAATTTCAAGATATAATACAAAACTATAGTAACCCAAACAGTATGGTACCGGCACAAAAACAGATATATTTATCAATGGAACAGGATAAAGATCCCAGAAATCCATGTGTTTTTGATCATTTAACTTCAACAAAGGGGGCAAGAATATGTAATGGTAAAAGGACAGTCTCTTTAACAAATGGTGTTGGGAAAACTGGACTACTTCATGCAAAAGAATCAAAGTGGCCCACTTTCTTTCACCATACATAGAATGAATGCAAAATGTATTAAAGACCTAACTATGAGACCTGAAATCATAAAAATCCTAGAAGAGAACACAGACAGTAATATCTCTGTCATCAGCCATAGCAACATTTTTTTAGATATGTCTCCTAAAGCAAAGGAAACAAAAACAAAGTACTGGGACTACATCAAAATAAAAGCTTCTGCAAAGCAAAGGAAGCAATCAAGAAAACTAAGACATTCTACTGAGTGGGAGAAAATATTTGTAAATGACATATATGATAAGGGGTTAGTATCCAAAATATATAAAGAACTTATACAAGTCAACACAAAAAACATATATAATCTAAATGACAAATGGGCAGAAGACATGTACAGACATTTCCTAAAAAAAGACATACAGATAGCCAACAGACACAGGAAAAGATGATCAACTTCCCCAATCATCAGGGAAATGTGAATCAAAATCACAATAGGGTATCACCTTACACCTGTCAGAATGGCTAAAATCAAACACAGGAAGAAAACAAGTGTTGGTAAGGTTGTGGAGAAAAAGGAACACTTGTGTACTCTTGGTGGGAACATAAACTAATGCAGCCACTGTGGAAAAGAGTATGGAGGTTCCTCAAAAAATTAAAAATAGAATGGCCATAGGATCCAGTAACTCCACTACTGGGTATTTACTCAGAGAATATGAAAACACTAATCTGAAAAGATATATGCACCCCTATGTTTACTGCAGCATTATTTACAATAGCTAAATTATAGAAGCAACTGAACTGTCCATCTATAGATGAATGGATAATGTGTTAGATATGTGTGTGTGTGTGTGTGTGTGTATACACAGAATAGACACAGAATATTAACCATAAAAAAGAATGAAATTTTGCCATTTACAGACACATGGATGGATCTAAAGGGTATGATGCTAAGTGATATAAATCAGTCAGAGAAAGACAAATACCATATGATTTTACTCTTAAGTTAAATTTAAGGAAAAAAAAAACAAAGTAAAAAGACAGGGCAGAAAAGAGACTTTTAATTATAGAGAACAGATGGTTTGTCAGAGGAGAGGTGGGTGGCATGAATGGGTGAAATAGGTAAAGGGAATTAAAAGTATACTTATCATGATGAATACTGATTAATGTATAGAATTGTTTAATCACTATATGGCACACTTGAAATGAATAAAACACTGTATGTTAATTGTACTGGGATATAAAAAAGTTAAAACATTTATAGTAAGCATATTTTTAAAAGCCAAAGAGGAAAAAAGAAAAAAGGCAACCAAAAAATTGTCAAGCCAGTTGAACATAAAATTCACAAAAGAAAATGAGTCAATACACATATGAATAAATCCTCAACCCTATAGATCATCGGGCAAATCTAAATTAAATGTAGGCTAGATACCAATAAATACTTGGTTAATATGTACTACCACATGCCAGACAGAACAGCTAAGTTAAAAAAGCCATTGACAATGGCAATACTGGTGCTATAGACTGAAGGTCTGTGTTCCTCTCTCCTCACCTACATGTTGAAACTCCAGCCCTCAATATGATGGTATTTTAAGATGAGGCCTTTGGAGGTCATTAGGTATGAGGTCTTGAGTGTGGAGAATTAATGCCCTTAGAAGAAGGAACATCAGAGGACTTGCTTTTCTTTCTCCTCTTTTAAGCACCCAAAGAGAGCATGTAAGCACATAGTGAATGAGTAGCTGTTTGCAAGCCAGGAAGCCTCAGAATGAAACCTAAATTGCTAGCACCCTGATCTTGGACTTCCAGTTTCCAGAACTGTGAGAAATAAATTTCTGTTGTTTAAGCCATCTGCTCTGTGATATTTTGTTACAGCAGTGAGAGCTGACTAGAACAATAAGCAAAAACGAAGGACATATACAAAGTGTTGACAACACTAAGGAAATGAAGCAACTGGACCCTTCATACTTGCTGGTGAGGGTGTAAATTTGTTTGTCATTATCTACTAAAGCTTAGCATATGCGTATCATCCAGCAATTCACCCCCTCAGGAATTACATACACATGTGCATCCATGAAAATGTGTGACCAACAAAACTGCATGCATATGTGCATCAAGAAACATATAAAAGAATGATTACTATATTATTTGTAATATGAAAAATTCCAAATTTCTGTCAATTGAATATGCATATATTAAATATAGCATAATAATAAAATAGAAAAATATACTACAATAAAAGTAAACAAACTTACAGCAATGTTGATGAATCTTATAAGCATAATTTTCATTAAAATAAGGGTATATACAAAAACATCATATTTATGATGAATACAGCACTTAGATATACAAATCCAGGTGGTAAAACTATGAAAATAAAAAACATTAAAGGAGATATGTAATAACTGACAATGTCCTACTTTTTTTTTTACTTAAGTGTTGTTATAGAGGTATTATCTTTGTGATGTGATAATGAACTATGCATTTTTTTGTGAGTTAAAAAAATTTTTTTGAGTCTTTTTTTAAAATTTTTATTTCTTTTCAGCATAACAGTATTGTTTTTGCACCACACCCAGTGCTCCATGCAATCCGTGCCCTCTCCAATACCCACCACCTGGTTCCCCCAACCTCCCACCCCCCGCCCCTTCAAAACCCTCAGATTGTTTTTCAGAGACCATAGTCTCTCATGGTTCACCTCCCCTTCCAATTTCCCTCAACTCCCTTCTCCTCTCCATCTCCCCTTGTCCTCCATGCTATTTGTTATGCTCCACAAATAAGTGAAACCATATGATAATTGACTCTCTCTGCTTGACTTACTTCACTCAGCATCATCTCTTCCAGTCCCGTCCATGTTGCTACAAAAGGTGGGTCTTCATCCTTTCTGATGGAGGCATAATACTCCATAGTGTATATGGACCACATCTTCCCTATCCATTCATCTGTTGAAGGGCATCTTGGTTCTTTCCACAGTTTGGCGACCATGGCCATTGCTGCTATGAACATTGGGGTATAGATGGCCCTTCTTTTCACTACATCTGTATCTTTGGGGTAAATACCCGGTAGTGCAATTGCAGGGTCATAGTGAAGCTCTATTTTTAATTTCTTGAGGAAACTCCACACTGTTTTCCAAAGTGGCTGCACCAACTTGCATTCCCACCAGTGTAAGAGGGTTCCCCTTTCTCCACATCCTCTCCAACACATGTTGTTTCCTGTCTTGCTAATTTTGGCCATTCTAACTGGTGTAAGGTGGTATCTCAATGAGGTTTTAATTTGAATCTCCCTGATGGCTAGTGATGATGAACATTTTTTCATGTGTCTGATAGCCATTTGTATGTCTTCATTGGAGAAGTGTCTGTTCATATCTTCTGCCCATTTTTTTGATATGATTGTCTGTTTTGTGTGTGTTGAGTTTCAGGAGTTCTTTATAGATCCTGGATATCAACCTTTTGTCTGCGCTGTCATTTGCAAATATCTTCTCCCATTCCGTGGGTTGCGTCTTTGTTTTGTTGACTGCTTCCTTTGCTGTGCAGAAGTTTTGATTTTGATGAAGTCCCAAAATTCATTTTTGCTTTTGTTTCCTTTGCCTTTGGAGACATATCTTGAAAGAAGTTGCTGTGGCTAATATCAAAGAGGTTACTGCCTATGTTCTCCTCTAGGATTCTGATGGATTCTTGTCTCACATTGAGGTCTTTTATCCATTTTGAGTTTATCTTTGTGTACAATGTAAGAGAATAGTCGAGTTTCATTCTTCTACATATAGCTGTCCAGTTTTCCCAGCACCATTTATTGAAGAGACTGTCTTTTTTCCACTGTGTATTTTTTCCTGTTTTGTCGAAGATTATTTGCC
Organism: Lutra lutra; assembly: GCF_902655055.1. NCBI lineage: Eukaryota > Metazoa > Chordata > Mammalia > Carnivora > Mustelidae > Lutra > Lutra lutra. The sequence goes on along the minus strand of NC_062285.1, from coordinate 20,139,427 downwards.
CATAGAGTTGAGGGTCCATATCTGGGCTCTCTCCTCTGTTCCACTGGTCTATGTGTCTGTTTTTATGCCAGTAACATGCTGTCTTGGTGATCACAGCTTTGTAGTAAAGCTTGAAATCAGGTAACGTGATGCCCCCAGTTTTATTTTTGTTTTTCAACATTTCCTTAGCGATTCGTTAGTGATTCATCAGGGTCTCTTCTGATTCCATACAAATTTTAGGATTATTTGCTCCAGCTCTTTGAAAAATACCGGTGGAATTTTGATTGGAATGGCATTAAAAGTATAGATTGCTCTAGGCAGTATAGACATTTTATCAATGTTTATTCTTCCAATCCAAGAGCATGGAACGGTCTTCCATCTTTTTGTGTCTTCTTCAATTTCTTTCATGAGTGTTCAAACTATGCATTTTTAAATATCTTAAGATATGATGCATGTACCATAAAATTCACTATTTTAAATTGCAAAATTCAAGGATTTTTAGTATATTCACATTCTCTGGTAATCACTAATCTATTTTCTATTGATTTGCCAATTCTAGATACTTAACATAAATGAATACGTATGTGACTTTTTTTTTTAATTTTTTTATTTTTTTTTTCAGCATAACTGTATTATTTTTGCACCACACCCAGTGCTCCATGCAATCCGTGCCCTCTACAATACCCACCACCTGGTGCCCCCAACCTCCCACCCCCCACCCCTTCAAAATTCTCAGATCGTTTTTCAGAGTCCATAGTCTCTCATGGTTCACCTCCCCTTCCAATTTCCCTCAACTCCCTTCTCCTCTCCATCTCCCCTTGTCCTCCATGCTATTTGTTATGCTCCACAAATAAGTGAAACCATATGATAATTGACTCTCTCTGCTTGACTTATTTCACTCAGCATAATCTCTTCCAGTCCCGTCCATGTTGCTACAAAACGGGGATTCATCCTTTCTTTTTTTTTTTTTTTTTTTTACAGCTTTATAAACATATATTTTTATCCCCAGGGGTACAGGTCTGCGAATTGCCAGGTTTACACACTTCACAACACTCACCATAGCACATACCCTCCCCGATATCTGTAACCCCACCCCCTCTCCCAAGCCCCTCCCCCCATCAACCCTCAGTTTGTTTTGTGAGATTAAGAGTCACTTATGGTTTGTCTCCCTCCCAATCCCATCTTGTTACATTTACGCTTCTCCTACCCCCTCGATCCCCATGTTGCATCTCCTCTCCCTCATATCAGGGAGATCATATGATAGTTGTCTTTCTCCGATTGACTTATTTCGCTAAGCATGATACCCTCTAGTTCCATCCACGTCGTCGCAAATGGCAAGATTTCATTTCTTTTGATGGCTGCATAGTATTCCATTGTGTATATATACCACATCTTCTTTATCCATTCGTCTGTAGATGGACATCTAGGTTCTTTCCATAGTTTGGCTATTGTAGACATTGCTGCTATAAACATTCGGGTGCATGTGCCCCTTCGGATCACTATGTTTGTATCTTTAGGGTAAATACCCAGCAGTGCAATTTGCAGGGTCATAGGGTAGTTCTATTTTCAACATTTTGAGGAACCTCCATGCTGTTTTCCAGAGTGGTTGCACCAGCTTGCATTCCCACTAACAGTGTAGGAGGGTTCCCCTTTCTCCGCATCCTCGCCAGCATCTGTCATTTCCTGACTTGTTAATTTTAGCCATTCTGACTGGTGTGAGGTGATATCTCATGGTGGTTTTGATTTGTATTTCCCTGATGCCGAGTGATATGGAGCACTTTTTCATGTGTCCTGTTGGCCATCTGGATGTCTTCTTTGCAGAAATGTCTGTTCATGTCCTCTGCCCATTTCTTGATTGGATTATTTGTTCTTTGGGTGTTGAGTTTGCTAAGTTCTTTATAGATTTTGGACACTAGCCCTTTATCTGATATGTCATTTGCAAATATCTTCTCCCATTCTGTCAGTTGTCTTTTGGTTTTGTTCACTGTTTCCTTTGCTGTGCAAAGCTTTTGATCTTGATAAAATCCCAATAGTTCATTTTTGCCCTTGCTTCCCTTGCCTTTGGTGATGTTCCTAGGAAGATGTTGCTGCGGCTGACGTCGAAGAGGTTGCTGCCTGTGTTCTCCTCGAGGATTTTGATGGATTCCTTTCTCACATTGAGATCCTTCATCCATTTTGAGTCTATTTTCGTGTGTGGTGTAAGGAAATGATCCAATTTCATTTTTCTGCATGTGGCTGTCCAATTTTCCCAACACCATTTATTGAAGAGGCTGTCTTTGTTCCATTGGACATTCTTTCCTGCTTTGTCGAAGATGAGTTGACCATAGAGTTGAGGGTCCATTTCTGGGCTCTCTATTCTGTTCATTGATCTATGTGTCTGTTTTTGTGCCAGTACCATGCTGTCTTGATGATGACAGCTTTGTAATAGAGCTTGAAGTCCGGAATTGTGATGCCACCAACTTTGGCTTTCTTTTTCAATATTCCTTTGGCTATTCGAGGTCTTTTCTGGTTCCATATAAATTTTAGGATTATTTGTTCCATTTCTTTGAAAAAAATGGATGGTACTTTGATAGGAATTGCATTAAATGTGTAGATTGCTTTAGGTAGCATAGACATTTTCACAATATTTATTCTTCCTATCCAGGAGCATGGAACATTTTTCCATTTCTTTGTGTCTTCCTCAATTTCTTTCATGAGTACTTTATAGTTTTCTGAGTATAGATTCTTAGTCTCTTTGGTTAGGTTTATTCCTAGGTATCTTATAGTTTTGGGTGCAATTGTAAATGGGATGGACTCCTTAATTTCTCTTTCTTCTGTCTTGTTGTTGGTGTAGAGAAATGCAACTGATTTCTGTGCATTGATTTTATATCCTGACACTTTACTGAATTCCTGTACAAGTTCTAGCAGTTTTGGAGTGGAGTCTTTTGGGTTTTCCACATAGAGTATCATATCATCTGCGAAGAGTGATAGTTTGACTTCTTCTTTGCCGATTTGGATGCCTTTAATTTCCTTTTGTTGTCTGATTGCTGAGGCTAGGACTTCTAGTACTATGTTGAATAGCAGTGGTGATAACGGACATCCCTGCCGTGTTCCTGACCTTAGCGGAAAAGCTTTCAGTTTTTCTCCATTGAGAATGATATTTGCGGTGGGTTTTTCATAGATGGCTTTGATAATATTGAGGTATGTGCCGTCTATCCCTACACTTTGAAGAGTTTTGATCAGGAAGGGATGCTGTACTTTGTCAAATGCTTTTTCAGCATCTATGGAGAGTATCATATGGTTCTTGTTCTTTCTTTTATTAATGTGTTGTATCACATTGATTGATTTGCGGATGTTGAACCAGCCTTGCAGCCCTGGAATAAATCCCACTTGGTCGTGGTGAATAATCCTTTTAACGTACTGTTGAATCCTATTGGCTAGTATTTTGGCGAGAATTTTTGCATCTGTGTTCATCAAGGATATTGGTCTGTAGTTCTCTTTTTTGTTGGGATCCTTGTCTGGTTTTGGGATCAAGGTGATGCTGGCCTCATAAAATGAGTTTGGAAGTTTTCCTTCTATTGCTATTTTTTGGAACAGTTTCAGGAGAATAGGAATTAGTTCTTCTTTAAATGTTTGGTAGAATTCCCCCGGGAAGCCATCTGGCCCTGGGCTTTTGTTTGTTTGGAGATTTTTGATGACTGTTTCAATCTCCTTACTGGTTATGGGTCTGTTCAGGCTTTCTATTTCTTCCTGGTTCAGTTGTGGTAGTTTATATGTCTCTAGGAATGCATCCATTTCTTCCAGATTGTCAAATTTGTTGGCGTAGAGTTGCTCATAGTATGTTCTTATAATTGTCTGTATTTCTTTGGTGTTCGTTGTGATCTCTCCTCTTTCATTCATGATTTTATTTATTTGGGTCCTCTCTCTTTTCTTTTGATAAGTCTGGCCAGGGGTTTATCAATCTTATTAATTCTTTCAAAAAACCAGCTCCTAGTTTCGTTGATTTGTTCTATTGTTTTTTTGGTTCTATTTCATTGATTTCTGCTCTGATCTTTATGATTTCTCTTCTCCTGCTGGGTTTAGGGTTTCTTTCTTGTTCTTTTCTCCAGCTCCTTTAGGTGTAGGGTTAGGTTGTGTACCTGAGACCTTTCTTGTTTCTTGAGAAAGGCTTGTACCGCTATATATTTTCCTCTCAGGACTGCCTTTGTTGTGTCCCACAGATTCTGAACCGTTGTGTTTTCATTATCATTTGTTTCCATGAATTTTTTCAATTCTTCTATAATTTCCTGGTTGACCCATTCATTCTTTAGAAGGATGCTGTTTAGTCTCCATGCATTTGGGTTCTTTCCAAATTTCCTCTTGTGATTGAGTTCTAGCTTTAGAGCATTGTGGTCTGAGAATATGCAGGGAATGATCCCAATCTTTTGATACCAGTTGAGACTTGATTTAGGACCAAGAATGTGATCTATTCTGGAGAATGTTCCATGTGCACTAGAGAAGAATGTGTATTCTGTTGCTTTGGGATGAAATGTTCTGAATGGACATCTGTGATGTCCATCTGGTCCAGTGTGTCATTTAAGGCCTTGATTTCCTTGTTGATCTTTTGCTTGGATGATCTGTCCATTTCAGTGAGGGGAGTGTTAAAATCCCCTACTATTATTGTATTCTTGTCGATGTGTTTCTTTGATTTTGTTATTAATTGGTTTATATAGTTGGCTGCTCCCACGTTAGGGGCATAGATATTTAAAATTGTTAGATCTTCTTGTTGGACAGTTCCTTGAGTATGATATAGTGTCCTTCCTCATCTCTTATTATAATCTTTGGCTTAAAATCTAATTGATCTGATATAAGGATTGCCACTCCTGCTTTCTTCTGATGTCCATTAGCATGGTAAATTCTTTTCCACCCCCTCACTTTAAACCTGGAGGTGTCTTCGGGTGTAAGATGAGTTTCTTGTAGGCAACATATAGATGGTTTTTGTTTTTTGATCCATTCTGATACCCTGTGTCTTTTGATTGGGGCATTTAGCCCATTAACATTCAGGGTAAGTATTGAGAGATATGAATTTAGTGCCATTGTATTGCCTGTAAGGTGACTGTTATTGTATATTGTCTCTGTTTCTTTCTGATCTACTACTTTGAGGGTCTCTCTTTGCTTAGAGGACCCCTTTCAATATTTCCTGTAGAGCTGGTTTGGTATTTGCAAATTCCTTTCAGTTTTTGTTTGTCCTGAAAGCTTTAATCTCTCCGTCTATTTTCAATGATAGCCTAGCTGGATATAGTATTCTTGGCTGCATGTTTTTCTCATTTAGTACTCTGAATATATCATGCCAGCTCTTTCTGGCCTGCCAGGTCTCTGTGGATAAGTCTGCTGCCAATCTAATATTTTTACCATTGTACGTTACAGACTTCTTTTCCCGGGCTGCTTTCAGGATATTTTCTTTGTCACTAAGACTTGTCAATTTTACTATTAGGTGACGGGGTGTAGACCTATTCTTATTGATTTTGAGGGGGGTTCTCTGAACCTCCTGGATTTGATGCTTGTTCCCTTTGCCATATTGGGGAAATTCTCTCCAATAATTCTCTCCAATATACCTTCTGCCTCCCCTCTCTGTTTCCTCTTCTTCTGGAATCCCAATTATTCTAATGTTGTTTCGTCTTATGGTGTCACTTATCTCTCGAATTCTCCCCTCGTGGTCCAGTAGCTGTTTGTCCCTCTTTTGCTCAGCTTCTTTATTCTCTGTCATTTGGTCTTCTATATCGCTAATTCTTTCTTCTGCCTCATTTATCCTAGCAGTGAGAGCCTCCATTTTTGATTGCACCTCATTAATAGCTTTTTTTGATTTCCACTTGGTTAGATTTTAGTTCTTTTATTTCTCCAGAAAGGGCTTTTATATCTCACGAGAGGGTTGCTTTAATATCTTCCATGCCTTTTTCAAGCCCGGCTAGAACCTTGAGAATCATCATTCTGAACTCTATATCTGACATATTACCAATGTCTGTATTGATTAGGTCCCTAGCCTTTGGTACTGCCTCTTGTTCTTTTTTTGGTTGTGAATTTTTCCGCCTTGTCATTTTGTCCAGATAAGAGTTTATGAAGGAGCAAGTAAAATACCAAAAGGGTGGCAACAATCCCAGGAAAATATGCTTTAGCCAAATCAGAAGAGATCCTGAATTGTGAGGGGGGGGAAAGGGGATAAAAAGGGGCTCAGAAAGAAAGAAAAAAAAAAACTATTAAAAAAAGGAAAGCCGATAAAGAAATAAATATAAAAAAAGGAAAAAATATATATATATTAGATAAACTATTTAAAAAACGTTAAAAAAAAGAAAATGGTAAAAGTTAAAAAAAATTTAGCAGAAGAAGAGAAAAGAAAAAAAAAATTGAAAAAGAAAAAAAAATTAAATTAACTGCAAGGCTAAAAAATCATGGGGAGAAAGCCATGAGTTCCGTGCTTTGCTTTCTCTCCACTGGAATTCCACCGTTCTCCTTGGTAGGTGAACTTGGTCCTGGCTGGGTTTCCCGTAGATCTTCTGGGGAGGGGCCCGTTGTAGTGATTCTCAAGCGTCTTTGCCCCAGGCGGAGTTGCCCGCCCTTACCCGGGGCCGCGCTGAGTCATCCGCTCGGGTTCGCTTTCGGGAGCTTTTGTTCCCTGAGCGCTTTCCGTAGAGTCCGGAGGACGGGAATAAAGATGGCGGCCTCCCGGTGTCCGGCCCGGAGGAGCCGAGAGCCCGGGGCCCCACTCCTCAGTGCGCCCTCAGAGAACAGCGCCAAATGACTCCCGTCACCCTGGCCTCCGGCCGCGCTCCTAGCTGACCGAGCCTGCGACCGGTTCAAGGCAACCCTGAGCTGAGAGTCACTCCTCGGCTCTGTCTCTGCAGCCGGCTTCCCCGTTCTAATACCGGTAAGCTCTGCAACACTCAGACACCCCCGATCCTTCTGCGACCCTGTGGGACCTGAGGCCGTGCTTACCCCGCCTGGGCTTCACCCCAGTTAAGCCTCTGGAGCGATGTCCCTCAGCAGAACAGACTTTTAAAAGTCCTGATTTTGCTCCGTTGCTCCGCCGCTCGCCGGGAGCCGGCCCCTCCCCCCGCGGTCTATCTTCCCGTCGCTTTGGATTCACTTCTCCGCCAGTCCTACCTTGCAGAAAGTGGTTGATTTTCTGTTTCTGGAATTGCTGTTCTTCTTCTCTTCAATCTCCCGTTGGATTTGTAGGTGTTTGCAATCTTTAGATAAGCTATTTAGCTGATCTCCCGCTACCCGAAGTAGTCTCAGCCTGCTACTTCTCCGCCATCTTGACTCCTCCCCCGTATGTGACTTTTTATGTCAGTTTTTTTCATTTAGGATAATGTTTTCAAGATTATCCATTATATAGTATTTATCAGGACTTCACTGATTCTCATTGTTTAACAAAAGTTCATTGTATGGATATACCACATCTGTTTATCCATTCATCAATTGATGAACATCAGGACTGTTTCCACTTTCTGGCTATTTTTGAATAGAACTGCTATAAACAGTCATGTACAAGTTTTTGTGTAAACATATGCTTTCAATTTTTTGGTGTACATACCAAAAATTGCAACTGCTGTATCATATAGTACTTCTATATTTGACTCTTTCAGGTACCACCAAACATCTTCACAAAGATTTACTATCGTCCACGTATTATAGCAAGTGGTTATGAAATGGTTATTTTCTGGTTTTAACTCGGATTTCCTTAATAATCTATAATGTTGAACATTTTTTTAATGTTCTTTGGTCCATTTGTGTAATTTCTTTGGAGAAGTGTCTATTTAAATGATTTTGTACATTTTTAATACACTTCTTTATTGTTGAATTGCAAGAATTCTTTAAATACTGTGAATATTAAATGCTTCAGATAAATGATCCACATTTTCTGCCTCTATTTGGGTTGTCATTTCAATGTCTTAATAGTGTCCTTTTATGTATAATTTTTTTATATGACAAAGTCAAATTTATCCATTTTCTCCTTTTAGTTGTTTATGCTTTTGGTGTAATATCTAAGAAACTCCTACCACCGGGAATGTCAAGATTTTACATCTATGTTTTCTTCTAAGAGTTACACCATTTCTTGAGTTTCATAAATGTGTTCAATAATGCCTTTAGTCAAACTTCAGAAGCTTTTTGCCTGTATTTCTCTGTACAGTATTTCTGCCCCTTTTCTCTTTTCCATCTCTTTCTGTACCTCCCACGTGCATGTGTTTGTGTGCCTGATGGTATCCCACAGGTCTGTGAGGTCTTCATTTTTCTTTTCCTTATAGTGGAAAATGTCCTACCTTTAAGTGTATTACTACTTTCTTCTGCATGTGGATCTGCTGGTGAGCCTTGGGAGTGAATTTTTCATTTTAACTAATTCATTTTTCATCTCCATAACTTCAATTTTGTTGCATTTTATAATTTTTATCTCTTTATTGATATTCTCTGATGAGACATCATTCTCATTCTTTCCTTTAGTTATTTATACATTGTTTTAGTACTTTTAACATAGTTTAAATCATTTGTCTTTAATAAGCCCAATATCTGAGCTTTCTCAGATAGAATTTATACTGTTTCTTTATGTATTGTAATTTCTTGTTCCTTATATGCCTCAAAATTTTTGTTGAAAATGGGACATCTGGATATAATCAAAAGACATTTTGAACCTTACTGTCAAGCTGTCAGGTGTCAACGGAGTCAATTAGGGTAAGAAGCCCAAATGCAAATACCAATCAGATCTTTATTCACTTACTGAAACAATACAGTCAAGAGGCAAAAGATAAAGAAAGGTGCCAGTTCCACAGTGTTTTACTGATGCCACGGAGCACCACTGTGGCAGGGTCATGTGATATATAGTACAGATGGGCAGAATTATTTCTATCCAAGAACAGGTAAGAGGAAAAATAATTACTCAACTGTGTAATATAGAGAGTGCAAAAACACAAATACATATACAACAAGTTGAAAACAAGTTGAAAGAATATATAAAAAATGTCTGAAGAAAGACAAATGGAAAATTTAAAAATATTACAATATATATACATATATTGCAACTGACAAAAAATGCATTAAAGTAACATAATTAAAGAGAGAAGCCAAAAACTATTCTAATAAAACAAATAAACCCAATATAAAGACATGAGGGATGAGCCAGGGAAAACTTTCATAAATACAGGGCAGGTTTTGAAATTTGAGGTAGAGGGACTATATCAAAAAAGCTTCTACACAGCAAAGGAAACAATCAGCAATATGAAAACGGAATCTACTGAATGGGAGAAAATATTTGCAAATCACACATCTGATAAGGCACTGAAATCTATAATATATAAAGAACTGATACAACTCAATAGCAAAATAACATTCAAATTAAAAAATGAGCAGAGAAACTAAATAGACTTTTTTTTTCAAAGAAGGCATACAAATGACCAACAAATACAAGAACAGGTATTTGACATTCACTAATCAAGAGGGAGATATAAATTAGAACCACAATGAGATATCACTTTACCCCTGTTAGGATGGCTGTCATCCAAAAGACAAGAGGTACCAAGTGTTGCTGAGAATGTAGAGAAAAAGGCAATCTTTGTGTACTGTTGGTGGGGATGTAAATTGGTACAATCATCTGGAAAATAGCATGGAGGTTCCTCAAAGAATTAAAACAAAAGTACTATACGATTCAGCAATTCCACTGCTAGATATATACCTGAAGGAAACCAAATCACTGTCTCAGAGTTATCTGTACCCCTACATTCATTCCAGCAGTATTCATAACAGCCAAGACATGGAAATAACCTAAGTGTCCATCAAAGGATGAATGGATAAAGAAAAGGTGGTACACACACACACAAACACATACACACACAGTGGACTATTATTCAGCCCTGAGAAATAAGAAAATCCTGCCATTTGTAACATCAGGGATGGACCCTGAGGGTATTATGTCAAGTGAAATAAACTAGACAGAGGAAAAAAACAACAACAACAACAACAGTGAATGATCTCACTTATATGTGGAAAAAACAACCAAACAAACAAAAAACCTCACAGAAACAACAGATTGTTGGTTGCCAGAAATGGGGTGTTGGGAATTCAGGGGTGGTAGAAAATAGGTAACAGCAGTCAAAAAGCACACAATTCCACTTCTGAAAAGATGGCAGAATAGAAGAATCCTAAGATCACCTGGCCCCAGAGACATACCTAGACAACAGCCACATCAGTACATCCAACCCAGATGATGACCAAAACTCAGACTTTCCAGGCAGAACGGACTTTCCACAGTTAATCCTACAGAGGAGGACTGACCAGAAAGGGTAGAGAGGGCAGAGATGCAGTCAGGAACCAAAATCCTAAGAGACTAACCATAAACTGGAGGTACATTACCACACGAAGAAGGGAGAGGAGCAGATCCAACACTAGCTCTTACAAACACAAGGGACCTGCACTGGAAAGACAAGTCGAGTTCTCCTAACAACTGGCTTCAACAGTGGAGCTTAACTTTGTGAGTTTTTATAACCAACAGGGCTTATACCTCGGTACTTTAAAAATCAGTAAGTTTGCTTGGAAGAGCTGGAGGGTAATAGGAAACTGAGTTCCAGCCCTTAGAGATAAATAACCCTGCCAAGATAGAGCACAGAGTTTGAAAAGTACCTGGAGTATACAGGAAGTAGATTTATGAATCTCAGAACTCATGCTGAAGGGGTCTTCTCCAGGAATAAAAGAGCTCACAAATGCCACCCCCCCTACCCCACTCCCAGCATAGACAGACAGAAATTTGCAGGAAACAGCAAGAACATCGTTCACCTAACTTGCTCCTGGCTTGGGTCTTACAAACCTGCACCCCCCACCCTGACACAATTTTCTATAGATTTGCCCCATTCGACCAGCCTCCCCAGCAGGAGTCCTTCCAAAGCAGCTCCTACACCTCTCATTCCTGCAAACATCCCTGTCAGAGACAGCAACACTCAAAAAGGGATTCTTTCTCTAGGAAGAGGAGAAGATAAACACACACACTTAGCATATTGGGAATCCTGGCACCCAAATCTTCTAACTGATAGTCCAAAGAGAGTGCCATGCCCATCAGTGCATCTGAAGCCCACGTAGCATCTGGCTTAAGTTCCGGGCCCATTTACCAACAAATGCCTCTCAGGGGACAAGGCAGGGAGATCACCCTGCAGTGCAGTGCTACTGCACCCCCAACAGATAGAGGCATTCTCTGGTCTGACTGCTGACACTGCATAAATACAAGCCCACAATGGCCCCAGACTGGTTTCCTAATGGGACAAGAACCAAACCCTGCCCAAATGAGAATAAGGAATAGGTCCCAGATGAAAGAACAGGACTAAACAAGAGCAAAAAAGCTAAATGAAATGGAGATAAGCAATTTACCTGATAGAGAGCTCAAAGTAATGGTCATAAAGATTCTTATTGGACTAGAGAAAAGAGTGGAAAATCTCAGTGAGACATTCAACAAAGAAAAAACAAAAAAAGAACCCATCAGGGGTGCCTGGGTGGCTCAATTGGTTAAGCGACTTCCTTCAGCTCAGGTCATGATCCAGGGTCCTGGGATCAAGCCCACTGGGCTCCTTGCTCAGCAGGGAGCCTGCTTCTCCCTCTCCCTCTACCTGCTACTCTGCCTACTTGTGTTCACCCTGTCAAAAAAATAAAATTTATAAAGAAAAAAATAGAACCAATCAGATTTTAAAAACTCAATAACAGAAGTTTAAAATACACTAGAGAAAATCACTAGATTAGACGAGAAATAGTGGATCAGTGAACTGGAAGACAGAGTAACAGAAAGGAACCAAGTTGAAAAGCAAAAGGAAAAAAGAATAAAAAATTGAGAGTAGGTTAAGGGAACTCAGCAACACCATGAAGCCAAAGAAAATTTGCATTATAGGGATCTCAAAAGGAAGAGACAGAAATGGGGCAGAATATTTACTTGAGAAAATAATAGCTGAAAACCTCCCTAATCTAGGGAAAGAAAAAACACTCAGATCCAAAACACACAGATGACACAAAACAAAACCAACCCGTGAAAGTTTACACTAAGACACATAGTAATTAAAATGACAAAAAGTGGTGATAAAGAGGGAATTTTAAAAGCAGCCTGAGAAACGAAAATAGGCATACACAAGGGAGACCCCATAAGACTATCAGCTGATTTTTCAGCAGAAATTTTGTAGGTCACAATATTGGCTTGATAAATTCAAAGTGCTGAAAGGGAAAAAAGAAAAAAAAGAAAAAAAGTGCAACCAAGAATACTCTATCTACCAAGGCTGTCACTGAAAATACAAGGAGAAACTAAGAATTTCCCAAACAAGAGAGTTCATCATCACTGAACCAGCCTTGCAAAAACATTTAAGTTAATTCTTTGAGTGATCAGAAGTAAGAAAATCATGAAAGGAAAATTCTTAACAGGTAAATACAAAGATGATTAAAGTACTAGATTAATAATACATAAAACCAGTACAGACATTAAAGCCCAAGTGTAGTAAAATCAATTCTATGGATAAAACCAATCAACGGATTCACAAAATAAAAGGATGTACAGTATGGCACTGTAATGTATAAAAAGCGGTGGTGGGGAGGAGGAGGGAGTAAAAATGTACTGCTTTTAGAATGGGTTCAAACTCAAGTGACCATCAACTCACTGTAGACTGTTAAACACACAGGGTGTTATATATCTATCTCATAATAATCACAAATCAAAAATATGTAACAGATGTGCAAACAATAGAAAAAACAGAGTCCAAGCATGTTACTAAAAAAACCCAGCAAACCACAAGGTAAAAGAGTAAGAAAAGAAACAGGTTAAAAAAAAAAGGAAAGAGGGAAAAAAAAAAAAAGGGAAGAACTACACAAACAACCATAAAACAAGTAATAAAAAGTCAGTAAGTACATACCTACTAATAATTACTTCGAATGTAAATGAACTAAAAACTCCAATCAAAATACATAGGATGACTGAATGGATAAAAAAGCAAGACCTAGGGGCATCTGGGTGGTTCAGTCAGTTAAACATCTGACTCTTGGTTTCAGCTCAGGTAGTGATCTCAAGTTCCACATCAGGCTCCATGCTCAGTATGGAGTCTGTTTGTCCCTCTCCCTCTGCTCTTCCCCTGCTTTCTATCCCATAATCTTTAAAAAAAAAAAAAAAAAGGCAATATAGGATCTGTGCATATGCTACCTATAAGACTCACTTCAGGCATAAAGACACATGCAGATTGAAAGCAAAGAGATAGAAAAACATTTACCATGCAAATGGAAGTGAAGAGAAATCTGTGTAATAGTACTTAATATCAGACAAAATAGATCTTAAACAAAAACTAAAAAGAGACAAGGGCACTACCCAATGATAAAGGGGACAATCCAACAGGAGGATACAACAATTGTAAATGTTTATGCACCCAACATGAAAGCACCTAATATATAAAGCAACTTTTAAAAGATACAAAGGAAAAAACTGACAATAATATAATAATAGTGAGGGACTTTAACACCGCACTTACATCAGTGGATAGATCATCCAGACAGAAAATCAACAAGGAAACAATGGCTTTGAATGACACATTGGACTAGATGGGTCTAACAGATATATTCAGAACATCCCATCCAAAAACAATGGAATACACATTGTTTTCAAGGTTAAATGGGACATTCCACAGAAGAAATCACATGTTAGGCCATAACACAAGTATCAGGAAATTCAAAAGGACTGAAATCATATGCATCTTCTCCAACAATGATAGTATGAATGTATAAGTCTGTTGCAAGAAAAAAATCTGGAAAGAACATAAATACATGGAGGCTACATAACATGCTATTAAATAGGAAATGGGTCAACTGATAAGTCAAAGAAAAATCAACAAACACACTGAAACAAATGGGAATGAAAACCCAACAGTCTAAAACTAATCTTTGAGATACAGTAAAAGCTGTTCTAAAAGGAAGTTTATAGCAATACCAGTCTACTTCAAGAAGAAAAGTCTCAAACTGGCAACTACGATTACACCAAAAGGAGCAAGAAAAAGAAAAACAGAGTCTAAAGGCAGTAGCAGAAACAAAATAATAAAGATTAGGGCAGAAATAAATGAAACAGAGACTGAAAAAACAAGAGAACAGATCAAGGTACTATCTTTTTTTTAAAAAATATCAACAAAACTGATATACCTTCAGCCAGACTTATCCAGTGAGAGAGAGGACTCAATATATAAAATCAGAAATGACAAGGAGAAATACCAATCAAAACTTCAGAAATACACAGGATTATAGAGATTATGAAAAATTATGCACCAACAAATTGGACAACCTAGAAGAAATGGATAAATTCCTAGGAACATAAAACCTTTATGTATTTTTTTAAAGATTTTATTTATTTGACAGAGAGAGAGATCACAAGTAGGCAGAGCAGCAGGCAGAGAGAGAAGGGGAAGCAGGCTCCCCGCTGAGCAGAGAGCCCAATGCGGGGCTCGATCCCAGGACCCTGGGATCATGACCAGAGCCAAAGGCAGAGGCTTAACCCACTGAGCCACACAGGTTTCCCAACATAAAACCTTTAAATCTGAATCAGGAAGAAATACAAAATCTGAACAGATTATTAGCAATGAAACTGAATCAGTAATCAAGAAAACTATTCCAAAAAATATAAGATGATGGAAAATTTCCAAATTCATTGGACAAGGCCAACACTACCCTGATAACAAGACCAGTTAAAGACACTGTGGGGCTGGGGGTGGGGGCAGGGAGATAAAAACCAAAACCAAAGAAACAAAAAACAAAAACAAAACCAAACAAAAAACCCGCAACTATAGGCCAATATCTCTGATGAACATAAATGCAAAAATCCTCAACAAAATATATCCAAACTGAATCCAACAATAAATTTAAAAGAAAATCATTCACCATGAGCTAGTGAAATTTATTCCAGGGATACAAGTGTGATTCCATATTCATAAATCAATCAATGTGATACAACACATAAACAAGAGAAAGGATAAAAAACATATGATCATCTCCATAAATGCAGAAAAAGCATTTAACAAAGTGTAACATCCATTTATATTAAAAACTTCCAGTGAAATGAGTTTACAGGAAACCTGTTTCAACATAATAAAATATCATATATGAAAAACCACAGCTGGGGCACCTAGGTGGCTCAGTGGGTTAAAGCCTCTGCCTTCAGCTTGGGTCATGATCCCAGAGTCCTGGGATTGAGGCCTGCATCAGGCTCTCTGCTCAGCAGGGAGCCTGCTTCCCTTCTTCTCTCTCTCTGCCTGCCTCTCTGCCTGCTTGTGATCTCTGTCAAATAAATAAATAAAAATCTTAAAAAAAAAATAAAAAAAAAAAAGAAAAAGAAAAACCACAGGTAACATCAAACTCAAGGATGAAAAACTGAAAGCTCGTCCTTTAAGATTAAGACAGGATATCCATTCATTCTTACCACTTTTATTCAACAGAGTACCAGAAGTCCTAGCCATCGCAATTAGACAAGGAAAAGAAATAAAAGGCTCCCAAACTCATAACAAAGTAAAACTTTCACTATTTGCTGATGACATGATACTATCTATAGAAAACCCTAAAGACTCCACCAAAAAACTACTACACCTCATACATGATTTCAGTAACGCCACAGGATACAAAGTTAACATGCAGACATCTATTGCACTTTTATACACTAATAATGAAGTAGCAGAAAAAAAATTAAGAAAATAATCCCACTTACAATTGCACTAAAAATAATAAAATACCTAGGAATAAACTTAACCAGGGAGATGGAAGAGTTCTACTCTGAAAAGTATAAAACACTGGTAAAAGAATTTGAAGATATACAAATGGAAAGATATTCCATGTTCATGGATAGGCAGAACAAAAACAGCTAAAATATCCATACTACCCAAAGCAATCTAAAGATTTGATGCAATCCCTATGAAGATACCACCAGCACTTTTCAAAGAACTAGAACAAAGAAACCTTAATTGGATGGAACTACAAAAAGCCTCAATAGCAGAAGCAATCTTAAGAAAGAAGAACAAAGCTGGAGGTATCATAATCCAAGATAAAGCCATAGTAGTCAAAACAGTATGGTACTGGCACAAAAACAGACACATAGATCAACAGAACAGAATAGAGAACCTGGCAATAAATTCATGTGTTTATGATCAATTAATCTAAGGGAAGGAGACAAGAATATACAATGAGGAAAAGATAGTCTCTTCAGTCTGGGGAAACTGGACAGTTACATGTAAAGAATGAAACAACTATTTCTTGCACCACACACAAAAATAAACTCAAAATGGACTAAGAACCTAAATGTGAGATCTGAAACCATCAAATTCTTAGAAGAAAACAGAGACAGTAATTTCTTTGAGATGAGCCACAGAAACATTTCTCTAGATATGTTTTCTCTGGCCTGGGAAACAAAAGCAAAATTAAACTATTGGAACTACATCAAAATAAAAAGTTTTTACATAGTGAAGGAAAGTATCAACAAAACAAAATGCAACCTATTGAATGGAAGGAAATAAATGTACAAGATAAACCCCATAAAGGGTTAATATCCAAAATATATAGAGAACTTCTACAACTCAATACCTAATCCAGTAATCCAGTTTAAAAATGAGAAGAGTACCTGCATAGACATTTTTCCAAGGAAGATACACAGATACAGAGATGACCAACATCACTAATTATCAGGGAAATGAACACCAAACTATAATGAGATGTCAACTCACACCTGCCAGAATGACTAAAATAACACAAGAAATAATGAGTGTTGGTGAGAACTTGAATAAAAGAAAACTTTGTGCACTGCAGGTGGGAATGTATATTGATGCAGCCACTGTGGAAAATAGTATGGAAGTTCATCAAAAAAATAAAAATAGAATTACCATAGGATCCAATAATTCCACTACTGGGATTTACCCAAAGAAATGAAAATACTCATTAGAAAAAACAGATGCACCCCTGTATTTATCGCACTGTTATTTACAATACCCAAGATATGGCAGCAACCCAAGTGCCCATCCACAGGTAAATAAATAAGATGTGACAGATACATAGATATACACACAATGGAGTTTTACTTAGCCATAAAAAAGAATGAAATCTTGCCATTTGTGACAACACAGAGATACCTAGAGGGTATAATGCAAAGTGAAATAAGCCAGAGAAAGACAAATACCAGTGACTTCGCTCATACAGGGAATTTAAGAAACAAAACAAACTTAACAAAGAAGAGACAGAAGAAACAGGCTATCATATACAGATAACTGGTAGTTATCAGGCGGAAGTGGTTGGGAGATTGGTAATAGATAAAGGAGATTAAGTGTACACTATGTTGATGAGCACTGAGAAATGTACAGAATTGTTTAATTATTATATTGTACACTTGAAAGTAATGTAACACTGTATGTTAATTACACTTCAAAATGAACTAAAATTGGATACCTGGGAGGCTCATTCATTTAAGCATATTCCTTCACTCAGATCATGATCCCATGATCCTGGGGCCCTGGGACCAGGCCTGTCTCTGGCTCCCTGTTCAGCAGGGAGTCTGCTTCTCCCTCTCCCTCTGACCCTCCCCACCCCTACTCATGCTCTCTCTCATGTGCTCTCCCTCAAATAAATAAATAAAACCTTTTTAAGGAAATGAAATAAAATTAAAATGTCCTTTATTTCTAATGAAAGTAGGGGGGAAAAGGTATGAATTTCCAGTTATAAGATGAATAAGTTCTGGAGATAAAGTGCACAGCATGGTGACTATAGTTAATAATATCTTCTAAAGTATATTTAAAGTTGCTAAGAGAGTAAACATTAGGAAAACTCATCACAAGAAAAAAATGTTAACTAACAAATGTTAACTTAGCATGGTGATCATTTCAGAATACATACAGCAAATCATGTTATACAGGTCATACTGTATTAATATACAATAGGTCATATGTCTCAATAACCCTGGAGAAAACATAATTGTTCACTATAAAAAAAATCTGCATTACTGAATGCTAACAAGCATGAAAATCCAGATAAAATCAGTGATTTTCTAAGAAAATTCCAGTTACAAAAAACTGATTTGAGACAAGATTGAAAGCCATGTAGTAACCATAGAGGATTGAGAACTCAAAAACACAAATGGCTTCCAGGAAATAACAACGAATTTTCTAATCTATTTCAAAGATCAGATTTCTGCGATACTTAAAATATTTTAAATGGTCATTCCCCTTTCCAATTATAATACTCTCATACTGTTAACAAAACTAGAAGATGGCAAAAAAAAAAAATATATATATATATATATATATATATATATATATATATATAAAATCACTTACAAATATTGACATGAATATCCTGGATTAAATGTTACCTACTCTGAAGCAGGCCAATTAAGTTCTCTCTGATAAGAATTTGTATCTTAAGCAAAAACACATGAGAATGAAAGGTCGTTTAACTGAAGGTAACAGAAGCTGAAGCATCTGAGAGGAAATGCCTCATGATTGTGACCTTATTCCTGCTACTACGATATTCAAAGCAACTCTGCAAATACTTCACATGTTCTGGTTATTCTGATTCTTCTTTAAATGTGTGAGCTCCCTACTATCTTCCCAATGTATCCCTTTGTCTTGCTTAAGTTGGTCACGATCAGTTTTAGTTGCTAACAACTAAAGAACACCAAATTAAGCATAAATTAGGGCTTTCCTTATTCAGCTGGAAGTGCCATAACAAAAATACTTTACGCTGGGTACCTTAAACCATAGAAATTCATTTCCACGTCTGAAGACTAGGAAGTCCAAGATCAAGGTGCTCGCGAAGTAGGTTTCATTCTAAAGCCTCTGCTTTTCCCGTACTATGAGCTCACAAAAATCTTTTCCCTTGCCTGAGAGGAGAAAGCAGGGAAAGTAGGCTCTCTGTTTTCTCCTGAGGGCACTAATCTTATCACGTGGCTTCCACATCACCTAAATCTCACTATTTCCTAAAGGTCTCATCTCCAAATACCATCAAGTTATGGTTAGGGCTTCAAGTGAATTTTGAAAGATACAAACAGCAGTACTATTACATACAGCCTGCAATGTTTTGGGTGTTTTTGTGTGTGTGTGCTGTTTTTAGTTCATAGACAATAGATGGGGGAAATATATTAAGAATTGGATGAAAATGGAGTAAGAATGTAAAGTTCAGATTCTAATTTTTTTCCCTTTTTAAAAATTTATTTTTTTAAATTATGTTATGTTAGTCAGCATACAGTACATCATTGGTTTTTGCTGTAGCTTTCAAATTCCTTGTTTGCATATAACACCCAGTGCTCCATGCAATCTGTGCCCTCCTTACTACCTATCACCAGGCTCAGATTCTGATTTAGATAAGGACCTGAGATTATAGATCAAGAATGGATTAAGAGGGGCGCCTGGGTGGCTCAGTGGGTTAAGCCTCTGCCTTCAGCTCAGGTCATGATCTCAGGGTCCTGGGATCAAGCCCCGCATTGGGCTCTCTGCTCCACAAGGAGCCTGCTGCCTCCTCTCTCTCTGCCTGCCTCTATGCCTACTTGTGATCTCTGTCAAATAAATAAATAAATAAATAAAATCTTTAAAAAAAAAAAAAAAAAAAGAATGGATTAAGGCATCTATCCCCTTTAGGATTCTAACAACTCCTTCAGTCTTCTTTGCAGATAAATTTTGCACATTGTCCATTATTATGATTAATTATATTAAAAGTTTAGTCTTTTAAAAAATCAATACTGAATACTATCTTTATACATTTTTCAGAAAGTTGTCCATGATATAAGACTAGAATGTAAGAGCAGGACAGATAAAAGCAACTTTCTTTAGAAACTACTTTTAGGGGCTCCTGGATGTCTCCGTGAGTTAAATATCAGTCTCCAGCTCAGGTCATGATCACAGGATCCTAGGATCCAGCCTTGGGTCAGGCTCCCTGCTCAGCAGGGTGTCTGCTTCTCCTTCTCCAGCTGCCCCTCCCCCTGCTCCTGTGCAGGTGCACATGCTGGCTCCCCTGTGTATGCTCACTCTCTCTCTGGCTCTCAAATTAAAACAAAACAAAACAAAACAAAACAACCCCCCCCAAAAAAAACCCTACTTTCAAAATTAAAAAAAAAATCACTGGTGAAGGTGAATTAACACTGAATTAAGCTACTAAGACTGCTTTTAAACTAAAGCATGAAGAATCATATTTATCTGCTAAATTTACATAGATTTGATTTAGTAAAACATAATTCCATTCAACTTTGCCAAATTGTGTTTATTCCCAATAAATACAATTCCACTCAACATTCACTGTCCTAATAAACATTCTATGAAGATTTGGAAATATGTTATCCTCAGAAATCAGTTTATAGTGTCTTGCTTTTGTTTCAGATTCAAATATGTAAAGTATTAAACTGTTTTAAACTTGGAAACCAAATAAAATAAAGACCTCCATATTAATCTGTACATGTCAATAATTTTCAAGAACTGAAGGGTATTTAATGGCATATTAAAGCATACTTATTTCTAGGTAATGCTAGAACTTGACATTATAATCACATTAATATTAAGAATGATTATAATTTATGTGTGCCTGCAAATTAGTGATGACTTCCTAGATTTGGTTAGCAGGAAATATATTCATTTAAATGACATAGTTCTGTCCAGAAAGGTAAGTAGCACACTTGAGCCCATGTGCAATTCTATGCTGTGTCTATACTCAGATACTACATTATATAGAACGATTAGAAAAGTCCTTATGAAAAAAAAAAAGTCCTTATGTCCAGACAGTATGTCCAGACAACATGCGATTCAATAAAGAGCTTTGCAGTGATGGTACTAAATACTGATACAAGTCTAGGGTTCTCAAGTAAGATAAAGACAAAGATGTAGATGTAGGTCTGTCAATGCAGACTGTGTATAGATCTGTGCGTATCCAGGTAGGTTGGAAAGTAAAGAGATCCAGAGAAAGAATGCAAAATCATATTCTGGTTTGTGGCATATCTTGAGATTGAGGCCCAAACCCTTTCTTTTGATACCATTCTTTAGTCTATCTATATCTAATTAAGACAGCTTTACCAGGCATCACAGAAAGAAGTCACCTCTCCATACCTGCCTAGCTGAGCCAAGACGAAAGTGGTCAATGGTCAAATTCTTAGGTCACCTCCCCTATGTTTGCAAAGTTCTTTAGTTCAAGAGCTCTGCTGCTCAAGAAGGACCAATTATGACAGACTAGAGGAAGATCTTTCCCCTGCAGGTATTATAGAGGAAAATACTGAAGAACTTAATTAACAGAGAAGTTTAAGAGCAACTTCTTATAGACTTTTTTCCTCTTTTTAATCTGAAATTTATCACTTTACATTCTTAATAATGCGTCTACTGGAAAATTATGTTTTTGGTAGTGCTTATAAAGCTATAGAAATCTCTCTAGTTTTTAATGAATTAGTATATTTTCCTACAAAATGGATCCCTGAACAATTGTTAGAAAAAAACACAAAATGAGTCTCTGAAAAAAATGTTAGAAGATGACCTTGGAATTTCACTTTTTGAAGGACATTTGATGAAGTATACCATAATCAAAAATATTTTATTATAAAATTAAATAAAACATTTAACATTTTCATTTAAATTATGTTAGCAGAAGAAAATGGTGCAAAGTCACCTGTTGCCCTAAGTATGGACACAAGACAAATTATGCATGTGCCAAATAGGACTTTTGTGACCTGTGGATTTCTGAAAACAAATTTCAAGATTCTCAAGAGCACCAGATATTTTACCCTTAATGGATACATATTTGGCAGATACCCATTTGCAGTTCCCTGAAGTATTTACATTTCTCCACACTTAAGTTACTTGCCAGATATAAATACAAAAATAGACAATTTCTAATTCAGAGGACTGCCAGTTCAGTGCTTAGTATTATACATTTCGATGCTTGATCATTTAGTATTGCCACAATAATTAAAACCAATTCTTTGAAACAGAATTACTCATTTGATGTGCCTTACGTTAACTGCAGAACCGCCTACCACACTGAAAACACACATCCGAAAGACAGAGGGTATCTTTCCCAGGAAAGCCTGCCTCAGAATGATTATTTCTATCAGATGTAACAGAAAAAGCTTTGACAATAGGCACGTATCAATTCCACACAATTCAGCTCATCCTTCTATGATTGATGCATAATAGATACTATTATAGTTGTTCCAAACATTCTTGTTCCTCTTTGTCACTCTATCATACCATGACTGGAAAGACAATGAGCATGATGCTGCTTTTGAAAGGCCTTATCTACTGCAGCATCTAGAGGCAAAACTGAAAAGAAAGAAAGAGGGATGGAAAGAGATTACTGAAAAACCAGTCACTGCTCATTCCCATGCAGAGCTTTTTAAAAACATCACCAAGCGAAAGATTAGAACAAATGTAGTTCAATTAATGCAAGAAAATGTGTTTGCTATATGTCTATCAATCATATTACATCAATAACTATAATTTGAAAGTTTAAAAAATAGGAAAGTTGATATTAGGATTAAAAGCTCAACTTGTTTTGTTTTATTTGAACTAAATGTGTTGTATGACAACTGAAAAGACAAATACTCTATTTCTCCGATGTCTTCTGGATCTAAAATACCAGTGCAAGTAAAAATAAAATAGAAACTATTAGGAAAAAATGACCAATGTTATTTCTTCATATGGACGGATCTACATTTAACATTCCTCTTACTGCCTGGGGCTCTTCAGACTGTCTATAGATTTTTGATGGTATATTTTGAAATATGATGCCCTGAAATGTATTTTATAAAGCAAGTTTACTATTTTTCCTACCACGGTAAGGAATGAAAAGACTGCATCTTATTGTTTGCTGTTTAGAGCAAAGTATTTTTAAACTTTCACGAGTATGAATAGAACAAAATGGTGTTCACCTTTTCCAATAAATTCTTTACTATATTAATTATAGGCATTTTAGAGAAAGTTTACTGGTTTTAGGATTAAAGACTTCATTAAAATACATTTATATTTTCAATGTGTAACAAATGTGTTTTAACAAGAGATCAGGTCTTAGTTAATTCGTAATTTGTTTTAAGACTATACCATTTTTTTCCTATATATTTCCTACCTTACTGCTGTAGGGGCACCTGGGTGGCTCAGTGGGTTAAAGCATCTGCCTTCGGCTCAGGTCATGATCCCAGGGTCCTGGGATCGAGCCCCGCATTGGGCTCTCTGCTCAGCAGAGAGCCTGTTTCCCTCTCTCTCTCTCTCTCTCTCTGACTGCCTCTCTGCCTACTTGTGATCTCTGTCAAATAAATAAAAAATCTTTAAAAAAAAAAAAAAGAAAAGAAAGAA
Organism: Lutra lutra; assembly: GCF_902655055.1. Lineage (NCBI taxonomy): Eukaryota > Metazoa > Chordata > Mammalia > Carnivora > Mustelidae > Lutra > Lutra lutra. The sequence goes on along the minus strand of NC_062285.1, from coordinate 20,116,157 downwards.
ATATTGTTGTACTATTTTTTTAAGTGACTGCTATAGGGTTTACAGTATACATCAATAACTTACCATAATCAACCTTCAACTACCACTTCATATACAGTGTAAGAATCTTAAAATAGTAGCCTTCTATTTCCCCCCTCTTAATTTTGTATGCTGTTTTTGCCATTCTTTTTACCTCTCTATATGTCAGAACTCCACAAGGTCTTGTTACTACTTCTGCATTATCTCTTAAAGCAAGTTAAGATTATGAAAAATATCTATTATATTTTACCATGATTTTTAAAAAAGATTTATTTACTTAAGAGAGAGAGAAAGAGAGAGTGTGCGCATGCGAGCACAGAGGGAGGGGCCGAGGAAGAGAATCCTAAGCAGACTCCTTACTGAGCATGGAGTTCATGCAAAGCTTAATCCTACAAGACCAAGATGAGGAACTGGGCCAAAATCGAGAGTTGGACACCCAACCGAGTCCACTCAGGTGCCCCCTATTTTACCAGGATTTTTACTCTTTCCTCTGCACTATTACTCTGAATAGTTCTCAGTTTCTGTTATCACATTTCTTTGTTTAAAGAACTCCCTAAACATTTCTTTTAGCATAGACCTGAGGCAATAAATCTTCCCAGCTTTTGTTTACCTCACAAAAGTTTTATTTTGCATTCATTTTTAAAGATATGACTAAGAAAGTCTATGTTGAAAGATTTTTCATTAAAGATGTCATTTCACTTTATTCTGGGCTATATACTTTCTAGTGAAAAGTCTAATGAAATTATTTCCTTTGTCCTTTTGTATGTAGTTTTTTATTCTGTTCACTTTCAAAAAAAAAATTTTTTTTATCACTAAGTTTTAGCTTTTGACTATGACATGTATAAGCATTCTGGGAAATTTATCCTGCCAAGATTTTTTGGAATGCCTGTATCTGTGGCTTTTTTTTTTTTTCCATACATTTTAGAAAAATCTGAAGGCATTGTCTTTTGATATTGATTCCCTCATTTTCTCTTCTTTTGAGACTCCAATATCATGCATGTTAGACCATTTGATATTGTCCAGAGATTCTTGATTACTGTTTTATGTTGGGTGATTTTTTTTTTACCACCATTTTTTTTTATCCATGGGTTTCTTTTCAATAATGACTATTGATTTACTTGCAAATTTTTTAAAATTTTTGCCCCATCTTGGTCCACTGGAGAAATTCTTCATCTCTGATGCCATATGTTTTATTTTCAGTGTTTTTTTTTTTTTAAGACTTATTTATTTGTGAGAGAGCGTGCACACAAGCAGGGGGAGGGGCAGTAGGAGAGGAGAGAGAGAATCCCCAAGCAAACTCCTTGCTGAGTGTAGAGCCAATGCAGGGCTCCATCTCAGGACCATGAAATTATGACCAGAAACAAAATCAAGAGTTGGACACCTAACCAACTTAGCCACCGAGACACCCCTTATTTATTTTCAGTGTTCTTATTTGCTATTTAAGAAAGTTCCTTCCAGCCTGTTGAAATATTCTACCTGCTTCTACATGATGCCCAGTTTTTCAATAGTTTTTAATTATCATTAATTATAGTTAATATAGTTACATTAATTAATATAAATATAGTTAATTATAGTTAAATTATAATTATTTTTAAAAATTTCATATCATTTCAATAAGTGGGTCATTTTGAAACCCAATCTTTTGATTACTTCATCTCTTAATTATTGATTGGTTTTCCTCTTTATCTGATTAAGTTTTACTAAATGCTAAATTAATTTAAAGTAACTAAATGGTAATATTAATTAATTAATAATGCTAAATATCATATATGGAATGGTAGAGACTGAGCACGTAGTATTTATGCCTCTAAAGCAGCCTAACATTTCTTTTGTCATGGTGCCAGTGTGTGCGGTTAATTCTAATCAGGAGTTTGGCTGTCTATGGATTTTGTTACTTATCTCATAACCTCCTTCCCACAGATTTCAAATACCTATAGCAACTGGCTACTGTTACCTTGCACTTTGAATGGGACCTGAGGTGCAAAAGTTTTTTCTCAATACTCCAGCTTCACCTTCATGTTCAGCAATATCTACGAGATTTGTAAATATTTTCTGCCATTCTGGGTGTTGTCTTTTTAATTTCTAGGTGGTATTCTTATGAGCAAAAAGGTTTTTGATTTTCATTCACAGTGAAAAACCCTCAAAAATTGGGCTTAGAGAAAACATAACTCAACATAATAAAATGCCATATATGAAAAAGCCACAGCTAACATCAAACTCAATGGTGAAAAACTGAGAACATTTCCCCTAAGAGAAGGAAGAAGAAAAAGATGTCCACTATGTCCACTCACACCACCTTTATTCAACAAAGTACTGAAAAGTCCCAGCCACAGCAATCAGACAAGAAAAAAAAGCATCCAAATTCATAACAAAGAAATAACTGCTGATGACAGAATACTATTTATAGAAAACCCTTAAGACTTTACAAAAAAAAAAAAATTACTACAACTGATACATGAATGCAGTAACTAAGGTCACAGGATACAAAATGAATATACATAAATCTGTTGCATTTCTACACACTAATAATGAAGTAGCAGAAAGAGAAATTAAGAAAACAATCCTATTTACAATTGTACCAAAAATAATAAGATACTTGGGATTAAACATAACCAAGCAGGTATAAGATCTGTACTATGAAAACTATAAAAGACTGAAGAAATTGAAAATGACACAAAGTATTTTCCATGATCACAGATTGGGAGAACAAATGTTGCCCATACTATCCAAAGCAATCTAGAGATTTAATTCAAACCCTATGAAAATACCAATAGCTTTCTTCACAGAAAAATAAAGAACTAAATCACAGAACTAAAATTTGTATGGAACCACACAAGACCCCAAACAGCCAAAATAATCTTGAAAAGAACAAAACTAGAGGTATCACAGTCCCAAATTTCAAGATATATTACAAAGCTCTAATTATCAAAACAGTATAGAACTGGCACAAAATGAGACAAGTAGATCAATTAAACAGATTAGAAATCTGAGAAATAAACCCACAATTATATGGTCAATTTATCTATGACAAAGGAGACAAGGATATACAATGAGGAAAAGATGGTCTCTTCAACAATTGGTGTTGGGAAAACTGGACAACTATATGCAAAAGATTGAAACTGGACACTTTCTTGCACCATACAAAAAAATAAATTCAAAGCAGATTAAAGACCTAAACGTGAGACCTGACACCACAAAAATCCTAAAAGAGAACACAAGCAGTATTGTCTCTGATATCTGTCATAGTTAATATTTTTCTAGGAATGTCTCCTAAAGCGAGGGCAACTAAAGTAAAAATAAAGTATTGGGACTACATCAAAATAAAAAGCTTCTGCAAAGCAAACAATCAAGAAAACTAAGACAATGTACTGAATAGAAGATATTTGCAAATGACATATATGATGAGGGCTAGTGTCCAAACTATATAAAGAACTTATGCAACTCAACACCAAAAACACAAATAATCCAAATAACAAATGGGCAGACAACACGAACAGACATTTCTCCAAGGTAGACATACATATAGGCAATAGACACAGGAGAAGTTGTTCAACCTCACCAATGATCAGGGAATGAAAAATAAAACTACAATGAGATATTACCTCATACCTATCAGAATGGCTAAAATCAAGACACAAGAAATAACAAGTGTTGGTGAGGATGTAGTGAGAAAGGAACCCTCGTGCACTGTTGGTGGGAATGCAAAGTGGGGCAGCAACTGTGGAAAACAGTATGGAAACTGCTCAAAATTTTAGAAGTAGAACTACCCTACAACTCAGTAATTTCACTACTGGGTATTTACTCAAAGGGTGTGAAAACACCAATTTGAAAGCATGTATGCACCCCTATCTTTACTGCAGCATTATTTACAACAGCCAGATTATGGAAACAACTCAAGTGTCCATCAGTTAATGAATGGATGAAAAAGTGGTGTATATATATTTTATATATATATATATACACATATATACGTATATATGTGTATATATATATATATAATACACACACACACTGAAATATTACTAAGCCTTAAAAAAGAATTGAGTTCTTTGCAACAACATGGATGGATCTAGAGGGTATAATGCTAAGTGACAAGTCTGTCAGAGAAAGACATATACTGTATGATGTCACTCACATGTGGAATTTAAGAAACAAAATACAGAAAAATGAAAAAAAGAATTAACTATAAAGAACAGACTGAGGTTACCAGAGGGGAAGTGGAGGGGGGCACCACTGGTGAAGTAGGTGAAGGTGATTAAGGGTGTACTTACATTATGAACACTGAGTAATGTACAGAATTGATGAACCACTATATTGTACACCTGAAATTAATATTATGCTAACTACACTGGAATTAAATTTTTTTTAAAGTACACTTATCTTAAAAAAAAGTACACTTATAATGAGCACTAAACGTTGCTTAGAACTGATTAATCACTATCTTGTACAACTGAAACTAACATAACACTACACTGGAATTTAGAAGAAGTTCTAATTCTTGATCAAGTTTTTCAAGATATACTACAAAGCTGTAATTATCAAAACAGTATATATAGTACTGGCACAAAACGAGACAAGTAGATCAATGAAACAGATTAGATATACTTTAATTTTAATCTTGATGAAGTTCAAATTATTTGTTTTCTTCTCAGAGTTTCATAGGTGTAGCTCTAGCATTAGGCTTTGATGCATTTTGTGTAAGTTACTGTATATGGTCTGAGGAAGGAGATTACATTCATTCTTTCACAAATCCAGTTGTGTCGGCCATTTTTGTTAAAAAGATTATTGTTGTTTGCCTTTGAATGGTCTTCGTTCTCTTATTCTAAAACAGTTGACCACGGATGTGCAGGTGTGTATCTGGAATCAGAATTCTATTCCCTTGGTCTGTATGTAAACCCTTGTGGCAGTATGACACTGCCTTGGTTATTTAAGCTTTGTAGTTAATTTTGAAATAGAGAAGTGTGAGTCTTCTTAACTTTATAATTCTCTTTCAAATTTATTTTGCCTACTCTTGGTGTCTTGAAATCCCATATGCATTTTAGAATCAAACTGTAAATTTCTGTATATAAGTAAGCTGAAATTTTTATGGAGATTATGTAGCCTTTGTAGATTACTTTTAGGAGTACTGTCGTTATAAAAAAATTTAGTATTTTGATCCATGAGCAAGGAATTTTTCCAATTATTACGTCTTCTTTAGTTTTCCCCCTATTGCATTGTAGTTTTCAGAGTGCAAGTTTTGTACTTCTTCCTAAATTCATTCCTAAAATATTTGTTATTTCCTCTATCATAAATATAAATTTTTTATTTCATTTTTGGACTGTTACTTCCAAGTAGATAGGACTACAATTGATGTCTGTATACTGATGATGTATCCTATAAACGTATTAGTTGTAATTGTTTCAGTTTGTCTTGTTATTTATTATTCTAATTTGCTTTAGTGAAATATTTTTTTTTAAAAGATTTTATTTATTTATTTGACAGAGAGAGATCACAAGTAGACGGAGAGGAAGGCAGAGAGAGAGAGAGAGAGAGAGAGAGAGGGAAGCAGGCTTCTTGCTGAGCAGAGAGCCCGATGTGGGACTCGATCCCAGGACCCTGAGATCATGACCTGAGCCGAAGGCAGCGGCTTAACCCACTGAGCCACCCAGGCGCCCCGCTTTAGTGAAATATTTAGGACTTTCTATATATTAGATAATGTCATCTGCAAACAGAGATAGTTTTACTTCCGGATAGCTTCTATTTCTTTTGCTGGACTCACTGCCCTAAAACGTCCAGTAAAATGTTGAATAAAAGCTGTGTGAGAGAAACTCATTTTTCTGATGTTAAGGGAAACACAGTTTTTCATCATGAAATGTCACATTAGTTGTGTTTTTTCAGTAGATGCTCTTTGTCAAGTTGGGGGTAAACCCTTCTATTCCTAGTATGTTGAATGTCTTTATTATCAAAAGATACTGGACTCTGTCAAATGTTTTTTCTGAATCTATTGAGAGGACTATGTAAATTTTGCTTTTTATTGTACTGATGTAATGTATTATATTATATTCATTGATTTTCAAAGGTTAAAGCTGCTTTAGATTTCTGGGATAAATCCTATTTGGTCATGGTATACAATGCTTTTTCTTTTTTTCTTTGAATGTTTCTGGATTTGGTTTGCTAATATTTTGAGGGTTTTGTGCCTGTATGCATAAAGGATATTGATCTGTTTTCTTTTCCTTTTCTTTTGTTATCTTTGATTTTGATATCATAGCAATATTGGCCTCAAAGAAAGTTGGGAAGTGTTCCTCTTCTAATTTTTTAGAAGAGTTACGAATAATTGGCTATAATTCTTGAAATGTTTGGTAGAATTTGGTGAATGCATCTGAATCTGGGCTTTTTTTTTGTGGATTTAAAAAAAAATTAGTCAATCTCTTCACATATTACATAGGTCAAGTCAGAATGTCTATTTTTTCCCCCAGAGTCAGTTTTGGTAGTTGTGCATTTCTAGGAATTTTCCCATTTCATTAAATTACCTAATTTGTTGGCATTAAAGTATATATAGGATTCTTCTAAAATTCTTTTTGTTTCTATAGAGTCAGCAGTAAAGTCCCCTCTTTCCTTTCTGATTCTAGTAAGTTGAGTCTTTTTATTCTTGGTTAATCTAGATAAGTTTTGTGAATTTTAATAACTTTTTCAAAGAACTCACTTTTTGGTTTAACTTATTTTCTCTATTGCTTGTCTATTCCCTATTTCCTTTATTTCCTAAGCCTAATCAGTTTTTCTTTTCAGTGTTCAAAAGTCAAAGTTTAGGTTACTAATTTATAAATTCTCTTTCTTAATACAGGCATTTACGACTAGTCTCATCCAATAAATTTTAGTAAGCGGTCTTTATTTTTATTTATTGCATAGTATTTTCTTATTCCCCTTATGATTTCTTCTTTGATCCCACTGGTTATTTAGTGGGAATATGGTATTTAATTTCCAAATAATTATGTTCCCCGATTTTTCCAACTATCAGTTTCTTTTTCGTTTTTTTAAAGATTTATTAGAGAGACAGAGAGAAAGACCATGTACAGATGTGTGAGCAGGGGAGGGAGAGGGACAAAGAGGAAGCAACCTCCCCGCTGAGCAGAGAGCCCAACATAGAGCTTGATCTCCAGACCCTGAGATCCTGACCTGAGCCAAAATCAAGTCTCAAGAGTTGGCCACTTAACCAACTGAGCCTCCCAGGCACCCTAACCAGCTAAGTTTCTAATTTCATGCCATTGTGATCAAAGAACATACTTTGTATTATTTCTATCCTTTTAAAGTCATTGAGATTTGTTTTATTACCTAACATATGGTGTACCCTGGAATGTTTTGTGTACTTGAGAAGAATGCATATTCTGCATTTGTTGGGTAGAGTGTCCTAAAAATGTCTGTTCTAGTTGGTTTATCATGTGGTTCAAGTTTTCTATTTGCTGCTCTGTCTAGATTTTCTACCCATTATCGAAAATGGGATATTCAAGTCTCTGATTATTATTGAATTATTTACTTCTCTTGTTTTGGCTTCATGTACATTAGTACTCTGTTTCTGAGGGCATATATGTTTATAATCACTGTACCCTCCTGACAGATTGAGTTTTCTATCAATATACTCCTGATTCTTTAGACTCCTGTTACTTTTTGGGGTGGCGAAACTGGAAATTTTGTGTAATATATAATAGCAAGTCTGAGTATTATTTCACCCCTTACCATGGGGCTTGTTGTTATTAGTTGCTTGTTCATCTAGTGACTTACTGGAATATTTTCGTGAAGCTGATCTCCCCCTACCCTCAGCATCAGCCTGTGATGATGTTCCTCAAGGTAGTACAACTTGGGTATGTCCCAAGTCACACTGAGATGACAGTGGTACTAGTGGGACTCTTCATCTATTTCCCCTACTCACCTCTAAAGGTTAAACTTTATCATTCACCAGCTAGCTGATCTATTGTTTTTAATAATGCCTGGGGCATAAGTTGTTCTACAAACTAATCCAATCAAATAGGACTTCTCTGGAGAAACAGATTCTGATAAGCCCTTCATTTTGTTCTGCTGCCAGGACTTCTCTTCCCTGACGTATTTATTCCCTAGTTCTCTCTTTCAAACTACTTGACCTACAGTTTAGCCTATAGCTTGAATTTCCTCCCAAATGGATTCACCACAACCTCCACTGTTCAGAGTGCCTTCAGGCTGGAATTTCTTCACTCTGTTGCAAATGAAATCAGTTCCTTGGGAAGAAATTAGTAGGAATCTGTTTTGTTTTTTTGTTTGTTTTGTTTTGTTTTGGCCTGTTTCTCCCCCTAGACAAAATCTCTGAGCCAAAGCTCTGGAGTTAGGAGTGATGACAATGGCAGTCTTCAGAGGGACACCCTGCTCTAGGAATCCAACACTTGGTACATGGCGGCAGGAGCACAGGGTCCTCTCAGCTTCCCTTAGTGTGAAACCACTAGCTCCAAAGTCAGGACAGAAGGTACCAGGGCCCCAGTATTTTAGCATGTTGTACCCAAGCCAGAGTCTCTGCTCCATGAGTCAGGGTTGAGTAGAAGAAGGGACCCCTCTACTTCTCGACTGCATTCATCCAGGACTTAACCTCAGTAGTAGGTAGATGAGGGATGAAATAAGAAACACTGATGCTTGACTCCCTCTGGGAGCTAAGAGAAGAGTGCCTGATGTTCTTGAAGGTGCCAGTGTGGAATCTAGTATCTGTCTCACTGGGCTGGCAGCAAGCAGCAAGAGGAGAATATTGGTTCAAATATTACAGACTCTCACTTCTATTACTGAATTTTCTTGAATAGATGTTTCTTCAAGCATATATGCTTGCTATTTGCCCTTAGGACCATTTACAGAGATTTTAAATGTTTTTGTTTGTTTTAAATACAGTTTTCACCAGTTTTACTGGGAAACAGGCATCATCGCTCCTTATGCTATCATTTGGAAGTTTTTCACTGGATTTCCTTTTACCTGCTTCTATGGTAGTCACCTCTATCACCTTCACTCTGTCAAGACAGAACCGTTGTTTTGTCCTCTTTCTCCTCTGAGAGACGACTAAGGAACTGAGTGAACTTGCTTTAACTTATATCCCCAGCTTTCTAACAGATTCCCCCCAAATCATGATTTTGTAGGTTGTCTAGATTTTTTACATTGTTAGGTTGGGGGTTACTTTCTACATCCTAAGTTGTAATTTGTTTTTATTTTTTTATAGTAAGTAGCATTTGTTTTACTCTCCTACTTTGTAGATGGTAAAACTATAATGTATGCAAATTGGGAGGCAGTATGAGAGAAAAACAACAAAATTGTCCTACGCTTCCTATATCTAATCTAAATAACATTACTGAGTGTACAAATATGCCCAGACTTTATTAAGATAAGCTATGTTTCTGAATGTCCTATGAATTTCTAGTGTATTCAGAAATACATCATTAATTCAATTATTTATTTGGCAAACATTTCTATATATGATGGCCTATGCTGCAGTTATCAGGGAGTAAATCTTGAGTCTTATCTTTCAAAAGATATTAGTCTACTAGAAGAAACATGTATAGACAGAAAACCAAAGACTCAACAGCCCGGTCACCCACCCTGTGGTCCCAATCCCTGCACGGTCTACTCCCATTGCCCAAGGAAACCAGGTTCATGAACTGACCAGGCCACAGGCAAGTGGTGAATGGGCTTTGGTGTGCCTGAGAAGGGGCAGGCCTGCCCTGGTCCCCACAGGTCAGTGTGTCTGTCCCTAGCACTCTCCAAGGATAGAAAAGGCGGAAGAACCTGTCCAGAATCCCTACAAGATAGGAAAAGAAGGGGAAATCTCAACATGAAAAAAACTCTACAGAAAGTGAAGGTAAAGCTCAAGATCCAGGGAAAGCCAAAAGATGAAGTAGAGCCTGAAGATGAAGGAAAATCAGATGAGGAAGAAAAGCTGGAACTGGAGGGGAAGCCAGGGCTAAAGGAAAGCTCCAGAAGGAAGGACAGTCAGAAGATGAACAACCAGAAGATAGAGGAAAACAAGAAAGCAGGGCAAGCCCGAAAATGAGGGAAAACCACACAGTGCGGGCAAGCTAGAATCCATGGCAAAGGCTGAGAGTGAGCTGCAGGCTGCCACTAAATGCCCACCTAAAGATTATACACCCAGGAAAACAAAAAGAAAAATGGAGAGGGGGACAGAGGATCCCCCCAAGGACTACCAGGGGTTTCTTACAGGAAAGGAACTTGGGCAGTGTGGAGATGACAACAGAATGTGGAGACATGGCAAGGGCTAAGGAAGAGCTAAGAAAAAATAGAAAATGGGTGGTTTTCATTGGATGAAGAGAGATGTACGAAATCCTTCACCCCAAGAGGCAACAAGGTGTCAGAGGAATGAGGGGCGGAGGTCGGGGCCAAAGGGGCTTACATGATATCCCATACCTATAATGACTTGGGCCTTCAATTCTAATTTCTCTAAAGGGAATATTCCTGACCCTGTTTTCCCTGGCAGGCATTTGCCAGGCTACGTGCTTTAATCTTAACCTGATACTTTGCTGTAGGGGTCACTCTTGCTGCCAGAAGCCTTTGGATCCAGCAACAGTGTTCTCTATCTTTCACTAGGGAATTTCATCCATGTGCATGGAAGAAGTGTTCATGGTACACTGTAAGATAACAATAAAGAAAAACAGTTTTTAGAACCAAAAGAAAGAAAGAAAGAGAAAGAGAGGGAGGAAGGAAGGGAAGGACTCAATAAAGAGATACCATAAGCTAAGTCTGAAGAATGAATGAGACTTTTTAAGGCAAGAAATATTGGGAATGTCTAGTGAGATAAAAGCCAGAAGAAAAATATAGAAATACAGAAGCACCAAATAATTTGTAATTTAATGAGTGTGAGACAGATACAAGATATGGAGGTAGGAAATAAGACCAGAAATGTATGTCAAGGCAAATGAATAAAAGACACTGTGTCTTGATAAGGAGTTTGGATTCTAGTATATGGGCCAGAAAAGCCATGGTGGCTATTTTAGCACAGAAGTAGCACGGCTACTCATTTTTTAGTTATTATTTTTAGAAAATACGTGATTTCAATGTGATAGGTCGTCTTGGATAAGGAATAGCTGGTGGTAGTGATACCAAGGTAAAGGCTACTACATGGACAAACAGTTATTTGGCTTTGTCACTAAAAATATGGTCATGGGGACAGATTTTTGAGGCCCAATTTTATTATATGATTGACAATTTTTTTTAAAGATTTTTACTTATTTAAGAGACAGAGAGAGTATGTGAGAGAGAGAACAGGAGTGGGGTTGGGAGCGGAGGGAGAAGCAGGCTCTGCAGAGTAGAGAGGCTAAAGGGGGCTCGATCCCAGGATGCCGGAGTTATGACCTGAGCTGAAAGCAGACACTTAACCAACTGAGCCACCCAGGTGCCCCTATAATTGGCAATTTCTTTACCAGTAAACTGCAGTGGGATAGGGAAAAGGAGAAATGTAAAATGATACTAGGTTTTGGGCTTGAGAACATAAGTAGAATAAAATCTACTTAATTAAAATCATGATGCAAGACAAAGAAACCAATCTAGGAAGAAAAATAATGAGTCTAGATTTAAACATCTTAAATTTGAATAACCCTCACATCCCAATGAAGGTTCTAATAAACAATAAGTAAGGTGCCTAGGTGGCTCAGTCAGTTAAGCATCCAACTCTTGGTTTCAGCTCAGGTCATGATCTCTTGGTTGTGAGACAGAGCCCACCATAGGGCTCGGCAGTGGGCATGGAACCTGCTTAAAATTCTTTCTCTCCCTCTCTCATTGTCCCTCCCCCTCTCTCTCACCCGCTCTAAAATAAAATAAAATAAAAATGATCAGCAGGTCATTATCTTCAGGGACATTATCTACAGGGACTGAAGATAAAACTCACACCAGCTTATATCACAAGAAAATTTACAACCTGTTTTTCCTGAGAAATCATTCTAATTTCTTCTTAAAAATGCCGATAATTGGCCACAGAAACATTTTTACTAGATATGTCTCCTCTAGCAAAGAAAACAAAACCAAAATCAAACTATTGGTATTGTACCAAAAGAAAAAGCTTTTGCACAGCAAAGGAAACCATCAACAAAACAGGCAGTTTACTGAATGGGAGAAGATATTTATAAGTGATATATCTGACAAGGGGTTAATATCCAAAACATATTAAGAGCTTACATAACTCAACACTCAAAAAACAATCTTGTTAAAAAATGGGCAGAGGACCTGATCATTCAGGTCCTTAATGTCGAGTCATGACATTTTTTTCAAAGACATGCAAATAGCCAATAGACACAGGAAAAGATGTAAGGTAAGGTAAGGAAAAGATGTTCGACCTTACCAATCATTAGTGAAATACATATTAACACAATGAGGTATCACTTTATACCTGTCAGATGGCTAAAATAAAAAACACAACAAATAACAAACGTTGGACAGGATGGTAGAAAAGGGAACCCTAGTGTATTATTGGTAGAAATGTAGCCACTAGGGAAAATAGCACGGAGGTTCCTCAAAAATTTAACAAAAGAATGGCCATAGGATCCAGAATTCCACTATTGGGTATTTACCCTGAGAATACGAAAACACTAATTTGAAACGATATATGTACCCCTATGTTTACTACAGGATTATTTACAATAGTCAAATTATGCAAGCAATTCAAGTGTCCATCCATAAAGAAAATGTGACATGTGTGTACGTGTGTGTGTGTGTGTGTATACACCATGTCACATTTTCTTTATGGATGGGCACTTGGATTGTTTCCATATTACTCAGCATTACTTACTTCCAGAATATTACTCAGCCATAAAAAGGAATGAAATTTTGCCATTTGCAATAACATGGATGGTAGAATTCTAAGTAAATCAGTCAATCAGAAAGACAAATGCCATATGATTTCACTTATATATGGAATTTAACAAAACAAAACAAAAAAGACAAAACAGCAGACTCCTAAATACAGAACTGGTGGTTTTGAGGGGGAGGTGAGTGGGTGTTGGGGGTGAAATATACAAAGGGGATTAAGAGTACACTTATGGGACACCTGGGTGGCTCGGTCAATTGTGCAGCTACCTTCCACAAGAGTCATGATTCCGAGATCCTAGGATGGAGCCCTGCATCAGGCTCCTTGCTCAGCAGGGAGCCTGCTTCTCCCACTTCCTGCCACTCCCCCTGCTTGTGTGCTCTCTTTCCCTCTGACAAATTAATAAACAAAATCTTAAAAAAAAAAGTATACTTATGTTGATGAGCACTGAGAAATGTACAGAATTGTTGAATCATATTGTATACTTGAAACTAATGTAACACTAATGTTAATTATACTTGAATAAAAATAAATAAGAATGCAGGTAGTTATAGTACCTCAGAGTTTTAGTGGGTGATTAAATATTAGGAGGCAAGTCACCTCAATAAATGACAGCTATGTTGCTATCTATTTTTGAAGTCATTTGGATTAACAGAAATGAATTCAATAATCCAGAGAGAATATATAATGTATTTGAGGTTAATACATTTGTATCTGAGTCTGTGTATTGTATATTATACAATGTATTTGAGTCTAAAAGTGTGCTTCAAAATATGTTTTTGTGGGTTAACAAAATATTTCAATCTTAGGTCAAACTTGAGGCCTTGGGGTAGCAGAGCAGGAAAATATCCAAACAGAGTTTCAGATTTGTTTGTACTTTTCAAAGTGCCCTCTCACACATCATCTGATCAAATTCACAGGCATTCTTTGAAGCAGATATTATAAGGCTTATGACTTGTCTGTCCACGGTCAGTCACAAAATATGTATTGTTATGGAACTGATCTTGCATATCTAGCTTCTGACTCTCAGCCTACAGCTCTGCCCTATCAAATCTTAACATTCATCCTTCTTTCCAGAATTTACCTCAGACTTCAATAAAATAGCCCTACGAAATACTGCATTTGGAAGGAGCTCTGATATACAACTTTTTGACTTTGAAAGCACTTAGTGGTTTATCACTCCCATTAGAAAAACATTTCCAAGAAGGAGACAAATGTCCAAAACCTATAATTAAAGTTTTGAGTATACAATTCAATTAAATAATTCGGATATAGCTGGTACTGTACTGACTCTTGTGAGTTGATATTAAAACTGCGATACTGTTGTAACATTTAAACCAACCAATTTTAAAAGATTACTGTTATTTCTAAAAAACTGAGCCAGATGTGATCAGTGTTGTCTTGAATAACAGTTACCCTCAGGAAAAAAAATGGCACTTCCATCTTATTAGTTCTATGCCAATTTGAAAAATAAAGTTTAAAATGAAGCCCAAAAAATTAAGCCTTACATTTTTTTTTAACCCTTTTACCACTTGAACACTAAAATTTTTCTTGGGCTTAAAGGGTAAGTATTCTCTTGGGACACCTGGGTGGCTCAGTTGGTTAAGTGTTTGCCTCCAGCTCAGGTCATGATCCCAGGGTCCTGAGATCCAGTCCCCCATCAGCTCCTTGTTCAGCAGGGAGCCTGCTTCTCCCTCTGCCTGCTGCTCCCCCTGTTTGTGTGTGCTCTCACTCTCTGACAAATAAAATCTTGAAAAGTAAATAAATAAAAGATAAGTATTCTCCTATAAAGAAAGTTGAAGCATAATAACAGTATTTTGTTACCAAGTCCATGATATAATATTTCTTGAAAAACCTTCCTCTAGTGGAAGTTATTACTCAGTCATGTGCACAGTTTCACCATCTGTAAAATGGAGTTTATTTTTTCATATGAGTTAATAGTGGTATTTGGCAGTTTTAGGAACCTCAAAACATTCCCAAAGTGCCACTTTTTCTATCATAAGAAAAATTTCTCCTCAAGCTAGTTTGTATTTCACTCTTCATCTTCCATGAGATAATATCCTAGGACACAGGATGATGGAAACTTAATTCTGCTCAGGCACATAACTGCTCCAGTCCATGGAAAATAATAGCAATAAGATGTGGAATTCATCTAAAAAGTGTAATTACACATTAAATGATGCAGTTTATGCTGGACATCTGCAGCATATCATTGTAATTAATCGGGAGTGGGTAAGCACAAAAATATTAAGAGGATAAGCATGTTGTGTCTCTTGCATTTTTCTCTCCACTTATATAGAAAATAAACAGCCTGGAAGAATGAGTAATTTACAAAAAGGTTTATATGAAAGAAAATCTTGAATCTTCAGAGTTCTTAGATAGAAAAAGCTCTCAAGAGAATTGATTCTAAGTAAAACCTTTACTGATAGGTCTAAGATAAAGGGGAAAAAAGATGGAAAGAGGAAACAGAATAAGAGAACGGCGGAGCGAGGCACTTCAAGGAAGTTTCAGACTACTTGTCATCCTTTGAAGAAAGTTAAATGATCAAAAATAATTCTAACATTCTTTGTCTACCCAGTCCTGGAAAAAACTATTACAGATTCATAGCGATCCAGGGAAAACAATCCAATATAAGTAAGATTATGTGTATTTTGCAAAAATATATGTGGACCCCCTCCCAAAGTATAACTGTACTGGTAGAATTTCAAATGCTCTGGTATCTGCATGGAAAAAGAATTTAAATCATTAAACAGCTATGGGGCTCCTATCATATTATCAACACTGTTCTCAATGCTAGGAATACAGAGATGAGTAGTAGGAGGTGGTCCCTGTCCTTGATAACCTAAGAATCCAGGCAGTATGTCAAAGCATACCAACCAACAAACAATCGAAAACTATAATAAACTATTACAATAGTGATCTGAACAAATTATCATCAGGACACAGAGAAACAAGTGCTTACCTCTTTAGCCTGGAAGAAGCAGAAATGCAGAATAATAAGCAGTCTCTCAGAGGAAGGAGCACTTGAGATGGCATTTGACAGATGAGTAGTTGTCTCCAGGTAGGCCTGGGAAGGAGGTCCTTCATAAGCTCTGGATGTTCTCTGAAATCCTTAATGTAACATCAAACACGTTTAAAATGTACCCGTATCAGATATTAAAGTGTGCTTTTTAATTTACACATAATCGTAAGAGTTGGACTGCACTTACCAAGATACTGTAATGCTACATTTTGTAAACCATGAATCAAATATTAAATTCTGTGATTTTTTTTTCATATATTTAACAAAATACATTGTCCCCTTTCTCCAAAATTTTCCTAGACTCTTGGAAAACGCTTAGTCTCCAAACACTGTTCCTGTGGTACCTGATAAAAAGTAATGACTAGGGCTAATGCCCGCCAGCCACAGGATTTGGCTGGAAAAGAGAGTCTGGGAAAATGTGTGTTTGAGTCAGGAAAAAAAAAAAAAAAACAACTTTTTTTTTTTTTAAGTGGGGTCAGAGGCAGACGGAAAGGTAGAGAGAGAACGTTAAGCAGGCACCATGACCAGCACAAAGCCCCTGGCTCGATCTTACAATACCAGAGATCCTGACCTGAGCTGAGATCCAGAGTCAGATGCTAACCCACTGTGCCACACAGAATGCCCCTAGTCAGAAAATCTCTTAAGATCACTGATTAACCCTTTATAGATAAACTCATTATCATATTTGCATAAGGCATTCTCTCTCTCCTACAGTCAGATGTCATCAGCAGAATGACTGAGAGAGGGTCTATGTTGAGAATTTTTTTCCTTCCTGTGATCCCATGATCATGGAGTCCCTTAGTCTTCAGCCTTGGTTTCTCTATTCATAAACCAAGGACAGTACTACAATCCTATAAATGTGAAGTATCTAGTTTCATAAGGAAGACTCTAGAGATGTAAGGCAGTATAGCAGCCACAATAACCCAGGGCTTTTTATCTAGCACTTTCCTTTGAACCCAGGAATGGCAAAAGTTCCTAAAATGTTGCCTTCACTAGAAAAATATGTAACCAGAAGATAAGGATTCCTCCCTTCTTTAAAATATTACTGAAAGAGAATTTCTGTTTAAATAAAAAACACTTGGGAAATGTTGATTTTCTTTGTGAATTATCACATCTAAAATCATACTGAGTGACGTACGGACGCTCTTGACCACTATTTGCAGTGGAGGGGCAGCAGGGACTTCTTTTTTACATTCCGAGTGGGTTTTTGAAACGCAGCGCTGCTTTACAGAGTCCACGGTGTCCGGGAAGCGAGGCTGCCAGTACAGAGAAGCAGGAGCAGCTTGGAGAACCTCCCCGTGCAATGGGTACCCTCAACTCACCTGTGGCTGCAGCCGCCGCAAGGGGCCGCGTGGACGTCCAAACAAGCTCAGGCCTACGTCTCTCTTCCCTTCTCTTATACAACCGGGTGCCGAGAAATCTGAAAATACCTTCCCCAGGGATCACAGAAGAAGCTCCGTTTGGCGTCTTTTGGCCTAAGAAGCGTTCTGGCCGCGCAGGAGGGGTCAGAGGTCGGGCCTCGCCAGCTGTCTCTGCTCCTGACCGTCTGGCCCTCACGAGGGTGTCCCTTCTGTCACCTTCTTCAGGAGTCCGGGGGCCCGTTGCGAGCTCTCAGTGCTCTCGGAGGAGTACCCAAGTCCTGGCTCTATAACACGCTCTCGGGCCGGTTCTCCTCTACTCAAAGTGCAGCTAGCAATGGCAATGGGCGGAGATCAGAACCCAAAATAGGAAGACGGGAAAGAAGGAGACGGTGAAGGTCAGAAGCCTTCAGCCTCCAGCCCGCCGTGGAGTCGCAGGCCGTTCTGGGCCCCCGCGCAGGCGCGGCCAGGCAAAAAATAGAGCCAGCGGCGTGCGGAACAGGAAGTACCACGTGGTGCACGCAGCACGCAGCGCGCTCTGCAGCGAGGCCGCGACTTTCTAACTCCGGCTTGTGCTGGCCTAGGCTGCTTTTCTCCTGCAGACTCCGTGTGGGACAACTCACAGAAGCCGGGAAGGCCACCTCCTCAGGCAGCCCTCGTTGCTGGGTCCCAAAGCAGGGAGACAGCGAGGTCCTCTAATTTGCTATTTCAGGGCAGATCCGGGAGAGCGGATCATCTCTTGGCGTGGCCTCAGCCCGGATGATGGTTGAGAGGGGCAGGCCGTCCCATGGAGTCACCTGCACTAAGTATTGGGTGGCCCCCACGCCGTTGCAGAAGGGGGTCTGACAGAGCAGTCGCACCGGTCCGGAGAGATGGCATCAATCACCTTGTTGTCATGGCCACAGGAAGCCCCGCGGGTCCTGGTCCCAGGAGCCTGATCCAGCCCCACCCCCCACTCCCGGCTGGCAGGAGTCCCTACCTAGCCGGTCCCCTCAGCGCCACTACTCCACTCCAGCCTGAGTCTGCGTCCAGAGAGCAGTTAAGTATGCAACGCAATGTATAACCTTTGTTCAAGCCTTGAGAAATTGGGTTGGTGCTTTCCCTGTAGAGTGACAGCAGTAGGGTCTGAGAAATTTGGCATAGGGAAAGTTGGCTCATGTTATTAATGTGGTGAATAAATACTTAAAACACAGGATAACCAGAAATTTT
Organism: Lutra lutra; assembly: GCF_902655055.1. Classification (NCBI taxonomy): domain Eukaryota; kingdom Metazoa; phylum Chordata; class Mammalia; order Carnivora; family Mustelidae; genus Lutra; species Lutra lutra. The sequence goes on along the minus strand of NC_062285.1, from coordinate 20,097,760 downwards.
AAAATGCGCAAGCTAAATATTTTACAATTTAAGTATCTTGTGTAATTTACATATACATAACCAGCAGTGTTTGCCGCATGTTGTAGCTCCTACATACTTGCACTCCAAAAATCCCATTGAAATTGAACAAATTCTTTCTAGTTAAGGTTACCGTGACTTTTGCTGTTGTTAGGTTAAGAGGTTACAAATTATGTGCTTCAAACACCAAAAAGAGTTGTTATTGTTGTTAGGTTAAGGGTCTGCAAATTATGCGCTTCTCACCATCTCTGTCCCCCAAAAGGCAAGTCACCCTTCTCTCCCATCTTCCCATCCCATCCACTTCCCTCTCCCAACACACACACAAGTAACCAGCATTACTGATGCTGATATTAAACACTTGGGTTGAATACTAAGAACTTGAACACTTAATTACCTGTAGGAGAAAATTGATAGACTTTTTGTTAATTCAGAGAAATGAATTACAGCTGCAGTCCCTAAAGAAGTGTGGGAGGATCATGCTTAGCGAAATAAGTCAATGGGAGAAAGACAACTATCATATGATCTCCCTGATATGAGGGAGAGGAGATTCAACACGGGGGGTTAAGGGGGTAGGAAAAGAGTAAATGAAACAAGATGGGATTGGGAGGGAGACAAACCATAAGTGACTCTTAATCTCACAAAACAAACGGAGGATTGATGGGGGGAGGGGGGTTGGGGTGGGATTATGGACATTGGGGAGGGTATGTGCTATGGTGAGTGCTGTGAAGTGTGTAAACCTGGCAATTCACAGACCTGTACCCCTGGGGATAAAAATATATGTTTATAAAAAATAAAAAAAATCACACTCACAAAACTGTACATTTATAAAATAAAGCTGAAGATTAACACAGTTAGCAATGCCACAACTTAAAAAAAAAAAAAAGTGTGGGAGGAAAAGGATGTAGGAACAAGTCAAAGTACTTTATCTTGGTTAGAACTAACACCTTTAATACATTCTGCTCTAAGAAGAAATTATCACAGTTAACATTGTGTGTGCCTGCCACTGTCATTTTTATTTTTACAAGGAAAATCCAAACACACTGAAATTTGATGGCATTGATTTATGTATGATGTATATTTTCTCACAAAAAGTAATGTCAGAATTCTGTTACCTTTTTTATTTTGTAAAGGAGGAAACAGTAGCTTATTGACATATTTGAGTCATCCAAAGTTTTTAATTCCTTTCCTTTCAATCAGTGAGTATTTTGAAATAGTTATGACAACTTTGATCACCTCTATAAACTAGTTATAATATTATTTATTCTGATTGGCAATTATAAAAATGTATTTATTGGATGAAATTAACAATTATATCAAGAAAGATTCAGTGATAATGTAAAAATATTTTTCAGGTTTCTTTGGGATAAAGTAAAAATTGCAGCACTCTTCAGTTAGATGTATTTATATTATATAATTGAGTCATTCTTGTTTCCAAAACCAGCATTTGTTATTACACTCAGAGAACATTTATTATTTATATCTGCCCCAGCCCGTACCACAGAGCCTAGCACATAGTAGTTGCCAAATCAATATTTGCTGACTGAAAGACCAATTCTGTATCACAAAATTATTTTTTATTTGACATTTAATATCATCCAGTGCTTAAGAGGTTTTATTAATACAGAAATAACATTTATTGTATGAAATTAATCCAAAATGGAAAATGTTAGTGATTTTTTTCAGTTTCATATTCTATTAAATAAGTCATGCAATTAGAAAATTACAAAAGCAAGCAATTAATACCATTGCCAGAATCAGTCCGTTCATAGAGCACTGTATGTTTCTTAGTTTGTTTGAGATTTTTTTTCCCAGAAAAGTGGGGAGTGGATGAATCAGAGACAAACTGCAACTTATTTCCTCAAAACTTTTCTTGTGCGTTCTCTCGGCAAAACTTCCACACACACACCCCCACCCTCGTGTTATTGAACCTGGACTTTATCACCCACAATCACACTGCCGTGATTACCAATTAAAACTATGTAGTCTTTACTGCAATTCAATTCCTATCCTGTTTTTATTATCCAGCTGAAGTCTTCCTCCTCCACGAAGCCTTCCCTCCGGAACTTGGCCTGCAGCAAACTCTTTCCTCTGTACTTGCAGACTGATTATAAGAGTAGAAATAGCCACAGAAGTGTGTCAGTTCAACCTTACGTTGTATGAAAGTAGATACTGAGGCCCATCCAGAGGGATTAAGCAAATGGCCCAAAATCATAGCTTTACGGTAGCAGGAATGAAAAGATCTCTTTTTTGCCATTACTTCTGCTCCATTACTGCATACCTATCGGGTATGGGTCTTTGTGTATCTTCATGTCTACGTGCTAATCAGGGTGCTTTGTATGTATTACATTTTGGGTGTTTTGTTGCTGTTTTGTTATAAATGTTATATAAAACACACATCTCACTATTCATTTTTAAAATATTTGCTCAATGATTTGATAGATGTGTTCATTTGATGAACACATAGTTGTTTTTTCAAGGCTCTTTGGCAATAATCCATATATTTTGACAGTCTTACCTCAACTGCTACATTTTATAAAACAAGTTCCATATCAAAACAAATAGAAAAGGGGGCAAAAAGCTTAGAAACTTGAGATAATTTACAATTTTTATGAGAGAAAAGCACATTATTTTTACCCCATGCCATCCCTCTCTATCACCCCCAGCAAAAGAACTGGAGATACACACCCTCACACTCTGCTTAAAACTGCAGTAGAGATAAATGCATACAAAAGAACCTGGAGTATATGGGGAGTAGGAAGGAGGGGGAAGGGACACTGCCAAAGAAGAGTTCACCACTCTAAAATAATAAGGTTATTTGTTTGAATCTGTATTAAAAAAAAAAGTGTTTCTTTTTAAATATTCCCAAGATGTTCTGACATTTTGAGCTAAAAAGGAGACCTCTAACAGCTGCTGGGCCAGAGCCAGGACTTCTACCCTCAAACCTGCCCTTCATCCTCCACTAGTTGCAGGTCCTTTCAGTAATACATAACTGAGGAGAGTATCGTGTCCCAAGTGCTGGAAACCAGATTGCCCAATTCCTACTGTTTGCCACTACCCTTAGTGAAAGTCAAAGTTTATTAAGTCTAGACAATTTGTAGTTCCCTCCTGATGAGGTGATTTTTGTTTGTTTTGTCTTACCACAAGTCTTTGACCTGACGTCTTTGGCAAAGTTGAAGAGTCAGGAATTCAAGCAGATGCTGAGGTGGTATCTTAACCCCATAGCTACCAATAGAAGGCTCGAAGCATCTGTCATCGCCTGGTGGGGGGAAGGGAGGGTATGCAGAGAAGATGGTGTAAGTTTGACGAAATGTTAAAACTTGTTAAAGTTGTCAGAGGAATGTCAGTCTTTGAATGGGTGGCCCACTTTTCTCTCCACTGGCCTCACCTGGGCCCCGGGCCCACTCATCCTCATCTGTGCAGCTCTCACGCCACCTGACCTCAAGGTGTTTCCGCCAGCCTCACAGTTCCTTTGATTCCTTTCACATGGATATTGGCTAGAAACTTCTCATTGAGGTTTCTCATTTCTTTTTCTACTCATGGTGCACAAGAAAGAAGTTGAAACTGCTTCCATACTAGTAGAATATTTACCTTAAAGACCAGGAAGTAATGGAGAGAGCCTTTTTGGATACTGATGCTTTCACACTCAACCCCCACAGCAGCCCTGGTTTCCGGGATAGGTTTTGATTTCTTGAATCAATGTAGTTATGACTTGTGTGTCCTTTCTGAGAGCAATGCTCATAAGTCCTTGAGCTGGTCCTACTCTTTAGGTTACACAGTAATAGTGATAAAGATTAGAATGATAGCAGTATTTATTGAAAACCTTCTTAATGGTAAATACTAAGCACATTTTTTACATGTATTAATTCGTTAACCCCGTATTAGGGTCTTCCAGGTATATGCTTTCTGATTCTGTTTCAGAGTATATTCTGATTCTATTTCATGTGTATTATGAGAAATTGGATCGTGTGATTATGGAGGCAGAGAAGTCCTATGATTTGCTGTCTGCAAGCTAGAGACCCAGGGAAATCAGTGGTGTGATTCAGTTGGAGTCCGAAGACGGTGAGATATAGGGAAACTGGTGGTGTAAATCCCAGTCTGAGGAGAGGAAAAGATGAGATGTCATGTCTCAGTTAAAGCACTGAGGCAAGAAAAAAGGGGGACAAATCTTGCTTCTGCTTTTCTTTCTGTTCAGGCCCTCAGTGGATTGGAGGAGGCCCACACACGTTGGGAAGGACAGTCTACTTCTCTGAGTCCACCAATTCCAATGCTACTCTCACCCAGAAATACCCTCACAGACACACCAAGAAATAATGCTTAATCTTGGCACCCCATGGCAGAATTCAGACTCTGTCTCTACAAAATGCAGCCTGAGCTATGAGGCTTAGCTGCCTCCTACAGTGTGCATTCTGTAGTAATACTAATGATAATAAATGAACACATAGGTTACCCATTGATTAGACACGTGCATTGAGTTAATTTTAAATGAGTTTGATTGGGGACGCCTGGGTGGCTCAGTTGGTTAAGCAGCTGCCTTCGGCTCAGGTCATGATTCCAGCATCCTGGGATCGAGTCCCACATCGGGCTCCTTGCTTGGCGGGGAGCCTGCTTCTCCCTCTGCCTCTGCCTGCCATTCTGTCTGCCTGTGCTCGCTCGCTCTCCTCTCTCTCTGACAAATAAATAAAATCTTTAAAAAAAAAAAAAAATTTTTAAATGAGTTTGATTTCTGCACTGAAGTACATCATTTACACTCTCTCCTCTGTTTCCTCTGAATAGGAGCACCTCCAGTTGGCTGCCTAGAGCTGGAAGAATGGTCAGGAGCTATGCAGCATTAGCGGTTGTTGGTTTTTTGTTTGTTGTTGTTGTTGTTGTTTGTCTTTTTTTAAATCTCGGGCATTTATCTATTAACGTCTTTAGATATTTGAATGTCTATAGAGTAGTATTACAATCTGAGTCTACACCAAAGTATAACCGAACATTCACGTGATTTCTTTCTTCCTCAACCTTATACTATATAAGGGAATCCACTCTTTACCTGCAAGTAGAAAACCTGAAACTTAATTATAGGAAAGGACTTATTAGGGACATTTTTAAGCTTTCCTATTTTTTTATCCTGGTATCTTCTAAAACTTCCAGAGTTAACTATAACACTGCATCCCTAAAATTAAGTGAAAATTATTTATTTCTTGTTTATCCTTTGTAGAAATCAATTTAGTGTCCAAGTGCACATAATTGCACTTCTACTACCTAATTTATCTGGAATTGTCAGAGGAAAAAAGAATCTGAATAAGAAAATTCCCAGAAATTTAAGTTTATTAATTTAAATGGTTGACAAACAAATAGCACTCGGATCAAAACATAAAACATGACCAGCACCTGGACATGGGGTTTCTTCCAATCATTAGCTTTGCCTTCTTCCCAAAGGTAACTTCTCTTTTGATTTTTTTGTGTCTTTTTTTCAACATTATATTTGTGAAAGTCATTCATTTTGTGACATTTCACAAGTTTCCATTATTGTGAAGTATTGGCTATTGGGATATATCAATTATCTATCCATTTCATTGTTCATGGATTTTTTTTTTTTTAAAGATTTTATTTATTTATTTGACAGAGATCACAAGCAGGCAGAGAGGCAGGCAGAGAGAGAGGAGGAAGCAGGCTCCCTGCTGAGCAGAGAGCCCGATGCGGGGCTCGATCCCAGGACTCTGAGATCATGACCTGAGCCGAAGGCAGCGGCTTAACCCACTGAGCCACCCAGGCGCCCCGTTCATGGATATTTTGAGTTTAGAGTTATGCGAGTAATGCTGCTCTGAACATTCTTGGACATGCCTCTTCATAAACATATTTTGCTATGTATGTGTCTAAGAATAGAAATGCCACATATTAGGATAAATGCATGCTTAACTTTAATACAAACTGCCAATGAGCATTCCAAATTTTCTGCATTAATTTATTATCCCACCAGCCTAACAGTTTTTATTGCTGCACGTCTTCTCCAGCACATGGCATTGTCATCTGAAATTGTAGTCATTCTATTATGTAACTCATGAGGTTTCAATTTGCATTTCCCTCATTAATAAGGAGGTCAAGACCTTCAGTTATAATGTCTGGCCATTTAGTTACACTCTCTTATAGTTCTTAATCAGATTTATTACTGATTTTTCTATTGGGTAGCCAAACTCTTACTGATACATAAAAATTCTTTGAATACTCATCATTACAAACTCTTTGTTGAATATATATGTTGCAAAAAATTGTTTTTTTGCATTTTTTTTTTTTTTTGCTTAGTAGTCTTTTGATGAAGAAAAATTTCTAACTCTAATATGTTCTTCTTTATCAATCTTTCTTTTTTATGGCCAGTGACTTTTGCATCTGCTTTAGGAAAATATTCATACCCCAGTGTTACGAAGATTTTCTCCTGTATTGATTTTTAGAATCTTATTATTTGCCTTTTATAGTTAGCTCTTGAATCCACTATTTTATTTTATTCTGTGAGATGGGTGAAGTAGGGGTTAAATTTTTATTTTCCAGTTGGCCTGTGCATTTATTGAAAAAGCCACCTTTTTTTCAGAGCTGGGCAGTGTTATATTTGTCATTAGCTATTGAATTATGGCTTCATGTAACAACATTGATAAACACTAGAAAAATATTATTAAGCCCAAGAAAACAAGTTATAGAAGAATGTAAAAACTGAATTCTTTTAAATATAGATTATATCTTGTTATGAATACTGATAAACAGTAACTTGTTTGGGGTTACAACTTTGATGAGTGAAAGTAGTAATAAAACATTCAGGACTGGGTTAACTCAGAGTGGGGGAGGGAAAAGGGTAATATTAGAAGGGACACAAAGGAGGGTGCCTGGGTGGCTGAGTTGGTTGGGCATCTGCCTTCAGCTCAGGTCATGATCTCAGAGTCCTGGGATCGAGTCCCAAATCGGGCTCCCAGCTCCATGGAGAGTCTGCTTCTCCCACCGACCTTCTCCCCTCTATTGCGCTCTCTCTCTCTCTCTCTCTCTCTCTCAAATAAATAATAAAATCTTTTAAAAAAGGGGGGACACAAAGACTTTAAAGACTTGTAAGTATTCATTGTATTACAGTTTTCATACATTGCAAATGCTTAATAAATATTTTTTGTGTCTATTTAGTAAGTTTGAGAAAAAATTAACAGTGATTGACAGATTATCCAAGGACAACCACACAGTTGTCTGGCTACTAAGTCCCTTTTCATCCCTCTTCACTCTCTGTCCTTTAGGAATCTCCTTAGTTTCTTACAGCTTAGCTGTACATTTAAGGTGTTTGTTATGCTCTGTCCAGCATTTCTAAGTTTTGTTGTGTTTTGTTGAGAGGGTTTCTAAGATTTGTATTTCCATATGCAGGAAACAAAAGTCCTTCCCTTCACTTCTTCTACCTATCTCCCGTGCAGGCTCCAGTCCCCTTCCTTCATCCCACTGAAACTGTTAGTGTCAAAGATAAAATGTCTTCCGTGTTAGTCGGTCTTACAGATTCTTTCTCTACTGGATTCATTCAATACAATTGGCAACTCCCTATATCTTGGTGTATTTTATTTGCTGCTAGGATACCACAATCTCTGAATTCTTTTTTATTTTATTTTATTTATTTATTTGACACAGAGAGAGATCACAAGTAAAAAGAGAGGCAGGCAGTGAGGGGGCAGGGGAGCAGGCTCCCCACTGAGCAGACAGCCCAATGCAGGCATCCCAGGACCCTGAGATCATGACCTGATCCGAAGGCAGAGGCTTAACCCACTGAACTACCCAGGCACCCCTCAATTTCTGAATTCTTGTGTTACTCTGTTGGACTCCTTTTATTAGCCTCACTCCCTGGCTCCTTCTCTTGTGCTGATAGCTCAGTGTCTGTGGCCCCAGGGCTCAGTGCTGGACCCTTTTTTCTACCCCCATCTTCTTCCTACATGATCTCATCAGTTCCATGGCTTTAACATGCCCACTCTTTCCCAAATTTATCTCTTCAGCCCTTGTTTCCATTTAGAATAAGAGTTCTGTACTCATTTGCTTACTTGACACTCTCATTTTGATGTCTGATAGGCATCTCAAATTAGCACTTTAAAACTAGTTCTTGATTTTCCGCAACTCTCTTCTCAAGCCATTTGGTATCAGTGGGACTGAATTCAGCTGCAAAGAAGAGGGGGAAAAAAATATATATATATAATATATACAATATATACATATGTAAATATGTGTATAAAACAGCAACTTAAAAATATAACTTTTGTTTCTCTTTTATATGAAAAACATCTGAAAGTCAGCATTCGGAGCTACTCTGAAGGCTCCTTGGTCATCAGGTTTCTTTTTATGTTTCTGATTCAATGCCTTAGCAGGTGCTTCCATCTTTCAAAGCTCTTCAGTATCCACGGTCATCTTGGCATGCCGCCCATCTTGCCCAGGTTTCCAGAGGGAAGACGAGAGAAAAATAACAGGGTGAAAAGGGCACATCACTCAGATAAAAGCAACCTTTCCAAGAATCTCACACAATATTTCCAAATATATCTCTTCGGCCAAAGGGCACACACCTAGCTGCAAGGAAGGGAATGCAAAAATGGATTTCAGCTGGACCCGCTTCCCTCTTTACTACAATTTGAATTGTGTTGCCAAGAAAGAAGGAGAAAATTGGTGCTTTGCATTGAGTAAAGGTCTCTTACTCATTATTTCTTCTGAGTCCTTGCCATCTCAGCAAACAGAACTACTGTCTGCCTGCTGATTCAAATAAAAATCCTAGCTAGGGCCATTCTTGATTCATTCCCACATCCTGTCCATCAGATAGTCCTCTTAGTTCTATTTCCAAAATAACATCTTGAATCTATCATCTTTCCTCCTTCTCATCTGCTCTTCTCTTACTATAAACCCTCATCATTTTCTTTCAGTGACATTTAATGATTTGTAGTGTCTAGTTATGAGGTCTGAAGGTAACTGATTAGTTAAAGTTTGATATTTTGCAGCAGCCCTTACAATATGTAAGATATGGCTTAGGAATGTCAGGTAGCAAACAGATTGGGCACTCATTGTAACCTCAAGGAGTTCACAATCCAAAATGGGAACTAAGAGAAAAACTGTATCTATCTGTATTCTAACTCAGACTTCCGTAAGTGCTAGCAAAGATACATAACATAGATGTGAGTTACTACTATCTGTACTATATAATCCACCCCATCCCACATGTAGCTAGTATACTGTACTATCTAAAATCACGGCCTCCCACGCAGTTGCTTTTTCTTACACCAAAAAGTTTCTTCCATCCTGATTCACCATTTTTTGGTCATTATTTCTTCCAAAAGCAAATCAAAAACAAAAATAACAAAAGAACCAACAACAACAACAACAAAACCCCCAAACAATGAAGAATACCACTCTTTCTGAAACAAGTTTCTACACATTTCTGACATTACTATCCAGGTACGGAGGTACGGAGGACATTCTTTTCCGACACTCTGCCTCACTCAGGAATGCTACTTAGCTTACTTCAGAGAAAGTGAGCAGCAAGTGATGTATGCTGATTAATCTGCCTTTTTACAGGGTGGCAGCCTCAGGAAAAGGCACCGTTAGAAAATCAAAGCAGAAAAACTTTAAGGGCTCCAAAGTGCTCTAGAGATAAGGTGTAAGTGAATTAAAAAGGAAAGATTTAATAGCTTTAGTTTATCTCAGAGAATAAATGCTTCATGACATTGAAAGATGTTTACTAAGCTGTTTATTTATAAGAACCAAGACTAATATATTAAGCATTGTAAAATTTAATAATGTTATGGTGCTATTTTAAATTTTCTTTGATGATTCTTTTATCTTTTATTTTCCCAGTTCTTGAAAGGTATTTGTAGTTATATTTGTATAAATATATAAATATATAAAGGTATTTGTAGTTTTATTAATATGAGGCATTCTCAGAATTCTTGGTATAAGCTACTTAATAATAATAATAATAGCATTTATTGTACAAACACTGTACTATGCAAAGATTGAAAGATAGTTAATATCTTATTTTTCTTATATCCTTTATAAAGCCTGATTCTGGCTGGATGCATCTTAAGTAGTTAATACCTATTTGTTTGTTCTGCTGTAATGTTGAGAAAATACTGTATTGGGAATTATAAATGAAAATATGATTCGTAACTCTCACTTTTATTAAGTGGAATAACCTGGTTGGTTTCTCATAGACTACAAAACTGCTAAGGTTTCCCCCAGCTGTAAATCCTTTCTTTTTTTTCTTCCTTTCTTTTTCTTTTTCTCTTTATTTCTTTCCCTCCCCTGCCTTTCCCCCATTTTTTCTCCCTTCCTTCCTCCTTTCCTTCTGTTCTCTACCTATGAGCACTCTGGCCTATTTTGGAATGTTTTCATCCATTCAACAAATATTTGTTGACTGTCTGCTGGTAGGGTACTAGCCATTGTTCCATTTACTGGGATTCAGGAGGGAGCAAGATAAGAACAAACTGAACAACCGAGTTGTTGCATACTCATGGACTTCAGGGTTTGTAGCCCCTTGAGGGAAGACTGTCTCCTCATTCATTTGTTCTTCCATAGTTCCTGGAGGAAGGCATTGACTCTGTTGATACTTTAAGGAAAAAGCATTAATGAATGTAGAACAGAAAGAAGGAATGAATAAATGAATGATAAAGTGAACTTTTGACCCCTTTAGGTTTGAAAAAACAGCCCTGTCCTCAATGAATTATAATTAAAGGAACACTGGATGACCTCAGAAAGATTGAACCCAGGAGACAAAAGGTAAGTAATCATAGGCAGTTTCAGTTTTTTCATGTGTTCATCTTCTTACAGAAATTTCATTTTCACAAGTTATACACCAGCGTCGCTAAACAACCCTCAGTGCTCTGATTTCAGACCTTCATAATCCCCTGAGAAACATTTCAAGCTGTCACAAACGGGAACTATTGTCAGGCTATAGTTCAGTTCCAGTAACATCACCATTTATGTGCATGAGTTTTGTAATTATTTTCATATCATTGCATTTTGTCCCTATCACTTTATTAAAAATATGAAAACCAGAAACAAATATGCTGATTCAACCTGGCAAGAAGTATGACTCTCATAAGTCTAATTAATAGATTTTCGATAACAGTGGAAAACACTTAAAGTTTAAAAAATCATATTTGATTCTCATTAGATTTAAGCGAGGATAGTATGCATTTGATTGTCAGATTAAAACAAAAAAGATTAAGAACGTGTATGTAATGTTGGAATTTTATCCTTGAAAACTGGATCTAACAAAAAAGAGATTGCTTTTTTCCCCCCTTCAGTTCTCTGGCAGACAGACTCCCTGTATTTGACTACTGCCTGTGAGACCTTTACACACGCTTTCCAAAATGCATTAAGTATGAAAGTAGGCCTAACAAATGGGGGCATCTGGTAGCTAATTGGTTATAATAGTCTCCCTTCTCCTTAAAAGCAAGTATACCTCCCCTTTATCTCTCCCTTTCTTTTTTTCTGTCACTTTTATTGTTCCTCTGTGATTTTTTCTTTTTTCTTTCTTTTCCTTTTTTTTTTTTTTTTTTTTTTTTTTTTTTTTACTACATCAGGCCTCCTAGTGATACCTAAATGTAGTCACAGGCAATGTACACCTGAGTACTGAGCTAGAGAACTTAGAATGGATTGACCTCTGCTGTGAATTTTAAAGATTCAAAGGTTCTAGAATCTATATGCTTCTTCTCTCATTTTCAGAAAGCTCCAGAGACTTGAGATTTGTTAACCTTGGATAACTTGACTAGCATAGCATGGCATACTGGAAAATGTGTATATGTGCTGGCACTGAATTAAAAATTTGGCTCTGTCATTGTTCATCCACATAACCGTGTGCTAGCTCTTCAGCCACAAAAAAAAATCAGTTTCCTCATTTATAAAATGTCTATATGATGACTCAGTATCATTGTGAAGATTGCAAAGACATATGTATATGAAGCATCTGGCATACAGCAGGCACTCAGTAAATATTTTTATACTAATTATACTGTATTGGAATAAATTACTGTTATGCTTAAGGCGTGGATACAGTTTAATGAAAATAAAGGTTCTCCCTTCAAAATAACTTAAATATTAGAAGCAAAATAGCTTCCTTTCCATATTTTTACCTGATCCTGGAGAAGCATTAATCAGGGAGCACCTGAGTGGTTCAGTCCAACTCTCATTGATTTCAGTGGGCGTTGTGATCTCAGGGTCATGGGATCAAGGCACATGTTGGGCTCCTTGCTCACTATGGAGTCTGCTTATACCTCTCCCTCCTCCTCAGCCCTCCCCCTGCTCTTCTTGCACATGCTCTCGCATGAGCTCTCTCAAAAATAAATAACTATTTTTTTTTAAAAAAGCATTAATAAATTCCTAAAATGTTCAATGATGGAGTCTTGGGAATCAGTGACAATTACTAAAGTAATTAAAACAGTGAGTAAGTTAATTGTTAAAGCAGACCCTTTCTTAAAAGTAAGACAGTATATTATTCTGTATGTTGACTACCTGGAATTTAAATAAAAACTTAAAGAACTAAGAGAATGAACAAGATGTTTATAATTTTCTTACAATCCAAAGATACCAAAATGGTACTGAATTATGACCACTCTCATTATCTGTACTTAGTGAAACAAGAAAACTTCCCAGAAAGAGTGAGATTCAAAGCATTTATATCGGAAAATGAGGCAACAGTAAGAATTGAATGTCTTCTTCTTTCATTTACCTAGCACTGTAATAACTTTTAAATATTCCAGGAAACACAGAGGGTAACCATTAAAACTAACAGAAACCAATAGCCAAGGAAAGATCATTTCATTTCTTTAATATACTCACTGCTGTCTTCAATATATTTCCTTTTCTCTTCCCCAAAATTGCATTTCCTCTTTTGCTGTGGCTAGTGGCTTATTTTCCCAACATCTCAAAACTCTTCTCTCAATTCTTTGATTTTTCATCCTCCCTCAGGATTTTTCTCTTTCCATGTGTAGTCAGTCTGTTGATTCTACACTGTAAGATATAAATACAATTCAAGTTTGTCATTTAAAAGTACTGGGCAGATAGAAGAAAAATCCATCTGCACTTTTTTTCATAAAGGTGGTGGATTAGGTTTTCAGTGATGGGTAGGGTAAAAAGTGAAGATGCATTAAGAGTTTGGATGTAGGAGCACCTGTGTGGCTCGGTTGGTTAAGGTCCTGATCTCAGGGTCGTGGGATCAAGCCTCGCATTAGGCTCCACACTAAGTGGGGGTGTCTACCTGAAGATTCTCTCCCTCTGCCCCTCCTGCTACTTGTGCACGCACATGCTCTCTCTCCTTCTTTCTCTCCACCCTGCCCCAAATAAATAAATCTTAAAAAAAAAAAAAAGTTGGATGTACATTTTGGGTAAAGTTAATGGCAAGAGCAAATAAAGACAGGAAAAAAATACAGATTTTGGCATAAAGAACAAGTAGTCAAGTTTCAGGGCTACTGGGATAAGAGCCTAGAAAGATGGACAGTATGAAGGTTAATTTTGAATGCAGTCTAAGAAAGCTGAACTCTAGTGAGTTTCTAAGAGGGAAAGAGCATAACATCTCCAAGAAATTAGACTGGCAATAGAGTGGAGAAGGATTATAGGCAGAGCTATAATTTACTACTTAGGCCCAAGATTTTTCAGGTGCCCAAAATATGAAATTTGTTAAGTGGGCAACAATGTTAGTGATAGAATGAAAAGTAAAGGAAATAAAAAATGTGAGGTCAGAAACAAAAAGACTTCTCAAACTAGTGGGCCACAGGAAGTGGTATTGGCATTAATATGAAGTCAGAGGGAGGAGCTCGGGGTGGGAAAGGGAGATGATAAGTGCACAGTGAGTCATTGGTGCTGGAACATCAGCAGAGTAACCAAATTAAATATGTATCTTGAGAGAATTATGGTAAAAAGTGGATATAAACCTGTATTTTCCTTGTAGTGAACATGAGCTTCATACAATCAGTATGGTTTCCTCCATTGTAAAAATCATAATAAAAATGAGAGTGAAGCCAGAAATAGATAGGGGCATAGATCTTTATTATCAAAAAATCAGTACAGAGTCAACATCAAAGTGAGAAGTTCTTGCTTTAGCACTAGGGTTAGAATTTGTGAATACCTTGTAACTGAAAGCATTCATATTCCCCACAGAGGAAAACAATGGCTGTTTATAAAGGGTATTTTTAAAGTAAGTCCAGCTAAAAATCACTACTCAATAAATAATTGTTGAGTAGATGCATGTTCATTTTTTTTTTTAAAGATTTTATTTATTTGACAGAGAAATCACAAATAGGCAGAGAGGCAGGCAGAGAGAGAGGGGAGGAAGTAGGCTCCCTGCAGAGCAGAGAACCCGACGTGGGGCTCAATCCCAGGACCCTGGGATCATGAACTGAGCCGAAGGGAGCCGAAGGCAGAGGCTTTAACCCACTGAGCCACCTGGGTGCCCCAGCATGTTCATGTTTTTTTAAGGTCTGATAACCTAGAGGGAGAAAGGATTTTCGCGGCCCCCAATTTTCTTTCCTTTTTTACTGTGGTAAAATATACATAATGTAAAATTTACCATTTTAACCATTTTTAAATGTACAATTCCGTGACATTAATTATAATCATAATATTGTGCAGTCATCACTATTTCCAGAACAGTGTCATCAACCTGTACAGAAACTTTGCACTAACTCCCCATTCTTCCCTCCTCTCAGCCTCTGACAATCTCTAATCTACTTCCTGTGTCTATAGATTTGCCTGTTCTGATATTTCATATTAGTGGAATTAAACAATCAAACAATTAGGTATTTTCATTTTTATCTTCTTGTGGTAAGAATACTTAACATGAGATCTGCCCTCTTAACAAATTATCTGTGTGTACAATCCAGTATTGTTGACTAAAGGTACCACGTTGTACAGATCTCTAGAGCTTATTCACCTTTTTTTCTTTTTTTTTTTTTTTTAATATTGATTGATTTTGGAGGGAGAGAGAGAAAGCATGCACATCAGGAAGAAGGGCAAAGAGAGAAGGAAAGAGAGACTCTTCAAACAGACTCCTTACAGAGCAAAGACCCCAAGATAGGGTTCAGTCCCAGGACTCCGAGTTCATGACCTGAGCCAAAATCAAAAGTCGGACGCTTAACAGACTGAGCTATCCAAGTGCCCCAAGAGCTTATTCATCTTACTTAACTGAAACTTTATGCCTGTTGGTTAATAATCCCATTTCTTCCTTCCCATAGCCCCTGGTAGTCACCGACCCAGTGTTTGATTTTATGAATTTGACTATTTTAGATGCCTCATATAAGTAGAATCATGTGATAGTTGTCTTTATGTATCTCATGGCAGCTGATTTTCTAAGACAAAGTAATCCAGACAAAAGTTGGGGGGTGCGGGGCAGACATTTTAGTTATACTTATACTAAGAATACTTATCCAACACTCAATATCTCTGATAGAAAATGATGTTGTATTTCTAGTTGTTTTAGCACTTACAGCATGCCTCCATATTGTTTCATTTTTACAACCCTCCTGTGAGGTGGGGCAGAAGTAACTATCTACATATCATAGAGGAAGTGATGCTCAGGGGTACTGGGTGACCTGATCCAGGACACATAACTAATAAGTTACTCTCAGGTTCAGATCATTTGGTTGAAACTAGAAACATAAGAAACAAACAAAAACAAGCAAATAGTCATATCACTTACTTAGAGGAATAAATGATTGATATTTAAAAAATGTGGACTTTAACACATCTGTTTTCAAGCAAGATACAATTTCCTTATGAAACTATAAAATGTTGCTATGTAAAAAAGTAAAAACAAACTTATCTGATGAGTATTTAACTGTACCTTGGTAACACTACTGTTATTGAATTGAGAGTATAATCAGAAACTATCTACATATGAAGATACTAAAATTATAGTTGATGACAGAATGAGTCAGAATTTACCAGCATTTCAAAACTATAGGTGCCTTCTCAAATCTTATTTTTCTTTTAGAGAGAGAGTGAGCAGGGGAGGGGCTAAAGGAGAGGAAGAGAGAGAAAATCTTAAGGAGTCGGACACTTAGCTGACTGAGCCAACCAGCTGCCCCTCAAATCTTACTTTTTAAAAGATAATAAATGATGAGTAATTTTCATTGGAGCAAAAATACGTAAAATAATGGATGCCTTTTAAAAGGTTACATAGTTTTCAAATGTCTGATGAGGATTTAAGAAATTGAGGCTTGCTTATATTTTCTCACAAAATGTGAAGGGAAAGAAAGTCTTTTAAGCCAAGAGGACATGTTTTACTATGGTAACCATGTAGGTGAATCTCTTCAAATTTTGATTTTTAATGAAACTTTAAAATATAGTATTCTTTAATACTTACACTTGGTAATCTCAAAACAATATTCGTTGCAATAGAAAAAAAGTAAAACCAAATAGAACAGTGTATTAAATTATTTGGTCTTTGTTAATCTCATCTGTGGGAAGCCTGATGGTTGAGATCAGAAAGTTGGAAGTTGCATGTCAGTCACTTGGTATGTTCCAGCACTGCACTCACTGATTTAAAGAAAGTCTGAAACAATGAAATATTGGTGTGTTTCTTCTAAAATTTAAGAATACATCATCTATTGAAAGGAAATGGCATAGTATAAAGCAGCCAGATTTAAACTTTGGTTTACTAATCACTGACTTCCCTGGTTTTCTTGATTTCTAAAGATGGCTGCTATCTATGTGGTGCCAGAAGAACAAATGGAAAAATCCTAGCCTAGAGTCACTGGTAACTGTGTCAGGACTTCATGTAACATACTGAAGCATACACTTCACACCGAGATTTATACTTAAGTAATTTAAATACAACTGTCAATAAGAAAATATTTTTTGAAAAAGGCTAATTCATTTTGTAGCCAATTCTTCCTGAATATGTGAGTATACCTTATCAATGTATGTGTAAAGTGATGTAATTTTTTAAATGACTTTTATTAATATATAACGTGTTATTTGCTCCAGAGGTACAGGTCTGTGAATCGTCAGGTTTACACAATTCACTGCATTCACCATATCCCATACCCTCCCCACTGTCCATAACCCAACCTTACCCTATGCCTACCTTCCCACCCTGCAGCAACCCTCAGTTTGTTTTGTGAGATTAAGCGTCTCTTATGGTTTATCTCCCTCCCCATCCCATCTTGTTTCATTTTTTCTTTCTCTACCCCCCACAACCCTCCTCCCTATCTCTCAAATTCCTCATACCAGGGAGAGAATATGATAATTGTCATTCTCTGATTGACTCATTTCGCTCAGCACAATACCCTCTAGTTCCATCCATGTCATTGCAAATGGCAAGATTTCATTTCTTTTGATGGCTGCATAGTATTCCATTGTGTATATATACCACATAAAATGATGTAATGTTTAAAGACTCTTTTCCCACTAATTTATTCTGTGACACTTAGATTTGCCATGTTGTTTTTTGTTTGTTTTTCATAGCACCATCAATTAACAACTATATCCATTTGAATTCATCTCCAAAACATCAGTAAAACCATACGTGGTAATTGGGACAAAAGTATGGGAGTGGTAAGGGTGGGGATGGTTTGGAAAGAAAGCAAGGGTAATTAATAATTTCCAGTCTTACCACTTCTCATCAAGTGTTTTCTTCTCTCTCAGTCCGTCTGGGGACTCGGGCAGAGTGTATGTTGATAAAACTTAAAAGTAAACTCCAATAAAGGAGAAACTGTCAAGTTTACTCATGTGGCTTCAGCACCTATGACAGAAACTGGCACTTAATAGGATCTTATCACTCAGCAGTTATTTACTGAGTACTCACTGTGTGCCACACGGTGTTCAAGAAAATTAATATGTGTATGTATCATTGAACAAAATATACAATATGTCTTGTCCTTTGGAGCTTATATTTCAATAAGGGATGAGGAAATATAAGGATTTTTAAAAAACATTTAGAATACCAAAAAGTTTTGTGCTATGGAAAAATAGCAGGAAGACTGGGAGCATAGAAATGGGGCAACTGAGATTTTAAATGGGTGACCCGGTAGGCCTCAGTGAGCAGATCTGAAGAAATGGGGATGTGAGCCACGTGAAATTCTGAGAAGAGCCTATTCCAGGCAGAGGAAACCACAAGTGACAGGTCCTGAGGTGGGCACAAGGCTAGCGCTTTGGAGAATCAATAAAGGGCCTACGTAGCAAGCTGAATTCAAGTATAGTTTGTTAAATAGGTCACATTAGAAGGAGCCTATGGTGTAGGGCTGTGGAGACCACCCGAAGAGTTGAATTAAGTGGGGAAAACAGACTGTATAGGGTTTTAAGCAGAGGAGAAGCACAAACTGATTTATGTTTTAAGCAGATCACTTTGGCTGCTGTGCTGAGACTTAGGTGAAGATGAGGGTAGAAGTAGGGAGGCCTGTGAGGAGACTACTGGAATTATCCTGGCAAGAGATGATGGTTTAGATCTGGTTGTGAAAGCAGTGAGAAGTTCACAAGCCCATTCCTTTTACAAATCATAGTGGAAGGTGTTTGGTTCCAGGCACTGTCCTAAGCACTTTAAATCCTCACATGCTCTTATTTGCTTACAGAATGTGGTAGGCTGAACAATGCCCCTACGGCTGCCCAAAGATGCTCACATCCTAATCCCTAGAACCTATGAGTGTATTACTTGCCATGGCAAAAGGGCTTCTGCAGATGTAGTTGATTTAATGCATGTGGAGATGGGGACATTATCCTGGATAATTCTAACGGGCACAGTGTAGTCACAAGGATCTGTAGAAGAGAGAAGCAGGAGGGTCAGAGTCAGCAGTAGGAGATGTGCAGATAGAAGCAAAAGGTTGGAGTGGTGTGAACTAGGGGCCAGGAGACATCACATGCAGTAGCCTCTAAAAGCTAACAAAGTCAAAGTCTTCTCCTCAGAAGGACCACAGCCCTACTGATGTCTTGATTTTTCCCAGTGAGACCCATTTTAGACTTCTGATCTCCAGCATTATATGGTAACAAACATGTGTTTTATAAGCACTAAGTCTGTGGTAATTTTTTATGCCATCAATAGGATATTAATACAGAAAACAAGATTTCCAAATAAATACACAATAATCATGTTACTCTACTGTAATTTACTTAGCTATTCCTTTATTCAGATTTTAGACTGTTTCCCATTTTCCCAATGATAAATATTGCTGAAGAGGGTATTGCTATGAGTAAATCTTAACACGCACCTCTGATAATTTTCGTAGATTTGGAAATTGAATGTCTACTATGGTGATAGATTTTTCTATTTTAAAATACAGAGAAAGTAGAGTCATTCAACAAACACCATACTCACACAGCAAGATTTTTGTTAGCACTGGTGTTTTACATAATAAAATGAATAAAATGTAAGTGGTAGAGATTAATTACTCTTTGAGCTCTCTTACCATCCTGCTTCTCCACACCCATCTCTTCCAGAACAAAGACTGACAAATATAGAATGATTCACAAATGTGTGAAACATCCTTGTATATGGGCTGTGTTAATCTTCTCTGTGCTATTCCAGTTATATTGTGTGTTTGTGTGTGTGTGTGTGTGTAATATTATATATGTATTTGTCAATATAAGCAAGCACTGGGGTTTCTTTTAATCTTCTAAGAAAAACTTGAAGAAACATAGCCATGGTTATAAATTGTTGTTTGTTTATGACAAAAACACTTTGAGACTTAAAAATATGTGAATCTTCATGAAAGGAAAAGGCACATATAAGCATTAAGGAAAAGAAAAAAAAAAAGGCCGAAATGAATAGTGAACTAATTGAAGCTATTTTTTCTAGATATACATTTGATTTTCTGTTTATCTTATATCCAAAATATTAAAATATAAGTTAAACGTATGAAATCTTCAAATTATGCCCTTACAGACCATTACTAATTTTGTCACAGTTCCCAAATTAGTCAAATCGGCTTGTGTTCTGAACTGGGAAGAAAAGGGTATTGTTTCCCTTACTGTAACTCTACTGTTGTGTTAGGGTGTCTCAGTGGC
Source organism: Lutra lutra (assembly GCF_902655055.1). Lineage (NCBI taxonomy): Eukaryota > Metazoa > Chordata > Mammalia > Carnivora > Mustelidae > Lutra > Lutra lutra. Next base: position 20,077,777 of record NC_062285.1, on the reverse strand, counting down.
TACTTTACAATCTAGTTTGAGAATAGGTCTCTTTGTCAAGCTCGGTCATAATTTGGGCAAACCCTCTACTTAAGCAGAATACAACTGAGTTATGAGGATGAGGATTCATTTTTATTGTAGGATATCACAAAACTAGAAGTTTGACTTAATGGATTCACCAAATAAAAATGTCTCAAATAAAAGATTTTCTCAAGGTCTCTAACTTTTTAATAACTTTTACATCCCAAACTGTGTGTATGACATTACCAGTTTTTACTGAAACAATCATTTTGATTTGTTTGGAAGAGCAGTTATTTTATCCTGGTCAGTCTAAATATTCAAACACTTAAATTTTTAGATAACAGCATTTATATAAGAACCACAAAGTATGAAATACTACCACTGAAATGGTATATACATTTTGAATTAATCCTATAAAATAGCAAATAAGCAAAAAAAACAATAGGACTAAAACTGTTCTTTGTGCAATACTTGAAACACAAAATACTTTGTTTCTTATATTTCACAATAAAACCAGTAAACACTGTCTTCTCAGATAAAGATACAAACAATGTGGATTGTTAACTGATTAAAGAAAAATTTTAAGAGGAAAGTGAATAATAATTAAATAATAGATGGCTATCAACATATTACACACAATGAGAAGTTTTATTTATAATTAAAAGGTTAGTCTTGTTCCTAGATAGAAATTACATTTCTCTTTAAGATAATGAGAACATATGAACAATGGCCTGCCCCATAGAGATATTTTTTATTTATCCTGATCAATGAAACAAAGAGGGAGAAAAGTTCCCACAGATATCTCTAAAGCCCTGAGAGTGAAACCATTGTTTTAGAATCAAAAGGATTTAAGCTCTGACTAAAAAGATGTAAACTCATAACCAAGGAGCAATAATTTAATGAAATGGGCTTGTCCTCAACTTGGCTATTACTTTCTAAATTCTGAATTACAACACCTCATTATATAAATGAATTTAATCTTAGAGGAATGTGCTTTATAGTTAATTTTTAATTTATGCTTTCTACTTTCTTATCTGACTAATAACAGTGACTTCAGAAATTTAAATGCTACAGGTTTTTGTTAAAAAATACTTTATAGGGGCGCCTGGGTGGCTCAGTGGGTTAAAGCCTCTGCCTTCAGCTCAGGTCATGATCCCAGGGTCCTGGGATCGAGCCCCGCATCGGGCTCTCTGCTCAGTGGGGAGCCTGCTTCCTTCTCTCTCTCTCTCTGCCTGCCTCTCTGCTTACTTGTAATCTCTGTCTGTCAAACAAATAAAATCTTTAAAAAAAAAAAATACTTTATAAAGGTAAAATTTCTTTTTTTTTCTTTCAGCTTACTGTTGTTTGCCATGAACAATTGAGAGATAGTAAAAAAAAAAAAATTCACTCATTTACACATACATGATAAAAAGGATCTTATTGTTATGACTTTGCTGTAGGACAGTGTTCTCCAAGAGTGGTATTGGGATGATTTGTATTACTTAATCACCTAATGATCTTCTTAAAAAATGAGGTTTCCCACATTCCATCCCAACTCACACTCATTGAATCAACTCAGTAGGCCGGGGTGTGGATCAGAAATGTGCATATAAAACAAGCATACTTGGTGATACTGGTGGAGATAGCTCAAGGAGTGATCTTAAAACAACCCTGCTTTTGGAGTTAATATCACATTTTTCTAAGGCTTATTCTATAGATCTTTAAAGTACACATTCATATAATGTCAGATGTGTGTCTAACACACATTTTGTGAGTTTTTAAATAGATCATTGACAATTTGTGGAACTGCCTATAATGATGACAATAATTATGGATTTTTTTAAAGACCACTAAATTAGCCCAGTTCCTCCTTTGATCATAGGCTCTTCCAAGCTACTGAGTTGTTGAATGTTGAACACGCTTACTTGAGTGACAACACTGGGTTAGTTATTATGCAACACTGATACTATTTTCTTCTTTTTTTCATGTCTTCCTTTGATAAACAAAAACCATACTCAGTTCTCATGAAAATTCTGATATGACTCCAGAGTGTGCCAGCTGCATCCCAGCTCGGGTTAAAAATCATGACTGTTTTTTGTATTCCCATTAGCTGAGAAGATGTTATTTTCTGTAGTTTGTATTTTTAAAAGTAGATTTTCTTTGCTTCCCCGATAAAAAATCATAAGATTTTTTTCCTGTTATTACAGAATTCTTACCCCAAATATTCCCCAGTCCTACAAGAAATAATAATAAGCTCATTCTGTTGAGAATTGCATTTATATAAAACACTATCATGCTTAGAATAAAAACTTGGATATTGATTCAAATGGCCGTTATTAATCTTGGCCCCAATTTTACAGTGTATAGATTTATTCCACAAGTCATGAGGTTAGATGATGATGTTAGAACTCTGGGCTATCACTTGGAACAAAGAAATAGATCATCATGTTGTTGTAATTTCATGATTGTTTTTCTCTGTTTACATTTCTGTACTTTATCTGGAATCATTCTTTGATGATATCTCCAGAAACTCACTATATACTCTTTCATGTGTCAGACATCCATGCTCATCGCCTGCTAATGGATATATCTACCTAGACTATGCTCTATCTCCATACCTATCAAGATCTTCTAAGTCTTTTCTTTTTATTAATTATTTTTATTAACATACAATGTATTATTTGCCCCAGGGGGTATAGGTCTTCCAAGTCTTTTAAAATGCAACCTCTTGATTTTTACCATTCAGTGTTACTTCTCTTCACTCATGCTTGAGTTCTTCTGTTCCTCCTTCCTCTGTACATTCTCTGCCTCTATGTTCAGACATCACCAATCTACCTATCATGTATATCCTCTGTACAGTGATACAAACATTTCTGGTATGGATTTTGATCTTAGTTGACCTTCATCAGGTAAATTTTAAAGTTAGCCCTCAATCCCTGTTGAGCATATCTCTTTGTATGCCATGTTGTACAAAACACAAAGCTTAAATGGTCCTTTTGGGATTAATATAAAACATTTCTTAGTCCATAAAATAAGAAAAAGTAAGCAGCTAATATAATCACCCAAATCCAATACATTAGAAAGTTTTTACCCCTAAGTGTCAGAGGATTTAGGGGTATGGAATATTTACAAACTATGTAATGGGATAACATTATGTGGGGGAGCTACTTATGTTATTGAAGGTCCCAAGTAGACATAGAAACCCAAAATTTCAACACCTGCTGGAAAGATACCGACAGCCTGAAGGATAAAAAATAGAAAAATGAACTGAAACTAAAATGCTATTAGAAAATTTAATATAAGAAAGTTACTGAAATATTTTCAAAGTGACATATCAGGAAGAGAAAGTAGCAAATAGCTAAAACTAGTGAGGCAGTACCAAAAAACCAATAAGGAGAAAAATCTTCCTAAAAATGATGGATGATTTAATCAGGACAACTAGAATTAAATCAGAAGAAGAGAACACACACACAGGTGGAAAATATGTTGGACCAAATTCTGCAGAGCTGGGGAAAAAATGGCTTATTGGATTCTTTAGTAATAAATGGAATCTTCTAAGTATTAAAAGAAACTAATAGACTTTTCCAGTTATGTGCAAAGCATTCATTAACAATAGAACATTAGCATTCATTAAAAAAAATTTGATGCTCCAAGAGATTCTAAAGTTTCCACTTGGCTTTTTAACATACACACCATACCTTGATTTTTCTGTCATTTTAAGTCATTTTAAATAGATCATAGAGTACCTGAATTTGAATGTTCCTTCGCTCTCTTTTTACAGAATTTCAGTAAATACTGCATTCAGTAAATCAGCCACAATTAAAAAATACTAATGTTCTATCATAAAAATACAATAAAACCTATAGTTTTCAAAGTATCTTATTCTGACAAACTCAATAGAAATCTGTAGGAAAGCTCAATGTGGACTATAAATGAGGTGACTTTTGCTCTTGTAGCTTATAGTTATAGTATTATTTATTAGATCACTGTAGTATTATTCTGTGTAGCTCTCTGAAGTAGTCTTCACTCTTCTGTTCTGGTTATTAATAGTCTATTCTTAGACATTCAATATATAATGGTAATGCTTGAATGTTTTTGTTTTGACAATTTTTTTAAATAAATGCGATTTCAGTAGTACAATGAAATAAAAAGATATTTTTATTACTGTCCTGGTAACTTATGGTATTAACATACTTCACAATATATATGCTATAGAAATATTTCTTTTTCTAGATTAAAATTTTAAAATGACCTACTTGGACCTTTGGAAAACAATGTCTTCTGACCAGGATTTTGCATCTTCCTCTCTTTGCTGGCTTGATCTACCTGGTTTTAAAACATTGTGAGAGGAATCTTATATCCAACTTGACCATGCCATCTCCATCAATCCTATTTGAAAGCCATTTTAAACTTCCTTTCCATAAAAATGGGGGTTACCCATTAGATTACTGGAACTAATTTCCTATATATTTGTCTACTATCCTCTTCTAATATAATAGAATCTATCTAATATTTATTCAACAGAGCAGGAAGAAACAAAAATATTGTCCTTAACTTTTGAAGTTTTAGTTCAGATCTGCTGAGGATCATATTGAAGTGAATATGTTTTCTTACAAAACTGTGGCTTTATCTTTCATTCTGACCAGAAAAGGAGCAGAATTACTTGTTGACATTAGCTTGTTTTATGTGGGTGTGTAGAAACTTGCAGGAGCCATCAAGTTTCAGATGACTGAGTGTACAGCTGAGTTTTCACCACACCCTTTCTTGACTTCTCAAGCTTTTAGTTCACATTGCATGAGCAATCCTGCCTCTTACATATGTTGATTTTAATCATCCAAATTCCATATGAGGTTTGGCCTTTATTCCTTAATAAAGGTTGCTGTAGTTGTGATAACCTATTAACATTTCTCAAATTTAAGTAGTGTACACTGATAATTGTGTTATTAATTTTCCTTCCTAATAGTAATAATATGTTTATAGTAAGTCAGTTCTATGGTATTTTCTTGTTGGAGAATAAAAAAAAGAGCGGAACTAGATGGAAATAAAATCTCTAGTAAGAAAAAAATTATCATATTTTAGGAAGCAAAGCAGAGTTTCAGGAGGAAAGCAGATTGCCAGGAAAATTCTAAAACATGTCATTGGAAACTTAGGTTAAAATAAAAGATAAAACCAGACTAACAAGATACAGAACAAAACATGCTTATTGCAAAATTAGTGCTAAACAAGATATAATATCAGGTAGTCCTTAGGACTTCTTGTGTGTGTTTTGTGATCTTAATGTTGAGAATAATTACAGATTTTTACACAGAGTATATTAACATGAAAGAAAAAAAAATCCAGGAAAAAGAACATTTCAGCTAGCAATCAGTATTGTATCTGTATCCAGCTGAATAGATGAAAATTCAGTTTTATTTACATACTAGCCATGTGAATGTGGCATCATTATAGATGCATGTGTCCCAAAGGATTTATATTCAGTGTGATTTTTGGTCACTTATTGATATAATTTTCTTTTGTTCCAACTGACTTCTTGATTGTGTGTACATGGACTTATAATATGTCCTTGTTGAAGTAGTCTCCAGTATCTGTGAACAATGAATGGATCAAAAAGTGTTATGTAGGGGCGCCTGGGTGGCTCAGTGGGTTAAGCCGCTGCCTTCGGCTCAGGTCATGATTTCAGGGTCCTGGGATTGAGTCCCACATCGGGCTCTCTGTTCAGCAGGGAGCCTGCTTCCCTCTCTCTCTCTCTCTGCCTGCCTCTCCGTCTACTTGTAATCTCTCTCTGTCAAATAAATTTAAAAAAAAAAGTGTTATGTACATATAACAGAATATTATTATATTAACAATATTATTATTCAGCTTTAAAAAGAATGAAATTCTAGAACATGTAACATGAAGTTTCAAGACATCATGCTAAGTAAAATAAGCCAGATGCAAAAATGGGCAAATGTATGATTGCACTTAAATGAGGTATCTAGAATAGGCAAATTCATAAGATAATAAGTAGAATAGTGGTTACTAGGGGTTGTAGGGAAGGAAGACTGGGAATTATTGTTTAATAGATACAGAGTTTTAGTTTGGAATGATTCTAGATATAAATAGTGGTATCTTTTTTTTTAAGGGAGTTAGAAAACTTGAAACATCCTCAGAACTTAAAGCCACTTCAAGGCCATGGTGAAATCCAACTATAGGAAAATATGTGGAGAGCAAAAAAGAATGGGCTGGGGTCCACAACAATACCATTAAAAGAAATATGTAACGAAATTGGTCACTTTAGTGAAAATTTGCATATAAGGAAATTTCTATCTCTTTAAGAATTCTATATTATTTTCTTTATCTGTTCCCTTCTTGAATCTAGACCGATTAATAAAGGATTTTTGGGGAGTCTGGTAGCTCAGTTGGTTAAGCGTCTGACTCTTGATGTCAGCTCAGGTTATGATCTCAGGGTTGTGAGATTGAGCCTTGCATTGTGAAGCCTACTGAAGAGTCTCTCTTTCCCAGGTTGCCTGGCTGGCTTAGTTGTTCAGGCGTCCAAATCTTGGTTTTGGCTCAACTAAGCTCATGGATTGTGGGATCAAGTCCCAATTTGGGCTCCATGCCCAGTGGGGAGTCTGCTTGATGATTCTCATCCTCTATCTCTTCCCCAACTTGTGTACTCTCTCTCTCTCTGAAATAAGTAAATCTTAAAAAAAAAAAAAAATTCTCTCTCTCTCCTTTTCTCACTCCTCATCCGCCAGCTCATGCTCTAAATAAATACATAAATAAATAACACATTTTGCTTACAAAGATACCTTCAGAAGAAGCCAAGTTAAAAAAAGAATTCATCAATTTAGTTATGCTGAGATTTCTAATAACAAAGAAATTAAACTCCATGTATATAGCTTATCTCTCTTCTACAGATTAAAAGTGAATAATTAAAAATTATGCAAGGGGGCTAAGCAATAAATGGCATAGCTGTATAGTACCAGAGTTGGGTCCATGAGGCTAATGAACTTGAAGGTATGAACATATAGCACTATGACATATATTACATTTTTAAATGCAAAACATATTAAAGATAAAAGTGTATTTCGTAAAACTCTTAAAATTTTTTCTTAAATGAATGGAATATACAAATGTAATCCTATTCTCCTTCCCCATATTTTAAAAGAATTAATTTAACTTAAAAGTTAAATCAGGTGTTTTAAAGTTTACATAATAATATTCTGTCTGTGATACTTAAATTATTTTCCAGATTTATTTATTTATAGCCCTTCTTAATCCCAAATGTTTTTAGACTATTTTAAAATATTCAGGGATAGATTTTGGCAGAAGCAGTGGAGTAAAGACCTCTAAAATTTGCTCTTCGGTAACAGCAACTGGTACAATTATCAGAAGAATCTTTTTAGAATTCTGAAAGTTAACCAAAGGCTTGCAGCATTTAGGGAGTGTCTATTCAAGAAAAAAAATGCTTGAATCTCAATAATAGCAGTAAGTTTTTTTGCATTTTATTCTGCTATCCCTTGCTTTCTGTCTTTGTGGTAGCATGAAAATTAACAGTTTGCATGCAGCCACTAGATGAGCAAATATAGCTATATCTCTCTCAAAACCTCATTTCCAAAAAACTGTTAATATCTTACCTGTCTAGAGAGTCCCTGGGAAGCCAACTTACAAGGGTAACTTGGGATACACTCTGTACTAAAAGCCTTCTCTCTTATGGCACAGTAGAGGGTGGTTAAGGAGCAGTTACCAAAAACAATTACAGGCAGGTGTTTTGCTATCACACCTGTTGGAGGAGATTGGTAACTGTTGGAGCAAACAATAGACTAACCAAAAATCTTAAAAGGAAAACCTAGAAAATGGTATGTCTAATTGGCTTTGTAAAACTCCAACATATTCCTGGGAATCTGGAAGGCCAGATGTATTTGTAGAACTGTGTGCCTGCTGAGGAAAGACTGTACAAAGCTATAACTGCTCACTTTTGACTGAACATAAGGCCATACACAAGTAGGAAATGAAGACTTAAGATGAAGTTGTAAACTGTCTGACTGGGTTTGAAGGCATACAACATGCATACAGAACCACTCAGCAAAGAATGAGAGAATTCTGGGTGGCAATCATTTAAGTAAATCTCTGCCCAAACATAGCAACGAGTAAGCTAACCAAGTAAAGACTTAAGTGGCCATACATGACAAAAGAATACAGATTTTATGGAATTAATTCAGGGAAGTTACTAAACAAACAATGGCTATGTAAAAATAGAAAACAACAAACCCTGGGGAGTAACAGATATCTTAATTTACAGAGTTGTCACAATAGATTATTTAAAATGTACAGTAAGCAACAATGAAAAATATGAGATATACAAAGAAGTAAGAAAGTAAAAAAAGAGGCAAGAAAATATAGCCCATGCACAGATAAAAAAGAAATCAATAAAAACAATCTTTTAGAAAGCTCAGATGTTTATTTTACTAGATGAAAAGTTTAAATTGGCTATTTTAAATGTGTTCAAAGATCTAAAGGAAAAGTGGTAAAATCATAAAAGTTAAAGAGATAATTAAAAAACACCAAGGTGCAGGGGGTGGGCAGAATTGTTACATACAAGGGAAACCTCATAAGGCTGCCAGTATATTTTTCAGCAGAAACTTTGAAGGCCACAAGGGAGTGACATGGTATAATCCAAGTGATAAAAGGAAAAACAACCAACCAAGAATTCACTATCTGTCAAGCTTATCACTTAGAATTGAATGGAATATTAAAAGTTTTCCAGATAAGCAAAAACTACAGGAGTTTATCACCACTAAACCAACATCACAAGAAATGTTAAAGGGACTTTTTTTTTAAGCTGAAAAGGAATGGCGTTAATTAATAACAAGAAGATATATGAAAATAAAAATGTCACTGGCAAAGATAAATAGTAAAAATAACAGATCAACTACATATAGAGCAAGTATGAAGGTGAAAAGACAATGGTAGTAAAATCAACTAAAACTATAATAATTATTTAAGAGATACAAAAATAGAAATAGGTAAAATGCAAAATCAAAAATATGTTTGTGGGGGGTAAAAATGTAGGTTTGAAATGTGTTCAACTTAAATCCCTATCAACTTAAAAATGACCATAATATGTGTGTGTTTGTGTGTGTAATGCTATATACAAACATAGTATCCACAAAGCAACAACTTAAATATACAAAATTAAATGAGAAAGGATTCCAAATATAACACCAAAAGAAACCATGAAAACATAAGGGAACAGAGAAAGAGAAGAAGGAAGGAAAGAGAGAAATTACAAAAATAGTCAGAAAACAACAAAATGGCAATAAGTACATAACTATCAAGAATTACCTTAAATATAAGTGGACTAAATTCTCCAATCAAAAGAGTGGGTGAATTGATAAAAAGCAAGACCCATCTATATACTGCCTTACAAGAGACTCATTTTAGAAGTAAGGACACACACTGAAAGTGGAGAAATATATTCCATGCAAATGGAAATGGAAGTAAATACAGTGTAGCTATACTCATTTCAGATAAAATAGACTTGAATACAAACACTGTAATAAAAGACAAAGAAGGGCATTGCACAATAATAAAATAATGTTAATAATAAAATTATATATAGATATATTTGTAAATGTTAGATCTTCTTGCTGGATGGATGATATATATATATATATATATATATATATATATATATATATATGCATGCTCCTATGTTGTTGGGTAGATATATATATCTACCCAACATAGGAGCACCAAAATGTGTAAAGCAAATACTAACAGACTTAAAAGGAGAAATTTGCAGGAATAAAGTTATAGTAAGGTAATTTAACACCACATTTACATCATTGGGTAGATCATCCAGACAGAAAACCAATGGCAAACATCAACCTAAATGATACATGAAACCAGATGGGCATAACAGATATATAAAGAGCATTCCATCCAAAAGGAGCAAAATACACATTCTTCCCTTTAGTGTACATGGAACATTCTCCAAGATAGATCATATGTTGGGCTTCAAAACATTTCAAGCATTGTTTCCAACCACAATGGTAAGAAAGTAGAAATAAATTACAGAAAACTGGAAAAAAAAAAGATTCAGCAGAAATGTGGATATTAAACAATATGCTACTAAATCATCAATGAAATAAGGAGAAATCATAAAACACTTAAAGACAAATAAAAACAGAAATATGGCACACCAAATCTATGGGATGCAGCAAAAGTGTTTCTAAGAAGGAAATTCACAGCAGTGCAGGACTATCTCCAGAAACAAACAAAATCACAAATAGACCATTTAACTTTACATTGAAAGGAATACAAAAAGAACAAAGCCTAAAGTTAGAAGAAGAAAGGAAATAATAAAGATGAGAACAGAAATAAATGAAGGAAAGACTAAAAACAGAAAAGATAAATGAAACTATGAACTGGTTCTTTGAAAATATAAACAAAGTTGACAAGCCTCTGGCTAGACTCACCAAGAATTAAACAGAGGACTTAATAAATACAAAATGAAAGAGAAGTTACAGCTGATACAAAAGAAATACAAAAGATCATTAGAAACTACTATAATCAATTATGTACCAACCAATTGGACAATCTAGGAGAAATGGATAAGTTCCTAGAAACACATAACCTTCCAGGATTGAATCATGAAGAAATAGAAAATCTGGATAGGCCAATTTCTTCTAAGCAGATTGATTCAGTAATGCAAAGACTCTCAACAAACAAAAGCTCAGAACCATACGGTTTCAATAGTTAATCTGTCAAACATTCAAAGATTGAATACCTATGCTTCTCAGATTCTACAAAACTGAAGAGGAAGAAATGCTTCCAAACTCATTTTGCAAGGCCAATGTTACCCTGTTACAAAAACAGACAAGACCACAAAGAAGCAAAGATACAGACCAATATCATTTATTAGCAACAAAATATTAGCAGAGAGAATTCAACAATCCATTACAAGAGTTATTTATATACCATGGTCAGCTAGGATTCATTTCAGGCCTCAGAGATCTGCAAATCAACCTAGTATGCCACATTATTAAAATGGGTAAAAATTAAAAGATTGTCTCAATAGGTACAGGAAAAAAGTTTGACAAAATTCAACATCCATGTATAATAAAAACTTTCAACAAAGTGATTTTAGAGGGAATGCATCTCAATCTAATAAAGGCCATATATAAAAAACACAGCTGATGTCAGAGTCAGTGGTGAAAAACTGAAGGCTTTTTCTCTAAGATCAGGAATAAGACAAGGATGCCCACTCTTGCCACTTTTACCCAACATCGTAGTGTAAGTCCTAGTCGCAGTAAAAAGGCAAGATAAAGAAAAGTCTTCCAAGTTAGGAAGAAAGAAGTAAAACTGTCACTATTTGCAAATGACATGACTATATATAGAAAACCCTAAAGTCTCTGCCAAAAAACTATTAAAACTAATAAATTTAGTAAAATTGCATGACATAAAATCAGTCTGTGAAATTTGTGGTATTTCTATACACTAATAATGAACTATCAGACAAATTAAGAGAGCAATCCCATTTACAGTTGCATCCAGAAGAAAATACATAAGCATACATTTAAATAAGGAAGTGAAAGACCTATATACTGAAAACTACAAGACACTGATGAATGTAACTGAAGAAGATACTAATGAATGGAAAGATACTCCATGTTCATGTATTAGAAGAATTACTATTGTTAAAATGTCCATACTACCCAAAGCAATCCGGAGATTGAGTGGCAATTCCTATCAAAATTGCAACAGCATATTGCACAAAATTAGAACAAATCATTCTGAAATTTGCACAGACCCACAGAAGTACCTGGGTAGTCAAAGCAAACTTAACAAAGAAGAACAAATCTGGGAGTATCATGCTCCCTGGTATCAAACTATATTACAAAAGTACAGTAATCAAAACAGTATGGTATTGACATAAAAACCAACATACAGATCAATAGAATAGAGAGCCCAGAAAATATGTATGGATATAAGCCTACATATAAATGGACAAACAATTTACAACAAAGAATTCTAAGAACATATAATGGAGAAAAGACAGTGTCTTCAATAAATGGTTTTGGTAAAACTGGACAGCTACATGCAAAATAATGAAAGTAGACCATTGTCTTACACCATGCACAAAAACTAATACAAAATGGATTAAAGAAGTTAAAAGACCTGAAACCATAAAGTTACTAGAACAAAACATAGGTGGTAAACTCTTTGACAGTGATCCTCATGATATTTTTGTGGATCTGACCCAAAGACATGGAAACAAAGTAAAAATAAACTGCACAGGACTGCACCAAACTAAAAATCTTATGCACAGTGAAGGAAACTGTCATCAAAATGAAAAGGTAACCTGCTGAATGGGAGAAGATATTTGCAAATGATATATCCAATTGGAGATTAATATCCAAAATATATAAAGAATTCATACAATTCAATAGCAAAAAAAAAATAATTTAAAAATATGCAGAGGATCTAAATAGACATATTTCCAAAAAAGACAAATAGCCAAAAGGTACATGAAAAGATGTTCAACATCATTAATTACAAGGGGAATGCAAATCAAAACCACAATGAGATAACAACTTAACACCTGTTAGAATGGTTATTATCAAAAAGACTAGTGACAAATGTTGGAGAGGATGTGGAGAAATGCAAACCCTCATGTACTCTTCTTGTGAATGTAAATTGGTGCAGCTACTCTGGAAACTAGTGTGGAGATTCTTCAGAAAATTAAAAACAGATCGGCCATATGATCCAAGCTATTCCACTTCAGAATTTTTATCCAAAGAATATGGAAACAGTAATCTGAAATTATATGTGCTGTACTATGTTTATTGCAGCATTATTTATAATAACCAAGATACGGAAACAACCTAGAGGTCCATCAATAGGTGAATGGATAAGAGAATGTAAGATACACACACACACACACACAATGGAATACAACTCAACCATAAAGAAGAATGAAATTTTGTCATTTGTGACAACATAAATGGACCTCGAGTTTATAATGCTAAGTGAAGTAAGTCATTCAGAGAAAGGCAAATATCATATGATTTCATGCGTATGTGGAATTTAAGAAATAAAACAAATGAGCAATCAAACAAACACCACTAAATAGGTGTCTCCAGCCAATCCTTGCCACCACACAGTGGCTCTCACAGCTGGTTCCCACAAGCCAATCATGTACATGTCACCAACTCCAGCCAACATCGTTGCCTTGTGGTCCCCAATTACTGGAACTAGAGGTACTGCTGAGACCATCAATAGCCTTTGCTATCAATGGGGACCTCAACAGCTATCACTGAGATCCTGCTTTTGCCAATGCTGTGGACCACTTGGGTTTGAGTCAACAAGTCATCACACACTCACCTCTGGACCCAGAGTTATCACATGCCCCTGCACTTCGTGCTCTATACCACTAAACCAAGTGTCACAGTGTACTCCAGCATGCTTCTCCCCATAGGTGAAAATATTTCTTTACCAAAGTTAGTCCATGAAATTTGAAAGAAGTGATTGCTTCTTCATATGCAAAGATATCTAGCAAAGTTTGGGGAATCACAAAGAACTGGAAACATGACACCATCAAATGAATGAAATAAACTAGTGACTGACCGCAAAGAAATGGAGATATACAATCTGCCTGACAATTCAAAATAATTGTGCTAATGATGTTCAGAGGACTATAGGAGAACACAGATAAACAACTTAATATCAGAAAAATGATATAAGAACAAAATGAGAAATTCAACAAAGAAATAGAAAACAAAGAACCAAGCAGGAATTTTTAAAATGAAGGATACAGTGACTGAAGAATCCAGTAAAGAGCTTCAACAACAGACTAGATCAAGAAGAAGAAAGAATCAGTGATAAGAAAGAATCAGACAGACTAGACTAGACAACAACAGACTAGATCAAGAAGAAGAAAGAATCGGTGATAAGAAAGAATCAGAGATAATTTGAAGTTATATCTGAGGATCAAAAAGACAAAGGAGTGAAAAGTAATGAAGAAAGCCTCTGGGACTTACAGGACACTGATAAGAGAAACAATCTATGCATTATTGGAGAGCCAGAAGAAGAGAGGGAGAAAGCAAAGAGCAGAAAGCTTATTTAAAGAAATAATGGCAAGAGAACTTAAAAATCTGAGGAGAGTTTGGATATCCAAGTTCACAAAGCTCATAGGTCCCCAAATAAATTTAAAGAAATCTTCTCCAAAACATAGTAAAACAAAACAGTCAAAAATAGAGTATCTTAAATGTAATAATAGAAGTTTAACACTTAGAACTCCCTCCCTAATGCTATAATGGGTTTCTCAGAAGAAAGCTTACAGATAAGGAGTGACTGGAATAATATATTCAAAGTTCTAAAAGGAAATATATGCCAACTAAGAATATCTGGAAAAGCTGTGCTTTAGAAGTGAAGGTGAAATAAAAACTTTCCCAGACAAATAAAAGCTGAAGGAGTTCATCTTATAAGAAATGCTGAAAGGAGGGGTGCCTGGGTGGCTCAGTGGGTTAAAGCCTCTGCCTTCGGCTCAGGTCATGATCTCAGGGTCCTGGGATTGAGCCCCGCGTTGGGCTCTCTCTGCTCGTCAGGGAGCCTGCTTCCTCCTCTCTCTCTCTGCCTACTTGTGATCTCTATCTGTCAAATAAATGAATAAAATCTTTTTTAAAAAATGCTGAAAGGAATTGTTAAAGCTAAAATGAAAGAATAGTAATTAGTAACATGAAAATGAGTATAACTAGAAAACATACTGGTAAAGTATATAGTCAAATTCAAAATACTCCAGTGTGATAACAGGGTAATATATTAATCACTTAACTCTAGCATAAAGATTATAAGACATGTATTAAAAATCTACAATAATTTCTTATCTATAACAATTTGTTAATGAATGTACAATATAAAAAAGATCTAAATTTTGTGACATGAAAACATAAAATGTGGTTGGAGGAATAAAAGAGCAGTTTTTGTACATGATGTAACTTGTTATCAGATTAAAACACATTGTTTTATATGTAAGACATTTAATGTAAGCCTCCACGTAACCACAAAGCAAATACCTAAAGAAACGAATCCAAGTATGCCACAACAGAAAGCCACCGAATCACAAAGACAACAAGAAAAGAAGAACTACAAATCAACCAGAAAATAATGAAGATAGTATAAGAAATCCTTACATATCAATATTACTCTAAATGTAAATGGATTGGTAGAGAGTGGCTTAATGGGTAAAAACACAAAACCCAACTATATGTTGCCTACTAAGAGAGTTACTTCAGATTTAAGGATAAATACAGGCTCAAAGTGAAAGGATAGATAAACATATTACATAGAAATGGTAACCAAAAGAACAAAGATGCATATATTAAATTAGACAAAATATATCTTAAGTTAAAAATTATTAAATAGACAAAATATAATGGTAAAGTGGTAAATTCATCAGATAGAACAATTATAAGTACACATGCATACGCTATCAGAGCACTTAAATATATTAAGCAAATACTAACAAATCTGAAGGGAGAAACAGATAACAATACAATAATAGGGGACTGCAGTATTCCACTTTTAACAATGGATAGATCATACAGACAATTAATAAAGAAATATTGGACTTGAACTATACTGTAGATCAAAGGAACCTAACAGTAGTATGTAGGACAATTCTTCCAACAGCAGCAAAATATATATTCCTCTCAAGAACACATGGTACATTCTCCAGAAGAGATCATACATTAGATCACAAAGCAAATGATCAGTCTTAGCAAATTTTTAAAGACTGAAATTATGCTAAGTGTCTTTTCCAACCAAATGGTAAAAAACTAGAAATCAGTGATAGGCAGACAACTGGAAAACTAACAAATATGAGAAAATTAAACAATGCACCATAAATAAAATAGGAAATTTAGGAAATAAAAAAGGAAATCCAAAAATATCTTGAAACAAATGAAAATGGAAACACCACAGATCGAAACTTATGGGATGTAGCTAAAGCAGTTCTAAGAGGGAGGGTTAGAGTGACAAATGCCTATATGAAGAGAAAAGAAAGATCTCAAATAATCTAAGTTAGAAAAAATTAAGACCAAAGTTAGTCAAAGGAAAATATAACAAAGATCAGAACAAAAATAAGAACTAAAGAATAGAAAAAATATTTCAAAAGAGCATTGAAACGGAAGCATTTTTTAAAAAAGATAAAACTGACAAACTTTTAGCTAGACTCACCATGAAATTGGGAGGACTCAAAAAATTATAACTTCAATAAGAAACTTTACAACTGATAGCACAGGAATACAAGGGATCATACTAGATAGTTATGAAGAATTATATGCCAACATATTTAACAATCTAGAAGAAATAGATAAATTCCTATCATACAACCTACCAAGTCTAAATCATGAAGGAAGAGAAAATCTGAATAGATTAATAAATAGATGAAATCAATAATCAAGAATTTTCCAACAAGAACAACAAAAACCCAGGACCAGAAGGCTTCACCAATGCATTCTACCAAACATGTAAATAAGAATTAACACCAATTAAAAAAAAAAGAATTAACACCAATTATTCTCAAACTCCTCCAAAAATTGAATAGGGAACACTTTCAAACTCATATTAAGAGGGTTGCCTTACCCTGATGATAAAGCCAGATAAGGATATTGTTAATGGAAAACTGCAGACAAAATCCCAGATGAAAATAGATGCAAAAGTTCTCAACAAAATATTGCCAAACCAAATTCAACATCATATTAAAAGAAATATATATTATGATCAAATGGAATTTATTCCTGGGATGCAAGGATGGTTAATCAATAAATATGATATACTGCATTAATAGAATGAAATAATCATATCATCTCAATAGATGCAGAAAAGCATTTAACAGAATTAAATATCCTTTCATAATAAAGATTTAACAAATGGATTTAGAAGAAACATACCTCAACATAATAAAGGTCATATACAATAAGCCCATAGCTAATATCATACTCAATGGTGAAAAATCGAAAGCTTTTCCTCTAAGATCAGGAACAAGACAAAGGTGCCTGCTTTTGTGACTTCTATTCAACGTGGTACTAGATGTCCTAAGAGAAATTAGGCAAGAAAAAGAAATAAAAGACATCCAATTCATAAAGAAGGAACTAAAGTTGTCTCTGACATAATCTTGCATATAAAAAATTTTAAAGACTACCAAAAAACCGTTAGAACTGATAAATTCAGTAAAGTTTTAGGATACAAAATCAACGTGCAAAATCAGTTGCATTTCTATATATTTATGATAAACTATCTGTAAAAGGTAAATTTAGAAAATAATCCATGTACAGTGGTGTCAAAAGCAATAAAATGCTTAGCAATAAATCAAGGGAAAAGATTTATACACTGGAAACTAAGACATGAATGAAAGAAATTGAAGGAGCCACAAATAAATGGAAAGATATTCTTTGTTTGTACATCAGAAGAACTAACATTGTTAAAATGTCTCAAAGCCATCTATGGATTCAATGCAAAATTCTAATGGCGCTTTTTTACTGAAATAGAAAAAACAACCTTAAAATTCATATGGAAGCACAAAAGACCCTAAATTGCCACAACTGGAGGGAGGGATCACAATTCCTGATTTTAAACTATATTACAAAGTTGTAGTGATCAAAACAGTATTGTGCTGGCATAAAAATAGCGACATATGGGGTGCCTGGGTGGCTCAGTGGGTTAAGCCTCTGCCTTCGGCTCAGGTCATGGTCTCAGGGTCCTGGGATTGAGCCCATCATCAGGCTCTCTGCCCAGCGGGGAGCTTGCTTCCCTTCCCCCCTGTCTACCTCTCTGCCTACTTGTGATTTCTCTCTGTTAAAAAAGGGGGGGGGGGCATAGACCAGTGGAATATGGCAGATATCCAGAAATAAATCTGCACATGTAGTATGGTCAACTAGTGTTTGATAAATGATCCAAGAAGATTCAATGAAAAAAAGACAGTCTCTTTAGTGAATGGTCCTAGGAAAACTGGATATTCACATGAAAAGAATGAAACTAGATACCTATCTTACAAAAATTAACTCAGTATAGATTAAAGACTTAAATGCAAGACCTGAAACTATAAAACTCAAAGAAAACATGGGGAAAAATCTTGATATTGGCCTTGGCAATGATTTTTCAGAAATGATAACCTTAAGCACAAAGAACAAAATAAAACAATGACAAGTGGAACTACATTAAATTAAAAAGGTACCATATAGCAAAAGAAATGATCAACAAAACGAAAAGGCAACCTATGGAAGGGGACAAAGTTTTTGTAAACCATGTATCTGTAAGGGGGTTAATATCCAAAATATATTGCGGAGTTATACATTTTATTGGCAAAAACAAAAAACAAGCCCAAAACAAATAATGAGAATAAAAATGTGCAAAGGATTTGAGTAGGCATTTTTCCTAAGAAGACATACAGATGGCCAACAGGTACGTGAAAGGTGCTGAACATCAGTAATTGTCAGGCAAATGAAAATCAAAACCTTAAGCTATCCCTTCATACCTGTTTGAAGGGCTTTTATCAGAAAAGCAAATGAAGAAGTGCCTCAGTGGTTCAGTAGGTTAAGTGTCTTCCTTTGGCTCAAGTCAGGATTGCGGTGTTCTGGGACGGAGCTCCAGGTAGGCAGACTACCTGCTCAGTGGGGAACCTTCTTCTTCCTCTCCCTCTGTGCCCCTCCACCCCGTTTATGTTCTCTCTCTCTCTTTCTCTTCAAATAAATAAAATCTTAAAAAAAAATAAAGACAAATGACAAGTGTTCGCTAGGATATGGAGAAAATGGAACACTTTTCATACACAATGGAATATTATTCAGCCTTAAGAAAGAAGAAAGTCTTGTCATTTGCAATAAATGAACCTTGAAGGCATTATGCTAAGTGATTGATGTAAGTCAGAAAAGACAAATAATGTATGAGTCTGCTTATATGTGAAATTTTAAAAAGCAAAACTCATGAAACAGAGTAGATTGCTCATTGCCAGGAAACAAGGATTGGGGTAAACAAGGAAAATATTCAGTATTGGATACAAGCTTTTCAGTTATAAGAGAAATAAATTCTGAGGATCTAAA
The DNA here is from genome assembly GCF_902655055.1 of Lutra lutra. Lineage (NCBI taxonomy): Eukaryota > Metazoa > Chordata > Mammalia > Carnivora > Mustelidae > Lutra > Lutra lutra. The sequence continues at coordinate 20,058,713 of NC_062285.1, read as the reverse complement.
GTAAAACATGGTGACTACAGCTAACAATACTGTATAGTATATTGAAAATTGCTAATTGAATGCATCTTAAATATCCCTATCATCATAACAAAATAAAAAATAATAAATTTGTGAGGTGTGACAGATGTGTTAATTAATCTTATAATGGCAATTTTCTCAGTATGCATTGTGTATAGTCATCACATTGTATATCTTAAATTTACATAATATTACATGTCAGTATGTCTCAATAAAAGTAAAAAAAATGAATATCTAAAATCAGTAATCTAACTTTTTACCATAGGAAATTTGAAAAAGAAATCACGCTAAACCCAAAGGAAAGAGAATGAAGTAAATAATAAATATTAGAGGGAATAAATGAGAGAATATTAAACATAGAGAAGAATAGAGCAAATCAACAAAACCAAAAATTTCTGTTTGATCAAAATTGACAAACTCTTAGCTCCATTGATCAATAATAAAAGAGAGAAGATTTGTTACTAATATCAGTAATGAAAAAGTGGCCATTACCATGAAACTTAACAGAAATAACAGTGATAAGGGAATATTATGAACAATTAATTGTATGCCAGCAAATTAGCTAAGAAATGAAGAACTGAAAAAGACACAAAATCCCAAAACAGGCATTGACAGAAATAGATAATCTGAACAGAGGAAAAACAAGTAAAAACATCGAATTATCCATTCATCTGTTGATGGACATCTAGGTTCTTTCCATAGTTTGGCTCTATATATACACAATGGAATACCATGCAGCCATCAAAAGAAATGAAATCTTGCCATTTGCGACGACGTGGATGGAACTAGAGGGTATCATGCTTAGCCAAATAAGTCAATCGGAGAAAGACAACTATCATATGATCTCCCTGATATGTGGAAGTGGAGATGCAACATGGGGGGTTAAGGGGGTAGGAGAAGAATAAATGAAACAAGATGGGATTAGGAGGGACACAAACCATAAGTGACTCTTTTTTTTTTTTTTAAGATTTTATTTATTTATTTGACAGACAGAAATCACAAGTAGGCAGAGAGGCAGGCAGAGAGAGAGAGGGAGAAGCAGGCTTCCCGCTGAACAGAGAGCCCGATGCGGGGCTCGATCCCAGGACCCTGGGATCATGACCTGAGCTGAAGGCAGAGGCTTTAACCCACTGAGCCACCCAGGCGCCCCAAGTGACTCTTAATCTTACAAAACAAACTGAGGGTTGCTGGGGGGAGGGGGGTTGGGAGAAGGGGGGTGGGGTTATAGACATTGGGGAGGGTATGTGCTATGGTGAGTGCTGTGAAGTGTGTAAACCTGGCGATTCACAGACCTGTACCCCTGGGGATAAAAATATATGTTTATTTAAAAAAAATAAAATAAATATTAAAAAAAAAACATCGAATTAATCATCAAAATAACTTTCCACAGAGAAAAATCCAGACTTAGGTAGTTTCATTGGTGAGCTCTACTAAATGTTTAAAAAATTAATACCAATTCTTCAAACTGTTCTGAAAAATAGAAGGGAATGGGACACTTCCTAACACATTCTATGAGTCTAGTTTTATCCCAATACCAAATCAGACAAAGACAACCCAAGAAAAGAAAATACAGAGCAATATTCCTTAGGAGTAGGATTGCAGTAATCCTCAAAAAATACTAGATAATTGATTACAGAATCTTAGGAAAAGTAGTATACCCCATTACTAAGTAGAATTTATCTCATGAATGCAAGGTTTGTTCAACATATGAAAAATATGCAATGTAATACCAAAGAATAAAGGGAACAAATGCAGCAAATACACAAAAAAGAATCTGACAAAATCTAGCACCTGGTCTTAATAAAAATACCTAACAAACAAGGAATAGAAAGTATCTGCTCAACTCGATAAAGGGCATACATGAAAAGTCCACAAGTAATGTAAAGTATAGTGGTGACAGAACTAAACTTTCTCTAAGATCAAAAACAAGACAAGATGCCACAGCATTTCTACTCAACATTCTCCTGCCAGGGTAATTAGCAACAAAATAAAAGGCATTCATATTGGAAAGGACGATGTCCAACTATATTCGCAAATGGCATGATATTACATATAGAAAACTCTAAAGGATATATACATATCAAAAACTACTTAGAGCTAATGAATTAATCCAGCAAGGTTGGCTGCAGGATACAGAAAGGATGAGCAAATACGAGTGTGTTGCCATATACTAACTGCTATTATGGACCAAATTGTGTCCCATCCCCTCATATTCATATTTTGAAATCCTAATCCTACTATTTTTGAATGTGACAGTGTTTGGAGATAGGTTCTTTAAAAAGGATATTATGTTAAAATGAGGCCTTTAGGGTAGGCCTTTATCCAATTTTTAAAAAAAATTTCTAAGTAATCTCTACACCTAACAGGGCTTGACCTTAACCCTGAGATCAAGAATTGCATGTTCTATCAACTGAGCCAGCCAGGCATCTCTGTCTGCCTAGTGTCCTCAGAAGAGGAGGAAATTTGGACACACAGAGAGACACCAGGGATGTGCTTGAATGGAGCAAAGACCATATGAGGACATAGAGAGAAAGTCACAAGCTGTAAGCCAAGGAGAGAGCCCTGAGAAGAAAACAAACCTGCTGATGCCTTGATCTTGTACTTCTTATCTCCAGAACTGTGAGGAAATAAATTTATGTTGTCTGAGCCATCTAGTCTGTGACAATTTGTTTTGGCTGCTTTGGCAAACTAATATACTAGCCACGAACAATCCAGAAATGAAATTAAGAAAACATTGCCACTTACGATAGCATCAAAAATAATAAAACACTTAGGAATAAATATAGCAAATAAGTGCAAATCTAGTACACTGAAACTGGAGAACAATTTTGAAAGAAAGTAAAGAAGACTGAGAGGTAAGGGGGAAAGCATCTCATGTAGATGGGTTGCAAGATTTGATATTGTCAGGATGGCAGTAGTCTCCATATAAATGTACAGATTAAACACAATCCCTACAAAAATTCCAATTACCATTTTTGCACAGTAACCAAAATAGTTAGGTACTGCACTAGGCTAGACATACAGATTGACAGGATAGAATTGAGAGGATACAAACTCCCATGTATTTATGGCCAATTGATTTTCAACAATGATGCCAAGTTCATTCAATGAGAAAACAATAATCTTGTCAACAAATGGCTGAGGCAATTTTTTATCCATATTCAAAAGAATAATTTTAGTCCCTTTCCTTACACTGTATACAAATATTTAAACAAAATGGATGAAAAATGTAAGAACTGGAACAAGAGAACTCTTAGAAGAAAACAGAAGTGTAAATCTTTGTGACCCTGGATTAGGCGTCATACATGACATTAGGTGTCATACATGACACCAAAAGCAAAAATAACTAATGGAAATATATAATTAAGACTTTGTAAAAAATGTGCATCAAAGGATATTATCAAGAAAGTGAAACAGCAATTCACAGAATGGGGGATAATGTTTGCAATTCAGGCATCTGATAAGAGCCTAGTATCTAGAATGTATAAAGAACTTTCACAACAATGAAAACACAACCCATTTAAAAGGGGGGGCAAGGATTTGGATAGATAGCTCTCCAAAGAGGAAATACAAATGCCCAATAAGTGCATGAAAAGAGGCTTGATATTAATAGTCACTAGGGAAATGTAAATCGAAACAACAGTGAGATACCACTTCATGCCACCTGGGATGGCCATATGTGTGTGTGTGTATATATATATATATATATATTTTTTTTTTTTTTAAACAGAAAATAACAAGTGTCTGTGAGAACAAGGAGAAATCAGGGCCCTTATACATTGCTGAGAATGTAAAAAGGTGCAGCCACTGTGGAAATCAGTTTGTTGGCATCACACACAGTCATCATTATACCATATGTCCTTACAAATTGTAATAATAGTACGTGGATGTTGATAGCATCATAATTCATAGTAGCCCAAAAGTGGGAACTACTCAAATGTTCATCAACTGATGGATATAAAAAAGATCCCTTCAATGGACTATATATAACATGGATGGACCTTGAAAATATGCCAAGTGAAAGAAGTGACACCAGAGACCACATATTGTAGATTCCATTTATGTGAAATATCCAGAATAGGAAAATCCATAGAGACAGAGAGAATAGATAAGAGGTTGCCAGGGATTGGGGGGAGGGGGACTGAGGAGTGACTGCTAATAGGTACAGGGCTTTGGGTGATGAAAATGTTCTGGAATTAGATGATTGCTTTGATTTCGCCATGTTATGAATATACTAAAAACCCATGTATTAGATACTTTAAAAGGGTTAATCTTAAATTATGTGAATTTGACATCAATAAAATTCATATAATACAGATGAAAATTAAGAGTATGATCAATAGGATAAGAAGACAAGAAAAATGCAAGGTGTGTAAAGGAAGTGCAGAACAAAGCATCAGGACTGAAGATCAGTAGTGGTGGTAATGTGTGGTGCAGAGCACCTGTGATCTGTGCCAGGCGCACTGGCCTCCACCAAGCGCTGTGCAGAAGCATGCCTGCTGCTGGGGTTGACATTTGGGATACATATTTCCTGTACTTCAGACAGTTTTATCAGTTCAGAAGAATCTGGATAGCATATAAGGTTAGCAACAATATCTACAACAATCAACATTTTCAGAGCCTTTCCATGTGCTCCATTATTAGACATTGTGCAGAATATTCTTTAACATGCTTATTTCATTTATTAATTTACTAAGTGCTTGCTGAGCATTTGTCCATTTTCCTTTTTTTGAAAAATGTAGGATTTATCTTATCTGTGAGTACAATTGAGGAATAAATAAGGTCTGTGTTTCTAGTGCACATTATTGTTACTTAAAAAGAATTAAGATAATGCTCCTACTCATTTTCATAATTATTTTCAGTAATCCGTTTTAATAGTTTCTTTACTACTACAAGTTGCACATTTCTGTACTTTGCTATTTACTAATTAAGAAAACTTTAGCTTATTAAGATGGAAGACAGTATAAACATGAATGAAATGTTAATACAATGTATTATTTCATTATGAATGAGCAAAATATAATTAAAATATTATGTTAATTTCATTTAAATAGTAAATGTAATATTGATATGAGGAGAGAAAGGGTACTAAGTATTCTTCGTGTTAACTGTTCCTGTAAAAAAAAAGGTGATGTTAGCTGTTAGGTGATTTTTTTAAATGCTTATTTCATTCAAAAACACTCTACTCATAAAATTTTTACATAAAACTATAAAAGAGAAAAAAGGTGAAATGTCCATCAACAGTATAATGAAATCCTGGTTGATTCTGAGAGCAGAAGTCAGCCAAGATGAAGAAATGAGTCTTGTAATTTTGTATCAGAGATCAAAAAATTAGCCCTATCAAATGAGGAGGGACAGGAAATGCCAGAGACCTAGAGGAAAAGGTCATAATATTAGCTGAGGACCAAGTAAAGTCAATCCAGTAATAGCAATTTCCCTTTATTTGAACAGATTGTAGAAAATTTTTAACAAATCTTATTAAAATGGACAAGAACGATTTCCTGAAATAATAATAAAAAATAGAGCATGATAAATGCTAAGTACTCCATGGCCTGTATTACATCTTGTTTTTTTCCCAAGTAAGCATGATGTTTTCTTGAGTATCCTGTTAGCCAAGTTTGAATTTAGGATTGGTCCTTGGAACCACAGCAACATTAGGGTTGGAGGTGGGATGAGATAGGTGATTGTAATTGCCTTTATACGGATGGTATTGTGCTTGGAACATGTAGAAATATTCCTGAGGGTTGGTGTAAATAAAGGCTTGCAAACAGATTGGAAATCTATAGAAGTTAGCTTGGGTCTGCATAAAGCTCTGTGTTGTTGATAATGATTCTGATATATGATCTTAAGATCCTAGAGGAGAGTGTTCTGCAAATTCCAGATCTTAGTCATGGACAAAGAACTCAAGTATCACTCCTCCAAGATTCCTGATTGATTTATTCCTTGAGAGGTTAGATAAAACTAAGCTAGTGGGTAAAAACCAAGCAATTCAATTCTTCTATGTAGAGTAAATAGAAATGAGCCTCATTCATTATTAACTCTTCTTTCAAGTCAGACGGAAGATGCAGCTTTTGTCACAGAGATGCCTTAATTTGTCTCCGTGAAGTTGAAATAGATAGTAATACTGTGGTGCAAGATATACCACAAACTGAAATCATTTAGACCACAAAATATAACCGCTTTTAATTAGCCAGGATTATATGAGTAATGAGCGCCTTCCGTTTCATTCTGAACATACTGTCCTATGTATGCTTTATCTGTTGCTTGTTATAATGTAAAGGTAATATATATATTAAAGGTAATATATATATATGTGTATACGTATACACATATTTATTTATATATAAGTGATTATCAATTGATATCTAAGACAAAACATTAAATCCTACATTTATGATGTTCTTTCTTAGTTCTGTGGCATTAAAATTTCATGCATCATTGATTTCGCTTACTTCTGTCTTCTCCCATGCCTAAGTATTTTCTATGTGGGTAACCCTTCAGAATAAGATCATATGAGTAAAATGAAACAATTAAACAGCACCAGTGATAGACAAAACATATTTAAAAAATGTCCAGAGTCACTTCCTTTCAGTGTTTGGCATCAAATTTGCCATTTAAGGTTTATAGCTTCAGTCAGGAGGGCAAAGCATTGCTGGCAACAAAGAAGAAAAATACTCCTAATTTGCATATAGTAACAAAGGAAAAAAAGAAAGAAAATGGGATACTAGGGAGAAATAGGGACTTGGTTCTCCTCAAAAAAAAAAAAAAAAAAAAAAAAAAAGAAGAAACACCCTTTATTTCCTACTGTGAAAGTAGAGGGAAATATCCCAGATTAAAAGAAATAATGCTTTCTTGAGATGGCTCCTGCTGGGTTTCTTATAATTTTGCATATAATGGGAATTGGAGTTGTACAGACCATTTTAGGAAACTTTTTACACGGATTCATGAAGTTGTGATTCATGAATCATTCCTGATTCTACACTAGGAATGTAGACAAAAAACTCAACATCCATTAAACAACAACCAAATTTTGACTAGAAAATTGTTTTCCAACTTAATATTAAACAGATAAGTATTGCAGAGACTCAGATTTGGTTGTAATGTTACACAGAATTTAAAAGCTCTCATTTGAGCAGAAATAAAAGAACCAGATTTTGTAATTAAGGTGAGGAGGAAATCAACCAGTTGCGAGAAACCTCAGGAGAGAGCAAAGGCCTTAGAATAATAAAGTTCATATAGGTAACGTGTTTATATACATATGTGTGTATACATATATATTTCTGATATAAATAGCAAATTGAGTATGAGATTATGGAAAACATACTGCATTTCCTGCTTCCCTTCTCCTCACCAGCCAAGTAACCATGAGAGAGAGCCATTCTTTCTGCCCCAAATTAGCAGAGTAGTTTATCAGGATCCACTTTCATTGGGTTTTGTGACAAAATAAAGGTCTGCCAGCCTTGAAAATAAAATTGCCAGTTACTTAACCAGCAAAGAAAAGTTTATTTGGGAATAGGAGGGGAATTGCAATTTGGGACCTGTAAGCTATGATAAATCAAAGGCAAGTCTGAAGAACAAAGGACAGGGGCTTGCTTTTACAGAGGGCAGGAGGGATTCGGTTGTTTTGAGAGGCTTATTGGAGAAGAGCGGAGTTCAGGGTTGCAGCTTCTCATTGGCTGAGTTGTGGCAGTTTCTCTTCTAGGTTATTGCTGAGCAAGGAGAAAATCCTTCTTCTTCCCCCTCGGGTAGGTAAAGTAGGTTTCTTTCTCTCGGGGTACAGAAAGAAGGCTGCAAAGAGTGGTATGTACTGGGTGAGAACCCTCCCTTCATTGCTGCTGACTCCATTTTGAATGAGGTTGTTTTTGTTCACAGGTGCTCATTAGTAGCGTCCATAAACTATTCAGAGCCTGGAATAGAGTGGGCAAGAATAGACTAATATGACCCCTTGAATTTAAGAACAGTGAAGCAAACTCTTCATTGATTGAGGACCCTTCTCTCTTCCCTCTCCTGTCTCTTTTAAGAAACAAACTCTTGTGCTTTGCACAGGCACGGTGTTCGGTTAAGTATCTAGTAATAACCCTGAATTAAATACAACCTTATAAGAGCATTACTACAGTTGTCCCCATTGGATGGATGAGGAACTGAGGCACTATGAGATTAAGTGCTTGGAGTCCTATAGGTATTTAGTGGAAGGAGGCGGAATTCCAATCCACATACTCTGGCTCTAGAATCTATATTTTTAACCAATATTCTTTGCCATCTTTCTTTGTTTTTGTCCCTTCTAACTGACGTTAACTAAGCAAAATTAAGATGTAAACTAGTGCGAGAGCTGGGAAGGGTTAACTCCGAAACATATCCTGGAGCTGAAGAAGAAGAAGAAGAAAAAAAAAACAAAAAAAAAAAAACAACCAACAACAAAAACAAACCAGCCAGCGAAAGCCTGTTAAAGCCCGGGTAGGGAATTCAATGGGCCTCCTGTTTCTTTAAACTCTCGCTTTCCCTCCGGCGGACGCTTTACAAAACAGCGGCGGCGGCAGGGGACCACGCTCCCGCGTGCTACCTTCCTCCTCCCGTCTGGAAGGTCTGGGGTCCTAAAGGGTTTCTCGGGGTCAGTAGCTGAACTCTCTCGGGTTTGCTTTCTTCACACTCCAACCACTGCTACTCGAGCCCTCCCGGGAATGGCGAAATGTAATTAACCCTTTAGCGCCCAGGAAGACCCCGCCAGCCGCTGGCATCTTTTGAGTATGGTGCGGGGCCACGATTCTCCCGGAGCCGTGCGCGAAGGCGGCCTGGGGGGCCAGGTGGGCGAAGGCACCGCGGGCGGGGCTGCAAAGGCCAAGAGCTGGGTGCAGGATGGCGCCCCGGCGGCGCGGAGGTGCAGCCCGGCGCTCCCCTCCTAGCTCGCCTTCCTCGCCTCCTCTCCTGACTCTCTGGCCAGCCGGCTGCTGGGGGCGCGCCGGGCTGGAGTTGCCCTCTCACTCCCCCTTGATTTGCTCCTCCGGCTTAATCTCTCAGCGATTCCGCTGCCAGCTCCGAGGAAAGTGCAGCCATTGGACAGGTCGGTGCTAGCTGCCGGTTTCGGGGAGGAAGGTGGGAGAAGCCTGAAGGAGCGAGGGGGAGGGAGGAGGGAGGAGAGAGGAGGGTGCAGCGGCAGATCTGGCAAATTGCGAACTGCCTTCCCTCCCCAAAGTGTGGAGCAGAAGCGCGGGGGAGCTCCGCGGCGGTGGCGCCTCCTCCGCCACCAAACTCCCCGGGCTCGGCGAGGCTTGTGGCCACCTCCTCCTAAGCCAGGAGGAACCCTTTCCCGATAGGTTTTGGCCTGACTCCCCCCGCCCCCCATTTCTTTCTTCTTCCTCCCCCTCCCCATTCCTTTTCTTTTTTAAAAACACACATTTTTCCCCCCCTGGCTCCGGACCTCAGATTGCTGCAGCCCTAGCCTTCCCTGGGCTCAGCTCTTTAGGGCTGCCCATCCCTCCGGCTGCGAGAAAGGACGCGCGCCCTGCGTCGGGCGAAGAAAAGAAGAAAAACTTGTCGGAGGGGTTTCGCCAGCCCACATTAACCCCCTTCCCGCAAACCCAAACCTCCCGCGGGGGCCGTCCCAACATTGGGGAAAGTTCCTTCTGAGCCGACAGCCCTCTTGGATTTGGAGAAGGCAGCCGCGCTGGCTGTGGAATTAGATCTGTTTTGAACCCAGTGGAGCGTATCGCGGGGGCTCGAAAGTCACTATCTCCAGGGACCCGGGTGGCGCTGCCTGTGCGGAACCGAGAGTTTGCGAGACCCGGCTGCAAGTGGCCTTTCCTCCCCGCAGTTGCTGTCCTGTGTCTGGGGTGAGGGCAGCGAGTGTTGCAAGTTGCGAAGAGAGACCCGGAGGTCCAGAGAGAACTGCACCCCCCCCTCGCTCTCCCTTCTTCCTCTTCCCAGCTCCTGAGTGTGAAATCCCATCGAAATTTACAAAGGCTCCAGGTTCAGCCAAGACCGGTCCGCAGAGCTTTGCCCGTCGTCCCCACCGTCCCCATTCCCACCCGGAGCCCCCGAGCACACGGCGCCGAGGAAGGACTGGCGGGAGGGGGAGGGAGGTCGCGGAGGCGGCATGGCGAGGTTCCCGAGGGCCGACCTGGCCGCTGCAGGAGTTGTGTTACTTTGCCACTTTTTAATGGACCAGTTTCAGTTCACTGAAGGGGAGCCTGGAAACCAAATCAATGGTAAGATGCACTTTTGCTTGTTGATTTTGTGAGCCACTGAAGACCTCGCTAACGCCCCCCCCCCATTCTCAACCCACCCCCCACTTTATCTGTCTGCCCTTGGGAAAGTTATTGCAATTGCTTTTCGGGTAAACTTGGACTTTCTGAATGGGGAAAAGAATGGTTAGAGAAGGGGACTGGGGGTTTTCTTGAGCATTTCATGTTTCCTTCACCTGAGCGACAGGGGGTGGTACCGTCTCGCCAAGTCGCACAGAGAGGGCTCTGGTGTGTAAGAGCAAACCTCCTTCTGTAGATACCTCTCTCGGGAGCTGGCATCCCTGGGCAGTCTCCCCTCCGGCTCCTCCTGCTTCCCTGCTGCCTCTACAAACTAAGCCAGTGCGTGATGGGGGCTGTGGGTGGGGGACATCGTGGCAGCCTGGTATTGCAGAGTCCCCCCCACCAGCTGGAAAAAAATTTACTGTGGCGAGTCCTTTCTTCCCTAGGCTATCCCCGCCTTAGCTCCCTTTCGCTGTCTGGGCTAAACGGGCCCTGCAAGTGGGGCGGGGTAGGTGTGGTGGGGCGCAGAGGAGGGGTGGAGGGGGCAGAAGTGGGACGGGCGCGCCTCTGGAGACCAATCCCTATCCCCCATTGTCCTCCGCGGTCCGGCTTCTCAGACAGGCCTGAACGTGTCGGGGGTTCGTCCAAGTGCCCTGGCGTTGCCCCCACGCGGAGACCAGGTCTTTGCATCTTCCCAGTGGCAGTGTCTCCTGCTCAGGCGGATGCCAGCCAGGTGCGCGTCCAGCCGGGAGCCGCGCCCCCGGGGCCAGCGCGGAGCCCGCGGAGCAGCCCTCCACCCACCGCCCGCTCGCTCTTAGGCTAGGTGCTGCTGAGCCGAGGTCCTGGTGCTTCCCGCGACACTGGCCACTGAGAATTGGGTGCCTCCTCACCGTTTCTGCCCCTCAGAAAGAAAGGAAGAAACAGGCAGAGAGAGACCTTGACAGAAATTTGTGAACTCAGGTTAGACTTCCAGAGGAGGTGAAATGAATGAAAACACTGGGAGGAAAAAAAAAAAAAGAAACAAAAACTTTCAGATTAGAATAATCAAGGTTTTGTTTTAATTCTGAAGGAAAATAAAAGAAAAAACTTTCAGATTAGAATAATCAAGGTTTTGTTTTAATTCTGAAGGTGGGGGTTGCGATGGTGGTTAAGTGCTTCTTCAGAAAGTATACAGGTGTCCACAAATGTCAAAAATGAAAGTTGCAGATGGAAGCCTACTGAGGTTGCCTGGGGATTCCAGGTGAGGTGAATCTTGGAGAAAGTATTTGAATGAAGTTTACCAATCCAAGACCTAGAGATCTACTAAAACACTGTCTCTGCCCCTGGTGTAAATTCTTATAGAGAAGGCACAGATTCTGACTCTGTTGTCCAATTCATGATTGGAGGGGTGTGTGGGTTGGGAGGAGGGGGCAACATGATGACCACACTTTTAAAACTGTGAAACACCTTAGAACTCCACTATTTTTGATATTGATTTGTCTTTGTCACATGCAATTTTGTTCTGCATAAATGGACATAGGTTGTTGCTTACTAGGTATCATATCAGTAGATTATTCTTTCTTGTTTATTTCTCTGATACATTTTATTGGCTTAAAAAATAAGACTTTCACCTTATGATATTGATATGGCATAGCCACATTCATGGAATAAGTAGATGCTTAAGGAAAACAATTTACTTCATCCCAAAGGACATTAGAGAGATGTGTGTGCGTAAATGCATCCCAAGTTGTTTATTTGAAAACTTCTTTGGCACTGGAAGTAAATAATGCATTTACAGTAAAAAATAAAATAAAGGTCAGCAAATATTTTTTTTCTGAGCTTTTTTCATTAACAATGTGTTACTGAGAAAATAACATGTTTACAATACATTTTGTATTCTAATTTCTCAATTTGAGGATGAAGTAAAGATTTATTCTAAAATCGACCAGATAATTAAAAGCTTTGTGGATTAGAAAATGCCTAAAAATTGCTCAACATAAATGTACAGGTGTTACAGACTAATTATAAACTAGTATCTGTGGTGGAAAATTACTCTAGAAACCCATATATTTATAGGATTGAGGAAAATAATGAATTGTTTTAAATTTCTCGGTAAATGTTTTAGAGATTTATTGCAAACTGAAGTAGCTTCTTTACTGGATGTCAGTCTACATGTAGTTGAATAATCTTGGAGTTAAATGGTTAGCCTATTGAATATATAAAATATAGCAAACAAATAGAAAAAAAACAGCTTCCTTTGTAAATAGTCTAGGTAAAAGTTCAAAATGAGGAAATTTTTAAAAGTCCAGCTGCCTTGAAACTTGTCATGTAGCAACCAGGATTTTTATCACAGACATTTTGGCACAGGGAGAAAAAACCTGATTTCATAACAGGGCATTTAATTATGCATTACTTTAGAAATGCTGCAGTTGGGGCTCCTGGGTGACTCAGTGGGTTAATAAGCCTCTGCCTTTGGCTCAGGTCATGATCTCAGGGTCCTGGGATCGAGTCCCACATGGGGTTCTCTGCTTGGCAGGGAGCCTGCTTTCTCCCCTCTCTCTCTCTGTCTGCCTCTCTGCCTACTTGTGATCTCTCTCTGTCAAATAAATAAAAATAAAAATATTTAAAAAAAAAAATGCTGCAGTTGATTTTATTGCCACCAGAGGGCAGAGAAACTGCTATTTTCTCCTGTTCTTCCCATTCTTTCCCAAATGTCTCAGATTAATGATCTTGAATACTTTGTTTTTCTTATGGGCAATATTTTTTGATATTTCAAGTTAATGAGTGGCAGTTTGTAATAACGAGTATTTATTTCCCATGTTAATTGAAAATAACCATTCATTCAGTATTTATATAGCACCTCCTGTTATGTAAAGGTCTATACTTCAAATACTTTCTTGTGGTGTACTTGTATAGTGGAAAAAACCGAATAACCTTTTTTGCATCGCTGTTGGAGAATTCAAATTATTGTGGAATTCTCAAGAATGTAGCTTTAAAATATTTCCTTTATGATTAAAATTTCATTATCATGTAATGAATTTATTTTTGAGATTGAATGTAATCTATATATACCTTAGAAGTATTTGCCATACTAGTTTTTCTCAACACCCAATGTTTAGAGAAAAATAAACTTAGAATAATCCTAAATTCTATAAATCTGATTTCATCTCTGTGTTGTTAGACATTCATTTTATATCCTAAATTGATTGAAAGATAGACTGTTACTAGACTTAATAACAGTGTCAAAGGAGAAGGATGTATTAGCGTCTCAAAGAATTCTAAAATTTAAATGAGGACAAAAAGCCTAAAATTACAGAGTTGTTTTGGCCTGGTTATTACTCTTAAATGTATCTTAATGCAACAGAGAAGTTCAGGACTGCTATAGAGAGAGCAAAGATCATTTTGGACTTCATGGAATTCCCACTATTTTAACTTTTTAATATTACTATGTACTAGAGAGAAATACTTTACTTTTAGCAGGTCATTCATATTTATTTTAGTTGTTTATCTGTTGGGACATTTTTCCGTTGTTTTCAGCTTTCATTGAAGTTAAAAGACTTAGTTTGAAATATTACTAACTTTTGGAGTTATGAGAGTATCTCTGTTGAGACATACGGTCATTAGTATAAATTTTCTGTTTGCATATATACCTAGAACAGAAAATTATAGCAGAACTGAATATTCTCTATAAAGTATATGTGGGTCAGATTAATGGACTAAAAGCAGGTTGATTTTTAATCAATCAATGACTCATGATTGCATGCAAAAAATTTTTAAAACACAAAATGTGAGAGTCTTTTTCCTCTAGAGAATAGATCCAAGTTGAAGCCCAAGGTTGGGTAAGATCTTTAGTTCTTGGCTGCATTGGGACTTAAATTATTTTAAGTAGGACAGTGTATGAATTTGTTAAGTCTGATCTTCAGAAACAGGTTTTTATCAAGTAGAATGTACTTGAGTAAAACTTAGTAATAGAAGATACTAATTTGCTCCAAACATGTTTCTTCTCTATAAGATAGTTTCCTGCAAAGATATAGACAACATGGATTCATTAGTTTGGTCCGGTTTTTGCTTCCTAAAAGATATTTCCTATTGTAGAAGCCGTATGTTTATCAAGATTAATGAATTGATCCACAACTGTGATCATGAGTGTGCAGTCTCGAGATGTTTCCTACCACATTAAATACAGTTTCCTCACCATGATCTTCGAGATCATGTGGCCTAGACCTACTGTTTCACTTCTCTCTCTCCCTGTTTTTGAACCCTCTAATTGAGGTCCCTTGATGTTCCCTAAGCATTTATGACGTGTACTAGTCCTTCCCTAGTCCATCTCCTTCTGTCCATCTTACTTTTCCTTACAGGCTTATCTCACCTAATAGCTAGAACCCTCCAGAGAAAACTCTGCCTTTTTAAGGGCACTTGTTTGACTCTGGGTCCTAGAGTAAGAGTTGTTATTGTTGTTTTTCTTCCCCCTTCCCATTTCTGCATCTCTTTCATATACTTCTTTGGACCATATATCATGTTCTTGAGGTCAGGGTCCATTGTCATTCATTTCTGAACCACCTGTGGCATCTACCACAGAGGCATGCATGCAATGCTCAGTCAGCTGTTGGACTGACTGAACCGAATGGAATTATAGTTCAAGCTGGACTGTTGCCTTGAATGTCACCTTGGGAGACTTTAAAAAATATTCTTTTTACCCTATTTATGACTTTTTCCATTAGTCAGTTGGAAATGAATATGTAGACAGGTTTCACAGAATTAATTGTTTAAAACAAGAGAGTAGATTCCAGAGATCTGCTGAACTGTCATAATGCTTCTGGTAGGTAGTACTTACCTTAAAGCTTCTATTAATAGATAGAACTTTTAACAAGTTCGTTCTGTCCCCCAACTATATTTCTGGTTTCTGAATGAAATTTTACTCATGTTCTTAATCTAACACCTTAAAGTACAGTGTGTGTGTGTGTGTGTGTGTGTGTGTGTGTGTGTGTATGGGATGGAATGTGGGTGGAAATTATTTTCAAAGTATTGAAATTGTTATTCACTTGTGAGATAATGAGTACAGCTTTAGTGTTTATATATATGTGTGTGTGTATATATGGAAATGCATATACATATATTTACATATGTAAATATAAAAATGCATATGTATATATTCATACATGTGTATGTGTATATATATATATCGATACAGGTGATTGTTTTCAGTGGAGATTAACACTATTAAATAGTTCAAACCGTTTTAGTTCTTTGTGAAATTACTTTTGAATTGATTTGTGCTCAGGCCTCATACCATCAACCTGCACTGAAATTCCTAAAAGGCTTTAAAAAAAAAGTTAAAAAAAGCTGAAAGCAGTCTCATAAAATTTGTTATGGTGGCTGTTTGGGGGGTGGAATTTGTGGTACTATGCAATGTATTTCACAGCGTCTGCTCCCTGAGTAGTGAGGGCAGAAGGAGAGAGAAAGAGAGAAATCTTCTATATTAATAGAGTTGTTATTCTCAATGAATTTGTTGTTTCCTTCTGGATATTGTGAGTCGTGATCAGATGCATTACCTCTTAAATTTGGTTTCTTGAAAGCTCAGAGCACAATTTGTAGCCCACATCCAACAAGTGTATAAACCTTCTGGTCGTTCCCCACCTGCCCCCCCCCCCTTTTTTTTGTGGACTAGCTTACCTGGGGCTTCATCTTCTCTTTCCCGCTAATTTATTTTTGCCTAACTTCCCTCACTTAAAATCTTGTCTTGTATTTGTTTTAGAGATGGGAAGTAAGTAAACAAAGAGTGATCAGTGTAATACATAAGGTTATATATGATTGTTGCTTCTCAGCTTTCTTTTAATCTAATTCCAGTCCTTTGTCTTTACTCTAAGCACATTTTCTCAAAGCTTTAATTATGTCTTCATAGTATTGTGCTCTGAGAAGTCTTTTTTCTTCACTAAGGTTCACACAGAATGTCTCCCCTCACTATGATCCAAACAATGGTTCTGTTCAACTGAGGAAGTTACTGAAGAATGACAGACTAAGTAGGGATACTTTTATCAAGACAGTTTCTGCCAGTATTTATTGTGACACATATTACTTGGTCAGATGAACACAATAATATCTGAGGGAAGAACCCAGTATATTAGATATTCTATAGTAAACATATAGTATTATATATAGTAATTTATAAATTATATAGTAAATTATGTAGTAAATATTCCACATTGTGTTACAACTGGACTTTGAGCTCATTTTGTATTTGTTTTCTGGATCTTTTTCATTTTGCCCTCTTTAATTAAGAAGGTGGTGAGATGTGGAATAGTGGTACCGATTTGGGTATTTATACAGAATTTGAGGTCTTGTCAGGGACCTGTCTGGAATTTGGGTAGCCTGTTAAAGATTGCAGATATGAATATGAAATTGGAAATTCTGTGGCCTTCCTTGAAAGCCAGAGTTTTAATCCCTTCCTCCAGAGGTCATCCAAACAGATGTAAGCACTAGTAGCTCTCTTCCTTTTCTAAATTAAAATCTGTGATGGTCACTGTTACTGCTTCAGATGTCTAGTAGAGAGCGGCCTGTGGTTTTGTTGAGAGGGTCATAAAGGCAAGGGTTGCAGACTTCCCTTCTACTTTTATGGAGTCTTTTTGCTTGGTTTCTCCCTTTCCTCATCTGCTGTTTTTCACTAACTAATTGGAAAATTTTTGTAGAATCATATTGCTCAAAGTCTCATCCTGTAGGTAAGGTGCTTGTTAGCTCATTGAGGCTTTGAGAATATAGTGAATGTAAAGAGTTTGCCCTGTGGATAAACTGCATAAAAATCAGAATTTTTAAAAGCCACTTTTCTACATACTCCTGAGGTGTTCATTGATGGCAGAAGCGTAAATAAAGCCGACTCATTTTCTTTAAGCACAAGGCTTGGTAAGTATACCCTGGTTTATTTCGATCAGGATCATATTTTCTTTGGTCCAGTTGGAATATGGTACATTCAGCTTGCAATGACGTTTTTTAAGGTAGTGGTTTTGGGTAACACACTTGCTAATTGTGTCTGTGTTCTCTGTACACAGCTGCCAGCTTTTTGTCTCTGAAACCATGATCTCAACATCCAATAAAATACTTATTTCTCTAAACCCTAAAAGAGAAGCAAGATAAGCAGAGTTTATCACTTTAGAATATGAAATTCACAAATAATAATAACTTTCAAGATGTGAAATAGTCTACTAGGTTGTATTTCGATTATGCATATTTGCTTAACTCTCTCCAGAAACAAATATAGACAGTAGCTATCACTGACACAACAGATCTGATTGCTTAACTGGTATATTTTTATTCATTTGTTCGGTCAAAACAGCCCACTGAAATTACTGCAGGCATAACAGGGAGCAAGTCTGGTATTATACCTGATTATTTTGACTGTACCTTCCCCTTCTTCTGGTCTCCGTTTCCTTCAACATATCACTGTAGTCTGCACTGCAAGAAATTCCTGAAAAAACATATGTGGAATGATTTTTGATATCCTGAAATCATATTCTTGGTGCAAATGGATTCCTATTTGAAGGAATCCTGTCCTGAACATTTGATTAAAAAAACAAACAAACAAAAAACACCTCAATTATTTTGCTAGTCCATAGTTTCACATTGAAAATTAGATAAGTGTACTATATGTTCACAATTGAGCTATGAAAAACTAAGAAACAAAAGTTGAACGAAGAGACATATCACTATGTATTTGCATTTTTGTTCTTTGATACTTGTTTGTTTGGAGTGGGACTAAAGAGGATCATTTGAGGTTTTTTTGTTTACATGACACAAATTTCAAGAGTATTTATACCTATTTGACAATTCTGGATGCTCTATAAAAATAAAGTTGACTTCTAGTTTTAAAAAAATGGCATTTCACATTAGCTGGAAGGCATTCTTGCTATATTTAAAAACATACTGCTCGGTGTTTTATTTTCATAGCTTAATTAACATCTTAGGATACCCTATATCTTGGGTGATGTATATTTGCATCTGTTTTGATTTGTAAATTGGAGTTTAAAATTTTGCATAGTTTAAAAAATGTCTTTTATTCAAATTAAATTTCTCCCATTCAAATTAATGAATTTTATGAAAGCATTTCATTTGACCTAAAGTACATGTAAAACTATTTCCTATATTAGAGTATTGCGGTAATGTGTCTTAATATGGCAAGTCTTGCATAATACTGATGAATGTGTCACAAAACACTTTTGGTTGGGACTGAATTGTGTAATAATTCACCACTTTAATATAATAATAACATCACTTGCTGTTTTGTACACAGGTATTACATATACTTGTGTTGGTCCTAATTTTTCCACAGTTGCCTCATCGCTTTCCAGTTATTTTCCCCACAAATGATTTATCCGTCTTCCATCAATCAGTGTAGTTATTCAATCAGTGCAGTTTTGAATACTCATGCTGTCCATTTCCATACAATGTGTCTTCATGTTCCTGTGCAGGGGCTACTCCACTTATATTTAAAGACAGGATCCATGGGTTATCGGGCTTATGGATGTTCTACTATGAAAGATAATGCCTAGGACAAGCCCTGATAGTTCTTCCAAGATTAAGGACTTCAAAGATAAAGGTCAGGGGTGGGGGGGTGGAGCGGAGGAGGAGAGGAGTGGTGTGGGGAAGAAACCCTGATAACTATCACTATTTGGCTATCGCACAATCTTAATTACTTTTGCTTTATAATAAGTATATCTGGTCGGGCAAACCTGTCCTCCTTGTTTTTGATCTTCAGAAGTGTCCTGGCTATTCTAGAAGACTTTGCTTTTCCATTATCTGTTTAAACTTTCTAGGTTTCACTAAAAACTCTGTTGGACATTGAAGTCACATTAAATCTCAGGGTTATTTAGTAAAGATTTCAATTTCTAAACACCTTGGAGACGATGTAATTTCTTTCCAATAGCATCTAAAAGCCGGAGCAAGTACCATGGCACTTCATGACAAACTGTTAATAGTGACTGTTTGGCAGTGATCTTTTTGAGTTGAAACAATGTTCTTAGATTGAGAACTAGTGGTGTTTTCCTGATCACATCATGAAACTAAAGGTACATCTATAATTGTTTCTTAGGAAATACAGGTGGAAACCATAGGTTAACTAAAATGAGTAACTCAGTGGAGGGGAAGAATGTGCATTCCTAACTCCTTGGAAACTACTACAAATGAAGGGTGAGGACTAGGCAAATAATACATGGAAATGGTGACACTTGTACAGTGCCCCTTTTAGTGACCCTCTCTGCACCAGCACAGCAGTTCCAGGCAAGACTGTAGGTTTGCTCCTTCATAAGAAATAGCTCAGGTGGGGCGCCTGGGTGGCTTAGTCGGTTAAGTGCCTGCCTTTGGCTCAGATAATGATCTCACGGTCCAGGGATGGAGTTCCCAGTAGGCTTCCTGCTCAGCAGGGAGTCTGCTTCTCCCTCTGCTTCTGCGCATCCCACTTGTGCTTGCTTTCTCTCTCTCTCTCTCACATACACACACACACACACACACACACACACACACACACACACACTCTCACATAAATAAAATCTTAAAAAAAAAAGAAAAGAAAAGAGATAGCTCTGGTGAGAATGGTAAAAGCCCCTGGATTTAGGATTCTCCTTAATGTTTGCTCTTTAGCCAATTAGTATCAATTTCATGGGAGATTTACACCGAAAGAAAGTACACTTTACAAATTACTACCATTTAAAGGTAATAGATTTATGATTTTCTTTAGACTACAAGCATGTATAAATTAAAGGGTTATAATATGCTTGAGTTGCAAATCCTAACCTCATCTCTTCCTCCACACAGTTTCTGACGGGCTATTGCTCTGCACTCATGTGTACTCATCTGGATATTTTTTAATCAGGAATAAACTGACAAGCCAGGCAGTCTGTTTTATTTCTTTGTTATTTAGCCTTCATTATCTTTTTAACATCTGTTGTTCATTTTAGATATTTTTAAAAACAAGCATGATTCAAAGTCATTCTGCAGATTATAGTCTCATTGTCTGGACATTGCAAAACAGCTTTATGCAGGAAGCCAGGCTTGTGCAATGTCAGTTTTGTCAAGCTGTTTTTAGGAGAGAGGTTTGTAAAATAGGCACAGCCAATAAGAAGCCAATTTTTTAAAACCAAGCACTGATGTCTGACTCCAGACTGCTTTTCTCCATCCCTCATTCCATTATTCTGGCTCTGGCAGGCCACCATTTTTTTCTAGCCCACTTTACTTCAATAGATTCATACCTTGCCTCCAAAATTGTCCTGCTGGAAGCCTGAAAGATCTTTCTAGAATGTAAATCTAGTTATGTCACCTCTCTCTTGAAAATGTTTCCTGCCTTCCTTTTGCTCTCACCCTAAAGTCAAGGCCTTCAGTAATTTTGTCCTGGCTTGCCTCCCTGGATTCAAACCCATCACTTCCTCCCACCTGTTCTCTCATTTCCTGAGCACACACTCTCTCCCTCTGAAACTGCACACACCACTCCTTCTTCTTGGAGCACATTTTCCTCCTCTCTCTGACTATTTGTCCTTCAGGTCTCAGCTTAGATTTGATTTTTGGCATATTGAATAATGTTTTGAGTGTGTGTTTGGCAGCTCCAAGTTCTAGACAACTGTCTCACCAAAGTGCACTCTGAATGTCCTCGTCGTATCACTTCTCATCACTGGAGGTGTAGTCATGTGAGCTGCCCAAGGTTAGAGGCCATGTGTGACTGATCACCACTGAATCACTAGCTCCAAGAATAGAAGTCCTCTTTGAAAATTTGTTCAACAAAAGAATCTTGTTGTTAGTGTTCCACTTGTATGATACACAGTATTTGTTCAAATTTATTACTCGGGCAAAGAATTGTGTATCTAATTTCTACATATTTCTTGGAGCAGAATTTTTACATCATAATTTGACATGATGACTCATATTTAAATACCAATGAGTCAGATATATAGGCAAGCCAGAGATTGAGTGAGTGCGGAGTAAGGGAATTTTCATGATTTTATGAAGAATTGAGAGTTCATTTAGAAATAATGGTTTAGGGATGATCAGGTCGTTTACTAAGCTAGGAAGAACAGAAACTTAAATGATCATACTTTCATTAATTATACTTATTAATTAATTATTCAATGATTTATAAACCAGCAACTTGAATTGTCTGAAAAAATATTAAAATTGGTTCATTTGCTTCTTCCATAGTTTGAAAGGACATATGGATAAACAATGAAATAACAATTAATTGAACCGTGCTATTTGCATACTTTGCATAATTTCCAGTTCTCTCAAAGCTAAAGATGCAACTTGGGAAATAGTCTCTAAGATGAGATATTAAAAGGATTCCAGATACAAATCATTGGAAAGACTTTTAAATAGTTTTTTCTACAGAAGAGTCTAAAGCATCTCTTAATTCTGCACTCGAGAGTGTGAGTCGCCACCTTTCAAAGCCCTGAATGTGACCCACTTGCTGGAGTTGACCCGCGTTCAGGTCGGCGTCCTCTGTGTGCTCTACAACTTATATTTGCTACCCTCAGGCACATTTTTATTACCCTTGTCTATTTATTGTTTTCCTAGACACATAAAATTCTTTCTCTGGTCCATACTCGTTTTCTGATATGAACAACTGGTATTATTTGCTGAGTATCTCTTACCCCCTCCGGTTGGAAACAGCACCTTACCGGTGTTTGGGACCATCCTTGCTCTGACTTTTATGATGTTCTCCTGGGCCTTCTGTCATAGTGTCATGCTTCCCCAAGACAGTTCAGCATGTGTTCAGGTGGCTGCTGATAATGCCCCTGTGTCATGGACATCAGGTCAATTAACCCTTCCCTTTTAGTCAAGGGAAACTTCAGTCAAGGCCTCTCAGTAATCAGGTCCTGGCTTTCCTCTCCAGGTTCAAATTCACCCCTTCCTGTTTTGTTTTTGTTTTGTTTTTAAATGTCTGATGGTTGCACCAGTGATGGCACTGGGATGATGCAAGTCTAAAGCCCTGTGTAGACAGTCTTGGGATTTCCCAATAGCGTAAACCTGAAAATTCCAGTTTTTGTGGTGAGATTGATTACTTGCCACTGAAAAGTCTTGGTAATTACTATTTTTTTTTATTATATTGGTATTTGAGTAAGTATTTAATGACTCTTTCTTCCACTAAACTGTAAACTCTGTGAGGGTAGAAACCATGTTTTACTTTCCTTTTTTTTTTCCTTGACAGTTTCGTATTACTTGATGTATAATAGAAAGCGTTCGATAGGGGCACCTGGGTGGCTCGGTGGGTTAAAGCCTCTGCCTTCAGCTCAGGTCGTGATCCCAGGGTCCTGGGATCGAGCCCCGTATCGGGCTCTCTGCTCAGTGGGGAGCCTGCTTCCTCCTCTCTCTCTCTCTCTCTGCCTGCCTCTCCACCTACTTGTGATCTCTCTCTCTCTCTCTCTCTGTCAAATAAATAAAATCTTAAAAAAAAAAAAAGAAAGCGTTAGATAAATATTCGTTAAATAACTTTTCTTTATCAGCTCATCTGGTAGAGTGTCATCTCATTAGCCATTAAAACAATTCAAATCTCAGATATCAGGTGGAAGTTCTGCCCGGTAGGTTTTCTTAAGGAACACTGTGTTCCTCTTGCATTTTGCACATTAAATTCTCTTACCTGGGTCTTATTTTTCTAATCTTTCTTTTTGTTTAATCTTGTGTCTTCCTTGCATTTGCCCTGTACTTCCTATTATTTTATTTTTGTTGTGGGGATAGATACACATTCCAGGCAGTTGAAAGGAGAAAGCTTTAACTCTTTAATGGGTATCATATCATAGCTTTTGTTAGTCCATTAATGTGTACCTAGAATTAAAAGGGGAAAAAATTAATCAGGCAAAATCTATCTACAGCCAATACTTATTTATTTTTCACTTAATACTTTTTTGTTGGTATTTTACAGACCATTAAGAATTTAAAAATAAAATGAAAATAATAAAACTGTATTTCAGACATAGCACCTAGCACATGGTAGGTTTTCAGTTAAAATCCTCAACTTACTTATTGAATGGTAGAGGTCCACAGAAGTTTATTTTACTTCCAATGAAGGCATTGATTCATTCGTTCATCCATTCATTTATCCAATAAGTAATCAATATTTTATTGGGGTGGAGGAATAAATTGATGTCTTAGAAGTAAAATACGTTCTTGTAAGTTAATTGGAAACCTAGGCATTCAAAATGATATTCTTTATATGTAAGTTGGGGATTGCCATATGTTACGTACTTATGTGTGATGTGTGCTTAAAATATATGACATTTTCACAGTATAATCTGAAATCCCTTTATAAAGTTCAGATTGCCTAATTTTCATATTATTTCAGCTGTTCCTCCAGCAGGGTAATTTCAGTTGGAAGATGTTTTTATTCAGTCAATTTAATTTGCTAATTCACTGTTTTATATAAAAAATAAAACATGGTTTCTACACTTAAGGAAGGTGATCTGCAGGGGAACACAAGCACGAATGTAGCATGAGTCTCGTGGGAGAACTGTGACGAGCATGAGCGTAACGCTGGGACACACAAGTGTCTGTGGGAGCAGCAAAGCCGGAGGAGGACCGCAGGGTCGAGGTGGGGGACAGGCTCTGCGGGAGACAACATTCAATTGCCTTGTGGTTGTTAGAGGACGTTCTCATGCCAGACAGGCTTGGTCCAAACCTTGGCTTTGCCATTTACCAGTTAGGTGACTTTGTGCAATAATATTAGCCCCTGGGTGCCTGGGTGGCTCAGTTGGTTGAGCGACTGCCTTCGGCTTAGGTCATTCTCTTGGACTCCCAGGATGGAGTCCCACATGGGGCTCCCTGCTCAGCTGGGAGTCTGCTTCTCCCTTTGACTCTCCTCCCTCTCATGCTCTCTCTCTCTCAAATAAATAAATAAAATATTTTTAAAAAGGAATATTAACTCCTGAGGCCCTCATTTCTTCATCTGTAATATGGGAATAAAATTAGTCCTCTATTCCAGCACAATCACTGTGGTGAAAAATTTCTGTATTCTAAAGGTTTGGTATGATTACCCTCGAAATAAAGAAGTATGGAAGCAGTACATTGAGGGAGGAATGTAAATGAGAGTAAAAAGGTAAGGCAGAGCCAGGCAAAGAATTCCGTCCAGAGTGGTGAGCAGTCTGAGGAGGCTTTCACTAATAATTTAAAAATATTAGTTATTGGGGTATCCGTGTTTCAAACTGCTAGAGATAATACCATATCATCTCCAGCTTAGTAACAACCAGGTGTGCTGGTGGTGTTGTAGGTTTAAGAAAAACCAAGGCCTGTTAGTTGCTCTGATGGCTGTGTGAACATTAAGCGGCGCCCAGGCTGCACCTCCAACAGGCTTTGACTTGCATGACTAGCCTTGGGAATGCAAAGCATTGCTATTTTTCAGAATCCTCCCCCTCACTCAGTGATCGCCTAGGGCGAGATCTGGATTTGAAGAACACTATTCCAATAAAACATGCATTAAAAGAACACTCAAAAGAATTTATTTTTAACAAACCCATGTTGTGTAAAATGAGACGAAGTTCCCCCAAAGCAGGTTTTGTTTTGTTTTATTTTGTTTTGTTTTGGCCTGGGCTGAGGACACAAAACAAAATTATGCTGCGTCATCTACACTGAAGCAAGAAAATAATACTTTGACCTTCTTAATGTACTTGCTTCTAGGGATACATAAACTGCTGTATGGGATTACACAACCCCCTTAGATGACAAGTTAACTTTTTTTGCATAATGATGCCCTATTTGTAAAGGATCCAAAATGCTACCTGTGTCTGAGTGAATGTCTCTGAAAAGGTAAGCAAAACACATGTAAGATCAAGACAGCTGTTCTAAGATTTCATCAGTGAATGGGAAGATAAGAAATGTCAAAAGAAGAAATGAATGGAAGTCTTTAAAAATCTAGAGCTCTCTGAGTATTTCATACTTAGCGTTTTTTTCCCACGACTATACGGAGGCCTTTGGTGTTTTAGTTGAGGTGGGCGCACTTATGATGTTACTGGTGAGCAATGGAACATTCATATACTACTGTCTCCTGCACTGATGTGTTAGTAGTTGTTGACTTAGAGTCAGGCGTTGTGTTGAGGTAGTCTATCTTGGGAAATTTTAGTATCAAGAGGAAGGGCCATGGTCACCCACATCCTTTCTATTTGAAACCTATATAAAATAGATGTGGTAAAGAGATAGAGTGTTCAGGATCAGACTGGGACAGGCATGCCCCCTGGTTAGACCAAGGCCAGCATGAAGTCACTAGGAGTGTGTAAGGATGTGTGTGTATGTCAACGTGGAGGGCTTACAGAGGCAAAACAACAGGAATACCAAAGACAGGCTGGGAGGCAGACAGTAAGCAGAAAGGGAGGTAGGCTGTGACAACGAAACCAATATTCATTTTATGCCCATGTGTGTAGTGTATAGTGCCTAGGGTACCACTTTAATACCTTTCTACTGATACATTGTTGGTTAATATTATCAGAAGTGAATATAAGCTTTCAAAATATCCAAATTATCCAATTGGATTAATTCATAAATTGGAAACTACTGACTTACTCTGTCATTGTTTCAAAATGAGATAGGACTGAAATAAATTGAAATTAATATGGCATTATATTGGTGTTGATAGTGAAGTTTAGTTCTCAGGAAAATGATTTGTTCATTTGGCCAATATTTGCTGGATATGTTCTATTTGTGCTGTAAAGGAAAAAAAAAATATATGTATATAACTTGCCAGGTAGGGGTTACAGTGTAGTATTGAAAATAGGAGAGTAACCGGATAATTCTAAGAAAATGTGGGGTGTGTGTGTGTGTGTGTGTGTCTGCGTGTGTGTGTATGTGCGTGTGTGTGTGTGTGTGTGTGTGCGCGCAGCGGAGAGCAAGCTCTGGGGCAAAGGACTTAGACCAGATGGTCAGGAAAGGTTTCCTGGAAGTGTGTTTCAGTTTTGCTTTGAAGTATGTGTAAGCATTAATTAGGAGTTTGGAGAAGGTGGGTACACATTCCAGAGAGAACAACCTGAAGGTTAGAAAACTGTGTGCTCTTTGGGGAGATCAGTTGCCTATAGGGAAAGGGCAGTTTGCAAAACTAAGAAGGGCTCATCTACCAAAGACAGATATGGAAACTCACTCCTGAAAGTGACAACTGGACAATGACAGATTTTTGATAGCTAAATGACAGGCTCAACTAGGTCTTTTAGAAGGGTCTCTAGTACTGGTCTAGAGAACACATAGGAAGGGGCAGACCTGGAGACTGCTGATTTAGGAACTGCTGGATTAATAAGAATGGAAAATGATGAAGGCTTCCAATGAGGGGAGATGTTCCCAGGTTCTTTAGGGAATAGAAAAATGGGTTCAGCTTTAAAATTGTCAAGTACTGAAATGATTATGGGGCATCCCAGTAGAAAGATCAGCTCTACCAAGTGGAGGTGATGGATGAGATTGAGATGTCGAATCATCAGTGTATTAGTGGTGTTGGAAACCAGACAAGAAGCATGAAGAGATAGGAGTGGAGGGTAAAGATCACTGTCCTAGAGACTGTGGTCTGGGAAGAGCGAATGGAGGAAGGAGCCCAGGAGGGCAAATGAGGAGGGCAACACGGAGAGGGAGGAAAAGCCAGGGAGGAAAAGCCAGATCACTGGATCACCAGATCACTGGCAAAGAGGGATCATCTGGGAGTTTACTAAGAGTGGTTTGGATAGATGAGTGGGGGCGAATGGGTGACAGATTTCAGTATGGTAAGTTGTGAAGGTGAGTGAAGGAAATAGACACATGGACAAAACTAAAATCTTTAAAAAAAAAAAAAATGTCTGGGAAAGAAATGATGGAAAGGAAGTAGCCAGAGGGGAGCATCTGGACAAGAGAGAGTTTTGCTAGGACTGGGGATTTGAGCCTGTACATAAGTATGGGGGAGGCCGCCAGTAGACAGATGGGCAGCTTGAGAATATGAGTATGTTACAAATACAATATACTATGTTAGAATTGTTATCTCTGGGAGGATGATCATTGTTCTCCCCAAATGCAGCTTCACTCGAGGAATACTTTATTATAGAACATGTGAAAAACTTGCTGTGATAGCTAATAAAAATTTAATGAAAACTTAGATTACATTACATTTGTATAACCCCAGATCTTTAAATCCATGAAATATCTCAAATAAAACAAAGAGAAAGAAAATTTCAACTTAAGCAGGAATTTCATCAATAGCAGCAAGAAAAATGAATGTTTCCTTTATCAGTTAAGTCTGGGCTATAAAATAGTCATAACATGATTAATAATAGTTGTATTATAGAAAAGCATATTTAAGACAGTTTGTTAAGTTTCAGGCATTTTTAAAATTTTAAGCCAGTGTCACACCCTGAAGGAAAAAGAGTAATGGCTTCATTATTCTTTTATCAATAGGGAGGCCAGGAATTCAACTCATAAACTAAGAAAAGAGGGATGCTTTCTCTCACTGTAATTTCTGTGGCTGTTTTCAAGATGAATTTTATAGTGATTAAAACCATGCCTGGCACATAGTAGGTGCTCGATAAATATTTGCGACCTAACCTAACAATTATTTGTGTGTAAGAAACCAAGGAAGTAAGGGTCAAAATATTTTTTCATAAAAACTTTGGAACTCTCTTCTCACTAAGAACTGGCAAAGTCTTATGAAAGAGGTATTTATTTCCTTCCAAAATTGCCTTCAAGGTAAGAGTTGCTTTATAAAACTGCTAGAAGTGTTTAAAAGGACTGATTATTATCATCTGTAACATGCTACCCAGCAAGACATTCCTGACCAGCTTGAAGTTTAAAAAAAAAAAAATCAAGCTTATGTAAGTTTGAAATTAAAAAAAAAAAAAAAAGTTGAAACAAATAAACCCTTCATCTGTAGGCTGTCTTTCAAGGAAGATTATAAGTTTGTTTCTCTAGTAATTGGAACATTGCTTTGTGTCCTCAGTGTGTGTGTGTGTGTGTGTGTGTTTGTGTGTTTGGAGGTGGAGGAGGGAGATGGGAACTCAATGAATGGGGAGGAAAGTAAAAAATGAAAAATGGCATGGCTTAGATCAGGCTCTGATAATTTAATGGTATTTGTGAATGAGCCATAAGGTCGTTACTTACTTTGTGTTTTCTTAAATTATCTATCCTTTTTTAATTTTGTAATGCATTGCAAAGAGCAAAACAACAAAATGGAAAATTTGTGAAAATTGCTTTATACGACATGTAGAAATGCTAATGCAGAATGGAAATGTGCATCCATCTAGAGTGACACTTCAGCACGTAACTGAGCCTCTTAGGTCATTTTTCATTGTTTGTCCATGTAAATTGCTTTGTCATAAACTTTCCTGGAAATCAGAAATACAGTCCTCTTATTTTTGTTTTTGTTTAGTTTATTTCTTGTTCAATGAAGACCCTTAATATTTAAGACATTAGTAAAAAAGTCACCATGATAAAAACATTTAGTTTTTCTAATACTTCCATTCTGGTGAAACAGGGGGAAAAAAAAAAAAAAAGCAAGGTAAGAAAGGTTATAATTCAGTGAAATTAGGTGACACTTTCTTAGTAAAACTTCTAATCTCTCAATACTTACTTGTTTCTCTAGAATAGATTTTTTTATGCTTTATTTATCTACAAAATAATTAAAACAACACCCATTGTTGATATTTCACATATTACTTGTTAACTTCAACTCTATAGTGTTCTCCAGCATGTAGTAACAAATGCAACATTTGAAATTTGGGATCAAGTGTATGTATGACCCAATAAAAAAGACAAATCAGTTTGTTAGTCTCCTTAGCTTAATGAAAGTTTTGAAACAATTTTGAAAAGTGTAAAGTAAATTTACTTCAAATATTTGTTCTTTAGAGTAAAGATTGAAACTTCAGACTGATATTAAACAACTCAAGGTACCTTCCATCTGGTTCCTTCCATGATTATCAGAAAGCCCGCTGTGAGGTCTTCTCACATTTCTTTGCCTTTTTTTTTTTCTTTTTTTTTTTTTTTTTAGTTCCCTCACGTATTATGAGCACCTGTTAATTTGGTAATCAGTTGTATGTTTCATTTTTTAATTGCCATCTTTGTAAGTCTTCTCTCTTGGGCAATTACACACCCTTTTGAAAGAAGGGACCATAGGCATTGGGGTTTAAGTCAATACTTGTGTATAGATTTACTTTTTTTTTTTTTTTTTTGACCCTGGGAGATAAGGGACTCAGTGATCTTCCTTGTTCAACACTGGCCCTTTTGGGAGCAAGAGTTAACTGCCTGCTGCTGGTTTTCCTTTCCTGTTATGCCTGTCAGGTCCCATCCTGCCACAGGATGGTCTGGGTCACAGATGGAAGCTGCTGGTGGTGCTAAGTTCTGGCAGACACTTGGTAGTGAGAGAAATGTGGGTTTGAAATCAGCCCCACCACTTCTTTGGGCTGTCATTTGAGCTACCTTGCTTCACTGTTCTTAGTTTCTTTAAATAATGTACCACAGAGTTACTAGAATACGAAAATACATAATGTATGCAGACTGCTACTTTTTTATGTAACCCACAGTTACAATAATAACATCAATGATAATTGCATCTAATTCTCTAATGAGAGAAATCCAACTTGAACTAACTTAAAGCAGGGAATTGGGGGGAGGCCTCACAGAGCTCAAGAAGAACAATGCGACCAGGCCACAGGGACTCTCAGAGACTCTCTGTCATTTCTGTGCCTGTCTGTTCATCTCTAAGCAGGCTCCTTCTGCTTCACTGGTCCACATGACAGAACACAGAGTGAGTGCCCTCAGGCCTCAGCCACTCCAAAATGGCTTGGCCTGATACATTTCTAGTCCAGAGGTCAAAAGTTCTGAAAGAGGACTGCATTGTCCACCTCAGAACTGTGGCCCTGTGACCAGGAGACCAGGTTCCATGACACCTTATTTTTGCATGGTATAAATTCAGTCATGGTGCTCTCTTGCTTAAAGATTTCTAATGCCTTTCCATTAATAGAAATATAAAATCTGTTCTCTTTTCCATGGCCTTTTATTTACAAGTGCCTGCTTACCTCTTTTATCTCATCACAAACCACGATTATTTATGTTTACTTCCTGTCTTGCAGAATACAGCCCCCACTCATGTCTTCCTCTGAGTCCTAATTGTTACTTGGGCCTCAGTTCAAATGTCATCTTTTCATAATGGCTTTGCTGATTACTCACTAGACAGTAGCCACTCTTTGATATTACCTCCCCCCACACTTAAAACATTTGTTTCTTTGTCTTTTCCCCATACTGTCCTTCCATTACCATTAGATGGCAGGGACCTGGTCTACTGCTCACTGCTGGATCCCATGGCTTGGCACATCGCAGGTTCTGAACTACTGTTTGTTAGAGGAATGTTTTCTTCTTGCAAACGTGCAGATGGAGGTCGGCTGGGATTAGAGGCAGCTCGGTTTACAGAAGGAAGAAAGGTGGGATGAATAGGCAAAATGAAAAGACACTACACACTTGTATGTCTACAAAACATTTTATTTTTTTTTTATTTTAAAGATTTATTTTTTTTTTATTTTTTATTTTTTTTTATTTGACAGAGAGATCACAAGCAGGCAGAGAGGCAGGCAGAGAGAGAGGAGGAAGCAGGCTCCCCGAGAGAGCAGAGAGCCCGATGCGGGGCTCGATCCCAGGACTCCGAGATCATGACCTGAGCCGAAGGCAGCGGCTTAACCCACTGAGCCACCCAGGCGCCCTCTACAAAACATTTTACCATGTAATACTGTACTTACTCTCTATACTGATCCATTGACTTCTTCCCCCCCATTTTTATTGTAAAATACACATAACACAAAATTTACCATCTTTATCTTTTTTTAAGTGAATATTTCAGTAGTATTAAGTGCATTTGTAATACCCATCACCACCATCCATCTCTATAACTCTCCGTCTTTCTCAACTGAAACTCTGTAACCATTATACACTAATTCCCTGGTCCTGGCCATCCCCATTCTTTCTCTGATTTTGACTCCTCTAAGTACCCCAGATAAGTGGAATCATACAATATTTGTCTTTGTCTTTTTGTGACTGGCTTACTTCACTCAGCATAATGTCCCAAGGTCCCTTCATGTTGTAGCAGGTGCCAGAATTTCCTTCCTTTTGTATGCATATTTCACCTTTTGCTTATCATTCACCCATTGATGGACATGTGGGTGGCTTCCACATTTTAGCTATTGTGAATAATGCTGCTATGAACACTGGCTTTTATCAATAAGAGAAAAGAAGTTTAAGAGATGAAGAGACTTGTCTAAGATAACACAGGTAGTGAGAGCTGGTAATGAAACTCTTACCCTGCTACCCCACAGACAATTATGCAGTGAACTTTCTCTTTAACCTTTTCCAATTATTTGTATAAATGTCTTTCTTGATCATAGTCAAGAAATTCTAATTTTCTTGATTTTATATATATGTAGGTAAACTTTCTATGATTTATACTGTCTTAGTGTTATAAAGCCAATAGCTTGTACCATTTACTCTAAAACCTTCTATTTAAGAGTGTGAGTATTTTTTTGTTCCGAAGGAGTCTTCCAATAAAGAGGTTTACTTATGACACCAATTGAAATTATTATTCATTAAGATCACCAGTTGTCTTTGGGTTAGTATTCAATAAAATTAATTGGTAGATTGGTGTACAATTTTTACTTTTTGAATTTAATAATTGTAGACTTATTAGTTGCTTTATGTCGAGGGTGGATAGTAAAAAACAAATGGCTCTAGAAAATACGAAAGCCTTCAGTTACTCTGGGAGGTATTTTGACTATTAACTACATAATACAGCTTTATATGTGTTGCGTTTAACACTGGTGAGGCTTTGTTTTCATTGTTGTTCTGTTTTGGAATTAAGAGTGTCATGGCAGCCTGCTCAAAAAAGTCTGTTAAATGGGGTGCCTGGGTGGCTCAGTCCTTAAGTGTCTGCCTTTGGCTCAGGTCATGATCCCAGGGTCCTGGGATCAAGCCCCACATGGAGCCCCACATCGAGTCGCACATCAGGCTCCCTGCTCAGTGGAGTGTCTGCTTCTCCCGCTCCCCCTGCCCCGCTTGTGTTCCCTCTCTCGCTGTCTCTCTGTCAAATAAATAAATAAATAAAATCTTAAAAAGAAAATATCCATTAGAATTATACTTAAAGGTCTGCCCTGGGTTTCATTCCTAGTCCCGTGAATTCCTCCTTCTGTGATCTTGGTAAACTAGCTCCACCCTCAATGCATTGATTTTCTCCCCTGTAAAATCACAATAATAATCCTCACCAAGTTATTTGTGAGGATTAAAATGTAGAATATAGACAACCCTTGGAACCCAGTTTGGTACATAGAAAGCGCTCATTAATGATAAATTTTACAGAAACTCAGTAGGTATTCATGTGTATTAGTGTACCTTTCCAAATGTAGACTTTAAGCATACATCCAGTCACTTTCCTGTGGCAAGTTAAATATGCATTAGCATCTTATGATAATGAAGGCTGAACTGGTATTCACCTGTTTTCATTTTTTAAAAAGTAACCATTTAGATCTTCAAGAATCTAAAATTTCAGAGGGTTTGAGTAAGGTAGGCAGTAGAGGGGTTCTTATCTATTTTGTTGCTTGTTTGTTTTTTTTTTTAAGTGATTTTTGATATAAGAGGAATAATTGAGAACAAACCCAGGAAGTTTTTATGACTTTCAGAGGTCATGACATCAGTTGTAGTGGCAAGATCAGACTGGAATGCTCTTTCCATTTTATGGAGAGTAAGTTAAATTTAAACTTAGCTTGTTAAAAGTAAGCTGAGCTCATTACAGCTTACCAAGTTCACGGCTCTAAGACAGACTACCCTGACTAGTTAGCTTTGATAATAAAAATGTAAATAGAAACACAATTTATTAACAAATTGTACTTATTATGCCTTGAGCAACAATATATACAATTTATTCCTTGCTACTTCATAGAGAACCTTCTCATTTATATGGAAACATAAAAATTATTAAAAATAAATTACTATCAGAGGGCAAGACCTGGCATATCCTCATTACTGTACCATATATCATAAATATAATATTACATGGTTGAGGAGTATCTGGTGAGAGCATATATAATTGGCATATAATTTCACTTTTATTTTGGCAAAGCATTGAACATCACTGATTAGATATATACTATTCATGTCATTGCTATTATCAAAGAACTGATTATGACAGGGAAACAGATGTCAGAAAGCAATTACACTAATAACAACATGATTACTGCCGCCAATTTAATTCTAGAAGCCTGTCTAGAATCCTTATGAAGCAGAGAACTCTCCTCAGCCATATAGAATAGACACTGATGTTTCCCTCACCCATCACAATTTAAAACAAAACGTGCATACAAACAGGTCTGATGAGATGTATCCCATACCATCAGCTTTCAAATCCTTCTCCAAATCTTAGATCCTTTTCAGTTTAACTACTTTTCAAATCTTAACTTCCGAGATGGAAACTTGTTTTTATATCTGTTCATATTTATTTGACCATGATCTCATTTGAAATGTGTGCATTATGAGAGAAAATAAGCCCATGCTCCTTTATTTTCCAGCTTCCGTTAAGTTTCTGACTTGCTGCTTGGTGTCTCTATTGGTTTTCTACTTTTTCTCACTAAATTGCAGTGTATTAATATTGAGAGTATGTGCTTTTCCTTATTTCTTTCAAGTTACTAGCATAATTCCTGTCAGTTACTAGATATTTTAGAAAAAACAAAGTAGTACAAGGAGGAAGAATCTTGACCATCACTCAGTGGTCAGAAATGATCATTACTAGGATTCAGTGTGTTTCTTTCTTTTTAGTTTAGCTTTTTTTTTTTTTTTAAAGATGTATTTATATGAGAGAGAGCGTACACACTGGAGTGCAAGTGGGGAGAGGGCAGGGGAAGAGAAGCTGCAGACAGACTCCCTGCTGAGCGCAGAACCCAAGGTACCCTAGATCCCAGGACCCTGAGATCATGACCTGAGCAGAAACCAAGATCACACGCTTAACCACGAAGGCACCCCTAGTTTTGTTTTTAAAAATCCCCATCATCTTTATTATCTATTCTGGCTTGACCACTTACTAACTGTAACCTCAGTCAGTTGGATTTTTGTGCCTTCCTTTACTCATTTATAAAATGAGAATAATAACAATTCCCATCTAAGAGGGTGACTTTGAGGATTAAAGGAACTAATTCATGACAGCAGAGGACCTAACACATAGGAAAGTCTCGATAAGTGCTAATGCTTGGTGTTCCACATTGATTATTTATATCTTGTTTGCTTGTGCTACTATAGTAGTGTG
This sequence comes from Lutra lutra, assembly GCF_902655055.1. NCBI lineage: Eukaryota > Metazoa > Chordata > Mammalia > Carnivora > Mustelidae > Lutra > Lutra lutra. The sequence goes on along the minus strand of NC_062285.1, from coordinate 20,024,249 downwards.
TATGTTAGAAAAGAGGAACAAAACAGAAAGTAAAAGGAACAAGGCACCCAGTGGATGGTCTGCTATGCCCCCCGTTGGAGATCACTTGGGATAGAAAGTGAAAATTTTTGAGAAGGATAAATGATAATGTTTACAGATATCTTCAGATGACTATATTTTCTTTGAGGTTTCAGACCTGGAGTAGGACTCTGAAGTTAGAACAGTACCAAATTTCACAAATAAGGGCTTTTTATGTTTTTAACTGAATGGAGATAAGATTTAAGGGTATCTTAATATTTAATTTGAAGCCTGTGAAATAAACACTGGTGTATGTATAGTAACAGGTTTAAATACTGGAATTATTTTTCAGGGTTCAACCAAAAGCACCCACTTTCCACCCCTGCTTCTTCCTTCATAAAAAGTTTCCTGGGACACCTGGGTGGCTCAGTCAGTTTAGCATCCAGTTCTTGATTTTGGCTCAGGTCATGATTTCAGGGTTATGAGATCAAGCTCTGCATCAGGTTCTGTGCTGGGCCTGGAGCCTGCTTAAGATTCTCTCTCTCCCTTTCCCCCGCTCCTCCCCACCCTACCCTATCCCCCTCTCTCTCCCTCTCTAAAGAATAAAAAATGTTTCCTAACAACTACAGACCCCAGTATTTTTGCCCACTCTTGATTTATCTTCTCTTCGACCTACTTGAACTTTGACCATTGAACCCCCTTATTTCTCTACATGTCTATAGCCCAGCAAAATGAACATCTATTTTTTTTAAGATTTTATTTAATTATTTGACAGAGAGAGAGAGAGAGAGAGAGAGGAAACACAGCTGGGGGGGAGTGGTAGAGGGAGAAGCAGGCTTCCCACTGAGCAGGGAGCCCAATGGGGGGCTCCATCCCAGGACCCTGAGATCATAACCTGAGCTGAAGGCAGATGCTTAGCCAACTGAGCCACCCAGGCTCCTAGCATAATGAAATCTTTAATAAATAATACTCATTCTGGCTTTAATTTAAATGAACTGAAATCCAAAGCCTAAAGATGATTTGTGAAGTCTAACTTATAAAAAAAGTTCTCTTGGTTAGGCAAGGTGAATTTGAAGGTAGCTAAATATGTTAAAAACTTTAAAAAAGCCATAGATCCAAACTTGTGGCTAGGCTTTTTCCTTGTAGATGGATAAATGAATATTTTCCTCACAGTTGTGCATTTTTCATAATGTATACCATAAGTGTGCCCTTTCTTTTTTGCTGGGTAAAGTCTTTCTGCCATCTGCTATCATATTTATATTATCCAATGTAATTAAATAAAATTGATAGAAGTATTTTTTAAAAAGTGGTTCAGAGCTATGTCTATTGATTGTTTATTAACAGAGTTTCTCTAAATACCTTGACTTTAAAAAAGTTTTATTCTGTATTCTATATGCTCCAAGTAGTTTTTCTCCTTATATCACTTTTTTTCTATAAAACTTACTGAACTTTTGGGGCACCTGGGTGGCTCAGTGGGTTAAAGCCTCTGCCTTCAGCTCAGGTCATGATCTCAGGGTCCTGGGATTGAGCCCTGCATTGGGCTCTCTGCTCAGTGGGGAGCCTGCTTCCTCCTCTCTCTCTCTCTCTGCCTGCCTCTCTGCCTACTTGTGATCTCTCTCTCTGTCAAATAAATAAATAAAATCTTTAAAAAAAAAACAAAAAACTTACTGAACTTTTAATATCTATGTAACTATGTTATTATTTCTGCAGTGAGGGTGTTGACGTCCCCCGGTGTTTTAAATCCTATTTAGCATAATCTATTTTGAAATATTGTTTGAAAATAAATGTTCAGGGGCACCTGCGTGGCTCAGTGGGTTGAGCCTCTGCCTTTGGCTCAGGTCATGATCTCGGAGTCCTGGGATCGAGCCCCACATCGGGCTCTCGGCTCGGCACGGAGCCTGCTTCCTCCCCTCTCTCTGCCTTCTGCTCTGCCTACTTGTGATCTCTCTCTCTATCTCTCTCTGTCAAATAAATAAATAAATAAATAAAAATCTTTAAAAAAAGAAAAGAAAATAAATGTTCATGTGATAAGCATAATTTGCTTCATTTAAACGGATAGCAAATGCATTTGAATAATTTCTTATGTTTTATGTTTGTTTATATGTTTCAGAATTTAAAGCTATCATACTAATTTGATAATTATTCAGTACTTTATTTTTATCTTCTGGATTTCCAAAGTGTCAACTACTGTTATGTCCAGCATATCTACCTAAGAACTCCATCCATGGGTATCACTGGGAACTTCTTATAAGATATTTTCTAGTGAAGAGATGTTCAAGGAGAGAAAGATAAAGGTTAGGAAAGAGGGTCGCCTGGGTGGCTCAGTCCTTAAGCAGCTCCCTGCTTTTCCCTCTCCTACTCCTCCTGCCTATGTCCCCTCTCTCACTATGTCTCTCTGTCAAATAAACAAAAATCTTTAAAAAAAAAAAAAGAAGGAAACAAAAGTGGAAAACTTGGGGAGAAAAGTAATTCAAGAATAGAAAAAGCAGAACAACAGTACATTTGTATATATAGAAGGCAGTGGCCCCAACATTGATTACCTTGGTTTTTCTCTTCTGGAACCTTCTATGACATGACTATGAAGAGCAAAAGCATAATTTGTTCAGGAATAAGTATGATTCTTTTTTTTTAAATATTTATTTATTTGAAAGAGAGAGAATGAGAGCGAGCACAAGCAGGTAGAAGAGCAGAGGGAGAGGGAGAAGCAGACTCTTTGCTGAGCAGAGAGCCCAACGTGGGGCTCGATCCCAGGACCCTGGGATCATGACCTCAGCTGAAGGCAGACGCTTAACCGACTGAGCCACCCAGGCGTCCCAGTATGATTCTTGATAGTGAAACTGGATTTACCATCATAGCTTATTTCGTAAATTTGCTCTTGAGTCAATGCTTTCTATCCCTGTGGAGAGAGTATTCCGGTGAAAATTACTAACAAAAAAGCTGAGTTAAACTGCTTATTTTCATGGGTGCTAGCTAAAGTCTAGTGACTAATAGTAGCTATCAACTAGCTTTAACTCACTCAAATGACTAACCAGGAAGCCACAGACACTCAAAATAGACAAAGATCTTGCTTCCCAAATCATATAGAAGGCGTTTTTATTACATCCCAACTTCACCAAGTTCTAGATGAATATTCGAACTAGGAACGTAAGCCCAGTTGCTTTCTTTCAATATTTTCAGAATCTGATTGTAAGAGAAAATGTCTCGATTTGGTTTATTCTGGTTATTCATTGCCTGAGTGTGGTAGGTACTCGCTGGGATGGAATACGAGTTATTCCTTAGTGAGATGACTGGTCTCAGATTGGTTTTCACGCTGCGTCTTACACTCTCAACATGTGTGGCGAGTCCCTTAACTTCTGTGCTCATCACCTTCCCTGTCTGTGTCAGAAGGCCCTCGCACCAGGTCTGATTTTCTCATCAGGTGCGCCCTAGCACAAAGCTCTCACAGGTGTGCCAACAAACAATAAAAAGTGTGTCGGATTTATTTTTGGCCACACCTTTGGAGAGGCACTTGCGGTGACTTTCTGTCAGCTGAAATGTTAAACTGAGCTGTGTCGAGAAGGGACAATTTATTATAAGCAGGAGGTAGAGTGTAATTTTAAGCCCATGCCAGGAGAAGAACAGGTGTTTGTTGGAACCTGTGGGAACTCTACTCCTGCGTGTCAATCACCGAGCAAAACCCTGTGGTAAATAGTTCTCCGCAGTAAGTAGTGCCACGCCAAGGTGACCACATCAATAGGCTCCATCTATGGAGGCTTTTTATTTAATTCCCTGAAGTCAATTCTCTTATTTCCAAACTATCCCAACCACGCCAAAAATTTACGAAGCGGCGCTAGATTTTATGAGTCAGACCTCTCACTTCTTGCTTGGTACCTCGAGGGTAGTCATGGCAACCACCCTAATGAGTAAATATCAACCTGGTGCTTGTGCCAAAGGTGAGTAATTTGGATCTGGGTAGTGACAAAAAAGCTATTTGCGGGGGAGGAGGAGGAGAAAATGAAAGGAAAAAAAATTACCTTTCATATTTTCTTGAGATTTGATATTTTTACCGAAGAAGGTAAGAAAAGAAAGGGGACCTAGGGGCTTTATGAAGTTAATGAAACTAGAGAGAAGACGAGAAAGTTTTCTTAGTGATGAGTTCTGAATCAGCTTCTCCTCGAGTCTTTTGACTTTTGAAAGGGCAGTGTTAATGATACATTCTATTCATTCAGCTTTTTTTTTCTCACATAAAATAGCTTTTTTTTCTTTATAGGGATAAACGCTACTGTAAACAATTTTTGTCCACAAAAGTATAATTGAGTTTTTTGCTTGGGTTCATAATAAGCCCTGACTGGCAGACTTTGTTTATCTCACCGTACTCTTCTTGGAGGGTTTGAAATCGGTTACCCATCAGGGAGCCAATGTTGAGACACACAATGTGGGGGAAAGGGAAATGGTGGGAAAACTCTCAGAGGCTAAGACCTCCAGGCACATAATTGGTTCTGCTCAAGTGGCCATTTGAGAAGTGTGACAAGGCTCGCCACAAAAAGAATTTCTTACTTATTTTGTTCCCTTCTAATTCAGGCCCTTACTGAAAATAATAAAGTGTTTTATAGCATTTTTGCATCAAATATTGGAATGTGCATGCTTTGTATCTGGCCTGAGAGTAGAAAAGTCCAGATTAGTTCAAATAGATTTTAATGGGCAGCAAAAAAGTATTCTTAGTAACTATTATAAATACATAGGGCAGAAATCCCGGCCATTCAGCAGGACCCACTTGGGTCTCCACGCAGGCCTATACAACACATCCGAAAAATCACGGAATCAGGTCATCTCCTCTGGTGGAAAGTGCCTGCCTGGCCTGTAAGTTTTACCTCAGTTGTGCTCAAAGTGAGGAGGGGCAGCATCGTCTGGGGACTGGACTTACTCAAAGTGTAGAGTCTTGCTTCCACCCTCCACCTACTAAGTCCACAAACTCTGGGGGTGGGCCCCAGCAGTCTGGGAATGAACCAGCCCTCCAGAGGATTTTCATACACACTGAAGTGTGAGAATCACTGCCTAAACTGATTTTGCCTCTACAACCCCAACTTTCATTTTCTATGAGTCCCAGACTCAATTTCTTTCAGCCCCAAACCAGCCATAGCTAACCTACATTGTGTTCTAATTTGTGTCACACATTGGGCCAAGTATGGTGTTCTTGGAGCAGCTTGATAGCAGAGGTTCTATGATTACCTTCACTTTGAAGATGGGGTAAAGGATCCTTATAGGGAGGTACTTCCCCAAGGTTACACAATTAGTAAATAGCAGGGGCTGTGATCCACTCCGTTTTAACTCCTAAATCTGTGCACCTAACCGCAGAACTATGTCTCTAATATATTTTATTGAATGCAAGGCAGTTGGATACTTGGGTTAGAATAAAATAGTCCCAGACCCAGTGGGATCCCATTTTATGCTGGGAATTAATCTGTCTTCACTAACTTCTTCTGTGCATGCTGTTTCATCTAGAAAATATTTCTTTCCTTCTCAATCCAGTTCTGTATCTGCAATTAAAATCAGACTCAAGAGGCACCTACTCCTTGGAAGTGTTGCCCGATTTTCCTTGCAGAATGGATCATTTCTTTAGAAGTTTGCCCTCAGTTTTTGTTGTTGTCTTTTGTTCCTGCGGAGTGGTGGTTTTGCACTGTTTGCATGCCTACTACCTGGAATTAGCTCAAATACGTTGTACATTTTTCTAAGAGAAGACCTGTATCTTTTATTGGTGACTTTTCTCAGTTTCTCAGCATGGCTCTGTGCCCAGTAGCCAATCACTGAGGCTTGTTGAGTAACAGGGATGTTTATAAAATCTCTTCTTAGTCCTTGACTAAAATTTTCAGTTGGATGGAAGAGAAGCTCACATAAAACATGCATGAGAAATGGCTAAAATCAATTAAAAGTGTTTAGTGATCATACCGGAAGTAGAGACATTTGCTTTTGTTTTTAACTTAAATTTCCAACATCTTTGGTGCAAATTAAGAGGGATTTCAGATGTTCGTGTGAAGTGCCCACTAGGACTACCTCTGTCCTTCCTTTCACCACGGCCCCCACAAGCTCTTCTTTTTAGCTGCACTTGAATTTACTGAAGTGATTCTCTTTGCCTCAAAGGCTTTTGAATGAGAGGATGGCAGATTTTTTAATGAACTCATTCTTCATCCCTTGAAAAGAACCTTTCAGAAAAGACAATTTCATTTCATTGCTATATTCTTAATCAGCGGTACAGAGGCTTTAAACTTTAAGTGGGAATTAAGATTTTATCATACAAAGAAGGAATCCCTACTAATGCCCTATTAATAGCTCTTGACATTTCTTTTGATCCTTCCATATACCCATGCATTAATTTAAATAGAGTGATTTGTGGAATTATAACAAACAAATAGTTTTTCAACCCATGCACCATATGCATAGTATTTTAAATGAAAAATGCTGTTTTCATTACAAAAGAAACATGTTTATCATAGATACAGGGAAAAGAAAACAATGAAATCATCAAAATGAATTTTTCTTTCCCATGGAGCAAAGTTATTGATATATATTGTAAACTAGCTTACATAGATACAAACAAGTGCTCTCTCTCCTTTTTTTCTCTCCCCTTTCTTTGTTTCTCTCTCTCTCTTTCACACACACACACACACACACACACACACACAGAGTTGTCAAGTTTTTAAATGAAATCCTAGAAAATGAAGTCTCATAGGATATGTTAACCTGTTACATATGTTGTCTTATTTCAATAGGCCAAATAGGATACTGTGAGGTTCAAGGTATATAAAGTGAAATATGCACTTACGAGCAGGGGAAGGTACAGGAGAAAATAATAAATTTTATTAATAAATAATTTAACAAATTAACTAATAAATAGAAATTTTTCAGATTTCTTTCCTAAAAGGAGTTCTTCTTTGCCTGTGATATGGGCACTGGGGACTACCCAGATGAGGCAGTCTTTGGGATATCAAGTGTAGTTCTTTAAGATACACTCACTCACTCCCTGAATTATTTCAGAGTAATTTGATAGACATGAGGTCATTGTCAGTAACCACCATCTTACTTCAGTGACCTTGATCAATGTATTTTGAAGCCTCTAAACAGAGCAAGGAGGGGGAAGACTATGCTTGGTACTAACCTCACTGCTCAACTTCACTGACAATAATTGCTTTCTTTGTCAATTTTCTTGCACTGTCTAGTTAAATTAGAAGCATCCCTTATCTTACCTAGAAGAAAACTGCACCTGCTTAGCTGACAGATTTTTTTTTAGAGACACACATGCTCTTTGAATAAGGAAGAATTGAATATGTATTTTCCCCCACAGTAATTTTGAGTACATAATACTAAGTATTCTTTTAGCAAGTCTCTCTACTTTTAACATTTTCAGTGAGAAGTCAGCTGAATTGTTTATAGATGTTGTCTCCTGAAACTTTTGAACATCTACTCTTTTATAGGTTATTGTAATTAAGAGGCAAAATACAAAGGAAATTTGCTAAAAAAGATTAATATCTCATAGATGTTTAATCATGAGAGGCCAGTTTAATCGGTTCCTACACAGCCACTACTTACACACCCCATATTGAGAGATTCTGAAGCAAATAATCTGCATTTGAGTTACTATCTGTTAAGTTCTCTATAAGAGCCACCAAAATATGCATTTTAAATAAAATATCCTGTATACCATACTTTAAAAAAGTCATGAATTTTAATGCACTTTTGAGTAGCTGATAAGAAAGCAAATAATGGCTTAGGCAGAATTCTCCAGTGACAACATAGACCCTAGAGCTAAGTGAAAAGTGGATTCTGCCGGAAAGTTCACAGTGCTTTGCTATTGGGTCTAGAGGAGGGATATCTTGTTCAGGGATAGAAGACCCTCTGTATCATTCAGCTTGGTTTAATGAACATTTGGTGAGTGCTTATAATCTACCAAGCATTAAAATATGTAACTCCAAAAGATGCAAAGAATAATAAGATCTATTTCTTACTTTTGAAAGTATTTAAAAATAAAGGATTTCACAAGAAATGGACAGAGATAGACAAAGATAACAAGATACTTTAACGACACCATGTTAATGAATAATAGTATTTTCCTAGTGCTATGTTTTGGGACCTCAGTGGGGAGAAGTTGTCTAGCCAGGGGTGGTCGTATCCCAAACAAAGGACTGGTTTACTCTTGCTTCTTTGTCACTATCCATAAGAGTAATCTAACATCACAGCCTAGGACATTTCCTATAATACTGTCTCAACACATAGTTGCTCCATTGACCTGAAATACAGTGTTGCCAGTTCTTGGAAATCTTAGTTGTTTTTGGGAGTGGTCACACTTGGAATTAGTACTTGGTTGTTTTTTTGTTTTGTTTTTTATTTAAAGGTTTTATTTATTTATTTGACAGACAGAGATCACAAGTAGACAGAGAGGCAGGCAGAGAGAGAGGAAGGGAAGCAGGCTCCCTGCTGAGCTTAATCCCAGGACCCCGGGATCATGACCTGAGCTGAAGGCAGAGGCTTTTACCCACTGAGCCACCCAGGTGCCCCAAGGAATTGGTACTTGTTGACAAAGGTTTTACTTACTATACCCATTCCTCCTAACCCGCCTTGGTGCCCTAGTGTCCCTTTTCCTCAGTACCACTTATGACTAAGAAGCAGTCCAGGATGGCGCAAGAGAACAAGAGAGAGAGAGAATAGTCCATGCTTCCATTCAGCTCTTTTCTCTTCCTCAAGAAGTTAAGTTGGTGACATACTTAAGACGTAGACATAGGTGAAAAGTCAGATGATGACAATGGCACCAAGGCATTGGGGTGATTTCAGTGAAGAAATAGCCTGATACTTGAATTTAGTTAAAAGAAGGATTGAATCCGGCTCTGAGAAGGGAATCTAGAGTCTTTTTACTGAAAGTGTGGTTGACGAAGTAGGAGCCTCAGGTTCACTTGGGGTTTTTTTTTAGAAAAAGCCAGACCTACTGGACCAGAATCTGCATTGTAAAAGGGATCTCATGTGCTTCCAGAGCACATTAAACTTTGAGAAGGACTGGTCTAGATCCAGTGATAAAGATGATAAGTCGTTGAAAAATGAGAAATACAAATGGATTCTAGAAATGAAAGGTGTGTTTTTTTTTTTTGCAGTCTTGATACTGTTACATTTCATAGTTCATCTAAAGTTTCTTTTTTTAATTAAAGATTTTATTTATTTATTTGATAGAGCTCACAAGTAGGCAGAGAGGCAGGGAGAGAGAGAGAGAGAGAGAGAGATGGAAGCAGGCTCCCTGCTGAGCAGAGAGCCCGATGCGGGACTCGATCCCAGGACCCTGGCTGGGATCATGACCTGAGCTGAAGGCAGAGGCTTAACCCACTGAGCCACCCAGGCGCCCCTTAAGTTTCTTGATTATAGAAAATATAATATGTAAGTGGTAGGTAATCAAGACATCAGAAGGCATATTCAGTAAAACAGACAATATTCCTACTTTGCACTCTCAGGGTAGGGAAACTCTGTGTGTTTTATGGGGGGGTTGTTGTTATTTTGTTTAGCCCTCAGAATAGTGCATATTTCAAGTCCCTTCTGAGGTTAGTAAATTACCATTAAGTCAATTAGTAAGCAAAATAATCTGATTGTTAAAAATATTTTTGATCTCTCCATATTGCTGTAATGTTTCTAATCCTTATGCCGGCACACTAAAAGAAGCAGTGTAATCATCACTAGGATGAGAGTGAGAATGCTTTTTATTAATTTTACAGATATGAACTAATCAGAGTAATTTGAATCTTGGACACAATTCAAGAAAGCCATTTATTTAACTGCTCTGTAATGTATTCTTTCAATTGCTGGATGAAGGCTACAGATATAGAAAAAAAAAAAAAGGCTACAGTTTTAAACCCCAAAGGGATGTACAAGGGATCCAGTGCAGAGCCCTTTGTTATCTGAACCTGTTGAATTTAAAGTGGGAAATACCCTACTTTTGTTCTGAGGGTATGTGTCTCATTTCACAAGAAGCAGTACTGGTCATACCTATGTTGTTTAATAAAAAATGTAAAGAGTATGGACATTGGCAGTAATTATAGTCCTTTGCCATAACAACTTCATCTTCTGTTTCTCCTCCTTATTCCTCTTCTCTTTTCCCCTTTTCTTTTTGTTTCTGTTTTAGTTCAGGGTCTGTAACATTGAGCTGGAGGCAGTTTTTTTTTTTTTTTTTTTATTATTGCTTTTGGGGGGATGTATAGTCCCTGGAAAGCAAGAGTGAGGGCAAAGGGAAAGTGAAGAGTGAGGGCAGGAAGGTCAGTAAAAGATGCTGTAGAACTGGCTACGGTTTCACTAGAAAACATAACTGGATGCTTGAATCCACAAGTTGTCTCCTGAGAGGTCGTATGCAACATTTGGAACAGATTTTTACCTGGGTTAGTCTGTGTCCTGGCTTCTTGCATCAGTTAAAACTTGCCCAGAAGGACTTGGACTCCTCTGCACTTGGCCCCTCTGGTAGCTTCTGTAAGGAGCTGGCATCTTTGCGGGTCTGGATGGGTCAGACCCTGTACACCAGAGATGCTGTGACTCCTGCCACGGTGGGCACAGCCGACGGAAGCCCGGCCCTCCATCCCCAGACAGCTGAGTCCGTCTGTGACCACAGGAGAAAAAGCAGCAACATCCGAGGGCTTTTATAGGATGGGACTGGCAAGAAACGCTGGGGCCTGCTCGGGCCTGAGTCCAGATGAGTGGCTGAGGCCTGGGAAATCAGTGGACGTCGCATAAACCGTGTTGAGTACCGTCTCTACATAATTGACTAAGATGATAGCATCTTAAAAGAAAATGCCCATTTGTCTTTCCACAGCAATCAGACTAGCCTAAAATACAGTGGCCAAAGGGCTTAGATATGTTGTTTTTAATATAAATCAATGGCTGTCAACCCCGGGCAATTGTGCCTCCCAGGGGACGGAGGGAAATGTCTAGAGACATTGGGAGTTGTCCTAACTCCAGGGGTGCTACTGGCATCTACTGGGAAGTGGGCAGGGATGTGCCAAACATTCTAGGAGTCACAGGACCACAGACCCCAACAGAGAGGTATCCAATCCAAAACGTTTTGCTTGAGAAATGTCGATAGAGGCAAAGGACCTATTTTTTTAATAGTGTTAATTTAATATATATATATATAATTGAAGTAAAAATCTGAGTCCCTGTCCCTTGCACACTGATTGTGAATTCTAGCCTAGTCTGGCTTTCCCAAAGCACCGGTGCCTGCGGATATAATCTGTACCCAGGCAGAGGGTGCTGCTGGAGAGTGCCAGGGACACATTTCACCTCTTTAGAAACCAATCTTTAGCCAGTTTTGCACAGTAAACAGAGGTTAAGCTATGGTCTTTACTTCCTTCTCCTCTGTTGTACGTTTTTATGAGCACTGTATTCAAAACCAAGAATTTGGACTGTAATTTTTAAGTCTCAGAGTTCCAATAGTTTGTTGTGTAAACATACATCTGTGAGCCTAACCAGCATTTACAACACTTTTCCACTGGGAAGGAAAGTGTGCTATGCTGCCAATATATGTACAATTGGAACATGACCCATGATGCATAAATAGAGACCTTGGGAGATTAATTTAAAATATTAATTTAGTATTCATTTAAAATGAGTTTTTTAGGGTGTCTGGGTGGCTCAGTTGGTTAAGCGTCTGATTCTAGATTTCAGTCGTGATCTCAGGGTTGTGAGATCAAGCCCCAAGTCGGGCTCTGTGCTCAGCATGGAGTCTGCTTGTCCCTCTCCCTCTGCTTCTCCCCCATCATTCTCTCTCTCTCTCCCTCTCTCTCTCTAATAAATAAATAAAATCTTTAAAACAATAAAATAATATTTTATCAGTCTAGCGTTCATTTAAAAAATTTTCATAGGGCGCCTGGGTGGCTCAGTGGGTTAAGCCGCTGCCTTCGGCTCAGGTCATGATCTCAGGGCCCTGGGATTGAGTCCCACATCGGGCTCTCTGCTCAGCAGGGAGCCTGCTTCCCTCTCTCTCTCTCTCTCTGCCTGCCTCTCTGTCTACTTGTGATCTCTGTCAAATAAATAAATAAAATCTTTAAAAAAATATTTTCATAAATCACAATTTGAAAAAAGTCTCCCATGGATTTAAAAATCACTTTTGTTATTACTGTGAATAGATTCAACTATAATGGAGCTAAAATGTAAACTAGTTAAGGGCCGGGATCTTTGTTTTATATATGAACATATCCAGCAAGCCTAGAATTGTGCCTGGTTCATATAGCAAATATTTGTTGAATATAATTTTCCATCTGTAGTAGTATAGATGACAATATTTTGGAGGGGAATAAACAAGTACACGAATAATTAAAATTCAAATACCATATATTTTTCCATCTTTTTCTAAGTTAATATAACAGACTCACCAGGCTCATTAAAGTCTGGTTTCATTTCAAATTATTGTCTACTATTGGCTTTTGAAGTTCTTGAAATGAACGTCCTCTACTTTTTCCTTCATAGATATTTATATTTATGGAATCAAATAGACTTGAATTTGGGTCCTAGTGCACCTCTCACAGCTATGTAACTTTAAGAAGTTTACCTAAATGGTCTAAGACTTAGCTTCTTCCTTTGTAAAAATCCATAGGATTAAATGTAATATAATGGGCTTAGTTTAGTGCCTATACCAAACCAAGTACTCAAAATTCTTAGCTGTTATTAATATTGTATGCTGCTTAAAAATTGGGCATATCACATTTTTTTATTTGGTGATATTTTGTCAGTTTACTATATTTATATAGTATTTATACAGTCTTTATGCAGTCTTTATACAGTATTTATACAGTATATATATATATACATTTTTATATATTTATACAGTCTTTTTTTGTGAATTATTTATTTTTTACAAGTGTTTCACATGCTTTTGTTGATTTTTTTTTCCTTTAGTGGAAATATGCCATTAACTCTTTTAAGATTTTATTTATTTATTTGACAGAGAATGATCACAAGTAGGCAGAGAGGCAGACAGAGAGAGGGGGGAAGGAAGCAGGCTCCCCACTGAGCAGGGAGCCTGATGTGGGGCTGGATCCTAGGCTTAACCCACTGAGCCACTCAGGCTCCCCCACTTTAACTATTTTAAACCAGAATTTACTTTTGGCTCTTTAGACTTTAGAATGATATTGCTATATACTTAAAAAATGTAATAAAATATACTGATACACTAAAAGATATTAAAGATATCATACACACACGCACACAGTGTGTCAACATCTCCTTAAGCTTAAGCAAGTTTTGACAGATATCATTATCTTGATATTGATGATCTGTGATGAACTTGGACCAGATTTGGGGATTGACAACTTTGTCCACAAAGTTCACACAGAGTTTGAGAACCTTTAGTCAATTACTGTAGGCTTGGCCAGAACTAGAAATTTGTGCCGAGTTTTCATGCTCATTTCATCTCTTTACATCTCTCCAGGCTCTCAGATAGCTCAGCTCTGCCAGTCACATGCTTCATCTGCTTGCCTCCTACCAAAAATGAACTGTCCCTAGGCATGAATGAAAATGCAAAATAAAAACATTCATCTTTGAAATTCTGACAATTTTGAAAAGTTTTTGTTTATTTTCCCTAACGTCTTACCTCACTATTATTCTTAAATACCTTATTTAATTGTATCCTTCAAAATATACTACACTCTGGTGATGAGGATAAAGAAAATGCTAATTACTGAAATTACGTCCTTATTAAAGATCATCAGGCAAAACAGACATGTACAAAATAGCTAGGGCCATGCAACCTGAATTTCTACTATGGCTAACTTTTTTTTAATTAGGGGGAAAATAATAGTTATAATTTATTAATTTACTATATGAGAGACATTTACACATACACTTTATGTGGATTATTTCATTAAACTCTCACAAGTTGTAAATTACCCAATTTACAATGGAAGGAACTAAAGCATGCAGAAATTAAGTTATGTGCCTGAACAATTACCACCTGAAGTTACAGAGCCAGGCCGACCCATACTGGATAGGAAGTGATTTTGTTTGTTATTTCAGTTTTCTGTAATGTAATTAAAATTACACAGTTCTTGTATTTCAATGATAGGAGAAGACAAAGATTGGCTAGAGTTAAGTCTCAGTGTATATCTTTCACTCATACCTGAAAACTACCCTCTTCTTAAATTCTGCGTTAATATTAAAATTGCAAACTGCATACACTTTAATGGATCAGATAATCCATTAATTAGAGCTTAATGGGAGTTAATTGCTTCCGTTTGTGCACATTATGAAGAATCAGTCCTTCACTTAAATATATTCTTCCCTCAACACTTTAGGAGATATCTGGAAATGGTACAGATAGATAATTCTTTTCTTTAGTAGAAATAGAGAATTGTCTTCTCTCATCACAGTTGTCTGAAAGGTTCATTTTCAGACAATTTGGAAATTTGGAAAGTTTTTATTCATGGCTAGAAACTTTGAAGAAAGATGATGCATCACAATTCAGGGTTCAAAACCAACATGGTATTAGAGATGTTGAACTTTAAACACATGCTTGTTCTCCATCCCTTCAGCTGTTAAGCAGGCTTACGTTATGAAGTACTGTTATGTAAGCCAAATAACAGCCACAGGAATAGATATAGAAAAATAGTGTTCACCTAATTTTCAATGAATTAGTGAATTCATGACCAATTAGTGATTCATTATTAGAATATTTAAAATAACTTTTTTTTTCCTCTCTCTCCAGAATTCAGAATTTGGGTATTTTAAATATATTTGTGGGGAGGAGTCAGCTATCGGGTGCAATTTTTTTTTAAATATTTTATTTATTTATTTGACACAGGGCACATGCGCAAGCAGGGGGAGTGGCAGGTAGAGGGAGCGGGACAAGCTGAGCAGTGAACCTGATGTCAAGCTTGGTCCCAGGACCCTGAGATCATGAACTGAGCCAGAGAAAGACACTTAACTGACTGAGCCACCCAGGTGTGGGTGCATTTCTTGGATGCATTTCTTACTGGACTTTACTGTTCTTTGATTTACTTAAACATGACCTTGAAATTATAAATTACCATCCCTCCTTCTGTTTTACTTTATTACTGAATGCCTTGGGAGCAACACCGAGACAAGTCAGTCAACCAGCCAACTGGCCTCTTGGAGGAATAGAAGCAAACGTGGAATCAGAACAGAAGGCTACTTACAGCTGCTCATTTCTAGGGGCCAGTTTTCAAGCAGAAACCCCCCCGTGGTGGTCATGGTCTCCCAAATCATCTTTCTTTGCCACTCACTCTTCCCATGGTATTTCATCTGATAGGAACCTGTACCGTGCAGCTCATCTGCTATCTCCCACTCTTGAGGGTGAACCAGGTTCTCTTTTGTCAAGTGAAATCTACAGTGCTTGATGCAGTGTCAAGGACAAAATAGATTATAAACAAATATTGAATAAAAGGAGCAATAAGTTCTCAAAATCACTTATTTTTACTTTGGAATTGCAGTTAGTTGCATCAAATTAGACATTTATTTTAATTAGCAACCATGCAGCACCTGGGGGGTTCAGTCAGTTAATTGTCTGCCTTCAGCTCAGGTCATGATCTCAGGGTCCTAGGATAGAGCCCCACATTGGGCTCTCCACTCAGCAGCAGATCTGCTTCTCCCTTTCCCTCTCTGTGTGATCTCTCTCACTTCTGCTCTCTCTCAAATAAAAAAAAAAAAATGAAATAATAAATTAGCACAATTACATTGTAAAAATGGAAATATCTTTGGTAAGATCAGGTGCTCTCAGGTTAATCGGGAATGAATTAATTTAGATTTCTCTCTTCTCTCCATCTAGTTGAAATTAGATGTACTGAAGAACTGTGAGTTTAGATTGAGGGTGGAGGGTACAGGGGAGAGTTTAGGAAGAAGAAAAGTGAGTAGTTTTAGGGATAGAGTATATTTTGGATTGTAAGGTGGAGGAAAAGGAAGGAACCCCCCTCCAAAAGGCATCACAATATCTATATAAGCCATTAGGGGGGAAGAGAGAAGGTTGAAGAGAGTTCTGAAGGATATAGAAGAGAAACTGCCAAGCGTACCAAGAATCAAATACTTTTACACCTTTCTCTTCCTTTCATTACTGTTTTTTTTCTTATTCCCAAGACTCCTATTTTAGGCCATACCATTAGTATTCTAATTCAGCCATATTATTGGTCAAATAAATTGTAATAGGTTGGCCTAGGGACATATGACCATTAAAATCTTTCTATAGGGAAAATGCAGAGGAATTGCCTCAGGATTTTAAGGAATCTTAGAAATCTCTCCACTCAGTGGATTTTTAACTTATTTTAGACTCAGAAACTTTTTTTTAAAGAAAGGAAAATCTTGCTCTGAGGTAAAATGTGTTACAGAGATAAAAGTTGGGGTTAGTTAGGCTGCCAACTTGGCACTGCTCCCTTCTTTCTCTTTTTCCCCCTGGGTGGTCTGGGCTCTACTAAGAGCTTGGGCTTTGCAGTATACTTTGTAACCCTTGGTCTAATCACTTGTGCTTATTGACTGCTGAAGGAAATCCAGTGACGTTTAGAAACTTGGCAAAATAACTTAAGAGCAGACCAGTGCCAGCCAGCCATGCACTGTGCTTGCCATGCTACCAAGATTCTCTAGCAGTAAGAACACCTGGTACAATGTCTAACACACCCTGACAAAGAAAAGACAGTCAATAAATGTGGAATGAGTAAGGGGGGAAAGTGAATGAATGAGCACAGAAATAGAGATTAAAAGTTTATCTAAGTATGTGCTATTCTGGCTTTAAAAAAAAAAAAGAGTTTGGGAATTGCCTGTGCTTGAGAAATAAACCAAAGGAGAACTGGGCAAAAGTGATGTTTTATCATTTTCTGGGGACAGAAGTCAAGATCTCTCTCCATTGGAAGAAGCAAACTTCCCTGAGGGTAGGGAGCATTCCTATTTTGTTTACCATTAATACCCATTATGTCCCATGCTTAAGTGTGTGGGGGACAAACCAGATGCTCCATCTGTGTTTGTTGGAAATACCAGGTCCCCGTCTTTATATGACCTAGTGTGCTTGAAGTTAAATGCATTCCCTTCCGTGTTTTTAGTATTGGTGAGAGGCATCAACGTGTACACACTCTTCAGTGCCAGAATAAGCGAGTAAATTTAATCTAATCTTTTTCAGTCCTCTCATGCAACCACCTAATTAGCAAAGTCTGGTCATTTTACCTTTTTGCTATCTGTTAAATTTGTTCCATTCTTTCTGCCCCACAAGATACACCCTGAGTGGAGGACTTTTTTTATATATATAATTTTTAATTTTTTATTAACATACAATGTATTATTAATTAGCCCCAGGGCTACAGATCTGTGAATCTCCAGGTTTACACACTTCACAGCACTCACCATAGCACATACCTTCTCCAATGTCTATAACCCCACAATGCTCTCCCTACCCCCCCTCGCCCCGGCAATCCTCAGTTTGTTTTGTGAGATTAATAATCTCTTATGGTTTGTCTCCCTCCCGATCCCATCTTGTTTCATTTTTTCCTTTCCTACCCCGCAAGCCCCCCACGTTGCATCTCCACTTCCTCATATCAGGGAGACCATATGATAATTGTCTTTCTCTGATTGACTTATTTTGGTAAGCATAATACCCTCTAGTTCCATTCACGTTGTCACAAATGGCAAGATTTCATTTCTTTTGATGGATGCATAGTATTCCATTGCATATGTATACCACATCTTCTTTATCCATGCATCTGTTGATGGACATCTAGGTTCTTTCCATAGTTTGGCTATAGTGGACATTGCTGCTATAAACATTCGGATGCACGTGCCCCTTTGAATCACTATATTTGTATCTTTAGGGTAAATACCCAGTAGTGCAATTGCTGGGTCGTAGGGTAGCTCTATTTTCAACATTTTGAGGAACCTCCATGCTGTTTTCCAGAGTGGTTGCACCAGCTTGCATTCCCACCAACAGTGTAGGAGGGTTCCCCTTTCTCCGCATCCTCGCCAGCATCTGTCATTTCCTGACTTGTTAATTTTAGCCATTCTGACTGGTGTGAGGTGGTATCTCATTGTGGTTTTAATTTGTATTTCCCTGATGCCAAGTGATGTGGAGCACTTTTTCGTGTCTGTTGGCCATCGGAGGCCTTTTTTTTTTTTTTTAACATGAAGATAGATTTATTTATTTTAGAGATAGAGTGTGTAAGCATGGGTAGGGGTTAAGGGAAGGAGAAGGAGGGAGAGTCTCAAGCAGACTCCATGCTGGGTGTGGCACCCCATGCTGATGTTGCTTTCACAACCCAAGATCTCAGCCCGAGCTGAAACCAAGAGTCAGACCCTTAACCAGCTGTACCACCCGGGTGCCCCAGTGACGGACTTTTGAGTGTCTTTCCGGAACTATTTTTTCCGGTAGACTGTTCACAGCTCTGCTTCTGTCATCTTGCTTCCTCGCTTTTCTTGCCCGGTTGGTCTTTCCAAAGGTGAAATCTCACTTTGCCGCCTCCTTGCTCAGATCACCGATGTCTTCCTAGTTCTTATGAGATTGTTTGAACCCTTAATTAAAGCATTCATGTAGCCTTTTTAGCCTTACTGTATGCCACTCTGTTCTCAGCTTCCCCTGACTCACCCGTGTTTGCTTAATGCACTGTCGTCTCTCATATATACTCTCTGTTCTTTTTGTCCACGGTGTCCTTCTGCCCCTCTTTTCTGCTTTGCAATTTCTTAGTCATCTTTTAAGCCTTGGTTCAAATGTCCTTTTTTTTTTTTTTTTTTTATTTAACCTTTCCTGCAGCTCCCTTGACTCCCAGCTCCACCTCAGTAAGAACTGGAGCACATCTTCTGTAACTCTTCTGAATTCTAAGATAATTGGCTTCATGCTAACATCTCCATTGGATGATGGACTTGACAGCAAAGACCCTTCCTTACCTATATGGAAGCTACATCAGTAGTCTGGTCTTTCACCCCTGAGAAAATTTTATTTGTAGACTACTCACATTGATTAGGAAGTGGTATTTATTTAAAACTCCTAAGGGAATGCTAGACCATTTTCTTCAACGCTAAATATAGGAACTGATATTAATGATGATATTTAAAGACATTCAACTCTAAATCTGGGAGATGGTATTAACGATGTTCCAAATGTCTACCCACTTCTTTATAGAACCTACAGTGGCCAGGTGTTAAGAATGAATGTGATAATATGGAATATAGCCTGACTTAAGGAGATTTAAAGCTAAAGCATTACAATTCAATTAATTTTAATTAAATAGCTTAAATTATTCATCTTCTTTACAAAGCTATGAGATTCTCTTTTGACTAGTATTTATATGGTATTTCTCTAGTATTCAGTACATAGTAATTACACATATAAATGTATAATATATATAAGTAGACGTTAGATTTAGATATTTAGATATAACTATATTATTTAATAATATATAGTATTTATATAGTGTCTAACTCAGATACAGTGCTTTTGTGTAAAATATGAGATTGCACAAGTAATTTCATTCAATATAGAAGCAAAGATTTTATGCAGCCAGTGTCTGCTGAGCCATATTATTTATTAAATGTTCACTGTTTTCCAGGCACTGAAAATTCAGTACTTACTAAAGAGTTGCCCTAGTGATAGCAATAGGCTTGTGGGAAGGGAGAACAAAAGGGTTCTTTCCACTTTCCATTCTTCAAGTTGAAGAATTTGAATTGGCTCATCGGTCACAAATGAGAAAGCTTACCTGCTTTATAAGTATTGTTATCAAAGGCATTTATTATAGCTACATTACATAACATGTACCCTATGGTAACTCGTTTTTCTTTTCTTTTTAACCTTTTTAACCTTCCCAGTCAAGGAAAAATGGAAGCAAATGGTGTAGGATCCATTTACATCTCCCCAAGGGTTAACCAAGTTTCTTAGACTTACTGTAGGTTCACATCTGTTTTTTAATTGCCGTTAGTCCCTGGGACCCTCATCTCTTACTTCTTCAGGATCTAGAAGTGAGAGATGTGAACTGTATGGAGCTCCTGCTCTATTTGAATCTGCTTTGAGGAACAGCAGAAATAGGTTGTGAAGACTTTACTATAATCAGCCAAAGCAGTGACTGTTTTATATTCATTCTCTTCTGGTTTTCAAGTGATGTGAACAAAGTAACAGATCAGAGCCTTTCTTTCTTGTCCATTTCTGGTTTTAGAGAAAAAGAGAAGGTGATTTTGATCTTTGAGATCCAAAAATGAACCCACCTTACTCACACATTTGAATGTTCCTGTCACATTTCAATTTTTAATGGCATCTGAGAAGCTGAAGATGTGAATGTGTTACTCTTATGTTATGGACGCTTACCCCCGTGCCACCCCACTCCCCCTGCCAGGTTTTGTTTAGATGAATCTTGGATCTTGGGTAGATGTTCATGGAAACTTTGTATTGACAAAGACATCTGCACAGACCTCAGTTCAAAATAGTATTTAGTTCTGGGAATTGTTCAGAAGCAGCTGCCAGCTGACATGACATTATGGAGGTGTTGGCAGGGCTGGTATATAGTGTGGGCACATACGCTTCGCATTTGCTGTTTATGAACTGACAGCTGGGCTGCTTAGAAATTGCATGTCCTGTTGTGAGGAGCAGCCAAGGAGGCAGGACATCCTTGGAGGCCAGTGAGCACCACTGCCCTGCCTAAGGCATTCCCGGGCATAGACACTGGTATCTGGTGGCAGTTACTTACTTCAGCTAGTTTTTCCAGATAAGTCAATAAAGGCATTTTTTCGTCTTTCCTTCAAAGTGTGGCTGAGTTAATGATTCAGTATGTGAAGGGAAGAAGAATTAGGTTCCCTGGTTTAACTTGGTTTTGGTTTAAAAAATAATGGGCATTTTAAAAAATTTGGTTGAAGGTCCTAGGCCATACACTAGACGAGAGAGAAAGGAAAAATGGATTTTTAAGGAAGGTGTAGACCGAACACACTTCTTAAAATGTATTTTTTAATATTGGAAGGAAAGAATATTGGGTTTGCTAAATATGCAATTGAAGTATGATTATGCAGGAAATACATGTTGGGTGTCTGACCACTTCAAGCTAATTATCCACAAATAATACACCTTATGTGCTAAGAGAGGGACCAAAATCAATGAGTTGACACAAAATGCCATTTGTGATAAAACTGGACAGATCCTTTTTATTCGATTATGAGAAAGAATGGTTTCAGCTGATTAATCATGTTTCTGTTTCTTATGCTATCTGGCATGCAGTCTTAGGTAAAATCTGGAAACAGCTCTTGCAGAGCCTTCTCAGGATCGTGATTTTGATTTGGCCTACTGACTTAAATGCATCTTCTTTAAGAGCATTTGAAGTAAATATCATTACATATTTTAGTTGCTATAATTTATTGTAAAGTTTTGTTATTTATGGATTTATTATTTGATTGATTTGATATATTGCTTTTACTTTAATTCATAATTGTAAACTCCATCATATGACCTTGTGTTCATTGTCACCTTGACTAGTTCCGTGGCTGGTGCTCAGGATTATGTGTTCCCTTGTGTCTTGTCTTACACTCTCACAGAAAATTCTATTCCAACCAGGTTGAATAGGCCGGACCAATAGTATTTTCCCCAAAAGGCGAAGTGATATTTTTGCTCTAAGATCCTTACAGTGTATGCCAATTGCCATTTTATCTCAAGCTTTCTTTTCTTTTTGGAAATATCTAGAGTATAAATAATTGGAAAATCAAAAAATAGAACACTTTTAAAGAGTACTTTTCATCAAAATAACATTGCCTTTCTGTTAATGCTAAACACCACCGTAAAAGTGCTGATGAAATGTTGATTGTTAGAAAAATGGGGAAAGTGGACTCTCCATGAGAATTAGCTAATTCACTTAATTATACATGCAATCATTATTCATTGAACAGCTTTAATATTCATTGTGCTGAGCAGTGGAGATGTGATGATGAGTAAGATGCAGACACTTTAAAGGGATCACAGATAAGTGAACTGAACAAACAAGTCAATACGTGTTTTCAGGAGCATCGCAAAAGAGCTTAGAAAGGAATTCATGTCAGGCTGCCCTCACATATGAGAAACACCTAAAATAGATTAGAAGGGTGAGTCAAAAGGGGCTTCCTGGAGGAGGTAACACTACTCCCAAGATCCAAAGGCTATATGAAAGAGAAGCCAGAAGAGGCATTCCTGGCAGCGAGAGTCAACCTAATTAATGCTCAGGGGACACAATGAGGATGGTGGCCTAGGAAAAAGACTAGAGTTCAACATGGCAATAGGGGATTGTGAAGAGGGAATCCAGGGGTGAGATTAGTTTTTTAGCTGTTTTACCAACAACCAGAAGAGTCCTCTCCTAGGCTTTCTGTGCTGCACAGCACTCGGTTATACTGTAGGTTAAAAATCTTACCCTTTCTTTTTGAGCATAAGAATTCAGAAGGCTGACGGAAAAACTTGACTCTTCTTTATTCTTGTGAAACGTGTTTTTCTACTTGACAGAGGTAGAATTGAATTGTGCTTCACTTTGCAAATTTAAAAAAAACTTTGATATGCTCTGGAGGTCCAGCCATCCCTATACTGGACCAAATGGACCAAAAGATATCCTCTCTGGTTTTGTGTTTTTAAGGCTTTCTCATACCATTATCATTCACTTTCCTACTTCCCTGCCATTTATCATCCCAAAAGATACTGGAGAGGAAAAACACCTCTAAGATATCTCCAAGTCCTGGGATGTTCCTATGGAAGTTCTAATTGAGGGGTGTTACTTTCTGTTTCAGGGCCATCTCAGGAAGCTCTGTAAAGAATTGACACTTAGAGAAAATAGAACATTTATAAAGCACAAACCATGATGGTAGCTGTAAGCATAAAGTAGGTGTTCACAGCTCCTTAACACATTTCTTTAAGCGCTCTCTCCCACAGTTTTTTTTTTTTTTTAAGATTTTATTTATTTATTTGACAGAGAGAGATCACAAGTAGACGGAGAGGCAGGCAGAGAGAGAGAGAGAGGGAAGCAGGCTTCCTGCTGAGCAGAGAGCCCGATGTGGGACTCGATCCCAGGACCCTGAGATCATGACCTGAGCCGAAGGCAGCGGCTTAACCCACTGAGCCACCCAGGCGCCCCTCTCTCCCACAGTTTTAACTTACAGCTAACGGACACATGATGAATGCCTACATATCGATACCCTCAAACCCTCGCTCGGTTTCCTAACTGACAAATGGCGCCTCTTACTGCCTTGCCCTACCGGTTATTGTTACAACAGCCAGAGCAAAGATGCTTACCCACCCCATCCCCATACCGGCTCCAGGAATTCACACCTTCATTCTTGTTTATACTTCATTGCCAGTGAAAAGAGGAATCATTGCATTGTACAAATCATCTTCCTGAACTATGTAGTCTTCTAAGCTCTTCAGGTGTTTAAAATAAGAGGAAATGAGGTGAAATTTCCTGGGTGAAACTGAGTAGAAAGATAATCATGTACGCAGGCTCAGGTTATTCTAAACTGTGGGAATGATGACCAGGATGGAGATAGGAAAATCCCAGGAAAACATATGTAGTTCGTATCTATAAATCTATCCCTGAGAAGCTGGAA
Source organism: Lutra lutra (assembly GCF_902655055.1). Lineage (NCBI taxonomy): Eukaryota > Metazoa > Chordata > Mammalia > Carnivora > Mustelidae > Lutra > Lutra lutra. Next base: position 20,000,744 of record NC_062285.1, on the reverse strand, counting down.
CAGGTGATCCTATGAAATTTGGTTGACTGTTGCCGATATTAGTAAATAGAATTCTTAAAAAAATTGGTAAACATTAGCATTAAAAACTAATAGAAGGTCTCAACTAGTTTTAAACTTACCATCTGTAAATGTGCTACATTTAGAAATTAAAAATTGTTATTTGGGGGCTTGAGGACCTTTATAAGTATAATCCGTGGTTTTATTTTTATTTTTATTTATTTTTTATTATGTTTAGTTAGCCACTATGTAGTACATCATTAATTTTTGATGTAGTATTCAATGACCCATCAGTTGCACATGTAGTTTTTTTTTTTAAGATTTTATTTTATTTAACACAGAGAGAGAAAGAGGAAGAGATCACAAGTAGGCAGAGAGGCAGGCAGAGAGAGAGGGGGAAAGCAGACTCCCCGCTGAGCAGAGAGCCCAATGTGGGGCTGGATCCCAGGACCCTGAGATCATGATCTGAGCTGAAGGCAGAGGCTTAACCCACTGAGCCACCCAGGCACCCCTGCATATGTAGACTTGAAATATTATTTAAATTATCTTAATGTGCATACAATTGAGGATATCCTCACAACTTTTGCCAACTATGGACATTCTCAGAATTAAAAAGCAACATCTTATAGACACTGTGCTTGTTCTGAATTTAATGTAGTCTCTCCATTTTTTGACTAAGGTTGCTTCAAAAGGAAGTTTCAAGCTGTACCATTAAAAGAAAATATACAACCGTTATTATTTTATTCCCGTTCACTTAAGTAACTGCCCAGTGCATAGGTAAAATGTACTGCTAATACAAATTCTGTTGACTAATGAAAAAGCATCCCTTTTAGTTAAACACCTTCATTATCATTGAAGTAATTTTTCTAGTGTTTTTATTTATTTTATCAACCGATACTTTTTGCCTTGGCACTACATTCTTCAGATATTATTTTGGAACATAGCAATTGTGGAGAAACCACCAGGATACATCATGCTTGTTATTGACTCAAAAATATGAATGAGAAACTAAGTCTTAGTTAAAACATTGAAAATAGTGTCACCTGGGTGGCTTAGCGGGTTAAGCCTCTGCCTTCGGCTCGGGTCATGATCTCAGGGTCCTGGGATCGAGCCCCACATCAGGCTCTCTGCTCGATGGGGAGCCTGCTTCCTCCTCTCTCTCTGCCTGCCTCTCTGCCTACTTGTGATCTCTCTCTCTGTCAAATAAATAAATAAATAAATCTTTAAAAAAAAAACACACATTGAAAATATTTTTGTTTTTTTTTAAAGATTGTTTCTCCTTTGACATTTGATTATACTCTTTAATAATTTTCAATTAAATATATGCTAGCTCTGCCCTATCCTACAGATTGTTACACACAGATTAGAATAATTTAATATAGGCATTGGAGTCACAGAACTCAGGGTTCAAGATTTGCCTGTACGCCTTTCTACCTTTAGTAGCTATGAACAAGTTAGTTTAATTTCCCTAAACTTATATTCCTCTCATTTGTATAAAACTTAATTATTCTATTATAGGATTCTTGAGAGGATTATAAGAGAGTAAACACAATACGGTTAATGATTGTAATATTACCTTTGAGTGTTTAATGCTAAGTTTAAATGTTTAACTAATGTTGCATTACTATCATTGACTAGTGTTCATTCGTATTTAACTATGTTTAATTCCTATTTTATTTAATGTAATAGCAATGTATTATATTTCTGATTATGCTAGAATCCTATCTCTATTGTTCAAAAAACAAGTGCAAATATATAAAATTCATCATAGAGGAATAGGCAGTAATGCAATGGTCATTAAAATGTTTAATAAGCCATCATGAGCATACCACTTGGTGTGAAGTTTTATCAAACATTCTTAGTGGTTTTGGGCATCTCTCAAAAGATCAAGCGAACAAAGGTAAATTAAATGTAGATCTTTTTAAAGTAAAGGCAGTTTCTGGTGAGACATGATCATTAGAGGAACAGTAGGAGAAAAGTCTGTAGACTCACAGAGGGAGAGGAAAGATTGTTCAATGGAGTTTTTGAATAAATGAGGTAAAGGAAACAAATCCAGGGTCTTATTTCAAATGACTATTACAAAGTTATTTAAATTAATGAGATGCTATGGATACTAAAATTCAGAAAAGATAGGTAGGACTAGAAATGGAATTCCTAAGGAAAAGGTTGGAACTACTAGAGGATGAAAATAGAAAACAAGGCATCTGTTTTTTTTTGTTTGTTTGTTTTTTGGGATTGTTTTTTGGATTTTTTTTTCAGTATTCCAAAATTCATTGTTTATGCATCACACCCAGTGCTCCATGCAATATGGGCCCTCCGTAATACCTACCACCAAGCTCACCCCACCCTCCACGTCCCCCCTCTCTCTACTGTGGTTGAGGGTGATCGAGGTTTGTACATAAAATGCTTAGGACATTTCCTGGCATTAGTGAGTATTAAATGAAGATCTGCTACAATCTGCTACAATCACTACTGCTGTTACTACTATTACTACTATTTCAACTTCTACTTCTCCTATTTTGCTGTGGTATTAGATTGCCATGATGGTTTGGTGTGAAGGTCAGATGAAGAGGAAAAAAATCTGTCATACATAATTTATTTTCTGCTAACTGTGTACTAGATTCTGTGTTAAATGCTCTTTCTGCATTTCTCATGCCACATATATGGCATCCCTGTCAGGCAGGTGCTATTATCTCCTTTGTACAGATAAACCCAGACTTAGTCTGAATTGCCCTCCATGAGAGCTAGGATTTGAACCCAGACAGCCTCGCTGCTAACCACCATTAGGAACTGATGTGATGCTTTTTCACAGTGAGGAATTGGAAAGAGGATAGAAGGCAGATGGAAATCCTCTGGGAAGCTGGGAGATCCTAGTTTTTAGTATCCTAAAGAAAGGAAGAACAGCAAAGCAAGGGGTAATGATAGCACCATTTTCCTTATTACAGAATCAGGACCTTATACAGCAAATAGTTCATATATGTGGTAAAAGGATTCATGAAGACATTGTCATTCTTTTAACTACACTATGTTGACATGGGGACCTATCATACCTTGAAACCTTCCAGTAATTCCCTGGGATTATTGAGTGAATCAATAATGATTTGAGTGAATCAAATATTGAGTGAATCAACAAGTAGAAGACAGATTATAGTATTATGACAGTGTCAGATGTACCAGAGTGACATATTTTATTTATTATGACTTATTTTTTCTTAGATTCTCTGAACTAAAATAATCTAATATTCAAATATAATCTTATGTCAGGACTGTCTTGATATTTCCCATGTAACTATGTATGCTGCCTTCCCAATACTCTATTCTTGCTCTGTTTTCTCCCCCATGATGCTTGTCTCCTAGCATACTGACGTATGCATTGTTTACTGTATGTCACCTTCCTTTAAATAAGGTCTGTCTGTTTTATTCACTACTCTATCTCTAGGCTCTGGAGGCATGCCTGCTACCTCTTGGGCATTTAATAAATATTTGTTGAGTGAACAGCAGCCACATTTTCAGGGACAACTAGGCCAAAATGCTCATCTAGAATAATGGGCAAGTTATTTCCCTTTAGAAGAAACTGTTGAGTTATTTTTTCTTCAGAAAACCCAATTGGCTTAAAAAGGAATTTCTGGGACCATTAGCCATAAAGTAGCCCAGAAACTGAATTAAGGCATCTGGGAAGGCAACTCAGATAGAACAGCGGAAAAATTCTAGCAGCTTCATCCCCAAGGTGAAGTTCAGTCCCTTAATGGGGAGCACCCAGATGTAAAGAAAACGTGAAAAGCAGGTTTGGGAGTCCATAAGGATATCAGTAACCCTGACAATGGTGGCAGTCCTATTAGATGGTATAACAGGCCAGAAGAACCTCTACACCTGCCAGGAACACAAATCAGGACCAGGAATTTGTGGCCTCATAAAAAGAGTCAGCCCAGCAGAGTTGGTGTCAGTCTTTAGATCTTTTGTCATAAGAACACCCTGTACTTATTTCTCTGTTTTTGTATTTTCACACTTAAATGGCTAGTAAGACTCCCTGAAAATTTTTTGACATTGCTTTAGCTCAACTAATGAGAAAAGTATCTCAGCCGCACCTAGACAAATGTGGTTTAGAGTGCTGGAATGCTCTAGAGGGAGGGGGAGGCAGCTGTTGAACTGCAAAAAAGGGCGGAGGGAGGGGATGCTGGGAAGAGAGCTAGGAACAAGGTGGGGGGAGTTGGGGTTGGGGAAATGTTTCTCATCCCCCAGGATGTTCCCCAGCAGTGAGGCTCTGTGGGCATGGGACTCAGATTTTTCTCTGGGCTAAGTCAACCCAAATATAAAGAGCTTCATTTTCTTGCAACCTGAGAAATGCTTTTAAAGTTTCTCTGGGTCTACCAGAAGGTCACCAGTATTCAGGAAAAGAGTCTAGGACTGTTTTGTTAACTCCCTGTTTCCACATGTCTAATCTTTATGCTGATTCAAATGATTGCACAAACTCCTCACAGAACATTTTGGCTGTTTACATGACACCAAAGAATTGTTTTGACAGAAAACCTCCTAATACAGCAAAAGGGTGGGTACTGGTTCAAAACAAGGGTGTTCATGCAGTGTTCTTATGGTGTGTGCCAGAGCGCATGACAGCTCAATGCTAATGTTTGTCCATGGAGTTCCCAGAGTCCTTCACTCTGGTGATTTAGGATGGGGAGAGCCTAGAAAAATGTCGGGAACAATAAGGGATTTTTCCATGGAATTTTGCTGACTCTATGCTCATTGCCCTGCACACCTAGCAGAGTATATATTTGTTGTTTTATAGAAAATCTTCCTAAACTTGGCGTTAATGTGGATCTAATGCTACTTCCCATCTGCAGAGAATCACTTTTTAATCCAGAGTATGACCAGCAGTTATGTAGACGATTCTGGAATTGGCCAGAACATTTATTAAAAAAAAAAACTCTCAGAATATAAACAATAAAAAATTTTACTCTCTTATTAAACAGTATAAGAAATTTCATTTCATTTCTTTGGTATCACAAAGTTCCATTTCTTTTCTTTTTTTTTATAAGATTTATTTATTTTAAAAAGAGAGTGTGTGCCAGAGCAGGAGGAGGGGCAAAGGGAAGGAGAAAGAATCCTAAGCAGACTCCCTGCTGGGTGTGGAGCCAGGGCAGGGAGCCAGATGTGGGGCTCAGTCCCAGGACCCTGAGATCACGACCTGAGCCAAAATCAAGAAATGGAGGCCCAAGGGACTGAGCCACCCAGGTGCCATACAGAGTTCCATTTCTACTGCAAAGTGGGATTAAGTGGTATGTGGGAACCTAGCAGTGTTTAGTTCTGCCTAAAATGATATCGGGGAGTCAGGAAATGTTTCTGAAACAATACATGGAACCGATTTTCATATGAGGACATATTATAAAACATCTATGAGTCTTTTTCTTAATTATGGTACCAGGCTTCCATATTCTTAAAATTTCAGACTTGCTGGTGGGTGCCCAAGGAAGAGGCAGAGAAGGGGAGAGCCATTCCAGCAAGTGGTAGGACACATGTATAAAGCGTGTCCTGCCTAAGCATAAGCTTATCCCAATAAACAGCTGGGGTCAGCACACTTAGGACTGCAGCTGAACTATCTCTGCTTACTCCTCCTAGTGCAATCAGTAAAACGTGTGGTACTGCTAGTCAGCTTGAAGAATGAAATCCAGTCCAGGGGCGGGAAGATGACATACGGTAGAAGCATGGGGAGCATTTAAGATAAAGTTTTTTTCTGTTTAGAAACAATTTATTTTAGGTAAACATGAAATAAGTGAGTGAGTTGCTTTTCAACTGTCAAATCTCCTCCTCCTCGTTAGTATCAAGGGGGCAACTCACTGTATCAGAAATAGAAGGAGTCTTACTGTGTTCGGCATGAACAGATCAATCACTGTCCCTTCTCTACCCAACCACTGTCCCTTTTCCCAACCTCAGATGGTCAGGGATTTTTTTTTTTTAAGATTTTATTTATTTATTTGACAGAGAGAGAGAAAGAGAGAGAGATCACAAGTAGGCAAAGAGGCAGGGGGAAGCAGGCTCCCCGCTGAGCAGAGAGCCTGATTTGGGGCTCGATCCCAGGACCCTGAGATCATGACCTGAGCCGAAGGCAGTGGCTTAACCCACTGAGCCACCCAGGTGCCCCCAGTCAGGGATTCTTGAACCTGTTCAAAATTAAGACTGTAACATGCAGAGGGAGACTCCCTGCCCTCGGAGAACTATACCTCTAGGAGAGGGAAAAGTAAAACACACAACACTCAACGCAAGGCGTGATGTGCTAAGTGTTGGAGAACATGTTCACACTGCTAATAGGCTCAGAATTAGGGGCAGAGAAGGGAGTTCCTTTTGGGGAGCTGGAGAAGATCAGGCAGGGCTCCTTGAAAGGGATGCCCTTTGAATTGGGCATAGAAGAGTGGAAGTGATGTTAGGAGGCTGAATTGGTAGCTGGACTGAGGTTGATGCAGGTGGAGGGCTAGCTATCGGGTGATTGAAATTAGGGGTTTGTCAGAGGTGAGGCTGGGAGTGTTCATTGGAACCTGCTCTTAGAGGTTCTTGAGCCAAGATAAGGAATATAAACTTTGTATGATCTGGGGAAGCAGCTGTCAGAAACACAGCGGAGGAAATTGCCTCATGGGGTGGAGGAGTGGTCTAAATGACTTCTCTGACACCTAACCGTACCACTCTTTGAGCTAATCCTATTTCTGTAATGAAACATATCAGACTGAGCATCCAAAAATAAAATCAGAATGCCAGAGCTGTTTCCAGGTGCTCCAAGTTATAAGCTCAGCCTTGATGTTCCTTTCTGGGATTCAATGTGGAAAATGGTGCAGAGGGCAGGAGAGTGTGCCATTTTAGTTCTTCCATTAACTTTAGAAAATGTGATAGGAAAAAATATAGAAAGGAAATCCTGAGGGGCGCCTGGGTGGCTCAGTGGGTTAAAGCCTCTGTTCAGCTCAGGTCATAATCCCGGGGTCCTGGGATCGAGCCCCACAATGGACTCTCTTCTCCGCGGGGAGCCTGCTTTCTCCTCTCTGCCTGCTTGTGATCTCTGTCTGTCAAATAAATAAATAAAATCTTTAAAAAAAAAAAAAGGAAATGCGTGTACTCACTAGCCTTTCTGAATTTTACTCTTTAATGGTGTCATGAAAAATAAATAACGGAAAGTTGTATTTAACATCATGGGGGTAAAAGGATAAAATGTTCTCTTTTTTTAAATTATTCTGAAGGAATCATCAGAGAGACTAAAAAGATGAAAAAGGGTAATGTGAGTTTTAGACATGTCCTTAAGCAGTAAATTTAAGTAATTTAAGTAAATTTAAGTAAGTAAACAGTTAAGTTTAAGCCAGCTAGCAACATTGGTAATTATTATAAGGAAAATGAAATGTCCCAAATTTGTCAAGGAAATTAAGAGTAAGTGCAATAGAAATGGAGTTGCTGTATGGGGCGTGCGTGTGTGTGTGTGTGTGTGTGTGCACGCCGCACGCGTGCATGCACACACACACATGCGTGCACAAGCTGATCAGTGTTCAGTCTTTTCCCAGAATGCTAAGCTGAGTGCAAATACAATTTAGAGATATTGCTGTGAATGTGTGGTTTGCAAGGAAGATGGAAATACAAGCTAATGTAATTAGTTCAACTTTTCTAAGAAGTCAACAGCAAAATTTCTGTTGAAATTCAACTTCAATTTCAACGCTATAATTTCCTTTCAAGATAAAATGAAATCCAAGTTTGAGAATCAGAGAGGTGAGAGATTTGTCAACTCTCTCTAGTTCAATGTCATAAAATATGGGACATTTTAATTAGAGAGAAAAGCTCAGCATGTTGATTTTCTTGATATATGCAAAAACACTCAATGCAAATGCACTCCTGAAATTTTTTTGTAACCTTTTGCCTTGGGAGGGGGAAAAAAAAAGCTCTTAGCATTTTCCTGGAGCATTTTTTCAACTGAACTCTATAAAATTAGAAGATAATCAGTGGTGGGGATTATGAGTCCAAACACTGGCCCATGATTTTATCCTTCCCTATTTCTTATTTCAAGTCTTATTTGCATCACAGTTCTGAGAGAGTGGTAAAGGAATCAAAGGGAAAAACATGGGTTAGGAGGGAGGGGTTTAGGATTACAGAGTAGGAGATTTTTTTTTTTTTTCTATTTGTGGCAAAATGATAGTTTTGTTAACTTTGAAAGATTATTTGGAAACCAGCAAGAAAAACTTGTGCATCAAGATTTGAAAATCTCGGGGCGCCTGGGTGGCTCAGTGGGTTAAGCCGCTGCCTTCGGCTCAGGTCATGATCTCAGGGTCTTGGGATCGAGTCCCGCATCGGGTTCTCTGCTCGGCAGGGAGCCTGCTTCCCTCTACTCTCTCTCTCTGCCTGCCTCTTCATCTGCTTGTGATCTCTCTCTGTCAAATAAATAAATAAAAAAATCTTTAAAAAAAAAAGATTTGAAAATCTCAGTAGAAAGTAGGTCTCTTCCTGAGCTTGAAATCACAAAACTGTGATTTCTGATTTCTTAATCAATATTGTGAGATAGGTGTATTTCCTCTATAAAAGGAAAGAAAAACAATTCTTTAAGAGGAGACAAAGCATCACTAAATCTGAATAGTTAATGACGGAATCACTCATGAATATTTTTAGTTAGAGCAACAACATATATCAGGGTTTTTTTTTTCTCATTTAATTCCACAGTATTTTCCAGATTCCTGATTATCATATTATCTCATAGTAGATAGAAACATTTATGCTTCTAACAACTGTTAACTGTTGTTGGGTTAAATAATTCTCTTTTAACTAGGTTGAAGTTGTTAAACTTAGATTTTCTTCAAGGACATAACAGCACTTACTTTAAAAAAACTCACACAAAAGTACATCTGATTTTTTGATAATTAAATTAGTATTAACCATAGATTGCCCACATTTAAAGAAGCCTACAAAGCAGGTGATCATATGTAAAATGCAAATTCAGTCGAAGATGTGAAGATGGCCTTAAACGTTGAATCCCACTAAACATAAGTTGATCACTGAATTTGTGGAGATAAAATTATATTTGCTTAAAACTCTTTATTTTAAGGATGACTGAAATAAGGCAGAGAGACATAAACAGAAAAGTGAAACAGTGCATGCCTATAGTCAGTAGCTGAACTGAGACTAGAACAAACTTTTGTGGGTTACCATTATTTATATTATGTTGCCCTCAAATCCAACTCTATGGGTTGCTCTTTGCCTGCAAAATCCATTCTCCATTTCTTCCAGAATAATGCAATTTTTAGTTGGGCACAGAGCTGCCTAGCTAGTCCTCCCACCCCCAATGTATCTAGGTATGGCCAGGTGACTAGGTTTTCACCAATCATCGAGTAGAAATGATATTTGCGACACCTGCATCATCACCTAAGTGAACACTGCTTCTCCTCCTTGTGGGCAGAAATGGAGATCTGGTAATCCAGCTCCAACTACAAATGTAAAGGTCAGACCCTAGTGTAACAATGAAGTGAAAGGTATCTGGGTCACTGGGTGACCTCACAGAGCAAGCAAAACTACTCACTCCTTCTTGACTGCTACCTGCCTCTGGAGACGTGTAAAACCATAACTCAATCAAGTCACTTACTTTGGCCTTTTTAATAAGAACTTAGCTCATCCACTATTAAAGACATTCCCTATTAAAATACATTCTGTAACATTTTGATATGTTTTTCTGCCTCTTCCTGGGTCTTCGGCATGGGTTAGTATCAATGGAAGAATGTGTTCTACGTAAAATAATGCCAGCAAATACCTTGTGCAGTGGGAGAGGGGACCTAAAGCAGCTTTGGGTAACATTGCTACAATAGACACAACCCAAGTCAACCTTGCCTTTTGGGAAGACTGGAGAACTGGAGAACATGGGTAGCAAAGACCTTTAGAGTGGGGCTGAGCTAGAAAGAACTTGTCAGATGGAATAACCTAGAATTACTGCTTTATAGGTTAAAAATGTTGTACTTAAAAATATTAACTGTAAGATATGTGAATATAAATATTTGGAAAATACCATATAAGCATCTCATATACTTTTAGAGAGGCAGGCAGAGAGAGAGGAAGGGAAGCAGGCTCCCTGCTGAGCAGAGAGCCCGATGCGGGGCTTGATCCCAGGATCCCAGGATCATGACCTGAGCCGAAGGCAGAGGCTTAACCCACTGAGCCACCCAGGCGCCCCTACATCTCATATACTTTTCATCAGACTCTTGAAATTGTATTCTTTGTGGTCATGGCTCATGTCAGAACGGAAGACTGGAATTATACTATTTGGCCACTTTAAAAATGTTTTTAATTTTTATTTACATCTTAAGTTAAATAATTTTTAAAATCATTTAAAATATTTAACTTTATAAATGCTCTTTCCCCCTCTTACAGTTAAAAAAGTCTGTTTGAAAAAGGTACAAACACTTTAAAAACTTTGAGAATTGCATATTGGAGCAATAAATACTATCTTGAGCCAAATTTAAGTAGAATACTCTTTCTGAGAATTCCCAAAGAAAATCTTTAGATGAGTACAGTGATCAATCCTAGGCAAACTCCTTTAATTAAGGTGTTCATTGGCATTTGGATAATTTAATTCATCAATAGCTATCCTTGTGCCCAATAGTTAACTGAAACTAAATGGTTTAAGGTCTTTCTGATATATTAATTGCACTACATGGTTCACAGCTCAATTTGGTATTAGTGCCAAAGCATATTATTTTGTGTCTTTTTTTCTGCTAATATTTCTCACCTTTAAATTACCCAATCATCTTCTTATATTATAGAAGATATGTAAAATGAACCCTGGCTTTTTCTGGGTGTCATACTATTTCAAAATGTCTCCCATTAGGCATTTTTATTTTCTCTCAGAATTGCTAGGAAATTTGAGTCACAGCATGGAGAAGCTAGAACAGAAGGTCTCTCACCCACAAGTGTAGAGGATGTTTCCTTTTTGTCTTACGGTCTAATCTTTAACTTCCTTAGTTTTTATTGATGCCACTGCCCTAGGTGTGTTGACTAGTCTTTTAAGTGAGTGAGTTATTCTTATCTTTAACATTAGAATTAGCCAATAAATCATTGGAGAATCTGGATCCATTTTTTTTAAGCACCTGTAATGGAAAAAAAAAAAAGATCCCTTTGTTTAGGTGATTAAAGCCATGAGAGGACAGCTAATTAAAACTCTAAAAATTACAACTTTGAAGAATACCATTAAAACAAATGCAAAGTAAGCATGATTACACTTGAAATATTTAAAATAGAATCACATTAGCATTGATGACCTATAAAATACTGTGTGGGTATTGTAACACTGGGCTTCTAGAACGCACTCAGTGAAGGTTTGCTAATTGATTGGCAGTTTCTTATTCATCAAGAATATTTAGATGCATTTTGTATAAATTCAAGTGATCAGTGAGTTTTATATCTCTCTGTGTGAGCTAGTGTGTATATATATATTTCACATTTTATGTATATATAATAATTGTTATTTATTTGTTAAATTTTAAATGCCCATAATGTGCTACACACTTCACTGGGTGCTTGCATTTTAACAAATATAGATGTTTAATGATTTATATATGAAACATATTACTATTTGGAACTTCCTTTTTTTTTTCATTAAACTATGTTAGTATCATATAGGGTCTGGTAGGTATTTGAAAAACCACCTCTGCTGTGAAAGTATCGGAAGCACAAAACAACACTCACCCAGTTGTGAGTAAAGCATGGTCTTTTGCTTGAAAGAGAATTTAACCAAATTATAGATTTATTGAATTACTTATACCATATCTGTCTTCCGAGAAATATTTAGGACAGAGCGGTCACATTGATCATGGATGCAGGTGAAGAGGAAGATGGAGGTTAGGACATATAGAAGAGAATCCAGAGAAGTAAACACTTTAGAAGATGGAGTGTGTTCTAGAAATGCAAAAGAGCCAGAGCCAGCATATCTGGTTGTAGAAATGACCGCATCGCACAGTCAAGATGCCAAGGGGATGGTCACCCTGGAAGAGTATCTGTCTCCTAGGTAGGGATGGCACATGTACGCTTCTACACAGAGTAGAAGTGTAAAGAAGTGCTATTGCTGTTAAGTGCAAGATGTGTGCAGTGCCTATTTTGGGAGTAAGGAGAACATTATCAAAATTATAGTTCCGGAAAATTGTGAGGTGTATTTGACAAGTAACACTCAGTTCAGAATTATTGGACTATGGTGTAGACACAGAGGAAAGAGGGCTTCTGGGAAGATGAGCCACTCCATGGCCGTGTTGTAAAAGATCTTGGATTTCAAGCTGAGGAGGTTGTACTTTCTGTAGGGAGTGGGAATCCACTCAAGGCATAAGATCTGGAACACGAAGTAGAAGTGCATTTGTAAGGATTAATTTAGCTGTCTTTTATAGGATAGGTTAAGGTAAGAACGAAGTAAAGGTGAAACACCAATTTGAAACTGTGTATGTAATGCAGATGACAGATCATACAAGACCTAGCTCTGAATTGATTTAGTAAACTTGACCATTCTGAACATTTAAAAACCCCTGATCTCGGAGCTTTTCCTTTCTTTCTGCTGTTCTGTTAGGAAATAAATACCTTCTTATGGGAAGTTTTGAAACATTTTAATTGCTTTAATGCATATGGACTGAAGTTATTCTGAAATAGTGAGACTGTTCTACATAAGAAACCATAGCATTGGGGCGCCTGGATGGCTCAGTGGGTTAAAGCCTCTGCTTTTGGCACTGGTCATGATCCCGGAGTCCTGGGATCAAGCCCCGCATCGGGCTCTCTGCTCTGTGGGGAGCCTGCTTCCCTCTCTCTCTCTCTCTGCCTGCCTCTCTGCCTACTTGTGATCTCTGTCAAATAAATAAATAAAATCTTAAAAAAAAAGAAACCACAGCATGAGATAACACTTTAGACCATGACTTAAGGATACAATGTGTAGGCATGGTTTCAAAACATTAAGAATACAATACGATAATCGGTACTTTAAACTTGGGTGACCACTTTTTGAGTATGTTAATCATCTTTTGGTATTCTATAGTATCTATTACATGAATTTGAATAGTGACTTTTTACCTTTTTTTGTTTTTGTTTTTTTGTTTTTTGAATAGTGACTTTTTAAAAAATGCTTTTCTATTTAGGGTAAGTGAGGAAAGTATTCTCTATTTTATTTTTTTTAAAAGACATATTATTAACATTGGTAATGTAGCATACAAAGTGTTAGGCAGAGGAGGGGTATTTTGGAATTCTTGATATAAATAAAGCTTCCAGCATTTTTCATTAATTGTCTGTCTTTTTTTCAGCTTCTTCTATATTGACACTCATTATTTTTTTTTTTTTTGAAGATTTATTTATTTATTTGAGAGAGAGAGCACTAGCTAGGAGGGGCAGTGGAAGAGGGAAAGGGAATCTCAAGCAGACTCTGCGCAAAGCTCAGAGCCTGAGGTTAGGGCTCGATCTCATGACCTAGAGATCGTGACCTGAGCTGAAACCTAGAGTCAGTCCTTTACTGACTGCACGAGGCAGGCACATCCCCATTATTCTCTTTCTAGACTTCTGTCCCATCCAACTCATACTAAATTTGACTTTACTCTTTGTACATTGTTATATGCTTTTATTGTACCTGGAATTTTTTTTTTCAATTTCTGCTTTTTCAAGAACCATTTAAAATGCTATATAAATCAGCAAAAATGATTTAAAAAAAAAACCCTATATGATTATAGTTTTTAGGAGCTTGCAAAACATGTTTCTATCAATGATCTGATTTTAATTTTTTTAACAGTCTCATGAGATCTGGAACATTTATTAACACAGGAGAGAATTTAACATGAAGTTGTGCTCAAATGAGCCTTGAACCTGCCTAAGTTTTTTTGAAAGAATTGGATTCCCCCCCACCCATTTCTCTTGCTTCTGGGCTTTACATATAAGATATTTATTTCTTTTAAGATGTAGTCTTTGACTTTCTCCCCAGTGTCTCCCTTACCTTGTGAGTTTTTTAACTAATAGGCTGAGTCTAATTGCACAAAAAGTTTCACTGAATTAGTAACTGTGAAGCAACTTTACAATTTAGTGAAATACCCACTAGATTTACTGATTAAACAATAACTCTATGGTGCCAGATAACAGAACTTTTATTAGAACTTTTCTTTTTGATGCCTGTTTTAACATCCCCTATATAAAGTCTTAATAAGCCTGCTGTGAATTGATTGAAAAGGGAGATATGACAACAAAAATCTTAAAAATCCACTGCATCACTGATACCATGAAAAAGTTTCAAGAACTAATATATTTGATTATAGTGCTAAATTAAATTGTTTATCTATTTCTCAATTACTGTAGCTACCAATAGGTTCAGATAACTTGTCCAGTTTTGTGTTTTAGAAGGCGTTGTAATTTACTAGCAATTTTAAATTATTGTGTCATTACATTTTATGTATTTCACATATCTTATTATTATACAGTGCTCATATTTAAATATTTATATTTTACAAAATCTCAGTGTTCTTCTAATTGGATGGAAAAAATGCCTAGCTTCACTTAATATTCAGTTGCTTCTTTATACAGTCGCCGTATGCTGTTAGACAGCTATTTTGGAAAGATCTTGACTGCTGGTTCCAGTTCCAGTTCATCTATTAAAAATTGTCATGTTCTGGGGCGCCTGGGTGGCTCAGTGGGTTAAAGCCTCTGCCTTCGGCTCAGGTCATGGTCCCAGGGTCCTGGGATCGAGCCCCGCATCTGCTCTCTGCTCAGTGGGGAGCCTGATTCCTCCTCTCACTCTCTTCCTACCTCTCTGCCTACTTGTAATCTGTCTGTCAAATAAATAAATAAAATCTTTAAAAAAATATTAAAAAAAATTGACATGTTTTAATTAAAGTTGATATTGAGTGCCTACTAGGTTTCTATTTAAGTGACTACTGGACTTTCTTTTGATGGATTCCTAATTATGGAACTCCGGCTCATTCTGAAGCAATATGAATGTTCAAAATAAGGTTTGGGCTAATGGAAATTCAGAATTACTTGCTTTTCCTCATAAGATCTTAAAATTTTCATTTACATTTATTTCCATTACAGCTTCACACAGTAAACATCAGTTCATTATTCAACAGCAGATATAGCCAGGAAGATGAAGGGACCAGGGAATTTGCATCCTCTGATCAGGGAGAAATAAGTCCAGAAGGCCAATATCAGGATTTTAAAAATCCATGTTTAGGCTAATAATGGAAGGATGGAGGAAGAGATTAGTGGGGAAGTTGGATAGTCGACTGGCAGAACTGGGACTTAAATCTGGTTCTGTCTGACTCCAAAGTCAATCAGTTCTTTTTTCCTTGCTGCTATCCTGCTTCCATAAACAGATGTCATGAAGCAATGTGGGAGAGAGCTATCTCAATGAATCAGATTTAATAGTGTGAAAGGTTTATAAGGACAAGTAGGAAATTCTGCATGTGGATTCAAAGAAACAAGTCTGAACGAACAGATGAGATGTAGATAAACAGTAGCGTATGTCAGAAAGATTTGTTTAAAGTAAGTTCAAATATTAGTCAACTCCCTGATAACACCAGCCAAGATGTGACACTGTGACCAGCCAGTTATCAGAAGCATATAACTAAGAACAGATAAAATGAGAGCCCCATTTTATTTTTTTTATTTTTTTTTAAAGATTTTATTTATTGATTTGACAGAGAGAGATCACAAGTAGACAGAGAGGCAGGCAGAGAGAGAGAGAGGGAAGCAGGCTCCCTGCCGAGCAGAGAGCCCGATGTGGGACTCGATCCCAGGACCCTGAGATCATGACCTGAGCCGAAGGGAGCGGCTTAACCCACTGAGCCACCCAGGCGCCCCTGAGAGCCCCATTTTAGATTGTTTGCTTGAACTCCAGCCTTGGTTTCTTTGTTTGTCATATACTTCAGGGAGACTAAAATTTATTAAAAACAAACAAACAAGAAACAGTAAAATTTGACAATGCATGGCTTATGAGGAATGATGAGAAAAGTGGAAGGTATTTAAGGAGGCCGTGAGAAAGCCTAGCTGGGCACCAGATAGATGGCACCAGAACCTGACCTTCTCAGTATACAGTCAGACATATTTAAATTAAATTAAATTAAATTAAATTAAATTAAATTAAATTATTTAATTATAAAAATATTTAAATTAAATTAAATTAAAAAAAACAGTATACAGTCAGTTCACATTTAAATTCCAAAGCATGAAACTCAAAACTGAAAATTATCATTTTTTTTCTATTTTACTTATGTGTAAGTTCTTTACATCCTACATGAGTGTATAATGGTTTATCTCAAAGGGCTGGTCAGTCTCAATGAGGAGGAAGAAAGGAATGCTGAGAAGTCTTGTCTCCTTTTCTTTTTTTCTGGAATATTGCGGTACTTTAAATAGTGCTCCTAAGATCAATATTGTGGCTTCTCTTTTCCTACAATTTCCTTTCTTTCTCTAATCTCCTCTCTTTCCCTCTTCCTCTTCCCCTTTCCTTCCTTCCTTCCCTCCCTCCTTCTCTCCCTTCCTTCCTTTTCTTTCCTTCCTTCCTTCCTTCCTTTTCCTTCCTTCCTTCCTTATTAAATTCAGACTTGAAAAAAATCCTAGATGCTGAGAGAGGATAAAGAAAATTAAAATGCAGTTCAGTCATTTGGCCTCAACGTCCATGCCTCTCAGTCATCCAGCTTCCCCACCTTAAACATGTTCATGCTGCAGAAACTCATCTTTAAGGTATTTAGACCAGTGATGCTCAAATGTTTCTGTCTCGGGATCCCTTGAAGCTTGTGAAAAGATCCTAGTAATTTGTTTGTTGTAAGTTATATCTCTTGATATTTACTGTATTAGAAATTAAAAATAAATTTAAAGTATTTACCTAATCATTTCCTTTAAAATAATAAAACCCACTACTCATTTACATAAGTGACTTTTTTCTCTGAAAAAAATACTAAATTTCTGAAAACAAAAACAGTGAGAAGACTTGGGCAATATGTTTCCCATTTTTATAAATCTCTTTAGTAGTGAGCTTAACAGAAGATGGCTTGACCTGCATATCTGCATCTGAAGTCAGTCTCTTACGCTATCACACAACATGTAATCTCTGGAAAATTCCACTGTGGACTCATGAGCAAAATGAGGGTGAAAAAGACAAATAGGGTATCAATATTATAAAATAATTTTAACTTCATGGTCCCCTGTAAGGGTCTCAGGAACACGTGTGGGTCCCCAGAACACACTAGTGGGAATAAGCCCTACTTTACATATTAGGTGCATATTTTTTAATCTTTTAATTATGTCTCTTTGGTGGTTACAGATGACATGTTCATTCTAGTCTAGATCATTGGCATTCAGTGAAACTCTTCTCATCAGAGAAGCTAGTGATTGAAACTTGAAAAATAATTTATGTGAGTGAAAATGTGGCTCAAGAGTGAGGAGGCTACATGAAACGTGTGTGTGTGTTTGTGCACACATGTGTGTGCTCACAGGTATCTTCTGTGCATCTGAAATATAAATGTGTGTGTTCCCTGTTCATCAGGAATAATGAAGTAGTGGGGACTGCTCAAAAGTCGCAATGATCTCAAAGACAGTGTTAGCCTTCGTCTTGGGTGTAAAAGTGTTCAAAGTTATTCAGTTCATTTGACACAAAAAGTAAAAATAAAATAGATTATTGTTTGAAATAGGATAGACAGCTTTTCTTTTCCTTTTTTTTTTTTTTTGAAATAGGATAGACAGCTTTTCTAATTACATAGACAGCATCAGCAGGATGTAAATCATTTAAAGATGACATTAGCGCTGAGCCAGCCAAAAGAAGGAAGAAAACAAGATTCTGAATTCCTTCTCCACAGCCCACATTCTGTCTTGAGAAATTGTTTTGTAGCAGCATGTTGAGGGGCTTACGAATTACCCTGCTTCTGCCATTGCAGGAGGCTTCGGAGTCCCCCTGTGAGCAGGGGTTCATGGATTTGCTACAGTTCAAGCATTCACCTTGGAGGAGGTTTCTTTCCCTCCCTTTATTTTACTGTCAATTTTTTAATAAACTAGAGACTGAATTATCAGCTTTGCCAAGAGAATGATAAGAATGTATTGTTTAATAAATATTTATTGAACCAAATGGACCAAAGGGATATGAATTTTACTCCCTGAGAATTCTGGGAGTATTAAAATTATCAGGCAATCATTCACTTGTATCTAGGATTTGGCATAAATTACAGATTTTATTTTTCAAGCCAAGTCCTTTTTTTTTTTTTTTCCCTTCTGGTTATTGATCTCTGGCAGACTACAGGGAAGCCTTCAAAATAATGATTAAAAAAATTAATAAATACACAGGAGGGGATGACCTAGAGCAGGGGGCAGCAGACTAGGGTAAGACCTGGTAGAGATTGGTGTCTGAAGGACGACTGAAGGAAAGGAAGCCCGTGAAAACCAGAAGAGCAGGCTGGGGGATGATTGTGTAAGTAGAGCTTGGCAGGAGGTACAGCCAGTCCCTGTTGGGTAAGTTCAGTGCAGACTGAGGGACATATTACATGAGGCAGATGGAACAGAGATGCAGTCAGTGCTGGGGCAGACCACACTTGCATGGATCCAGGTGGCCAAGTGACAAGCGTCTGGGAAGTATGTCAGACAGAGTTCGCCCCTAGGCCTGGCCATCCCTGGGGAAATGGGGAGGGGTCGTGAAATCAAACTCAGGGATTAAAAATGCCACAAAAGAAGAACACCTGCTACAAATCAAGCAAAACGCTCTATCACCTGAGTGTGTAGGACGAGAGTGGCGGTTTTGACGGTGCCAACCAGCATTCGTCTTCGGAGGCCAAGTCCAAAGGACTTTCAGCTCTTAGGAAAGTTAATTAAATACTTGGAGGTAATGTAATATAAATCTTTATTCAAGGGTAGCCCACGCTTTTATCTTAACATTCAGCAGAAATTAGTAGGGGAAAAAATCCATCTACCTCTGGGAAACATTTTTATGAAAATTTAATAGAGCCCACATTTCGACTTGTTGCTTTTCTGGAAAGATGGTCCAGTGCTAGTGTTCATCCTTCTCCTACTTTACAACTTAAAGACAATGATAAAATTTGACATTTTGTGGAAGTGGTACTGTCCCTCCCTTTGGGGTACATTTAAATTTATACGGTGACAAACTCTGTTGATTCTCTCCATTTCCAGTTATTTTTATTTCTCTTGCCCATAACATTAACTCCCACTATTAATCATGCACTTAGAACCACACATTAACTCATTCAAGCCTCTTGGGATCCTCCAAATATACTGATGTGCCATTCATTAAATGATTCATTAATTGTTTTCAAACCACTGGGGTCTCATTTAATAACTTGCTGGAACATGCAATTAGATGGTGTCCCAGTGCCCTCAAAATATATCCTCATTTAATGACTCAGGCGCTCTTGAAAAGGGGGTTTACTAAGTGACCACAACTATACCAGCGAATTGAATTACTTTCCTTGGTTGCCTTCTTTTCCTTGCTCTGTGGCCTTTCCTATTTGTCTTACTAAGGCATCACCCAAATTATATATTGGTGTCACTAAAAGCTTATAATTTTGCAATTTCAAGACCTAATGTAATTCTGAAGTCTTAATTTTAGACATCTACGGGCAGGAAAATCATGGACCAAGACAGATCATCTGCCCGGTGCTCTGTGATGGGCTCCCCAGTAGTATCATCAGGTAGTCACTATAATTCAGATCAGCGCTGACTGTAACACCTTTATTTCAGTGTGCTCACCTCGTTCTCACAAAAAATAGTATGGGTTGTACATTTTCTGTTAGCTTGGGTTTTATCAGTGAAGCAGTCGAAGGTCCAAGTAGTCCCAGGTAGAGCAAATGGTGGAACTGGCTTCCTAACAGAGCCAGTTGTCTGGCATTCTTTCATTCATTCATTCATTCATTCATTCACTCACTTACTTCTGCTTTCATTATTAGTGCCCACTACATGACAAGTTTGACAGCTTACTGAAAGTTAAGGGCAGGGAGTCTATTATTCTCAATTTGGGGACAGCACTGGTCTTTCTCCAATCCCTTTAAACTTTATAATCATGATGGAGGACTGTTTTGTTTGTTTTTTAATCAAGGATTGCTAAGTCCTACTTTTTAAACTCAACTAGGTATAAACATAAAATAGATTTATTTAATACAGTCCAGTGCCGTGTGTCCTCATACTTGTAAAATATAAGTAAAATATACTTAGATGTATGTGTATGTATATAAAAGTCATATTAAATATTTCTCATATGTCTGTCATATGTCTGTCATTTTATATATATATATATATCCTGCTCCAGGTAATTCATGGAGCAGGACATTTTTTTCCCTTGTATTCCTTTGTTTTCCCTTCTTTTCTGCTTTACGTAGTGCTTGCTTTCTTTCTGACCTTCCCACTATTTTTTTTTCTTTTCAGCATCTATAGGATCTAATCTCCGTTCTTCTTCCTTTCTTGCCATTCTGCCTCACCTTCTTCTCTTTAGAGAAGAATATATTTAAAATATTTAAAATATAGCACAATATGCTTTATCCTCTTTAAAAAAATATGGTGCAGTTAGTATTTCTGTTCTCTTTGTAGTAACAAAATTGCAATATTACAGAGGTTTGCATGTCCCCATATGTGCATGAAAGCACATTGTTTCTCAGCTTCCAGTTTGTCTCGTCCTGACTTCACACACGTGCCCACCTGGCTTTTCAACCCCTTCCCGTGCACATCTCTCTCCTTTTCTCCTTTCTCCCATGTCCCTTCTACAGTCTCCCTAATTACCACTCACACCTGTTAAATTGCCTTATAGTCTTTTGAATGGCATAGCCACAGTCTAACACAGGAAATATTACGTTCTGAGCTGTGCTCCCTGCTCGAGTACCTGCTGCAGGCATTGTCAAATGAAAGCCACGGGGTCCCAACCTCTGCCTCCTGCTTAAAAACTCGCTGCATCTTCCCTACCTAGAAACAAGACCTAATTTTAGACCCACTGCCTTTGGGAGGTTGGTTACCTCTGGGGTGATTTTAAAGCTAGGCATGATTAAGGAAACCTTTTTTTTTTTTTTTTTTTTTTTGCTTCTAGATTAATTCCATTTAGCTGTTATAATGTATTTTTGAAGTAAAGCTCAAGTCTAATAACACGAAGAATTGGTTTTACCTTTAAGTTCTGAACAAAGTAAACACCACATGATATTACATGTGAAATTGCTTCTTTGATTTAAAAAATGGGATTTTCATTTTCACAGAATAAGTTAAGAAATCCTTACGGAAACAAAAAAGTAGCATGACTTCATTCTCATGTTAGATTGTTCTCTCTTAATGAGTTTGCTCGTTTATGGGGGCAAAAAGGGACTCCTACAAAGAGACGCTTCCTTTCGTTAAAGAAAAACAAGTAATTTTAGAACTATAGAATGTTAATACGGTACAAGGAAATCTCAACTTACATTAAGTATTTACTATATGAGTCATTTGCACCTGGTACTTTGTAGGTACTTGGTAAATATTTATTCAATAATAATAACAGCTTATACTTACATATTTCTTTTACTTTGGTGCCAGCCACACTGTAAATGAATCCTCAAAATCACCTAAGCAGATATGTGTTATTATATCTGGATGACAGATGAGGATCTGGGTATGGTGAGGGTGAGTGACTTGATTTGTCCATAGCCCCTCAGCCAGAAAGAATTTGAGCTGGGATTCAAACCCAGGCAGTCTGGCTCCCACGTTTTACACTCATTCCCATTATGGGAACCTGCCATCCCAGTGCACATAAAGAAAGGGCTGGTTCATGACATCACATGCCAAAGGTACTTGTTGAAATAATTCTACTTGTGGAAATTTTAGATGTAAACTTACAACCACGATTCCAATCAAAATTGTTGGCTGCTATGTACATTGTTTGTCATATACAGGATTATTGTTTACTATGATTTTGTAATTCAAGCTATATCCGGTTATTTCATCTTTGGCCATGAAAATTCAATCCTTTGGTAAGAACTTGATGTAAAGGAAAGATAGCTTCTATAAAGAAGGAGAAACCACCTTATATTTTGAAATCGCTTCCACTGTCCCCCCCCCCCCCCCCCAAACTGCCTCCACATTTGATGGTCACTTCATGCAGCAGAAGTTTTGACGTTCTCTGTGCCTACACAGCAGTAAAGTCTCGGTATGGATTTGTTTATCTTCAAATACAACTCTCGGGGTATAGAATAAGCTAAGACCCAAGCCAGACAGTAGGAGGAGACTTGCTTCTGTACTGTTGACTTAGTTGAAATGCCCTTTGTCATTGTTGTGATTCACTATTGTCATCCCAAGAAGAAGATTCATCCAAGGCAGATTAATTCTATAGATATTTAGAGATCTGGGTTTATTTTATCTTGCATCCTCAGGGCTTGGCTTTGACCTTTATAATATAATCCTGTTTCAAGGGGACTCACCTACCTACTCATTTTCCTAATCAGTTTATGCAGGCTGTTGGGACTCCTAGATGTGGGGAATTGATTTGATACAGGATTTAACAATGGCTACAGTTTTGACAAGCACACATTTTGCTAGGAGTCCAGTGTGCTTGTGATTGAAAATTGCATATGTATCTATATAAAAGCCTATTGTTACGCTGAATCTTAAGTCCCACTGAATACTTCCAAGCCTGAGTATATATCAGAAATGTGTAACATTCTTGATGTTTTTTGTAGGAAGCATTAAATACCATTTAGAGGGCAAAAAATTTTACCATATGCTGTTATTTCATCAGTTGAAATATTTGAAGGCTTATAATAAAGTGATCTGTGGGCTACTTAATTTTTTTATGCAGCAAATGCCTATGCCTACATTTTTTATAATGTTCATCCCCAAAGTCCTAAATACTTCTAGAAAACCATCTAATATAAATAAATTGAGGGAAGTGCTCCTTTACTCAAGAATGCCATAAACTCCATCTGATAACTCTCTTAAGTCTAACTTTAACTCAGGTGGAAGTTCTGTGCAAAATGATCTATGACTTATATAATAATGGCTTCCCTTGCAAAGAAGCAATCCTTTTGAAATTAAGAGCAATGTTTAAGAAGTGTATAGAATAAATAGTTGAAAATTATGTTAGAGACAAAACCCACAGTAAGTGAAATTTTGTACTTAGTAAAACAATACTTCAGTATTTTTTTATTTTCTCATCGGCATGTCAGAAGAACAGATGACAGCTTAGGTCTGATCAACTAGTCACACAGTCCTTTCCTTTCTTGAAGCATCATATATGAATTTTAAAGAAGAAACCTGAATATTTATGAATAGGATTTAATAAATGACTTGAATGGTCAGGGGTCAGCCATGCTAATAGGTCAACTCCTTTGAATCTACATCAGTGCCCAGGGGTCAGACCTGGTGGGATTCCATTCCTGAAAGTGGAATAAGCTCAAAGAAGTCCCCCAGGCCTCTGGATCCCACAGGAAGTCAAAGCCCAATCTTTAGGAGAAACTAGCTTGGACCCAGCATCACAGCCTGGAGCTGGGACTTAAGAAATCTTCTGGGAGAGGAGAAAGGTACATTTTAATGAAAAATGTAATTTCTGGGGTGTCCCTGAAGTGTCCAAGATCCTAAGAAACTAAAGGACTCCTACTTTCCATTTTATAGTACAATCCTAAGAAGTTAATTTTACTCCCCAATCTTTTCCATAACATAATATGAAATTCTCCTATATGCCATAGTCCTGTGAATCGAAGATTCATTTGAAGTAACCGGTTTCCAGTTTCTACAATTCACATATTCCTTAGAGAGCAAAGTGAGTGAGGATGGCTCAGGGCATTCATTTGTCCATATCTCTTTGCAGAGCCTCTTATTTGGACTATTTTTCTTAACAACTGGGGGCAGTTATGACCCTGGGGAATCGTGTTGTCTTCAAAAGGACAGTGATATTTCTCCTTCTATCAATAAATACAAGACTTGTCTTGTTCAGAGATCTTCTATAATCCAAAATGAAATGAGTCTATTGTTTCTTTTTGTCACATCTCTTTCACAGATCTCTTTAATAGTATTATCAAGAGAAAATGTGGAAAGTACTTTAGGAAATAGAAAAAATAAATATATCCTTCTTACTGTATTAAAAATTTTTAACAAGTTTATATTTATTTATTTATTTATTTATTTATTTATTTATTTGACAGAGATCACTAGTAGGCAGAGAGGTAGGCAGAGAGAGAGGAGGAAGCAGGCTCCCTGCTGAGCAGAGAGCCCACTGTGGGGCTGGATCCCAGGACCTTGGGATCATGACCTGAGGTGAAGACAGAGGCTTTAATCCGCTGAGCCACCCAGGCACCCCAATAAGTTTATTTTTTAAACTATTCTATAGTGGTATTTTTTAAGATGTCATCTAGCCCATTCCTATCACTTTTATGGGTGAAAAAACTGATTCCCTGAAAAATTAAATGATTTGGTCAAGGTTACACATCTAGTTAGTAGTAGAGTTAAGAATTGATATTGGGTCTCTAATAAATATCCCTAATCTGAAAACATATTGTTCTATGTCCCTAATTAGAATACATATAGTTATATGTAATTTTCATAGGTAGTAATATATATGTAACATAATTCATCATTAAATAATATATAAAGTAAAAATGTGATTTTCAAATAGGAGGATGAGCTGAGAGCCTTGGTTTTGTAAAATTGAAGATTCTGCTATCATTTACCATATATTTCTTCTTCTGTAATTAGGGAAACTGAAGAAATACCTGTCTCTCCATAACCTTTCTTTCCTTGAGTCATTCACTGAGTAGGGTAGATAGTTTAAACTTGACATCAAGGAGTTTAGATATTAAAAGTTATCAACTTTTGTTATGGTTATGCATATATCACTTATTTTCTTACCACTTAAGAATTTTACTACAGTATCTCATCTGGAGACATTAAAACAGGTCTAAACTTACACATACGTCTTGCAAGCACAAGCAGCAGAAAATTAACAGCAACAACAAAAATTAGCTTTAATTAACAACGACAATCAAAACCAATGTTAGTCTAGCAAACACAACTGGAAGAAAATTAACAGCTATAACAAAATTTAACAGTAATGAGAAAAGCTGACTTTAACTTAGGGATCAGTACTGAGGGCTTACAAATCTGTGTCTCTTCTCTCTTTGGCTCTGTGTTCCTGAGGGGTGTCTGGGACAGAAGAGGACGAGGAAGTCTCCATATCAGTGTAGGCTGGGAACTCTTCCAAGTCCAATCACTGCAATTATCAAACCTTTTTTTCCTTGCCCTCAAGAATTACACCCTCCTTTTTTCAGCACTTGTCTGTGCTACAAAACAGAAAGAAACAGAAAGAAAACTCAAAAGGCGCCCCATTAACCCCATGCAGAATTCACTCAGGTGTCACAAGGAGGAGGAGAACTTGGGATTTTTCTTTTACTGTCTCCTTCTCTTGCTCTCTTTCCCTTAGCTCCTTTGCTTTTCCTTCTCATCCCTGAGAGCTGCCCCCAGTCTCCCTGTGAAGCCTCACAGGCCAAATGTTTCTCTGAAGTTTACACTTCAAGTTATTTCTCCTATTTATATGTGTGTGTGTGTGTGTGTGTGTGTGTGTGTGTGTTACACTTGAAGATTTGCACACTTCACTGATACACTAAATACTTAAGGGATAAGAGTAAGTTAGCATAATGTCCAATTTCCCTTCCAACCAGATAGTTTATATAGAACGAACAACCTGTTTGCCCTCCATCTGCTGCTAGAGCTGGCGATGTTCTGGTAGTTAAACATACTGGCCTTTAAGGTACCAACTGCTGCCCAATTAAAATATCGTTTCTACAGAATTAATGCAGGATTTTTTGATTGCACATATTATATGAGAATAAATACCCATGAACCATATCAAGTTGCCACAAAAAAACTTTGTGAGGACAGGTCACCACAATCAAAGTAGGAAAAGTAGTAAGACCTTGCTAGTAGTTGTAGATAGATAAATATATTTGGTATGAAGTTATCACTAAACTCTTATTACTGGGGGAAAAGTTGATTTTTTAAAAAATCTGCAAAAATTAAACTTCAGATAGTTGTCAAATGTGAAGATAGTAGGATACTAAATGAGTACTATGTCAGAACACAGTGTTTATTATGTTAGATTTCTTTAAACCCTACATTCGTGATATAAAATATTTTAATAAAATTATAGTATTTTTATTGTAATCTGTGGCTTATCTATTCTGATTCTAATTTTACATCTTTATATTTATTGAGTCAAGGGGAACCTGGGTGATTCAGTTGGTTAAGCATCTACCTTTGGCTCAATCATGATCCTAAGGTTTTGGGATGGATCCCCACCAGCAGTGTGTCTACTTTCCTGTCTTCCTCCTCTCCTCCCACCACCCCACTGGCGCTTTCTCTCTCTCAAATACATAAAATTAAATATTTCTTATATATTTATGGAGCCAAGAACTTCTGATTATTTGGCCTTTTGTCATGATCTCTTGGGTGGTTAGAGTATGATTTTATTCAAAATCTTCTAGGTACATCTAGGTACATCATGGAAAAAATAAAAGAGATATAAAAATATCTATAGGATGTTTGTCACACACTTCCTAGAGATTTCAGTTTAGCCACAGTAAAATTGTTTTTCTATGTCCTTCTGAACTTAGATGATTGTTTCCAAAGGCACACAGCAAATGAGATTTCATTTGCTGACTTATTGACTTAAATATCTATATCATTTCAGAAGGACTTGAAAAGAACATGTCGAGATTGAAGTACAAATAGATATAAATGATGGAGAAAACATGGAGAACAAAACATCAAATTTTACACTACAAGATGTATGGTGCAAAGTGGTACTCTGGAATGACAATATATGAACTACATATTTTTCAATAATCATTTAGTTGAGATTTGGCTCTGACCTTTCTGATGACTACAGCAGAAAGGGAAACAAGAAGTTACATGATTCACAGTGTCCATTAGGAAAAGACATGACATTTCTTTAAAAGGAACAAAAATCCTCCTTAGATTAAGTAAGAAAAAAAGAAGGAGGAGGAGGCAGAGAAGAAATGGTGTGTTATTTACTTCAGGTGGGGGTTAGAGGACAAAATCCTCCAAAACATCTGTAAAATTTAAGAAATAATGAGTGCTTCAAAGAGCTTTCTGTGTTGGGATCTGTCGGTGTAAGCCGAGGATATATGCCATTAAGAAAAAGATTTTTTAAAATTAAGGAAATAAGAATCCTAGATTTGAGATAGCATCTTTGAAATTATAGACCAACTCTCAAATCTCCATTCCAGCTGGTATCATGTAGAATAGGAGCATCCTACTGTCAGGAATATCAACTTGTCTATTTTTCCCCCTCTTCAGCTTCATTGAGATATAATTGACATAGAACATGTCAATGGTATCAATGTTGGTTTGATAGAATTGCATATTGTAAGATGATCACCACCATAGCATTTACTAACATCTTAAATGACATGCTTGCCATTTCTTCTGTGTGGTGAGAACATTTAAGATCTACTCTCTTAGCAACTTCCAAGTATATAATATAGTGTTATTAACTATAGTCATTATGCTATGCATTAGGTCCATAGAACTTACTCATCCTATAGCTAGAAGCTTATACTTTTTGACCAGAATCTCCCCATTTCACCTACCCTCAGCTCCTGGTAACCACCATTCTACTCTCTGTTTCCATGAGTTTGACTTTTTTTAGATTCCATATGTAAGTGATATATAGTATTTGTCTTTCTCTGATTTATTTCACTTACTATATTACCCTCAAGCTCCAGCTGTATTGTCACAAATGGGGGTTTCCTTTTTGCTCATGGCTGAATACTATTCCGCAGTGTATGTATATACATACCCTTTTTATCCATTGATCTATTGACGGATACTTAGGTTCTTGCCATACCTTGGCTATTCTTTTTTTTTTTTTTTAAAGATTTTATTTATCTATTTGACAGAGAGATCACAAGCAGGCAGAGAGGCAGGCAGAGAGAGAGGAGGAAGCAGGCTCCCTGTGGAGCAGAGAACCCGATGTGGGGCTCGATCCCAGGACTCTGAGATCATGACCTGAGCCGAAGGCAGCGGCTTAACCCACTGAGCCACCCAGGCGCCCCTACCTTGGCTATTCTGAGTTCTTGCCACATCTTGGCTATTCTGGCCTTAATAAATGTGGGAGTGCAGACATCTCATCAAAACTCTGCTTTCATTTTCTTGGAATATTTCACCCAGAAGTGGAATCGCTGGATCATACATTAGTTCTGTTTTAAATTTTGGGGGCACCTCCATACTGTATTTCAGAGTGGCTGTACCAATTTACATTCTCACGAAAAGTATTACATAGCAGTTCCTTTTCTGCCACATCCTCCCAACACTTGTTATCACTTGTCTGATAATAGCCATTCTAACAGGTATGGAACAAAGTAGAGCAAAGAAAGGAAAGTGTGTGTGTGTGTTAAAATGAAGATTTTACTATTACTCAAGTATGGTAGGACAACAGATACAGACAATAAAAGATGTGCTTAATATAGTGTACATGTGTGTATTGCTGCTTTTTAAAATAGTATGGTTAGAGAAGATTTCACATGTAGAGTGACATTTAGCCCAGGACTCTAAGGAGACTATAGAATGGGCCACATAGATGTCTGGGTTCCAGGCAGAAGGAACAATAAATACAAATATCTTGAGCCAGAGGCATACCTGGTGTTTCAAGGGAACAATGCAGAGAACAATGTGGCTATAGCACAAGAAGTGAGTGGAAAAGTCAGAGATGAGTTCAGGGATCTGGGGCAAGCAGAGGAGAGCACATTGGCCTGATAGCCACTGTAAGGATTTTGGCTTGTACTCTGCGTAGGATGGGAGTGTTTTGAGCAGAGGAGAGACATGATCTAATTTACATTTTAGCAGGATCATTCTGGCTGCTGTACTGAGAATAAACTACAATGGGGGAAAGTTGGCGGCAGGGAGGTTAGTTAAGAGGTGATTTCAACAATCCAGGCATGAGTTATGATGACTTGGGCCTGGTTGGTGCCAGAGAAGATTGTTGAAAGTTGGTCAGATTCTGGGTCTATTTTAAAGGTAGAGCCAAACGTGATTTTCTGAAGATAAGATCAAATGTGAGAATTCAGAGCCAGGGAGAATAGGCTACTATTAGCCTATTAGGTATTCTTAACTACTATTAACTATTAGCTAAAGAATTAGCTACTAATAGCCTGTAGCCTATTAGCCTATTACTGTTAGTCACCTTTGTACAAATAAGAGATAGATACTCCCTCATGAACATTACAACCCTGGACATCATAGTTTGATGGAAAGTACATGAGCTGGATTTCAATCCAAGCTCACTTGAGTTTCTTGGCACAGTATAATTGGCAATGAACAGACGTCACAGTTATATATAGTAGCCTATCACCTATTAGAGTATTCTTTATTTCCTTCCTTCCTTCCTTCCTTTCTACCTCCTTCCCTCCCTCCTTCCCTTCCCCTCTCTCTCCCTTTCTTTCTTTCTCTCTCTCTCTCTTTCGGCAAAGAAGCATGCATCCAACTCAATAATTGAAGTCCCTCAACTTCAAAGAGGTGACAACATAAACATTTTAGGAAAGGTTTACTGTAGCATGTTAACTCCCTCCACACCATGAAAATGTATTTATTAAATTTTCCTTTGATCTTCAGGAACTAGAATTTTATTTTCATGAGAACTGGGAGCCTGAACGTCTCATCCTAAATGGTAGCGATAAGTCTGTATTATTTCCTTTAAAGATACAGCTGTTTCTACTTCCCATGAGTACTTTAAAAAAAGGGTAAAGCTTTATCCATCTATATCTTACTTTTCAGAAGCTGTCATTGACCATTCCATTGTTTTCTCTGAGATATTTCCATCCTTTCTTACAATGTCCTCACTATCTCCCATCTGCTCACTACACTGAGAAGCAACAGGATAATATAGGAACATGATGAAAGATGGTGTTCTGGTAATAAAATTATGAAAAGGCAACCTGAAAATGGATGAGGTCAGGAATCTGAAAAACAAAACAACAAAGTAACCTTAAACTAAGCAATAACATACAAATAGGATTAGGGAGGCATGGAATGTTAATATAACCTCTAAAATATAGATCGCATGTGGAACCATATTAACTTTCTAAAAGCTGTGGCTTGGGCAGAGACACTGAATTTTTTAATGAAAAATGAGTAATTAAAAAAATAAACAAAGAAAAGAAAATGGGTGATCAGTTTGCCTCAGTGCTCTTCAATTATTTTTTTATATCCCTCGAATAGAAAATTGGACACCTTTTCATTTCCTCTGTCATTTTAAAGTTGACATCTGAAATATTTTATCATAAGTTTCAATTACTGGTGTTGCAAAAGAAGCAATTTTTGGCTAATGAAAGAATGATATCACATTAAAATGAGTCCAGTATAAACAAAAATACCAACAATCTGTAATCCACCATTATTTATTTTAAAAATGTAGATTTTATAAGTCAGATTTTTTGCATGTTTTTTTAATCCTTAAAATCATATTTCTATTCCACAAAATTTATCCTAACATCATGTATTTTATGCCTGAAAATGTTTCACTGATGTATTTATCATAATTTCTGCAATAAAAATACCTACATAAATTGAAATAACATTTAAAAAATTTTTCTGTGGCCACAGTTCTCATTATGTTGAGTTGTTTTTCTGGATTGAATTATAATAGTTAGGATTATATAATTGATCAAAATTTCATAAATATATTCTACATATGATACACAGTTTTTAAACATAAAACCAAAAACTTGAAAATGGATCCCTAGAAGAGGTATTAGGAACCCTATCTATAGAAGCTCTTTTGACACACGTTATTTGTAAATGTTCCTTGCTTGGTGCTTACGAGGTTTCAACAATACTAAGAAATGCACCATTTCAGGGAGCTCCTGATGACTGAAGGGTATTTCCAAGGAGATCAGTTATAAGACATAATAAATATAGAAGTTTAGTTTTAAGAGGGCAAGCATTTGTGTTCCCTCAGGGGTACACATAACCCAACTTAAAGAATACCGATACAGGGTGACTACTAATTACCTGGTAATGTATCTTATATATATTATCCATTTCCTCCCCACAGTGATCCTTAAGACTACATGAGGATGTTGACCATAGGGCTTTCCACGCTTCCAGGGAAGGGGGTGTTTTAAAGAGACGACACTGAAAGCACTACCTCCACAGTGGGGAAGATAGCTCTGTCTTTCTTTGCTGCACGTTGTGATATTAAGATAATTTATTTTTTTGTAGTTTGATCACTAAGCAGCTTTTCAGTTATAATTTTGTCATCATATAAAGTTCCCTTTGAAGAAGGAATCCACCCGATTGCCTGGGTGGCTCAGTCGGTTCCGTGTCCGACTCTTAATTTCAGCTCAGGTCACCATCTCAGGTCACAAGATTCAGCCCTGCATCCATCTTCACAATGAGTGTGGAGATGGCCTAAGATTCTCTCTCTCCCTCTGGAAAAGAAAATCAAAAACAAAACAAAAAACCAAGAGAAGGGAAAAACAAAAAAAGAAAGAATCCACCAGCAAAGTAATCTTCTTGACTGTTTCCAGTGGTGTATGTAAATGAAAATACTGGCATCTTAATTGAATATCAGCCTCTCATAAATTTGCATAGTGTAAGTTACTGCTCTGTAACCCGGTTTCTGTAGATAAGAACAGAAGCTCTGGCCCTATGAATAAGGTGACCAGTCTCAACAAAGTTGAAAATCCCTGAATCAAAACTTCCAGGGTATTGGTCACTCTTGTATGGCAGAGTTTTTATACACACAGAGTTTTTATACACACACTCACACATACACATCCATACACATATGGATGAAAGCATGAAGCTAATTCCTTTTCTTCATTTAGATTCATTTTTACCTAGTCCAAACTAGTCTTTACTTTTGATTCATAGAAAAATTAGAGTTTATTCCAGATTCTTACCACCTCAAATTATAATATCTAAACACAAATTATCAAGAGGAAAGAAACTAATAAAGCTTATAGAAGCCAGCATGTATTTTTTCCAAAATTGCAAATCAAACTTGACACCAGCTTGGCAAGAGATTAGAGGAATGACCAGATGGCCACAACAGAGTAGAATATGACCAACAAATCTATTGGCTCTGATTTACTCTCTCTTAATTACTTGATTATTAATTCATTATTTTATTCACATATATATCAGTTATTCATTCATTACTAAATTCTTCTGGGGTCAAGCAATATTCAATGTACTAAATTTATCAGGAAGAAGCCCTACTTTGGGAAACGTGATCTCTAATGGTAAGAGAGAATAGATAGCTTCTAAGTCATTACAAAAAGGATAGTAGTGATGATGATGACGGGTCCTGTAATGTTATTGTAAGCCAGGCCCTGTTCATGAGCCTCTAAAGCTCAAATTCCTTAAGTGCTATAAAATTTCTATGGTTAGTGTATGTGGAGAAGTCGGCGGGATGTCCTATTATGGTACCATTTGTAGTTAGGACCTGGGAATCCTAATCGCACTCTTTTTAGGAAATATTTAGGGAAGAAAGTAAAATAAGTGTCTGTGTTGATTTTAATCAGCCACATACTGTCACAGGACCTGAGTGGTAGAGAATGATGTCCCAATCTTTGTAGTCCCGATTGTGAATGGCAGGAGAAGCCCTGGGAAGAGGGCACAAAAGAATTAGTTAACTCTCCATTTATGTGTATCTTTGCCTGCAGGTTTGATATATTTGAACTTGTCAACTTCTTTCATCTTTGGAAATTAATTAAACATTGTCTGGGATGTGGTGATAATGATGATGGTGATGATGATGTTGATAATAATGATAAAAAAAATGACATTTATGTGACCCGTGGTATGTGTGCCGGTATTTATTAAGTGCTTTAAATGGATTACTTCATTTAATCTTTACAACCATGCATCGAAGTAGATACCACTATTAAATCCAGTGTCCAGATGAGGCAAATGATGTGTCTGCAACCACCTGCACTCTAAGCCTTGGTCCTCCTCTCCCGGAAGTGGGCTGCAGGGGCAGCCCAGCATTAATCTCCATCAACCCAGAGCTGTGATATTTGAGAATGTGTACAGATGATCCCGTGTGCTTACTTGAAGACAAAATCAAAGATAGGAAAGGAATCAGTGAGCTTTTTGATCCCTTTGACATAGTAAAATTTGAAATTGTGTCTGCTGAATGGAATAAATATTGAAAGCTTACCATTCTACATATTTTTTACCTAGACACATTTTAAGATATACATTCTCAATACCATTCTTATTTAACTTTAAATACACGATGCCTCCTTTAACTCTAAACATTTTATAGTTTGCTCCAGAATAATTTTAAATAGGACCTTTTTAGCTGTCTCATTCAAATTCTCTAAGGTTATTGTTTTGTCCTGCAAAATTTCCCTTCTATCTTACCCTATAGTTGAGTCCCTTTGCTTGTGACAGTAAAAATTATAACGTCAGTCTCAGTAGAGCCTTTGTTAAACATCCTAAGCACTGGGAATGGTTAGATTTATGGATTCATAGAGAGTTAGAACCTGGGGGATCTCTGAGGTCCTCTTGTTTCACCTTTGTCATTAGAAAATGGAAGATGCAGGGAAGGGAATTGATGTCCCCACTGAAGCCAGGGAGGTTGGTGGAGAAGTCAGGTAGAACCCAGTACTTTTGTCTCCACTTGAGAGCTTTTCCTATCATGCCAAGAAACATCTGATCTTCTTTATTTTAGTTCATTAAGGAACAAAAGTATTTTATCAATGGGATGTATTACACTATATTTGGGGTTGCAGCTCAGTATTTAAAATAATTTCATGCAAATATTGTAAATACATAGAAAATACATAATATTCCAGCATAGTACTACTGGGTATTTACCCTAATGATACAAACGTAGTGATCCGAAGGGGCACGTGCTCCCAAATGTTTATAGCAACAATGTCTACAATAGCCAAACTATGGAAAGAACCTGATGTCCATCAACAGATGAATGGATAAAGAAGATGTGGTATATATATACAATAGAATACTATGCAGCCATCAAAAGAGATGAAATCTTGCCATTTGCGATGACGTGGATGGAACTAGAGGGTATTATGCTTAGCGAAATAAGTCAATCAGAGAAAGACAACTATCACATGATCTCACTGATATGAGGAAATGGAGATGCAACATGGGGGTTTTGGGGGCAGGAAGGGAGGGAGACAAACCATAAGAGACTCTTAATCTCACAAAACAAACTGAGGGCTGTCGGGGGGACGGGGGTAGGGAGAGGGGGTGGGATTATGGACATTGGGGAGGGTATGCGCTATGGTGAGTGCTGTGAAGTGTGTAAACCTGGCAATTCACAGACCTGTACCCCGGGGGCTAATAATACATTATATGTTTATAAAAAAATTAAAGCATTAAAAAAATATTCCAGCATAGTATGTTTCATGTACGCAAATTCTGTTTCTCTGGCTTGGAAATTTCTGTCTGCTGCATCTCAAAATATTTCCCTGGAGCTATTTCCTTTTTTCAGTCTCCACTCTCTCTAGGTTTATTACTTTTGTCATTTTCCCCTGACTTAAGTTTATTTTTCTCAAACTAATTCCACATGTTACTTTCAATCACAGAATCTCAGGACTTTAGATGTATGGCCCTGAAGCATTTCCCTTGTTTGGCATTCTATAAGGATTTCGGTCTGAGTGTACAGAGGCAGTAAAGCTGAGATGTGGATTGCTTTGTCTCAGTTTTGCCTATTTTTCCATAAACTAGCAGAGATTTAAAAATAAGCAAACAAAAACTTAGTTTATTCTTTGTCTCTATAATAAAGACTTTTACAAGCTCATCTTGAAATCAGGTTAATCAAATAGGCAGAAATCAGTCTGCATTTTCCCCCCTTTGCACATTCTTGTAAATTGTCTAACCTTGTCACAGCTGGAGCTTTGCTATCACATGCCGAGAAGGGTGCTTTGGGGGGTGAAAATAAAATTATTCATCAAAAATCTCTGATGCATGTAAGCAAAGAGCTAATTACTGCCTTAGTCACCTTTTGATACATATGACCTTGATATCATAACATGTTTTCAGAGTCAAATTCAGTGGCTGTGGCCAATGGGAGTAATAATGTTAGTAATATCTGTTGATATCAGATATTAGTGACATCTATTTCCCTAGTTCCTATTCTACTTATTCTTAGAACAATCATATTGACCATTATGACTAATGAAAGCTGCTACAAATTGTTTTAGAAGTTAGTGGTATAAAAAGTCTAAGAACATGAAAATAGAGACATGAGAGCAAAGATGAAAAAATAAATTTATGAACTAATTAACTCAATCTAGTCAGTGGGTTTTCCTTTTGATGCTCTAATCTGATGCTCTAATTGCATTTTTAAAAATTACTGGTTCTTTCAACTGTATACTACAGAAAACCAGGAACTGGAGCAGTGTTCCCATGGAATGCTTCCCTACCACTGCTTAATTATCTAAAACTCAGCTTTAGTAATTGTGTCTTCATAAGCTTTGACCTGAGAGAGCATGACCTTTAATAAACTCTGATATCAAAGGTCTCACAAGTTTTCAAAGTATCTGAATGTTTTGAATACAGTGACACATAATGAATTGAACCCCCCATAAAAAAACCTATGAACATCAGTTTTATTCTGATTAATAAATTCACAACTTTAAACCTAATATTAGGTTATTTGAAGTTTTATGTCTTGATTCACTTATTATCAATTATCATTTAGTAACTTGATAGCTAAATCATTTCCTAAAATTAAGTTAAAATTTAATTAGCACGAATTTGTAAATTCCTTTGCTTCACTCTTCCTTTTTTTTTTTAAGTTTTATTTATATATTTTAGAGAAAGAGAGAGAGAGAGCATGCACATAAGAACAGAGGGGGGGGAGGGGCAAGCAGACTCTGTGCTGAGCATGGAGCCCAACTTGGGGCTTGATCTCAGGACCCTGAGATCATGACCCGAGCCTAAACCAGGATTCAGATGTTTCATTGACTGAGCCACCAAGACACCCTGCTCCACTCCATTCTTTTGATCAATTATGAAGAATGAAAATAGTAGTACCCGTTATTTGGGGTGCTGTGCAGTCACCTATCAGTTACAAGCAGTAGTATAACTTTGGCAGGGTACATTTCTCTTTTTCTTCTTTTGAATCTTTTCTAGGGTGTTTGGGAATATTAAATTTTGGCTTAGACCATTCTGTCTGAAAATAGAGAAGTTAATGTCAACTAAAGCTGTTTATTTTAATTCAATCCAAATCACATGCGTTAGAGTAGTTAAAACACACACACACACACACACACACACACACACACACAGACACAGTGTAATCAGCATTATGCTTGAAAGGAAAAGATAAGATCTTCCATTCTCCACCAAAAAGGAAGATAACAATATACACATGGAAACTTGAAAGAAAAATAAAAAGAAACAAAGGACAAAAGGAAAGAAAGGAAGGGAGGAAAAAGGAAGAAGATCCGTCAACTGAGATTGCTTGAGTAATCATTTTTTGTTCTCTTTTTTGTAATTTTTCTTATTTTGTGGAATATTAAATAATAATTGTATGGTCTAATTTACCTCTCCCCTTCCTTACTTTCTTTACTATTTTAAGTCTGAAAAGAAGAAGCGGGTGACAATGGTAAGCATCTAGATTCCACCCCATTTGTATTTAATCATTGTATTTTGTATCAACAGATTTTTCCAGTGATTCACACCAGTTCACCAGTCATTACACAATGAGCACTAAAGTTGATTGGAATCTGTTTTTCTAAGATCTTTATTAATTTGCCAGGATATTTTTTTCCTTCCAAAGAATTGCTTTTACAGCAAAAGTTCATCGTCTGCAAATAATACTCATGACCAATTGAAAGGAAAAAATAATTATGTAAAGAGTTGAAAAGTCAACTTTGAGGATTTCTTGTGTTCATTTTCAGTTTTCAGACCAAATTTATAGTGTAGTAGAGGGAAAAGAGCTTTTATACTTTTGTGTAGTGGCTTTATTTACATCTTTGAACAACTTTGGCATTATTAGTCCTTCCCCCCACATACCGTCTCACTATTTCTGAGATGGGAACATTGAGGCTTAGAGAAGCGTATAGACTAATGAAGTTCAAGGCCACAAGGTTAATTGTAATAGAATCTATTGCCATGTCTTTATTACTTGAAAGCAGACACTCTTTTATGACTTCTTGTTGTATTGACACTCTTATTGTTATGTAATGTAGCTTTCTGTTCCTAGTAATTTTCTTTTGTCTGAAGTCTAATTGATGTGATATAACACCTTTCTTATGATTGGTATTTTCTTTTTACATCTTTACTTTCACCCTGCCTATCATAGTAGAAACGAGTTTCTTTTAGATACCATATTTGGTTGAGCCACTCTGCCAATCCCTGTCCTTTAATTGGTATATTTAAAACATTTAACATTTAATGAAATTGTCGATATTTTGTTAGAAGTTAAGTCTGACACTTTATTATTATTTTTTTCTATTTGGTTTATTTGATTGTTTCTTTGCTTCCCCTTTCCTGCATTCCTATGGTTTACTTAAACATCTTCTAGTGTTCCTTTTGCTTTAGTCATAGTGTTTTTTGTATATCTTTTTGTATTTTTTAGTGCTTACTTTAGAAATTCTGTAACACATTTGAAACTTATTCATAGTCTAATGTTAGTGTTTTGCCACTTAAAGTGAAATGTAGGTCCCTTACCCCCACTTAGGTTCCTTTTCTCTTCCCATTTTATAATTTAGTTGTTTTACATGTTTTATTTATATGTATGTTGAGAACTACATTAAAATATAATTTTGATTTCAACCATCTAACATCATTTGTAAAACTCAGAAGAATTGTAGTCTATTTTATTTACGCATCTACTTACTAGTTCTATAGTTCTCTCTTACTCTGATGTTCCAAGTTTCCTTCTGTTATCATCTCCTCTGTCTTTGCTTCTTTCAACAGTCCTTTTAAATCAGGTCAATGAGTAGTTCTTTGTGTCTGAGTATTCCTACAAAGTCTTCCATCAGTTTTCTACCTTTCAGAGTTTTCTGTTGTTTGTTTCATTGATTTCCTGTAGGGTTTTAGGTGTGATAAATGGGAGATGGGCTTCTCCATGCTTCTAGAATGGAAGCCCTCCCCATATTCACTTAAATGCAGCATCCTAAAATCAGAAAGTGGCTGCTGGTAGCCTCGACAGCATGCATAAGAATAAGGACATTTTCCTTTTTCTTCTTTCTCAGAGTCTAGAGTCCAAAGACCAGCAGGTCCTTCCCTGTTCACCTCTCTCATACCCTGAAACAAAGTGCATCTGGCTTGTAAATGTTCTATGGGTAAGAGTGTGAGCTGTGTCAAAGTAGATAAAATGTTGAGGGGGAAATTAGGTGGAGGGGAACTTTTTCCTTTGTTTTCTTTTCGAAATATTTATGAGTGGATGAGAGAGGGAAGTTGGAAAAAAAACTCAAGTTAGGAACAAGAGAAACAGCAGCTAACAATTATTTGCAAGGACTATGCCAGGCTATTTAGTATTTTCAATCGTATGGTGCTCTATGAAATCACTATTATTTCAGAGTTTAAGAGCCTTGGAAATTGAGGCTCACAGATCTTGCAGAGCTACACAGTGATAGAGCTGCAGTGAATTCAGGTCTCCCTTCAAAGGGGAGTAGATTAGAAATAAATATGTGAAGTAGCTGGTATACTTTAAGTGCTCAAAAATGAGAATTATAGTCATAATTATTATTGTGTAGTTTATTTTTTTGTTTTTTAATTTTTTAAGATTTTAAAAATTATTTAAAATTTTAAATTTATTTTAAAATTTTATTTGAAAGAGAGAGAGCATGCACCCGGGCACCAGCTGAGGAGGGGAGGGGCAGAGGGAAAGGAAGAGAGAGTCAGAGAAGGAGACTCCCCACTGAGCATGGTGCCTGAGGCCTGGCTCCATCCCAGGATCCCAAGATCATGACCTGAGCCAAAACCAAGAATTAGAAGCTTAACTGACTGAGCCACCCAGGCGCCATTTTGTAGTTTAAATGATTATGTGATCTAAGCATATTCCTAATTTTCTAGCCATGAAGCTCAGGAGCAAAATCCTATGTGTATATAGAACAGAATAGAAATTTTTCTAGCAGCGGTGTTTAAATATAGACCTTCAGTCCCTCAAAAACAGGAATATCTAACAAT
This sequence comes from Lutra lutra, assembly GCF_902655055.1. Classification (NCBI taxonomy): domain Eukaryota; kingdom Metazoa; phylum Chordata; class Mammalia; order Carnivora; family Mustelidae; genus Lutra; species Lutra lutra. The sequence goes on along the minus strand of NC_062285.1, from coordinate 19,961,660 downwards.
AATAGAAATACCACCAAACAAGAGTCTGAAGATCTTTCTTCTTTTTGAAAGGCTCACCTTCAGGAGTGTCTCTTCACTGATTTTCTTCATCTAAGTTAGCACCCTAATATTTAAAGTGTCTCAGCTCTTCTCAGGAATTGTGGAGTCTGTTCAGGGAGGGCTTGACTCAATTTGACCCCAGCTTTGTAATGACTGAGAGTGACAGAGGATTTGGTTCTAGGGGGGCTGTGAGGAAGAAGGCTTCCACAGAGCCCGCTGACCCCGAGCACTGCTCTGCACCTGGCCGCAGAAACAACGTGGAACCCTGATTCGCATACTGCTGTGACAAAATTAAGGATGTTTTATGTTCTTGGTGGTCTGCAGCTTGCTCTGAGTTCAGCCAGGCCTGCTTATAAGCTGATAAACTCAAGTGTATTTACATTATAATTTAGCTCCATCCTGAGGTTGGTCATCAATAATATTATAGAAATTTAAATCATACTTCCTACTCATCAAATTCAGGAATCTCCTTTGAGTTTTGAACCTAAATCCTCTCCAGTGGTTTTTCTCTTCTTTAAAATGTCTGATTCAGGGGCGCCTGGGTGGCTCAGTGGTTTAAGCTGCTGCCTTTGGCTCAGGTCATGATCTCAGGGTCCTGGGATCGAGCCCCGCATCGGGCTCCTTGCTCGGCAGGTAGCCTGCTTCTCTCATTGTCTCTGCCTGCCTCTCTGCCTGCTTGTGTGTACTCTCTCTCTCTATCTCTGGCAAATAAATAAAATCTTTAAAAAAAAAATGTCTGATTCAGTTAAGCTCCTATCCATTTAGCAATTGAGAAGCAAATGCAGTTTCTAGTTGTTAAAAGCTCATGTTCAATCTGAATTTCAATAGCTGTCCTTTAAGATCAGGCTGTTGGTGTTTTCTCACATCAGTAAGAAAGGGACTCAGACGATTTGGGTCTCTTTGAGCCCTTTAATTCTCCAAAAGTCCCTGATCTGTGTCAATAGCTGAGTAAACTTTTAAACAGGTATTTAAAACCTACTCCTCTGAATGTACTACAATAAAAGAAATTAAATGCTTATATTCTGCTTCAATTTTTTCAGCTTCCCCTGAATAGCTCATAAGCTAGAGAGCTGAACAACAAAGAATACACACAGTCCTGATCAGTTTTTCTCTTCCATTAAAGCAGTGAACCCGAATTGCCAAGTTCTCTGCACACCCTGTCTTGGTGAACCCTACAGAGTTGGACACACCATGTTTCTCTTGGGGCTTAAAGGAACTAGTGAGCTATTTCCCCCCTTTCTTTGCAGGCGCTCCATCACTAGAATCAGTCCTTTCGGATTTCCATCTGTGCTCTCAGACTCCCATTTGAGCCTTTTGATAATGTATGCATCATAGCTATCCAGATACTACTGTCTTCTTGCCGGAAAGGTCAAGCAGGTCAAACCCTGGGTTTCAATGAGCGACGTGAGGCTGTGCCACGTTCATGCAGTCCTTCATTCGACAAAAGAGGAGATTAGCCTATGAGAGATTAAGACAGTTGCTGTTTCCTACCTACACCCAGTTCCAGGCAGAGTCAGGAAGTCCCATCCCGGGCTCAGAATGGGATATAATTAACCTGGATTGCGGTGGTCCAAAAAAAGGCTTTGCAGGGGAGGTGGGTTTTCTAAGCCTAAGGGGTAAGAAGCACAGGGGGTAGGTAGAGTTCAAGGTCCCCGTAGACTCTGCAGGAAGAAAATCTGGGAAAGATAGGTGGCGCAAATGCTGAGAAACATAGGTAGGCCTAGAGCATACCAGCATACTGGTATTTTCTGTATACTGGTACCAGCATACCAGCATACTGGTATTTTCTGACCTCAAGGATATTAAACAGAAGTTGCTGATGGAATTTTTTTTTAAGTAAAGTAAGTCTCAAGTATCACCTGTTTAAAAACAACAAAATAGAGAGGCTTGCCTTCACCTGAGTAGGGGTTGCGAGGGTTGAAAAATTGTGGGAAAGAGCATATTAAAAAAAAGTAATAGATTAACACAGGCATTGATTTCCCCTATTCTGCCTCTTCTGGAGGATAAGTACCATGTAAATTGTCATTAAAGCTTTTCTCACCTCAAACAACAAATACAGCTTTCCTAAAGGGCATGTGTAAGGATGACTTCCCTTTCAGGGTAACGGTCTGCTAAGCATTTCTGGGTCGATAAGAAGTTATTAGATCATGTATGGGATACCAGTCGAGTGGCAGGACATAGCAGCACCATTAACTCAAGTGTAAATGTGCATTACTATATCTCGAGGGTCACAGGAAGCAAGCTGGACAGTTACTGGACACATTTGATGTGTTAATACAGACCCTGTGAAGTGCAGTGGAAATCATGTAACCTTAAAAATAAACCGAGTACGCTTGTAAACGTAGGGTTTTGACTGTATGGCATTGTGGCTGTAAATCATGGGGAAAGGTGCAGAGCGGATCGCACTCTCCTATAAATGGCTTCTGGTTATTCCTAATAGCGTGTGGTTTGAAAACGGGGCGTTTCAACCAATGCAGGATTCTTATCCCAAAAAGTGAAAATAAAAATCTATCTTACAGGCACTTCTGTTTTAATTGCTAATGCATGTGCATTTACAGTGTCATGTTCATCTTCATTTGCATAAAAACCTTATTAACAAAGGACATTATCTTGCATGTAGTCGCTTGCTAAAAGGAAATCAGCTTGCTGGCAGAGAATATTCTACACTGCCAATCTCACTGGGAGCCTGCTGTAAAAACATCTGCAGCTTGGAAGAATTGGAGAGGTCTAATAACAGTGACTATAATTAATAGTTAATTATTTTAAGGAAAGCAATTAACAAATTGAGCTGCTACTTAATCTACACAATTAAAAACAAGAAGCAAAAAGAATTCAGAAAAAGGAAGCAATGTATCTTGTATCTGCTCTTGTTTCTTATGGAGATGCTTGGTTTTATAAATTTCCTTTTTGAAATATACCCGAGCGGATAGGGATGATTTTAGCTCTTCAGACCTGGTTTATTTCATTTTTCTCTTCTGTCTGCCTGTAATTGCTACAACTTGCACTTTGGTTATTATGTGTTCAAATTCGATCTTGTATTCTACTCTAGACCGTACGTTTTCATACTGACATTAGCAAACTGCACTTGGGTGAGTAGCGAAGTCCAAGCTGGTGGACATTGTGAAAACCGGCAATGTTCTGTCTGCAGAAGAGATTAGGCAAAGATGTGTTTACTGACTTTTAGTATTTGAGAGGCTATGTTTTAAGCATTAGAGACATTGCATAGTTAGAAAAAGCTGATTTTGGGATCAGTAGATTAAAAGGAGAAAAAAATTTGCCATTTACCAACTCCCAAACACCCAAATAATTTAATAACAATAACATCCCCACACAGCAGTAAATGACTGGAGCTGAAACTTGCTATCACTTCACCAGTTTTATTTTTTAAAGATTTTATTTATTTGAGAGAGAACGAGAGCATAAGCACGAGTGGGCGGGTGGTGTGGGCAGAGGAAGAGGAAGAAGCAGACTCTGCACTGAGCAGGGAGCCAGAACCAGGACCTTGGATCATGACCAGAGCTGAAGGCAGACATTTAACCGACTGAGCCACCCAGGTGTCCACATTGCTTCACCAATTTTAGATGCTGTGCTAGTCTGTACAGCCAGCCATATCAAGCATAGCATACACTATTGGTTTATACAGCAAACTTTCATTTCCTTCAATTCTAGAGGTTGGGAAGACAAGATCAAGGCATGGGCAAATTCAATGTCTGATGAGGGCAGCTCCCTGGTTCCTAGATGGCCATCTTCTTGTTGTATCCGCACACGATGGAAAGAGAGCTAACTAGCTCTCTGGCCTCTTCTTCTGTGGGGAATAATCCACCTAATGACTTAATTACCTTACCCACACCTTGCTTAACAAATATCATCACATTGGATTTAGGGTTTCAACATATGAATGGACTTAAACATTCAGTCTATAACACTAGGACATATATGTCTTTTCCCTCCACTCCTTGCTGTTACACATTGCCATGCCCATGGTTTTCATCACTGTGCATGCATCCTGATTTCATGACACTATACTCATTAATAGTACTTGTTAAGTCCCTACAGGCATTTGAGCCTTGTCTTCTGACCTCTGCAGTCTCTTCTAGTACCTAGTGTCATGAAGCTTAGTGCTTCAAAATGACTAGCTATATTCAAGTTACTTTTATTTGTTTAAGTGAATATTGTACTTGATTAACTTGTATTTGTATGGTTCTTTTAAAAACAGAACCTTTTGGTTTCATGGTTTAAAAGGCATAATTTGGGATATGGACTTGTCTAAAATCATCTTAATTTTTATGAGCTAGAATTAAGAAATAGAGCTAGAATTGAGATCCGCACTACATCATTAGAAGACAATGGATGAAGTATAGAGTATTCGCAATTTTGTGGATGTTTCTGAGGGGCCGTTTCATCTCTGTTGATCATCGACCTCATAACTCTGTAATGAGAGCCTCCCCCCCGGAAAGCTGTGACACTGAATTGGGGATTTGGAGAGTATTCCAAGATGATGTGATTCTTGCTTTCATAGAGTGTATGTTCTGAGATGGTTAGTTGACTTAAGCCATGCATTACATGTATGTGGACAAAAACCAAGGTTGACAGTTAATTTTAGTTTCATTCTTTCCACTGAAGTCTCCATTGTGCCTATTATCCTCTCTTCTTTAAAGCTGTGGCTCTAGCTTACTGGGGTCAAGGGACTAGACAAGGCTTTTGTCAGAGAGTTGTGTGGTCTGTACTGTCCACAGAGGCACTAGCCAAGAAAGGCAAGGGATGATCACCCAGCCTCCATTCTGCATGCCAACACCATGCCAAGCGCAAGCCAAAGCCAGTACCCCAGGGCCACTCAAGAAAACAGAGTCTCTGTGCCCCACCCAGGAGACACCTGCTTCTAATTTACGTGAAAGCACAGGCTAATGGAGGCCCTGGGGCTGGATTTGTACCTCTGCCTACTGCAAGTTGAGGGACACCGCTTATCCTAATTCGTCATTTTATGGGCTGTTTCTTGATGTATGTATGTATGTATGCATGCTGGAATGGAGAGGGGATTAGACATACCTCAGCAGTAACTGTTCACTCGGCATGTTTTGAAGGCCTGGTGTTGGGGATCAGGAGGGAGGAGCTGTGACTGCTGGGGAGGTTTCCCTCTCCTGGTCATTAATCAGGTGGACCTGAGAGTACTCACTTAGCATGGGTCCCATTATACCTACTTTATGGCTTAATTATGCAGGACAGGTCTTAGTGAAGAAGAGGGAAGAAACATTTGACCCTTCAGAGTGTGTATATGGGACTTAACTGAGAGATTTGAATGGCAAAATGTACTAGTGATTCTAACACTAAAACATGTTTTTAAAGTTCATGAAGTTGGTCTCAAGTGCCAGAAATTCCCATTTTGGACTGGCTTCAAGGCAACGAGAGCTCAGACACTGACTCATCGAACTATTTCCTTTCTAACATACATGGTACCAAACATTTTTGAGGGTTGAAAAAAAATAACTGAACTGTTGTTCAAATCCTTTGAGCCTCTTAAACACAGAGCTCTCTTAATTTTGAGACTTTGGGATTCCAAAGGAAGTCTGATCACTAATACATGTCTGCGTTGTTGTTGTTGTTTATTTGTAACTCACCCAAATGCTATTTGGCCAAAAGTGTTTATATTTGAGAAACCTTTTGAGTCATTTTATAGGTGGCTCAGTGCTTTATTTCTTTAGCCCAGGAAGTTGCAAGTTGCCAGCATGAAATAGAAAGTATGTTATTGAGTTCTAGCTTGATTTAGAAAGAATAAGGTTTCATGATTTTGCTTAAAGATTTATTTCTCTGACAGTCCACCCCCAAATATTACTTAACAGTTGAAATTTCTCTTAGGTGACCTATCAGGAAAGTTTTGCCTAATTAGAACAGTGTCAATCCAAATCACTTCACAAAATACTAATACATTTATATTCAACACAATAGAAGAGTTTCTAGGAGAGTCCTGCAAGAGAAAAAAAGTAAAGGGCTTATATAATCTTTTTTTATGTTGCTATAATGTTATTCTGAAGGCTTGGCATTATGGTACATATTTGTTAAACTGAATAGTTTTCATCTGATACACGCAGAAAAAAGTGTTTCACCCAAGTGCTACACGAAGGCAAGTAAAGATAACTTGTAAAAAAAAAAAAAATTCATGGCAGTCAGGGGAAGATGAGAGGAAAAAAAAAGACTGAGAAAACCACATCTTTGCCTTACTTGAAAAAACAGATTTTTTTTTCCTAGCAAAAATTCATATGTGAGAGCTGCTCTAGTTTTGTATCAAGTAAAGTTGAAAATATTCAGCTGATCTTGCTATTGTTAGTTATCAATACATAATTTATCCTATTCCCTCAAATTTACTATACGAGCAGGCAATTATGTTGACCTCCCAGATACATGGAGGCCTCAGATTCCTTAGCAGGGGTCCTGTAATATTGGCCAGTAATGTCCTTATCTATTTGTAGGAGAAAACATTGAAACAGTAATGGAAAATGATCTCTCCAAGTAGCAAAGTGATTAGTGTGCTTCGGAATAGAACTTGTTGTTTTTGGGGGTTTTTTTGTTTCTTTGTTCTGAAAAATGGCTTTTAATCGCCAGACCTGTTTTTAACCCTTAAGTCTAATGTGTAAATCATTTGGAGGAGCTATGAGAAGAAGACAGAAAACTTGGGTCCATGTTTCTTTTTCTCATCAAAGAACAGATTTTGGTAAAGACATTCAGCTTGTTGAAGGTTTAATTTCTGCGTTGGTAGCGTAGGTCTTGGTACCCATGAGTCCGCTTGCCCTACCTGCGGAGAGTTGGCGCTAATAAAAGGTACCAAGCTCCCCATGTGGCAAGTGTAGTTTCCTAGTGCCTATTTTATTACCATCTGTAGAGATAACAGAATGGCCTGTTCCATATGACAATGAAGTTGTATTTCTTATCTATTACCTCTCTGTGCTTTTTGGGAGGTTGACAGAAAATGGATTCAAAATCGGGGCCAAGTTAAAGGTCTGCAAACTGCTACTGTATAGAATATAAATTTGTGGACCTGCTCTAGACAGCACAGTTAACTCACTTAACTTCCAGCAGTGACACCAGTAAGCTATATTGAACATCAAAGCGCCAGAGAAGGTCACCCAGGTCCTGCAGGAAAGTATGACAACCTTATTGCAGCTCAGCGAGGACCACGACGAAACCAGAGGCAGGGAGTGCTTAAGTGAGCCTCGGCCCACCAGTGAATTTATAACCTGGTGGTACATCGCACCCCTCAAACAGTTGTCTTTCGAGCGGGCCTCAGGTGGACAGTCTGATAGACATAATATAACAGACTCGCAAAATAGTAAGGCAGTTGCTGTGAATGATTGTTCATTTCAATGTATACGGTGCCAGAAGGCATGCAGAGACTTCCGTCTGTCTGTGTTGTTGTTGTTGTTTGTAAAATCAAATGGCATTTGCGTCAGCATCTTTGAAAATAAGGATGGTATCTGAGTATTCCATTGTGGAGTTCTATGCAAAATTATATTTTACTTAACTAACCTGCGTTTCATGCAGTCTTCTCCCCACCTGGAGTGAGAAACTGCAGTTGTGGGGGTGGAGGAGGTGGGTTATGAAAATCACGGACTGATGAGTCAGGTTTTTTGTGCAGGATCTGTCCATTCCAAGCTTGGCTTTCATCAGCCTCTGTGGGATGGTACTTAGGTGAGGAATAACATTCCCTGAGTTGGAGTTGCCTGCTGTTTCCCGCACAGTGAAATGAGAAAGCATGCAGCCTGTGAGCTTTTCCAGTGACGGTCTTGGGCCAGAGTTTATCAGCTACACAGTATGCTCATTATACCTATTTAGGGCAATTAGAGAGTCCCCACGTATGGACATTTCCTGCATCCACATGAGTCCCTTAAACAGATCAAGTGATCTGTAACATCAAGGAGGTAGAATTTGTGTTCTCCCTTATTTTCCAAGATAGGGCAAGTATGAGTAAATAAACTTTGGAGGGTAAAAGAGAGGACACAGAATATAACTCTAGCTGGCAGGTTTATACCAGGACTGAATTTGGAGAAAGCAAAACTGCCAGTTACACAATACTCGCCATGAATTATAAATCTGTGACTTCATGCGAATCCTGAAGTAGCAATAAAAACAAGAAAAATAATGATTCTTAGTCATGCTTAGCCAAGGATCCAGGTGACTTTATGTTGCCATTTAAAGGGCCTGTGTCCCCATTCCAGCTTAGTTTTATGGGATTTACAGTTTGGCACTGAGAAGATGGCAGCAAATGAAAAAATAATTAATGGGAATAATTGCCTTTTTAACTGTATATTTACTTTGAGAAGAGTAAACAGGCCAGATGTATGATTCTGATATCTGTGGTTGTTACAATGTCAGAAAATCACCCAAAGGAGTAGAAGAGAAGGGGTTATTCACTAGAGAGGCCCCCACAGGTGGAAACTGCGTGCAGGCCTCACTGTGTTTTCTTGGCCGAGAAATAACAACAGGCAATGGCAGGAAGGGTAGATGGGACCACTTTCTCAACAATTGAAGATGGGGGAAATGGGGAAATGCAGAATCACTTTTTACGTGTTCCTTTTGTTGTCATACTGTGGGGGAGAGAATAATGAGAGTGGAATCCAAATGTCACTCTTGCTTAAAAGTATGTCCTTCCCCATCGCCAACAGTGCCTTTGAGAAACGTGGCCTATGGAAGACTTTCTCATGAAATGAGAAGGCATGTGGTACATGGAGTTGTTCAGAGTTACTGAAATGAGGCATATTATGTGGCATATCAGTGAGACAGGATGATTATTTGAATATCCATCCACCAATAAGAGGCCTTGACATTTTTTTTTAAATATTTTATTTATTTATTTGACAGACAGAGATCACAAGTGGCAGAGAGGCAGGCAGAGAGAGAGGAGGAAGCAGGCTCCCTGCAGAGCAGAGAGCCCAATGCGAGGCTCGATCTCAGGACCCTGGGATCATGACCTGAGCCAAAGGCAGAGGCTTTAACCTACTGAGCCACCCAGGTGCCCCGAGGCCTTGACATTTTGATTGCTGTGTCATTTAGTAAGATAGACTTCAGAAGTTTAAGTAGCTCCTGACCTAAGGAGTTTTCTGTAATTTGGATAAAGATTGTTGTCCCGACTCTTTCCATCTCTTTCCTTGTCCTACTTTCTTCTGCTCAAGCCCCAGGCACATCAGCCTTCCTTTCCTCTCTTTTCCCTTCTCTAATTTACCAGGAAGCCGATGTTCCTGACAAAATTCACTCATGTTTATTCATTTATTGGGTAGTCCTTCAACTTGTTTTTTAGTGCCTAACACATTCCAGGCACCTTGCTAGAATTCTGAGAATAAAAAGGATTAAAGAAAAGATCAACGTCACCTGGAGAATGAACACAGAGCATTAAACTATAGTAAATCCAGATAAGATGTGAACCACACGCACTGAACACACAGTGGGGAAGTAGAGGTGACACCCCTTCGAAGAGCCTAGAAACCTTCTCAGACCAGGTTGATATTTGACTTGGCTTGAGGATGAGTTGACATTTTGCTAATGAAGGAGGAAAGAGGGGCAATCCAGGTAGAGACACAAGTTTACAATAGCAGAGAATCATGAAAAGAAATACCTTCCTGGGATAATGAGGAGTTCAGTGTCATTGTATGTTGTGAAGGACTCTTAAGTTTGGGGGAGGAAGTAGGGATGAGCTTATGATGGGTGTTGTATAGCATTTATAAGTTTTGTTGCTTAAGGTATCAGGGAATGAATGAGTACCCTGATGTAATTAAAGCTTTTACAGAAATAGATTTTTATTATGTAAACAATGTCCGTTTTACAAACTTTAGAAAAAGAGTAAGTAACTACAAGAAAATAAAGAGCGCTCACACTCATTAACAGTGTGGTGGGTTCTTGGGAGACCATCTTAGGATGAAGTGTGTGGTGGGGCTTAGTTCAGCTGACCTTGCCATGATAGGGAGAGAGGAGAGCAGTATGGGGTTTGGCAGGTTTTATTGTAGAGATGACCCTTGTCCTACCTTTCATCCTAAAGTGTGTCAGCTTTGGCTGTCGGAAGGGAAGATAAAGGCTTTTTACCCTTCATTGAAGGGCCCAGTCTCTGGAGGGTAACAGTTTTCTACCAGAGAATGTGAGGGGCCAGAGCCCTTGATTTATATATACCTAACCCAGATTTCTATCTTGGAGAGTTAGCCTAAGCTTTAAGTTCTAGAAATACCTTCTGTACATGGAGTAATTAGGTTCTGTTTCAGCAACATGAAATGTTACACAGACTGTCAAAGGAACCTATATTTATTTGAGGAAATTTGTTTTCACCTTGTAACAGCTGACTGACCTTTTTCTTAATAGGAATCTCTTAAAAAGTCATGTCCTAAAATTCCCATAGATCTCTTTCTTTCTGACTTTGAAGGTATTTGTACACAAACACAGACTTGAGATCAGTTTTTCTTCTCTTGGGCAGAATGAGAGAATTAAGCAATGGCTAGCAATTAAAAAAAAAAAAAAAAGATTATGGGTCGGGAAAAACACTGTAAGACTAACTTGCTTTTCTACCCAGACACTCTGAGATACTGATACCAGACACTGCCTGATGCCCACATGTCCTGAAAAAAAGGAAAGAGAGAATAGTTCCCATCACAATTTCGTGTTAGTGTCCCCCAGACTCATTCTATTCTCTGGGCTATTCATATCTAGTTGCTGAAAGATTTATTTATTTATTTGGAGAGGAGAGGGACAGAGGGAGAGAAAGAGAAGCCAACTCCGTCTGAGCATGAAGTCCACCCCCACAGGGTGGAGCCCACAGGGCTCAATCCCAAGACCCTTGGATCATGACCTGAGCTAAAATCAAGAGTCAGATGATTAACCAACGGAGCTCCCCAGGAACCCCGAAAATTCTCTTAATGCCATTCACATTTTAGATATTTTACTCTTTGTAGGCCCAAATTCTGAAAATTTATTTGGAAAGACTGTATCATTAAGAAATTGGCTGAAATCAATTTTGAAAAGGGGGATGGTATGTCTCAGTTGGAATAGAACTTCAGGAGCAAACATTTACTGATTTATAGAAGGAAAGAACCTTTCTTAAAAAAAAAAAAAACAGCTGGGATTTTTTTTTTTCCACTTGAGCTCTCTGCAAACCTCTAATAAGGTCTTTAGCTCTGTGATCTTGGCATAATTCACGGTTGTCAAGAGGAATATTTGCCAACTTAGAGGATATGTTGACTCTTATCAATGAACTGCAATGAAGCTGATATTTGTATTCAGATTTTTTTTTTCATTTTGAGCACACTGGCCCTGTGCCAAATACATAGTATGACTAGAGAAAAAAAGGGTTGTTTCATGATATGCAGAGGTGTACACTGATTTCGCAAAATGTGCCAGATCCATCTGGGAAGATGGCTAAACTAGGGAAAACAGAAGTGTTTCAGAAAGAAAAAGAAGAGGTGGTCCATGTGTTTGCTGAAAGATGGGATATGCAGCAGCAAGTGTTGTCTTCCCTGAGTGTCGAAAACCCGCGGGAAGGAAGCTTGTCTGATTCCTCCAGCCACCCTCCTTTGAGTTAACAAAGTGCAGATGAAGAGGAGAAAGGGTCATGGGGATCCAGTTCCCCTTGTGAGCTGAATCTGGGCCTTCCTTCAGCAGCCACCGGAGCAAGCTTCCTTTCCCCACTCCTCTCTGGAGGCTGCCCCTGATGTGCCCAAGGCCGGGCTATGAGCCAGGCTGCCTTTGATGACTGTAATTAAGCTTCAGCCAAACAGCTGTTTTACAGGTGCACATTGTTCAGTGATTCACAGTTGATACATTATTTAAGAGGTGTGAGTAAATCATTTAAAATATATAGTTTAAATGCTCCGGTGGGCCTGTGCAGTAAAGGAGGCCCACAGCAAATCTTTTTGGAAGTAAAGAAGAATCTCTTTATGATGTCAGTAACTATGAGCATCCCCTAGCTTGGGCTTTGTATCTGTGCGATAGATTTAAAGTGGGTAAGTTATATTTTTCGGCCTTTCCCATCTGCAGAAGTCCAAATTGAGCTTCGTCAGCATGCTTATCAACTGTGTTGCTGGCCCCCACCCCCACCCTCATCCCCGTTAGGAGGGGCAGACACGTCTTGGCAGGAGAAGAAGGCAGATTGCCTGTCGGTGCCTCCGACTCTCTCCTGCTAGGCAGGTGCCTTTCAGGCTTCCCTACATGTTCCCTGGTTCAGTGAATGAACCGTGATGAAATCCCACACACATAGTAAAAAAAAAAATGACTGGAGCTTCCAGGATGACTAAATCAGGAAATACACTTAATGTGTTTAATTTCAAAACAGGAAATACCTTCTAATTTGGGCAGTTTGGGTCCATAAATGTGTATTTAAGTTAAATAATAAAATCTAATAAAAAAATTCCTGCCTGAAGAACTTCCATGGCTGTACAAACAGATTTTTACTCCTGTGTAGTCTCATGATATTTAGATAACCTCGCGGTCCCATGGGGCTCCCGTCCGCATCCTCCCTGCTCCCTTGCCTTATGGCACCAGAGTCTTCGCTCTTTTCATAAACATTTTAATGAAGTAATAGATACCAGCTCAACTGCTGGTGTTATCCTTACTCCTGGTCTCCCCGCCCCCCCTGCCGCCAGGTTCTTACTAAGGGTCTGTTTTTCTTTTTTTTCCTCTCATTTTCTTCCTCTTGTCTTTCTTTCCACTTGCTTATTTTTTTTTTCTTCTCATGGTACAGAAACATCTTTCCTGATTTTGAATGTATCTTAACATTCTCATCTTCCTTTCTTCCATCCAAGTACCAACAGGCTCAACCCTGCTTAGCTTCTGAGATCAGACAAGACCAGATATATTCCGAGTGGCACGGCTGTAGACTTTCTCACCTTCCTTCCCGCACCGAGACTGTGCAGTCAGCCATCTGGAGTTGTTACAGAGGCTCTTTTGGCGAGGTTCCAAAACTCGTTTAACAAATACTAAAATAAACACGTACTTTCAAAGACTTGCTTTCAACTACCATTAATTTTTGTGTTTGCCTCACTGTATGGCATTTTAAGATTTCCTTGTATTTTTGGTACTCTGCTTTACCATTACATTTTCTTCTGCACAACAAGACACTGACCGCGTAGGCTGTCAATTGCAGGAGACCAAAAGATAGCTTTCCATATGAAATGACTTTTGAATAAATTGTAATCTTTTTTAGATTACCCCCATATCTCGTATTAGAGGTTTTAGTTGCAAAGTTTAAAGTCAGAATGTCATGGGAATAAAAAACCATGTTTTCTGAGCGTGTTTAAATACCAGCCTTTCCAAACCAAATATTCTTCTGGACTCATTGTGCTCTGCTTAGGTAATCCATCACAGCTGGGATTTGCAGAATCAAGGCCATGACTTTGGGTCAAGTGGAAAGTGATTTGGAGACGCACCAGAGGGGTTTTGGTATATTCAGTTACCTTTGCTTATGTCCCTTTATCTAGGACACCCTTGCTGCTACACATACAACTTCCCTTTGCCAGAGAGGGGCTGGATAAGATTTTGATGGCAGATTAAAGGAACAAAATCACTGTAAACAGCAGTAATGAGCATGCAGTATTTTGCTTCCATTTGATATTTGTGAGATTTGATGAGTGAATTAAATGAGTTAATTCATGTCATATCCAAGTTCTTCTCCAAAAGGGACCTGGCACCTACTGCATGTGGTTGATGTGCATGTGATCAGTAGCATAGCTTCTGGCCCAAAGAAAGCGCTCACAGTGTGAGCTTCTCCATTGTAATAATGGTGTTGCTCACCTGGGTGGAAAGCAAAGACACACCTTAGTCAGAGTCATGACCTGACTGTGTTTCAGTTCTGCACTCAGATTCAATTACAATTTGCTAGAGGGGGTTGGCAGCAAAAGAAGGATTATCAGCACAATTTCTACTGCTCTTTCCATGTTGGGTACAGTTGGTGCAAAAGAAAAATGCAGTGTATTGGTTTTGCCATGTTTTCTATCCAAACCAGTTTGCATTTAGGACTATTTCTTCAGGGGCTCCCAGAGTTTCTCGAAGAGCCCTTGTATATGATTTAGGTTTTCATCCAGACCTAAATGATGCTCTGTTCCTTTTATCATTAACTTCCTAAATTGAAGCAGGCTGCTCAATGACTTCTTCATTAAGAAAATATCCCAGGAAAAGATCTCTTATGTGTCTGAAGAGATATGTTGGTCGTTAGAGCCAACAGTATTTCTGCCTCACTGAGTGTTGGCCTCAGAAATGCCCCAGGGCTGCCCCTTTTCCAGAAAGGGGAAATGTACTCCTGTTGAAGATCAAGTAGAGAAATTTTTAAAAAAATTCATGATCATGCTCAACAAATCATTGTCTATATGTGAGTCTTCTAGCCTTTTCTCCTCTTCTCCATGCACTGCATGGTCTGGACCTGTGTCAGAGTTCATGGGTGGTAGAGGCTGCCAGTGGGATCCTAATGGCCTCTGACAAGAGGACGGCCTCTTCCCAGGCTTTACCAGCATCCCTGAGCTCCTGAATGTTACCATCAGGTAGCAGGCTGGCCAGCTGCTAGAGCCAGGGCTGCACACTGTCCTGACAGCTGACAGGTGGCATGGGCCTAGAGCTAGAGGAATCGCCTTTCCAATCTGGAAAGTTACCATGCTGGGACCTGGCCCATGGAAGAGCCGGAGGCAACGTGAGCTCCAGCTCCTTTCATTTCCTCTTTGAGAGAAACATAGGCTTTGCAAGTTGGTCAGGGGAGATGCATGTGGTCAGGAATCATACCTTGGAGCTTAGGTCTGGTGATGACTTCTTCCTCCTTAGCTCCTGTGCGACACATCTAGACTGTTGCCATAGATGGTTAGCTGCTGTCAAGCCTCTTTTTGTCTTAGTGCAGTCAGTCACCTCACAGAATGTTCAAATTGATATGACTGACCTGCCTCCCACTTTCTTGAGTCCTATTCAGGAGAATCACAGAGGCGAAGAGTCACCCCCCAGCCAAGGATGTGCAGTACGCCCATCAACATCCTGATTGTAAAAGACATTCAATGGAATTAGTATTCTGAAAGCACATTTTAGAACAGTGGCATTATAACCAATCATCAGAAGGAAAGTTTTGGCAAGAACCATACATACCCAATAGATAGGTCCTGTCAGTCTATTACTGATAGGGATCTATAGAATCCATCAGTATTTGTTGAAAATCAAACAGAAAGATACGTATTAGTGTTATTCTGATATAAACAAAGAAAAAGTTTAAATCACTGTAAATTGTACAACTTACTCTCAATGTCTTGATCTCCTTTTAACAAACTTTTTAATGTGTTGATGTGTAATTTACATATAGAAATATATATAAATCTTAGTTGCAAGCAAGAGATATTTTCACTGGGTAACAAACATCCTGATAAAGAAATAGAACATTCCTGGAACCCAGAACTCCCCTGTGTTCTCTCTGGTCACTCTCCCCTACCTGTCTTCCCTTGGAGTCTCTAATACTCTGACTTCTAGTAGCATAGATCAGTTTCGCCTCTTCTACACTTTTTATCAGGGGTTGGAAAATATTTTCTATAAAGGGTCAGATAGTAAATATTTAGACCTGGGGGGGTGTGCAGCCAGAGAGCCTCTGTTGCAAGTACACAGCCCTGCCATTCCTATGCTAGTTTAGCCATAAAGAATACATAAACATGTGGGCATGGCTGTGTTCCAGTAAAGCTTTATTTACAAAAACAGATGCTGGCTGGATTTGGCCCATGGCTGGCTGAATTTGCTGACCTCTGCTTCATATAATCCCTGACATCATGTTTATGAGATCCATCTGGTAGTGCACTGGGACAGGCCAACCCGGCCTCACGTGAGGGCAACTGCACACATCTCTTAGCAACTCTGCATTCAGTGACTTCTTTTTGGTAGCTTGAAATTGTCCATGGTGGAGTCCTTATACAATGGAAACTGGCAAGTGCTACAGTCATGCATTTGCCACCCACACCCCACCCGTCTCAACTCATCTGCCTTGGATTGTGACAGACCTGGCTTTCAGTGGCAATTCACTTGATGTCTCCTAGCCACTCTCTGAAATGGGGACATGGAAACATCCAGAGACAATGTATAAAACACATTAAAAAGGTGGCTGTTGTGTAAGTGTTCCATTCCAAAACAATGACCACATTCTAGAATATTCCATATATGAGCAGATATTGAGAGCTCATCTTAGCATTTTTTACCTTTTAATTTTGGATCTTTGTATTCTTATTGAGTGTGGAAATGTCTCCACCATTTGTTCCCTGCTTTTCAATTACAGTGAGACTTACATCTGACTCAACTTTTCATACCTAGCCTAACGTAGTATGGTTCTCCACACCTTCAGTTCCATCCTTCATAACTTCATCAGGATTATCTTTGCCAAAGTATGAAATTTATCTGCTTGTGGGGCAAGTTAATCTCCAGTGCCCAGAAATCAAACATTCCCCTATAGCATGTCATTTATGGTCCTAATCCCACATCATTGTGTCTCCAGACATTCTGTCTACTCTGCCCTACACTCAGAACATGCCAAGGGCTTTGGCCATGTTGATGGTGCTTCATAGCATCTCCCCATGTCACCTCTGCCTAATTTGTAAGGGCAGTGCCCATGATACCTCCTCACTTTCCATCCTTTTCTAATCCTTGCATGCATGCACACTCACCTACCACAGAATGAATTGTTTCCTCATCTATGCCCCCATAGTTATTCTAGCTTAACATTTATTATAATATGTATCACATTATAATCAGTTGTTTTATCCATCTCTCCTATGAAGTTGCAAGTTTCATGAGGATAGAGACTGTATTTTTCTTCCTATCATAGCTCAGCTAGGATACCAGTAGATTGCTGAAATGTAAGTCAGGAAAAAGGGGGGCATAAAGAAGGTAGTGATGTAGTGATGTGGCTTTTTTGCCACAATTTCATTAGAGGATCTGCCATCTCTCAGCAGACTCGTTGAAGTAAAATTTTTCTCAGGATGAGAAAGGGCTCCTGGTCATGTTGACATAGAAGGAGGAGGCAGTAGCCAGTCCTTGTTAATGGTTCCATCTCCAGAACACCTTTGGGAGAGCTTTTAACCCACTTATGTGGTGTGGTTTTGGTTCTGTGGGATGCCAGTTATAATTGTGGCTTTAGGCACAGTGTAAGCAATAGCTAACACATTTTCCTTCGGTCTTGGATGCCTTTTGCATTTAACTGCTCAGTGGTCATAAAAACTCAAAATCTCTGTTTGCTTGGTGGCATTGCTGGCCTCCCTCATTTGCAAATCTCATGCCCATACTTACAACATTGCAATACATTATGTATAGCAAGTGTTGCTTATCTTATGTCACCATATGTGAGTAGCACGGTGGGGAAGCTTGAGGCTCTGACTCAGGCAAAGGCATTAAATGCTTCCTAGGGCAGGAGTGTGATCTCTCAGAAGCAAGAATTTCTGTTACCTGTACTCTAGGAAGATACAGTTAGAAAGATAAGTGAGACTGAGTTGTGGATGACCTTGAAATGAAACTTAAGAGATGGGCCTCTGTGGGGTAGGCAAGCAGAAGTAAATGAAAGTTGATTATCAGGGCAATGTTGTAACAGAGTTGGGTAATAGAAAGATTAAACTGGCAGTTGTGTGCATAATAAATTGGAACAGAAAAAAACAGAATCAAGACATCCTGTGAGAAGTTCTTTGCAATTGTCCTGATAGGAAGTAATGATGTTCCTAACTAGGCCAGTGATAGTGAGAACAGCGTATTAGTCAAGGTTCTCCAGAAAAACAGAGTCAGTAAGAAATACATATCTATCTATCTATCTATCTATCTATCTATCTAGATATAGATACATCTATATCTATATCTATATCTATATCTATATCTATATCTATATCTATATATATCACACGCACACACATGCACACTCAGAGAGAGAAAGAGATTGCTAGGTTGATTCAGTGAAGGAATTGGCTTACATGAGTGTGGAGGCCCAAAAGTCCCATAGTCTGGCCTCCACAAGCTAGAGCTCCAGGAGAGCTGGTGATGTAATTCATTCCAAGTCTGAAAGCCCGAAAACTAGGATCTCTGATAAACATGCAGCTCAAGATGAAAGGGAGAGGGAATTTGCCCTTCCTCTGCTTTTTTGTTCTATTTGGACCCTCACTGGATTGAATAATGCCTCACCCAAGTGGTGAGGGCAAATCTTCACTCAGTCTAGTGATTCAAATGCGATTCTCTTCCAGAAACATACTCACAGACCCACTCAGAAACAGTGTTCGACCAGCTCTCCAGGCATCCCTGCACCCCGTCAAGTTGACACATAACCATCACAAATGGGAAGCAAGGAGAGAATAGATATGAAAAATAGCACTGAGGTCCACTTGGGTGAATTTCAGAGCCAGTTGTGTATAAATGGCAAAGGAGAAACACTTCAAAGAGTGGAATCCAAAAAGATTTCAAGGTTTCCTGCTCTAGTGGTTGAGAAGGTTCAAGTGAACTAAGGATAAAAAGGTGCAATTTTTTTGAATAATACAAATTAACCAACTTGTGTATTTGAGCATCCCGTCTGGGATTATTTGTGTGGGGAACTTTATAAATTAATGAGGAAAAAGAGCCATTTTTTTCAGGGGAGATGGGAGTAGGACTTCAAGAGCTTAAAGCCATGTTGGCCCTGGTTTGGTTGGCACTGGCTTGGTTGGCATTGGATCCAGGTTTAGGTTGGGTTGATATATTGCCCCCCTCCAGAAAGGAAGGACCATCTAAAGAAAATATCTTAAAAGAAGGAATCCCAGAGAGTCCTATCTGTAGATAAAGGGCAACCCCAGGTCAAAGAGTTTTCTCAATGCTAGTTGAATTTCATCAACTCAGCATTTGGGGACTTGGTTTTCCCAAGATGAAATATATCCATATTTCAGTTCCAGGATTTATCCAGTGACACTCTGAAACTCTCATTTCATTAATCAGGAAGTCTCACAAAATAGTAAGCTTAAAGGGGTTAAAGAGGTTTAAATTTTTCTCCTTACCATTATTTTCTTTGGAAGAAATGTTACATGGTGATATGTAGAGGGGAGAAATCAGTACAGTGGCTAAAAGGACCCAATATTTATAGGGTTGTACTAGAACATTCGGTTGGGCAAAGTGTGACAAATGTGGCACAAATGGCAGAAAATGTGGAGGTTCTTGAACTGTGAAGGGAATTCTGTTTTTCCAGCTGTAACTTCTGAAATCTGAAAGATGCTTACTTGGACTTGGAATGATAAGGCAGGGAGAGAATTACCTTGGTATAGTTGATATATAGTTTTATATAATGGGTACACTTACATATATTCAAGTTTGTTGTTTTAATAAAATTAAATTTGAATAATTTTCAGTAGGTGGAAAGAACTTAGGTGATTTAATATAGCCATGTAAAAGATTCTCAAGAGCAGAGGGTTTTATGAAAATGGGAGATTAAAAAATAACATGGTTTGATATCATACTAATAACTACATTCTGGGGGATCTACTTCATTTAAAATGAAGTGAGAAACTTTGACTATTATAAGATGATTTGTATTAAGATGCCTGGACTCTGTTAACATATTCTGGTAAAGTTTTAAAAATGCTGAGAGGTTATGAGTTTTAAATGTACACTGATATTCAAAATTATATAGATTTAAAGAAATTGTTTATATGATTTATCTCTTTAAAATAAATTTGAATGCTGGCCTCGAGTAACAGGATAGTAATGGAATAAGTATTTTTTCCTTATTTGAATTCTCCAAGACAAGTAATTCCCTCACTGTATACTTTACTTGGGTAGATACCTGCATTTCTTGACTTATAAAAACTTATTTAATTGTGGAAAAAAGAAAGTCGTTTTATTACTCAACCATTTCTAAAACAGTTTTCTGAAATTAATTGCATTTTCATAGGTTTTAAATTTTCTCTTAACCTATGTATAGTTGCATTTTTTAAATCTTTTTCTTTTTTTTAAGATTTTATCTATCCGTGCTATCATAATTATTTAACATGAGTGTGGGGAGGGGTGGAGGGAGAGAGTGAATCTCAAGCAAACTCCACAATGAGTGTGGAACCCCTTTATGGCGCTCCATCTCATGACCCTGAGATCATGGGTCAAGCCAACAGGTGCCCTTCCCTTTTATTAAGGCCTTACCAGTATTTAAACATGTATGGAAGAAGGAAAGAGTGCTGGTATTGATTTGGTCTCCACCTTCACCTGCTCTTATTCTCCCTAATAATTGCTCTCCTAAGTTTGAGAAATTAAATTGATTTTCAAACTTACTTTTTTTTTGATTCTTTGAATTAACTTCACTCATCTTATTATTTATTATAAACTTTAAAAATGCCTATGATTCTTAAAGTTTAATAAAGGAATTTGAGACACATTGGTGCTTTTGAAATTTAACAAGAGTTTATAAGACAGGCGTTAGAATTAAAATCCTTATAGGATTGTCTCTATATTTCTGTTCAATGCCATTCTTAGGATTTTTCCTCTTTTATAGAACCCCCCCTTAATATTTCCTGCAGTGTTGGCTTGGTGGTTGCATAGTCTTTTAAGCCTTGCCAGTCTTGGAAACTCTTTAACTCTCCATCCATTTTGAATGTCAGTCTTGCTGGATGAAGTATTCTTGGCTGCATGTTCTTCTCATTTAGTGCCCTGAATATATCTTGCCAGCCCTTTCTGACTTGCCAGGTCTCTGTGGACAGGTCTGATGTTATTCTGATAGGCTTTCCTCTGTAAGTAAGGAGCCTCTTTGTCCTAGTGGCTTTCAAGAGATTATACCTACAATTATGATTCCTCAATTTGACTATCAGGTGCCTTGCTGTTTTTCTGGAATCTATAATCTTGGGTGGATACCATTCGGCCTCTAGTACATGAACGCTGGTTCCATTTGCGAGATTGGGAAAATTTTCATGAAGAACTTGTTCCGCTATATCTTCTAGACTTCTTTCTTTCTCCTCCCCTTCAGGGATTCCAATAATTCTGACATTGGAACGTTTCATGGCATCATTTATTTCCCTGATTCTGTTTTCATGGTTTCTAAGCTGTTCGTTCCAGGCTTCCTCTTGATCCTTTCTATCTGTTTGTCCTCCAGATCACTAATTCTATCTTCTGTCGCAGTTACCCTAACTTTGAGAGAATTTAGATTAGATTGGAACTCATTGAGAGCATTGTGAACCTCAGCCCTGGTAGCTTTTAGCTCTGCCCTAACATTGTGAACATCCTGTCTTGTCGCTTTCAGCACCTTACACCAGTTAGAATGGCCAAAATTAGTAAGACAGGAAACAACATGTGTTGGAAAGGATGTGGAGAAAGAGGAACCCTCTTACACTGTTGGTGGGAATGCAAGTTGGTGCAGCCTCTTTGGAGAACAGTGTGGAGATTCCTCAAGAAATTAAAAGTAGAGCTTCCCTATGACCCTGCAATTGCACTACTGGGTATTTACCCCAAAGATACAGATGTAGTGAAAAGAAGGGCCATCTGTACCCCAATGTTTATAGCAGCAATGGCCACGGTCGCCAAACTGTGGAAAGAACCAAGATGCCCATCAACGGATGAATGGACAAGGAAGATGTGGTCCATATACACTATGGAGTATGATGCCTCCATCAGAAAGGATGAATACCCAACTTTTGTAGCAACATGGACGGGACTGGAAGAGATTATGCTGAGTGAAGGGAGTCAAACAGAGAGAGTCAGTTATCATATGGTTTCATTTATTTGTGGAGCATAACAAATAGCATGGAGGACATGGAGAGTTGGGGGAAATTGGAAGGGGAGGTGAACAATGAGAGACTATGGACTCTGAAAATCAATCTGAAGGGTTTGAAGAGGTGGGGGGGGTGGGAGGTTGGGGGAACCAGGTGGTGGGTATTAGAGAGGGCATGGATTGCATGGAGCACTGGGTGTGGTGCAAAAACAATGAATACTGTTACGCTGAAAATAAATTAAAAAAAATGATTAAAAAAAATCTTAAAAAATCCTTATAGGAAGCAATTCTGTCAAACAGTAGTTGTTAATACTTCATTAAATCCTCATACTTGTATATGTTGACTATTTCTAACCTGAGATATGTCTGGGATATGGGGTATACTTAGCACTTAAAAATTATCCTGTTGTCGATTCAGGAGCTGGTTTCATGCTATGAAATAGAGTGCTAATATTATTTACTTGTAGGCCTGAAGACTTTCAGAGTAATAATAGGTCAGCTTTCTAATTTTATCGGCAAATAAAATAATAAAAGCAAAACTAATGAAAGCAAAATCAAACAGGATTTGATCAAATTTGCAAAGCTATGCAGTGATGTCACAGGGCTCTTGGCCCCTGGTAGAATGCCCCTGCCACTGCTATATTTTATTTCAAAAATAAATGCTCCTGATTCCTAGATATGTGAACTTCCAAAGACATTTCCCAGAGAATGTAAGTTTCAAAGTAACTGGATTATGAAGGCTGTACTACATGTGTCTGCTCTGTATTTTCATGTTGTAGAGATAATGTGTTCTCATCACGGTGCTACCTCTGTGCTGTGTTGGTCAATCCACGTGTCTGCCCATGAACTGCATTCGTGGGCAGCAAGCCAACAGTTTGTACAGGTTGGGCCTGCCCTCGCTATGGCACTGACTGCAGGTCGGTCCCTGGACAGAGCTGGGCCAATCACAGCCATTCCCCTGGGATTGGGGATTATGACAGAAAGTTAATTTTGTATTATTGGACTGTTCTGCTGAAAGCAGTGCCATCGGTGGCCTTGCAGAGTTCTTGGAACAGAAGAAGCTTCTCTGCAGACAGAAAGAAAATAAGAGGCAGAGACTTTTGTTACTGGCTTCTCAGTTCTGGGTTCCAGTCATTTCAGCCATTACATATTGGGTTATATAGCACAGTACTGAATCTTTATTAGAAATTCATTTTTTAAAAATTTCTCTTAAGCCAACTCAAATGGGAGTCTTCCTTGAAAATAACTGATGCCTGGGGCACCTGGATGGCTCAGTGGGTTAAAGCCTCTGCCTTCGGCTCAGGTCATGATCCCAGAGTCCAGGGATTGAGTTCCGCATCGGGCTCTTTGCTTAGCAGGGAGCCTGCTTCCTCCTCTCTCTCTCTGCCTGCCTCTCTACCTACTTGTGATCTCTCTCTGTCAAATAAATAAATAAAATCTTTAAAAAAAAAAAAGAAAATAAATGATGCCTAACCCATGGTTATGCTTTTAAACATCTTTACAGAAGAAGAATGCCTTTCATGACTATGAAAATGACAGAACTTTATCTTTCATTCATGAAAATGTACATGGCAACCATGGGTTCGTCATCTTAGATTTTCTTTTATCTTTCTTTGCCTTCCCCACCCAGGACTCCATAACTTGAGATTCTACTGACATTTATTGAGTAGTTCTTGTTTCATTTCAACCAAATATATACATTGTATCTTTCGTGAGATGAAGTACATCCATTCTTTAATCAGGCCTTTTTTGTATTGTGTTTGTCTCCAGCCTTTGACATTTAGAAAAATAAGAACTTCAGTTTTAGAGTAGGATTTTCAAAGTGATTGAAGAGTTGAATACAAAAAGCAGAAAGCCCTGGTGTTATTTATCTGGAACGAAGGGAAAGATTTAATAAGTATCCACAGTCGCTATTTTGTAAAGATGGTAGTAATTTTGCAGCCATTCTTTATCTTTTCCAAAGGCCAGAGAAAGAATAAATGGACTCAAACTGAAATATTAGAAGTGCTGTTGAAAAGCACTGCTGTTGAAAAGCACTGCTGTTGAAAAGGAAAGATTGTCCAGATGGTAAAGCCTGTTGAATATCAGTACAGAGCACCTTCTGCTGTGCCTTAAAAAGCGGGATAGTCTCCTGTTTGCTTTTTTGTAGTTGTTTTTCCTAATAATTCTGAGCACTGTCTTATAGAGTTGGCATTAAATGACTCCCTAAATTTTCCTTGTGTTAGGAAAATTCTGTAGTTGTCTATGTACTGTTTACGTACTAAGCTTTCCTCATTAACCCAATATCAGGTTCTCCAAAAACACCACGAAGAAAAGTCTAGTATACTTTCTTTTCAGATCCAGTTCAATGTAGATCATATAGTTTCATCCTAAGTTAACCAGATATTAACTTAAGTATTTATAGGAGAAAAGTCAAGGCTACCAGGGCTTATTTGTAATAACAAGGAGATGCATTTATGAATAATTACAGCCCCATTTAATTCAAATCCACATTTTTAGAGATTAGTTATAATCTTTCTGCCTTAAAAAAGCCTCTTTTCCTTGCTATGACTTACAGATGCTATGATGATTCTATGTTTGGCTTCTTTTCTATCTTGTGTACTTCCTTGATACAAAGAATTGCTCAATATCAGGATGTAACTTGAAAACCTTCAGAAAAAGGAGAAAGCGACAGCCAACGTACATAGTCACTACATAATAGCATATTTAATCATGGAATAATACAGAATTAGCCCTGCTTTGCTGCCGGTTTATTTAATAGGGCATTTTTCTTACTTACAGGCATTTTGTTATAATAGGGGCTTTTTCAATACAAGTACATATTCTTACATGAGGGGCTGTTGAATTTAAGCATTTCCCCAATGTTCTATACAATCTACATGAGGTCTCAGACAAATATTGTAAGCTTCTTATGCTCAGGAATTCTCTTTCTTTGCCATCTTCCTCCCAAAAACAAGACCACAGAGAGCTCACTTCTCCCCTCTGCCAGGGCAAAAATTCTTTAATGGCATAGCCATTATACAAAATCTAGTCCCTAGAGTGGTTTAGTGCATAAGCATTCCCATATGATGTTGGCCTAGCTTTAGTTTACTGGTCAAGATCTATTAAAGCAAAATATTGTTATGCTTTCTAGAATATTAGACCAAACAAAGCTCCCTGTGTCACTGGGCTTTCTTCTTAGTCTTTGTCAGATATTTTCCCTTCTTTCTGGTATAATACCATCTAAAAAAATTTCTCTAAGTAAGAAAAGTATTGTCTGGGGGCCCCTGGGTGGCTCAGTGGGTTAAAGCCTCTGCTTTCGGCTCAGGTCATGATCCCAGGGTCCTGGGATCGAGCCCCGCATTGGGCTCTCTGCTCAGCAGGGAGCCTGCTTTCCTTCCTCTCTCTCTGCCTGCCTCTCTGCCTACCTGTGATCTCTGTCAAATAAATTAAAAAAAAAATTAAAAAAAAAAAAAGAAAAGTATTGTCTGGTCTTTTTAGAACTATGAAATCTAATCGACCCATCCTCAGAAAATGAGTTATTTCAGTGACTTGTTTACTTGAAAGAGTAGGTATTAATAAGGGTGATTTGTGTTTGTTTCATGAGGAGATAGACTTTTGCTGTGCATTGTTCATTGGAAGGATCATTTGCCACACCTGATAGAATGTAGCCTCTGCACCATTATAATGGTTGAAGGCCAACTCTTACCACTTTCCTCTAAAATGTGGCCTATTTTCAACCTTCTGGTAGCTGTTATGCAGAAATACCTACATAGTAAAGTTGATAGTGATTTGAAGGATTTTAGGTTATAATTTTAAGAAAAATATTATTCCCATAAATCTGAAATCAGTGTGAGATATCCTTTCCAGTAAACGTAGAATTTTTTTTCTGGTTAAAATTTCTTCCAAGGGATTTTCTTGTAGCCTGGTAGTCGTAAATATCCTCTGGAAAAATCAAGAAATGATAGTATAATTCCACTAGAAAGCCATCATATTCTTTTTTTTTTTTTTTTTTGTATTTTGAAGAGATGGAAATAAAGTCTAGATTAAGAATCTGTTTCTCCCCCAACTTCTGACATGAAACCTTCAGAATTTGTATTAATACACATGGGTATGTCAGCTATTAAATATTTGAGATATGTATTTCTTGCTAACTTCTGTGGTTGGCAAATTTTCGTTAAGCAACACATACTTAGATTGTTGTGTGTTGCAGTGAATGTTATATTAATATTGCTCGTCAAGATACATGAATATTCGGAGTCTTGCTCTCTCAGGGCTTTATCTGCTGACCTACCAACTGTACTGTGAGGCTCATCCCTGGGGGGCCTGAATATCTGTCAGCATCCTGTGTGGCTAACAAGAGAATCTGATGAAACTATTTAAAAAATCTTGCTGTGCTTGTAGCCGACTGAAGTCATGCAGTTGCACTGGTGATTAGGCATTATCCCCATTCTGCAAACCTTCAATTTGTTTGGAAGTGGATGCCATGTTGGCAACACTCACCGACCCTCAGTCTTGCCAAGGCCATCCTGGCCTGGATTCAGTTCCCTTGGCCTTGGTTTATTCTTCCTTCTGTAGCCCTGATGGAACTGGAAGATGGCTTTTAGCCTTGCAGTACTAGCAAAATCCTTGGCTGTGAGCGCTTAGTTTTGTGATCTGTATCGTCTTCAGGTTCATCTGACTTGCAGAGGACTCCACAGCGTTGCCCTGTCATCTTGTCTGTGCCTCACAAGAACACTCAGATGCTTAGAGCAAATTCAGTTGCCCACTAATACGGATGAATTAACAGAGTCTTGTGGAGTGAGAAAAGCCCATATCTAACCTCAGCAAACCACTTTCAGTCAATGCGACAAAACTTCTAATTCACTCCCAGTCAGATATGAAAGATTTATATTATGCTGCTAAGTTGAACAAGGTTTCCAGAGGACTGGAAATGTCTTTTCACACCAGCTTTCAAACCCAGTGTTATAATTTTGGACAAGACCATGAAAGAGAACATTCGTTCAAACTGGACCTAATACTGTCTGCCGCTCAAATTCCTTCCACCCATTGATTGAGGATAAGCATTAGATCGGGCAGAATGATTTCAATTTTGAAAAGACTGTCCACATCATCATGAATCAGTTGTGGGATATTAGAGAATTTTCTCGAGGCGACTCAGGTCAATCTGCTGGTTCCTAACTGAATCCCCTGCTTCCAATCACCTCACTCTTCAATTAATTCTATATACCACTACCTGAGTGAGTTAACCTCTAAGTGTAGTTGTAATAATGCGGGGCTGGGAGGAAGCAACCTTCTCATTGCTTACATTAAAAACAATCTAAATTCATTACTATTCAGTGCTTTCTCTAACCTTTCTTTCCAGTTTCAGCTTCCAATCTATCCTTTTGCTCTAGTCAAATTTAAGGTCCACGCCCTTTCCCCAGAACCTGTGGCTGCGTTATGTCAAGTGGCTAGGGAGAAGTAAATTTGCAGAAGGAATTATGTATTAAATTTGCTAATCAGCAGTCTTGAGGTGGGAAGATTATCTGGGATTAGTCGGATGTGCTCAGTGTAATCCCAAAGGTGCTTATAAGTGAAAGAGAGAGGCAGGGGAGTAAGAGTCAAGAGAGATTTGAAGATGCTAACCAGACTGTTGGCTTTGAAATGGAGAAGGGTGTCTGGAGCCAAGGAATGCAAGCGGCGACCTCTAGAAACTGGAAAGGCCAAAGAAAGGAATTATCCCCTAGAGCCTCCAGAAGGAATGCAGCCCTAAAGAAACCTTCATTTTAGCCCAATGACAATCATTTTGCACTTCTGACCTCCATAACTGTATGCTGGTAAACCTGTGTTTTCTCAGCCACTGAGTCTGTGGTGTTGTATAGTGCGCTGCTTATGAAAACAGACTCTGAACCCAGAATACTAGGCTTGGGTCCTGACCCAGAAACTAGCTCCATGTCGCTGGGCAAGGGTCTTGGGAAGTTTTCTGTGACTTGGCTTTCTTCCTGTACTCACTGATGCTTCTGATAATTGGTATCTGCCTTCTCCAAAAACATTTTGTGCTGTATTGCTACCACACTTTGCTGAGGTGGTGCATGTAACCCATCCTGGAAAATATTTCCCTAGCCTACTGAATCTTACACTAATGTTGCCGCTCCCCCAGAAACTTCCTGCAATCCCCTCCTGGTAATTATTGTCTCTCTTCTTTGGTGCAACTCTGGTGTTTTGCTTTATAGCAAGTTGTAACTTGTGCTGTAGTTCATAGTTGCATTTACTTTATTATCACAATTAATATTAAAAGCTCCTTTAAAGGATGGATAGGTTATGCTCACTTCAGCAGCACATATACTAAAGGATGGATAGGTTTTACTCACACCTGCTCATATATTTGCTGATATTTCTCAGGGTCTAGAGAAGTACATTGTTTATTATAGTATATCAAATATATTGTTTATTATATACATTTTTGTGGAATCATTGAACTTAACTATGGACATGAGTCTTGTGAAATTAAGGGTCAAGTAGGGTATTTGATGTCAGAGGCTGTATTATCCATTTCAATAATTAAATGAGATCATGTCCCACATAGGCCCGTAAAAATGCTAAAGGTTGAAATGGTTAAATAAGCTTATTCAAAAACTTCTTGTGAAGTGAATTTTCAGTTCACCATTGATAATTTGTGATACAGTTCTTCATACAATTAGCACCCCCAAAATATCCTTTGGCTATGTTACATAGTGATGGGTTCAAATATTCAGCATGTTACTTATCAGGGCCTAGAGTGAGGTTAAAACTGAACAGAAAGACCCTCCACTGATGTCATTTCTCAATTTCCAATGAAAGGAAAATGGAAAAAGAAAAAAAAAAGTAAATAAACAGGGGTCTTAAGAGCAAGCAGGCAGACGATGACATTGCAGAGTGGTTGTTTCTGTCTCGGGGAGT
The DNA here is from genome assembly GCF_902655055.1 of Lutra lutra. Lineage (NCBI taxonomy): Eukaryota > Metazoa > Chordata > Mammalia > Carnivora > Mustelidae > Lutra > Lutra lutra. The sequence continues at coordinate 19,933,060 of NC_062285.1, read as the reverse complement.
AATAAAGAGAAAGCAGTGCCCTCTGCGAAGAATGAACTGGCTTTCCCATTCCACTTCCAACCCTGTGACCAACCATGGCTGGATCCACGTCCCTATTTATGGCCAATAGTTTTCTCTATAAATTATGCTTGATTGTTTCAGTGAAAAACTGTGGTTGGAATCAGAAAAATTCTGTTATTGTGTGGTAGTTAAATGAATGCTCTGAACTCTAGAGAGTCAGACCTGAGCACGCATTCCAACTATGTCAGTTAAGGACTTTCCATGGCTTTGAGCCATGCTTGACCTCTCCTAACTTCTCCTTTCTCATGTAAAGATGTTGACTATAATAGAATTTATCTTTAAAAAAGTGGTTATTATTATTTCAGAAATCCCTCTGCCTATCTCTTTTGTATTTTTAAAACTATAAAGCATTACATTATTATTTAATAAAGTATACATATATTATGTATCTTCATTATAAAGCTGTTTGTAATGGATAGAATATACTAGATTCATTCTTGAAGAGTGTGAATTTCTGCAGGAGCATTCTACGTGTCCAAATACTAGTTCTTTGGATATGTGAAGGCTAGTTGAAAATTTGACCTTTAATAGTCAAGTGGGAAAAATTTTTGATATGCAGAAATGGGAGAATTAACAGCTGTTCTGCATGATCATATTTTCAGTGCTTGTCAGAGCAGAAGTATCTGAGTATCTTCATGAGTGCATGAGGTTAGATGCAGAGAAAAACTAAAACAATTAATAGGAACGGTAGGGGGTAAATCAGAGGCACACCTTTAACCTCAGTTGAAATGTGGTAAATGAGATTAACATTTCACAGTACTATTATGGGGATAAAATAACAGGAATGGTACTTATATTAGGATGTGAAAAGAATCCTCATTTCTTAATATATACTGATTTACTCTGTGACTAATAGAAAATGACAATTTAATTTGATATTAGAGGTTTTTCTGTAGGTGGGTCTACATACACATTGGACTACTAAATAAAAATGGGGTAAATAGATACATTTCACTTTCTGCAGTTATATAACACATGTTCAATAAGAGTAGTATATATATAAATATATGTATTCTGTTGACTATTAACTGAGTCATAGAAGATGCACTGATCTTTTTAAATGTGTTCAGTAGGCAGGAACATTTTTTGTAACCCAACTTTTGGGGACCAAATTGAGAAATTGAAGGAGAACTTCTTTAAAGTGATGTTTCCTTCCTTCCTTCCCTCCTAACACATATTTGTTGAAAGCCTCCTATATGCTAAGCACTGGGGAAATAGTGATCAAAACTGGCAAACGTTTTGCCCTCATGCAGTTTGTCTTGTAAGATAAAATATTAGAGACAAATTAGAGACATATTAACTGAGACAAAAAAGAAAACAGATAACCTAATGGTGAGACAAGGAACAAGTAAGGCAGGGAAGAGAAGTATGCCCTTGGACAGAGGGTGGCAATTTTAGATCAGATGACAGAGAAAAGTGACTTTGAAAGCCCTGAAGAAAGCAGGATTATGTGGGGAAATGCATTTCAGGAAGAGGAAATGATGGCAAGTACGAAAGTTTCTGGGAGTAGGATGGGTGGAGCCTGTGCAAGAAATGCAAGAAGCCAGTGTGGCTGGAGCAGAATGAACGGGGGACACAGCAGAGGGGATCCCTGCTACCAGCGGGGAGGCTTGCCTCGCTCTTGGGGGCTCCTGGTGCAGACTCCAAATAAGGGTTTTTTTCCAGTGAGCCTCTGGAGGTCTTTGAGCAGAGGAGTGAGGTAAATGACTGTAGTTTTGTATGTTTGTTTGTTTCACAGATCATTTTGGTGATGTACTGAGAACAGATTCAGGAGAGAGTTTAAAGCCAAGAAACTGGTTAGGAGACTTACTGCTTGAATTTCAAATATAAGTTTAAAGGTAAAGGGGAAAAATGTAAGAATTGATCTAAAAACTTGTGAGAAGACAAAGGCCAAGTTTCTAAAGCTTTTTGTCTGGATATTAGTAATATCTTGAATTTAACCTCTTCTGCATATCCAGATAGCTCAAAAATCCTATGCCTGCCTACAAACAACCTTGAACTGAACTTATAGAACACACTTCCATGCCCACAGTCATCACTTATTCAGATCCCTCAAACAGGAAAAATGGGGTATACACCATTCTGATATTTTCCTCATGAATCTAGAAAACCAAATGGACTTTTTCCTGAAGTTAATAAGTAAATACTTTAATGGGAGCCTGGGTCTGTTAAGCAATGGACTCTTGACTCAGATCATGATCTCAAGATCATGCCATCGAGCCCCCCATCAGGCTCCATGTTGGGCACAGAGCCTGCTTAAGATTCTCCCTCTCCCTCTGCTCCCCCTCCCCCAATCCATGTACATGGTACAGTCTCTATTGGAGCACCACACACCTGCAGGTTCTAAACAATTTTACTATATGCAGACTATAAAATGATTGTTTCAAAACTGAATACGTATGAGTGTGTACTAAATATAAACTGCATATATGAACATGAGCCTCTCTTTGGTAGTGTTTAGCTAAACCATCTTGACCTGCTTCCTTTGGTACCTTGGTCTATAGACCAACTCAGGACTCAGATCCGTGTTCACAATCACCTGTATTCATTAAGAACAAGACACATACAGCTCTGTAACCAGTTCTTTTGAAAAATATCTTGTGGAGCCACAGTATTAGTGTGTGGCTTATATTGAATGCTCCATAAATTTTTCTTGAATGAATGACTCTTTAACAAGGCCTTCAATCTTTACAGCAAAATAAGAATCTTTACCTGCACGTTACTGCTCCATTTAAACCAGCCCTGTTATTTCTCAGAAACATATGCAACTTACAATGATTCCTTTTTAATAGTTAGGACTTAGGGCATTAGTCTGCTGAATTTGCTGTTGTAGGATACTGCAGGTAAAGATTTAACTTTATCCTGCGTCTAAGTGCTTAAGCAGACACAATTTGATATTTATTGAATATTTGTTTTCTCCAAATTTAGAAATTGCCAGTTTGGGCTAATTGTAGTGACTAGGAGAGATGAGTGATAATTTTTGTTCCTTTTACTCTCTACTATAGTCAAATTGTAATAAACACACACACACACACACATACAATTTCTTATGGCTTAATACAATTCAGAGGTTTTGAGAGTCAGTGCTGAGAGTACCCCTAAACTTTTACTTCCTTGAGTTTTGTCTCTGCTACTATATTCCTAATGAAAAAGGAGGTCAAACAGAACTGCTGAGCAGAACACAAGCTTTGACTGATGAGCTGGAGTTTTCATGGAAGCTTTCTATCTTATTTTAAAATATATGTGATTTTAAATTCTAGTCATTAATATATGATATTTTGTTATTTTAAAACTCTTATTTCTCTTCTGTCACATCTCTGCTAGGGATGGTAGTCTAGTTTGTTTGCTATTTTCTTGAGTATCAGATTCTGATTCAAATGGAAGAATTTACGAGTCACAAGTAGACATGTCTACAAACTTGAGTGTCTGGCAAATCTCCCTTGGCCTGCTTGGTACTTCATGGCAGCTGTTGTTTGGGCCCTAAAGTGTGTTCTTTATTAAGTCCACTTTTCCACTAGCTGACGGACTGCTAATTTTCCAGGAAATGACACTGATTTCTTATGACCCTCATATAAGTCATGATAATCAACTGCCTAAATTCACTCAACTTTTATTGAATAAATACAATATGGCTTCTCCCACAGGATCTCAAAACCAAACCAAAAGTAATTCAGCTAAAATTAAACAATCTTTGGCTGTATGAAACCAATGAGAATTAAAATATAGGAAATTCCATTTAGCACACGAAACAGGAATCCCAGAGGATTCCAGACTGAAAGCATCGCCTCCATGTGTGGGTCAGAGAAATATAGAGGAGACGTTCACTATGGCTTTGTGTTATGATTGCTGGGGTTGAAAGGACCTGTGCAGGTGTGATCCTATTAGAAAAGCAGCTATTTTTGGAAAAATACTGAGTGATAAGTAAATTCTGTAGAGTAATTGGCTAGTTGTTACTTGCTTCAGATTTTCTAGGAGGGGAACAAGACTGAGATATAGAGACAAATTTTAAACAGATCTCCCTGTTCTTGTCTGTCTTGATGGGAGTGGGATGAAGGAAATGCATGATCAGTATGAAAGATTCAGGTAGCTGGAAGAGGACTCTAAACAGCACAGATATGGAGAATGGGTATAGATTGGGGAGAACCTTCTGCATCCTGACCAGAAACATCACTGGAGCATGTAGAAGGATAAGAGTGGCCAGAGAGTCAGTGATTAACTTAGTCAGGACCTTAGAGGCCAGTGGAAAGCCAATGAAAAATGTCAGGGGTAAGTGGAAGCGACAGAATAACAGTATCCAATTTACATTTTTTAATATTTAGATTATGTAGAAAACGAATTGTAGGGAGAGAGCAGTGAGAACAGAGTGACCATGGAGATTGTTGTAGAAGCTCAGGCCAGGGTGCTGGTGATTTGGATGAAGGCTGTGGAATGGAGAGGGGGAGAAGTGGAAGCACTGGGGATAGATACTGAGGGTGGAAGCAGTAGAACTTGCTGAGGTATTAGGGGTATGTTCTTGTGGGTCTGTGAGTGTGAGTGCATGCACCCTGGAAAGTTAGAAGCAGAGGGTGTGTAGAGAATTGGAGGCTGAGGCAGCAGGAGAAATCAGAGATAACTTCCATATTTTGGTGTGAACAATAAAACAAAAAACAGGTCTATCAAAAATACTGATCTCATTTTCAGTTGGACCAGAGTTCAGACTTATAGCAGTCTCAAAGTTAGCATTCAAATGAATTCTTCTGGATGCAACATGGGGGGTTAAGGGGGTAGGAGAAGAGTAAATGGATCTGGTTTAAAATAGAAAGATTGGAAGGGGGAAGATATTTCAAATTTCAATTTCAGAGGTGTCGATCTAGTATCTTTCTCGAACACTGAGATTATTTTTCTTAAAGGAATTTATAATCATCATGCTCTAAATGACCTCTAGGAGTGATTTACAATTTTTATTATAAGTCATCATTGGTATAGAATGAAATCAAAACTGCCTATTTTTTTTCTTTTAAATATGAAAGCAAATGTGTTTCATGGTGTTGAGGAAATGATGTTCTTTCAAGCCTTGGTGATTGTCTTTTAATTTCAAAGAGTCTAGAAAAGGAAGCTGATAACTTTGAGAAGTGTGGGATGAGTGGTAGAAGCATGCATTTAAATCATGTTAAAAGCTTGACCCGAGTCTTTAGAGGTTTAGTAATTTATAGCAAGTGGTATAAATCCAGCTAACTCCGATGAAAAATGGACAGATTAGGTAGACACTGAAACAGGCAGAGATTATTAGTATAATAATTTTAAGAAAGCACAATTGATTCAGTTAAGCAAACTATATGGGCTTATCTTTTAAAGCAATGTTTTTGAAGGTAGTTAATAAAAAAATATAGCAAGGCTTGCATATTGATCGATTTTCTCTATCAGCCCCTTTACGCTATTACTTGAAGACAAAACTGGGTATATTTTTATTCTTTATTAATCTTACTAACATTTTGAATGAAATTCTCCTCTAAGCTAATCTTTAACAATAGTAGCTAAAATGATTGTAAATGTTATTTGAGGGGAAAACCCAGGTATAAGTATGTAGGGTACTCTATCCATTCAGATGTTTCATATGATTTGCGTATTGTAGGATGGAATAATTTATTGCTTCTGCATCTGAGTTTTGGTGGTCCATCTGTATTCTATATGGTCTGTATAGGACTTTGTTACAGAGAGAACAAAAACATAATATGAGCTTTAATTCAATTTTCACTATAAAACTTCATTCACATAGATTTATTTTAAATTTAATTTAAAGAAATTAGAATGACTGAAACACTATTACTTGGGGATTCTGTTCAGTTTATTGATTTAACTTCAGCATGCTATTTAATACAGATTGCTGTCTTAGACAACACATAGAAATTATGACATTGTTTCCAAAACTGTATTAAATTGAATATAGGAATGAAAAACATGTTTACTATTGGAATTTAAAGAGTCAGAAAATTTGCAGGTCTACTTAGTTTGGCCTACTTAAGGGGTGGGTCACTTGAAGGATGCTTTCACTGACTCTCTTATTCTCCCATCCATTCAGGACACTTTTCCTAAAGCAAATGTGTAATTATATTATTGCTCAAAAATCTTAAATTCTTTCTTGCCAACTACATCAAGCCCAGATGAGGCTCTATGTGGACCTTCTCTGCACTGATAATCTGTAATTGCTTCTCATTCTTCCCTTCCTTGATTTCATAGCAAACTGAACTACATTCCCCCCCCCAAAATAACAACCCCAAGTCCATCCCCAGGAGATTCATCTATCCTACCCATTTTATAGTGCATGGCTTCTTCTCTCACCACCAGGAGCCAGGATTAGGGAGAGAAAACCTAAGGTTTCTAACACACTCTGGTCCAAGGACTGCCTTCTGGTTGAATGAAACATTAACTGCTTTTTACCTTGAGTTTCTTCATCTGCAAAAGGTACTATTGCACTAATACATGATTATTTGGGGGACTAAATGAGATCAAAATACAAAATACATACACAATGCCTGGTTTATACCCATTTAATAACTATAGTACTCCTCACTCTAACATGATAGTCCTTCTTTTTTTTTTTTTTTTTTTAAATTTTTTTTTAAGATTTTATTTATTTATTTGAGAGAGAGACAGTGAGAGAGAGCATGAGCGAGGAGAAGGTCAGAGAGAGAAGCAGACTCCCCGTGGAGCTGGGAGCCCGATGCGGGACTCGATCCCGGGACTCCAGGATCATGACCTGAGCCGAAGGCAGTCGTCCAACCAACTGAGCCACCCAGGCGTCCCGATAGTCCTTCTTTTAATAGCTGTTGGCATTTCTCTCTAAGCTATGTTTTATTATTCTAATATATGTAGAAAGTTGGCATTTTACTCTTTTTATGGTACATTTAGAAGGTAAACAAAGACTGCAATAATTTTCTAATTAGATATGTTTACTTACTATACTATATATCATTCACATTTTGAATAGCCCTAAATTATCATTTGAACTCTAGAAAGATCCACTTAACAATTTTACAAAACTTGTATCTGCAAATTGGCATGTTCTCAAATATGACTATTGAAATAAAAAAGATTTTCCTGGGATAGAATTCTTTTATTCCCTTTCCTTTCCTTACCTTTCATTTTCTCTTTTCTTCACTTTCTAAGATGAATTTCACATCATTAATTTCACCTTTCCTTTTCTTCTAAATCAATACTTAAAGCTATAAATTTCCCTCTTTGTTAACTGCATCCCATAAATTTTGGGATTCTGTTTTCATTATCATACCACTTAAAACATTTCAAATTCCCTATGGGATTTCTTCTTCAACCCATGAGGTATTTGATTCCCAAATTAATTCAGTTGTGGTCAAAGAATTATACTGAACGATTTAATTTCTGAAAAACTTAAAAGATTTGTTTTGTAGCTAGCAGATAGGTTGTCCTTCTGAATGGCCCATGTGCACTTGAAAAGTATATATGTCCTGCAGTTGCTAATCGTAAGGTTCTTTAAATGTCAATTAAATTAAGTTGCTTTAATAAGGTCATTCACATCTTCAATAGCATCAGTATGTGCCTAGTTGTTCTAAAACATATTAAAAGAAGGATGTTAAAAACTCTACCGATGATTCTAGATTTTCTTTTCTCCTTCTATTTCTGTTTCTTTTTTTTTTAAATTTTTACTTTATATATTTTAAAGGTTTGTTTATTTGGGATGTATACACTTAGGATTATTATAGCTTCTTAAGGAATTGGCCATATTTTCATTAAACTGTTGCCTCTCTTTATTCCCGGTTATACCCCAAGTCCTGAAATCAGTTTTGTCTGACAGTGATATAATTCCACCGAATCAGTGTGGGTATAGGGGGCCTCTTTCTGCATCCTTCTCCTTTTCAATCATCTGTGTTTGTGTAGAAACCGTGTGTCTACTACAGACAACATATAATTGGTTCTTGTTTCTTTTATCTAATCTGACAATCTGCTTTTTAAATTTGAAAGCTTCGATCATTGAAATTTAATATGATTATTAATATGGTTGGGTTAAGTCTACCTTCTTGCTAGTTTTCTGTTTGCCCATCTGCTCTGTGTTTCCATGTATCTTCTTCCTTCCTTCTTTCATATTGAGTATTTATTAATATTCTGTTTTACATGTTCTGGCATGTTGGTTTTTTACCTATTCCTCTTTATTTGCTATCCTTCTTTATTCTTTTAGTGGTTGTGTGGGTTACAGTGTACAATCATAACTTATCAAAGCCCATGTAGAATTATTTGAATGAATGTTACTTTATATGTAAATACCTTATAATCACATGATTTTTTTATATCCCCTTCCATTCTTTGTGTTACTGTAGTCATATATCTTATTTCTTAATATGTTATAAAATCATAATACATTATTATTTTCCTTTAAATTGTCTTTTAAAGAATTAAGCAGGGAGAAAAATATGCATTTTTATATTCATCCATGTTCTTGTCACCATTTCAGACATTCTCCTTACTCTTCTTTCCTTCCTGCAGATCGGAGTTTCTACCTAGTCTCCTTTTGCAGCTCTGCTTGAATCAATTTCTCTCAGCTTTCATTTATCTCAAAAGGCCTTTATTTGGCCTAACTTTTGCTTTTGCTATAGTATTCTGATTGAACATTTTGGCTAATATTTTCCTCCTTTACATCAAAGATGTTGCTGCATTATCTACTGATTTTCATGGTTTTTGATGGTGCCATTCATTCTTACCATTGTCCCCATGGAAGTAATGTCTTTTGTTTTCTCTGTTTTGGAGCTTTTCTTTGTAATATTTTGTTTTCAACAATTTCTCTTATGTGTCTAGATGTGATTTTCTTTGGATTTGAGGAAAGACAATGAGTGGTACACTTTACTCACCTTTCCTCCTTGCAGCCTTAGAATGACTGACTCCGGAAAACATTCGAAACCTAGGAAGAAACTCTCGCACCAGCCATATGTGTTATTTACACCTCCGTCAATGAGTACAACAAGTACTTATTGAGCACCACTGTCTGCTCAGCCTGGTCCTTGCCATCTACAATACAACAGTGAGCAAGACAGATGAAAATTCCTGCTTTTTTAGAGTTTACATTTCTAATATAGATGCTGGAGGTTTGGGAGCCAGGTAACAAATAACAAAAGCAATACATAAATGTTTTTATAAATTGCAGTCAATTATCATATGGTTTCACTTATTTGTGGAGCATAACAAATAGCATGGAGGACATGGGGAGTTAAGAGAAGGGAGTTGGGGGAAATTGGAAGGGGAGGTGAACAATGAGAGACTATGGACTCTGAAAAACAATCTGAAGGGTTTGAAGAGGTGGGGGGGTGGGAGGTTGGGGGAACCAGGTGGTGGGTATTAGAGAGGGCACGGATTGCATGGAGCACTGGGTGTGGTACAAAAACAATGAATACTGTTATGCTGAAAATAAATTAAACAAAAATGATTTAAAAAAAATTGCAGATCAGTAAGGAAGTGTGCACTTTGGAAAAACAGCCAAGGGATAGCAGGGCATGGGGTCTGGGCAGCCCGCAGCAGGGGTGAGGCCGATTTACAGTATTATGTAATGTGTTCAAGGCTGGCTTTATTGGAAGGTTGCCGTTTAAGCTTAATCTGAAGGAAGCTGCAAAAACTCAACCTGTGTCTATTCAGAGAATAAGCACTCCAGGCAGAGGGAACATCATTATTTTTCAAACCTGCAGCATCTACTCTGTTTCTACAATCCATTTACCATTTCTTATTTTGTACTTATTTACACAATTTATTAAATTTCTGATGTGAGTCAGTTACTATGCTAAGTGGTGGAAATGCAAACAGAGTAAGTTAGAGTTCCCACTTTCAAGTTTATATTAGTTCCAAGACCTTCAGGTTCCTAGAAAGTAGTGAATTGTGTGTGGTGTTCAGGCATGAGAAAACAGAGGATGAAAACAAGCAGTGTGTGTCCCACAAAAAAGCGTTCAAATTCGTATCATGTAATCACTGTCCTGGACAACCAAAATATATCTGTAGTTCCAGTGTTTCCAACCAACTGCCAGTTTGTGACCCTTCAGGAAATGGGCCCATCAAAAATTAGATGCAGTATAACATGAGTGTGGGATAGAGGTCGGGGTGCAGTGGAGACCCGGAGGATACTGATGAAAGGAATTGGGAAAAGCTTACTGGGCTGCAGCGCACCAAATGCAGAAAGATGTCTTCTTGGCTGTTACTAACAGGCTTCCCCGCTTCTGTGTGTGCTTTAAATTGGTTGTCAAACTGTGTTTTCAGGCAATTAGGTGAAGTTAGCTCACCAGCAATTCCTAGGTCCCTATTTCTGAAAGCACTTGATATACCCTTCATAAATCCTCAAAAACAAAACAAATCAACAGAAAAATGTATTGTGCATAGCTAGCTCCTCCTTGTTCCCTAAGTTACTTGTCATTGAGCTTCTTTCATTGAATATATCCTTTAATTTAAGTCTTTTTTGGCCGTTCTTCTCTTGACTTTTCTCTCTTCTCTCATCAGTAATGAACTGTTTTCTGCTCTGGAAATGTCCTCTCTTTATTTATTTTATTTTATTATTTTTTTAAGATTTTATTTATTTATTTGACAGAGATCACAAGTAGGCAGAGAAGCAGGCAGAGAAGCAGGCAGAGAGAGATAGGAGGAAGCAGGCTCTCCGCCGAGCAGAGAGCCCGATGCGGGGCTCGATCCCAGGACCCTGGGATCATGACCTGAGCCGAAGGCAGAGGCTTTAACCCACTGAGCCACCCAGGCGCCCCAATGTCCTCTCTTTAATGAGGCCAAGTCACATTGCTGTGCCAGGGGAAAAGATTCCACCCCTCTTCTCTCCATTGCATTCTTGCAAAAGAGAAATGGAGGACGTAGGTCTCCTGGGTTGTCTTTGAAACCCCAGAATTTTATTCCGAAAACATTTTAATATTTTAACTCAGAGTAAACACTAGGGGAAAGTGTACATTTGTAAAATGCTCAAAGTCCAAGGACTCTACAGTCATGAATATGGTGAAAAGAATTAGAATAGAATACCTAATCAGCTCTTCAAGTGTGTATGTGCCTTAAGCGGTGATGTTTCCTAGTAATGGCAGGATCCCATCCCATATGGCACATTTTGAGGAGATCTAGAGTGACATGATTTCATTAGTACTCATATTTTTATCATAAGGTTACTCTTATTTTATAGTGCAGATAGTGAAAACTTAAGAAATAGTAATTAAGAGGAGCTACTGGGAATAATCCTTTCTAATGAAAGAGCTATTTTAGATATCTATCTACTCTTTGGACACCTGAATGATTTGTAAGGCACGAATGCCTCTCTATGTTACAGGGCAACTCAATATATGAAATTCAGTAATGTGGAAATTTTACAAATCATGAAAAAGATGCCTGTGCTTCATTTGAAAACTGAAGCTTAATGAACTTGCAAACAAACTCAAACCAATTGAGTTCTCTGATTCTAGTCTCCTAAGGAGGACTACATGGAAATTGATTTCAGAACAGATAGGGTCCACTACTAACACGTGCTACATTTTAAGAGGGATATTGATCTCCTTAACATTTTTTTGTTGACTATAAACATTATAAATGCTCATTGTAAGAACATGTGAAATATTGAAAGTATAATACATATAAGTGAAAAGTATTTGATACCCAGAAGTAGCTACTTTTAATATTTTCATACACAAATTCCAAAGAGCTTTTCATATATACATTTAGATTATGTTGTATTCCAAAAATTGCATTAATTATAAGTGTTTTGAGTCAGTATTATGCTGGAAATATCTTGTTCCGATGTCAACACATGGAATTATCACTTTTATAGCAGCATCATGTTACATGAAATTATTGCATATAGCAATGTAACCATACCCCAGTAATGGGTGTGTAGATTATTTTCCAATTTTTGATATAAATGGCATGATGATGAAATCACTTGCACACTTATCTTTGTGAATTCATACGATTTACTTTTTAGTAAAAATTCTACATATAGCCTTGTTGGATCAAGGGTATACAAAAAATAATACATGTTACCAAATTGCCTTCAGGAAAGTTGTACTGATTTATATTCTGTTTATATGTCCCCTTGCAATACAAATCTAATTTTTACAATGAAACTTATTAGGACAATATGATTTTTTTTTTTTAGACATTGAGTTATATGTCACTTTGGTACCTGTTCTGTATATTAGGTGGTACCAGAAAGGCTAGCAAATATCCATCACTTTACTTAACGATTATCTCCTGGTGATCAAATATCCAGACTTTTTTTATTTTTTTAAGATTGTATGACTTAGATTAGCTCGGATCTTGTCACCTCAGCTCTTAACTAGAAGTCTGACTTATTTTCTGTTAGATCTAATATCTTCTTGCATTAACACATTCTTAAATGAAAATCATTATTTCTGTGTACATTGCTAGCATTTCATATAGAGAAGCGTGGATGAGTTTAATCATCTGTTTTTTTATCATCTGAAGGTATAATCAAGCTTGATTTTACAGCAATAAGGCTCCTGTTATAAAATTACTAAGACACACACAGATGACTAATTTCATGGCATCATACACACTTACGCCCTGTTATTGTGGAGAGTGACTGTTGGACTCTCCCTGAACCAAGATGAAGTTCCTGATCACTCACTATATGCTTGTTTCTATCAGAAATAAAACCTACAGATCTAAAATAAATTGTTATAACCCATGAACTATATCATCCTTTGACATCTAAACACATAAGCCAGAAAATTGACATATCTTCTTGGGCTATCCAGTCAACTGTCTGATAAGGCCAAGTATCTCTGTCATCAAACTCTTTTCTTTCTAAATTTAATTGGAATTGTATGTGGAATATTATTGGCCAGGGTGTTTAAGATTTAGTATGTCTTCTCCAAGGATTGTGATGTAGCTCAGGACTTGCTTAGTTCCATAGCTATCTTTTTTTATTTTTGTATAGAATCTAAATTCTGGGGAGGGGAGGTTTTTTTTTTTTTTTTTTTCCTATTAGGTATAGAGAATAGATCATCGCAAAAAAAAAAAAAAAAAAAAAAAAAAAAAAAAAAAAAAAAAAAAGATGTGTTTAACTCTCAACCAGATAACTATCATGTAAAATTTTTGTTATTGTTGCTTTTCAAGTCAGGCTCCCAGATTGGCCTAGACCTCGTAACATGGCAGTTTGCCAGATTGTCAAGGCATATAATCTTGTGACCACCAGAGGAAATTTTGAGTCCTCAGCAACTGCTGTGTGGACCATTGACCCACTCTTTGTGGCCTGTTGCAGACAAGTTTCTGAATAGAAGTGGAACTAGAAGCTAAGTTACTTTTCTTTCCAACACCTCAACAGAGGGAAGAATTAACCCTGGATTTGGACCTTAGCTATCATCCCACTGAATACTCATTTTACAAATGAAGAAATTAATCCTGAGATGTCAGGCAGTTTACCCAGGATTACCATCCATTCCATAAAAGTCATTAAGGACTATCCATTTGATGGATCCTTTTTTTCTTATAAAATTACTGAATTTTTAAGGAAGGGATAACAAAGATTCCCAAAATGATCATCTTGGTGATGCTGAGAAACACATTTCTAATTAAAAAAAAAAAAAGAAAGAAAAAGAAAATGAAATCAAAGAACTTGTTTAATTTCAGAAATTAAGTAGAAGTCTTATCCAACTTTGTCTTTCAATAAAAAGCTACTAAAAAACGATTCATCACTGAAAAGAAAACTAGCATTAGAGTGATCTCTTTATGGCTCTTGTCCATTTGGCTTCTTTCTTAGTGAGGACCTTGTCCAGGTTTTCATTCAATGTATGGTGTCTGTGAGTTAAGAATTCACATCTTAAATTTCAAATCTTGAAGTAGCTTGTGCCCTTGGTACTACTGAAATTAAATTTAGTAATATTCTTAACTGAAATATACCAGAGCATAGAGTGAATCACAATGAACTTTATTTAAATTAGTCATTCTAAACCTAAGTTAGTCATAAACTGGGAACCTATGTATGTCTTATAACATACTCTGCTGAGGGGTACCAGATTTCTTTAGAATGGAAAACATCCAGTAAGCCAAAGAGAACCTTAAGGACCTACATATCTTGAAGATCTAGGAAGAGTTTGTTCAATACTTCCATCCCCAATTCTGTCACCTATAGAAATATAGAACAATTGCCAGGATTTCTGAAAATTTCTGGGACATTTTCTATGTCTCTAGCTTTTAGAGTTCTACTCCTGCATATTTTCTGTGCTATGTGGTATAGAAAAGAAAATCAGCAACAACTCTGAGTACCCTCCCCCAAAAGACCACTTACACAAATCTTAATGGTTTTCCTATTACTTGATATAGAAGGGGAATTTTGGAGACGGGATTTGCACAGCAGCAGCAAAAACTGACCAATTGAACAGAGGTTATGTCTGCTGTTGCAGTGTCCCTGGGGTTACTCCAACTATATAGTATTCGGAAGGATGGAGCCTCATGATCTGGCCAGCTTCTCTTTCTTTTCCTTCCCTATTCTGTTCCCTAACCTCTTGAATTCTTGTCTTCTTCTTCAAGAAGGTAGAACATTTCTTTCCTAATCCCATAAAGTTGAATGACATCCAACTCCTACGAACTTGCACTCATACCATCAAACACTTAAAGATATTTTTCCAAACAGATAATTCCCTGCTACCTTTTTTTTTTTTTTTTTTTTGGTCAGAGAGAGCAAGCACAGGCAGACAGAATGGCAGGCAGAGGCAGAGGGAGAAGCAGGCTCCCCGCCAAGCAAGGAGCCCGATGCGGGACTCAATCCCAGGACGCTGGGATCATGACCTGAGCCGAAGGCAGCTGCTTAACCAACTGAGCCACCCAGGCGTCCCTCCCTGCTACCTTTCGACTAAGAAATTGTAGTATCTGAGTACACGTATTTCCCCACCACATGACAATCAAAAGTTTACATTAAGCTGTGACAGCCATGCAAGGTCTGTTTGCATGGGACATGACCAATTCATTACTCCTCAACTGCCATTTTGCGTAATCAATTGAAGAACAAATCATCCGTGTACACAACCTGCTGTCTGTAAAGACTAGAGGATATAAAATTGTTGAAGGTTTATGTATGCAGTTATTTTAGTGCTTAGAAAGCAGAGCAGCAATAAGTTACTTGCCTTGAGCTGTGATACCTCATCTTCAGTTGTACATCTGTGTTGCCAGCGATTTCTGGAAGCTGCGGGTGATGACCGTAGCATGGCTTTGTGTTTGAATTGACTTAGCTCTTGTTAGCAGGATACTTTCTGTGGGTTTTTACAACACATTTCTGCAGTGTTTATGGATAGTACTTCCACATTTCCTTGCACACTGATGAAGAACCTTAAATGAAGTGATTACTTTGAGTTATGTGGTGGTTGAACTCAATAGCAGCAATGTATACTGTGTAAGCTTATTATTTTCAAGATCGAAGTACAAACCATTCATTCTCACTGAATGTATCAACAAAGATGATAGCAACCCAACCAACTAGGATAGTGATGCACTGGTGTTCAATATTAAGCCACAACTGGACTGTTAGGGAGCTCCAAGCACATTGGAATATGTGTAACTTAAGAATCCTTTGTTGTTTGCATTCTGTTAAGTTTCTGATGCATGTGCAGTCTTAAAGAAACCTTGTGAGAGAAGAAATATTAGCAAAACCTCATATATTAAAAGTGACAAAAATTGCATTAAGACCAGAGGCACAAAAGAAGGTTCTTCAGGAATTCTTGTCATATGACATGGTTATTTCTGGAATTCATGAGATGTGTCAGGTTAGCTTCCAGCAAGCTATGGCAGAAATCAAAGCCGACTCTGGCAATGAAGGTGTTTCTCTAAAAAGTCAATGGCATTGATGCCCAGGACCAGCATTTGATGCTTAGGTGGTACATTAAAGACAGAGAGGTCTTGGAGAAATGTTTGCTCTGGGAAGCATTGCAGTGACCTATGAAAGGTGTCAATTTGATTAGCCTCATTAGGGTCTGCCTTGATTTGTGAGTTGAAACTTGATTGCTTTGCACTGGTGATATCTTTACTGAGCTAGGAAGCCCATCAAAATGATAATATGTTATCCCTTGTATCATGCACTTGCCAAGAAACAGTTGCCTACTAATTTAAAGTGGTCATGTCTATTGTGGTGACTGCTGCACTTTTGAAAAAAGAACCTGCTCTAATTTTCACCTCTGCTACCCCTTTTTTTCAAAGCAATTGATATGGAACATCGTGTGACAATTAGGTGACTTTCTGTGACTAGATATTTGTTTGTTTAAATGTGGAAAGAAATAAATTATGGGTTTTTTTCCACCGTAAAGCTGAAATTCGGTAAACATTTTTGTGTTAGAAATACTTGTTTCTAGAAATAAAGGCATGAGCACCACAAGTGAAATTGTACTGAATTTAAAGCACTTGGTTGTTGTCATGCCTAATCATATTTCTGGAGAGCTTACAGAGAAAAGGAATGGGTTCAGAATCATTTGACTGAAACTGGGATTCAGTTCTCTATAATAGTAATATGATAAAATGTGACCAAAATGAATTCTGAAGCAGGGCCCAAATCTGAATTTATTTAAGACAACGAAACCCCACACTATTTCTTTAACTGACAAAGACAGTGAAAGAAGGCTGTTCATTCAGGAAGTATTTCCTGAATAATATATAGTATATTTATATTATATGTAATATCTAAGTATATAATATATATTATATTACATATAATAGATATTTACATAATATATAAATGTAAATAGAATATAGAATATATTATAAGAAATATAAATGAAATATTTCTATAATAAATAATAAATATATTTACAGCTTACCTTATAATACATATAAATATAAAATATTATATAATAAATAGAAATAAAATATATATTAAAACTCATAAAATATATAAAATATTTGTATAAAAGAAATTTATTTATTTATTTTATTTCTCCAGCCTTATTAAGATATAGTTGGCAAGTGAAATTATAAGATAATTAAAGGTTACGTATGACATGATGTTTTGATACATGAATTAGTGTGAAAGGATCCCCCCCCCATCGAGTTAATAACACATCCATCACTTCCCATATTTATCTTCTTTTGAGGACATTTAAATTCTCTTCTCTTAGCAAGTTTTGATTATACAGTAGGGTTATCAACTATCGTCTAATTCAGTAGTTCTAAGGTGAGTCCCAAGAATTTGCATTTCTTTTTTTTTTTTTTAAAGATTTTATTTATTTATTTGACAGAGAGAGATCACAAGTAGGCAGAGAGAGAGGAAGAAGCAGGCTCCCCACCGAGCAGAGAGCCCGACGCGGGGCTCGATCCCAGGACCCCGAGATCATGACCTGAGCCGAAGGCAGTGGCTTAACCCGCTGAGCCACCCAGGCGCCCCAAGAATTTGCATTTCTAACAGGTGTCCAGGTGATGCTGCTAGTCTGGGACCACGCTTCAAGAACCACTGCCCTAAATGAAGGTCAGAAACTGCTGAAATGGGAGTGATGGCAGGTATGAATGTTAGAGGATAAGTCACATAAGTCACTGATTAAAATGCTATGGCAGAAGAGTCTCTGTGCCAGTAAACTTCAAAAAGTGTGTCATTCTGTGTGTCCAGCATCACAGTGAAATTCAAATAAAGCACTTATAAATATTTAATTCAGCTTTTATAATATACCTTAGCTAAAGAAATAACCAAATTGGGCAGTTCTTGGTAAGACATTTAAAAATGGTTGTTTTTTTTTTTTTGGTGAGCAAAAGGAGTGTGGGCTATAGCTTAAGAACCGTAGATTTTGAAATTGAGAAGTATAGCATCTAATTTATACTTGATTCTGATAGACTGCTAATAATTCATTTGCTTATGATTTATTCATGTTTTAGGGGATTCATTTTTAAGTTTTCTTGTTCTTTCCACTGAAACATCTTCAGCCATCTGTACTTGTGAATTGTTTTAAAAATTTTCTCTCTCATGATTGTATAATAGATTATGGCTCAGAGCCCTCCGCACCCCTTTCTCTCCCTTTCTCTGGGAGACTTTCTACAGATTCTTTTTTACTCTGTGTTGGTAACTCACCTTATACAGCAGGTTCATAACATTCCAGAAATAAACTTTACAGGGGAAGTATTTCGCAGGACATTCTTTTCCCCTGAAATTAGAAGTAACACACTCTACACCCTAAAAGGCTATGATCACTTTGCATTACTGTTATTTTCATCTGACATTTGATGTACTTGACCCAAGGACACAGCTATCAGAGGCTATTATGGGAAATGTCTGAAGAGCCCTTTTGATTGTCACTGATTAGAGCCAAGCTTCTATTTCTTTAGGTTTTAGGTTGTATCTGAAGTCAGAAAACTGATTTGATCTCTGGTTCTTTGGGAAGCTGGCCACAGTCTCTCACTTTCCACCTACGATGATTCTAAAACTAGGCATATGTAAATGCAAACAGTGTTCATTCGTTATTGAGAATGTGGCCACTAGGAAACCTTTACTGCCAAAATAATATAGTTATAAGCAACGGCGTGCCAGTAAATGTTTAACAGCCTGCTCTCTGAGGAAGGAAAACAGTTCCAATTTCTAGCATTTGCCTGTTTCTTTGGTGTAAATACTCCCACCATGACCAATTTTAAGCTACCAACTGGACATCGCTGGAAATGGAGTTGGCAAGAGATGTGTGAAGTTGATTCCCAGGAGCTGGCATCAGCGCACCGTAAGAGCTTACAGCTTCATTGTTTGTTTGTTTTTAGGTGAATGAGCATAGCAATAAGAAGGAAAAGGAACCTCAGGTTTCCAGTATCAGTCCTTTATGTGAGAAAAAAAAAAAAAAAGTTTCAGGGTTGGATTGTTTCAAACTACTAGCTTCCTACCTTCCCATTAATACATAATGTATTAAATGGCTCTCCATCTTTCATCACCATAGAAATAACTCTGAAAGTCAAAAGGAGCAATATACTAAAAGCAGTCAAAACTTATCTCTAAAGGGAAAATAAATAAATGCACAGCATCCTGGCAGTATCTTATAATAAAGACTCTGAGCTGTGGGTTTTATGCTAGGCTTTCTCCCAGGACAGTGCTAATTACTGGTCACCCAGCATTGTGTGATCATTTGCTCACATGCTTTTTTGCCCCCCTGGACTCGAGCTGGTTGAGAGCAGGCACCATTTTTCTTTCTTCCTTCCTTCCTTCCTTCCTTCCTTCCTTCCTTTCTTTCTTTCTTTCTTTCTTTCTTTCTTTCTTTCTTTCTTTCTTTCTTTCTTTCTTTCTTTTCCATTATCTCCAAAGCTTAGCATCGTGCTTAGTAGTAAAGGGCTCTTGTAAGTGGGTTCTGTGTCTCCATAGAAGACAACTCTTAAAGGTCCTCCCAGCTCCATAGCATCTCCTGGGATCTGCCCAGGCCTCTGTTGTAACTGTATTACAGTTGAATTTTTCCCTCTTTTTTTTTTTTTAAAGATTTTATTTATTTATTTGACAGAGATCACCAGTAGGCAGAGAGGCAGGTAGAGAGAGAGGAGGAAGCAGGCTCACCCACGGAGCAGAGAGCCTGATGTGGGGCTCGATCCCAGGACCCTGGGATCACGACCTGAGCTGAAGGCAGAGGCTTTAACCCACTGAGCCACCCAGGTGCCCCAAATTTTTCCCTCTTTTTAATTCTGCTCCCCTTACTCCTTGAAAAGTGTTGTTCCTGAGAGCACACTACAACAAATCTCCTGCAAGCCAAGCTCCTGTTCAAATACTTAATATGTGAGGTTTTGAATATTGCAAATGAAAAATTTGGAAATTTGGCCACTTTTCTACAACAGTGCATTTTAGAGCAACATTAAATAATTTGCATTTACTCAAAAACAATGAACATCATTTTGCTTGAGGGTGCTATTAAGCTAGATGATCCATTGGATTATTTAACTCCCTCAAAATTTTTCTGCCACTCACATAAAAAATGACCAGACCTTGCAATGATTAGTGCAACAGAGTTTCAAGATAGAGCGCAAACTGTTTCGAGAAGGAATTCTACAACGATCATAAAGTCTCACAGACAATTCTATAAAACTTGTGCAGACTGTTGTCTAACTTTTTTTGTTCTTTCATTGAAAATGTAGATATGTGTGCCTTTGGCCTCATGTAGTCGGGCATAATGTACTCACTTTTTTATCACCTTAATTCCATAATATATCACCTGGGATTCCTTAGTACAAGCAATTTCCACATGACCTGGGTATCGCATGGCCAAGACAACATGACATTTGTGTCTTGAATAATAAAGTCATGTCTGTGGTACCAGCAAATCCCCTGGCTTAGGTAAAACAGAGGATTGAGGAAGCCAAACATTGCTTATTATTGTACTCCACAGATCCCCAAGAGCACAATAGATTTCTCTGCAAAATATGGGTTTTGGTTTTTTTTTTTTTTTTTTTTTTTACACAATTAAATGAAAGTGTCTAAATGTATGAATCTCAGAAATCAAGATGATTAGCTTCCGATTCTTCAGCATGCCCCAGAATAGCTATTATTAACACTGGGTTTGTGTGTCCTAGTTTTGGAATGAAGTTCCTATTTAATTATATCCCAGTAGTCTTCAAATGGATTTGCAATGCCCTTCTTACTAATAAGATCCCATTCTCAATTCTAGAAGATGCTTCTTTTAGATATCAGTAAAATGAAACAAGTGACCTTCAATCATTTTCCTGAATTAAAGAAAACTAGGCTGTGCTATTGGGATCACATTGTTATCATCATGATGACAAGTGAGAGAAATATGAAACTATAGAACTGCAAGTACAAAAAAAACAGCACAAACATTAAACCAGAGCTAAGTAA
The DNA here is from genome assembly GCF_902655055.1 of Lutra lutra. Lineage (NCBI taxonomy): Eukaryota > Metazoa > Chordata > Mammalia > Carnivora > Mustelidae > Lutra > Lutra lutra. The sequence goes on along the minus strand of NC_062285.1, from coordinate 19,912,224 downwards.
TATAGCTCTGTCTCTTAGATGGATAGATAGGTAGGTAGATAGGTAGATAGGTAGATAGATATAGGTATGTGATATTGAAATAAATAAATATTGTGATTTGAGTTAAATGATGCCACTATAAATCAGGAAGTAAAATGTCAGTAATCATTAAGCAGGTATATTTGTACCTTTTTGGATGGAGAGACAGAAGAAAATATCATATTTGTTCTATTTTATGTTTATGTATTAGATTTACTCTGAGATAGAGGAGAAATATGAGCTTATTTTATTACATCCTCTTGTGTCATGAATTTAGCATATAGTTTTGCATTTTATTACTAGTCTACATTCTCTTCCTTCCATTTCCCTTCCCTTAGTCTTTTAAATATATTGAATAAAAGCAAAACATTAGCACTCAAGTCCAGCCACACTGGGCCCCTGAAACTCCCCAGCTGTGCTGAGGCCCACACTTGGTGAGTCGGACTCTCAGAGAAGAGAACAATTGGTATCCATGTTTTTCCCAGCACAGACAGACCTGGAATGTGGAGGCAATATTGGGGGAAGGGCTCTGAGGACCGAGCAATGCAACTGTGGCAGCTGGTGTTGGGGTAGCTGTATCCACAGCCACATTCCAGAGCTCTGAATGGCCTGTTCAGACATAAATCCCAGCCTGTAGTCATGAGTGCTAACAGATGGCAACCTCATGGCAAGACTATTTTATGGCACAGATTTTATACGCACTTGGGCCAGCCAACCTTGTGTTCAATGTGACCATAATGACACCATCACATCCCTTATCCCTAAAAAAAAAAAAAAGTTTACATATATGTTTTAGTGTAATGTATATCACATCACCTTTTTCTATGAACTGCTTCATTCTAGAGTTTGTTAGGGTAAGGCTTGTCAAGGAAAAATTATCAACTTAGGGAACCAGTATGAGTTATCAAGTCTCCTATATTGAGCTACCTTTTCATTTTTTTTTTTAATTTATTTATTTGACAGAGAGATAGATCACAAGTAGGCAGAGAGGCAGTCAGAGAGAGAGGAGGAAGCAGGCTCCCCACTGAGCAGAGAGCCCGATGCGGGCCTCGATCCCAGGACCCTGGGATCATGACCTGAGCTGAAGGCAGAGGCTTTAACCCACTGAGCCACCCAGGCGCCCTGAGCTACCTTTTCAAAAGACATGTCCAGAATCCAAAAGATGGGAAGATGGCAGTAGTATCAGAGATAAGTGAAAAGAAGGGAAATTAATTAAATTATGTCTGAATGAACTCAGAAAAATATGGGAGTTTAAAAGGATAAATAAATGAACAAAATGGGCTCAAAACACAGTATTTAATTATTTGGGCTTTAACCCATGAAAACCACTTAATTTATTTCCTGCTTCATTCCTTACTGTTAAGAAATTCTGTGCTCAATCTAGAAAAGATAGATAAAGCATATTAAGAGAAAACAACTATGATAATAATAAACGTATTAGAAGAAAGAAAGTATGTGAAAAATATGTGGAAAACATACTTAACCACTTAAAATTAGTTGGAATCCAGGCACACATGAGTGACATGTCAGTGCACTGAAAATAATTGCAGATAACACCTCACTCATGTGTGCCTAGAATCTTGAACTAATTTGAGGTAGTTAGGTGACAGAGCTTTGGTAATACAACTTAGGAGGAGGATCTTGCTTTCTTTCTTGTCTTAAAGAGGGGAGGGGAACCCACATGAGTCAAAGACAGAGCAAAATTCATCAAAAGTAAATATACTGGGGCACCTGGGTGGCTCAGTTGGTTAAGCAGCTGCCTTCAGCTCAGGTCATGATCCCAGGATCCTGGGACTGAGCCCTGCATTGGGCTTCCTGCTCAGTGGGGGAGTCTGCTTCTCCATCTCCCTTTGCCTGCTGCTCTGCCTACTTGTGCTCTCTCTATGTCTCTGTCAAATTAAAAAAAAAAAAAAAGTAAATATACTATTAGGCTATATTGACAGTTTAGTTTTCAGAAACATCAAAGACTGCATCCCAGTTAAAACTGTTATTTGGTATTGTGTTCATTTTTCGGAAAAGATTTTATACTGACATCGATAGAACAGATTCGATTTCTAACAACTAAGATGATGAAGTCAAGGGAACAAATACGATGTGAATTAGCTGAAAGAACTTGGAATATTTAGCCTTCAGGAGACTTAATCTTTCTCGATGGCTAGTTCAAATATTTCAAAGGCTGTCCTAGGTGATGCTTTAGAATTCATCTATGTCAGCCCAGGGGGAGAAGAATAGTCAGCCAGGGGAAGTCACGAATAAATATGGCCTCCATGCAATGGAGGGAAAGGTTTTACTAGACAGCCCCCTATTTAAAGTAGAAATGGACTGCTTTGTGAGATAGTATGCATGTTCAAATGGAAGGTGAAGTCAAACGTTTGGATTGATAGTGGAAAGGATTCCTGTAGTACATGAGGAATTAAGCATGATGACCTCATATCGCCTTTGTTTCTAAAAGTCTATGGTTTGGAAGAGAATATCACTCAGGACTTATTCAACAACTATGTAGGGCTGTAACACTTGAACAATGCAGTTCATTCAGGGAATTTTATTTTTGTATATTACAAATAATGCCAGAATGTAGGGGAAAGCCAAAATAAATGTCTTTCAGCAATGTAGATGGTATTCTATAAAAACTATCGATCAAGCACCAAAATCATTTCAACAGATGTCACAACCTAGTGTTAAACCAGTAAGCTTTGTCAGGGTGAGGCTGCCAATCCAAAAATTGAAAACAGGTGGCAAAAGTTCCCTGGGGTGCCTGGCATCTGTAAGTAATCACTTACTGTAACAGCCTTGGTCAGACACAAATTAGCTTCATTGCTGATGACATTTTTAATAGCTAAAGGACCTCACAGCTTTATTTAATTCAAATTGTAAGATGCTATATCCGTGTAGCTGATCACCTTTGACAATTGTTCAGTTCTCTTCTACTTTGTCAGCCTAAGTTGCAATATACCATATATTTTATCTTTATAATGCAAAAGGGTCATGAACCATGATAGAAGGCAAGATACACTTACTTGTCTACACTGCTTCAGTGTTTCTCTGTTGCATTTTCTCTGGTTCTTCTACTCATCCATAACCAACTCTTAAAGAGAAATCAAATGCATCTGTATTTGGTTTCTGTTCAGTGGAAATGAAATCCCACAAAAACCAAACCATGGTTTGAACTGTAAATGCTCATTTTAAAAAGTATGTTACTAGCCTTCCTGACATTATATTCCACTGCCCTCCTGCCCCTCCCCAATGGATCTGGGAGTGAATTAAAGTTTATTCATGGGGGAACTGATAGATACGGGATGGTTAAAGACTTAAATTGCTAATACTATCCAAAATTGGTACACTCCCGGTTTTATACTTCAGAGCTTCTTTGGAAAATGTGGTAGAAAGTGAGAATTTAGTAAAAAGGCCAAACTATTAGTTTGGAGAGAAATGAGTAGCTTAGAGTACTTTACGCATGTCATGGGAACATTTCTGTAGATTCCTGTAGGCTATTGGCCAGTGTTTCGGTTAGTAAAGTGAGATAATTTCTCTTTCTGATTATACTCTGGATAATTTGTCAGAAAAGCTTTCACTTTGTTGAAATGATGAATCACTGTACTTTAACAGGTGAGACTGGTCATAAAGCAAGATACAAATAAATATGAGGAAACAGAATGTTTCAAAATACCCTGTTTTGGAAAATAAATACTGTGTGTATTCAAAGAAGAAAGTACTGCATATGACCCAACGGTCTATTTACCCACACTTTTTCTGTTTTCTCCATAATATGGAAAACTATAAGGCTGGAAAAAGTGACTAAAGTTTTAATCTAAATGAAATAGTAGATGGAGTTGGTAGAATCCAAATCTTGTTCATGTAGTTGTACATTAGGCTGCCTCCCTCCACCCCCCACTCTATTCCCCACCCCAGAAGAAGTTTTACCTTCACATGTTGTATTTTTTATTACTAGGCATTGGTCCATTACACAAAATGAAGAAAATATTTTGTATCATTGGGTTTGATCAAGCCCTGACTGTATTTTATTAATTTATTCAGGGAATGAATGGCTGATTTATTGTTTGGGAACAATTCTCTGCTCATGATGGTTCTCAGACCTTTTATGCATCAACTGTCTACCTAATAAGAAGCCTGGTTCTTGTTAAAATTTAGCAACGGTAAACTGCATGGCAGATTACAACAACATTTCCAAGATAGTTCATATGAGGCAAATAGAATCAAGGAATAGTGAATGCCTTTGTGTTGTGTAAATCTGTAATGGGAACTTAAGCCTTCTGTTGATAGCGAAAACTCTTTTGGGTTACTCCCATAATCCTTCAGGATAGGATTATCATAGCAATTGCTAACTGTAAAGCACATGTAGTAACCTTCTCTGCATCTAATGAAGACATTACCTTGGCTTATTCTTTTGATTTAGAAGACAGTCATGGCATTTTCACATCGGTTACATTGTGCAAACATAAAGACATATTTGAGACCCTCTTGACTATGAGATTCTTAAGTCCTGTGATATGGCTTTGCAGCCCCCAGGAATGCCCCCATGGTTCAAGAAGGGATTTGGGAGGAATAACATGGAAACTGTGGGCACTTCCAAGTGAATAAGCCTTCTGCCCGACTGGTGCTCCTGTGTAGTACTAAAGAATCTAGACCAGAAATGGTCCTACCATGGGTATCTAACTCTGAGCTTCATTCCAATATTACAGAAGAATTTGACAGAAGTTGGCTTGGATCTATATCCTATATCGGGATTGAATCAAGCAGCTACATGTAGTATCTTGAAGTTCTTCCTTGCTCCTGTTTCTCTGCTGTAGTAAGATTTTTGAGTTTACGGGAGTTTTTAAAATAAGGCTAATTCATAGTAGAGCTGGTTTTTTAAATTATTTTATAAATTTTAAAGTTGTTAGCTTATGCAAATTAATTGATCCAATTTGGATTCTGCTGCTTACCTCTTTTTTTTTTAATTTTTTTATTTTTTCAGCATAACAGTATTCATTATTTTTGCACCACACCCAGTGCTCCATGCAATCCGTGCCCTCTACAATACCCACCACCTGGTGCCCCCAACCTCCCACCCCCCACCCCTTCAAAATTCTCAGATTGTTTTTCAGAGTCCATAGTCTCTCATGGTTCACCTCCCCTTCCAATTTCCCTCAACTCCCTTCTCCTCTCCATCTCCCCTTGTCCTCCATTCTATTTGTTATGCTCCACAAATAAGTGAAACCATATGATAATTGACTCTCTCTGCTTGACTTATTTCACTCAGCATAATCTCTTCCAGTCCTGTCCATGTTGCTACAAAACTTGGGTATGCATCCTTTCTTTTTCTTTTTTTTTTTTTTTTACAGCTTTATAAACATATATTTTTATCCCCAGGGGTACAGGTCTGTGAATCGCCAGGTTTACACACTTCACAACACTCACCATAGCACATACCCTCCCCAATATCCATAACCCCACCCCCTCTCCCAACCCCCTCCCCCCATCAACCCTCAGTTTGTTTTGTGAGATTAAGAGTCACTTATGGTTTGTCTCCCTCCCAATCCCATCTTGTTTCATTTACTCTTCTCCACCCCCTCAACCCCCCATGTTGTATCTCCTCTCCCTCATATCAGGGAGATCATATGATAGTTGTCTTTCGCCGATTGACTTATTTCGCTAAGCATGATACCCTCTAGTTCCATCCACGTCGTCGCAAATGGCAAGATTTCATTTCTTTTGATGGCTGCATAGTATTCCATTGTGTATATATACCACATCTTCTTTATCCATTCGTCTGTAGATGGACATCTAGGTTCTTTCCATAGTTTGGCTATGGTAGACATTGCTGCTATAAACATTCGGGTGCACGTGCCCCTTCGGATCACTACGTTTGTATCTTTAGGGTAAATACCCAGCAGTGCAATTGCAGGGTCATAGGGTAGTTCTATTTTCAACATTTTGAGGAACCTCCATGCTGTTTTCCAGAGTGGTTGCACCAGCTTGCATTCCCACCAACAGTGTAGGAGGGTTCCCCTTTCTCCGCATCCTCGCCAGCATCTGTCATTTCCTGACTTGTTAATTTTAGCCATTCTGACTGGTGTGAGGTGATATCTCATGGTGGTTTTGATTTGTATTTCCCTGATGCCGAGTGATATGGAGCACTTTTTCATGTGTCTGTTGGCCATCTGGATGTCTTCTTTGCAGAAATGTCTGTTCATGTCCTCTGCCCATTTCTTGATTGGATTATTTGTTCTTTGGGTGTTGAGTTTGCTAAGTTCTTTATAGATTTTGGACACTAGCCCTTTATCTGATATGTCATTTGCAAATATCTTCTCCCATTCTGTCAGTTGTCTTTTGGTTTTGTTCACTGTTTCCTTTGCTGTGCAAAAGCTTTTGATCTTGATAAAATCCCAAAAGTTCATTTTTGCCCTTGCTTCCCTTGCCTTTGGGGATGTTCCTAGGAAGATGTTGCTGCGGCTGACGTCGAAGAGGTTGCTGCCTGTGTTCTCCTCGAGGATTTTGATGGATTCCTTTCTCACATTGAGATCCTTCATCCATTTTGAGTCTATTTTCGTGTGTGGTGTAAGGAAATGATCCAATTTCATTTTTGTGCATGTGGCTGTCCAATTTTCCCAACACCATTTATTGAAGAGGCTGTCTTTGTTCCATTGGACATTCTTTCCTGCTTTGTCGAAGATGAGTTGACCATAGAGTTGAGGGTCCATTTCTGGGCTCTCTATTCTGTTCCAGTGATCTATGTGTCTGTTTTTGTGCCAGTACCATGCTGTCTTGATGATGACAGCTTTGTAATAGAGCTTGAAGTCCGGAATTGTGATGCCACCAACTTTGGCTTTCTTTTTCAATATTCCTTTGGCTATTTGAGGTCTTTTCTGGTTCCATATAAATTTTAGGATTCTTTGTTCCATTTCTTTGAAAAAAATGTATGTTACTTTGATAGGAATTGCTTTAAATGTGTAGATTGCTTTAGGTAGCATAGACATTTTCACAATATTTATTCTTCCAATCCAGGAGCATGGAACATTTTTCCATTTCTTTGTGTCTTCCTCAATTTCTTTCATGAGTACTTTATAGTTTTCTGAGTATAGATTCTTAGTCTCTTTGGTTAGGTTTATTCCTAGGTATCTTATAGTTTTGGGTGCAATTGTAAATGGGATGGACTCCTTAATTTCTCTTTCTTCTGTCTTGTTGTTGGTGTAGAGAAATGCAACTGATTTCTGTGCCTTGATTTTATATCCTGATACTTTACTGAATTCCTGTACAAGTTCTAGCAGTTTTGGAGTGGAGTTTTTGGGTTTTCCACATAGAGTATCATATCATCTGCGAAGAGTGATAGTTTGACTTCTTCTTTGCCGGTTTGGATGCCTTTAATTTCCTTTTGTTGTCTGATTGCTGAGGCTAGGACTTCTAGTACTATGTTGAATAGCAGTGGTGATAACGGACATCCCTGCCGTGTTCCTGACCTTAGCGGAAAAGCTTTCAGTTTTTCTCCATTGAGAATGATAATTGCGGTGGGTTTTTCATAGATGGCTTTGATAATATTGAGGTATGTGCCGTCTATCCCTACACTTTGAAGAGTTTTGATCAGGAAGGGATGCTGTACTTTGTCAAATGCTTTTTAGCATCTATGGAGAGTATCATATGGTTCTTGTTCTTTCTTTTATTAATGTGTTGTATCACATTGATTGATTTGCGGATGTTGAACCAACCTTGCAGCCCTGGAATAAATCCTACTTGGTCGTGGTGAATAATCCTTTTAATGTACTGTTGAATCCTATTGGCTAGTATTTTGGCGAGAATTTTTGCATCTGTGTTCATCAAGGATATTGGTCTGTAGTTCTCTTTTTTGTTGGGATCCTTGTCTGGTTTTGGGATCAAGGTGATGCTGGCCTCATAAAATGAGTTTGGAAGTTTTCCTTCTATTTCTATTTTTTGGAACAGTTTCAGGAGAAAAGGAATTAGTTCTTCTTTAAATGTTTGGTAGAATTCCCCTGGGAAGCCGTCTGGCCCTGGGCTTTTGTTTGGAGATTTTTGATGACTGTTTCAATCTCCTTACTGGTTATGGGTCTGTTGAGGCTTTCTATTTCTTCATGGTTCAGTTGTGGTAGTTTATATGTCTCTAGGAATGCATCCATTTCTTCCAGATTGTCAAATTTGTTGGCGTAGAGTTGCTCATAGTATGTTCTTATAATTGTCTGTATTTCTTTGGTGTTCGTTGTGATCTCTCCTCTTTCATTCATGATTTTATTTATTTGGGTCCTTTCTCTTTTCTTTTTGATAAGTCTGGCCAGGGGTTTATCAATCTTATTAATTCTTTCAAAGAACCAGCTCCTAGTTTCGTTGATTTGTTCTATTGTTTTTTTGGTTTCTATTTCATTGATTTCTGCTCTGATCTTTATGATTTCTCTTCTCCTGCTGGGTTTAGGGTTTCTTTCTTGTTCTTTCTCCAGCTCCATTAGGTGTAGGGTTAGGTTGTGTACCTGAGACCTTTCTTGTTTCTTGAGAAAGGCTTGTACCGCTATATATTTTCCTCTCAGGACTGCCTTTGTTGTGTCCCACAGATTCTGAACCATGTTGTTTTCATTATCATTTGTTTCCATAAATTTTTTCAATTCTTCTTTAATTTCCTGGTTGACCCATTCATTCTTTAGAAGGATGCTGTTTAGTCTCCATGTATTTGGGTTCTTTCCAAATTTCCTCTTGTGATTGAGTTCTAGCTTTAGAGCATTGTGGTCTGAAAATATGCAGGGAATGATCCCAATCTTTTGATACCGGTTGAGACTTGATTTAGGACCAAGAATGTGATCTATTCTGGAGAACGTTCCATGTGCACTAGAGAAGAATGTGTATGTTGTTGCTTTGGGATGAAATGTTCTGAATATATCTGTGATGTCCATCTGGTCCAGTGTGTCATTTAAGGCCTTGATTTCCTTGTTGATCTTTTGCTTGGATGATCTGTCCATTTCAGTGAGGGGAGTGTTAAAATCCCCTACTATTATTGGATTCTTGTCGATGTGTTTCTTTGATTTTGTTATTAATTGGTTTATATAGTTGGCTGCTCCCACGTTAGGGGCATAGATATTTAAAATTGTTAGATCTTCTTGTTGGACAGTTCCTTTGAGTATGATATAGTGTCCTTCCTCATCTCTTATTATAATCTTTGGCTTAAAATCTAATTGATCTGATATAAGGATTGCCACTCCTGCTTTCTTCTGATGTCCATTAGCATGGTAAATTCTTTTCCACCCCCTCACTTTAAACCTGGAGGTGTCTTCGGGTTTAAGATGAGTTTCTTGTAGGCAACATATAGATGGGTTTTGTTTTTTGATCCATTCTGATACCCTGTGTCTTTTGATTGGGGCATTTAGCCCATTAACATTCAGGGTAAGTATTGAGAGATATGAATTTAGTGCCATTGTATTGCCTGTAAGGTGACTGTTATTGTATATTGTCTCTGTTTCTTTCTGATCTACTACTTTGAGGGTCTCTCTTTGCTTAGAGGACCCCTTTCAATATTTCCTGTAGAGCTGGTTTGGTATTTGCAAATTCTTTCAGTTTTTGTTTGTCCTGGAAGCTTTTAATCTCTCCTTCTATTTTCAATGATAGCCTAGCTGGATATAGTATTCTTGGCTGCATGTTTTTCTCATTTATTACTCTGAATATATCATGCCAGCTCTTTCTGGCCTGCCAGGTCTCTGTGGATAAGTCTGCTGCCAATCGAATATTTTTACCATTGTCTGTTACAGAGTTCTTTTCCCGGGCTGCTTTCAGGATCTTTTCTTTGTCACTAAGACTTGTCAATTTTACTATTAGGTGACGAGGTGTGGACCTATTCTTATTGATTTTGAGGGGGGTTCTCTGAACCTCCTGGATTTTGATGCTTGTTCCCTTTGCCATATTTGGGAAATTCTCTCCAATAATTCTCTCCAATATACCTTCTGCTCCCCTCTCTGTTTCCTCTTCTTCTGGAATCCCAATTATTCTAATGTTGTTTCGTCTTATGGTGTCACTTATCTCTCGAATTCTCCCCTCGTGGTCCAGTAGCTGTTTGTCCCTCTTTTGCTCAGCTTCTTTATTCTCTGTCATTTGGTCTTCTATATCGCTAATTCTTTCTTCTGCCTCATTTATCCTAGCAGTGAGAGCCTCCATTTTTGATTGCACCTCATTAATAGCTTTTTTGATTTCACCTTGGTTAGATTTTAGTTCTTTTATTTCTCCAGAAAGGGCTTTTATATCTCCCGAGAGGGTTGCTTTAATATCTTCCATGCCTTTTTCAATCCCGGCTAGAACCTTGAGAATCGTCATTCTGAACTCTAGATCTGACATATTACCAATGTCTGTATTGATTAGGTCCCTAGCCTTTGGTACTGCCACTTGTTCTTTTTGTTGTTGTGAATTTTTCCGCCTTGTCATTTTGTCCAGATAAGAGTTTATGAAGGAGCAAGTAAAATATTAAAAGGGTGGCAACAACCCCAGGAAAATATGCTTTAGCCAAATCAGAAGAGATCCCAAATTGTGAGGGGGGAGAAAGGGGATAAAAAGGGGTTCAGAAAGAAAAAAAAAAGAAACTATTAAAAAAAGAAAGCCGATAAAGAAAAAATATAAAAAGAGGAAAAAATATATATATCTTAGATAAACTATTTAAAAAACGTTAAAGAATAAAATGGTAAAAGTTAAAAAAAATTAGCAGAAGAAGAGAAAAAGAAAAAAAATTGAAAAAGAAAAAAAAATTAAATTAACTGCAAGGCTAAAAAATCATGGGGAGAAAGCCATGAGTTCCGTGCTTTGCTTTCTTCTCCTTGGAATTCCGCTGCTCTCCTTGGTAGGTGAACTTGGTCCTGGCTGGGTTTCCCGTTGATCTTCTGAGGGAGGGGCCTGTTGTAGTGATTCTCAAGCGTCTTTGTCCCAGGCGGAGTTGCACCGCCCTTACCTGGGGCCGCACTGAGTAATCCGCTCGGGTTTGTTTCGGGAGCTTTTGTTCTCTGAGCGCTTTCTGTAGAATCCGGAGGACGGGAATAAAGATGGCGGCCTCCCGGTCTCCGGCCTGGAGGAGCTGAGAGTCCGGGGCCCCACTCCTCAGTGCGCCCTCAGAGAACAGCGCCCAATGACTCCCGTCACCCTGGCCTCCGGCCGCGCTCCGAGCTGACCGAGCCTGCGACCGGTTCAAGGCAACCCCGAGCTGAGAGTCACTCCTCGGCTCTGTCTCTGTAGCCGGCTTCCCCGTTCTAATACCGGTAAGCTCTGCGACACTCAGACACCCCTGATCCTTCTGCGACCCTGCGGGACCTGAGGCCGCGCTGACCCCGCCTGGGCTTCACCCCAGTTAAGCCTCTGGAGCGATGTCCCTCAGCGGAACACACTTTTAAAAGTCCTGATTTTGCTCCGTTGCTCCGCCGCTCGCCGGGAGCCGGCCCCTCCCCCCGCGGTCTATCTTCCCGTCGCTTTGGATTCACTTCTCTGCCAGTCCTACCTTGCAGAAAGTGGTTGATTTTCTGTTTCTGGAATTGCTGTTCTTCTTCTCTTCAATCTCCCGTTGGATTTGTAGGTGTTTGCAATCTTTAGATAAGCTATTTAGCTGATCTCCCGCTTCCCGAAGTAGTCTCAGCCTGCTACTTCTCCGCCATCTTGACTCCTCCCTTGCTGCTTACCTCTTAACGTCTATTTTTCAAGAAGCTATTGGAGAACTAGAGGAGTGGATAAACCAGTAGTTTAATATGCTAATCATTGCATGATGAAGGAGTTGTTTTAAGAGGTGAAGGATCATTGGCTAAAACCAGGTTTTACTATTACCTGTATGTTTGGGTTCATCACACAGTCTCAGTTCTCTGTTATCATTAATCAGTGTGGAAGTACTGTAGGCTAGTTAATGTTTCAACAGGACAATCAGGGTTGCTGTGTCCTAAATCAGAAACGAGGAATAAATAAAACTGCTCAGACGCTAGGGTTATATTCTTTGAGGCAAAAGAGGCAAGTTGCACAGCCCAGCAAGACTACAGCCTGCTAAGGGGCTGAATGTAAAGGTAGGGATTGGTGTGCTCAGAATTCTAGAAGGAAGGAAAACGAACATACCCTGGGCAAAAGAAATACATTTGGGCTTTTCTACATTCAACAATTTATTAGATTAACTGTGTGTTGTCCTGGACTTCTGCTTGACATGTGTTTTTCTCATTTATTCATCTCTCAGCAACCATTTATTAATGATTATTAATCCTCCTCTTAATGCAGCAGTGTGTCTGATGCTGGAATCATAGGGAGAAAAGGTGGCATTACCTGTGATGTAAGTCAGCATATGGTAGTTGCTGTAATGAAGCAGAGAATAGTCTTAGGAACATGAAACCAAGCAATGCTTCATGAGCTGGGCAGATGCAGGGAGATATTCTAAGAAGAGTGAGCGGCATGAGTTAGGAACAGAGGTAGGAGGGTCCATGGATTACTTTGGGAGTGTGGGTGCCATTCATTTTAGGTAGAAGGTTTAAAGGCTGGATTGGGACATCATTTAGAATGGCCTCGAGTATTAGACTAATAAGTCTAGCCTTTATTCTGTGGACAGTTTAGAGCCAGTGGAAATTTTTGATCAAGTCCTCTGACTCTATGATGATGTACTTGGCAACATTGCACAATGGATATTGGAATGAGGAGGGAATGGGTACAGGGGCACAGTTGGGCCGGTAGAATACAGAAAAAATATAACAAAAGCTTGAACTGTGGCATTAAAATTAAAATAAAAAGGGGCAGCACTTACTTGATCAGTTGGAGGAAATTTAATTAATGTTTTCTAGATTTTGTGTGTGTGTGTGCTGGTGAAACAAATACATTTAAAATATTTCTACTTTCTATGTACCTGGAGTGGATAAGTCAGAATTAAGAAACAATGTTGAAAAGGTTAAAGAGATTAGTATTTTTGCTAAAGGAAAATCCTATAAGTACAATTTCTTTGAGTTTTCTATGATGGAGGCAATGCAGGAACTCTGTCAATTCAAAGGTAAAAGTTTATATTAGACACTTGAATCCTTAATTTTCAATTTTAATGATTTTATTCTTAATAACTTGTGCCTACAGTTAATTTCTATATTTTTGTGGACATTTTGTCATTTGCAGTTGATAAAGATACTTCAATTGTCTGACATCCTTTAGGATTTGAGGATATAGTCGTGCCCCTTACCCTCAATTTCTCTTACCCGGTTTCATTTACCCCCAGTGCACCAGGGTCTGGAAGCAGATGATCCTCCTTCTGACATATTGTTAGAAGGTCAGTAGTAGCCCAACCCCACATCACAATGCCTACATCATTCACAGACTCCATCTCATCACATAGGTGTTTTGTCATCTTACACCACCATAAGAAGAAGGGTAAGTGTAGTATAATAAGATACTTTAAGAGAGAGAGAACCACATTCCTATAATTTTTAATATAGTATATTGTTATAATTCTATTTTATTATTATTTTTGTTAATCTTTTACCCTGCCAAATTTATAAATTAAACTTTATCATGTATGTATGCATAGGAAAAAACATAGTATAAAAAGAGTTGGAACTATCCATTTTTTCAGGTATCCACTGAGATTCTTGGAACATGTTCTCCACAGATAAGGGGGGACCACTTTGTACATGATCTTTTCCCTTTAGCGGGAACTCAAACCATTATTATTATTATATTGCCAGTGTAATCAATAATTACCTTGATGTCCTCATTATTGTAAGGGGACTTAGTAGGCAAATAAGGGTATTGCTCAAAGATATTTTGGCTTCTCAATTTCTAATTAGAAATTTCTGATTTCTACTTAGAACCTGAAATTAGTAAGTAAAAATATACAACCAAGTTGCTTTCATGGATCTGATAGAGTCAAAGGACATAGGTTTCAGATTTACCTTTAGAAAAATACCAGTTTCACTGGTACAGAATTAAGTTATAATGGAATTTTCCCTCTGATGATGAATTACCAGTCTGAGAGGAAGTGGTTTGGGAATGGTGGCCCACCAACCAGAAAGCCCCAAGAACAACCATTAATAAGCACCCTTTGGTTGAACACCTATCATTATGGGGACTGAGCTCCCTGGGAGAGCGCCATTCTGCCTCCATCTGACATGCAGAATAGTCAGTAAGAGAATGAATGAAAAAGTATTTTAAAAAACTGCCAAAAATGGATTGAGCGAGTTTTCATTTGGAATAAATAATAAAGAACAGAATTAGAACATTTTATTTTTTTCAAGGGAGTGTTACAGATGAAACTAATGAATCATAATTACTTTGATCAACTTGTAGAAAGTAAGACATGATTTTTTATGTATAATATTTTAAAATATTAAAATATTTACTGTTTTATCTATAATATATAACATTCTTTAAAGTATTTTTGAGAGTCCAAAAAAGGAGGAAAGCAAGCTTGATAGGCAGTTTTGGAGAAGTCAGAGAATGGTTTGAAGTCTCTGGATTATGGGACTATTCCTTTAAGTAGAATTTCTTATGTCACATTTCCATCAGGAAGTAGATAAGTGGCCAATTTCTTGTGTAGTTCCACAGTTCTCAACAAAATCAGCTTATTACTGGATCTTCATTGCACCACAAGATAGAAATTGTTAGTTCCCCAACCAGCCTGTGGCTTCTGTGGCTCCCGGAGGGCTGTCAGCCAGTCTATGGGCTGAGAAGTTGGCGGCCAAGCAACATTAACATGGAAACATGAAGTCACTTAAAGGCCATACCTCACATGCTGGTGACTTGAGAAAGAAAGGAAAAATAAATATTCTTGGCATTTACTGTGTCTTAAGTGAAGTCAAGAGTTAGATTGTATGTGGGGAGAAAAACTTTCACAGGAATGTAGCAAAGAAACAGATGAGTGCACAATGAGGGGACTTAATTTCCAAATCTTATGGCTTTCTAGTTAGCTATAAATGTCATATTAATGTCTCTTAGCAACTTGTAAACTTCAAGAGGACAGGGCCCTCGTCTGGTTTTGCTAACTATTATGCCCTGGAGAACCTAGCTGGCATGCAGTAGATTTTTGGTAAATTAATGAGTGAACAATTACCTAATCTTTTGTGACTGTGATTATGCTTAATTCATAATTATGCCAGTTTATATAATAAAACAATGAAATACTTGCATCCTGATTCTTAAAGGCAACTTGAGGGACCTGCAGAAAGTCATCATTCTGAATCTCTGAGTTTCTTCATGATCAAAATGAGTATGTTAGACTAATCACTGTTACTCTTCCTATTTTCATAAAAAAGTAGTGTGAATACACACTTTAAAGAGTTGGTAAACCATCACTTTTTTTTTCCCACTGCCTTGTCATTTCCTACTTTCCAGAGGCAGCTGTTTCACTTCTTTTTAACTGTTTCTCTTGATATTTATCTGCATGTACCTAAGTCGTATGCTTCTAGTGCTAGCTCTAATTTTTTCACTTTTATCATTATCTCTTAAATAAACACTCACACAGTGGGTGTGTAAATAACCCCCAGTCCCCATCACCTCCATCCTTTCAGCTTCCCAGGGATGAAGAGAGATCTTACCAGAGATGATGAGAACTACAAGAGAACTTTCCAGAGCTGAGCTGTGCCGTATTGTTGTAATTCCCTTCATCTCTTTCAAGTCACATCTCTTGTTTCATAAATCCTTCATCTCACTTTTCCTTGATTTACTGTCTGAGTTTGGTACAGTATATATTCCAGTAGTTTCCTGAAAAAAAAAATTGCCAAGGAGGTAGGTTTTTGAGACTTTGTGTAGCCTAAGTGGTCTACTGTCACATGAAATTTGACTGTGTTTAGAATTTAAAATTGTATTAATTTTCCCTCGCAATTTTGAAGGCCTTATTTTTTTTTTGTCTTCTAGTTTGTCATATCCACAGTGTTCAAAGACTTTGAGATGATGTATCCAAAATGTGGATATATTCCTTTCCATTGCAGGGCACCAATGGGTTCTATCAATCTGGAAACTCATCAATTCTGGAAAGTTTTCTTAGCAGATTTATTTAATATTTCTCTCCTTTCCATTTTATTTGTTCTTTCTTCCTGGAATTGTTGTTACCGAGATGTGGGGTCTTCTAGAATAATATTCTCTCTCCCTTTTTCTCATTTTGCTTCTCCTTATTTTTCCGTCTGTTTTTTAATTTGCATATTTCCCCCTTCAATGTTCTCTTGTAAAGCCTTCTTTTATTCCTAATATCAAAATTTGAATTTCTGAGAGCTTCTTTTTCTTCTGATTTAAAAAAAAAAAAGAAAGAAAGGAAGAAAAAGAAAAAAAAAACAAAGCCTGTTCTTATATCATGGGTGATATATAGCCTCTAATCTTCCTGAGGATATTAATGATAGTGTCACCTCATTGGCTTCCTTCAAATTGCCTTTATCTGTTTCGTTTCACTCTTTTATATTATATTATATTTATATTACATCATTCCTCAGATATCTCAAAGCCCTTGGCTCATATTATAAGGTGGGATGCTGTAAGATTGGCATTTACCCTAGGTTGATCTGGCTGGGATTTTTTGGTGAAAAATCTCAAATATCAGTCTCCGTCAGTCTTCTGTTTGGTCAGATTCTAGAACTTGTGACTAAAAGTGTGAGCCTTGAACAACAGCATCCATGTCACTTGGAAGCGGTTAGTTTTAGAACCTCCAGCTCCCACCCCAAAGCTGTTGATCAGAATCTGGTCTTTATCAAGATCCTTTGGAGAAAAATCTTCCTTTCACTTACTTAGGGAACCTAAGCCTGGCCATAGCATTCTAGGAGACCAGTGAGTGATGAGACAAAGGGCAGGTAATTCCATATTCAGATTATAACCTTTCTTTTTTTTTTTTTTTAAAGATTTTATTTATTTATTTGTCAGAGAGAGAAAGGGAGAGAGAGCAAGCACAGGCAGGCAGAGGCAGAGGCAGAGGGAGAAGCAGGCAGAGGCAGAGGGAGAAGCAGGCTCCCTGATGAGCAAGGAGCCCAATGTGGGACCCGATCCCAGGACGTTGAGATCATGACCTGAGCTGAAGGCAGCTGCTTAACCAACTGAGCCACCCAGGCGTCCCCAGATTATAACCTTTCAAGTTAAGTAATCTCCTGGTAACAGGGTGATGTCCCTGCTTTCATCATTGCCTATTGTCCTACCCAATTTGGGCTGCCATAACAAAATACCAGTAGACAAGGTGACTTCAGCTGCAAATGTTTATTACAGCTCTGGAGGCTGGGAAATTCAAGACCAAGGTGCTGTCTGGTTCAGCATCCCTCTTCCTGGTTTGTAGATGTCTACCTTCTTTCCATGGTGGAAAGAGAAATCTCATGTCTCTTTCTCTTTTTTATAAGAACATTAATCCCATTTATAAGGGCATCAAACTCATGACCTAATCTCACCCTAAATTATCTCCCGAAGGCCCCATCTCCAAATACCATCATGTTTGGCATTAAGGCTTCAACATTTGAATCTTATGGGGACACAGATATTCAGTCTGTAGTACCTGGTGTCCCCTCTGTTTCCAGACAGTAAGCCTCTAGCTTCTTGCTAGATTGAGCGGGTCATCTGGCTGTCTAGCTACCTCTTCATCCTCTTCAATTTACAGCTCCCCCATCCCTCCCACTTTCTCTTGGAGCTGGTAGATCCAATTTCTGAGTAAACCAAACTTCTGTTTCTCTGACAGCTAAGGTTTTATAGTTCTTCCTTTTCCTTTGATTTTGTTTTATAGATTTATGGTAGTAAAATATCCTAACACTTGGATTCAGTGGGTTTTACAGTAAGAGCAGAAGCAGATGTTTAGAAGCAGTTCACCATCTTTAACCAGTAGACTCATCTTTAAAGTCTTTCTGGTTCTCAAATTTTATGTCTCAACTTCTCTATTATATTTGCAGACTAAATATCATTTATTATTTGTTCATTTATTTGCTTCATTATAGCTTATCTTTAACCCACTGTGGGATGTTAGAAAGAACTTATTTGGGTACCCGGGTGGCTCAGTCAGTTAAGCATCTGACTTCAGCTCTAATCATGATCTTGGGGTCCTGGGATGGAACCTCACATTGCATCAGGCTCCCTGCTCAGCGGGGAGTCTACTTGCTTCTCTGCCTCTCCCCTGTTACAGCTCTCTCTCTCTCTCTCAAATAAATAAATAAAATCTTTTAAAAAAAAAGGATTTATTTGTCTAGAAATCTTTTTTTGGAAAAAAAAACTTGTCTATAGAAAAGTTTTAGTGTTTAAGTTAAATTGCAACTTAATTCTGAGTAGCAAAATGAAAAGTCAGGTAGCACCATCAGAATTCAGTGTTACTTCAGGGTCTTAAGAGTTTCAGAACCACAGCAACATCATGTACATTTTGTTTCTAGTTTCACCCATCAGTAGTTACTTGGTATTTAAACTTGAGATTTTTAAATAATGTACTGTCAATCAATCATTTAAGTTCAGATGAAATTTAGCACTTTAAAATTTTTGATCACACTTGGACCCACTCTTTGGTGAGTTGAAATGTAAATTGAAAGCTTGATATGCAGGCAAGTGAATTGTATCAGTGGTGGGTCACTGACCATTCTGGAAGGTATCAATTACAAAAGATAAGTCTTCATAATTATTGTTTCTTATATCTATGGAAATGACTGAACAAGAACATAGTAATAGTGACTAGCATTGCTTACAAGCTTTTTTTTTTTTTTTTTTTTTTTTTGGTATGTATGTGGGACTATGAATGCATGTATTCAAGTGGAACAGGAACAGTGTGAAATGCTTCTTGGCAATAATTCTCCAGGCTGGCAGTCATCTGAGCTGGAGATTTTTGGTACACTCACATACTATTGAATACAAGTGTTGTAATATATTTAACTTGGTTTAACCAAACCTTCCTAAACGTTATTAGCTATGGAACTTCTTTTTCCTTTTTCTCTTCTTCTCCTTCCTCCTCCTCTTCCTCTTCTCCTCCACCTCCCTCTCCTCCCCCTCCTCCTCTTCCCTCTCCCATCCTCCTCCCCCTCCCCTTTTTCTCCTTCTCTTCCTCCTTCCTCTTCTTCTTCCTCTTCCTCTTATTCCTCCTCCACCTCCTCCTTCTCCTCCTCCTCCTCTTCTTCATTTTGACAAATGCTCCCATAGAAACAAGGAAGGTGAATAGTAAAACCAATTTTGTGAAACTTCTGTTTAATGCCAGTTTTTGTATTTCCTGAGCCTAGTTCAGTATTTGGCACACACTCAGTAAATAGTTTCAGAACAATCTGAGCCAACTTGAATAAACTGTACTTCTTCCCTCTCGGCAGTACTTTTTAAGCAAGTTCTTCAAATTATCACCTTGACTTACTATAGCTTTTACTTTCCTCCCTGGTATAGATTCTCTGAACGTACCACTTACCCAGATTGCCTTACAACCAGGGTTAGTTAAGTTCCTAAAGATGTGACCGTGTAGGCTGCCTCTGACCACCTCCTAAAATAAAGGTGCCCCTCGAATATTCACAGTGAAGAAATGGCTAAGCCTAGACAATCCAGATTGCTCTAGGAGCTTGGAAGTTGGTTCAATTTCCAATCAAATCTTTATCACTGAAAATCTCTCTTAAAAATGTTTCCCCTTCTTGGTAAGTCAGATATGCTGGGTTTATGTGAAGTAATATCAAAGTATCTAAATTATTATTCAAATTCTCTTTGATGATTTTTGTACTGCCTCAGGCTTTTTATTTCAATTAGATTTTGCTAACAGTAGACACACAGGGCACCCAGGAGTTGAGACTGAATGTCAATTTGATGGAGGGTCTTTGTATTTTTAATAACCAAATGATTGTGTTTTATTTTACATCTATTTTATGTTTAAAACTTTTTTTTAAAGATTTTATTTATTTATTTGACAGAGATCACAAGTAGGCAGAGAGGCAGGCAGAGAGAGAGAGGAAGGGAAGCAGGTTCCCCACTGAGCAGAGAGCCCGATTTGGGGCTTGATCCCAGGACCCTGAGACCATGACCTGAGCCGAAGGCAGAGGCTTAACCCACTGAGCCACCCAGGCGCCCCATATATCTATTTTATGTTTAAATGAATCGATCTTTGTAGTGGTTATATCTAGTTGAAGGTTATAGGTACTGACATATTTTAGCAAGTTGTACTTGAGATGAACCTCTCTGTGTGCCTCACAGAAACTAATTAACAGCTAAACACACAGTACAGGATGGGTTACATTTGTTGATAAATCTGGTGTCTTGGTTTGCTCAGTCTGCTATAACAAAATTCCACAGACTTAATGGCTGATACAAGAGAAATTTATTTTCTCACAGTTTTGGAGGTTAGAAGACCACGATCTCATTGCTGACAAATTCAGATTCTGGTGAGAGCTCTGTTCCTGGTACGTAGACAGCCACCTTCTTACTATGTCCTCATGTGGACTTTTCGCTGATTTCTCTTCTTATACGGAAATATGAGACTGACCTTCAATCAAAGATTCTCAGTGGTGCCATATGGTTTGGTTTGTGTGTTTTAAGTTGAATTTTAAACTTTTTTTTTTAGTTTATTGAAGAGGCAGTGTATTTTGAACAATTTAGTGTTTGCCTCTACCAATCCTTATTTCACAATGTAGGCCTAAAAGATGAGGTGGTTGGCATAGACATTTACAGCTAAATTGATGGAAGAGATAGGAGTCCTGATGCATTAGTCTGTGGTGCACACTTCTTTCCTTCTGTCAATCTATGTAATTTGAGATGCAATTGAAACTTAAATCTCTTTCAGTTGGAGTTAACTTAATAGGTGAAAATATTCTAAACCTGATATGTCAGAGAGCTCTAATAGGAGAAATCTGGGACTCAACACTGGCATTAAACCTCTTCTCTCAGTAAATTTACCCAGAATCTGGAAGCATCTTTGCATAACCTAATCCGTTGAGGTGGGGTTTCACAGAATAACTGGTGGGCGTGAACTTCATTTCTCAGTGGTGACTAACTAAGCATGCACCTTTTTGCCAGTTTAGAGCCAACTCATTATATGTGGTATCTATCCATATAAACACAAAATTTGATATTATGAGATCCATAGAATAATGGATTGTTTCAAATTGGCATGACATTGATAGTAAGGACCCACAGCAGAGGGAAAGAGTTCAGAATTGCTCCTCAGGAGCAACATTTCTGGAGATGAAACCCCAGCCTTGACTCATGGTAAAGGCCTCCTGTGATCATTAACTGTTCATAACCTCCTTACCCTCCCTCCCTTTAAGCTCAGTCAGTTAGGTGAAAAAATGCATGTGGAAGCACCTGCAGCTCTTGACAAAGAGTAAAACAGATGTTGGTGTGGTGTTACCATGAGTCCAAGGTGCATGGTGTCCTCCACTCCTACCTCTGCAGAGGATATGCAGTTTGACTGATGGTACAAGTGACAAAGGACCCTTTCCCCAACAGAGTAAATGCATTCATTTTTCTGTAATTCATTTTTGTAAAATCTTCTTAAAGTCAGAGGTCACCTAAGGTAATATTTCAGTCTTTTTCTGAAGAAATAATGACATGTCATGTGACTAATTTTAATCTTGGAGTCCTTGGTTGGTAATTTGGCTGATTTGTGTTAGATATATTCACAATCATTCTTCCATTCTGTTAACCATTTATAAGGGCAGTATCACAGTATGCTGGTTCGGTCATCACCTACATACATTTTTCTTCATAAATACCACAGATTCCTTATTTTAGGTAAAGGACACACTCTTCTTTGCAACACAATCTAGTAATGTGAGCAAGAGTAATCCTTTTTTTTTTTAAGATTTTATTTATTTATTTTTATTTTATTTTATTTTATTTTATTTTCAGCATAACAGTATTCCTTGTATTTGCACCACACCCAGTGCTCCATGCAATCTGTGCCCTCTCTAATACCCACCACCTGGTTCCCCCAACCTCCCACACCCCGCCGCTTCAAACCCCTCAGATTGTTTTTCAGAGTCCATAGTCTCTCATGGTTTTAATTTAATTTTTTTTTTTTTTGCTTCCATGTTGGGGGGGACATAATTAATCTGTGTTTATATAGGATTGGAAACACACTTCTTATATAAAAAAATGAAAATCGTGGTCACTAGCTAAATTTTTAACTAACAAAAGCAAGACATTTAAAAAAAAGAGGCTTTATTCTTTAGAATATTATTAAGGCCACAGAAAACTTGAGTGTAAGGCAGAGAGATTTCCTCTTCTTTTTTATTTTTAAGTAATCTCTATGCCAGGGTGGGGTTTGAACTCTAGACCCCGAGATCAAGGGTCATGTGCTTCACTGACTGAGCCAGGCAGGCACCCTTAGGCACAGAGATTTCCTATATATTCTTGCCCCCAAACATGGATAGACCACCCTACTAACAACCTCCCCCACCAGAGTGATAACATCTCTTAAAGTCGATGAACCTACATGGATACATCATTATAACCCAATGTCCGTAGATTACGTTAAGAGTCACTGTTGATGTTTTAAATCTGTGGTTGTGAACAAAAATATAATGACATGTATCTATTACTATAGTATCAAAGAGAGTAATTGCACTGCCCTAAAAATCCCCTGTGTTCTGCCTATTTATCCCTCCCCATCCTCTAAGTCCTAGCAACCACTGATCCTTTTGCCATCCCCATAGTTTTGCATTTTCAAGGGTGTCAAAAAGCGGGAATCACACTATGAAGCCTTTTCAGACTGTTATTTTATGTAATATGCATTTAAGTTTTCTCCATGTCTTATCAGGGCTTGATAACTCATTTCATTTTAGTGCTGAACAACATTCCATCATCTGAATGTGTCACCTCTTATCCATTCAACTCCTGAAGGACGTCTTGTTTTTTTATTTTTGTTTTTTTTGGTGTTCTTTTTTTTTTTGATTTGGGTTTTTCTTTTTTCTTTCTTTCTTTCTTTCTTTTTTTTTTTTTTTTTTGAGATGCCTATTCAGCATCTCGTAATGGGTTTTAACATTAAAAAAAAAAGGCAGTAAGAATTAGTTTTTTTATTAATGTCAGTGGCAGTAAAACAAAGGATTGTAAGGAAAGAAACTATGTAAACTTTATTCCACATAGACATCATTCATATCATTGAGGGGATATTGAATCACTATACAATATTCTTATTATCCATGCTATTGAACAAAGAACAGTAGACCTGCAAATCAATTTCTCCCTCTGAAGAGTGAATCAGCTAAAACTTAAATGTATTACAGAAAGTTCATAGCAGCTCATGCTTTTCTATTCCACTTGGATGTGCTTTAGCATAATTTTACATCTAGAATTATTGATACTGCATTTAATGTTATAAATTCTCTTCTATACAACGTATCTCTCTGCCTCCATCCCCCATTTAATCAATAATGAGAAAATTTCAGATCTTCACTCTTTACTGAGTAAATCACTTGGTATGAGTACCAATAGTAGATGCAATCCACCCTGTGGTGGGTAATTTTTAGTTCCATTCCTTTTTCTAAATGAATCTAGCCAAACCAGGAAAGACAACACACTATTTATCTTTGAACAACAACAAGGGAAGGAAGAAGTTTTCTTCAACTGCATAAATGTGCCTGTGCTGGTATGTGTGGCTTTCTAATGTTCTTCATTGTTGTTTGTTTTGTTTTTGGAGGCTAGATGACCATTTGACTTTTTTGGAGGTCAAAACTGGGTGGAGGAATTGGCCCCTGGACTAGTACAGTGTACCGCAGGCAAGGCAGACATTAAGTATTTCTGATGTATACCTTACTCCTTTAGGCAATCTCAAGGACAGCTAATACTCAGCGAATTAAAATATTCATGCAGCTCTATTTCTTTTAGTCTCTCACCCCTATAAGTGTTCTCCTTTGATTGCTATTATTTTTTGGAGTCCTGGTTTTAACCTAGTTCTCCAGAGCCTTTTTGTTCAAAATATGCTCCATGGAGCAGTGGCAGAATCTCAGGCCCCATTTTGGACAGAGTCAAGGTCTGCATTTTAATCTCCCCCAGGTCAATCGTGTGTGTATTTGAGAAACAGAGTTCTAAATTTTCTTGAGTACCTTGTTTGCCCATCACTCCAGTGCCCAATATTCATGATATAAAAGACGTCCTTCAATTATAGGTTAGAAAAGTAGTTCAAATTTGTCACTATTGTGGGTCCAGCAGTTTGCCATAAGACTGCATATTCTTATGGATTGACAAAGTATCAGGCAAGAAAGAGTAGAAGGTACTATTCTGAGACTCATCTGAGTATCATTCAAGTTCCAAAAATAATTCAGGTCCTCAGTATCTCTAATTCCTGCCATGTGCCTTTATCTCAAGGCTCACTATTGCTGGTTGTTAGGTATATGGACACCATAGTAGAAGGTCCGGTGTTGAGGTGGGGATACGAGTGAAAGGCCTGAATATTGGCATGACAGTGACTAGCATAATGACCCTACACAGCCCAGTTAGCTTTAGTATGGGAGCAGAAAATTAATTTGACTCCTGAAGACCCAGGCCCAGGTGTCAGCCAACTAACGACTAGCCGTGGAACTTCAGACAATGCACGGTAGCCACTAGCGGTTGAATTTCTTCAGTTATAAAATGGGAGCAGGGATAGTGCCTTACATAACTCAAGGGACTATTGTGAATAAAGGAGAAATAGTTTAGAAAGCACTTTTCAAAATGGTGTTGGTAGATAAGAAGTTAAAACAAGGTTCCAAATATTTGAACAAGTATTTTCCATTTCAGAGTAAAATCAGAACCAATTTCCACAGGCTACTTTATGTTTTCCTTCATATTCCACACATTGCTTTGGAAGGTGCCCCCACAAGTATAAACATATGACCTTTAAGGCCAGAGACACAGAGAAATAGAATTCCTCAGGGTTTTACTGGCAGCACTGTTTCTCCAAGTATGGTTTTCTGGTCTACCTTCCTCAGAATCCCCCAGGATCTTTGTGAAGGGATCAGGTTTGATGAATTAATTAGCTTATTTATGCTTCTCCATGCCACACCTTTAGGCTAGGAATTTAAATGTCCAGTTGACCCTTGAACAATGTGGGAGTTAGGGGCACTGACAACACTTGCAGTCAGAAATCCCCAAATTGCTTTTGACTCCTCCATTACTTAACTACCAATAGCTTCTTGTTGACTAGAAGCCTTATTGAGAATAGTTGAATAACACGTATTTTGTATGTTACATGCATTTTATACTGTATTCTTACAACAAAAGTAAGCAAGAGAGAAGAAAATGTTAAAATCATAAGGAAGAGAAGATACATTTATAATACTGTACTGCAAAAAATCCACATAGAAGTGGACCCATGCAGTTCAGACCCATATTGTTCAAGAGTCAACTATCTATTTTACTATAGTGAAGGTTATTTAAGTGAATTATAGTGGAGATTGGTTGTTTTCCTATTTTCACATAGACAAATTATTGATGATGTTACATGTGGAAAATTTACAGTCAGATATATCGTCTGTCTTATTAGATATGTGAAATGGGAAATTAATGATCCTGGACATTTAAATTGTTAGTCATCTGTCAGCCTAATTACTAATTTTTTTTCTTCTCACTCTCCACTCTTTTTGCTAAGAGCTCATGGGAATTGGCCGCCCCTTATTAAATGAACATATTAGTCTTTCCATATGATAATTGAGCATCTGCAGAATAGAAACATTCACTTGTTTTTTACTGTTACCAGTTTAGCCAAAGGGGATGAAACATATATCTTAGGCCTCCACAAACCATTCTGAAGAGAATAGTGGACGTGATATTTTAAAAACATGTCCGATCATGCTCTTTCCTGGTTAAAGCTTTCCAGTGGCTTTCTAACTCTCTGAGTAAAATCCAGCTTCCTAAAGCTCTGTGAGGCTTACTTCTCAGCCTATACTCCCTCCACTCCAGACACACAGGTCCCCCTTCCAGTTCTCCAGTAGGATGTTCATTCTTGCCTGGGCCTTTGTTTTGGCTGACGCTTCCACATACCACCTGAAAGCCTTGGGATAGTCTGAAACTGGAAGGTTATGTGATCTGATGTTGAATAAATGAATGAATGAAATGAAAGCATTTACAATGAATTGAGAAGAAAGCACTTTTCTTTTTCTGTTAAACAAGAACGTCAGTAGGCATTTTGCAGAGTGCTTTGAAATGTTTTAAACGTCTGATATTGATAAAAATATTACAGACTGGTGCAAAATCTTTCTGATTGTACCCAAAATATGGTAGAAGCGGGATTAGCATTCTTAGTACAGACCTGAATTTAAGCTTAGAAATAGAAATTTACATACAAATAGAAATTAAATCAGTTTTCTAAACAGGTGTTTTTGAAAATCCAGTAACAGTTTAACAAATTTAAGGTTTATACAAACACAGAATATTTTTGACTTAATTTTAATTAAACTCCATGAAGTATTTCATTGATAAGTGAAAAAGGAAGAAAGCCTTCTCTTGGAATTCTAAATAGCACTGAAGAATATTGATGGCTTTAAAAAAATAATCCCAGACTGCTTGTCTGTTAGCCAGCCAAGTAATTCATAACAAAAGGCAGGTTAAAACACTTCACTCTAGAGCAGTGTGTTGTGAGATGGGAGACATTATGTAAAGTTAAAACGAGAACAAGCTGATCTGTTTTCTTCTCTTCATTCACATGTCATTCTTTATAAGTAATATACTCAAAAGTTCGCCTCCGAGCATTTTGCTTTTCCTCTGGGAAATGTGGAAGAGAAGTATCTGTGTAGAATAAACATATGTTAGTGTGCATTAATTTATTCTAGTAAATAGGCAGGAGTGTTATGTTTGCATGGGGTTACGGTTCAAGTCAAATCATGATTTCAGTCTATGAACATAGCTAAACTTGCCCTCAAAGTCAAATAATTCTCCTACTACTGTTACCTGTAATACATGAGAGTTGACTGAAATAATGTGTAATGCTGTATATGAAGTGTCAAAAATGAATGTTTACCTTAGAGTGGATTTTAGGACTAGCATACTTTAACCCATACTACAGAGATACTAAAAAGGAAATATTTAGTATGAATGTGACAGTAGGTCTAAATTATATAATTTGTAAAGGATAAACTATGTTAATATTCTCCCTATTTAGTGCTAAAGTCAAGTGTTGTATTGCTTTTAATAATGTTATTTTCTGAGCCAGTGTTTTTAGCCCTTTTGATAAGGTGTAAGATATTTATATCAAAAATTTTCAAATTAGTTTTGGCTTATTAGTGCCATATTTAGATGTCTGTGAATATAAAACCAGTTTACTATGGCTTACTCTGAGTACAAATGATTAAACAAAAAATGTCTTGGATATGCTTAACAAAATGTAGAATTTATAAAAATGTTAATGGAGTTTCAAAACTTACTGTACAAAAGGTAATGTGCTATTATTTTATCCTACAGCCCAATACAGATGATGATATGGGTCAAAGAAAATATTTGATGTGTACTTTAATAAGAATTTTGCCTATTAAACAAAAATCTCCCAGTTAGGGATAAATGAATGGTACACATCTTTCTGTAGGTAAGACGGTTTCTCCAGAAAATTCACTAGGCTATTAGGATCTAATTGGCACAGTTTAACAGAGGTGGATATTTTTTCACAGCAGCAGGAGAGAACAACACAATAATGTTTTAACAGAGAGCTTCTCAAGGAAAGAAGAAGCTTTTTTCCCCACTTATGGGGAGTATGTTGCCCAATGGAATAGGCCAAAAATAAAGATATAGGAAACCATGGGGCCCCTGAGTTTTTCCACTGGTTAAGCATCCAACTCTTGATTTAGGCTCAGGTCATGATCTCAGGGTTTTGGATCCAGCACACCCGCCCCCTTGAGCTCCCCACTGAGCATGAAACCAGTTTAAGATTCTCTCCCTCTCCCCCCCCCCCCGCCCATCTCACGCAAGCATGGGTGCACTCTCTCTCACTTTCTCTTTCTCAAAAAAAAAAAAAAAAAAAGGGCTACTCATCTTCCTGTCACATTGATGAGCATGAAACTGGCAAACTGGCAACAGTCTTGAGTGCGACAGAGTACAAACCCACTTTTTAGAAATTGTTCCTGAAAAAGAAGTGAGGCTGCTCACAGAAATGTAGGTTTCAGTATCAACTTGAAAGTTCAACAGTTGAGGATTAGTCTATGGAAGGCATTAATTATCGTAGGCATTGTCAATGAAATACAGAATATAGTCAGTAATATGGAAAAATATTTGTTTTTAGTGCTGAAATAAATAAGCTATATGCATTTAGACACATGCACGTGGGCTTGCACACCACACTTTTTGGTACAAAGACAGGAGGAGACATGCAGAGAAATATCAAGGAAGGATATTCACTAAGGTGATAACTCGGCCTCCTACACCTAGAACAGAATAATAGGTATTGAAAATTTTCTCCTATTTTCTCTTTAATGATTTAATTTTTCATATTAGATGAAAGGTAGTCTTCTAATTTAATAATATTTTAAAACCCTTCAGGTTATTCACCCTTTTATATGAATATTTTTTTTATAAAGTGGGGAGACACTCACTATAAGGAAATTGTATAAAGTCTATCATTTATGGGTTTTTTCCCAAAGATTTTATTTATTTATTTGACAGAGATCACAAGTAGGCAGAGAGGCAGGCAGGCAGAGAGAGAGAGGGGGAAGCAGGCTCCCTGCTGAGCAGAGAGCCCGATGTGGGGCTCCATCCCAGGACCCTAGGATCATGACCTGAGCAGAAAGGCAGATGCTTAGCCAACTGAGTCACCCAGGTGCCCTGGAAGTTTTAGGCTTTTAATTATTTTATGAAATTCAGATATTTTTTCTTGGTTGTATACTAAAGACACACTGATAGAAGGAAGGTTTTATGTAAATGTATATTGTAGCAAGTACTTAAAGCAGGGACCTTTGAAGTTTATCTGCAGTTTGTTTATTTGGGTAAAAAAAGCATTTACTAAAAGGTAAATTCAAGGAGAGAAGGGGAATAAAACAATTGGATTCTAAAAGTCTCAGAGTACTGCTAATCTCTAAGGGATTGAAAGGTTACTGTGAATTCTGTCTCACTTTGATAGCTTAGTCCTCAACTGTGGTTTGTGTATTTTAGGAATATAGCACAGAAATTTGAGTCTAATTTTAGTACAGTTTTCACTGTCTTACTTTCCTTTTTAATGTAATTTTGTTGATTGTGGTTTATTTACAATGCTAGTTAAATTGCGTAATCAGCATAAATATATGCAATCACACAATTTAATTAGGGACTTTTATTTAGGAAAGTAATGATTAAATCCAGACATTCATAACATGTTAGAAATTCTTGAGAACTTTATTTTAAAACTGCCATCTGAATGAATGACAGTTGAAATTCAAATTTAAGTATGTTTCTTTTTCAAACAAAAGTGAAAAAATCTTGTCAAGTTCAGTGGAGTAGAAAGTATGATACAGTTTGTGAAAGACCCAAACTTCTTCTTCTTTTTTTTTAAATAATCATTTTATTTTATTTTATTTTATTTATTTGACAGACAGAGATCACAAGTAGGCAGAGAGACAGGCAGAGAGAGAGGAAGGGAAGCAGGCTCCTGGCCAAGCAGAGAGCCCCATGCGGGGCTTGATCCCAGGAACCTAGGATCATGACCTGAGCTGAAGGCAGGCTTTAACCCACTGAGCCACCCAGGCGCCCCAAGACCCAAACTTCTTAACTAAATTTGTACTAATGTTCAAACTTTCTATTTCTCACCATTTTCTCAATTTTTGGCTTAAAGTTTCCCATTCTTGTGGTAGAGGCTGTTTGGAATATATTTTTTCTATCTCAGGATACTTCACTGCTAATACTAGTTTGAGTTAATCATAAGGGGACATGGTTGAGTGGATGAATTATACAAGTGATCAGCTAGTAAATACTCAAAAACTACTTACTGGAGGAAATAACGTCTTTGTACATAAAGCACTCTGAATTTAAACATAAATAACAAAGTGTCAGTTTTGCTTAAAGAATTATATGGTTTCTGCTGCAACAAATATTTATGAATCTTTGCTTCACAGTGCTTTTGGTATTCAGAAGCTAAGTCTTTTTCCTGTGACTTTTTTGGAAAGAAATTTTCTGCAAAGTTATTTGGAGATACCAAAGCTAAGTAGTTCTGCCCATTGCTTTGTGGTTCCAAGGTAGTATGAAGGTATATTTCATTAAATATATGAATCAAATGTGAGAAATAGAATAACAGGAAAATTCTTTTCTTTTACTCTATCTGAACATTTTAAAAGACTTTGGAGTTATAGTGTTGAAACCCTCTTCAAGTTCAAATATAGAAAACAAGGTTAGAAAAGTATAGGAAATTGCAGAAAAATTGGCATGGATGCTTCTAATTTTCTCAAGAAATGACCCAACATACCCAAGTATTCAAGGCTAAGAATTTAAGCAGAGAAGTGAGATTATTTTAAGAGCTGTCATGATGGAAAACACCAGGTCATAACCGCAACCATGTCATGACATATCCCAGGAGGACAAACAGACTGGACACCTTGAGCAGTTTTAGTGAACATTTATTACAGTAACAGGAAGGCGCACAAACTCTCCTAGACAAGCTCATGGCCATTTATATAGAAATGGCATTAAATCAATAATTATGAGAAAAACAACTACAGTAGGTTTGAGTAAAGCTCTATGAGATCACTTTATAATAACTCTCACTTGGAAAATTCTGTGTTGATGGTGAGGAAAGATTTTACCATGTCAGAATATTTGGATTTGAACATCAGAAAGTAGAGACTTAGGTGTTTCGTTTTTTTGTTTTTTGTTTTTTCCCCCTTATTATAGAAGTGAAACATTGTAGGGGTCCCTGGATGGCTCAGTCAGTTAAGCATCTGATTCTTGATATCAGCTCAAGTATCAATCTCAGGGTCATGAGTTCAGGCCCCATGTTGGGCTCCACACAGGGTGTGGAGCCTACTTAAAAATTAACTGATTAACTAACTAATTAATTAATTAAAACAGCTTTGTTTGGGGCATCTGAGTAGCTCAGTCAGTTAAGTGTACGAATCTTGATTTCTGCTCAGATCATGAGCTCAGGGTTGTGAGATTGAGCCCTGTGCTGGGCCCTGTGCTCAGTAGGGAATCTGCTTGAGATTCTTTCCCTCTCCCTCACCCCTCGCCCAACTCAAGTGCACATGAATTCTCTCTCTCTCTTTAAAAATAAATAAACAGGGCGCCTGGGTGGCTCAGTGGGTTAAGCCGCTGCCTTCGGCTCAGGTCATGATCTCAGGGTCCTGGGATCGAGTCCCACATCGGGTTCTCTGCTCAGCGGAGATCCTGCTTCCCTCTCTCTCTCTCTGCCTGCCTCTCCATCTACTTGTGATCTCTCTCTATCAAATAAATAAATAAAATCTTTAAAAAAAATAAAAATAAAAATAAATAAACAAATCTTAAGAAAAGAAGTACAACAGTGTAGAAGATGTGTAAAATAAATATATGCCATGAGAACAAATGAAAAAAAAGAAAAAACCTAGCTGCTTCCACCCTGTATAAGACAGAAAAAAGGCACTGATAATACTGTAATGTATTCCTCTCTCTTTTTTTCTTTTGTGTATTTTTTTAAAGACTTTATTTATTTACTTGACTGAGACAGAGCATAAGCAGGGGGATCAGGAAAGGGGGAAGAAGGCTCCCCACTGAGCAGGGAGACCGATGTGGGGCTCTATCCCAGAACCCTGGATCATGACCCCAGCCAAAGGCAGACAATTGAAGAAGCCACCCAGATACCCCTGCTTTGTGTATTTATATATTATGTAATGTATATACTATATACATTTTATATGTGTGTGTATATATGTATATGATATATACATAATTATATATTGTATAATGTATATATTTTTTCTTTTACCTAGTTCAAATCATATATATATAGATTTCATACTAATTCATAAATCTTTTTGTGCATGTCAGAATATTTTCACAGTACCAAAACCTAGAAGACTTTTGCTACAGATTATAAATTTGCCAATATGAAATTTTTATTAAAATTTGAATATACCTACCAATATTAGAGAGTATAATACTTGCCTCAAAAAATTCTCAAATACTGACAAATAAAGTTTTATAATAAATCTTTGTGAACTTAATATATGAAACAATTTTGTTGAATTTCTCTGACTTTTTATAATGTGAAATTACTTTAGCATATTTATTACTATTTATATTTTCTTTGCTGTGAGTTATCTATTTATGACATTTGTCCTTTTTTTTTAATTGAGGGCTGATCTTTAAAAAAATGTATTAGTTTGGTTGTATTTGTATATATTCAAATAAACCATACATGAGCATCATTTTATAGATTAAAAAATTGAACAGAAGTGCATATAGCATTAATCTTAATATGTGCTATTGATGTTTTTTCTGTTGGTCTTTTAAATTTACATAAAACTGAAATAGGACTTTTTGTTTTTCTGCCTGACATTTTTAAATGGTTTTCTGTTGTGTTTGTGTGTTTTTTGTAATGACTGAGGCTCAAAGTTGAATATCCTCAGACTGTATTTTGTTTATGCTGTATTTTCAACCGTAGCACAAAGCAGGGAACTCAGAAGTAGAGATTTTGTGGCTGTATTTTTCACTTTTGTCTAGGAATGGTATTCAGCATTTAACAACTAATATCTAGCTAGCTAATGGGGACAGACCACACAGGGCAGAGCCCAGATCTAGGTGTTTATTCCTTCGTTGCTGGCATGTGTGGAAAGCACTGCTCATTATTGGGGGCAAGAAGGGAATGGAGGTGCAGTTAATCTATTGATTTGTTCGGCTTGAACTTTATAATCAGTCAGATTTCAGAAGAATACTGCTGGGTTTGAGTCTAAGAATATGAAATGCCTTACATTAACTACAGTCCTCTTTTAATGAAAATGCAGGTCCGTATTAACCTTATATTTATAAACTTAGGACTATAACTTTAAAAAAGAACATAAACAATGAGGATAATTTTGTGCTAAGGAAATCATAGGCATTATTGACCCCTTGTCCAAGTCCACACAAATCTCTAGAGGGCATTTAACCTATAGAAATCTGGGGCCATTCTCATAATGGTATGGTTTGATTTAAGTCAGATAAAATTTTTAAAACAATCTGATCGAAATGCATACATTGGCTGTCATCTGTGGTCATTGGCTAAGTCAGCCTGGGCTCAACACTGAGCCATTATGGATCCTGACCCCACAAACTGAATATGGTCTGAGGACAATATGCAGCAGGACTGAGTAGATCAGACATCTGGCAGCTATAATGTAATAGAAGACCCTCAGTGATTTGGGCCCTAGGCATTTGGACATAATGTTTGACACTGGGCACCATTATACCAATTGATTCCATCTGGCCTGGTCTGGCTCAAAAGACTCAACTTTTTTTTTTTTTTTCCCCCCCAGAGAAGCTATTGGCCATGACTAGTCCTTGTTTACAGAATTTTCCATCTCCCTTGGCAGGCAAAGTTATACTTTTCATGCATTGGGGCTTAGCTTTTAGTGTAGAGCCCTTATTTTAAAATCAGCCAATTCTGGAGCACTGGGAGTTATATGTAAGTCATTTAGCACCAAATTCTACTTCTGAAACCAATATTACACTATATGTTAACTAACTAGAATTTAAATAAAACTTAAAACACACACACATGCATTCTGAATATAGGCAACCAAGAAGTGTGAAGTTATTTTTACCAAATAGTTTTACTTTTTGGCTGTGCTATGGAGACTCTAAAGTCTCATAATCTATGAATTTTCACAAATTAAATAGTAAACCTGAAAATAAATGTTGAATATTTAATAGGATTCCAAATAGCCTAAAATATGTAGATGATAGACTTTTATAGCTGGGAGGGACCATAGGCTATAAAACATCCCCCTTTCATTTTCCACATAGCAAGAGGTCACATACCTAAATTTTCCATGTGGATTCTGGGTCCGTGCAATGTTTTCTTCAGAAGATCTCAAACACCTTATTAAATGATAAATTATCAGATTTAATTAAGTGCTATTTCCTCTCTTTATAGATCTTTATAGATTATTTGTAGATTATGGAAATGAGTTTATTCTCCAACTCTGACAGGTCTATCTGAAAAATCAGCAGATGGCCTGAGTTCTTTGATAATCATCTTTTTTATTATGAAACAGGAGGTTATCATCCCCATAAAACACATATGCAGTCTACTTGAAGGAATTCAGTTCTTCTTTTAAATTTCTAGTAAGTAGTTAATAGAAAATCCTCAACAACAATGACAAAAATCAATTATTTTTTTCAATTCCTTCCCATTCTTTCAAGATATAATAAAAAACATAATCAGTATTAATGTGCTGTTACTTTCTGCTCTGTTTTTACCTTAGCATTGTTTCATTTCCTCCCATTGGCTGTCAACTTGACAGGATATTTTATTCCTTTTTTGCTTTCACATGCCAGATTTGTTCCAGATTTTTGCCATTTTCAATAGCGTGTTTTGTCTAATTTATTTTTTCCCTTTTAAATTGTTTCTTTGTGTCATGTCTTCAGAGTTTGTGACAGATTGCTAACTTGACACCCAAAAGATTAATCAGAGGCAGATTAGATAATCAAGACCAGGCCTCTGGCTCCAGCTCTGATTACTTTTCTAATCTATTACTTACCACTTCATATGCATTGATTTTCTCTTGTGTAAAGCAGGTTAATAATAATACATACCAAGTACATTAATGTATGCAGATATTTAGAACAGTGCATCATATTTAATTAATCCTAAATTAAGTTTAATTATTTTATCAGCATTACTATGATTATTATGAATTCATACTTAGAAGCCATGCATAAACACCTCTTTTATAACTGTTAACAAAATTTTATTCTTTGTACTTAATTTCTATAACTTTAGTAAATATATAACAATACCTTAAACTTTTCTTAAATCTCACTCATGATTGTTCATAAAGCTAGGAATGTTTTCCATAGGATTCTGTCTTTCTGTATAATATTAAAAAGTTTGATTATTCTATTTAATAAATAAGAATAAATAATCAATAAGAATAAAATAAAACTATTAATGCTTTAAACTTGTAATTTTCCACCTATTTTAACTAAAAATTTTCCTTGTTTTATCCTCTTCATAACTTTTCTTTTTTTTAGGATTTTATTTACTTATTTGACAGAGAGAGAGCACAAGCAAGGGGAGTAGCAAGCAGAGGGAGAGGGAGAAGCAGTCTCCCCCAGAGCAGGGGAAGCCCAGTGGGGGCCTGGATTCCAGGACCCAGGGGTCAGGATCTGAGCCGAAGGCAGTTGCTTAACCAACTGAGCCACCGAGGCGCCCTACTTCATAACTTTCCAATCTCACTGGGCCATGCCTGCATTCTTCAAAGACATGTATTGGATTTCTTATGGACTTCATTAACCAAAATGAACCAAGATGATAAATTGCAACCATAAGTGTTGCTGAACATCACCCAACTGGCCAGAGAGCTATTTTTGAGTCAAACTCATGTCAGATAAATAAAAGCTGTTGTAGATTTTTTTTTTTTTGGCCATAGTTTTCTCTTTCTTCCATCCTTTTATTTGGCTGCTCAGGAAAGTGGTTAAGAGTCTTAAGAATTTAGACAAGAGATTAGACACATAATCTTTTAAGACTATGTCTCAGATGAGCAGCAACTTGGTCAATCATTCATTCACTTATTCATTCATTTGCTCTTCAGAAGGTTTTAGATACTACTATATGTCAATACCTATGCTTATGATGATGGAATAAAAAATGTAAGATGGAGTCTCTGATCTGAAATATCTGTGTGTCAGGAGTCTTCCTAGGTCAGCCCCAGGTTTGGTGTTATGCTAGGAGGACTCAGATAACTCAGCATATGGTTGTGGTCATGACTATGATTTATTAAAGCAAAAAGATACAAGCAAAATCTGCAAAGGGAAAGGACACCTAGGGCAATGTCTGGGGAAAACTAGGTCAAGTTTCCAAGAGTCCTCTCCAGGAGGAGCACATAGGACACATTGAATTTCTCCAGCAAAAACCTTTGATGATGGGTGTAAAATATTATCAACCAGGGAAGTTCATTAGAAACTCAGTGCCTGATCTTTTTACTGGTAGCTGTTCACATAACCACCTTTTGCCTACCATGTACCAGAGTCCAGACTCCCAGAAGGAAGGCAGGTGTTCAGCATAAACCATATTGTTTGTCCGAACAGTTTAGTTTAGCCATAGTGAGCTACTCTTATTTATTAGAGAATAGCGGGAACTCTCCCTAATTCCAAGTTCCCAGACCCTTAGCCAAGGGCCAACCTCGCAAACAGCATTTTCGAAGGATAGCTATTTCAGGTCTGCTGAGTTAACTCTTTTCTGCAAAATCATACATTCAAGTGGGGATAGGCAGAGAGTGTTTAAAGAGTCAGGTAAAGAGAAGTATTGGATTATAATTAAAAACTTCAACTAGCTCTCCCAAGGGAGTAAGGGAAACTTCCTTTAACAGGAGAATATTTGAGCTGGATCCTTAAAGAACTGTGAGATTTCCCAAAGACAGGGGTGAAAGAGTTTTCCTCCATGCAAACGTGACAATATCCACTGCAAGTAAAGAGATAATTGAGAAATTCTACATGATGGGAGCGTAGGGCATGATGGGGGCAGGGGTGCAAAGAGTGGGGAGAGTGGTTGGAACAAGAACGTGGAGTGTTTGTAGTTAGTAAAAGAGCCATTGGAGGTTTTAATTAGAAGAGAGAAGTAAATAACTTTGAAAGGTGTCTCTGGTAGCAGATGGAGAACAGATTGGAGAAGGAAGAGTTTGAAGACAGTAAGATCAGATAGGACGAAAGAGATGATGAGGACTTGCCCTACAGCACGTGTGTCGGGACTAGAGTCCAGGGCTGTGGTTCTCAACCACTAGGGCTCAAATAATCCTGTGAGAAGTTTAAAATAGATTGTGATGTTTAGGGCCTACTGAAACACTTTGCTATCTCTCAACAGAACACTCTGTATGCTTTTTTTTTTTTTTTCCCCCTCTGAGGCTGTCTCACTCTGTGATGCTGTCAGTTAAAACCCCAAACCTACCGTGTAGTCCTTTCATTATTGGACAGAACCAAGGATAGAACCATTTGTAGAGAATTTCATCTTCACTTCCACAGTAGATTTAGATGCAAAACACTATTTAGGAGTCTACCTCAATCAGATAATTTCATCTATTCTCATCTATTTTCAGATGAATCTACGCAGCGAAATCTCTTAGCAGTGAACACTTCTAATGTTTCTGCAGAGGATTCACAGGGATGGTTTTGTTCACTTGTAAAGTATAGACTAAAATGCTTGTCAAAAACTATACAGATAGATCCCAATTACATAAGACGCATGTCAATTTATATGGATTTCTTGGTGGTTTGGCATGTATTGTGTGTATGATTTGTCTACAAGACACAAGAAATACTGTTAAAGTTGGTTTCAACATATAACAATGATTAAACATGTAACTGTTGATTAAATGTAAGCTATTTTAATAAAATCATTCAAATAAGACACAAATATAAACCTGTCCAGACCAGTATAGGTTTTTTTTGTTTGTTTGTTTTAAATTATTTTATAGTATATGATGGTTCAAAAGAAACTGGAGAAGTTTGAGGATACTGATGAGTTTCTTGTTTTTACTCTCAGATTAACTAGACATTATTGGGTTTCATAATAATGTTCTATTTGGAATGTAATGAAATACCTTCTTCAGTAATAGTTTATCTGCTATTTTAATTGAATAGAATATCTCAAGAGGGGCGCCTGGGTGGCTCAGTGGGTTAAAGCCTCTGCCTTCGGCTCAGGTCATGATCCCAGGGTCCTGGGATCGAGCCCCACATCGGGCTCTCTGCTCCGCAGGGAGCCTGCTTCCTCCTCTCTCTCTCTCTGCCCGCCTCTCTGCCTACTTGTGATCTCTGTCTGTCAAAAAAAAAAAAAAAAAAAAAAAGAATATCTCAAGAATGTGTTAAGGATAATTTATTCTTAGAAATATATCTTTAAAGAAATATGTCTATAAAGAAATATGTCTTTAAGCTTTCTACTGCATCCAAACGGGAGTCTTTAGAGATATTTAATATTTCCACGAGCTATGGGATTAACAACTACAGCAAAATACGTTGGAGAAAATTATCTTCGAAAGTTTTCCATCAGCGGTTTAATTAACATAGAGTGGACAGAACGCAAACAATCTGTTCAACCAGACTACTCAAAGATCCCTCCTGTTGCTTTTGTTTTCACTACAGCTGGGAAGGGAAAAATTACATTACTTATATCCCTGTAGCTTGCTTCTAAGTAATTCGTTTTGGTGGTGATTTAAAGAATAATTTAAAATATTTTTATGAATTTGAAAGCAAATGAAGAACACAGGAATAATTTACAATGTAGATAACCATGCTGTGGTTTTGCCAATTTTTCTCGGTCTTTATTTCTGTAAAACATTCATTCTTGACTTGTTTTATCTTGTCTAAAAATCATTCTGAAATGGGATCAAAATCTAAGCCAATTTCATACTCCAGTCTTGATGAACCATGGAGTACTGAATTACCAGCATATAGAAATGTTTCCTCTTGTTATTCATAACATAACTAGAGAAAAATAATTAGATCTAAAATAGCAACCAAAAGAAAATTCATAGAAGCCAAGCCCTAAAGCTCACAAATTTTCTTATTAAAAAAACCCTCAGTTCCTTCCTTAGATCCTGTTTATTCTTTGTAAATATGAGAGCCAGCGAGTAATCAAGAGACGGGTTTATAGTGTTGAAGGTAGCAAATTCTAGGAGGAGCAAGCGTATCCATAATGGAGACAAACCAATCAACAGCTGTAATTGCTGTTAATGTGACCATGAAGCAAGAGAGAAAAAAAAAATTATAAAACACTGCTAAAAATTAACTGGGTGGGGGATGGGAATCCCCACCAAAATCCCATAGCTGTCTAGGGGTTACAAGGGTAAGTATGTATGCATGTCTTCTATAGGAGACCTCCCTGTCTGTGAAATTTACCTTCCCCAGTAATCCTGCTAAAGCCTTAGTTTGAATACTCATGACGAAAACAAGAATTTGACACATTAATCAAACATCCCAAATTTCAACTGAAGTGGTATTCAAAGATAAACTGAGGCATATTAAAAAAAAAAAAATTCAAGAATTTACGTAAAAAAAAAAATCAGTTTCATTCCAGCAGCACTGAGCTAGAAAGGATCAGGAGGGCTCCAACAACAGGGGCTGGGAGAGAGACTTGCATGGGGGAAAAGGCAAAAGAAAGCAAACTGTTTGCTTGGCTTAAGCAGTTACCTGATTCAGAGAAGCACAGTTAGCTGTGTGAGATTGGTTATCCTGGGTCTTGATTTCTCAACCTGGAGGCATTTATAGGTATAGGGTTTGCTTGGTTTGCATACGCTTCTTAGGTATCAGAACCACCTCAATCTAATGGTCTCTTTGTTTAATTAATTTAACAATGGAGAATATGGGCTTTATCCCTCCTGTGTTTTGAAGCACGCTTCATCTGTTCTCTAGGGTAGGGGGAAAATGAGAAAGGGGACTCAAGGAAGTTGAGAAGTTGACTTTCTGTAATGTTACTTATTCGTCCCCTCCAATGTTACTTATTCCCTCCAATGTTACTTATTTGTCCATCTCTCCCTGCCCTTGGAGGAATCACAGGGCTACTATAACGTTACTGGCCTACAGGCATCATGGAAAATACCATATTTTGTCTTCTATTACAATTCTCCAGAAGATAATAATAACATTAAGATCAGGCAGTTGATATCCAACAATAGCACCCATTTCAAAGAAACCAAGAGTTGTTTTGAAAATTCTATTTTGAAGATTTTAAGAAAGATTAATTCTTGGAAGTTTTAGGTAGACTTCCTGATTTACATTTTAGAGGAATGACAAACCTCTGCTTGGAGCTGTTCCCTTTGTGTGATTCTTTTTAAAAAACATTTTTAAATCCAGGAGCATTTAATCTATTAACTGCATTATACCGGCTACATTTCCTACCTAGATTGACATTCTAACAAGAATTCTGTATAGATTTCCAGTTGTTCTGATATGATTCTTTGTGTTCGGAGAGCCACCTCCCTTAGTGCAGGGCAAATGCACACCTCTAAGCTCAACCTAAGTGTTGGGCAGTAGGTCTTATCTGGTTATTATAAAACTATATTGCTTGCTTTTGTTGTAAGCTGCCTCATATATTTTTTGGTAATGAGGCAGGATATATAAATAAAGCAAATAAAATTGCTTTATGTAGCATTGCCTAGAATCAAAGGTCTTAGAGCCTGACACATCCTCAGGAAAAGCTGTCTGCTTTCGTAGGTAAGATATTTTCATTCCCACTTAAAATATAGGGCAAACAAAGCACAGAGTTTTTTAAATGATGCTGGGCCCCATATCCTGGAAACCTAAAAAAAAAAAAAATGCACCCCAGCTCTTTTGAATCTTTGTACAATATTTCTTCCTTTAATTCTGGCTGGTCCAATCATTCTTGCTCCAAAGAGACTGTCAACAATTCATTTATCCATTAGTCATTCAACAGGCATTTACTGAGCACCATTCAATGGCCAGTGGGACAACAGTGTTAAAAAAGAAATACTTTCTATAGTGATGGTAACAATACTCATTAGACATAATTATTGAATGTTTACCGTGTGTGTCAGGGTGGAACATGATCAACCCTTTATGTACATGAGATTTTTCAGCCTTACAACAATTTTGGGAATTGTGCATGGTGCTACATTTCTCTGGCTCTTGGTTTCCTCTTTGTGGAACGCTTGGCCATTTCTGTCTTCACGTTCTTTTAAGCTCTAATATTCTATGAGCCCGGGGAAAAGTATAGATTACCAACACTATGGTGGTGGTTTTCTCTGGACTGTATCTGCCAAGGCATGAAGAAGGTAAGTTCATGGTGAAACCAAGGAATATCCTTTCTGTCTGGAAGAATTATTGTCACCTTCCTGATGAAAGGGAAATATTTTAGACCATTTACGAGTGATTAATAGTGGTAGCCTTAACTTAGTTATTAGAGTGCTAAGTAGCTGATACAGTGGTATTGTAAGTCACATTAAATACATCTTCATTTCTTGGAATGTTCTCCTATTGAGGGCAACATCACAGCTATAATTAAATCACTGCTCTCGTAGCCCTTTTTGAACCTGTATCCTGCCAGTTATAAAGACTGTCAATTCATATCTTTGGGCAATAGTTGCGTAGAAGAAGGCTGTTCCCCTTGGTCAGAAACTGAATTTCCCGTACTTGCGATACACCTTCCCCTACTGACCTACTGAAATGAAAGACTAGGAGTAATGATTAAATCTTATTTTCCCTCCTGTAGTAGTAGGATGAGCTGGGTCAGTGAGGCCAGTCCCTGCTGATGGCTT
This sequence comes from Lutra lutra, assembly GCF_902655055.1. Lineage (NCBI taxonomy): Eukaryota > Metazoa > Chordata > Mammalia > Carnivora > Mustelidae > Lutra > Lutra lutra. The sequence goes on along the minus strand of NC_062285.1, from coordinate 19,871,026 downwards.
TAAAATACCTTTATGATTTGGTCTCTTTGCTTTCCCATCCATTTCTCTAAGTGCCTATCACTGTCATCCTTTACCACCCTGACAAGAGCCCAAGGTGAGAAAGGCACAAATGAACAAGAGACTTCGCGATGCCTCCTGAGGGTGTTACTTACTAAATGAGGTAGGCAATGAACCAAATCTGACTGGCGAGCTACAAGGCAGGTTAACACATTTACACAAAGATCGTTCCATATATTATTTAACCCATTCGAATACACAGTTGCCTCTTTCCTCCCTAGGAGAATTTGTGTGAAAGGAATGTAAGCTCACAAGTTAATAATGTCTGGCTTTTATTTTTTTCAAATGTGCTAACAGTCACTAGGTTTCATTCTTTTGTTGGGACTGTAGCTTATTTTCTCAGAACAACTAGAGAATGTTTATGAAGTGTGTGGTGGAGGGCGGGGAGGGGAGAGAATAAAAATGCATTGCTTTAGGGCTGCACATCTGTTTTAGGGACTCTGCTGGATCTGCCCATTAACCATTGTCATGACTTACGGCATGTTTTAAAATTGCATTCTACTCAGAGATGTTCATACCGACTCAAAATATTACAATTAAACAGATTTCCCTGCTAGGAGTTAGTTTCCTGTCTTCATGACAGGCAAAATTATTTTTCTGCTCTATTAGCTAGCGTGTGTATGACTCATAACAAGTGGTAACTCGTTATTTTATTTCTTGTTCGAACAGACTGGCACTATCAAGTTGCTCAGGTCTTCCCGCAAACAGAAGAGGAAGTGGAAGTGGACACACATGCCTTCAGCCACCGGTGGAAAAGGAGCTTGGATGCTCTCAAGGCAGTAGACTCCAACCGAGCAAGCATGGGCCAAGACTCCCCAGAGCCCAGAGGCTTCACGGACCTGCTGCTGGATGATGGGCAGGACAATACCACCCAGATTGAGGTAGGGAAATCATCTGGGTAACTGAAATGGATTCACCAGTGTACAGGCTCCACCTTCAGTTCAACCGAGAGATTTTGGATTTTTTTGTAAGGATTAATTTAACTCATTAATAAATAATTAGTCCATATTCAGTAATTCAGTAATCAATAATTATACCTATATGAAATAACTAAATACATCATAGCTAAGCCGTTGAATCTCCCATGAGTAGATTTACTCACAAAACACACAAACATTGGTTTGCTGTGGGGACATCCAAGAGGAGACACAAAAGAGGAACACGATGCAGCACCTGCCTGCAAGGCAGTCGCTGTGTACCTGATCAGCTCAGTGCTACGTGATATGTACAAGGATATATACAAGCTAGATCACATCATGGAGGAAGGAGAGATCACCTGCTAGACTGAGGGTGGGCCGTTCAAAGAGGCTCAGCCTGGGAACGGACATTTAGGCAGGGGCTTGGCAGTTTGAGGGGAGTTTGACAGGCTGGTTTCCTGTCAGGGGTGAGAAAGACAATTCCGGGCAGAGGGAATCGCATCTGCGATGGCAGAGTCTTAGAATGCTGGGGCACGCTGGAGAGACTCATAGGGTGACCGATGGTCCCTGCTGAACTGGGGCTGAATGGTTTCCTCGGGTTTCAGTGCTAGAAACAAGGCAGTTCTGGGCAAACAGGAATGGTCATTCACTCCGTGACTGTGAGCAGTTCTTTATTATGGTTGGAGCTGTGAAGTGGGAGGAAGAGAGTTGGAGATGGGTTTGATGAGGATGGAAGTTCACTGAGGACACATTCTGGGCAGACTGCAAGGTTGCCCAGAGGCCTCAAGGATGGTATTACGTGGCTTAAATTCTCATAGTACTTAGCATTGCAAATCATAAAATATGATCCTGTTAGTCCACTAGATCTAACAAAAACAAACAGATCGATCTTATGGAAATAAGCAAAAAAACACGCAAATGAGAATGGAGGTTATTTATTCAGTTTGCTCTAGCAAGAGTCAGCTTCCATCACGTCCTTCTGGCAGAGACTCAAAAGCAGGCAAGGGAGTGGGGAAATTTCTTACTTAAAAAAAGAGAAGGATGGGGCATCTGGATGGCTCAGTTAAGCATCCAACTCATGGTTTCAGCTCAGGTCATGATCTTAGGGTCCTGAGATCAAGCCCCTGTCTATAGCTCTGCTCTCAGGAGGGAGTCTGCTTGAAGATTCTATTCCTCTGCCTTCCCCTCACTGTGTGCATGAGAACATGCATGTGCTCTCTCTCTCTCACTCTCTCTCTCAATAAATATGTCTTTCAAAAAGAAGTCTTTGGGTATGCACTCATTGGAAGTTGTTGGCGTAGAGGAGCTGGAGATGGGCCAATTAGAAGCAGAGCATCTCTTGTGATCGATTTGGGGAGTATATATACTGAGTTGGACCTAGGGAAGAAAAATAGGAAAGCTGTCAGTTGCTCATCAGTTCCTGCCCATTCAGGGCTGATTGCTAATAAGTTTACATTCTGGCTTACTGGACTGGTTGCTGTAGAGGTCGGAGGTCAGAGTTCTATGGTTATCCGTGGTCTGGCCATTGTCTGTTTGAATATTGTCTCTTGAATATTGTCTTCTGAATATTCTCTCTTGAGCTGAATATTTTCTCCCAGGTAGCAGGTTTATACGTTTTCAGAACCAGACAAGATTCTTTTTACTGCCGTGAAATACTCATTATTTAGGAAAAGAACTCAACTTCATGAAACAGACACTACATCATTCTCCAAATAGTATCAAGGCATCATTTTGTTCCTGCAGAGTGAGAGGAATCTTCAGAAGATGTGAAGCACAAGTCATTGGGATTCTGTGTATGCAAGAGGCCCAGCAATTATTAAAACCCCTCTCCATCCCCTTAGCTGGTATGAGACTCATGCTCCCTGGCTGCCCCAGCCAGGCCCCTTAACAGGACACAGAGGAGGTGCCAGGAGCAGAAGTCATATAATATCTGTAAGAGGCTATTCTGCCTCCTGCAGAGTGCCTGCTATTTTGGCAACAGTGTTGTTATAGCAACTCGGAGAGGGTAACATAATTCTTCCCTGAGCACTCTTTAGCTGGGGTGCCACATAAAGAAAGGAGAGCAGAACAGAATCAGAGGTGTTTACTCTTCTGCCCAGAACTGGTAGCTTACTGAGATTGAAAGGGGGAGAACACACATTCCTCGAACTCTGTGATCTCTATGCAGGATGCTGAATTTTCTGAATCGTTCGTAAAATAGAAAATCCCTTTGCTCGGGGATGTCTGAACACTCCCCCTAACACTCCAATCCCAGTTGTTGTTATGCTATGATGTTGTTATTCAGCCAGTTTTTCTCTTTTCTTACCTCAAACAGAGGAGATCCCATAATGTCAGGGATTTTGAGTCCATAAAACAAAGGAAGAAGGATGGTGCTGGTGCAGGGAGCTGTGTGTGGGTGACTGCTCAGTGCTGAGATGTGCCAGGGGCATTATGGAGATTATCATATCTAGTCCTGGTATCAGCCAACTGAGACTTGCATCTCCAGGTTCATTGGGTAATCTCAGTGACTTTTACATGAGGGCAATTTCAGATTTAGGGTTAGTATTTTCCCTAAACTCTTCCATTAATGAATAAAGCGGCTGGTATTTAAACCCAGGCCCGCCCAGCTCCCAAGATTTATTCTTTCTATTTGACTTTGCTTCCTCTAAGAGAAGGAAAAAGTAAATGGTATGTTGATTAGGTAATGATTTTGGATAGTGGCAGCACCCCAATATCAATGTGAGAGTTACTTCAGAGTTTCATTCTGGGTGGAAGGAGACCTCTCTTGAAGCTGGATTTCATAACAAGAAGGCTGCTTTTATTTGAGGAGTTTATTTATCCTGATGGGGTTCTGGGGATTGATGGAGATTATTGGGGACTAAAGTCCCATAAGTCACTCCTTGGCACTACTTCTAGTTCTGGAAACAAAAGCCTACATCTGAAACTTCTCTGCAAAGTTTATTTATCCTGGCCCTTAAAATGGCATTTTTGAACATTGTTGTGCCTCTTTTAGGGAAAATATTTTGCCTGATGGAGTTAAACAGAAATAAGGGAGAAAGGAACCAAATGGTGATAGAGTGGCTACTCTGTGCCATCATTGTGACAAAGTCTTTCTTATCTCTTGGGAATAAGCATTTTGATTTATATCGCTTAATACAAGCAATGAGCATGAAAGACAATGTGTACTTTTCCCCTTAGATGCTTCCAGAGTTGATGTCAAGAATGGGAATTATTTTGTCCCAGAGCCCTGACTATAATAGTGGCTGTGAAAATAATCTGTATCCCAGTGAGACTTCAACCCCCCAGAATGGCATTCCTGTGCATATGCTCCCCTGCTTGGGACATTGTCTAGACTTTCTACCCCACTTTCACCAAAGACAAAAACAAAAGACAATAGCATATTTACTATTCTGACACAAATTCATTCAGACATAAACAAAGGCTGTTATTCTCTTAACTTGGTGACAGTATTTTTTCTGGCTCTGCCCAAGAACAGATAATAGAGGGACTGGAAAACTGGAAAATTCTTCCAGTCAGAGTTTCTTGTTGTTGTCATGCTTTCTTTTTTCTCTTTTCTTTTCTTTTCCTTTTTCTTAAATTCCTTCCTTCCTTCCTCCCTCCCTCCCTCCCTCCCTCCCTTTCTTCCTTCCTTTCTTTTAATATTCTTCCCCTGAAGATATAAAGATGTTTTGAAACCATTTGTATTTCCTGATGAATAAGTAGAGACTCAACAGTTAGCAAATGCCTCTGCTGATCTGAATGTTGACCTAGGCCTGCCTTTTCTTCTTGTACTTTCTCTGTTCATGTGGACGCATGATGGTGCCTTCTTCTGATGGGTGGGGATTAAGAGCAGTCACTGGTGTGCTGCTTTTTGTCATTCCTTTGGGAACATAAGGGCTCCCAAGACTTTCAGGTAAGGCTGAATCACTGTGTTAGAGCAGCCTTCTGTGGATCCTATGGCCCCAGGGACCCAAGTGTGGACGAGCATCCCGTGTATCTTCACCTTGGTGGTGGTTGCTCCTCTCTTGGCTGGCACAGAGCTCTTGTAGCCTCGGTGGCACCTTTTGGAATGGGAGGGCCTGAGCAGTGATTGGTGAGAATTATTGATGCTCATGAAGGTCAGTTTCATCAGCCAACTCCCATCACCATGTTGGTAACTTACAGTTCTTCACTTTACAGAAATCTGTCACAAGTTCCTTTCTTACACACTGAACCAAACCTGGAGTTTCTGTTGCTTATTCCATACAGTATTTTGAGCTTCGTCTTCCCCATCTTAGGACAATGAAAGTGTTTCTAGGAAGAATTGTCAACTGTGATTTTTTTTTTTTTTTTGCCTTGATTCAAAAGCACCGGGATGGCTTGAAGAAGGGAATCTTTCAAAATAAAATAGGGTTTATGGATCATGTCAGTGTAGCTCCATGATCCAAAGTGACTCAGAAATTTTGAGCGAACCCGGTGCCTCTCAGCGGTTGCACATGTGGCCAGCCCACAGGCCACCCATTTGAGTTGCAGAGAATTAGAACACAAAGCAGATTTTGCTATTGATTTTGAAGATAGAAGTGCCCTGAAAAATCTTAGGTTAAATTGAGTTGCCTGTCAACAACCTGTCTGCGGATTTCTTGTCTTGGTACCAAATTAAAAATTGCAGCCGTATACAGCAATTGCATCATTTATGTTCACATTAAAGCTCTTATCTGAGGAAGGTGTAATTGAGAATGGTCAGCAAGCATGTGTGATGGCTGTAGCTAAAATCCAGAGGCCAACTGTTTTTCTTCTTTTTGCATATGTAACAACTCTTTTTGATCTTCTGCTATAGCACATTTCCAATTGTGACTGCATCTTCCTTTGACGAATTTCACAATACATTTCTTTAAAAAGTTAGCAGTCACTAATCGCTGCACATGAAGGTATGATATATGCTCTAATATTTTATTGCAGTCCGTAATTAAGCAATCCACTTGAAAGGAAAGAAGTCACTGGCAAATACTTTATCGAAAAGAGATTATGATTGCTTTGATGATTGTATTACAAAGAAAAAGACATTCCGTGATGCGGAATGTTGGCAGAATCTTCCCGGTATGTTTGCGACATAGAGAATACATCAGAACATTTTTCATCAATGGAAATCTTACCGCTTCTGTGTCTCAAGTGTAAGCAAGGCTTTCTTCATTTCAAAGACAAAAAAAAAATTTTTTTTCAAAGACCTGACAATAATAAAAATGAATATAAATATGGTGTAGTGAAAGATCACCCCATTTCACAGAAATAGAGTAAGGAAAATTCCCAAAATACTGCCATGCCTATTCTTTCCTTGGGCCACTGTTCTGCTTAGTGAAGTCACAGAAGATAATACTTAAATATGAGAGGAATATGACTGTGCAGCTTTGTGACATTTTCCAAAAGAAAAGAAAAGTATCACCTGATACTGAATAACTCTGCTACTATATTTATTATGAATGTGAAAAGCTGGTGTAGATTTTTTTTTTTTTAATGAGGCATTTCCATTTTAGGAGATCTTAAACTCGCAGAGGCTTCAGTATATGGTTGCAGAATCAGAAAGCTGTGTGAAGGGAGTGCTCAGATTAATCCTGGAGAAGCACACTTACTTGACTCAATAGTGAATTGAAATTTCCCAAATGCAATGTAGGTGTCAGATTTGGTTCCACAGAAGATGAGAAAGCAAGCATTGTGAGGGTGTGTGATTGGAAAGGAAGAGAAGTACTGCATAAGTTAATCAGCACCTAGAAGAAGACCCTTATTCTGTAGAGAGCCAGGATTAACAAAGAGACAAGGCATCATCTAAAGCAAGTGAGGAAGAGAACATTAGAAGGTAACCAAGCATCCGGGTATTTCTAGACAGAGAGTTTTAGACAGATAGGCAGGACCAAAGCTTTAAACTCCCTTTTAGGTGATGTGTCCTGATCTCTTCAGGCTCCTATAGCAAAACTACCAGAGACTGGGGGGCTTACATCACATACAGTTATTTCTCACAGTTCTGCAATCTGGGAAGTCCAAAATAAGCTGCTGGCAGGTTTGATTTTGTTGTTTGAGGAGAGCCCACTTCCTGGTTCATGGAGGACTGTCTTTCCGCTGTGTCCTCACATGGCTGAAGGGAATAGAAAGCTCTCTGGGGTCTCTTTTATAAGGGCACTGATCCCATTCAGGAAGATGCCACCTCCGTGACCTAATCATGTCCCAAGGGCCCCACCTCCACATGCCATCACATTGAGGACTAGGTGTCAACTTATGAATCTGGGGTGGGGGTGGGAGACACAAGTGTTAACACCGTGCTGAGAAATTGGAATTGATCAAGAAGGTACATGGAAGCTACTGAAAGTTTTTAAATAGGGAAAGGCAGGATTGCACTGATGCTCCTAAAATGCTGTTGGGGGCGGAGGGGCGGCTGAGTGGGACTTGCATCCAAAAGCCCAAATCTGAGGGATGGAGAGATGAATTAAATTTAGATGAGAACTGTTGTCAGGTAAAATGAGATGGTTGTTAGAGGAAAGTTATGGATGAACATAAGAATTTCAGAAATACTCTGATTTTGACTCACTAACTTACACCAGCCACCATGACTAAATCTTGCCCCCCATTCTGGTGCTTGCTTGATGCCAAGAGTCCCTCCTGGATCTCTATCATCTCCTTCCCTGGCAGGGTGACCTGTTACACACTTGACACCTTCCATCTCATATGGGTTGGGAACCGGCCTGATGTTTTCAACTCCATATTGCCAAAGGTTGTATGTACACTGACAACAAGGTCTATTTTTATGCCTTCTGTTTGGGTAATTGGCAAAAATACCTAGTTTTAAACTTCTGATTGAATCCCATTTGGTTTCTTCTGGAATATTGATGAGGACTTTTAGTCTTCAGAGAAGAAAATGCACTGAAAATAGTAAGTCAGGCAGAACTTACCTGCAATTATTGCTCATCCTCTAAAAAGGTAATGAGGATTAAAATAGAGTATCATATATCTTGCTCAATTATAGATTATTCTTAGCTTGACATGTCAGCTCTCTATTGAAACAAAAATGAAAAAAGATCCATAACCGTCCTTCAGAGTTCCATAAAAAATAACAGAATTATCTCTATGATGCTTCACTGTTAGCTAATTGAGTTTACTTGCAGTCACAGCATGGAAATAGTTTTTGAAGTGATACATACAGGTTGTAAAATTATTAAGTGTGTTAGTCATATAATTTATTTCAGAATAAAAATTATGTTTTAGAGTGAATAATATTCCTGTGTTCTTCATGTACAAAGAGAACACCACATTTAACCTCCCTCTACCAGACCCCTTAGATTAATTGTAAAAATATTGCACAGAGTTTTCCTACCTATTCATGAGGACCCAGCTATTATTTTCTGCCTTTCTTTGTATTAACTAGGGCAGCAAGAGAAAACCCCTAACAGAGGGAACACCAGGTAACTGTTAATCAACTGAATTCTTATTGTATTATCTTGCAATCCTTTTTCCTTTTTGTCCAGACCAACTTCCAATGGGACATTCAAAACACACTTTTATGAAAATTATTATTTCCAATATCAAAAATTATAGTACCGCTTAATGCCATAGGTCTAGATCTTTATCTAGATTGATTTTTTAAAAAAATCTTACTGAAAAAACAGATTAATTATTTTGGTAGTCCAGAATGTGTACAGTTTTTAATATGTTGAGCAAGGGTCTTAGGGTGAAGGCCCAAGTGTCCACTAAGTATGGGCCTGAAGTCAGGAGCGAAAAAGACAGCAGATGCTTGAGTCCCCTCTTCTCTGGGAAGTCCATGAAGAAGGGTCCCACTGAGGGACAGGGCTCCAGGCAGGGCTGTGTGCCATTTGGTTTTCCCCTTTATTTGGAGAAGCATGGGACTGGCATTGCACAAGGGAAATAAATACTCAAGGATCGGGATGCCTGAGTGGCTTAGTCAGTAAAGTGTCTGCCTTCAGCTCAGGTCATGATCCCTAGGTTCTGAGATCAATTCCTGAGTAGAGCTCCCTGCCCAGCGGGGAGCCTGCTTCTCCCTCTCCCTTTGCCCTTCCCCCCACTTGTGCTCTCTCCTGCTCTATCCTTATCTCTATCAAATAAATAAATAAATAAGATCTTTAAAATATATATATATTCAAGTGTCAGACACAAGCCATCAGGCTTACCTGCCAGTCCTTTAGGAAGGACCAGCACCTGGACTGGGCTTACCAGGTGTCACAGAAAGCTGGGTTCAGATTGAGTACATTTCATTGTGTGATACATAACCTGTCTCCTTAGATAGGTAGCTTCTGGGCAATAGAGAGGCAGCTTCTGGGGTCATTCACTGGACACCCCCATTCTATATTAATTGATTACACTTTAAGGACTCATTTTTTCTGTGATTTTTTTTTCAGAATCAGAAACAGAATAAGAAATTGATTATAGCTCAAAGACTAAATAGGTTTGGGTTGGCACAGGCGTGTCAATAGCATGATTTTTATTACTACATCTGGAGGAGTATAGGGGCCACTGCTTATTATGTCCATGAAGATTTGGAGCGTAATGAATCTGCCAGCCCCTATGATGAAACGAACTTAATTTTTAGAGATACTAATACCAGTTGAGTACACTAAATCACACCAAGTGTTCACCACTTATTTTATCTAACAAATCAATGTGCACTCTGTCATGTAGCACCAGTGCACTGGAAAAATAAAGACTGCAGGCCTCTGATAAACAGTGATGGTGTGTAATTTTATGTGACCCCTATAAGTTTCTTTGGACCTTTTCAAAGATATCTCATGGGTCTTTGCCAGATATTATGACTTAGATGGAAACACCACAAGTCTTTACATTACAGATGAGTTGGCCTTTACAAATACAGGAGACACCTAAAATTTTCTGACTATTTAAACTGAAGGTATGAAAAATTGCATTTTTATTTTTAAGCAACGATGTATATTTTTACTAAGTGTTCAGGGGACTTTCCCTTCACCTTGTATTTCTGAAGCAGTTTTAAGGCAGAGAAGGGTCTCTTTGTAACAAAGCATGCATATATATATTCATATTCTTCGCTTTTGCCTCTGTCATAGAGAAATTTGCTGATGTGGCACTCTATTAAGGAAGGCATCAAATATATGAAGGTCCTTTTAAGAAAGGGTAGTTAACATTCAGAATGAAAAGAGTAAATACCTTAATTTTCTTCTTGAAAGAAAGAAAACCTTTCTGTTCATGCCCCAGCAACGCAGAGGTATCTGGAGCTGTCTAGAAACAACAGAGGGATTGAACTCTGCAGCCCTTGGGGACAGTTGTTTTGAGCTATTTTCTATACGGTATTTCAGGCCTGAGCTCTTAAATTGAAATAATAGCTTGGAATCCAGGGCACTGAATTGAATGAATGGATTAAACACTACTGAAATTATTTCTCTTTTATGAATAATTTCTAGCCTTTTTTTGTAAATGTCATATGTTGACCCCATCTCCAGCTCAAAGAGCAAAGCTACAGAAAACACTACCATTCACCTTTTAGACAATGCCTCTATCATCTATCATCTATCTTATTTTGGATTCACAGTACTGATCCCACTTGTGACCAAAGGCATTTGAAAGGAAGTCTTACAAAGCAAAATTCTATCTGTTTAACTTAAAAATTTCACTTAGTCACAGTACCTTTTAAGGGGGTCTTTTAGGTACTTCTAAAACTAAAGCATTTTATCCGGTGATGGGATTTTCTGCCTTAAAAAAACAATGCTAGTAAGGCTTCTTCCTAACCTTTTAGGGTTTTGTGAATTCTAGCCTGGAACATTTTATAATTTTTAAAGTTAAATGCAATGACTTGTGATTGTCAGATTTTTTTTATTCTCTAAGAAAATTTTAAGTTGTAATAGTCTCCAATTATCTGAGGTTAGACTTTGCACAGTGGTCATATTTGAATGCGTTTTTTTACTTGTTCTGTCATTTAAAAGTAGTATAGAGTAAAAGATCATTTAAAATTTCATGTTCTGGAAATGTTTACATAGAAACACTATCAAACCTTCCCAAAGAACTTAAAAAGACAGTGAATTCATTCATTATAAATAGTACTATATAGTGATCTATTATCTTAAAAATCAAGTGTAAACAATTATTCTCCTTCTTAAATACCAGTTGAACAAAGAATTACTTATCCTCTTTCTCTGTCCAGTGAGAAATCAGATGTCATGATTTTATAAGTGAATGGAATTAATCTGTACCAGAATAGAAAAATGTCATATTCAAATTGGAAAAATGAAATCTAAAGAATAAAGGAAACAACCTTATGAATAAATATAGAAGTATGCCAGATCAAAATAATAATTATCATTAGAAATTTTCCTCACATTACTAATTGGGCCTGGTGGTAGTAAAATTGTCTCTCAAGGTAAACAAAAGATTTAGACTAATCTTTGTATATATACTGTTCCTCAGAAACCTGTGGAAAGTGGTATTTTTGCTAGAAATCTACAGAAATAATCACTGTATTCAAAGCCTCCCCCCGTCCCTCCTGCTGACAGCCCACCAACATGAGTCTGTTTACAGACCAGAAGGAAGCTACAGTTCAGTCACTCAATGGTCCACACAGAACTGAAATGGAAATCAAGATCACTTTCGCCATGATGGTCAAAATGTTATTTCGCCTCACTGAAGAGGTTTTCTTGGTCTGAGCAGATTTAGCATGTATTTGACATGCTTTGTTCAGGCATTTTTGTTGCTGAACAATTGTAATGGCCACTTGAAGGATTTGTTTTTTTCTCATTTTGCTTTGTAAAGGTATATTTCTTAACTTTGTTACTTAAAAAAAGAATATGATATATTCTGCATACAACCAAAGTCATTTACATGAAAGAACAAAAGAAAAAATCATGCATTTTTATGTCCTTAAGAAAAATGTTTAACCGTCTTCAAAGGGAATTATTTTTTTAAGTTGGTTAGCACTTGTGAATGCAAATTAGAATAAATGGTAAATGACTGTGGGACTGTCCTTCCTGATTTCCTATTGACTTTTTAAATGTTGGCAATAAAGAATCTAGAAAGAGGAAATGATTTCCTGCTTTGAAACAGTCCCTGAAACAAAGCAAAGAGCAAGTTGACAGCATAGAAGCAGAATCTGGGACAAACATTAATTTTCTTGCTTTGTTCCTTTTTATTCTAGCACTGCTTTCTGCCTCATGATCTTCTATCTGCTCAGTAGCTGCTACACCAATGTGCCATTGTCTGTCTTTGGTCTGCAGTTGCAAAATTAAAATGGAAGAATTTGGCATTGTAGGTAGTTAGTTTAAAAAACCCGTATGTGTAGGCCAGGCTGATATATCCTAGAGACTTTTTTCTTCAAAGCCTGTAAATATTAATTTTGATAATTTGTAAATGTATGTGTGTGTTATCTATGGATGTTTGTGTGTGCATGTATTGTGTGTATGTACAAGTACACATATGTGTGTGTTCATCAGTCCTAATTATGGTTAATAAAACTTCTCTCTGTAGGAGAAAATTAATGGTGGCTTGAACAACGACCTTCTATCTGACCCTTAGATTGTACTTGAATTCAGTGTCTTATTTTCCTAAGCAATACAACCAGCACATTTTTTTCCCATGGGGACATTAAAAATTAAACAGCTACCTGGAGGACTGGCCAACTCTCCCTTTTGCTTCAGTGAATGCTTTAAATATGTTCTTTAGATTATGATGCTGGAAGATGAAGAGAGGACAAGGAATCAAATCATAATGAGTTTTTCTAAATAATGGGGATCAGACATTATGAAAACTGGAAAGGACATAGGATGTTGGGCTTCAGATAATGGAGCAGCTCTGATGAGGCCCGCCAGTTCTCTCCCTTCATGGACCCTGTTCAGTACCTGCACCCTGTGAGGCCTGTTTCCTGGTCTGTTTTGATCGCTGTGGTCCCTCTTTTTCCTTAGTGGTAAAGTTGCCATCTCCGCTAAATATTGCTTTTGACTAGAAACTCACATACCACTGACCTCTTGGGTAGTCTAAATCTGCCCTCCCATGTTTCCATTATTGCAAGGTCATGGGAGTGGTATAAAGTAAGTTCCCTTCTAGAGAAAGTGAAAAGGCCTCTCTATTTAAAGCAAGGTTTGGCAAATGAAACTGTGGATATTTCTCCAAACCATAAAGCCATGAAATGACCAGGCTATTTCAAAAGACCCAGACTGAGGAAGTCTAACTCAGATGACAACCTCTTATAGAGGAGACAAGGCTGAAGATTTTGTTCATGTTCGTAAAGCATTCATTGATCTGAAGCAGATTTTATTAGATGCAGGAAGAGTGGTATTTAAGCGAGGGTTAAACACAAAACCCATAAAAGATAGAAAGACTTTCCTTCCTTTTTTGACCAAGAAAACCAAGACTCACTTGTGGCTTGGACTGTGAGTAAAACAGAATGTGACAAGGACTAACACTAGATACCAGCAAAAGCCTGATATTTGCGTTGGCCATTTCCACATTAAAATGAGTAGTGAAGTGGGGTATGCAATTATAGTTCGTCTGCTGGGATTCTTTGTGCAACAGTAGATTTGTTTGTGCACTCACATGGTCCAAGTACCATTTGCTTCTGCCGAGGAAGAGATGAAGAACAAGGGAAAGGCAGTTACAGAGGTGCAGAGAAAGCGTGTATCCCGTGGCTGTGGTGGGGAGACCCCCTCCTGCTCTCTGGTACAGACACAGGGACATATCCTTAGTGCCCATATGGAAATAGAGCTTGTTTCCGCGGGAGTCCCCCATCTCCTTGTACTGATGGAAAGCTCATGCTCCCTACCCAGATTTTCTCCCCTCATCCCCAAAGCTGTATTTTTGAGGGATTACAGATTTGAGTCTGTCCACATACAAAACCCAAGTTAGAGACAGCTGTGTGCCAGAATTTAGCAGGGTCACTCCTTAACAGAGTTCTGGACGAAGTGACGCCACCAGCATTTTGCAAAGGCCGGGAAAAGCATCCTCCCGGCTAGAGCCGGCTGCCACAGCTTCTGCTCTTTCTTTAGTCATTTAGCTTCTCCTGTGGCTCATTTTATCCCCTTTCCTGTCTTTCTCTCTGCTTTCCCTCCCAGAAAACCAGAAATTAAAATGCTGCAGAAACACACATTCCTGAGGACAGAGACTAAGAACCTAGATGTGCTTTACTGCTTTCTGTCCAAGCTACTAATAGAAAACCTGAAACCACGGCTATGAATCTTGACCTGCCTGGAGTGCTAACGGGGCTTTGTCAGTTGACTGCTCACCCCAGTAGTGCTTCCACATAGGCAGGGGCCACTGGGCCTCTCAGTAAAAAAGAGAGGGAGCAGCTCATCAACCTCCGGACCCTTGCAGGGTGGCACACCCACTTCCTCCTTGGTGAATCATCTATAGCCCCAGGTTTCCATGCACAGGCTAACCCATGTCCTAACTTCGGTAGGGAGTCAGGAGAGACAGATTTCCAAGTTCCCCTGTGATGTGATCAATCTGGAGTTTCTCCTTCCATTTGCTGGATGGATTATATCCCTGCCTACTTCTAACATGAAGTAATCGAATTACGTTGTTAAAATGCCTGTACCAACCACCATTTCGGTTTGATTACTCCCTTTCCTCCAGGTAGATTTCCTCCAAACAGAATTCCATATAGGAAAGATTTCACTTCCTAAATTCCTAGCACGCTGCAAGTTTGTTTTCCTGTGATTTTACTAAAATTGCCTTGCTTGGGTTCCAAGTATTCTGATTCTTCAGTCCCATATTTAAAGATAATCACTGGATTTACATTCACTTGACAGGTTCTGGTCCCTGGGGTCATGCCAGTCATAGTCCAAAAAAAAAAAAAAAAATGGCACACGCGGCATGATTTATTCAAGGGAATTTCTTCCTGGATGTAGGAGAACGATGGGACACGGGCAGTGTAGCAGACCAGAGTAAGAACACCCAGCTAGTGAGGTGGCTGCTACCCAGCGACAGCAGACTGCGGCCATGTAGGAACATGGGCACTAGATGGCAGATCTTGTAGTTTCTCAAGAGATATCAATACCCTTAAATGTTGGTGATTCTTTCTCTCTTTCTTTCTTTCTTTCTTTCAAGATTTTACTTATTTATTTGAGAGAGATAGCGAACATGAGCAGAGTGGGGGAGAAGCAGGTTTCCTGCCAAGCAGGGAGCCTGATGCGAGGCTTGATCTCAGGATCCCAGGATCATGACCTGAGCTGAAGACAGATACTCAACCCACTGAGTCACCCAGGTGCCCCTCTTTCATTGTTTTTCTTAATCACATGTGGACTAATACAGTGATGGCAAAATAAAATATGTCCACAGGCCCATCTATCCAATGGGCCAACAAATTCTGTTGCTAGTGTATACCACACAGATGATTAATCAGATTCTTAACTGACGCAAACATACCATGTTGTCTCTCAGAAATCACCTTGTAGCTGCCTTCTTGTGCATCTCAGAGGCAGAGACTATATGTTGAGCTGAATTCAGTGTCAAAAAAATGATTCTAGATCATATATTCCAGACTTTTTCTATCCTACTTTTCCTCTATATCTCTTTTATGTGAATACAGTCTAAGTGGACAACCTCCTTTTGTTTCCATTGGAAACAAGTTATTGAAAACAAGAAGCAGAAGATGGTGTTAGAGGTCTTACGGTCACTGGTTATTTTGAAGGAAGTCTCCAAGATTATTTTCTTGTTCCTCAAAAATATTACAGTGTATGCAACCACTGTCATGAGAAATCTCTGGCTTGTTTAGGATTGGTTCAGTATTCTATGTTTCAGAAGTATTCAGACATAAAGAGAAAAACTTCTACATACTCTTAATTACATATAAATATTATTTTTAAGCAACGACATTTCTTCACATGAACATTTTGTTGTTGCTTCTTTTAGAAGACTGAAACATTTTTAGACTTAGCAGTAAAACAAATTTAGGAAATCAAAGTGATTTGAAACATTGGCAAAAGGCTCAACTTTTAACAAGATAGAAGTCTGGTCTTGTCTGTGTCTCTAACCAGCTTACTAAAAATAATAAATAAATAGATTAAACTGTACAATCATATGATCTCCATGTATTCAGTAGTGTTGAGGAGATATATATATCGATGTATGTGTATGTGTATATATATATATATATATATATATATATATGTACATATATATATGTAAGACATAAACATTTTTTTCTTGTTGTTTTTAAGATTCTATTTATTTATTTGAGACAGAGAGTGAGCGAGAGGGAGAACACAAGCAAGGGGAGCAGCAGAGGGAGAAGCAGGTTCCCCACCAAGCACGGAGCCCAATGGAGGGGCTGGGTCCCAGGACCCCAGGATCATGACCTTAGCTGAAGGCAAATGCTTAACCGACTGAGCCACCCATGTGCCCCTTGCCATAAACATTTCTAATATGCACATAGATTTAGAAGAAAACAAGAATGGAGCTCAACCAAATAACTCTTTAGGGAGCAAACATTTTGTCTGAAAACTTTGTATTGCTTTTCAATTTTACAGCAGTTTCTCTGGATGTAAATGGTACCTTCCACAAAACACTTGCTCTAGAGGTATGATGAAGTAACTGGGTTCAACCTAGATTATTGACAGAGCCAAAATAAGGACTCACATGGCCTGTTTCTGGCTCCTGATGCCAGCCAGCCCTTTCCTAAGCACCACGTCACTGCACCTCTTGTCTCTTGATTCCTGATACCTGATACTTGGTCCTGTGGACTGAATTGTGCCTCACTGCCCCCAAATCCATATGTCAAAGCCCTAACATCCAATGTGACTGTATTTGGAGATGGGGCCTTTAGAGAGGCAATTAAGATTAAATGAGGGGGAGATCTCAGTCTGATAGCATTTTTGGCCTTACAGGAAAAATGAGAGAGAGAGAGTGAGAGAGAGAGAGGGCGCTCTATTCCCATTCACACACACCAAGAAAAGGCTATATGAGGACTCAGTGGGAAACCAGGGTGAGGATTCTCATCGGGACATGATCATGCGGGCACCCTCAGCTCAGACCTTCAGCCTCTAGAGCCATGAGGAAATAAACGTCTATTATTTAATCTATTCAACCTATTGTATTTAGTTATTGTAGCCCCAGGGGACAAAGACCCCGGATGTATGTGGAGAAATACCATATGATGTGAAATTCCTGAAAGACGTCCTTATGAAATTTGCAGTTTGAACACCTAACTTCTGATCTGAACTTGGCTACTCTATTATTAATGAGAATCTACTCTTCTCCAGTCATGTGCCTGGCTGCACATATTGCTTCTTCTTTCCACCCGTTTCCTCGTCGCACATTTCTCAGTGAGCTCAAGATAGTTTCTCTCATGAAGAAAAGTTTGCCAAACTAAGCTTTGTCTTCTTCATTCACATGGACTCCCTGTTTGTGGCACTAGAGAGAGGCCTTAACCTCTTTTTTGTGTGTATCTCTCTACTCATGCTCTATTATTTGTAAATAGTATTTTCTTAATGGTCTGAAAGTTCTGGCTGCAGTATCTCAGAAATGGAACTGTATGACTACATTCTTCACCTCTCTCCCACATTTTCCATGTGTGGACAGAAGCACTCACAACTGCATACATCTTTCAGTAAACCTTAGTTAATGATGGGTGTTTTTCTTCTTGCACCCTTGATAACCCTATTTAGAATAAGATGTCACAGGGGTGCTTGGGTGGCTCATTTTGGTTAAGCGTCTGACTCTTGGTTTCGGCTCAGGTCATGATCTTGGGGTCATGAATTTGAGCCCTGAGGTGGGCTCCACACTTGGTATGGAGTCTGCTTGAGATTCTCTCTCTCTCTCGCTCAAATAAATAAATAAATCTTTAAAAAAATATATTGCATATGGTAAATATTGTCCTCAAGGATTTGATTTAAATAAATGAATACAAGACAGAGATAAGGTGTAGAAAGGAAAGTTGGTAATTACAAAAAAACAAAAATAAAAAAAACCTTAGAGTTTTCTTATAAAGTTCAGATTGATTTTAGGTTATTTCCTACCTAAATAGCAAATTGTTTATTTAATCACAATTATTTCAGGAAATATTTTTTAATATGCCTGAACTAAACATAGTTCAGATATAGTTAATGATAGATAAAATAATCTGAGATATTATAAAAAGCGTTTCTTATCCAGATTCATGAAACTTATCTGTAAGATCCCCAATAGCCCTTGTTCAAAGTCTTCCAATGGGAATTTTACCTGTCTTAAGAGAGAAACTTTTATTTTTGACATCTTAATTTATTAAAATGTTTTTTTTTTTTCATCCTTAGCGACTGTTATACCCAGCACATTCACTCTTGTATCTTCCTTCTGACTACTGCATGAAGTAAGGCAAGTTCTTTGTTTTCCAGGGTTCTCTTCTCCGTTCATTTCTTACATGACTTGACCTATAAACCTCAGTCATTTAGATCTTTCTTCTCTGGCCCATTTTATTTATTTGATGTATTATTAAAATGCTGAAATCACAATTGTACTCAGCAAGAATTCATCCCAGAACTATTGTGTATCAAATAGTGGACTAGCAATTATGCCTTAAATTATTATTGGGTAAATAGTTAAATGTATGTATACTTTACAAATTTATTTATTGACTGATATTTATGATTACATTTTTTACAAGATAAAAGGTTCCTAGGTTTTATTCATCCATTTTTAAAAAATTAATTCTTTCAACAAATATCTAATCACTGTTAGCTGCTAGTATTTTTTTAGTAAATAAAGCAGAAATGAACCATGCCTTCTTAGAGCTTACAGTCTAGTGGGGTAAAGTAATAAATAAGTCTAGAGGCATAAATATGAAGGAACAAAATGAGTGCAGGGATAAGGGTTATTAGTTGGGAGTGAAGGCCTCCTAAGTTAAGATATCTGGGGAAACATCTCTAAAGAAGTGAAGTTTATGTTGAGACATTAATGGTGGAGCTAGCAGGATAGAACATTCAAGATAGAGAAAGCAGCATTTTGAGAAGGCGGTAAGCAGGGAGGAGATAGATTCCAGGAACTGAGGGGGAGGCCAAGATGCCAAGGTGGGAAGAGAGAGAGTGTCCCAAGAAGAAAGGAGCATGAGGCCTGGAGGGAAGTCAAGCTCAGAGGTCTTTGAAAGCCATGTGGAAGTAGCTTACATTTCTTTGGGGCCTAACGTACTGCATGGGCATTATTCGCTCTCTGGATAGCTTGATCCCTAGGGGACCCTGAGAAGCTGCTTTTTGGAATAAGCATTAAAAGATCAGAAACACTGAGACAAACTTCAGACACCCCTGCACTCCTGCTTAGAGTTGTTTACAGTGGTTCTCTATGCCTGCAGGATAGCCTGTCAGCACTCAGAGGCAGCCAGCATGACCTTAGGTGTTCCTCAGAGCCCCGTATCAAGAAGAAGAAATCTGAAACACATGTACATACTCATTTACTAGATTCATTATTACCATTTTACGGGGTGGGCTGGGGGAGAGTTGACTTTGAAGATAGAAACCTTGCAACTTCCCTAGAGACCTTGTGAATAAAACATATTTTATCAGAGTTTGAGAAATTCTCTAGGCTGTAGCTCAGCAATTTTATGACCAATACTATTTCCTCTCTCTCTCTCTCTCTCTCTCTCTCTCTTTTATTAACATATAATGTGTTATTTGCCCCAAGGGTACAGGTCTGTGAATCATCAGGCTTACACACTTCACAGCACTCACCATAGCACATACTCTTCCCAATGTCCATAACTCAACCACTCTCTCCATACCCACCGTCCCCCTGGCAACCCTCAGTTTGTTTTGTGAGATTAAGAGTATGACTGGGGCTCCTGGGTGGCTCAGTGGGTTGAGCCGCTGCCTTCGGCTCAGGTCATGATCTCAGGGTCCTAGGATCGAGTCCCGCATCAGGCTCTCTGCTCAGCAGGGAGCCTGCTTCCCCCCCTCTCTCTCTCTCTGCCTGCCTCTCCGTCTACTTGTGAGCTCTCTCTGTCAAATAAATAAGTAAAAATCTTAAAAAAAAAAAAAAAAGAGTATGACCAATATTTGTGATTCAGGGTGTTCTAACCTATGTCAAAAGGGGAAGGCTTGAAAACACTGTGGCAGTGGCCTCTAGAGGTTGCATATCATTACAAAACCTAAATGGAAAGAAGGGACTCAGTGTTTTCATTTGAAAAATAATGACATTTAAAAATATATATTATCTAAAATCCATATCATTTCAGGAAAAAAGCCTTAAAAAGAAATAGAACATGATATTAGAATAAATAAGGAGAGGTGAATAACTGAATGGATCTTCTTTAAAAATTTACCAAGTTATCCTTATTTTTTTCACATGTTACTCCTTGAAAACTATGGTATTGTGAATTCTTTACTAAGAATCTAAAATGTTTGTCTATATTATAAGTGCCTTGATAATTATGCAAACAAGTTATTTGTGGGGGGGCACTTTCTAAAACTCTTTATTTAAAAGATTAGCCTGCAGAGACTTCTGGGGAAGATGGTAGAGGAAGATTCCAGGCTCACCTCCTCCCACGATACGACTAGATAATGGTAACATCAATGTAAAAAAACCAGAAAATGACCCAAAGACTGGCAGAATAAACTCCACAACTAAATGTAGAGAAGAGGCCCCACTGAGGAAGGTATGAAGAAGCAGTCAGGAACACTGCCAGGACTGTCTGTGGGTAGGAGGGATGCCATGGCAGGGAGAGGAGAGAGAAACAAACCCCCACGGCAGGAAACCTGCGGAGGGAAGATGAAGCCTCATGACATTTGTCTTTGAAAACCCAGAGGGGCTAAATTTCATAAGTTCTTAGAACCAGCAAGACTTAAAACCTGGAGTTTTAAAAAATAAGCAAGGTCAACTTTGGGAGAGCCAGTGGGTGAGAAGACACTGAGTCCTGGCCCTTAAAAAGACAGCACAACATGCAGCTCCCCTGAGATACAGCACAGAAACAGCAGCTTGAAAGATACCTGAAGCATATGGGACAGAGAGTTATTTACCAATCTCAGAGTGTGTCCTGGAGGGACAGAAATCACTAGGAAGCTCCTCTAGGAGCAAAGGAACAGGCCAGCGTCATTTTTCTTCCTCTATTTTGACTCCCGCATAAACACACAGCCATCTGCAGGACTCACTACCTAACTTACTAGTACTGCCACCTCCCCCCTCCCCCTAGCTGTGCTTCTGCCATTCCACCCCTCTGGACAGCCCATCTTAGTCTGTGCACTGTAAGGCTCTTAGTGCAGAGGAATGGCAGCACTCAAAGCTTGCTAGTGCCTCCGCTCTGTCACACTGTCTGCCCCCAGACCACTACAGGTCAATGGATCTGCCCTCTCTAGTACACTCTAGACCAGACCCATAGAGGGCAGGGCCACAGGCCAGGCAGTGTGCAAGCAGCCCCTACAGTGGCCAGCACTGCTCTGAAATGACTCCTGCCCCAGAGAGAGGGAAAGATAAACACACACCAGTCATGGAAACCCAACAGTGGGCTAGAGGTAGACAACTGGTCTGACTGCAGGCCCCACCCACCAACAAAAGATTCTGAGGGGACAACACAGAGAAAGTGCCCTGCAGTTGAGTGCTATTGAATCTCTGGCAAATGCCTGGTCTGATGTCCAAGCCCAAGATGTCCCCAGACTGGCCCACTAACAGCACAGGGACCAAACACTGTCCACAACAGGCAAAGGGGGCCATTGCATACAACTGGACTGAAGGCAAAAACAGTCCAGCCCCAACAGCAGGGTGCACACCTCACACATAGGAGACACATCTGAAGGGCTGGGTTTTGGTGAATAGTCAGCCACCTAGGGCAGTACAGAACATTTGCTTTGTAAAGCCACTAGTTTCAAGTTTAGGATATGTAGCTGTCTTTCCTAACACACCACAGATACAGAGTTGAGCAACTAGATAAGTAATATGCTGATAGAGAATTTAAACTAAATGATCATAAAGATATTCACTGGACTTAAGAAAGCAGTGGAGGACATCATTTAATTAATTAATTAATTAATTAATTTTAACAAGGGGTGCCTGGATGGTGCAGTCGGTTATATGTCCCAACTCTTGATTTTGGCTTGAGTCATGAGATCAAGTCCCACATTGGGTTCTATGCTCAGCGTAGAGTCTGCTTGAGATTCTCTCTCTCCCTCTCCCCATGCCCTTCCCCACTAAATAAATAATAAATAAATAATTTTAAAAAAAATTAAAAAGAAAGTGGAGAACATCAGTGAAATCCTTTACGGTGATGTAAAAGAGAACTAATCAGAGATGAAGAACACAATAAATGAAATTAAAAATACACTAGATGGAAAAAATAGTACACTAGATGAATTGGAAGAATGAATCAGTGACCTGGAGGACAGAGTAATGGAAAGTAATCAAGCAGAGCAGGTGAGAGAACTTATGCAAAATGAGAATAGACTTAGGGACATCAAAGACACCATCAAGTGTAATAACATTTGCATTATAGGGATTCCAGAAGAAAAGAGGGAAAAGGGGACGGAAAATTTATTTGAAAAAATAACAGCTGAAGTTTCCCAAATCTGGGAAAGGAAATGGAAATCCAGATCCAGGAGGCACAGAGAGCCCCAACAAAATCAACCCAAGAAGGTTCACACCAAGGCATGTAGTAACTAAGATAGCAGAAACATAGTGATAAAGAGAAATTTTAAAAGCAGCAAGAGAAAAGAAAACAGTTATTTACTAGGGAAATCCCCAAGACTATCAGCTGATTTTTTAGCAGAAAGTTTGCAGGCCAGAGAAAGTGGCATGATATATTCAAAGCACTGAAAGGAAAAAATCTGGACCAAAAATATTCTATCTAACAAGGCTATCATTGAGAATAGAAGGAGAGATAAAGAATCTTCCAGGCAAACAAAAGATACAGAATTCATGACCACTAAACCAGCCCTACATGAAATGTAAGCAGGGACTCTTTGAACGGTAAAGAAAGACCAGTAATAGATATATAGTAATAGACCCAGTAATAGATATATAAAGATAAAGAGAAAGGAATCCAAATATATCACTAAAGAAAGCCAACAAATCATAAAATAAGAGAGAAAGAGAAGAAGGGAATGGAGAAAAGCAATAAAAGCAACCATGAAACAAAAGTAACAAAATACAATAAATACATACCTATCAATAATTACTTTTTTAAAAGACTTTATTTATTTGGCAAACAGAGAGAGAGAAAACACAACACAAGCAGGGGGAGCAGCAGAGGCAGAGGGAGAAGCAAGTTCCCTGCTGAGCAGAGAGCCCAAAATGGGGCTCAATCCCAGGATCCTGGGATCATGACCCGAGCCAAAGGCAGAAGCTTAACCAACTGAGCCACCCAGGTGCCACAGTAATTACTTTGAATGTAAGTGGACTAAGTGCTCCAATTAAAAGACATAGGGTGACAGAATGGATTTCCAAGACCCATCTATACATTGCCTACAAAATACTCACTTCAGACCTAAAGACACATGAAGATTGGAAGTGAAAAGATAGAGAAATATTTATTACACAAATGGATGTGAAAAGAATACTGGGATAGTAATAACATATGTCACACAAAATAGACTTTGAAACAAAGGCTGTAACAGGACACAAAGGACACTATATAATCATTTAGAGAACAATCCAACAGACAACATTAAAATTATAAGTATTTGTGTACCCAACATAGAAACACCCAGATACTTAAAGCAGCTGATAACAAACATAAAGGAACTAATTGATAACAATACAATAATAGTAAGGGGCTTTAATACCCCATTTACATCAATGGACAGATAACCCAAACAGAAAATCAATAAGCAAACAGTAGCTTTGAATGACACATTGAACCAGTTGGATTTAACAGATATTCAGAACATGCCCTCCTAAAATAGCAGAATACACATTCTTTTCCAGTGCTCATGGAGTATTCTTCAGATAGATCATGTATTAGGCCACAATAAAAGCCTCAACAAGTACAAAAATATCAAAGACATTCCATGCATCTTTTCTGACCACAATGTTATGAAACTACAAATCATCCCCGTGATAAGATCTGGAAAGAGCACAAATACACAGAGGTTAAATAACATGTTACTAAACAATAAATGGATCAACCAAGAATTCAAAGAGGAAATAAGAAAATACATGGAGACAAATGAAAATGAAACTACAACAGTCCAAAATCTTTGGCATACAGCAAAAGCTATTCTAAAAAGAAGTTTATAACAATTCAGACCTACCTCAAGAAACAAGAATAATCTCAAATAAACAACTTAACCTAACACCTAAATGAACTAGAAAACAAACAAAGAAAAATAGTAGAAAGAGGGAAATAATAAGGATTAGACAGGAATAAAAAAATAGAAACTAAAAAACAAAACAAAGCAATAATAAAACAGATCAGTGGGTGCAAGAGCTGGTTCTTTGAAAAGATCACCAAAATCAATAAACCTTTAGCCAGATTCACTTGAAAAAAAAAAAAAAAGGACTCAGATGAACAAAGTCAGAAATGTAAAAGGAGAAAAACAACTGACACAACAGAAAGACAAAGGAATATAAGAGAATATCATGGAAAACAATATACCAACAAATTTAGTGACCTAGAAGTGGATGAATTTCTAGAAACACATAACCTCCCAAAATTGAATCAGGAAGAAACAGTGTATTTGAACAGACCAGTTACAGCAATGAAATTGAATCAGTGATCAAAAAAATTCCAACCAACAAAAGTCCAGGACCAGACATCTTCACAAGTGAATTCTGCCAAACACTTAAAGAAAAGTTAAGTAACCTATTTTTCTCAAACTATTCCAAAAATATAGAACAGGTAGAAAAACTTCTGAATTCATTCTATGAGGCCACATTACCCTGATAGCAAAATCAGATAAAGACACTACGAAAAATGAGAACTACAGCGAATATCTCTGATGAGTATAGATGCAAAAATCCTCAGAAAATACTAACAAACCAAATCTAACAGTACATTAAAAAAGCCATTCATCACAATCAAGTAAGATTTATTCCATGGATGCAAGAGTGGTTCAATATTTGCCAATCAATCAATGTGATACAGCGTATCTATAAAAGAAAGGAGAAAAATATGATCATTTCAGTAAATGCAAAAAAAGCATTTGACAAAGTATAACATCTATCCATGATGAAAACCTTAAGAAAGTAGGTTAGAGGGATCATACTTCAACACAGTAAAGGCCATATATGAAAAACTCAGAGCTAACATCATACTCAGTGGTGAAAAATTGAAAGTCCTCCCCTAATGATTAGGAAGAAGGCAAGGATATCCACTTTCACCACTTTTATTAAACATAGTACTGGAAGTCCTAGCCACAGCAGTCAGACAAGAAAAACAAACATATATATATATGTAGATCTACATATATATATAAAATATATATATATGTAGATCTACATATATATATATATAAAATACTATATACAGAAACACTAAATTCACCAAAAACTGCTAAACTGATAACTGAATTCAATAAGGTAAGAAATGTAGCAGGGTATAAAATCAATACACAACAAGTCTGTTATATTTCTATACACTACCAATGAAGCAACATAAAGAGAAATTAAGAAAACAATCCCATTTACAATTGCACCAAAAATAATAAAATACCTGGGAATAAACTTAACCAGCAAGCTGAAAACCTGTACTCTAAAAAGTATAAAACATTGATGAAAGAAATTTAAGGTAAGGGGCCTCCCGGGTGGCTCAGTTGGTTAAGCGTCTGTCTTTGGCTCAGGTTGTGATCCTGGGGTCCTGAGATTGAGCCCCATGTCTGACTCCCTGCTCAGTAGGGAGCTGCTTCTCCCTCTCCCTGTATCTCTCCCCTGGCCTGTGCTCTCTCTCTTCCACTCACTCTCTCTCAAAGGAATAATCTTAAAAGAAAAAGAAATTTAAGGGGACACAAACAAATGGAAAGATATTCCATGATCATGGATTGAAAGAACAAATATTGTTAAAATGTCTATACTACCTAAAGCAATCTACAGATTTAATGTAATCTCTATGAAAATATCCACAATATGTTTCACAGAACTAGAACAAATAATCCTAAAATATAATCAGTACACTCTTGAAAAAAAGAAAAAGCTTGGAGCTATCACAATTCCAGATTTCAAGCTATACTACAGAGCTATAATAATCAAAACAGTATGGTACTGGAACAAAAATAAACACACAGGTCAATGGGACAAGATAAAAAGCCTAGAAACAAACCCACAATTATATAGTCAATTAATCTTTGACAAAAGAAGCGAGAATATCCAATGCGAAAAAGAGCATTTCCTCAACAAACGGTGTTGGGAAAACTAGACGGCAACATGCAAAAGAATAAAAGGACCACTTTCATACACCACACACAAAAATAAACTCAAAATAGATTAGAGACCTGAAACCATAAAACTCCTAGAAGAGAAATCAGGCAGAAACGTCTTTTTTTCTTTCTTGTTTATTGAGAGAGAGAGAGAGAGAGAGCATGCAAGTTTAGGGGAGGGGCAAAGAGAGAGGGAGGGAGAGAATCTTAAGCAGGCTCCATGCTCAGAGCTGAGCCTGATCCTGGGCTTGATCTCAGGACCCTGAGATCATGCCAAAATCAACAGTCAGCAACTTAACTGACTGAACCACCCAGGTGCCCTGGTAGTAATCTCTTTGACATCAGTCATAGCAACTTATTTCTAGCTATGTCTTCTGAGGCAAGGGGAACAAAAGTACAACTAAACAGTTTGGACTACATCAAAATAAAAAGCTTCTGCACAGTGAAGGAAACAATCAACAAGACTAAATGGCAACCTATGGAATGGGAGAAGATATTTGCAAATGACATGTCTGATAAAGGGTAATATCCAAAATATATAAAGAAGTTATATAACTGAATAACCAAAAAACAGATAATCCAATTAAAAATGGGAAGGCATGAACAGACATTTCTCTATGAAGACATACAGATGTGAAAAGATGCTCAACATCACTTACCACTTGCAGGGAAATGCAAATCGAAACTACAATGAGATATCACCTCACACCTGTCAGAAAGGCTAAAATGAACAACACAAGAAACAAGTGTTTGCAAGAATGGAACCCTCTTGCACTTTGGTGGGAATACAAACAGGTACAGCCATTGTGGAAAACAGTATGGAGGTTCCTCAAAAAGTTAAAAATAGAACTACACTATTACCCAATAATTGCACTACTGAACATTTACCCCAAGAATACAAAAACACTAATTTGAAAGGATATATACACCCCTGTGTTTATTGCAGCATTATCTATAATAGCCAATTATGAAAGCAGAAATAAGTTTTATGTATGAGGTCACCTGGATGGCTCAGTTGGTTAAGCATCTGCCTTCAGCTCAGGTCATAATCTCAAGGTCCTGGAATTGAGCCCTGTCCATGCCAGGCTCCCTGCCCAGCTAGGAGACTGCTTCTTCCTCTCCCTCTGCGACTCCTCCTGTTTAGGCTCTCTCTCTCATTGTGAAATGGATAAATAAAATCTTCAAACAATTTGTTAAAAAACAAGTGATATATATGTGTATAAATGTGAATATACATTTACATATGAATATTATTCAGCCATAAAAAAGAACGAAATCTTGCCATTTGCAATGACATGGATGGACCTAGAGAGTATTATGCTAAGTGAAATAATTCAGAGAAGGACAAATACCACATGATTTCACTCATGTGGAATTTAAGAAACAAAACAGACAAGCAGAGGCAAAAATAAAAAGTGAGAAAGACAAATCAAGAAACAGACTCTTAAATATAGAGAGCAAACTGATGGTTAGCAGAAGGGAGGTGTGTGGGAGGAGTGGGTGAAATCGGTGAAGGGAACTGAGCACACTAACCACGATGAGCACTAAGTAATGTATAGAATTGTTGAATCCCTATATTGTACACCTGAAATTAATGTAACAGTGCATGTTAACTATACTGGCATTAATATTTAAAACATAACAAAATTTAAACAAAAATGAAAAAAATATTAGTGTGAACAATTTAATTGTTTAAGAATATATTCTGGGGGGACACCTGGGTGGCTTAAGCAGCTGCCTTCGGCTCAGGTCATGATCCCAGCGTCCTGGGATCGAGTCTCGCATTGGGCTCCTTGCTCGTCAGGGAGCCTGCTTCTCCCTCTGCCTCTGCCTGCCATTCTGTCTGCCTGTGCTCGCTCTCTCTCCCTCTCTCTCTGACAAAATAAATAAATTAAAAAAAAAAAAAAAAGAATATATTCTGGGAGGGGTGCCTGGGTGGCTCAGTGGGTTAAAGCCGCTGCCTTTAACATGCTCAGGTCATGATCTCAGGATTCTGGGATCGAGCCCCACATGGGGCTCTCTGCTCAGTGGGGAGCCTGCTTCCTCCTCTCTCTCTCTCTCTCTCTCTGCCTACCTCTCTGCCTACTTGTGATCTCTGTCAAATAAATAAATAAAATCTTTAAAAAAAAAAAAAGAATATATTCTGGGGGGAAATGATCCCTTAGTTTCCGAGGCAGTCTGTTTGTTTTGCATCCTTGGCTTTAAGAATTAAGCTATTATTCCTCTATGCGATTTGCAGACCATTGTTGGCTCTATTTTTGCAGTTTCTGGGCCATCATGAGTTATATAAAATCTCCACTACATCAGGGTATCAAATATGTGTTGGATTTGAGAAACTATGTCATACATATTGGACTGATTACTCATAAATCATCAAGTCAAAATAGTCTAGCACAAGACCTGGATTGAACTTTAGATTTTACCTAGTTTTAACAGAACACTGATGTAGTTCCTCCCTGCCTGTTCTCACTTGTCTGATTCTAAGGAATGTTTATTACATTCATGGCTCTCTGAGTGAACATAAAAGTCTTTTGCCCTATTGTCTCCATCCTTAGTCTCTGGGGTAATAGTGTTTCTTCCTTGGGAAAACCCAAGGATAGCTCTGACATACTCTATCTTCATTTTTTTTTTTTTTTACCCAAGTTGTTTTTAATGCTTTTACCATTAAGCAATATTCTGAATTGTATCTATAAATTAGCTGAATTCATTTTATCACCACCTGGTGACTGTTCTAAGCAACTTTTATTTACATTGCTGATCAGAGAGCAGAGGAAATCCATGAAATCCATGAAATGGAAATTCTCAGCTTATGCAAGTAATAAAATATATGTAGAATTCTAATGTAAGAACATTCAGCGAAGAGTTTCTATCCTGGTTTCTTTTGAACTTTTCATTTGAGATATACAAGTAAATTAAGTGGCCCTAGGGTATGTTATTAATATAATCCCTTAATGCCTCTGTCTTCTACTAGCCTGGAAAGTGTATAAATGCAGGGACTGTGTCTTTTTTGTTTACTGTACTTTTTAAAATGAAATTCTCCTGAATAAATGTTTTCAGTGTCCTAATGTCAAAAGGAAAGTCATTTAATCTAAAAAGGCAGCTGG
This sequence comes from Lutra lutra, assembly GCF_902655055.1. Taxonomy (NCBI): domain Eukaryota; kingdom Metazoa; phylum Chordata; class Mammalia; order Carnivora; family Mustelidae; genus Lutra; species Lutra lutra. The sequence continues at coordinate 19,841,737 of NC_062285.1, read as the reverse complement.
TTGATACTTGAACCGTGAACACCTGGAAACAGAAAAAGGATTATTCTCCTCTTCAAGTGTCCACCCCAGGCTATCAAATGCCAAAAACAAGAGTGAACTGGTCAAGTCAGTCACATGACTCATCTTTTGAAAGTATAGAAAAGAATAAGTGAAATGGTATTTCAGGAAAATGGTTCAATTGCAGTTTTTATGTGGATCAGTTCTAATGATTAAAAGCGCCTAAAGTTAAACTTGTCAAAGCTAAATCTAGCATCTTTCTATGGATCACTATTTATAATTAGTATTGTGTTTGGTATCATCACACTCAATTTACGATTGTTTAATTCTTCCAAGTGCATGTTTATACAGAGCCTGATGATTAGGCTTGCGGACTAATGATCTTTACCATCGTGTTGTTATCTCAGAGAGATGCAACATATCCTTTGCACTTTTGATGTTGCTTGATCTTGACTTGTTTCAAAGCAGGTATACTTAGGGGGAAAAAACATGTAAATTTTTACATCAAATTAGTGCAGCAGAAATAATGATTTGGGGAGTCCAAATTTATAGTATTTGGGACATGTACAAATGCAACCTATGAAACATTCAGAAAACATTGCAGAAATTCTCCAGATCTGATATTCATTAAGAAAGAGAAATCTGGACCCAGCCTTCTTTATTGAGGTGGATGTCAGCATGACTAGAGCTCTAAGGGTCACAATTTCAAAAACAGATGAAGGACTATTTATTATTCCTACAGTTCTCTGAAATATAAATCTTGCTGTTTGTGGTTGGGAAAGTAGTAAGTTCAACATTGGATCTTTGAGAAGTGAAATTCTTAAACATTAGAGAAGTGAAACTCTTAAACTTTTATGCTCTCTAAGGAGAACTTGAAATGTATTTCTAAGATCTTGATTTGGGCATGATCATGTAGACACAGAACGTGTTCAGTTGCTCATTGGAAAATTCAACTAATTGGTGATATTTGCTCTTGTTCAGTGATTTGCACATTTGTGTGCACGTTGAGAACCCACTCTGCACCCCAGCCCAGATTCTGATTTAATTGGCCTGGAGTGTGTTCTCGGCTATTGAAAGATGTCCAGGGGATTCTAACACGTACAAGTTCGGGCACAATTGCTACAGTTTAAAGGCGTTCCTTAGCTCATGGTATCATCCCACATCATCCCACATCAAGTCCTCCATGAGGGAAAGATAGAAACATAGGTGTTATTTGAATATGGGGGTCTTCTCACTTAGTCTGGCTGCTTCTAAGGCCTTCTTTCTGGGACTCTTGGTATGCACTGTATTTGGAAATAAATGGCATTTAATTTCCTTAATCTGTTATTTGCATTTATTTATCCTTAAGTTTTTATTTTAATTCCGGTTCATTAATATACAGTATTACATTAGTTTTAGCTGTACAATACAGTAATTCAACACTTCCTCTTATCACCTGATGCCCTTCACAAGTGCATTCATTAATCCCCATCATCTGGTTCACCCAATTCCCCGCCACCCACCTCCTCCCCTCTGCTAACCATCAGTTTGTTCTCCATATTGAAGAGTCTGTTTCTGATTTGTTTTTCTCACTTTTTTTTTTGCCTCTGCTTGTCTGTTTTGTTTCTTAAATTCCATGTATGAGTGAAATCATAAAGTACTTGTCTTTTTTTTTGACTGAGTTATTTCACTTAGCATTGTACATCTAGCTCCATCCATATCAGTGCAAATGGCAAGGTTTCATTCTTTTTTATAGCTAAATAATATTCCAACACACACACACACACACACACACACACACACACACTCTCCCCACCCCCCTTCTTTATCATTTATCAATGGACCTTGGGCTGCTTTCATAATTTGACTATTGTAGATAATGCTGCAGTGAACACAGGGGTGCATATATCCTCTTAAATTAGTGTTTTTATATTCTTTGGGTAAATACACAGTAGTGCAATTACTGGACAGCAAGGTATTTCTATTTTTAATATTTTGAGGACCCTACATACTGTTTCCCCCAGTGGTTGCACCAGTTTGAATTCCCACCAGTAGTGCACAAGGGTCCCATTTCTCCACATCCTCACCAACTCTTGTTTCTTGTGTTTGTGATTTTAACTATTCTGACAGGTATGAGATGATATCTCACTGTAGTTTTGATTTATATTTCCCTGATGATAAGTGATGTTAAGCATCTATTTGTGTGCCTTTTGGCCATCTGTATGTCTTCATAGAGAAATATCTGTTCACATCTTCTGCCCATTTTTAGTTGGATTATTTGTTTTTTGGTTGTTGAGTTATATAAGTTCGCTATGTATTTTGGATACTAACCGTTTATCAGATATGTCATTTGCAAATATCTTCTCCTATTCCATAGGTTGCCTTTTAGTTTTGTTGATTCTTTCCTTCACTATTTTTTTGATGTAGTCCTAATTGTTTATTTGTGCTTTTGTTCCCTTGCCTCAGGAGACATAGCTAGAAATGATTACTGCTTGTTTTCTCTTCTGGAATTTTTATGGTTTCAGGTCTCACATTTAGGTCCTTTATCCATTTTTTTTTCTTAAAGATTTATTTATTTATTTGACAGACAGAAATCACAAGGAGGCAGAGAGGCAGGCAGAGAGAGAGGAGGAAGCAGGCTCCCCGCTGAGCAGAGAGCCCGATGCAGGGCTCGATCCCAGGACCCCGGGATCAAGACCCAAGCTGAAGGCAGAGGCTTTAACCCACTGAGCCACCCAGGCACCCTTCCTTTATCCATTTTAAATTTATTTTTGTGTAAGGTGTAATAAAATGGTCTCGTTTCTATCTTCTGCATGTTGCTGTCCATTTTCCCAACGCCAATTGTTGAAGAGACTGTCCTTTTCCCATTGGGTATTCTTTCCTCCTTTGGCAAAGATTAATTGACCATATAGTTGTGGGCTTATTTCTGGGTTTTCTCTTCTGCTCTTTTGATCCATGTGTCTATTTTTGTGCCAGTATAATACTGTTTGATGACTACAGCTTTATAATATAGCTTAAAATCTGCAGTTGTGATGCCTCCAGCTTTGCTTTTGTTTTTCAAGACTGCTTTGACTGTTTAGGGTTTTTTTTTTTTTTTTTTTTAGTTCCATACTAATTTTAAGATTGTTTGTTCTGTGAAAAATGCTGTTGATATTTTAATAAGGAATTCATTAAATGTGTAGATTGCTTTGGGATAGTATAGATATTTAACAATATTTGTTCTTCTAATCCATGAACATGAAATGTCTCTCCATTTGTTTGTGTCGTTTTCAATTTCTTTCATCAAGGTTTTATACAATTTATAATACAGGTCTTTTACTTTGCGTAGGTTATTCCTAGGTATTTTATTATTTCTTGCTGCAATTGTAAATGGGATTGTTTTCGTACTTTGTATGCAGTGGATTTCTGTACATTGATTTTGAATACTGTAATTTTACTGAATTCAATCATCAGTCCTTATAGTTTTTTGGTGGGATCTTTGGAGTTTTCTATATATAGTATCATATCATCTACAAATAGTGAAAGTTTTACTTCTTCCTTACTGATTTGGATGACTTTTGTTTCTTTTGGTGTCTGACTGCTTATCCTCTATCACTTAAAATGACCTGTAGAAATGCCAAGCTCTGCTTTAAAATGTTAACTGATATCAGTAACCCTGAACTGACCAGGTGGTCGCAGTTATCCTGACTGAATGTTTCAGAGTCATTTTTGAGTGCTTTTTTCCTTCCTGAATTCTGGCAGCTTTCCCACAAAAGCCTCTTTCCCTTTTCTCCTCTCTCTCAGTAACCCAGTTGTGGCTGTATGGTTTCATTCTTGACTAACGCAATAGCTTTCAAACCAGTGTTAAGGGCGCCTGGGTGGCTCAGTGGTTAAAGCCTCTGCCTTCAGTTCGGGTCATGATCCTGGGGTCTTGGGATCGAGCCCTGCATCGGGTTCTCTGCTTGTCAGGGAGCCTGCTTCCTCCTCTCTCTCTGTCTGCCTGCCTCTCTGCCTACTTGTGATCTCTATCTGTCAAATGAATAAATAAAATCTTTAAAAATAAAAAAAAACAACAAAAAAAACCAGTGTTAAATTATCATCTCTCCCTTCTCTAGTCCAGCCTATTTTCTAGATAATTCTATCTAAATCCATATTTAATCCATTACTTTCAACGCTCTCATTTTGCGCAGAATCAAGTTCAGACTTTCAAGGGTTTGTGCCATCTAAATTCTACATATCTAACTGTACTCATTTCACATGACTCCCCTGTATGTGTATGTTGTTCTAGTTAGTTTCCATAATGCTGCATAATATTGGGGTATCTTTCTTGCTCATTCCATTGCTTAGACCAGTCCCTCTGACTAGAGTCACCCTCTTTAGTTCCAAATCATTTTCAAGGCCCAGATTAAAAACTGTCTTCTATGAATACCCCCTTTTTAAAAAATCACACAAACTCAATGAGGGGGCACCTGGGTGGCTCAGCCATTAAGGCATCTGCCTTTGGCTCAGGTCATGATTCTGGGGTCCTGGGATTGAGCCCCAGGAAGGGGCTTGTGTAGGGCTCCTGCTAGACAGGAAGCCTGCTGCTCCCTCCCCCACTCCCCCGCTTGTGTTCCCTCTCTCGCTGTGTCTCTGTCAAATAAATAAATAAAATCTTAAAAAAAAAAAAAACAAAAACAAAAAACAAAACCTAGGGGCGCCTGGGTGGCTCAGTGGGTTAAAGCCTCTGCCTTCAGCTCAGGTCATGGTCCCCAGGTCCTGGGATCGAGCCCCGCATCGGGCTCTCTGCTCAGCGGGGAGCTTGCCTCTCTGCCTACTTGTGATCTCTGTCTGTCAAATAAATAATAAATAAAATCTTTAAAAAAAAAACTAAATGAGATTTTCTCCTTCTTATAAGACTTAAAAAACCAATTCTACATTAGAATAATGTAGTATAAGTATAAGTAGTCAAACTTATACTGGTTTAGAATAGAGAAATGTGAGTGCCCACATTTTCTCACTCTGTTGCAGGTTTCTAGAGAATGAGAACTATATCATAAACATCTTTTTGCCCTTCACAGCACTTGGCTCAAGGCCTCCTCTATATATAATCAGTATATCATAAATACTTGTTAGCTTGAATGAGTGACACCTAAAAGAAATGGTTGTAAATAAATAGGCCATTTTGCAGCATCCTCCTACATTAGACTATATATCTCTTGAATATTTGACCTGCATGTATTTTTCTTGGTGCCTTCAGCTAGTTCTTAGGAAAGTGAGAAGCTAATAACACTGATTTTTCCCCTGTGTGATTTTGTAAGACAGAAGAAAAAAAAAAAAAAGAAAACCAAAAAATAAAAACAAAAGTAAACAAAAAAACACACTTTTCAGTCTGCACTGAAATAAAATCTCTCCTAGCTATCCTGCAATTTTATTGTAAGATATAAATGCCAGCTTTATAGATCTGAAAGGGATTCTTACTGCAAAGTCAGCAAAACCAAATTATGGAAGTATTTGTTGGAACCTAACATCGGTAATTTTAAAACAAAACTACTCAACAGACTCCTTTTTTTCCTTTTTGCCTCTTTATTTTTAATGACTCATGAAACTATGCAGCTCGCCTCCCTTTGCTCTGCACTTGCTTGACCTCTACATCAGCTACCTTAGTTAAATGAGTTGGCAACAATATTTTCCTTCTTCTATGGTGTGATCCTAGAGGAATTTATCATTTGAAATGATCTTACAGGTATCTATTTTGATAACCGTAGGAAGATTTACATTGTTAAAAGTACTTCTGGGCCAAACAAAATCACCTTTATGTATGTATGTATGTATGTGTATATATATATATATGTATATATATATATATGTATTTTTTTTTTTAACAGAAGTTGCTCAACGGTTTTGTCAAAATGGTCTCTTAACAAAGTAGATATAGTGCAGTATCTCCTGGGGAGCAGAATAGCTCTTTATTTACACTTAGCCAAACAGTTCAACCACTCAGGAACAGAAAACTGTGATGGCAGAGGTTAAAAATGGCCAAAAATTCCTACAGTTCCTCCTATAAAGGAGGCAGATCTATCTTCTCACCCCTTGATTCCAGACCATTTCTTGTGACTTGTTCTGCTCAAGAGAACAGGATGGAAGAGATGTTACACAACTTCTGAGGAATGCATCCGGAGGTCTTAAAGCTGCTGCTCTTACCCTCTTGGATTCTGTGTCACCTTTTGAATAAGCACAATCTAGCCTCCTTGAGAAGGAATGAGTCAGCACATGGAGCTAGAGGCCCTGGTCATGTGACCAACACCATCTGGAAACCAGCCAGCCCCCAGCCAAACTGCCAATTGGCACAAACCAGCAGCAAACCCCTCTGACACTGTATAGTACAGAGGCAATGTCCAGCGGAGCCCAGTCTACCTCGATAGAATCCCGAACAAATGGATAGTTGTTTCAACTCCCGAAGTTTTGTGGTTGCTTGTTACCCAGCAGTAGACTACTGATAGAGGTGGCTTGTGGGTTTTTGTAATAGAGTACGGCGATTTCAAGAATAGTAAACTAAATAGTGAATAAAATGTATTTCTGAATAAATTGGATTGGTATGTGTCTGCTCTGCCACTTCTTTTTTGCTGTGTGGAGAATCTACAGCTATGACATCTTTTCCAAGAATGATAAAGCCAGAGAAACTAGCCTTGTAAAACACAAAGAAGGTCTAACATGAATAAATATCAAATGTCTATCATGTACCAGGCAATGTCTAATTCCTAAAATATAGTGATGAACTCGAGAGAGAGAGATTTAAAAGGTGAGAGGGTATGGTAAATAAAAGAAAAAAATCTAATAAAAACAAGTGTTTTAAAGGAAATTAAAGCAGTTTAAAAATTAAAGCATGACAGAATAGGGGAGAATCATTCCAAATGCATAAAACAACAGGTGCATGGTATGAGTTGGGGGCATATTGTCATATTCATGGGAATATGACAGTGTGAATGAAGGCAGTGTGATTGATGTGATGAGGAAAATGGAGTAGAAGAAACTGTCTGTGTCCAAAGCAGGGTGTTGGTAAGGACTTTGAATTTTGTTCTAAGTTTGATGAGAAGCCTCATTAGAGCAGGAGATCGATTTGATCAGATTTCTGCTTTAAGAGGATTACTTTTTAAAAGATTGCTCCCTGCTGTAGAAAATAGAGAGATGCAGGGGACCAGTGAGAGAGCTGTTACAGAAGGCCCGAGGAGCTTCAGGGAAAAACTCAACCAAATGTAATTTTTCTTTTGAGGTCCTAAAAAATTTAATATCTAAAATGTATTGTGGAAGTGGAAAAAACATAGCATTTGAAGTTTTAGAGAACTGTTTTTATATCCCTGGGATTTTTGTGATGCCTGGCAACCTACTTCGTGTTTCTTTATCATTCATTGAGTTACTATAAGGATTCATTGTGTAAAGTATATTATGTGCCTCTCTGAGGCCTTGGAATATCATATGTGTTAGCTACACTTATCAAAAAGTTCCCATAAACATGTGATTAACTATTCACTTAGTTTTAAAATAAAGGTCAAACAAAAAGACCGGCTAGAAAAAAATCCACTGATAGATGTTAAGGATAGAGAAAGGAATTCAGTTTGGAAAGAAAATCTAGAAATCTGATTCAATATCAGATACCTGTTGAAGCTTTATTGAAAACACCTCTTCATTAGGGGCAGCTGAAAGAAAGGTACTCTTTTTTTTTTTCCTTCATTTTAGCATTCAAAGTATGAGAGTATATCCATTTATTTATAGTTTGCTAAGTAACATCACCTCTTGTCACATTTTATTGGGTTTGTGAAGTATGTTTGTCACAGGTCAAATAAGCATAGATTTGTATTAAGAACACACACACACACACAACAGTTTGCTTTAAAGTGACATTTTCTTCTAATTCCTGTTCTCTTTTCTACATACTGATTTTCCCTTAAAACCCATGCTATAAACTTTGGAAGTGAGAAAAACTAAATAATATGAGTCATATAATAATTATTTAGAGAGAAGTTTTTATCGTGAAAGATGCAAAACTTTTTGGTGAGGGCATGGAAAAAAAACCCTGACTAAATGAAAGTATATTAATACCTGTCATTTGAAATATCAGACTGCTTAGTATTGGGATAGTAACGGTTACCTTAGAACTGAGAATATTGGCCAACTGGGTACCAGTTGGTAGGAGGAAACCGTCCAGTTTTTCTACATATGTTGGCATGTGAAAATTCAATTGAAAGTCTCTCCTGAAATATTTTTCTATAATTCTTTTGAAATTATAATTAATCCACTGTTTCTCAGGGGTTTTTTGTTTGTTTCTCCTACAAAATGGGCTAAAGCAGAGAACTGTGTGGATTTTCCAAAGTCCTCCTATGTTAGCTTGAATGACAATTTTTGATTAGTACTGGAGAATGACATCAGTTTTCAAAGGTAAAAAATCTCAGGCTGTTTTACAGATCCAAACTTAATAAAGGAACTATCCGTGTGTGCTATGGACTGAATTATGTCCTCCCCAAATTCATATGTTGAAGCCCTAACCCCCATGTGACTGTATTTTGAGATGGGGCCTTTAGGAGGTAATGAAGATTAAATAAGATTAAAAGGGTGGGGCCCTAATTCAGTGGGATTATTTGCCTTATAAGAGAAAGTAGAGACACCAGAGAACTTTCTGTCTCTGCCCCATAAGGACACAATGAGAAGGTGATCATCTCTAAGCCAGGAAGAAAACTCTCACATTGATCTTGTTCTTCTGAGTCTCCACAGCTATGAGAAATAGTTTTTTGTTATTTAAGCAGCCCAGTCTATGATACTTTGTTAGGGCAGCCTAAGCTGACTATGATAGTATGTGGATGGTACCTGAGATCTTGCCCTATCACAGATGCTAAATCAAGAATGGAAATTCCCATCCTTTTTAGTTATGATGGTCTTTTTAGGTTATTAGAACATCTTGAGGCCCTCCACACCACTGTTGGTTCTTTCCAGCTGATTAAAAAAAATATGCCAAGAATTACACAATATTCAGTAACATTGTAAAATTACATATTTTACCCATTGCAATTATATTGGACATTTGAAAAGTAGTAGTGTGTATGTATGCAAGACCTGTGATTTACTCAGTTTGCACAAATGCTATGCACAGTCTCCCCAGGGCTTTTTATACCACCTACAACAGGTCTGTGAATTTGCCTTCAATCCAAGAGCCAATTAGAACTCATCAATAAGGATGTTAAGTACCTATTGAAATAATACCGGTACTAACTAGAACTAGCTACCTATTCTGGCTTTTCAAACTGTACACTTGTTTTTAGTGAATATCAAGTAAGAAGAAGAGTCTTCTGACCCACACCTGGCAGTCACTTCTTAATTTGCCTTGTGGCTGTCGGATCTTAGAACCTTAGCTGGAGGCACTTTCAGAGACACCGAGCTCAACTCTTTCTTATACAGAGTAAAGTCCAGAACTTAGAGTGGTTATTTAGAGGCAGAAACTGTACTTCAGCCCAAATCTCCTTTGGGCTACATTATTTTAATACTAACCTTGTGCATGTAAATAGAAATCTCATACATATTTTAAGTCTTTTTTTCAATCACACATTTTTGCTAGATATTTGGAGCCCTTGACAATTCCTTATAAGCTGGTGATTCACCTCTTCAGTGGCCACTGTTGGACACGGGATCACTTGCTTGTATTTATAAAAGATGTGATTAATTCATTCAAGACCGCTCCAGACTGCCTCTCTTGCCTCTTCTTCCTGACCACTCGAAGCCTGGAATAGTGTCCCAGGCTCATTCTGCTAAGATTTAAAGGTTTCTATCAGAAAGAGATAGAAGTATACTATATGCTGGAGGAAAATATGCTCTGCTTCATTTACTAAATCAATCGACATGAACACATGCCACCACATCTCAAAACTCCTGGAGATCTAGGTCATCACTTAATTGAACTGTAGACTCCCAATGTTCCTATTATTTTGAAAGATCACCAATAAGTGTGTTGCATTTCCTTGGCCTTACATTTTGTCTCTCTCTACATAGCATGAGAAATGATCTCCTGTATGTGAAGAGATTGTTACTGGGGAAATGGAAATTTTTATAGTGGAAATATTGCCAGAATTCTGTATTTTATGTCTTGCACAATAATCTGACCTCACAATACATCCCTCCCCCACCCCCCTCAGCTAATCTTACAGTTTGGGGAGTTACTTAATGAAACTCTTGTGAAGAACTGATAAAATGATCATGCCTATAAAGGGTTATAGGCAAGAGATTTCTAGGGGGCTAGACCATGCTGCAATGAGACCAGCTAGATAAAAATCCTTACAGAAATGGTGAAGGTATGTGCAAAGGATGGGCATCATGAGAATTGGGGCAATAACCTGATATAATCAACAGGAGATACAGGAATTGGTTTTTGTTCTTCTGACACTGTAACTGTAAATTGAATTGTATTCTGTGTAATTGTTCTTGTATCTGAAGAGGGTATAGCTGTAGTACTGGCTGATGTATATTGAAGGCTACTTGAAGGTAAGATGTCATTGTTCCTATCATGCTGCTGTTACGTGGGACTAATTTAAAACTCCTTTATAAACTCTGTTTGTAGGCTTTTCAATTGTGTTTAAATACATTGGTCTAATTTGATTCTTTGGCAACCCAGTAAAAGAAAATGAAAATACAATCATTTGCTTTTTGTTAAAAGATACTACTATAACTTAAGTATCTGCCCACATCACATACCCTATAGATCACCTTCTTGTTAATGTAATTGGGAAAGGTGGGGGTTCAGGTGGGATTTTTTTATCTCACGTCTCTTTCCATGTAGTCTGTTCCATGTCTCATGATGTCCTCAATGCTCCCAGACCAACTGGTAACTGCCTCTCATTCGGCTGGGCTGCTGCTGCAAGTCCAGGAGGCTCGCCTTACTCTATAATTTTACCTCTGGCAAAAGAGGAATTATGTGCACAGAGAATTTCACAGCTTCAATCCACTGTAATGAACTGAACACATCATAGCCTTCACTAAAGTGACAGAACTCACTAGCAACTGGTGAGAACCAGAGATCAGATCACCTGCCTGCAAGTTTAATGTCTTGAACCATTCTACCTTTCCCTTTTCCACCTTCCTTCCTGTACCCACGACGTCGCCAGAATGTAGCTATGTCTCCAGCCTACTGTTCCTTTCTGAAATCCTTGAAAGTAGGTCCTAGAAATAAGCCCAGAGATTACACTAGGATGTAGCTAAAAGAAAGTCATAAATGACTCCTTAAATGTTTCTCATAGAATTATAAACATTGCCAAGATCTAGAAGTGCTATTGAATAATTCTTTAACATTAACTCCCATACATTCCATCACAATGTTTCCCACCAAGAATATGTTGTACCTTACACACATGAAACAAATGATTTCTGCATAAATGAATGAATAGAGAGATAATTTAGCCATGCTTCTATAAAACACTTACAACATAAAATCATTTTATGTAGATTCAAACTAAGTATTTCTCACTCAAAATTTAGTAGAAATGAATATTTTTGCTTCTGTTAGTGCTGATTTCATTTACAGAAGGTAGAGAAAAAGATTATCATCTACATCAATTAGGTTACTGAAGCTAATATTTTAAAGAAAATGTTTCATGGAAATTTATCTATCAGCTATTTCACAAAGCCATTTTAACTTATTGACCTTGAAGCTCTACACTGAGTGTGAATGCCTGATTTATTGTATCTTTAAGGAATCTTCCTTAAGCACTTTTCAAAGCACCTGTCATAGTAATTCTATATTAACTGTATATAACATTGTGGCATTGTGTCTCTTGATATATGTTGGTGGTTTAATTTCAGGAAACAGCCACTGATACCTTAAAGCATCTTCACATTTTTTAATGCTTTATGTGAAGAAAAAAATGTGGTTATATATAATGTTTATTATAAAATTTCAAACAATAGAGTTAAGGGAAAAGAAACTCCCCTAAGTCCCATTACTTAGAAATAATCAATCAGTATATGGTATCTTTTGTACCTGTGCGTGTGTATGTGTGTGTGTGTGTGTGTGTAATGTGAGAGGATAGAGAGGGAGGAGAGTAGACATACACATTTATATTTAGATGGAGTAATTTTGTAAAATTGAGATTGCACTGTATTATTTTTCAGAAAAATAATAAATTTAACTTCGTATCTGCTATCCTTTGGCAACATACATGCCATCTGTGGGCCACTAGTCTCAGACTTTTGCATCAAAATGTTCTCTTAAAATTAAAAAATTGGGCTTATTATTTTTTAAAACTATATTTATGTATCTTAGATTCACATTTCTATGACCTGGCATGGAACATGATATTAGATTATTTTTATAGTTTCATGATCCATATCATCTACATTCTGACTTACAACCCTAATAACTAAATTGTCTTATTTTTCTTCATGTAATTTCCATTGAGTGGATGCTCACCATCTGAATGTTAACTATAGTGTCTCCATTCCTATGACCATATTTGATTCACCCCCTGGTTTATTTGGTTATATAATTCAGCATTACATTTTGAAAAAGTCTCATTTATGGTATATTCTCTCTGTATTTTATTTACTAAAAATATGCTTGTAGATCTGAGAGTGACCTGGCTATGACATCTGTTACCTCATTGATTGCCAGGGTTGATTCAGCTGATCTGGCTGGCTAGGTGGGTGTGCCCTTCCTCCCCAACACTCCATGCAAGTCCCTCCAGAAGCTGTCCAGGCAGTGGAAAAAGACTACCTCCCCTGATAGAGGAGAACCATATTTCAATTAAGGGTGTACGAGTAGCTGTGACACTCTGCTAGAACTTTCAATCAATCTCTCAAGGTCTATGTGTAAGAGAACATAGGGTAGTCAAGCTTCCAAAACTCCAGACACATCTTTTAAAAAAGAAAGGAAGAAAGAATATGTTTTCTTTATACTTAGATTACAGATTTGTTGCACAAAAATTTCTTTCTTTTTTTTTTTTTTTAGATTTCATTATTTATTTGTCAGAGAGAGAGGGAGAGAGAGCAAGCACAGGCAGACAGGATGGCAGGCAGAGGCAGAGGGAGAAGCAGGCTCCCCGCCGAGCAAGGAGCCCGATGTGGAACTCGATTCCAGGACGCTGGGATCATGACCTGAGCCAAAGGCAGCTTCTTAACCAACTGAGCCACCCAGGCATCCCTGCACAAAAATTTCTTAAGTGATAACTTTCTTCTGCACAATGATTATGTAGACATTGTTTCCATTGGATCTCATGGAGAAGTATTGACTATCAAAGGTTTTTTCCTCTCATGGAGGAGGAAATCCCTTAAGGATAAGTTGGTTTGTCTTTCTAGATGTCTATAAGGCTTCTGCTTCATTTTTTAATTAAAAAATTTATTGAGGTATAATTGACCTACAGTATTATATTTGTTTCAGATATACGCCATAGTGATTCAATTTCTGTGTGTACATTGTGAAATGACCACCACAATAAGTCTAGCTACCATTTGTTACCAAATAAAGTTAATGCAGTATTACTGATGGGACTGTGTGGGGAATCTTGATGCTGAACATTACATCTCCATGACTTATTTATTTTATAACTGAAAGTTTATACTTGGGATCCCCTTTACCCATTTTTGCAACCCCAACCCTCTGGCAACCACCAATCTATTCCCTGTATGTGACTCTGAGTTTTATTTGGTTTTGATTTTTAGATTTCACTTAGAAGTGAAATAATGGGGTGTTTGTCTTTCTCTGCTTGACTTATTTCACTTAGCATAATGCCCTCAAGGTCTATCCCTGCTGTCACAAATGGTAGGATTTCATTGTATTTCATGGCTGAGTAGTAGTACATTGTATATATGCCACATCTTCTTTATCCATTCATCCAACAGTGGATCCTTAGGTTGTTTCCATATCTTGGCTATTATAGATAATGCTGCAGTAAACACAGAGGTGCACATATCTTTCAGATTAGTGTTCTTGTTTTTATCAAATGGATACCCAGGAGTGGAATTGCTGTATCATTTGGTAGTTCTATTTTTAATTTTTTGAGCAAAATTCCATAGTGGCTGAACCATCTACTACAGCTCACAAGTGTTCTCTTTATTCCACAAACTTGCCAGCACTTGTTATTTTTTGTCTTTTAGATAATAATCATTAGACAGGTATAAGGTGATATCTCATTGTGGTTTTGATTTGCATTTCCCTTATGACTAGTGATATTGAGCATCTTTTCTTCCAAGTATTGTTCTGAGTGATGTTGTCCCTTAAATCCATTAAGCCATCCCTATTAAGTTTGTGTGTGTATGTGTTTTACTTTTTCCTGCTCCTTTTGAGTTCCAATGTTTTGTCTTCTAGCTTGCTGATCCATTCTTCTTTATTCAATCTGCTATTGGACCCCTCGAATTCCTCTGGTGTCTTCTTCAGTTAAGTGATTGTACTCTTCAGCTCTGTGACTGCTGTTTGATGCTTTCTTATATTTTCTACCTCATTGTTGAAGTTCCTACGATGTTCATCCATACTTCTCCTGAGTTTGGTGAACATCTTTAGGACTATTACTTTGAATTTTATTTTCTACCTGATAAAGAATTCTTTGTTTTATCAAGGTCTTTTTCTGAGGGTTTTGCCTTTTTCTTTTATTTGCAACATATTTCTCTCTTTCCTAATTTTCCTTGACTCTCTGCCTTTGCTTCCATGTATCAGGTAAAACAACTACCTCTCACAGTCTAAAGAAGTGGCCTTGTGTAGGTGATGAGCCTTCTTGTGCAAACTTGTCCTAGCTCTTGGGTGTCTCTTGATTCTTTCTGGTTCTGTAAGTCCCCCGATTTATTCCTGGTCTGTCCCTGTTTTTGAGACTGTGCTAGGATCCATCCGTGTTCCAAGTGGACAAATCTCATGGAGCCCTTAGTTCCAGGCTAGACGCAAGAAGCCAGGCCCCAAGGGAGCAGTTTTACAGTGTGCAAATACATACAGTCTTGTGGGGCCATTATCGTAATCCCTGCGGCCTCCAAACCAGGAGATCTAGAGGGGTCCTCTGGGTGACAGTTGCAAAAATTGGGGCTCCAGATGAGTATGTGAGCTCCTTTCTGGGGGGTCTTGTCAAGCTGTAGAGAGGCCATGGGGGTGTGCAAGGATGGTGTCTCCCTTCTTATATTCTTTGGGAGCACCTCCATGGCCTCCAAATTCGTGGAAACCAGAAGCTGTTTCTCAGGCTGAAGCTCCAGATTAAGTAAGTGGGCCTTCTTCACAAGAAGACTGGGTTGTGTTGGCTTGCCAGGAACACTCTCTCTGATTATTACCTTCTTCAAGGAGCCAGTCAGTCAAAGGTGGTGGGGGGGGGGCGGGTCCCTGTGTGGATTGCATGCACCCACCGGCTTCAGCAAGGCAGCTAGAGAGTGTAGGGGGAAGGGCATGCTCACTGGCTCACTCACAGTGCTGGGAGGCGGGGACTATCTTCACTGCACACACCTGTGGGCTCCAGGAATGCATCAGGAGAGTTCCTTGTCTGTGCGCATGTCCGCTTTAGGCTGGGATTGGGGAACACCACAACCACTCATGCTTACCAACCCTGGCCAGGGAACAGGGAGCAAAGTGTTGTAACTGCCTTCTTTCACAGACTATAGTTAGGGAGCTGGAGAACCTTGTGACCATTTGCGCTCACCTGCCCCAAGCAGGGAGCAGGACATACTGCAAGGGCCTGCACCCTCCAGGCTCAGGAGGGCAGTGGGATGGTGCCATCATCACCACTCAGCCCCACCTGTCTTGGCAAGGTGGGAGGAGGATGCCAAGTTCAAGCTCATCCACCTGCACTAGCAGGGTAAGTGGAGAATGTAAAAATGGCCTTTGGCAGTATCTCCATCTCCAAGGAGAGTTTCAGCTGTCCTCTGGCTCTGCAACAGGTGCTTTTATTGATTGATTATTTATTTATTCATTTTTGTAGCAAATGTTTTTAGATTAGCAAATGAATTTCACGTATAGTTCAGGTGCTTTCCAAACTGTCCCCTACTGGGTCTAGAGGCAAGTGAGACTTTACTGGAAACTTTTAAAAGGAAATCTCAGTTTCCCTTAGCACATCAGATCCCTTGGATATCAGCACTTTTGGTTTTCCAAACCGGATATTTTAGGGGTCATCTCTCTGGTGCAGATCCCAGGGGTTGGAGTGTCTGATGTAGGTTGTCACCAGTTCCTCACTCCTCCTGGAGAAGCACCAGGCAGGTTAGATCCCCCTCCCTATTGTATGCCCCCACACCAGTGGTGGGATTTTGGGGAGACCTGTCTCTATCTCCATCCCATCTCGGTGTGGTGTTTTTATCCTTTGCTGTGGAGAAGCCGTTCACCCAGCTTGCAGATCTTTTTCAGAGGGAAATGATCCTGCTGTCATAGTCTGGTGTGTCCCTGGGAGGAGGTGATTTTAGGTTCTTCTTACAACACCATCTTGTGGAATGCCCTGCTCTTTTTTTTTTTTTTTTTAAACCTATGAGAAATCTCACCAGGAAATTTTTTTGTTTGTTTTAAAATTTTATTTATTTGACAGAGATCACAAGTAGGCATAGAAGCAGGTAGAGAGATGGGGGAAGCAGGCTTCCCACTGAGGAGAGATCCTGATGTGGGGCTGGATCCCAGGACCCTGAGATCATGACCTGAGCCGAAGGCAGAGGCTTAACCCACTGAGCCACCCAGGCGCCCCAGGAAATTTCTTTCTTTTCTTTTTTTTTTTTTTTTTTTTAAATTTTCAGCATAACAGTATTCATTGTTTTTGCACCACACCCAGTGCTCCATGCAATCCGTGCCTTCTCCAATACCCACCACCTGGTTCACCCAACCTCCCACCCTCCACCCCTTCAAAACCCTCAGATTGTTTTTCAGAGACCATAGTCTCTCATGGTTCACCTCCCCTTCCAATTTCCCCCAACTCCCTTCTCCTCTCTAACTCCCCTTGTCCTCCATGCTATTTGTTATGCTCCACAAATAAGTGAAACCATATGATACTTGACTCTCTCTGCTTGACTTATTTCACTCAGCATAAGACACTTCTCCAATGAAGACATACAAATGGCTATCAGACACATGAAAAAATGTTCATCATCACTAGCCATCAGGGAGATTCAAATTAAAACCACATTGAGATGACACTTCTCCAATGAAGACATACAAATGGCTATCAGACACATGAAAAAATGTTCATCATCACTAGCCATCAGGGAGATTCAAATTAAAACCACATTGAGATACCACCTTACACCAGTTAGAATAGCCAAAATTAGCAAGACAGGAAACAACATGTGTTGGAGAGGATGTGGAGAAAGGGGAACCCTCTTACGCTGTTGGTGGGAATGAAGTTGGTGCAGCCTCTTTGGAGAACACTGTGGAGATTCCTCAAGAAATTAAAAATAGAGCTTCCCTATGACCCTGCAATTGCACTACTGGGTATTTACCCCAAAGATACAGATGTAGTGAAAAGAAGGGCCATCTGTACCCCGATGTTTATAGCCACAATGGCCACAATCACCAAACTGTGGAAAGAACCAAGATGCCCTTCAACGGATGAATGGATAAGGAAGATGTGGTCCATATACACTATGAAGTATTATGCCTCCATCAGAAAGGATGAATACCCAACTTTTGTAGCCCAGGAAATTTCTTAATATTCCAAAATTCTATTGCAGATTTTCTTGGGTCATGGTATACAGATTCAAGTCTTTCTTTGCCTCAGAAAAATGGTTCATCTAATACATTAAAAGAAAACTTCTCTCTGCCACTGTGTATATGTATATATATCATTTATCTGATATACAGGATCTCTTTTTTCTATAATTTATATGATTATCCATCTTCAATATTTATTTTATTCTTCTTTTCCATTTCACATTGTGTACATTTCTCAAGACTGTTTTCTATGTTTTAACTAGTAATTTATATTTTTATAAATTACTTTTATTAAATTTTTATTTTTTTATTCTGTTCTTTTTGGTGGGGGGAGACAGAGGGAGAGGGAGAGAGAGAATCTTAAGCTGGCTCCATGGCCATGGCTGAGCCACACGCGGGCCTCTATCTCACAACCCTGAGATTATGACCGGAGTCAAAATCAAGGGTGGGCAGCTTAACCAACTGAGCCACCCACACACCCCTTTTCTTACTACTAATGAATTCATTGCTGTAATTTTTTCCCTGAATACCAGCTCACTATTTTTCTTCTTTTATGGCTGTATCATGTTCTCTTAGTTTCTTTTATCAACATTAATTTTTATAGAACATAGAGAACTATTTTTTAACTCTGTTTTTGAGGAATTTAATATACACAGGTAGTACTTTATTAGTTTTAAACATTTACCTTTATGTGCAATATGTAGTTCTTGTGAATTCATGTATGTGAGAACGTGATATATTTGGTATATATTCATGCTTGGTAAGAACCATTCAAATTATAATATCCCTTTATTTATTGCAAAACTGTCTTCATGAGGTAACCAGCTGATCCAGTGCTAAATGCCTTTAACTAAGAACTTTGCTTATGTCTTATCTATTCATTTTCATGCATTTCGAATGACCAGCACAGTGATGTTCATACAACCTGTACTTGTTTTGTTTTTGTTTTTGTTTTTATTCTCAGTGAAGTAAATTTAGAGTTCAAATGCTGTTACTGTATGAGACAGTGTAAGGCATCCATAAAAATGACCCATCATCAAAACAATGTAACACCGAACACCGATGAAAGAAGACAGGTTAAGAGTGGATTAGGAATTGTATAAACTGATTGTTGCAGAATGGTTAGCTATAGTTACAATGATTTCCCCCCTGTATTTTTGGTGTATGTCCTCTGTTTACAGCTGCACATTTGCAGGCATATTTGAGAAGCATGGATTTATAGGATTTATAGCTACCTACTGTGCCATCTACTTTCAGTAACAGTTGGTTTCCTAAATGAATTGGCAAGTACATATCACAGTAGTGTTTTGTTTTATTTTCTATGGCATTAGAAATAGTTTGCTTTCGAGCAGAAAAGGAGAATCTTTGTGCCTGAAGTGGTTTTTGACAACTCTTTAAGTACCATTACTCCCATAAAGGACAAGATGTGGTTTGAATAATTTAGTAGTGCTAAAATGTCACGTTTTTGAGATATCTATTTTATGGCTTTCCTTGAAAAACTGAACCAAACACCTCTCCCTGGAATTTAACAACTTGTGTGTCTAAATTCTGGGTAAGCAATAAATTGTCTTCCTCTTTGAATAAAAGTTGCCATGACAACTTGGCAGGCTTGGGCTATAGAAGTCGAACACCAAACTCCAGTCTTTAGTTTCTCAATATTTTCAAAGATGTGACATAATTTTGGGCAGCTCTGATTTAAGTAAAAATGAACATTATTATTAGACATATCAGTGATTGTAATTAGAAAAAGATCATGTGTATTTTTGCAAACAGTCCGTTATTTAAGCATAATGATATTCTTTATGTTAACTTCAAGACTGTTTCTTGATTAATTATAGAGACTTAGGAGTTAAGGGAAATACCAAAGTCATTTTAGATATGTCAATTGTAGCAATTATATTGAACTCTATACTGAAAGTCTATAATTTTTAAGAGAATATTTGGTATTTATATGGTAAGTTTTGGCATCATCATAGACTCTGTTATATAATTCACCTGAAGGTCACATCTCTGACCTCAGTCTTGCTGAACTCTTTAGAGTAATACTAGCAATAGGGAGAAGAATTAAAATTTTTATTTAAACTTATTGACTATTTTTTTCAAAACCCCCCTTATATGCAATTCATTGAAATATAAAATGAATCATTATCCTTTATAATTCAGGCTTGATGATTTCCAGCAGTATAGATGCAAGTGTCCATTCCTGCCGTGTAATTAGCTGGAATACCAGAATTGAATAGATGTTTATTATCCAGATCTATAAGTCTGTAGAGATTACCTTATTCAATGTTGCTTAAGTTAAGTCTCTTTTCGTTGGAAGTTAGGGAAATGTGTTTGTCAGGATTCTTTGGTTGGAAGTTAGGGAAATGTGTTTGTCAGAATTGACAATAACTCAATTCAAGGTGTTTTAATAATAACAAATATTTAATGATTCAACTAAGTAAAAAAGCCCAGGATGCACGAAACGCACTGGATGGGGGTGCTGGCTTTCTTGTGCTTGCAGAGATGATGACTTCATCTCTGTCTGTGTTTGCTTTATCTTCAGGTGGGGGTTCCTCATGGTAGCAAAATGGTGGCAGTAGTTGTAAGTCATATGGCTAGACATCTCAGCCATCAGAATAAGGCAAATTATCTCTTTTTATATAAACTCCTACATGTCTCACTAATTGGTCTATTTTAGGTTATGTGCTTCTAATGCCATGGGCTGTTGTGGCCGGTGGAATGATGGGTGTAGAATGGCTTGTGCTCAGTGTCAAAGAGGGTACCCACCTCACAGCTTCCATGGTGAAGCACCAGACAGCAGAAAGGTGCTGAATATATGTTAGAGACACAACAAAATGCTTGTTCCCCTCCTAGAACCCAGGCAGTCAGTGTCATAATGTTCTGGAAGAGAGTGCTGGAAAACCACTAGAATATTAAATCTCTCTTGGGCTGCATGGAATCTTATTCATGGTTCTTCTTTGTATCTCCTTTTCTCTTCTTTCTCTGAAGAACTTTTTTATTTTTCATTATGGTTATACCCATAATTTGCATGTGATACCTAGAGTTTAATTAGAGGTTGGAGATTTACCGAGGATTTTTTTTAATCTTACTGTTAACATTTAATCACTGTTCTCAAGACTTATATTTAGGGCCATAATTTTTCTTTTATTCACGGGGAAAAATCTGTTTAGAATACTGCCTAGGAAATTCCTTTCCTTTATGTAGTCAGCTTTCTATATTAATAGCCTGATGACTTGTGAAAAGGTTCTTGGAATTCCTGTTCTGACTAGATTTCAAGAATAATTGTATTTTATTTAATTAGCACTTCAGTAACAAATGCATTCAACAGAGTTCGCATTCCATACCTTATTATTCAAATCATATACCTTCTATTTACCAAACATTATCTTTACATATACCTGAATGTTTTAAAATATATTTTATCTAGCAGACTCCTCAAATTGATAAGCACATTCACATTTTATGGTAAAAAAGAAAAAAGTAAAATCCATTGCAATCTGAGTTAGGCAAGAATCATATGATTTTTCTGGGTGTTCCTCAGCAATATCCTCCTTTTAAAACATTTAAATCTCTTCATTGAGTGAAAATTAAAGGTTTTGTGATGGGCACCATGGTGATAATCTATACTGTGACTTCAAATAAAAGTAGAATTTAATAACCCAAATTATAGGGGGAAAAATGTGTTGTTTCCATTCCTAGGATCATTAACTTAGATCCGGCCCAAGTTTTAAAGAAGAGAAGTTTGGATTTGTCGTCACTCAGTAGTAATTATAGTTCAGGTTTTCAGTAAATATTTCCAAAAGTGACATTTTGTTCAGGCGGCAGTTAGAGCCCCAGAATTACTGTGGTAAAAAGACATATTGTAAACAGAGTGTACATTTTCCTCTATGTTTTATTTATTTAACAATTTCCTCTAAAGAGGGTTATTTTATATGTTTTTAAATCTAATTCGTTTTCCTTAGAGGTTATTTAACGCCTCTGGCTATTTTGAAGAATAGTAACATGTCTAGTTTCATAGTACCGTTGTTGTTCGTTTTTTAAGAATTTTAGGGACACTATCTCTAGGGTTTTTTCTTTCCTTTGGGGGCGGACTTTCTTTTTTTTAATGGAACTCTGTCTACAGCTGTGTCAATTATATAAATTAGGTATATATTGACTTAAATGCTTTTTTTTCCAGCCTTATTGAGGCTGGAATACATAATTGACATAGAACATTGTATAAGTTTAAAGTGTACATCCTCTTGATTTGGTGAACTTATATACTGAAAAACAATTGCCCCTAATGCTACCATTACTGTTCGCGTTAGCTAAGACCTCCATCACATCTCATAATTACCATTTCGTTTTTGTAGTGAGGCATCTATTCTCTTAGCTACCTGCAAGTGTATAATTACATATTCATTAACTGTAGTTACCATGCTATAGGTTAGATCCCCAGAAGGTATTTGTCTTATAACTGGCAATTTGTACTCTCAGCTAACATCTTCTCACTTCCCCCATTCCACAACCCCTGGTACCACCATCGTACTCTGTTTTTCTGAGTTCGACTTTTTCAGATACCACATGTAAGTGAGAACATACAGGATTTGTCTTTCCCTGTCTGATTTATTTCACTTAGCATAATAACCCCAAGGCCCATCCATGTTGTCTCTGTTCTTGATGTGCATTATTCTTTTATTATAGGAGGACACAGATCACAATTACTATATATCTCGGATATATGGTCCCTCTGATTCTGCCAGCCGGAGTTTGTGGGTGAACATAGACCAAATGGAAAAGGACAAAGTGAAGATTCATGGAATATTGTCCAATACTCATCGGCAAGCTGCAGTAAGTGCTTTGGCATTTTTAGGGCTTTTTCCTGCTGGGAAGATATTCTTGCTTTAATTGGCATATCAGCCCTGGTTTGTTGTGTTCACTTTTTATTATTTTGTTCTGCAATTGCAATTTAGGTTAGTAATTGCATATAAGATCTTAAAGAAAATGAAAAAGAATTATTTTGAGAAGCCACTATCAATTTAATAATTAATTAAATAAATTAGCCATAATTTCCCTAGCAAAATGATGAGTTGAATATTCAAAGTTAAGATTGATCTGGGATGATTTTCAGTCTTCTTGTAATCTATGAATTTAGAGAACATTGGAAAAAAAAAACCAGGTGAATTTGGTATCTCCCATTTTACACAGGTTTATTAATCTCTTGGTCTGAAAAAGATTTCACCAGAAACATTTATGATTCCAATGGCATATGTAGACCAAATTATGTATCTCAGTGAAGAAGTTTGATATAAAGGAAAAAAATTAAATCTGAAAATCTCCAAACATTTTTTCAGCCTGATTTTATCATTTACCAGCTCTGGCTCCTTAAACAAGGAATGTAACTTTATAATGAGGTGTAGTTTCTGCATCCATATAGTGGTAATGGCAGGATACTAATACAGGCGTCACTTACTTTACATGGCTTTCCATCTCCTATTCCACATGTCTGACTACAGGCTTATATAGATTAGCTTTTCAATCTTCACAGCATATCCCCTTTTATTTAAATATTATTGCCATCCAGGTATTGGAGATGAGAGAACTGAGTGTTGGAAAAGTCAAGGAACCTGCCTAAATAAAGGTCTCCAGCTAATAAATGATGAGACAGCACTTTTTAATAGTCATTTTCTGAGAAATTCTTGATTTAACTTTTCAAAAGTATTTAGTTTTGCTCTCATGGATAATACCAATGATCTTACCATCAAGGAAATCATGTCTTTGCAGTTTAATATGACTTAAAGTGAAAACACAACAACTTCGGCCTTTCAAATGTAATTGCCATTATTGATTTAAAGATAGAACTAATAGAGTCAATGGCTTACGTGATTTAAAGAGGCACAGATTTGATGGTTATATCAAAATTTTTAGCCAAAAATCTTCATTGTGTATATGTAGACTTTCCTCTTTCCAGGAAATCAACTTCTAACAGTTAAAATGGAAATTAATAACTTACCGTGAGATGATTCATTGAATTGTTGGTGTGGAGCACAAGTTTTCTGAGACTGAGAAGCAAACAAAGGAGCCATCTCGCCTTACTGAATTCTGTCATCCCTTTTCTTTTCCATATTCAGGCAACCCCGGGCAAGATGACAGATTCAGAAATGATTCACTGTTGGATTTAGAACAGATTTTCCCAAAAGAAGAGCAAATGAGAAAGATTAGATTAGGACAATGTCTATCGGAAATTTCTTGCATTTGACAGTCTTCCCACTATATTACAGTACCTAATAGTGTAAAATGCCCTTTGCTAAAGTTCACATGTTGGGTGCATCCAGTTGAAGGAAGTTTCCGTAAATTGGCCCAACTGTGGTGTCAGCCGCTATGGATGAAACCTCTAGGCAAGAATGAAGGTTATCAGTTAAACTGTTAGTGGATTTCTGCTAACACACTTTTATAATTTCCTCTGCTCTTCCAAAAGTGCAGCAGTTTGAATGTCTTGTCTTTCCTCGAAGAATATTTTTTCTGTTGGGAAGAGGGCTCGCTTAGTTGCCATGTGGCCTCAATTCTCTGGTTTGTCTCAAGAAAAATCATGATGCTGTAATGAGCCATTTTTTTCTTACTGGTAGTGTGGGAGTAACACTGTTGTTTTCAACACCAAAGATTGGCTGAAATGCAAATGCTTGAGCTTCTGCTTGTGACTTAGCTGGTGTTCCTACATAGACATCAGAATACTTACCATTGGTAGAAACTTTTATTTTAGCTACTCTGTCATTGTCATACCTTGTTTTTTTTTGTTTTGTTTTGTTTTGTTTTTTAACAAGAGTTTTAGCCATTGAAAACATTTCTTAGAGTTAGAAACTGGTCCTATACCCATTTTCCCTATCGCTATCAACAGAACACACACACACACACACACACACACACACACACACCCTAGGTACAGGCTTCCATTTACAACAACAGAATTGATAATATTTCTTAGCTTTTTGTTTTCTTTTTCCTGGAAAACTTCACCATTTAGAGTCCTTCACCTAAGTATATTTTTATGTTGGAACTTACACATTTCGTTAATAGAATATTTTTAAAAATTTTTCTACAGGGGCACCTGGGTGGCTCAGTGGGTTGAGCCTCTGCCTTCGGCTCGGGTCGTGATCTCGGGGTTCTGGGATCGAGCCCCGCATCGGGCTCTCTGCTCAGCAGGGAGCCTGCTTCCTCCTCTCTCTCTGCCTGCCTCTCTACCTACTTGTGATCTCTATCTGTCAAATAAATAAATAAAATTAAAAAAATTTTTTTCTACAAACATTCTTGCTTTGTTCAGTGTATCTGTTAAATCTTACTCTGAGATTTCCAAATTTTAAAGAGTGATTCATGTTTAAAATTTCCTCAATTGGCCTCTCCACCTTTCCAATCTTGCTTCATTCTCTTTGCTCCATTTCTGTTATGCCTTCCTGGGAGAAGAATCAGGTTGAGGACAGAACTGTAATGTATTATGACCAGGGAGCTCAGTAGGGTCCATAAACACCCTCCCTCCTACCCCCACACAACCCAGGCACCAACTGCTGCTACTCTCCCCCGTGATGTTACTGAGAGGCTTTAGCACAAGGGAAAATGACAAACAGAACATGTCACATCCACTTTATTAATTAGGTTTGTTGATGTCGTAAGCATCATAATCCTTGGTGTAAAGCTCTCTGGTAATTTAGCTGGAAACAGGACTTAAATTTAAGCTCTAAGGGAAGACGGATGTTTCTCAAATCTTATCACCCAATGGTATAATTTTCATGGCCAAGGACATACATTCTGTCAACAAATTAGACAAAAAAAGAGAAAAGAAATCTGTATCTAAAGGCAGACCCAAGAGCATTTGGCTAACAAACCCAACCCTGGATAAGCCGGAGGTGAATGAGAAAACTGGAAAAGACTGGGTGTCCCTGAAGATGCAGCTTCCCTCTCCCTCCCAGGCTGCTGCAGAATGGCTCAGAGGAAGGTAAAAAAGTGTCTGACTTGAAAGCATGATATTTTTTTGAAGATTTTTTTATTTTTAGAGAGAGAGGACACGGGAGGGGGTAAAGGAAGAGGGAGAAAAAGAGACCCTCCTCCCACCGCAGGCACAGAGCCCAAGCACAGAGCCAGGTTACTGGCTCAAACCCAGGACCCCAAGGTGATGACCTGAGCCAAAATCGAGAGTTGGCCACTTAACCAACTGAACCACCCAGGTGCCCCCAGCATGATTTTTTAAAGAAATATTTTCCCCTCCACCACCATCATTTACAAAGGCAGTCTAAGCAGGATTTTGGAGTCTTAAAGTAATATTCTAGTAAAAGGAAGAGAGTAGAATTGAAGTAAGAGCTTTCCCTTTTCTCCTTTCCACAATAACATTTTATAATATCAGGGTGGAGGAAAACTTAGAAATCATTCGTTTCAAATCCTTCATAAGCCAAAACACATTGATTTCCTTTTCCTTTTAGAATGTAAACCATACTCATTAGTATGTATATTACATATGTGTGCTATAATTTGATTATGATCTCCCCATTGTCCTTTTTGGTTTGAATCACATTTCTTAAATCATTATTGTAAAAAAAAAGCAAGTGTTAAAACCTAGTTTTAACTTTGATAGATTAGAGGAAGAAGCATGTTTTCATAGACAAAGGATAGTGAAAATTTGTCTAAGCCCCCACCATATGGCAAGCAATGAGCTTTATATTCAAATACTGGAACTTATTTAGATTTTTTGTCCTTTATTCAAAGTCACACAGTTGTCAGACTGCAGATCTAGAAGTTTCTGACTATAAACCTAGGAACTCATCCCACTTGTTTCTTTTCCTCTGTGTGAACCTTCAAATTCCATACTTTTGATATTTTCTTCTGTATTTCTATATCCATATTATTTAATTTGTTGTGGGGCACAAAGTTTAATTCCACAGCCGGACAAATTAGAATTATTTTGCTTTCTGAAACCATAGTTTATGAAATTCTGATTCACAACTTCTAGAGAAGTACCACTGTCCTAGTGGAAGGAATTCAGGGTCACGGAAGTCATGAAACCTTGGCTCCAAAACTCATTTTCTCGGTTTCTGGCCTCTCTGTATCTCAGTTTTATAACTTGGAGGAAAGGGGGAAAAAAATACCTGCCTTGACTACCTTCTAGTGATTCTTTAAGAATAAAAATGAAATGGATTTGAAAGGATGCTGAAAATAGTAAATAAAAATGAGATTGTAAGGCAGTGCTATTTGAGAGGCCTTATTCTTTATAACAAAAAACAATCCCCAAATAAGTTAATCCCAAGTGCTCTCCTGGATTCTCCAGTAGATAGATACGCATCTCTATTTTTATCTATGTTGTAGCTCCATAATTTTTTTCCGCAAGAAAACACCAGTGTGCTCTTGGCCAAATGTAAGCATGCTCTTAGCTTAACATTTTTTTTTAATCTATTTGTTGGTAGAAAGATTGATTCTTTATATAAGAAACCCAAGCAAAAATAAATGAAATTCTGCTATCTCTGTCATAGTTCAGGTACGGTTTTTTATGGAACTTGTATGTTTTTTTTTTTTTTTTAATTTTGAAAATTGGACTACTCTCAGTGGAGATCCTCAGACTATATGAAGATGCCCAGAAACCATCATTTTAAAATATTAATTAAGTTGGGATACCTGGGCGGCTCAGTCAGTTAAGTGTCCGACTCTTGATTTCGGCTCAGGTCATGGTCTCAGGATTGTGAGATGGAGCCCTGTGTTGGGCTTCTTGCTCAATGGGGGGTCTGCTTGAGATTCTCTCTCCCTCTCCCTCTCCCTGCCCCCCCCCCTCTTTTTTTTTTTTTTTTTTGGCCAGGAACGTAACACCATTCCAACTAACATTTCCATGGGTCTTTCATTTACATAATGTTGCTGTTGGTGGGCTAAATTTGGATGTCTGTGGTGATTTGATCAGTTGTTTTCTCATACTGCACAATTTCATTTTTTCCTGTACACCAGAAAATCTGTTGAGAAGTTGTTATTTTTCTAAATGATTAACTCAGAAGTCAGTGTAATTTGCTGTCTCTATTAGGCTGCAATTTAGACCACATATTTTTGCCTGAGTTCTGTTCACACTAACAATAAGTTGCTTTTATTTATTTTGACTGTGACTGGTTGGCTAAACTTGCTTCTCTCTGTCATGTGAGCTGTTCCATTTCAAGTAAGACCTAACCGTTCATCAACCTGGCCTTATTGGCCTTTGTTCTTAGGATTTTCCTCTAGTTTAATGACAGACTGGCATGAGTTGTGTCTCCATGAGTCTCTCTGCCAAAATTCTGGTTTAATTAGTTCATTTTACTATTATTATTGTACTTAAGTCACTTATCAATTTTGAGAATAATTGTCTGTGTCCTGAAGAAAGTATTACTTGAGGGACTTTTATGGAAAATAAAGGCATGTCTTTGTTCCATTCCACAAAACTAACATGAGATTAGAGTAGCTGAGTTCTCTTCCTCTGCATCCCAGGGAAACGAGTTGGTCCACCTGCCTTAAAGCCAGTCAATAAATACACAGAAAGATATATTCCTTCTCTTGCTGATGGCTTTAATAACACAGATTAAATGTTCCTTAGGCTAACCTAATATGCTGAGTTTAGTAAACATGTTTTACTGATACAATTACTTACATAGATGTATATTAGTAATTATTAAAGCTACCCTTGAGATCTTCCTGTGAATCTAGGAACCACTTCAGACAGAGAAAGGACTTTGGAGAGTCTTAAAGATAGCTTTATGAACCCTACAGTGATCAATTTTAATGCATGTAACAAGTCTTTATATAAGATAACTTTATATAAGTTATATAAGATATAACTTATATAATATATGTTA
The DNA here is from genome assembly GCF_902655055.1 of Lutra lutra. Lineage (NCBI taxonomy): Eukaryota > Metazoa > Chordata > Mammalia > Carnivora > Mustelidae > Lutra > Lutra lutra. The sequence goes on along the minus strand of NC_062285.1, from coordinate 19,813,345 downwards.
TATAAGATAACTTTATATAAGTTTTCAAATCCAAAAACATACTTTAAAAAGAAATCATACTCTAATTCATCATATTTCAGTTCAATTCAATCTTATTTCTCCATATGTGTCTTTAGTGGATGACTACCATTATTTGTGTAAAATTAGAGTCTTGGAGGTAACCTTATTCATACTCTGTGACCAGGGACAGTTGCAAAATAATTCTAGATAGATAAATCTCTGCCCAGCTTTCAAAGTTACAAGTGAGGCAGACACTTGAGGCTTCTCTGGAACCTTCTTGGTCTGAGATTTCATTTGCATGAAACTTTCATAATCATAAAGCTCCTAACATGGGACCCCACAGCCATGTCTCAGGTGGAATAAATAAGTTCATTTACTCCTGTTTTTCCTTCTAGATTCTCTTCTCCAACCTATTTTTGATCATCTTTTCTGAGATGTCTCCATGAGCCCATGAAGACTTACTAACAGTTAATTTTACAAAACACGAGTGCAAAACGTATTCTCACCCTGAAGTTGTAAAATGATAAAGCTTTCACATGACTCTTGCAGGAAGTATTTTATAACACAGAAAAGTTAGCAAAACATGGAATATAATATTCTTTAAGAGTGGATGCTACTGAAAAATATACTTAATTCCTATGAAAAATCTGAAATTATAGAAGATAAAAAAAATTTAAGACATTTTGGAACTGGTATTTCTTGGACAAGCTAGTATTTTAGAACTTTTAAAAATATTGGTTATACCAGGATGCCTGTTGACACAGTCAGTTAGGTGTCCAACTCTTGGTTTCAGCTCAGTTCGTGATCTCAGGATCCTTGAGATGGAGCCCTGCGCTGGGTTCTGTGCTCAACATAGAGTCTGCTTGGGATTCTCTCTCCCTCTCCCTCTGCCCCTTCCACTCATGCTCTCTCTTTCTCTCACTAAGATAAATAAATCTTTAAAAATATATAATACTGATTTTCACTACCTTTATTTTTGTCTCTTTCCTTTTACCAAGTTATACCCTATTGCTTACCCTAAGGAAAATAGAATCTTACACTGTTTGTTTATAAGTTGGCTTCCCGTTAGAATTTCTGCTGTGCCTCAGTTTCCAGACCCAGAAAGTGGGTATCTGTTTCCTTCTTTACTGGAGGTGCTCTGTTAAAATGCCAGTGGGACTAGAAGTGAACCTCCTATAGCCACTCTCAGTTGGTGATGAATTGCCAGGAATGTCTTATCATGCAGCAGCTGCTACCTGAGAAGAAATGCCAAGTAAGGTTCATTGCTGATAAATGGGCCAGGGGTTAGGCACCTAAGCCCTAATCCCCTGCAGGGTAGATTGTAGAGACGGGTAGGTTTTCTAAGGGAACAACTCCCAGACGCTGTGTTGGGAGGCATCATTTTTCACAGATTTTGAAAAATCCAGAAGTTGCCAACTGTGGTAAAATGTTAGAAATTAGTGAATCTGTATAAACAATATAGAAGGCTCTTTGTAACTTTAATTTTAAATGATTTCCAAATAAAAAGTTAAAAAAGAGAAGTTAACAAAGGAAGATGAAGAGGTAAAACTGAACTTGTCCTAAATTTCAATTTCAACCTGTAATCAAGTTTTGAATTGTTTATTTATTCTTCTGATGAACTTGGCCCTCATTTAGTGCCAAATCTTAACATCTCAGTTGAAAGGCAACTTGATATCATGTTTAAATATACAGACTTTGAAACAGGCTACCTGGATTTGACTCCCCACTTTGCCAACTACTCCTGGGTGACTTTGAGTGTGTTATTTACTCTCTGTTCATCACTTTTCTTATCTGTAAAATGGGAACGATAACAGTATCTACCATCTAAGGTTGTCGTTAGTATTAAATGATTTACCATTTATGCAATGCTCAACTCAGTGGCTGGCATGGTGCTAGAGATGTCCTTTACATTAATGTTAACAATCATCATGCAAACATTTAACCTTTTTAACACAGCTATTTTCCACTGATGAGAAAGAAGGGAAGACAGATTGTAATCAACTCAGGCAAGAGAGGACCTTTGCAAACAACAAAGGAGCATCCATAGGAGTATTTTTCTTGCCCTGCCCTGTTGGAGGTTCACTGGTCAAGGAAAAAACACGAGTGTCATTGCCTTTGGTATACTGTGGTCCCAAGTCACTGCTTAGTGCTTAGTGAGCCACTGCCTGGCTAGCAGGTACCTCTATCCCTCAGTTCCTGAAATGGAAAATTTCAGGCCATATAAGTGTTACCAGGCAAAGTGACAATGTTATCCAGAATGCAGTCTATTTACCCTTTTAACACATTTCACGCTTGCTAAGCTTTCCTTACGGCACTGTTTTTAGTGTTTCAAAGACCATTATGTGACATAGAGCCTTGCTGCTCAAAGTGGGGTCCCTAGGGGCAGTATCAGCAGCCCTAGAAGTTTGTTAGAAGTGCAGAATTTCAACCCCTTCACCCCGAGAACTGCAGAATCAGAATCTGTATTTTAACAAGTACCCCAGATGATTCTCATGTGCACTTCAGCTTGAGACGCCTGACGGAATCCACTGCCTTGCTTCTAGAACAGTGTGGAAAAATCCAGATGTGGCTTCTGGTTCTTGTCCTCCTCCCACCCACCCTCCTAGGACTTCTTTATAAAATCCCATTACTCTTTCTCTGTTCCCCTGAACAGTGTTGCTCTGCACCCTGCCTGAATGGTAAATATTCACACAAACAACTTTGAATAATTTTCAACATGTACAAATGCAGGGCACGCTACCGCAAGCCAAGTGTTTGCTGGGAACCATGCAATGAGAGAGGTCAAAAGATAGGGTGACAGTTCACTTCACCTCTAATTCCTTTAAAGGAGCATCAGGTAAATGCACAGTGTTTCCATTTTGTTTGCCAGTATAGGCATGGTCCCATGCAGAGCATCATTTAATATGCAGGGTTAATTAAGTTCTTAGTTTTGTTAGGAAAAAAGTGCTGAGGCAGTTAGAATTTCTAACTCAGAAAATCAATTCAGTTGATGGGCTTTATTTCTGAAAGGAATAGCCAGTCTCTTGTCCATATATTTACATATTGATTAGCCCCTTTCCATGAACGTTTTGATCTTTTAATTAGGTTTCCAGTGTTTTTAGTCACTGGATTAACAATCATGTCCTGTCCACATGGGCTGTGAAAGGTGGTTAACATTGCATTTTTACCAAAAAAAAAAAAAAAAAAAGTTTTTCCATGATCAAAATGTTATGAGTTATACTGGTCACTATAGCTGTTTTATTTCTGGAATACACTCAGCTCATTTATGGCCTAAACAGGATTTTTACTTCAGGGGCCATCAAAGAAGTTGGAATCGCTGCTGCCTACATGTATATGCCCTCCGTCACTCATTTTCTCTCTTTAAGAGTTGCTTATTGGGGAAACCTGTCCATTTAAATTTTTCTATCTCTACATCTGCATACATACATGTGTATGTGCCCACATTTGTATCACTCTCCTGTCTCAGTTTATGTTACTTTTGTGAGGAGATCAATTTCAGTGAACTGGGTGAATAAACCAGTGACAGGCAATTACCATTGAGAATTGTAAAAAAGAAAACAAACGTTCTCTAAGTTTAGAAAATAAGAACCCTGGATCTGTCCTTGGAGGGTAGGAAATGGAAGCATCCACGCCGCACATGTGCAAAAAAAAAAAAAAAAAAAAAAAAAAAATGGAGTTCAGTCTGTGCGCATGTCTGTTGAGAAGGGACCTGTGTGTGGCCATCAGGCCTCATGGTGCGTGGCTCACTGTGGCTCCACCCAGCACGGCTCAGTCCATCCAGGCCCTGAGATCCTGAGTTTCTTCAAAGAACACTGTACATTTTTCGATTTTCTCTTTTTTTATGGCTTTGGCCTCATGCATATAAGAGCCTTCTGACTATATCTTATTATTACTGCATTTTAAAGGAAATTGTTATGTCTACCAAGAACAAAAACATGAATAACTGATAGTATTAAGGGTCCCAGGTAGAAAACTCAGTTATGGAAGGTCTGATAAAAGGTAGGAAAAGAAACACCTGGTATAGAAGAAGGGGGATAGAATAATATAGTGGTCAAAACTCAAGAGTTTTGGAGTCAAATGTATGTGGATTAAAATTCTAGCTTTAGTACTTCTAGTGGTTAGAACTTATTATTTCGTTTTGTGTGTGCGTGAAGTTTTTTTTTTTTTAATTTCAGGTTTTTTAAAAAACTTTCAAAAAACATTGAAAGAGATCCCATATAGCTTTCACCTAGCTTCCCAAATGTCAATACCTTATATATTCATGGTATAATTATTGATACCAAGACATCAACACTTGTCCTATACTCTTAACTAATCTGTAGGTCTTGTTCATATTTGTTAATTGTTCCCAGACCATCTGTTTTTCTTATTTAGAATCCACTCCAGGACCTACATTGCATGTATTTGTCCAATATCCTAGCATCCTTCAATCTATGACAGTTTTTCAATCTTTCTTCGTCTTTCGTGAACTTGACGCTTCTGATGAGTAATGGTCTGTTACTTCATATAATGTGTCTGATTTGGGGTTTGTCTGCTGTTCTTCATGTTTTAACATGGGTCTCTGTTTTTGGCAAAAATTACTTTTTGTGGTATTACAGAAATGGTATTTTGTCCTTCATTGTGCATCATATCAGGAGGTACGTGACTGGTGATGTTAACTTTGATCACCAGCTTTGGGTGATGTCTTCCAGATTTTGTTCCTTCACTGTAAAGTTACTATGTTTCCTTTTGTGATGATCAGGTATCTTTTGCAGGATACTTTGTGACTATGCAAATATCCTGTTTATTATCTTCCAATTTCTAATTTTAGCATTCATACTTGCCAAAATACAGGCAAAATACTTGGCATAATGGCTGATATATTAAATGCTAATTCTATTTTCCTAACACCAATAAATATAGTAGTTATGATTATTCCAATATAACAAACATGAGAGCATCATAACATGGCTCAGAACATAGTATCTTATGGTGATATTGGTTCTGTTGGTAAAGCAGTTTGCCTGCATTGATATTAGAGACAACAGATATCCCATCACTTCCAGCTCTTTGTTAGGAATCAAATAGGGAGCTATTTTTGTTTAGGAAACTAGTTCCAAGGAACTATTGCTATGCTAGGCACCTTCGTGTGTGTAATGTAATATTCACCATCATTGACTCAGCGCTTATGAAGGTCCACATGTTATTTGGTCATTTGATCCTTATAATAAATGCTTGAAGAAACGTCTTGACTACAGATGAGCAAACTGTGGCTTAAGTAGGCTAAATAATTTATGAAATCACACAGCTACTAAGCACCAAAGCAGGGATATAATTTCAAGTCTCTCTGAGTCCAAAACCATGCTAGATCATTAAAAATGAGAAAAGAACCATCGCAAATTGAAAAATAAAGCTTCATCATGCTCCATTAAAAGAAGATTACAAAATGTGTGTTTTCTGATTGGTAAAGGAGGAAGGCTCTGGTGATCGATTCTAAGCACTTATAGGTGAATGAGTTTTATGTGGACTTTATCCAGGTTCAAGAAAATTACTCAATTGTGCATTCTGGAAGGATATATCATATCACAATTAAGAAATTAAGTTTATTCATAGTTAGCTACAAAAAAGCTATCCTAAGAAGAATGATTATTCAATCATTCTTATTTACTAGATATATAAATCTTATTGGAAATGAGATTATTTATTCAGGTATTCCAGACGAAAGCTAGTGTCACTAGAAATACCCATGTAAATAAAGCAAAACGTATGTTTTTTCTTAAATTTTGCAGTTCCTCTCAATGTTAAGGCTTGCCATAAATAAACAAATTGAAAATCATATGTCTCAAGATTTATTTGATTTATTTTTTGAAATGTTTTTGGGAAAAATAATATAGACCTCATTTTGCCAATAATAATAATAATAATAATATCCCACCTATTTGACAGCTACAAGATACAAATGTGTGCCCCTCAAACATCAAATGATTTGAATGACTGAGAAGAAAATGTTAAAATATGTAGCTAAATATTAATGATTGATTCATGAATTCATTCTCCAATAAGTGAATTATCCCTAAATTCTTCGGACACTTTGCTATCATGAACTCATGAAATCAGCAATTACTTAAAGTTTAGTTACTACTGATTTTCTTGCCATAAGCTCCAAGCTCTTTTTATCAGGATTATGTCTTAAACAAATGGAATAAACACTTGGGGGAACCAGGAAAGTGTAGCTTTATTGCTGTACATAAGAAGATGTCTTAAAAAAAAAAAAGTCTTAAAATAAAAAAGCAGTTTTTATTAATGACATTTTAAAAAATGGCTTTTAAGATGATAAATGTGCCCACTCCATATACTTAACTTGTATTAAGAGGCTTCTGTCTTTAAAGTGTTACAGGCATTGGCAAATTAATTTATTGTTGTAATACTGCTGAGAAATAGGCAAACAAGTTAAACTACAATAGTCTTTACTTAGGATTACAATTCCCGTGTTATTAAAAAAGAATTAGCAGAGATCATAATAATTAGTCTGAAACAGATAGCAATTAGCATAAGAAGAATCTGTAGAAGAGGCAGTAAGAGGTGCAGACACGCTTAGAGGTCTGGGAGGATGGCCCTAATTGAGTCTGATAGTCTGTTCCCAGCAGCAATTTTATGGGGTGCATTGTGGGAGATTGTGATGTGGTTTTAAAGGTCACAGTTGTGCATGGCTGTACCTGCCATGAATCTGCACCATACCACCTGGGATCTATTTATAAACCTGTACAAACTCTTCAAAGAATGTTTCATAAGTTTATCCTCCCCCATATGGAGAAGTCATATGTGCTTGCTTGTCTCAAAATTACCATTTCTCCTTTCAAATAATTCACTGCTTTCCACGGAGTGTAAGGAAGTAGCAAATTCAGTTGATCTTATTTATGTCACGCATGCTCTTGAAAATTTCACTTCTGAGCTTTTATTTTATATTTTTTCCCAGACTGTTAATTAATAATCACATGACAGGTTTGCTGAACCCTTCCTCCCTTTACATGGATATATTGCTTAAGGGGCGAGATCCAAGACAGGGTAAAGTGCAAAGTATGTTTCAATATTACGTTGGCTTTTGTTTACAGTGGCTTTTTGTGACAAATTCCAGGGTTCTGTTAGCCTTTCTGGTTGCAGAAGAGTCCCTTGTTGAATATACTACTTGGGGTCTTTCTTATTTATTTTTTATTATATAGCTAAAAGATGCTTAAGTAATGAGTCCTCTCACACCTAACCAAAATAACTCTTTGCCTTGTACTCTTTCTCTTGGTTGGTGGTACTGCAGTCCACCAGTCACCCAGCTGGAAACTTGTCCTTTTTTTCTAGACTGTCTTCCTTCACTCCCAATTTAAGTGTCCTTTCAGTAATCACAAAGTCCTTCTGCTTTTACTTTCTGCCTATATGTTGACCCATCGCTTCTGTTCTCGTGGCTTTAGGTCTCATCTGGTTAACTTCTGGTTCTTCCTTCACAAGAGTCAGTGTTAGTGCCTTCTGCTCTGGGATTGGTGGCCTCTCTTGGTCCTTACTCTGCCCCTGCCTAGTCCTGCTGTTTATCCCTATGTGATGTTCCCCTGCACAACTTTGTGAACCCTTAAAGGAAGGAATTGGGTGGGACTTACTGACCATTTTATCCCAGCCCCTGACTTATGGCCTGGTAAATATGAGGTGTTAAGTAAGTGATCGTCAACTGGATGAATGAACAAATAAAGTTTTTCTTCAGCTCCCCCCATGCCTGTTTTATATATCACACTGAGACAAAATAATGATCCAGTTATCCATGGGTAATTATATTGAATATATAATCATTCAGCTTCCAAACACATCATGAAATTCTAGGGAAATTTATGTTTGGTTTGTTTGTTTGTTTTTTTAAAGATTTTATTTATTTATTTGACAGAGAGAGATCACAAGTAGGCAGAGAGGCAGGCAGAGAGAGAGGGAAGCAGGCTCCTCGCAGAGCAGAGAGCCCGATGCGGGGCTCGATCCCAGGACCCTGAGATCATGACCTGAGCCAAAGGCAGAGGCTTTAACCCACTGAGCCACCCAGGCGCCCCTGTTTGTTTTTGTTTTGATATTATTTGGGTGTGTGTGTATGTGTGTGTGTATGTTTTAAGAAGGAGTAATAATAATTTTCAAAAATTTGCCTTTCTGTATGACTTTCCCCATCACTTTGTTTTAATCTCAGTTAATTAGGACCATTGCCTTTGGTGTCCATCAAATTCAGGTTCCAGTTCTAGTTTTCATCTTGGGCCGTTTTTAATTTTGATACAGTTATTATTTGAATCTTGTGCAACTGCTTTATGTGTATATGTATATACATAAAGAATGCTAGGTAAGATATACTAAGAAGACATAACCTGAACTAAGAGGTCAAAGAGGGACTTTCTGGATGTGATCCTAGCTAGTTCTTGTTGATGCTTCTTCATATTCCTTCTGGCTCCCTGAGTTCACCTGAAACCATGGGAGGCAGTTCTAACAAATCAGCCACTTTCCAGCTTAAGTACTGTGTTTCTTCTTTCTACCTGAGGGTGCAAGCATGGATAGTCTGGTAGAGGGGAGAGTTAACCTCTATTCAGTAGGAGATGGGAGTTGATGGACAAATGTCCCAGCCTCCTGACCTCCAATGAAAAGATTCTGAGGTATGTGTTTCCTGTTGTTGCTCAGAAATTCTCTAAGGAGAGAACTAGCTATAGCAGTGAGATACCTAATAATGTATCTACCACTGGTTTCTCTTTTCCTTGTCTCACTTTTCCCACTTTCTTTACCAAATGCTTCCTGATGACCTTCCATACAAACTATCTGCCCCTAAGTCTTTATGTCAGTGTTGATATTTGGAGCACCAACCAAACTGAGCCAAGGCTTAAAGAATATGGAAGCCATGACCAACCAAGGTTGAAAGATTATGACAGTCAGAAGAGACATCATGTAGCAGTACCAGAGCCAAGGCTTAAAGGTGGCAGTTACAGGAACTAAAAGATACTCTAGAAGACTGGCTGGAGCAGAAAATGGGAAGGGAAATTTGTGAGGTAGCAGGGGCCACTTAGTGTTTGGTCTTAGAACTCATGGTCACTATTTTGATATGATTGCAGAGACGGTGGGATCTAGATTGAATGAAGTGGGGGAGTGATATGCTAGACGGTATGGAGAACGAATTCTAGGGGAAATGGAGCCAGGACACTATGAGGAAATTATTAAGCACCTACATTTGGGAACTATTACCCACAGAAAAAATGAGTGGATTTCACAAGTATTGAGAAGGTAACATCTTTCTAAATTTCCATTGCTAAGTTCTTTATCAGAATCATTGAGGTGGTCATGGTGGTAACTAAGGTAAACTGGTAATTTATACACGAAAACATTTCAGCCATTTTTCTTCATAATAGTGCTCTTCATGATCATATAATAGCAAATTTTCTTTCAGAGCCTATTTTCTTCTCAAAAACAGAGTCTTTAACTTATGTACTTATGCACCTCCATCTTCTAAAAATATTGAAATACTTGTGGTGGCCGAGATACTAACATCATATTCTTCCGGTTCATCTGTGGTAGTAAATGATAGAATTTGTTAATGATGTATGTTTAAACCCAACTCCTAGTTTGGAAGTGAGGATGCCTATGGATGGTAAATTTTATCAATTTGCTCATGAGTATGAAAATAAATTAAAATGATGAAGAACCATACACCACAGCAAGAGCCTTTATAAAAATTATTTTTGATGTCTTTTGTGAGATATGTGATTTTGCCATTAAACCTTTTATTTGAGGGTGATTAATAACAACTCATTTCAGTTAGTGCAGTGAAAATGGGTTTTATTGTTCCCATTAGTCAGCAAAATTAAAAATGGTGATAAACCCTTTCTGAAGATGCAACTTTCATTAAAAAGGAGGAAATGAAAAACTAATTGAAAGTTACTGTAAATTTTGAATCATTAATTTCATGCCAAAATGAGTCATTAGAAATCTCTGATGGATATAAAAAAGCAATCATTTGCAAAATTGGAATGAGCAAAATTCAATCTAGGTGTACCTCTCTGTTTTTTTTAATTTGTATATTGGGAGAGCTATAATATAGAGATTGTTGAATTTTAACAAAAAAGCCTTTTGCTATATGTAGTTTGTATGTGCTGTGGGGTTCTAAACCAACTAATTAATTCCCCTTGGGATCCTTTTATTTCAGTTGGTCACCTTTGTTGTAACTCACTGCTTTTCTTGCTTTTTGTCTAATGATAATATGTCTGGTTCATATCACTTCACTATGAAAAATCTAGGGTTTTTGTTTTGCCTTGTGTTTTGTTTTTATTTTACTATCTATACTATGTATGTATATTTATTGTATAAATTGTATGTTGAATGTATAAATATATCTGATATATAAAAACAATAATATATAAATATTTGTCAATAATATAAATAATATATACATATAACATATAATAATAAATTAAAATACATATAAATAAAATTAAAAGCCTCAATCCCCTTTTTAGAAAAGAGAAGGGTAAAATTTATGAGCTTTCTTCTTGAGTCTCTCCAGTTTTCTTCTATGCAAGGAAAAGTAGTTCTCTAATAACCAGCATTTTTTTATTCTTCAACTCTGCTTTTGAAAGTGGACATAATATACTAATCTGGAGAGCTCATCACACCAAAAATAAAAATATCTGCAGGTCTAAATCACAGTGCAAGGTATCTTGTTCCATGAAACTACCTTTTATTATGGGATGTACAGAAAACAAATTGAATGTATAATTGCATAATACTTTTTTTGATGTTGTATCCAATGAAACTTGGCAGATAACATGCTCTACTATTTTGGAAAAAACTAATCAAACTAAAAAGAATTGTAAAATTAATTGGTTACCATGATAACTGAATTGATTCTCAGTGGACAACTAAAAGGCAATAGTGATGTTAAGAGAGAGTAGCGTAAATTGCAGTGGAAACTTCCAGATTCCTTTTGTAAGCGAGAAACAGACCAACAGACCATCACAGCGCAACTTTTTTTCTTCTCACATACTTTGAACACTTAATCACCAGAAAAAAAGAAATCCTTTATTATCATCTAGGATTCAGGTTCAAATAGCCAACTGCAATCATAGTGGTGCAAAGTAGAAGCATCATTTTTTTTTTTAAGTGGAAGACTTTTCATTTTACATTTAATATTATGCACATTATTGATTTTCTTTTCTGGTTGTTGTTCCTTGCAGAGAGTGAATCTGTCTTTCGATTTTCCATTTTACGGCCATTTTCTACGTGAAATCACTGTGGCAACTGGGGGTAAGTGGTTTTCTACCCATTCACCCTAAATAATCTACAGTTTCACTATAGTTATTATTTTTAATTTACTTTACATTTCAATAGGGACACTTATTGGGAAAACTATTGTCTTCTATCACAAAGTCACGGGTATAAATAAAACCTGAGAAAGAGTATAGCTATTGGAAAAACTTTTCAGAAAAAAAAAATTGTAGTTATAATAATTTTTAGCTTAGATTCATCTGTTTTCCTTCTACCTTTTTTTCCCCTTCTTTTCCTTCTGCATTTTAATTCATTTTTGGTAATATGGTAAGACTGCATAAATGGGAAGAGATCTAGAAAAAAAAGGTGCTTACGGAAGTTGTTACAGTATTTTTCTTCTCTCTTAATGTGTAGAATTGATTGACATAAATATATAGACAAACATCACCTCATGTATATTAGCTTCAATTATTTCGGTCCTCCCCGCATGCCTTCAATGCCACTTAGGTTGACTGGCAACTCATTTGAATCTTAAACACTGAGATTCAGTATGTAATCTTTTAGCGTTATTTTTCTGCACAACCTTTGGAGGTTACTTTAGAGATTAATAATACCCTAGAAAGGCAATTATTGTACTTTATAATATATGCCAGAAGTCAGGAAAAAATGTAATCCTTAAGTGCTACTAGCAGAGATAAGCAAAAGGCCAGAGAATATCCCTGTATTCTGAGAGAAAAACATAAAAATGAAAGCCTAAGTAAAGATGTAAGTTAAAAGAAATCCAGGCCGAATGCCTGTGCCTAATTCACCAAAGACCAGAGTCCTTCTCCTGTACTGGGTTTCATGATTGCTCTTCCAAAAGGATGAGAGAGTCCTGTTGATCACTACTGTCATATTTTAATATAAGACTTAGAATTATGTAGGAATCAGAATAAGCTTTGTAATTGGAAATATCAACAAGCAAATAAGAGTTTTTGAGTATCTACTCTGAGCAAAGGTAAATACAGGTACCTCTGTCTTGGGATTACATAGCCTACTGGACTATTAGAGTGAAGCAGAATGTGGCAGTTCCTTAGAAAATAGAAATCATGAAATATGGGTTTCCAGGGATGACAAAGCTCAGATAGCTGTGAACATTCTGTTTAGAGAAATGATTAAGATCTTCCTTGAAGGACGTCTCAGTTTCAAGGGTTGTGTAGGGAAAGAAGAGTAGGTCTCATGGAAGAATATCTCGAGTAATTATACAGAACAAGAAATGGGTAAGGTATATTTCGGATACCAAATAATTGAGTTTGAGTGAAGCTGAGAGTGGGTTTACAAAAAAACATGTCCTATTAAGATGATAAAATAGATTGGGACAATTTTATATACTGCCTCAAGAGTCAGTTGGAGTCGTTAGTACTTATTTAGGTAAGTGATGAGCTTAAGAAACTGAATCCAGACACTTGTGTAACGCCTTCGAGTATAAAAAGACTTTGTTAGTACACATATTTGGAAGAATATTGCAATAGTTTTGTGTGACACATATTGAGGGCCTTAGCAATTATGTGGCTTCAAACAGAGAAATGATGCCGTCAGCCAAAATTACAGACTCAAGCAGAAGAGCGGGTTTTAGGGAATGCCAATGGCTTCAGCTCTGAAACTATTAAATTATGTGTAAAGAAAGGACTAAGTATGGGGCACCTGGGTGGCTCAGCTGGTTAAGCATCCAGCTCTTGGTTTCGGCCCAGGTCCTGATCTCAGGCTTGTGAGATCGAGGCCCGGGTCAGGCACTGCTCTTTGCATGGAGGCTGCTTGTCCCTTTCCCTCCCCCTCTGCCCTCCCCCCCTCAAATAAATAAATAAAAGCTTTTAAAAAAGGACACAATATAAGCAAATTCACAGAAGGACTGTGTCTTTTTGAGCCCACTGTGTATTTCTGTGCTAGTATATTGCATGGCATTTAATAGCCATTTAATTAATATGTTGAAGGAATGAGAGAAAAAGAAAAAAGTAAGGTTGACATCATGAATTACATCACGCCTCCTAGCATCTTGAAAGTATGATAGAAGCATGGTTATTTTATAATATGGACATTAGGCATATTTTCTGATATTTGGGTTACTAGTGTTCCACTGAATTTCAAAAAGTGAATTCTTAATCACATTTGTTCAAAATCTACACACACAGCGGTAAAAATATGGGCACCTTTGATTTTCAGCTTCTCAAATTGCTTTATCCTTAAAAGTCATGCTAGTGATTCAGCCAATATGAACTAAGATTTCCCTTAGCTGAGTTGGTAGGAAAAAAAACCCAAACCAATAGCTATATCATCTTTACTGCTTCAAAGTACCACTTTCCTTTGAAATGATCTTCAAAATAAGTGAAAAATCTGGTGCCTTGAATGATCTCTGTCTCCTTTGAAGAGAACACTAATGTAAAGAAACTCTTTTTTCTCTATTTAAAATAAGCTAGCCTGGAAGTTGCATATATAAACCCATACCCTATTTAAAGGAGACTCAGCTGAGATAATTTGCACACTTATCTGAGTTCCTTCAAAATGAAACCAGAGATCTCTTGTAAGCTTTCAAATAAATAAATAACTTCTTTGCACTTTTATTTTTCATTTATTGAGTCAGTTTTGATTGGAGTCCCTATCGTGTGAAAGGCACAGTGTGTGATACTTCACTATATGCAAAGAATAAATTTGGGGTCCTGCTCCAAAGCTGAGAGTCTAAGAAGAGGAAGGGGTATATGACTGAGCGTAAGAGGAGGCTCACTGTAGATGCTGCTGGGGCGGAAGGTTGTTCTGGGAGGAGACCATTGCTTTTGGGCCAACCGAGAACAGGTTTGTCATATTGGCCTCGAAGGAAGGTAGAGGTTTAGTAGGCAAAGAGGCAGGTGGAAGTGATGTGGAGAGGGATGGGACTGTCCAGACAAGGGGATGGTGAGCTAAGGGACAGAGCTGAACCTATAGTGAACATATCAGGAGGGCTGACAAAATATATCACTTTATCCTGAATGGAAGGTTGGAGTTAGAGTCTAGTAGAGAGGAGATGGGAGGAAGGATGGCAAATACCTTGAACATTATAAATTTGCTTGCTAGCCAGCAGCTATCAGGTGTTTTTGAGAGCAGATCTGGCCTGTGCTGGCAGGGGAGAGCAGGGTAGGGTGGGGGCAAGAACGCAGTTAGCAGCAAGGATTTGGTATCTCTGCAAGGTCCACCGTGCCTTGGCCAGGATGGGTGCAGTGAAGAAGGACGGAAGGGGCCAGTGCAAGACACGGTGTTGGGTTCTTTGATCATAAGGGCTGCGGAGGTTTCTAGGCAAAAGGATCTGTGAGGACGCAGTGAGTAAAGCTAAGAATGGTTCAAATGGGGACTTGTGAATAGAATTTTGATGGATCTCTTCTGTCATTGACTAGGTGTGAGAGGCAGACGGACCTGTCTGACAAATGCTTGTCACATTAGAAATCTTGAAAAAGTTATTAACTATGAATGGCTTGGGAGAAAAGTAGAAACTGCGAGTGAGGTTATGTCAAGTTGAGTGTAGGCCATTCTAAAGAGACCAGGGACTGGGATTTTTAAGTAGGGACACATGGGTGTCTGTGAAACGGATATGAATATTCTATTGACTCTCAGTTCTCTTCGATTGTGTCTATAGATTCCTCTTGAACTTGTTTTTACATTAGATTGGGGGAAAAGAAAATGAAATGTGAAAGTGGATATTTTCAACCACAATTTGTTTCATTCCTCCCACACTGTTTTCCCATTTCCCATGCCTCCTTAAAATCCAGCCCCACTCCTCCTCTCTTTCTCTGTTCACATAGACACAAATTTCTTTTTTTTTTAATATTTTATTTTTTTATCTGACACAGAGAGAGAGAGAGAGAGAGATCACAAGTAGACTGAGCAGCAGGCAGAGAGAGAGGGGGAAGCAGGCTCCCGCTGAGCAGAGAGCCCAATGTGGGGCTTGATCCCAGGACTCTGAGATCATGACCTGAGACAAAGGTAGATGCTTAACCCACTAAGCCACCCAGGCGCCCCTAGACACAAATTTCTTTAAGACTGAAATGACCTTAAAGGTGTCTGTGTTACTGCTAAGACCAGCACCATTTCAAAACAGAAAATAGTTTAAAAATACAGACATCTGCCTAAGTTATTGTTACCCATCTTTATATTTAAATATATATGTATTTAATTATGAACACACTTAAGTTTATAGTTAAAAATATAAATAAAAACTAAATATCTGGCCATTTATTTATAAATTATAAGCATGAGTCTTTGTTAAGCATTTTAATTTTCAAAAGCTTCAATCATCCATACAAATAACAAAATGAATTAGAAATACCATCTTATTTTCTGGTTCACTGGTAACAGAATTTGAAAGCATTCATTTATCTTTTTATTTAAAAGATATTTCAGAATACAAATATTCCAGACATTAAAAAACTAGTATTCTGTGCATCTCATAAAAACATTTCATTAATGACACCACTAAGCTGTGTTATTTGAATATATATCACACTGCTTTCATTCTCTTGCTTTATCAATACTCTAATTGGTTCTTTTTCATTTTTAGGCTGCTTAGGTGATATTTTAAATGTTTCAAAAAGTAGATTTTTTTTTTTAAAGTAGATTTAAGTGTAAGGATTTGATTTTTAATTATCTTGACCATCACTTGTGATATCTTTTTCATGAGCCCATCCTGGGTACATCATACTAACTACAATGACACAAAATGTGGAGACGGGTAAGTGCTGCATTCAAAATCATGGGGAAGAGAAAGGGTGACAATATCCACATCATTCTGGCCCCAGGATTTAAGTATGTAGACAGATGCTGGTTCATAATTAAAATAGTGTGTGGAATTGCTGGCAGTTGTATGCGAGATTAGGAATCAAAGATGACATAAGTTAAAAAGGTAATCATGAACATGTATTATTCACCTTGATTGTACAAAGGATTTGCCCTCCCTTCCCTTCAACATGAATTTCTAATTGGAGGTTTAATGAGAAAAAAAAAAAAACTGCTTAGAATTTTTTCTCAGGGTACGAAAGCAGTTTTACTGACCCGTCTCTGTTTTCTTTATTCTGTTGTGGTTTTGTTGTTGTTTTTTTTTTTTTTTGAAATATAACTGACATACAGCACTACTTTCATGTAAGTTGTTGAATATTAAATTGATTTTATTTCATTTGCCACAAGATAACTAATTAAATAAAAAATATTCATTATGTCATCAGTGTTTAAGATATGAAAAGTCAGAGCATGACATTTAAAACATCAAAAAGACAAAAGTAAAATATTTACCTTCCTTCTTTCCCTGCCTCCTACTTCAGGCATTTCCCTCCCAATAAAAAACCCACCATTACCCTTTGAGCTGTGGTATGTTAAATTCAAATTTAGAGTAATTTCCTAAATTTAGTCTATAGTCATTCACTTTCTTTTTTTTTTTTATTTTCACTTTAAGTCCCCAATAAGAGAGGTTAAAAAAAAAAAAAAAGAAAAAAGCAGTGTGTATTATTTTGATTGGGTTTTCTGGATATGTATTAGCAAATCTTCCAGTTCTCTTTTTGTTCTCACTTTCAAATAATCATATTTTAATTGTAGTTCCAAATAATATTTCATACTTTTTAGAGGGACTTGATTAATAACAGTTATAACAGACTTTTTCAGAGTGGAAGAGAGTTCATTATTACTCATGAAGATTGATTTATAAATACCAAGTCTGTCATCTTTCAAGTGTATAACCTCATAGAACAGAACAGAATGCATCCATTAACTTTCTGAATCTAGTGAAAAAGTGAATAGAGTTATTTTGTCTTTTAATATTATTACTACCATTGTTGTTATTATTAAGAGAAAGCAGAAGTTATGAGTCTCTGGAGATCTGATGCATGAAGGGAAAGTACTGAAGGGATAGATGCTGGACAAAATAAAGCCATCCCATTCGATTCACTAATTGAAAGTAACAAACAAGATCTCAAGGATTCTTGGACAGAAAGATAAGTTTTGTGATGTCTGCTTTGCTGTATCTAAACGATTCTCTGTGAAGTCCCTCTGAAAACCCGAGATAGTTCATTTTAGCAGTCCTCCTACATGATTCATTGTTCCCCAGACTGTCTAGTGTCCAGAATTAAATTCAGCAGATTCACCAACACTGCTACATTTCTTTCCACCATGGCTTTATGAACTACATGTTCTCAAGCCCCTTTGTTTCTTCTGTGTATCGACACATCATATTCCGTTAATTGACTCTTTGGGACCAGGGTTAAGTGTGGCTGGAGATTAGAGCAATAGGAGTGGGGCCACTCAGGAAATAGACTCAAGTCACTAGGAATGATCAAGAAAAATCTGAGAGACAGAAATATGGGCAGAACAAAGGAAGAAAATTCTAGAAAAACAAAAAGGAAAGGACCATTAATGCATGATAGTTAAGTCATGATTGGGGACAGAAATGACGAATGTTGATCAGCTGGGATAAGAGCCTGGGTAAACAGCACATTCTCCAGATTTAGCACCTTCCTTTGCCATGACAGCCACAGAGGAGTCTACCCATCCCTGGTGCTTAGACATTCACCTAGGAACACTTGCCTCTGGAAAGCACCATTTATCCTTTCAGGGATCCAGGCTTTATTTGAAATATTGGCAACAAATATTTTGCTTGCATCCTGTCTTAGTCACTTCATCAATAATTCACAAAAATAACAATATTGCACAGATGCTCAAATATATCACCCAATTGAAAACAAAGTGTGTCTAGGTAACTAATTAGTAAAGTAGCAATGCACAGCAGGTGCTCCAACGTTGTCTGATCCTAGAAAACAAGGGGAAAAATACTAAGCACTTGAGGACTGACTTCGGACCCAAGCCAGTTCAGGAATAAATTCGGAGAAGCTTCCTGAATTCCCCCTGAAGCCAGCAATTGCAATTCAGTATTTTGGAGAAGTAGTCTGGCATCTAGTTTAAGATAAATATACTGATATTCAAATCAGAATATACAAGTTTAGAAGTCAAACTAGTCATAGCTGTTATAATCTTTAGGAAATTACTTTCTATTGTCTTGCCTCAATTTTCCAATCTATAAAATAGCATAATAAAAGTATCTAGCCCGGAAAGATTTTTGTTCAAGTTTAAGTTAACTAATAATCTGTTATTGTTACCTATCTCATAGAAAATGCTAATTAATAGCATATATTATTTTTACTATTCTTTTATATATATAATTTTTCTCTTTTATCCTTTTCAAAATACTTCCTTCATAAAGCTGTGCTTGCTTCTTAAAGTAGTTTGTCGTGTTTTCTTTGATGTCATTATCCATATCTCAGAGAATGTTTAAAGAGTTAACTTGTTATTATCTCCATTTTAAAGACTGACTCATCCATTCAGGAGTGGGAGGTATAAAGGGTCTAGATGACTTGGGATGTCCTCTTTATACGCATAGGCATATCTGTCATCTGTAACTGCAGTGCAGAATCTTCTCTAAAGACCTCCCAGTGCCAACATTCTATGACTCTGATTGTCTCACCAAATTTAACAATTCTGTAACGCATGGAAGAATAATCTTGAAATATTTCTCTAATTGTGGTACGATAGGCTGTAACTGGATAACAGGCATGATTATCATCAGCAGGCCACACATAGCATGCTTCCTACTCTACCCTTTGTGTGACAAGAACTTCGAGGACAAGTCATCAAAGCATAAAGTTAGTTATGGCTAACTGATGGACATCCCCCCAGCAGCATCTAGATGGCCTTTTATGGATTTGAGATTCACTTAATTGCTAATAACCAACTTGAAAATGTACTAAAGACCCAACCACAAATGCAAAATGAAATATTTGTCTAGTTAAATTTATGTGTGATGGTTAGCCTTTGAATTAGGAGACAGATTTTCTTATGGGTAACTATTATTTCAATGCTCACCATTATTTTCAGTTTCTTTTCTTAATTTTTAATACTTCACAGAAAACTAGTAGGTGTACTATAAAAACAGCTCAAAATGGTGTTCTCATTTCAACTGATACAGCTCTGAGGCTTAAACATAGCATTAAAAATAATAATTCTAAATGTTTTGTTGGCTATTTCTAATGGGGTTATGGTAGATTAAGATTACATTGTTGGTCTGACTAGCTGGGGGGCTACAGAGATATTTTTATTTAATCTTCTTGGATTATTGTTCAAATGAGAGGTTTCTGCTGAAGGCAAAGAAGATTTAAAAAACACTTTTTAACTGGTTTATTATCATTTTCCACAGCTACTTTAAAAAGCAAGCATCATTTTAGTTAATAATTTGCAGAGAAAACCCATAGCACTTTTAGATTATTCTAGAAAAATAGGAAATAAGGAGAAATTGGAACAACTAGATTTTGAAAAAAAAAAAAAGATTATGTAACTGTTAAAGAGTAAAAGCTCTTTAACATTTTTTAATTATGGCAAATATAAATAGGGTAAGATTTACCATTTATGGGTTGGCCATGAAGTTTTAGTCATTAAGTCAGCTCTGACTTTTTTTTTTTCCTCCTGTTTTTTTTTTCTTTGAAATAGTAATTCTCTGAGTTATCAATTTCCTCCACAATGCATTGAAAACACAGCTACCCCCCAAAACTTTACACCAGTGCACTCCTATAAGCAGTGTTCACTATTCTCTCTTTTTACCTTTCCAGTTCTCAATAATTAGAGATTATTTTGGAGAATTTTTTTTTTCTGTTTTTTAATTTTTTATTTTTTCAGCATAACAGTATATTTTGGAGAATTTTTTTAAAGCTCTTTTTTTTTTTAGCACTAGATAAAATTGAATAAAACTGATTATACAATTTGGAAATTATTGAGTATTCCCAGCTTATATACAGTTTAAAAACAGTAAGACTTATGAGGGGCGCCTGTGTGGCTCAGTCATTAAGCATCTGCCTTTGGGTCATGATCCTGGGGTCCTGGGATCTGAGGCCTACAGTGGGCTCCCTGTTCAGCAGAAAATCTGCTTCTCCCTCTCACACTCCCCCTGTTTGTGTTCCCTCTGTCATTGTCTCTGTGTCAAATAAGTTTTAAAAAATCTTAAAAAAAAAAGACTTATGAAATGTTATGTAACTAAGAATTAAAGTTATAAGGTGGTGTGTTAACATGGAAAGAGCGCTTATGATGATGATGAAGATATAAAATTGCAATTACGTACAATAGTATTTATTTTAAAATACCATACAAATAAAATGGAAGGAAAAACAATGCTGGTCATTTTGTAATGGTGGTTATTTTTCTGTTTCTGAGTTTCCAGATGTTAAGTTGAAAATAAGGTCATATTTCAATCCTTATATTTATTATTATAAAAAGTAAATAATAAGAATCTGACTTCTTTTCAATGCAGATGGCTACTGGTTTATTTTAACACCATTTATTTTTTTATTTATCCCACTGATACACAATGCTATTGTTAAAGTCTTTTAATTTTCATAGAATTTGAAATATATTATGTGGGTTAACTTGATTTCTTCTCTCATAAATATAAAATACACTAGAAATATAAAATACCCTAGAAGAAAACTAGAGAGAATTACTTTGTAATCCTGAATTGGGATTATTTTACTAAGAATAATACAAAACCCTGGGGCTCCTGGTGGTTCAGTCAGTTAAGCATCCATCTCTTGGTTTTGGCTCAGGTCATGATCTCAGGACGGTGAGATGAAGCCCCACACTGGGCTCCATGCTCAGGGTGGAGTCAGCTTGAGATTCTTATCTCCTCCCTCCCCCTCTCCCTCTACTCCTGCCCTTCTGCTCCTTCTCCCCACTCACATCGGCTCTCTCTCTCTCTTACCCTCTCCCCAAAATAATAATAATAATAATACAAAACCCAGAAACCATAAAAGAAAATATTGATAAAACTGTATATATTAAAATTTGGTTATATTGATGATTCATGACATTTACACATCAAAAATTAAGAAAAAGGAAATAAAAACCAAGAAAAGTATTTACAACATACATGACAGTCAATGGGCTATTTTCCTTAATATAAGGAGTTATTGTAAGAAAAAGATAAATATGGCAACAAAGCAATGAACAAGTGGCAAAGGCAATTTATTAAAAAGGAAATTACAGGAACTTCTGATTTCAGCTTCCCATTACAAAGACCTTAGAGGTTGCCATTCTCAGTCTAACAATAAGAAAAAGTTACCTAAGCTGAAAATCAGCAACTTTTGTTGGACCCATCAGAGAGCTGAGCTTATAAGACAAACCACCCTGGAATCTGGAAAGACAGGTGTATCCAAAGAGACGTAATAGGTATCTGATTACGTGGAGCAGAAGCCACTGGCACCACAAATTGGTAGTAACATTTAAATAGTAATTTCAAGAGTTGGAGTGTGGATAAGCCTAAGAAAATTCTGGAGTCTCTGGTCTTAGTGGGGGCCCTTAAGCTTTTATGGGCTTGACTTCCAAGAGCCCTGTCAGATTCTCAGAGTAAAGATATGAAAAGGGTCCCCTCATGGCTCTGCTGGGAGAGAGGAAGAGTAATCCTTGTGAAATACATATAGAACTTTCTCCAAAACAAAAGCCTAATCTTCAGGGAAAGATTTTTTTTTTTTTTTCTAGGTCTTAGCCTAGCTAGAAGAGGCTTTTGTATTTCCTCTAGAGCTACCTCTAGAGCTACATAGGGGACAATAACAATAACAATAGATACTGAACTGAAGTCAGGGCTTCCAGGAAATCTACTGAAAATGTTATAGCCAGGGTGGGGGTGGGGATACTACTCCAAATGAAAACGCCTTTGAAGTTCACAGTCCAAGAACATGGGTCCATTAAAAACTGACAAACTTCTAAAATGGAAATTTGAAGGGAAAAAGTATGGGGAAAAAAATCAAACATACAAGAACTATGGGGCAATAACAGAAGATGTAACATAGACATAACAGGACTATCAAAGGAGAAGAAAGAGTAGAGAAGAAGAAATATGTGAAATAATAGTGGTGAAGAACTTTCCAAAATCACCAACAGTCATCAAACCGGGAACTCCCCAAATGTCGACCAAGAACACAAAGTTAACACTCCTAGGTATATATTTTTTAAACTGGGGGAAAAATAATAAATAGATAAATGAATAAATAAATAAATAAGCAGGCAAGCAAAGAGAAAAAGCTTAAGAGAAGCCAGAGAAAAATCACACCTGACTTCCAAACACCCAACCAGTACCTCTCAAAACTGACAAGGTCATCAAAAGCAAAGGAAAGTCTGAGAAACTGTCACAACCCAAAGGAGCCTAAGGAGACATAACGACAAAATATAATGTGGTATTTTGGGACCTGGAACAGAAAAAGGACATTATGTAAAGCCTAAGGAAATCAGTATGTTTACCTAATAACTTTGGTGGTGATTATGTATCACTGTTTAATTAATTTTGACAAAGATTCCATACTGATAGATGTTAATGGTATGGGAAACAGGGTGTCCAGGATATTGAAAGGCTCTGTATTACCTTTGCAACTTTTCTTTAAATCAAAACCTGTTTTAAAATAAAAATATTTTTAAAAAGGGAAAATTTTAAAAGTGGCTATTAAACATAGAATAATATGTCATCTCACTGCTAATAAGAGAAAGCAAATTAAAACGATGATATATTATTTCCACTCATGTGGTTTGAAAAGATTTTAGAAGAGCAAGTTGGAGAAATCAAAAAGGTTTTTTTAGGGTATGGAGAAAAAGGTACTCTCAAGCATTGCTGGTGTTATTGTCTATTAAAATATAAAATGTATAACTGACAGTGCCATTTCTAGTTCTAAAAATGAGTCATCTGGGTGTACTAGATGGGTCATGTAGGTAAACTAATGTATAAGGATGTCTATTGCTAAAGATTGGAAAAACAATCTGAGTATCTACCAATGAGGATGTTCAGGTTAGGGACAGTGAACTAAAGGTTTGTGTACCCATGGGATGGAGTACCCTGGAGTCTTTGAACAGAATGAGATCATTCTCCATGACTTAATGAAAGAAGCAAGGTGCAGAACAGTGTCACAGAATAAAAGTATGTGTATGCATGTATATATTGACAGGTAAGTATTTATGCATCATAAACTATTGCTGAAATGATCTGGAAGAATGTATATATGCTTTCAAGTGCATAGAAAAATCGAGAAGGACATGCAAGAAATTGTTAATAGTATTTAACCTTAAAGAGGAGAATTGGTGGATTGCTGAAGACCAGGAATACAAAGGGGATATAATTTTCACAATCATATTGCATTTCAGGTCATTACTATGTTCATGTATTACCCTTTTATTTTTTTATTTATTATTTTTTTTGTATTACCCTTTTAAACACCATTAATATTTAAAATTCTTACTGGTGTAAGAATTGATCAGGAATAAATTTGCTCAATACATGTATTTCTTTTCATGCAATATAATCCTATATATTTATCAAACAAAATAAATATGTTAAGAGTATGAGGAATTTGAGAGGCAGGGCGGGAGGTTGTGTGGGGTAGGGAGGGAAAAAATGAAACAAGATGGGATCGGGAGAGAGATAAACCGTAAGAGACTCTTAATCTCACAAAACAAACTGAGGGTTACTGGCAGGTGGGAGGGGAAGGATAGGGTAGCTGGGTTATAGACATTGGAGAGGGCATGTACTATGGTGAGTGCTGTGAAATGTGTAAGCTGATGACCCGCAGACCTGTACTCCTGGGGCAAATAATACATTATATGTTAATAATAATAAAAAAGTATAAGGTATAAAGCTTTTTTCATTATTTTTACTTCAATTTCTTGTGTTTTAGAGTTTCAGATAGTGGCAAGTGTTCATAAAATTGCCATTTTAAGAATATTTGCTTTAATTGTTTGCTGAAGGATTTATCAATACCCTCTTAAAACATAGAAAGCACAACTCTCTTGATATCTCTGATGTTCCTGGGAATAAACCTGAGTTAATATTAAATTATGGAATATGGCAGGAGAAGGAGGGCAGAAAAGGATTTTAGTGATTTTTGGTTTAAATGTTATAGTAATGTTAAGACTAGTAGATATCTGAGATATCTACTAGTCTTAACATTTCTGGGCCCTGCAAATAAACATTTCTGGGCCCTGCACCAATTAATGAACAACACATTTTTATGTTATTAGCAACTGCTTAGTTAACGCTACAATGATTGCAAACTGAAAACAAATTCCAGGATATTTTCTGAGGAGATATAAGAAAATGTGAATAGTTTGTATCTGTTGTAAGAAGCCTTGCAGATTTGGAAGCAGGAAGCACTGGGGTTCTGGGAACAGACCAACAAGGAAGGGCAAGAGAATTAGAAATGAGTAAGGCCAGAACTGGTGGAGTTCCTCTTTCAGTGGCCTTGGGATATTTTTATTTCAGGATTTGTTATGGACTGAACATCTGTGACCCCCAAAATTCTTATGCTGAAGCTCTAAACCCCAGTGTGGTTCTGTGTGGAGATGGATCTCTAGGAACGTAATTAAGGTTAAATGAGGTCATCAGGGAAGGCCCTGGTCCAATGGGATTAGTGCTCTTGTACAAAGAGACACCAGAGAGGTCATTCTCTCCCTGGGCACATTCAGAGGAAAGACCATGTGAGGACTTTGTGAGAAGGCGGCTGCCTACAAGCCAGGAAAAAAAGCCCTTAGTAGAAACCAAACTTGGCTGGAACCTTGATCTTGGACTTTC
Source organism: Lutra lutra (assembly GCF_902655055.1). Lineage (NCBI taxonomy): Eukaryota > Metazoa > Chordata > Mammalia > Carnivora > Mustelidae > Lutra > Lutra lutra. The sequence goes on along the minus strand of NC_062285.1, from coordinate 19,788,471 downwards.
TTGCCTTTCCAGAACTATGGGAACATTAATTCCTGTTGTATAAGCCACCTAGTCTATGGTATTTTTTTATGGTAGCCTGAGCCAACTAATACAGATGTCCAAAGGGCTTAGTAACTTTGGTCTTCAAACTCGGTAGGAGTTATCTCCAGAAATATAGATTTTTGGAACAATGTGATACTTAAGTTCTCAGTAATGTCCTAATTCTTCGTAACCTGTCTTTTAGCCAAACTATAAGAATCAGGAGCCAGCCTCCTCCGAGAAGCAGAAGCTTGTCTGGGTTTCAGGACTGGCTACATCAGGGTGGTAGAATGAGAAGGGAGAGTGATATGTGCAGGCAGCCAAAGCAGAGAGTTATTCTGCTTTATCAAGGCACTGTGGGAGGTGGGCAGATGGCAGTGAAGGCACAGGGTCATGGACTGGTGCAGGCCAGAAGGGATGAATTCCAGACCCCACAATGGCTCAAAAAGGAAGATACAAAGGACAACAGACAGCTGTTGGCTGCCTTCAGTAGATAGGCTTTTGCACAGAAGGAAACACTGGCCTGATGGGACAGCTGGCAAATACCTCAATCTAGTATGTGGTCGAGAATGGGTACAAAGAAGAGTTCCAGGACGAGCTACTAAAGGTACTGAGGAAAAGCGGTGGTAGAAGTAAGGAATTTCATTACTCCTGTCTCTGCACAAGTATCTCTGTTGAGAAATGTGTGGCTTTTCAAATATTGTCCAAGTGGCTTCCTTATTTCAGTGCATTCCTCGGCCAAGAAATAACATGTCTATTCTGTGTCCACACAGAGTATTTAAATCACTTGCCTTTTCCTATACACAATAGATGGTACACTTTCTGGTCACAGACGAGAGCACGCACTGCTTGCTCCTCAAGCGATGATGGGGTGTTTGTACAACGGTTGGGCCTCCAGTGTTTCTCCCACAGCTTGGCACCCTTAATACCAGGCTCTCACCTATTGGGGGAAGCCGGGAAGCTGCTATTCACTTCTGTTTTACAAAATCGTAATTTCATAAACTGAACAGCAGCCCTGTTTTTTTTCACCATTTCATGCTTGGCAGCCGGCCGCCACTAAACTGATAAAACGTTAGAATGAGTAACAGACTGCCTGCGAATTACCTGGAGGTTCCTTATAAATGTGGGTTTCTGGGCCCTGCACCAGACCTGCTCCCATGGGCTGATGTCAACGTTCTGTGTAGGAGGGGCGAAGCATCAGCCACCTGGTTAGATGAGCGATGAGCCTGGGAAAGGGTCTTTAAGCTGAGACGGCAGAGCAGGTACACCATTTTTGCACAGATTCTGTTTCATTTAATAAAAAGAGCAACATTTTCTAACATTTCACTTTTCAAAATTCATGTAAGTTTTACATTTTAAGTAATTTTCATTTTACTGGGGAGACAAGGCCAACCTGATGTGGATGGTGGAGACTAAAACCCTCATCCCCAGCCACCTCTAGGCACCCACATTCCCTACTGGATCCGCTTTGTGGCAGCAAGACCCAGAAATCTGAGTTTCATCAACTCTCCTGGTGAGTCTCATGTTTATTATGCTTGCTAAGGGGACAAAACACATTTTAAGAAACACAGTGCCTTTATGTAACTCACATCTGGTCAGTGGAGACTCTAGTAAAAATGAACTTATAAAAATCTTTCTATTTTCACCATAGAGAAAGCAATTAGAGGTTTTAGGCATAAATTCAACTACAGCTGCCTATAAACTGTAAGAGGAAAAAAAAAGTCACTACTCATCCCTAGATAGCGGATCTAATTACTTTCTTGTAATAGTTTGACAGGGCAAGATTTAGACTACAGAGCACAGGCTTGCCCTTCCAAGGCTCAATGTCACCTCTGTTTTGTGTCTGTCCTCCAGAGTTTCTCACTGGGGACGTGTACTTGTTCTTCTGTCTTTGTGGTCTGGCAGTATGCAGAGATAGTTAGTGCCTGATGTCTTTCATTAACTCTTCCCCCAAATCTGTGCTCTACAGTATAATAGGATGTATTCCCACCTACGCATTCTTATTTTTTTAAGTTATTTTCTTCAGGAAATAAGGGATTTCTGCATAGTCTCCTCAGCATTTCCCCAATGCAAAGCAAGGAATAGGTCAACAGAACCCTCTCAGCAAGGCTCAAATGCAAAATTTTGGATGACCCTTCCAATTAGCATTGTAGTCCGATGCTGCATAGGTAAGGTGTCAGAAAGGGGATAGCAGAGAAGACTATTTTGTCCCATTCAAGGATCGGATTCAGTGAGACTGTATCTGTTACAACCACCTCATTCAAATAACTCATTCTGAAAGTGAATAACGTTTGTAGTAGCTCCTTGAAAAATCGAGCTTGCGGCCCACCATAGCCGTAGGCAGAGAAGGGATGTAAATGCCAGGCTGAGTAAGAGCTCTGCAGCTTCCACTTGGCTTATATTAAAAGCAATGGCTTTTCTAAGATTCAAGTGTTCTCTGTGAGAGCCTTTTTTACCCTAAGTGTAAGGCAAAAGGACATATGAAAAGAAAAACTTTTCTTCTAAATTTTAAAGGATAACAAATAAATGCAAAATGAAGAAGAAATTTTGTGGGTCCCAGTTTTGGAAGGGCAGAAATAAGACCAACAACGACAAAAAGTGTCGAAAATATCATTATGGGGGTTATGATTTTCTGACATACCCATCTGTTTCTGGTTGTTAGTCATACGTGCAAGGCCCATGATTTCCAATGGGAGTCAAATGTGCTTCCTTTTGACTTACCCTCTTCGGGTCAGCATGAACCCCAGCATTCTATCTGGGAACCACCTTTTAGATCTGTAAATTCTACCCCAACCCCCATTCTTAGACTTGAAGAAGATGCCTTCATGTGTGCTGTTCAGCTTGAAGATACTGAGAATCTACCTATAACTCAGAGAATAGTTAAGATAATTTATTAACACTAAACAGGAAAATGTTCGGTTTGCTAAATCATGTTTAAAAATTTTGCCGCTTTGTCCATTTCCATGTAGTAAAGTACAATCCATCATTTTCATTCCTTTTGCCTTAATCAGAGGCTTCAAGCCAATAAATATCTACATTTTCCAGTGAGATATTTGCTTGCTGAGCCACATATGTAAAACCTTGAATGACCATCACAGAGACTTTCTAACCATAAGTGATTTTTCTTCCTCCAATAGATGCAGTTTAAGTGTCTAGACCTTGATATTTGGCAGTTGGACACACTATGCCTGATGAAGAGCCCCTTGGTAGCAATGAGAAAGTAATTTCTTAACCTAATGAAGTAGATCATTTAAAACTCGGGGCAACATATCTGCAGTTTGCTTTAAAACAAAAATAAGTAGTTTACATCTAGAAGCAGTATTTCTGTTAATGCATTGTGCCTTTCATAGCCTGTGTTTATTTCATTAGGATGTTTTTGTTAATGATTTCTCTACTACCTCTGACATATCCTGAACCAGTGGGGTTTTTTAAAAGATTTATTTATTTATTTTGGAGGGGTAGACAGAGGGAGAGAGAGAATCTCAAGCAGATGCCCCTTTTGAGCACGGAGCCTGATGTGGGGCTCGATCTCACTACCCTGAGTTCACAACCTGAGCCAAAATCAAGAGAGGATGCTTAACCGACTGAATTACCCAGGGCCCCCCCTGAACCGATGTTTTAATCAAGGATATATTGGTTATGGCATTTGGTCACACCACCCTTCCTGTGTCTTAACTCAAATGCTAATGAAGTACATTTTAGCCTGTGCAGAATGAAATAAATGGAATATATAAATCCCCCTAGTATAGGCTGTGTAAATCATTATTGCTTTTTTTTATTATTTTCAAAAATATGCTCTAAACAGTAATGGGTCAAAGAGTGAAAATCTGAATACTTCATAGCGCTAAGGACCTAGGCGGTCTGGAAGAGTTTCAAATCTCCTTTAACTCTGTTTCTGACAAGTGGTCCCTAAGTGTAGATTAAGGATTTCTCCTTTTGCTGCACTTTCTGAGCCAATGCTTACTTTATATAGCTGCAATGAAGGAGCTAAATGTTTCCAATATGTAATAAATTCATTTTCAGTGAAAAATCCCAAGGCAAATGAGAATTTATAGCCTTGCATTTAACAAGAAAGTGAAATTATGGGTGAATGATATCTTTTTCTGGGTTGAAAAGAATTATTGAGGTTCAGCATTTTAGTGAACCTATTGTTAGTACTAGGTATTTTTTTTCCTACTTCCTTGGCCTCCAATTCCCTTGTAAATAGCAAGGAATAGTGCTGGACATTATTGATAAACAGCCTAAACTGCATGATCTCTGTCCTCAAGAGAGGTAGAGATATACAATATATCTGTATAGGTATATACTATGGGATACGTAAGGTGGATGGTTCATGTGTGCCACCTGTAGACCTCAGAATATATTGGTGAATGGTAGAGTAGAGTAAGCTCTGTAGAGTAATATGGCCTCAGTTCAAGTACTGCCTCTGCAATTAATAGTTTTTTGCCCTCTTTTGCTAGTTTTCTTGTCTATAAACTGGTTATTTCAGTAGCATCTAATATGCAAATGATCATGAGAATTAAAAATATTATGATACCTACAAAATGCATAGAACAGTCCTTAGCAAATACTAATTCAATAAAATTTAGCTGCTTTTTACATTTGCTAAGGGATATATCTATTCCACACTTTAGAAATATTACTATCATGTATAATTTCACCCCCAAATTGTATTTGACCTTGTCTGGGAAACAGAGGTTCTAGGATGCTGGGACACAAGCTGTAATCACTACTAGTTGATTAATCACTACTAGTTGACTCAGTCCAGCATGTTCTGTCCACAGTGTGTGATTCAGTCAGTGCTCCAACAAAACCATAAATAACATGCATCATGGGCCTTCAAAAACCTCTCACAAATAGTGAAAAGAGGAAATGTTAAATTAGCTATATTCCAGGATCAGTTGCTAAATTTGCACACACGCACACACACACATCATACATTGTAGAGATACAATGAAAGCCCAGGTTTTAAAACAACAAAGAGTTTCCGCTATTTGTGTCATGAATGGATTTGTGGAAGAAGTAGCATTGGGTTTGGTTCAGGAAGGAAGCATAAGATTTGGATAAGCTGAGAAGCTGGGAGAGTCAGTTGCAGAAAGAGAAGTACAAATGCAAGTAAACTGTTTACAACATGCATGGAGGGTGGTGAGTTGTCCAGTGACTTGTGCATGAGACACACAGAGATAAGGTCAAGAAGACAGGTTAGAGACATTACATAGAAAGGTCTTTGGTATTAGGAAAAATAAAATAAGATAAAAACAGAGAGACTCTTAACTCTAGGGAACAAACTGAGGGCTACTGGAGGGGAGGTTGGTGGGATGATGGAGTAAGTGGGCAATGGACATTAATGAGGGCACTTGATGTGATGAGCACTGGGTGTTATATGCAACTGATGAATCACTAGTTTACATTGTGAAAGATGGATGGAAAACTGGGTCTTGGTCATCATTTCCATTGTCTGGTTAAAACACAATGGAACCTAAATTGGGCCAAGACAGAAAACCGGAAACGAAGAGACGGAGAGAAGGGATAGTACATTGTCAGAACTGTCACACTTAATAGTTAATTGAGAGTGAAAGAGAGCCCAGAAGAGAACAGCAGTTAACTGATAGAAGAATAACAGGATAAATAGCACTCCGATGTATTCTGTGTCCTGAGAGAATGTATCCCACCTTTATGTTAAATGGCCTCCACCTTGTCTTGGCAAGGATGAAAGTGAGCATTGGGTCCCATATCCATTGTTCTTTTTTTTTTTCCTTTTATTCCCAAGACCTTTTTGCATTTGGGTAAAGAAGCATTTCCTTTTGCCGTTCCTTTGACTTGCACACCCTGGTAAACCATGAGATTTGCATTGCTTTGGGCACAGCTGAGCATGAGGGAAGTTGGCTCACCGCAGACGAAGCCAAGCCCTCACCACTGGGTAGACCAGCTGACCTAAGTGCTGGGTGCCCAGTGCCCACAGACATAAATGGTGGTTCATTTCCCAGGCTTATACCACTGTTTTTGGAACACAGAAGAAAAATTAAATAGTAAACAGGAAAAAATGTCTAAGTTTATCTGGGTATCAAGTTATTGTTTAATATTCTGGTATGATTTCTATGAAATCAAGTCACAAGAGATGTTTTCCACAGGAAATAAAGCAAAATACAAAACTGACATCATTGTCAGGTTCACTAATAAAAACAATGGAGGGTTTAGGAAGCCATAAAATCCAAGCAAGAAATGGCCCTGGTAATGAGCAGAATGAATAAAGGAGGTGGAAGGGAAAATATGGAGGAAGATAGACTATGCAGTTCCTCTATTTCCATGCCCTAGAGACAATCAAGTGCATGTATTTACCCTTGTCTTGCCATCTGCATACATTCTTCTCACTGGTTCACCCTCCCTTACTTTATGTTATGGAAATGAATTATCTAAACAATAATTAATGTCTTAATAGGGTTATCCACCAGTCAGGTAAACACGAAGTTAGAGAGGGTCCTGAAATTCTGGAGCTATAGATTTTCTTAAATATGTTTGAATATTCCATAAATATTATATACATGTTACATATCAAAAACTGACTGATATAAACTGTCATTACTTTGCTATTTTATTGGAAACCCCGGAAAAAATTCCATCACAGCAGGTAAAAGTTTAGCACATGTTAATAGTTGAAAAAGCATATCTTTAAATGATATTTGAAGTATCAGGTGTATGGTATTCCATTTGTACAATTTTTTTTAAAGATTTTATTTATTTATTTGACAGACAGAGATCACAAGTAGACAGAGAGGCAGGCAGAGAGAGAGGAAGGGAAGCAGGCTCCCTGCCGAGCAGAGAGCCCGATGTGTGGCTCGATCCCAGGACCCTGGGATCATGACCTGATCCTAAGGCAGAGGCTTTAACCTACTGAGCCACCCAGTTGCCCCTGTACAATTTCTAATATGAAGAATTTTTTCCTAGGATCTTCAATCAAATGTTTAATGAATAGAACTTTAAACATGGTATCCTGAGGCCATAGGTAATAAATAATTTTGCTACCTGCGTTGCAGTCAAGATGAATGTATCCTTGTGAACTTCATCTCTGCCAACTCCTCTATGTTTTACAAAGTCAATGTGCAGATACATCCAGCCCAGAAGTTTTGGGGGCTTCTACTGATTCACATATCCATCAGTGTTCTGAGCATCTCTGTGTTGAGTCCTCACAGAAACCTTAAAGGAAATACTGAATGCAAAACCCTGTACCCATCCTCACCCTCAAAGCACAGTTCCACCTGTGTTCTTCCCTCTGTGAACTAAATACCACCTACTACTTTGTCCTGCTGTCATTCTTGACCTCTCTTCTCATTAACTCTTATTATATCTAATGATTACCAAGTCTTGGGCAATTGTACTTTTTAATCTTTCTCTAATGCAACAATGTTTCCACATATATTCTGTCTTCATGTCTTCACCTCTACCCTCCCTCCCACACTGTGTTTCAGCCATTCTTAAATACCTCTGGGTTCCAATAACCTGAGCCTCTTGTCTCAGATCCTGTTACAGGGTTCTCCTTCTCCAATCCCTTACCTGCATTATCCCTACTGGTCCTTCAGGTCTCAGTTTGACAGACTTCTTCATAGAAGCCATCCCTGACTCCCAAGACTGAGATGTGTATTCCTCCACTATACCCTCCATACCTTGTCCTTGCCTCCTGTTGTGGAGCATTTAGTCCTCTGAACTGCCTTCCTTCTTCTCCACTCACCCCCACCTCTGAGGGTATGGTTGTCAGCCCAGCATCTAGCCAGTAACTGTCATAGTAAAGAGTGTTAAGAAATATTTGCATGAATTAGTGTTATAGCTCCAACCACAATATTAGACAAATATTGACTAAGCAAAAAAAAAATCTATTATCTTCTAGAGAATTTAACACAGGGATAATTTAATGAATGTTTTCTGTGAATAGGTGTCTTTTCAGATTTTAGTTCTGTAATACACTATAGAATGTAATTAAGTAATTGAAGGGCAGTGCTTTCAGCTTTAAAATTAAGCCTCAAATTGATCCTATGATAAAAAAAATCAAAACATGTTTACTTTATTTTTTAAAGATTTTTGTTTTATTTATTTGCCAGAGAGAGAGAAAGAGCTCGAGCGCACAAATGGGGGAGAGGCAGGCAGAGAAAGAAGCAGACTCCCTGCTGAGATGGGAGCCTGGTGTGGAACTCGATCTCAGGACCCTGGGATCTTGATCCCATGACCTGAGCTGAAGGTAGACAACCTAACGGACTGAGCCACCCAGGTGTCCCAAAACATGGTTACTTTAAGCTCTATCCAAAAGTCATTTTTTCAGAATCTGTAACAGCTCAGTTAATGTACGATTTTTTTTTTTTTTTTTTTTGGTCTGCTGGCTTTTAAAGCAAAGATTCCAACTTACTTAGGTAAATATTTTTATAACTTCTATAATATTAGTGGTGCTTGATGAATAGTAAGTGCTCAGTAAATATTGGTTGAATGGCAGTGACTAGGAAAGCATTAGAAACTTAGAAAGATGTTAAAAATGCTTATGAGATATTCAAATTCTGGATATGGGATTTGTATACAGTCTCATGCAAGTTGGTATTTGACAAGGAGGTTGAGAAATGAATGTCTCAAGTTCTTTAAAGAAACTTCTAATATCTATGGTAGGCTGAATTATGACAACCCAATTATCAGTTTCTAATTCCTTAAAACCAGCAAATTCTACCTTATAAGGAAAAAATGTCTTTGTGGGTGTGATTAAGTTCAGGATCTTAATAGGGAAATTATCCTGGATTATCAGGATGGGCCCTAAATGTTATCATAAGGGTCTCATAAGAAGAGGAAAAGAGAAATTTCGTAGACAGAAGAGGCCAGCAATATGACCACAGAGATAGAAGTTGGAGTGATGTGGCCGCAAGTCAAGGAATGTTGGAGTCAGCAGAAGCTGGAGGAAGCAAGGAATAGATTGTCCCCTAGACCCCCCACAAGGAGTACAGCCTGCTGGTACCTTAATTCATCCCAACAAAATTGATTTAAGAATTGGGCCTCTGGGGACGCCTGGGTGGCTCAGTTGGTTGGACGACTGTTTTCGGCTCAGGTCATGATCCTGGAGTCCCAGGATCGAGTCCCGCATGGGGCTCCCAGCTCCACGGGGAGTCTGCTTCTCCCTCTGACCTTCTCCTCGCTCATGCTCTCTCTCACCTCCTCTCTCTCAAAGAAATAAATAAAATCTTAAAAAAAAAAAAAAAAAGAATTGGGCCTCTGGAGCTGTGTAAGAACAAATTTCTGTTTTTTTAAGCCATTGAGTTTGTAGAAAGTTTTATAGCAGCTTTAGGAAACTAATTCAATGTCCATGTGATCATTTCTTCTTATAATGTATAAGCCTGAGTTTATAACTACATGACTGAAACAAATCTGGGAATAAAGACAAATATTTCATTGGATTAAGTTCCCTTTTATAAAACAACTTCTCGCATGAGAAGACATCATTGTATTTATTCTGGTTTCCTCCTCCTTCCTCATTCTTTATATTAGACTAAACTAAGAAGAATGTATGAGAATATCGGTGTATCACAGCATGTGAATCTATACTTTTCCTTTGACCGTGTGTCTCTTTTCCAAAAAGTTCGTATAAGCAAATTAGATTTTCTTTTTTTTTTTTTTTTTTTTTTAATTTTTATTTTTTCAGCATAACAATATTCATTATTTTTGCACCACACCCAGTGCTCTATGCAATCCGTGCCCTCTACAATACCCACCACCTGGTGCCCCCAACCTCCCACCCCCCACCCCTTCAAAATTCTCAGATCGTTTTTCAGAGTCCATAGTCTCTCATGGTTCACCTCCCCTTCCAATTTCCCTCAACTCCCTTCTCCTCTCCATCTCCCCTTGTCCTCCATGCTATTTCTTATGCTCCACAAATAAGTGAAACCATATGATAATTGACTCTCTCTGCTTGACTTATTTCACTCAGCATCATCTCTTCCAGTCCCGTCCATGTTGCTACAAAACTTGGGTATTCATCCTTTCTTTTTTCTTTTTTCTTTTTTTTTTTTTTTACAGCTTTATAAACATATATTTTTATCCCCAGGGGTACAGGTCTGCGAATCGCCAGGTTTACACACTTCACAACACTCACCATAGCACATACCCTCCCCAATATCCATAACCCCACCCCCTCTCCCAACCCCCTCCCCCCATCAACCCTCAGTTTGTTTTGTGAGATTAAGAGTCACTTATGGTTTGTCTCCCTCCCAATCCCATCTTGTTTCTTTTACTCTTCTCCTACCCCCTCAACCCCCCATGTTGCATCTCCTCTCCCTCATATCAGGGAGATCATATGATAGTTGTCTTTCTCCGATTGACTTATTTCGCTAAGCATGATACCCTCTAGTTCCATCCACGTCGTCGCAAATGGCAAGATTTCATTTCTTTTGATGGCTGCATAGTATTCCATTGTGTATATATACCACATCTTCTTTATCCATTCGTCTGTAGATGGACATCTAGGTTCTTTCCATAGTTTGGCTATTGTAGACATTGCTGCTATAAACATTCGGGTGCACGTGCCCCTTCGGATCACTACGTTTGTATCTTTAGGGTAAATACCCAGCAGTGCAATTGCTGGGTCATAGGGTAGTTCTATTTTCAACATTTTGAGGAACCTCCATGCTGTTTTCCAGAGTGGTTGCACCAGCTTGCATTCCCACCAACAGTGTAGGAGGGTTCCCCTTTCTCCGCATCCTCGCCAGCATCTGTCGTTTCCTGACTTGTTAATTTTAGCCATTCTGACTGGTGTGAGATGATATCTCATGGTGGTTTTGATTTGTATTTCCCTGATGCCGAGTGATATGGAGCACTTTTTCATGTGTCTGTTGGCCATCTGGATGTCTTCTTTGCAGAAATGTCTGTTCATGTCCTCTGCCCATTTCTTGACTGGATTATTTGTTCTTTGGGTGTTGAGTTTGCTAAGTTCTTTATAGATTTTGGACACTAGCCCTTTATCTGATATGTCATTTGCAAATATCTTCTCCCATTCTGTCAGTTGTCTTTTGGTTTTGTTCACTGTTTCCTTTGCTGTGCAAAAGCTTTTGATCTTGATAAAATCCCAAAAGTTCATTTTTGCCCTTGCTTCCCTTGCCTTTGGTGATGTTCCTAGGAAGATGTTGCTGCGGCTGAGGTCGAAGAGGTTGCTGACTGTGTTCTCCTCGAGGATTTTGATGGATTCCTTTCTCACATTGAGATCCTTCATCCATTTTGAGTCTATTTTCGTGTGTGGTGTAAGGAAATGATCCAATTTCATTTTTCTGCATGTGGCTGTCCAATTTTCCCAACACCATTTATTGAAGAGGCTGTCTTTGTTCCATTGGACATTCTTTCCTGCTTTGTCGAAGATGAGTTGACCATAGAGTTGAGGGTCTATTTCTGGGCTCTCTATTCTGTTCCATTGATCTATGTGTCTGTTTTTGTGCCAGTACCATGCTGTCTTGATGATGACAGCTTTGTAATAGAGCTTGAAGTCCGGAATTGTGATGCCACCAACTTTGGCTTTCTTTTTCAATATTCCTTTGGCTATTCGAGGTCTTTTCTGGTTCCATATAAATTTTAGGATGATTTGTTCCATTTCTTTGAAAAAAATGGATGGTACTTTGATAGGAATTGCATTAAATGTGTAGATTGCTTTAGGTAGCATAGACATTTTCACAATATTTATTCTTCCAATCCAGGAGCATGGAACATTTTTCCATTTCTTTGTGTCTTCCTCAATTTCTTTCATGAGTACTTTATAGTTTTCTGAGTATAGATTCTTAGTCTCTTTGGTTAGGTTTATTCCTAGGTATCTTATAGTTTTGGGTGCAATTGTAAATGGGATGGACTCTTTAATTTCTCTTTCTTCTGTCTTGTTGTTGGTGTAGAGAAATGCAACTGATTTCTGTGCATTGATTTTATATCCTGACACTTTACTGAATTCCTGTACAAGTTCTAGCAGTTTTGGAGTGGAGTCTTTTGGGTTTTCCACATATAGTATCATATCATCTGCAAAGAGTGATAGTTTGACTTCTTCTTTGCCGATTTGGATGCCTTTAATTTCCTTTTGTTGTCTGATTGCTGAGGCTAGGACTTCTAGTACTATGTTGAATAGCAGTGGTGATAACGGACATCCCTGCCGTGTTCCTGACCTTAGCGGAAAAGCTTTCAGTTTTTCTCCATTGAGAATGATATTTGCCATGGGTTTTTCATAGATGGCTTTGATAATATTGAGGTATGTGCCGTCTATCCCTACACTTTGAAGAGTTTTGATCAGGAAGGGATGCTGTACTTTGTCAAATGCTTTTTCAGCATCTATGGAGAGTATCATATGGTTCTTGTTCTTTCTTTTATTAATGTATTGTATCACATTGATTGATTTGCGGATGTTGAACCAACCTTGCAGCCCTGGAATAAATCCCACTTGGTCGTGGTGAATAATCCTTTTAATGTACTGTTGAATCCTATTGGCTAGTATTTTGGCGAGAATTTTTGCATCTGTGTTCATCAAGGATATTGGTCTGTAGTTCTCTTTTTTGTTGGGATCCTTGTCTGGTTTTGGGATCAAGGTGATGCTGGCCTCATAAAATGAGTTTGGAAGTTTTCCTTCTATTGCTATTTTTTGGAACAGTTTCAGGAGAATAGGAATTAGTTCTTCTTTAAATGTTTGGTAGAATTCCCCCGGGAAGCCGTCTGGCCCTGGGCTTTTGTTTGTTTGGAGATTTTTGATGACTGTTTCAATCTCCTTACTGGTTATGGGTCTGTTCAGGCTTTCTATTTCTTCCTGGTTCAGTTGTGGTAGTTTATATGTCTCTAGGAATGCATCCATTTCTTCCAGATTGTCAAATTTGTTGGCGTAGAGTTGCTCATGGTATGTTCTTATAATTGTCTGTATTTCTTTGGTGTTCGTTGTGATCTCTCCTCTTTCATTCATGATTTTATTTATTTGGGTCCTTTCTCTTTTCTTTTTGATAAGTCTGGCCAGGGGTTTATCAATCTTATTAATTCTTTCAAAGAACCAGCTCCTAGTTTCGTTGATTTGTTCTATTGTTTTTTTGGTTTCTATTTCATTGATTTCTGCTCTGATCTTTATGATTTCTCTTCTCCTGCTGGGTTTAGGGTTTCTTTCTTGTTCTTTCTCCAGCTCCTTTAGGTGTAGGGTTAGGTTGTGTACCTGAGACCTTTCTTGTTTCTTGAGAAAGGCTTGTACCGCTATATATTTTCCTCTCAGGACTGCCTTTGTTGTGTCCCACAGATTCTGAACTGTTGTGTTTTCATTATCATTTGTTTCCATAAATTTTTTCAATTCTTCTTTAATTTCCTGGTTGACCCATTCATTCTTTAGAAGGATGCTGTTTAGTCTCCATGTATTTGGGTTCTTTCCAAATTTCCTCTTGTTATTGAGTTCTAGCTTTAGAGCATTGTGGTCTGAAAATATGCAGGGAATGATCCCAATCTTTTGATACCGGTTGAGACTTGATTTAGGACCAAGAATGTGATCTATTCTGGAGAATGTTCCATGTGCACTAGAGAAGAATGTGTATTCTGTTGCTTTGGGATGAAATGTTCTGAATATATCTGTGATGTCCATCTGGTCCAGTGTGTCATTTAAGGCCTTGATTTCCTTGTTGATCTTTTGCTTGGATGATCTGTCCATTTCAGTGAGGGGAGTGTTAAAATCCCCTACTATTATTGTATTCTTGTCGATGTGTTTCTTTGATTTTGTTATTAATTGGTTTATATAGTTGGCTGCTCCCACGTTAGGGGCATAGATATTTAAAATTGTTAGATCTTCTTGTTGGACAGTTCCTTTGAGTATGATATAGTGTCCTTCCTCATCTCTTATTATAGTCTTTGGCTTAAAATCGAATTGATCTGATATAAGGATTGCCACTCCTGCTTTCTTCTGATGAACATTAGCATGGTAAATTCTTTTCCACCCCCTCACTTTAAACCTGGAGGTGTCTTCGGGTTTAAGATGAGTTTCTTGTAGGCAACATATAGATGGGTTTTGTTTTTTTATCCATTCTGATACCCTGTGTCTTTTGATTGGGGCATTTAGCCCATTCACATTCAGGGTAAGTATTGAGAGATATGAATTTAGTGCCATCGTATTGCCTGTAAGGTGACTGTTATTGTATATTGTCTCTGTTTCTTTCTGATCTACTACTTTGAGGGTCTCTCTTTGCTTAGAGGACCCCTTTCAATATTTCCTGTAGAGCTGGTTTGGTATTTGCAAATTCTTTCAGTTTTTGTTTGTCCTGGAAGCTTTTAATCTCTCCTTCTATTTTCAATGATAGCCTAGCTGGATATAGTATTCTTGGCTGCATGTTTTTCTCATTTAGTACTCTGAATATATCATGCCAGCTTTTTCTGGCCTGCCAGGTCTCTGTGGATAAGTCTGCTGCCAATCTAATATTTTTACCATTGTATGTTACAGACTTCTTTTCCCGGGCTGCCTTCAGGATCTTTTCTTTGTCACTAAGACTTGTAAATTTTACTATTAGGTGACGGGGTGTGGACCTATTCTTATTGATTTTGAGGGGGGTTCTCTGAACCTCCTGAATTTTGATGCTTGTTCCCTTTGCCATATTGGGGAAATTCTCTCCAATAATTCTCTCCAATATACCTTCTGCTCCCCTCTCTGTTTCCTCTTCTTCTAGAATCCCAATTATTCTAATGTTGTTTCGTCTTATGGTGTCACTTATCTCTCGAATTCTCCCCTCGTGGTCCAGTAGCTGTTTGTCCCTCTTTTGCTCAGCTTCTTTATTCTCTGTCATTTGGTCTTCTATAGCGCTAATTCTTTCTTCTGCCTCATTTATCCTAGCAGTGAGAGCCTCCATTTTTGATTGCACCTCATTAATAGCTTTTTTGATTTCAACTTGGTTCGATTTTAGTTCTTTTATTTCTCCAGAAAGGGCTTTTATATCTCCCGAGAGGGTTGCTTTAATATCTTCCATGCCTTTTTCAAGCCCGGCTAGAACCTTGAGAATCGTCATTCTGAACTCTATATCTGACATATTACCAATGTCTGTATTGATTAGGTCCCTAGCCTTTGGTACTGCCTCTTGTTCTTTTTTTTGTTGTGAATTTTTCCGCCTTGTCATTTTGTCCAGATAAGAGTTTATGAAGGAGCAAGTAAAATACTAAAAGGGTGGCAACAACCCCAGGAAAATATGCTTTAGCCAAATCAGAAGAGATCCCGAATTGTGAGGGGGGAGAAAGGGGATAAAAAGGGGTTCAGAAAGAAAGAAAAAAGAAAAAGAAAAAAAAAAATAAACTATTAAAAAAAAGAAAGCTGATAAAGAAAAAATATAAAAAGAGGAAAAAATATATATATATTAGATAAACTATTTAAAAAACGTTAAAAAAAGAAAACGGTAAAAGTTAAAAAAAATTTAGCAGAAGAAGAGAAAAAGAAAAAAAAATTGACAAAGAAAAAAAAAATTAAATTAACTGCAAGGCTAAAAAATCATGTGGAGAAAGCCATGAGTTCCGTGCTTTGCTTTCTTCTCCTCTGGAATTCCGCCGTTCTCCTTGGTAGGTGAACTTGGTCCTGGCTGGGTTTCCCGTAGATCTTCTGGGGGAGGGGCCTGTTGTAGTGATTCTCAAGCGTCTTTGCCCCAGGCGGAGTTGCACCGCCCTTACCCGGGGCCGCGCTGAGTCATCCGCTCGGGTTCGCTTTCGGGAGCTTTTGTTCCCTGAGCGCTTTCCGTAGAGTCCGGAGGACGGGAATAAAGATGGCGGCCTCCCGGTCTCCGGCCCGGAGGAGCCGAGAGCCCGGGGCCCCACTCCTCAGTGCGCCCTCAGAGAACAGCGCCCAATGTCTCCCGCCACCCTGGCCTCCGGCCGCGCTCCGAGCTGACCGAGCCTGCGACCGGTTCAAGGCAACCCTGAGCTGAGAGTCACTCCTCGGCTCTGTCTCTGCAGCCGGCTTCCCCGTTCTAATACCGGTAAGCTCTGCGACACTGAGACACCCCCGATCCTTCTGCGACCCTGCGGGACCTGAGGCCGCGCTGACCCCGCCTGGGCTTCACCCCAGTTAAGCCTCTGGAGCGATGTCCCTCAGCGGAACAGACTTTTAAAAGTCCTGATTTTGCTCCGTTGCTCCGCCGCTCGCCGGCAGCTGGCCCCTCCCCCCGCGGTCGATCTTCCCGTCACTTTGGATTCACTTCTCCGCCAGTCCTACCTTGCAGAAAGTGGTTGATTTTCTGTTTCTGGAATTGCTGTTCTTCTTCTCTTCAATCTCCCGTTGGATTTGTAGGTGTTTGCAATCTTTAGATAAGCTATTTAGCTGATCTCCCGCTACCCGAAGTAGTCTCAGCTGCTACTTCTCCGCCATCTTGACTCCTCCTCCCAAATTAGATTTTCATAGAGGATCTGTCTCCCTTGCTACACTTCCTATGAGCTTTGATTATCTCAAAACAGATATTCATAGTCCTGATAGTAGCAATCTTTGGTTGTCTGCATTCACTTTTCCAAGGGCAGGAATGTTGATTGTTCAGTTTGGGAAATAAATCAGTCTTATTTTTTTAAAAAACACATTTATCTCACAATTAGTTATTATAAAATGAAATCTTTAAAACACGTAAGAGAACATAGTTTAAAACAAATAGGCAAAAATTGCTTTTAAATTCAAGTGAAGCCGTTCTGTCACACTGACTTATATTGCTTATTTATCCACACCAGCTAGAAACAGCAAAATGACATGAACAGAAACTTATATTCTGTTATACATGGAGAAGACATGTATATACATGGATATACTCGGATAAAACCTAGAAACAAGGCAAAGAATTTACAGAATATTTTTATACCTATTAAATTTTTTGTAAATGAAGTCTTCATCTGTTGCTTAATTAACCATTGGATTTTTAGCTGAAGAAAAGGAACATACTGTCTTGTGCATTCATGAAAACAATTTTGATATGGTTTAAAAGCTTGAGATCATCCTCAGCATCAGATTGTTCCAATTACTATACACAGAAGTTTTAATGAATTATTTCTTTAGTTCTGGCACATCCAAAGACACAGACAGTCAGCAACCCACCCAAAGTTGCACAGAGAGATTCAGCTAAGGCTAAAACTTACATGGGTTTAATTTTCTGTCCAGTCTTAGACCAGAGTTTTCTAATGCATTGCTGTCAAGGACTGTGCCGTCAAAGTGATTCATGCGAGAAATTCTAGGACTAGAAGTTTTGGAGGACTTTGGGTGGCTTATGATTGAGATTCTTTCGCTGCCATCATCAAAGTGCAATAAATAGCATTGTTTCCATGGAAAGTTGCAGAAGCTCTGATGTGGTTTTATGTGCATACTAACCTAGAATGACGGAGGGTTTATCTGTAAGGGTTAGTATGATCTTGAGGTTTACCTTTCTGTTCCTCTTCTATGTAAAAGGATAACAATTCTGCAGGGTAGACATTTGATTGAATTTTCTAGGAAAAAAAAGCCTTCACATACAAAATCATACCATTGGAATCCCATACTCATAGTACTCCTAATATTGTTTAGAGGTATGCTTTTTCAACTAATATTAAGTTGTGGTGAACTTTGATGGTTAGGATATATTCTGGAAGGGAATAATTTTCTGGGTCTTTCAGTAAAATAGCTAAGTAATGATGATAGTTTAGATCAAAGCCATATTGTATTCAATGTGTAACATGTGGACATTGTTTATGGAATATTGACATTTATTATTCATAAGAAAATGTTACAAAATGTTCAGAATTTCAGGACCTTCTCTAACTTTGTGTTTACTTTGCTAACGAATTCCATTTATTCAAGAAACAGTTGGGACAATTATAGGTAACAACTAAGAGCTGTGATGATAAGAGTGTGCTCGCCCTGTAGAACAATGCCATCTAATGGAAAAATGTCACTCACAAATGTGAACATATATAATGTAAAATATGTTAGTAGTCACATAAAAAGTGAAATAAACAGGCAAAGTTAATTTAACCAAATATATCAAAAATTACCATTTAAATATATAATTAACCTTGAAATTATAAATAATTTGTTCCACTTTTTTAGCCTTCGGTCTTCAAAATCCAATGCATATTTTTGCATAAAGCATATCTCAGTTCGGACCAGTCACATTTTTTGTGCTCAAAAGTCACATTGTACAGTTCATCCTACCTTATTGAACAGTGTAGGTTTGCAACTTACTAAATCCAATGGGTTCTGTGGAATTTGTATATTTCTGGAGATATTTATAAGTTGATATGCAAACACAGTGGGAAACAAATGACTCACTTGGATAAAGGGGAAACTAATGAAGCAAATCTTTTTTAAAGTTGCACATCTGTGAATAATTCAAAAAAAAGTTATGAGAGCACATGGGCAATAAAAAGGAAAAAAAATAGGCATAAGTGGTATCTTCCAGATTTCGAATAATTTGGTGATTATTCAAGTATTAAGTACACTGGGGAAGGTGGGGTGAAGAGGAGGCAATGGAAAAAGATTGCATAAAAAGTGGGTCTCAGAATTGCTAAAAATCCCTCTGTGTTCTGTCGAAGAGTATAGACATTGGCTGGCACACAATCTAGGGCCAGTGGATTATTAGGCAGAGTTAAAAGACATTAATCAAGATTAGTTGATTTATAAAAAGGTTGCATGGTCAAGTCAGCTTGCATAATATTGGGTTAAATACAGATAAACTTATTTCTTCTAATATTTTCCAGTCCTTATGATATTAATGTTTGTTAAAATTCATAATGGAGATATGATACGTGGTTTTTCCCAAATTAATCTGACCACTGGTCTCTTTTTTTTAGGACCATCTTGCCTAACCAGGTTCTCTGGAAAACTTAGCAAATGCTGACTTAAGTAGAATCTTAGCAGGAATAAAAGGAGGACACTATGTGACACTTCAGAAGTCTGTCCACTCTGTTTCTTGTCCTAATTAGGATCTGACTTGTGGGTAACATTCCCTCCATGCACATTTCAATTTTGAGTAAGTGATTTTGCATACTCCTCTGTTTTTAATCAGGACTAGAGAAATCAATTGTGGAATTATTACCTAATATAGCAATCTTACCGTGGAAGAAAATACTATAGAGGGAAATTAGGATAAAAAAGAGGACCATTCCCCACCTCCAAAAAAAAAAAAAAAAAAAAGAAAAGAAAAGAGAAGGGAGGGGAGGGGAGGGGAAGAGCTCCAGGAGAGGGGAAAGAAGGGAGAGGAGGAAAGAAGCCAGGGCAGGATGGCAGGAGTGAGGAATGGAGAAGAGGGGGACAAGAAGGGAGAAGGAAGAAACAGACAGAGGGTCATGACTGTTTAACTGTGTGGCAGAAGAAGAGAACAAATGAGGAAAACAAAGATCAGTAGTCAGGGGAAAAAGAAGAAGCCTCTGTACCCATATTTTAAGAGAGGAGATAGTTTTAAGACAAAGGAAGCGACCAACAATGCCAGATGTAGAAGAGAATCACACAGGAAAATATTCATTCCATGAGAACTCCAAGCTTACATTTCATAAGAATTACTAGTTTTGTGTGTTTAATAATGAAGATTTTTTAAAATTCTAAGTCTT
Organism: Lutra lutra; assembly: GCF_902655055.1. Lineage (NCBI taxonomy): Eukaryota > Metazoa > Chordata > Mammalia > Carnivora > Mustelidae > Lutra > Lutra lutra. The sequence continues at coordinate 19,768,914 of NC_062285.1, read as the reverse complement.
GAAAGTTCATGCAAATTTATAGATGCATGTGTTGGGGAAGAGAGTCAGGGGAAAAGGTGTTAACTGGTGAATATAAAATGACAAACATTGGGCAAACAACATGCTCTCTCTAAAGGTAGAATCTAAATACTTGTTTCATACATGCAAAAAAGGTATTTAATTTCCTTCTTAGATTTACCTGAGTGAGATTTTGAGAAGAACAATTTTGCACGTTTTTTCAGCTGGCTGGTTTTTAGACCTCTGTAGTCATTTCTGTCTGGTAATCTGCAGATTGCTTTCTTGTTGTGCCATGGGAATAGAGTTCTCATGGGCCCACTGAGAGAGATCAGTGCTCTGAATTGATCCAGGAGCATTTGTCTCCCGTGAATAAGTAATTTAGAGTTGAGAGCATATTTCACACAGCCAAAGTTAAGAGACATCTTATTTCACCAAGAAATAGGTCATTTGAAGCAGGAGACACTGAGAGTGTGCTTAAGGTAATTACGTGGAGCAGGTGGTCTTCACAGCTAGCGCTGACTTTGATGAAAGAGAGATCATAGTCTGAAAATCGCCGGTGTCATGCTGAGTTCTGGAGGGAAAAAAGGAAAAATTTAATAACCAGCTTTGAAGTGAATACCAATATTCTGTCATCCTTCACTTATTTTCCATGGTGGATTAAAGATACTATTACTATTTTAACTTTGTTGCTGTAGGAAAATTAAGAGCAGGGTTCTTTTTCCACTTCTTTAATTCATTCCTTAAAAACTTGTCCCAATTATGCCTTTTGGATTAGCATGAATCTATTTGTTTTAACTTATAAATTTCATTTTCCAAATTTAAAATTGTAACTGAGTAGAAAAAAAAAAAATGTGGACTCTAGAGCCAGCAGGGTAGCAGTAATTTATCTTGTGTAGCCAAATCCACTTCTGAAAATGCCCAGGCAACTTCTGCAGAAGTCAGTAGAGATTGGTTATAGATTCCTGTGGATCCTGTGAAGATTTTCTCAAATTTGGTGTAGCTCCATGCTGAAAATATATTATTTCCTTGAAATGGAAATACAGGGATAGTTCATTCATTGTTTCCACAAATTATCTTATTTTTAAAATAATATTCTTCTAAAACTAATACATTATTTTAGAAGTGTACTATTACTTAGCATGTATGTATATAAACATGTATATATATATATATATATATATATATATATATATATCTTAGTATATAGCCATAATATAGTCAAGATGGCGACATAAAACCTCACTGTCCTGTCTGTATTCGTTTCCTTTGCTGATGTAACAAAATACTACAAACCAGGTGGCTCAGAACAACAGAAATTTATTCTCTCAGGGTTCTATGCTGGAGGCCAGAGTTGGAAACTAGCATCTGTAGGCCAAGCTCAGTGTTGGAAGGGCCTTGTTCCCCAGGTAGGCTTTAGAGGAGAGTTTGTTCCTTGCATCTTCTGGTGTGAATTGCTTGGCTTGTGACCCCAGTTCTCCAGTCTTTGAGACCAAAATATTCTAATTTCTCTCTGCTCTATCCTCACATCATTTTCTCATATGTATGTCCGTGTGCATGTGTGACCTCCTGGCCATTTCCTTGTTGGAAATGGATTCAAGTGATTGCATTTAGGGCCTTCCCAGAGAATGCAGGGATAATCTCCCCACCTCAAGATCCTCAGCACCTAAGAATTTGCAGAGATCCTTTTTTGCCCCGTAAGTAACATTCAAATGTCCCAGAGATTAGAGCATGGATATATTGGTGTTGAGGTGGGGAGGTGAGGCATTTTTTCAGCCTATGACACCATTGACGCGTGATGCTAATTCTTTCCCCGCCAATAGAATTCTGCTTTTGTTGAGAGGTCACCATTTCCATAAAGTGTAGGCAGTGACTTAAACTGAATGTAAAGCAGGTGGGGCCATCTATCTCTACCTGCTCCAGATGGCCCTGTGATACAGGTCCAGCAAATGAGATATAAGAAAACATCAGTTTGGGAATTAGTTTTCAGAAAGGGCTTCAGTGAAGGCACTGAAGTCATGAACTTGGCACGACTAAGCTATCTCTGGCCCCATCTTCCACCTTGAAATCAGACATGACTCCTCATTTCTAAGGTAACAGTTGGTGATCCTGAGAAAAAGAGCCGATAAGGAGAAAAAGGTGCAAAGCAAAATATAGAAAAAAATCGAAAGGTCATTATTAAGCAGCTGAAACAGTGCCAACAACTGCCCATTCCAGTCTTCTTGCTATGTTAAAGTGTAAAAATAACTACATAAATAAATAAAACAGACCAGTATTTGTTTAAACCACAGGTAGTCAGATTTTCTGTTATTGCAGCCAAACGCATCCCTAACTGATACATTCGGAAATATTTGGAAAATCTGAGGAGCATGAAAAAGAAAAAGAAAAAAATAAAAAAAAACTGTTAATACCACAACCAGAAACTTTCACTGTTAACATTTTCTAGTATATTTTTCCAGCTATATCAAAGGAACTTTATAGTACATACTGTTTCAGAATTGCTTTATATGACCTAATTATGTTATGACCACTTTCTTATGTCATTACATATTAATTTGCAAGATGAATATCTGCATGGTGGTCCATCATTTTAATAAACCATGATTAAATAATCTTAACTGAAAATTTACTTAAAAATTAGAAATGGAAGTGTGCCTAGGTGGCTCAGTTGGTTAAGCATCTGACTTTGGCTCAGGTTATGATCTCAGGGTCCTGGGATCCAGCCCAGCGTGGATCTCTCTGCTCAGCCAGGAGTCTGCTTCTCTCTCTCCCACTGTCTGGCGAGCTCTCTCTCTCTCTTTCTCTCTCTCTCTCTCTCAAATAAGTAAATAAAATCTTTTTAAAAATGGAATCTTTAAGTATTTCATATCTAGTGTATTTCCCATTGATCCTCAGAAGAATGTTTCAAGGTTTGTTCATTATTGTTGGTATTATCTAGTGTTTCTTTGTTTAGCAATAAAATGTAAAATGAACATGGACAGCAAAATAAGAAAAAAAGTGCTAAGCAGTTTGAGTCTGAACCATAAGAAAATGTTTCCAGTTTCACAGTATTTCATCTTTACTGGAAGAGGGGGAAAGTCTGGAAGGACAAAATCTAGTTAGAATTGACTGAAGGAGTGATTATGTTGCTAAAGAGATTCTTTTCATTATACTCCATATGAATCTCATCCTTTGTTATACTATTTTCTTTTAATTATACATTCTCAAGTATAGTATTTCTTTTAATCAAAATAGCTTTTATGGAAAAAATAACACAGCATATTGTGATATAATAAGCCTTGAAATATAAAACCAATATGTAATATTGATACAAAAGAAAAAGCAAAGATTTCTTTTGTTAGCTATTCAGAAAATGAATTGATTGAAAATATGAGTCTGACAACTAATTCTGTGTCACAAAATTTGTAGGAGGAATCTGAACCAGTAGCTTCAAGAAAACGAACAAAAAGCTTGTCTTTTTCTCGTCCCTGGAAATAAGTACACAATAAGGGCACACTGAGTAAGAGAATCTCATTCTAGCAAATGCTGACTATCCATGGAAATATTACAACTTGTGGAGAACCATAAGTAGCAGTGGGAGAAAGTGTTGAAGGATTTCTGGTTAAACCAATGATTCACGCAGAAAAAATCTAATACTCTTCTTTCTCACTGAGCCCACATTACCAAACCCTTAGTCTGCATGTAGGAGTTTATAATGCAGTTTTTATAAATTTGTAATCCTACATGTATTTTCCACTTGTAATACACACACACACACACACACACACACGTAGGGGGAGGTGTGATAATGAAAGGAAATAGTAGGTTTCCATAGCAACATAACAGACAATCCATAACATGGAGGTGATGTGATATAAACAGCTTCTTCCTCCAAAGTGAGGGGTGAATATACAATCAACATTATGTAGTTATCAGCCAAGTCCACACATTTGTGTAAGTCAGAAGACACTTAATTTAATTCAGAGTTAGCTGTAGCTCAGTTGCTCAGAATATGTCATCCCAGTGACTCTTCTTTCTTTCCCCTAGTATAATTGATGGCAACACAAGTGACAGAAAGAAAGGAAAGGAGTCTTTTCGTTAGTTAAATAATATTGCCAATAATTTGATATGTTTTAAATTTTGATTTTTGATTCTATCTGTTGATCTCAAAAATATCCATCACCAGAACTCAGTTTTTGCTGGGCACACATCTATATTGAGATAAAAATTCCATGCTAGTGTTGGCATTCCAAATTATATGCACAAGAACTAAAAGAAAAAAATATATAAACAGGTTGTGAATCATATTGCCAATTATATGGCAATCACTATATCATCTTACATGTTGTCCTCACTTGCTAGTTTAGTAAATTCAATTTGAACTTGTTATCATTAAGATTTCAAGGCATTGGCCAGCAGCTGTAATCCATCTACTTTAAAATATTTTTTCTGCAGTGATGAAAATAAGTCACAAGGGAAAAAGGGTAATATAAAGTATTAATGGCATCTCATGACTTCTAAAAATGGTATACAGGGATAATACAATATGTTTAAAGGTCTGAGAGGATGGGGAACAATACTGTGACTTACAAGAAATGGCCAAATACATATTTCTCCTATGTATTTGGTCTTTGTTCACAGTTTCTGGCTCATAGCTCCTAAAACTCTTGAAATTTCTTGTGATAAGGGAGATAAAGGTGGTTTTTGTTGTGTTAGGCAACTTTCCAAAGCCTTTGGGTAAGGATGCCAGGTTGGTTGCCTGGAGGACCAACCAAGTTAGTAGAGTGTTGGAAGTTTCAGTCTCAGCCCTAGACCTCTGGGAAAGGGAGAGTGATTGGAGGTTGAATCAGACAATGGCCAGGGACTTAATCAGTCGTGGCGATGTAATGCAGCCTCCATCGAAACCCAAAAGGACTGCATTCAGAGAGCTTCTGGGTTGATGAACAGGTGGAGAAGCAGGGATATTGGTGCACCTGGGGAGGGCATAGAAGCTCTGTGTTCTTTTTTCATACCTTGCTTTATGCATCTCTTCATCCAAATGTTGATTTTATCCTTTATCCTATCCCTTAACAAACTGGTAAATATAAGTAAGTTTTCCCTGAGTTTTGTAAGCCACTTTGGCAAATTAATCAAACCTAAGGAGGATAGTGTTGGAACTTCCAACCTGTAGCCAGTGGGTCAGAACAGAGGTAGCAGCCTGGGAACTGCAGCTGAAGTAGGGTGTGGGAAGTATCCGTCTTGTGGGACTGAACTCTTAACCTGTGGAGTCTGGTGCTCTCTCTGGGTAGATAATGTCAGAATTGAGTTGAAGTTCAGACATTCTGCTGGTGTCTGAGAATTGCTTGGTATTGTGTGGGAGAGGATCCTGGATCAAGGTCTGAGAATCCCTAAAATACGGAATAATGATCTACTCATCCACACTCTTCCAAATCATGATGAAAATGGTGGATCACACTTCAGTTCAGTAAAGGCAGTATCAGAACTTTTGTGGTATTTCTGAGTCAGGAAAGTAAAAACTGAATTATAAGCATAAAAACAAATTCCTGTCGATCATTATCAATTACTTTATTCTTTAGTTTCCAACTCCTGAGGAACCTACTCTCAGGATCAGTCCTTTCTTTCGTAGCCTCCTCAAGTTTCCCACTTCCTTCTCAACCACTGTCATGCACTTCATAGCGTGCAAATTGTGAAAATCTTTGGTTCACTCAATTTCCTTCCTTAACTACTATGCTATTTCCTTTTTGCTTCTACTAAAAAATGTTTTTGATTGATACTTTCATTGAAAAGTTCTTAATGTTCTTACGCTGCTTTCTAGGCTTAGCATTACCAAAATTGAACTGCTAAAGTAGTTTCCAACACCTTACACAATCGTTGACCTTCATTCTCCTGGACCTTTTTGTGGCCTTGGACTCTGCTGACTATCTCCTCATGAAACACTTTCTTCCCTTGGATTCTATTAAATAACAATATCTTGTTTGTTTATTTGTTTTTCCACCAAGCTTCCAAGAGATCCTTGTCTGTCTCATTTTATGAATGTTCCTTCTCCTATTCTGTATATATAAGCGTGCCCCATGAGATGACTCTGAGCTCCTCATCTTTTACATTTCAGAAGTTCTCAGTTAGTGCCCCATATATCAAGATCTGCAGTCTACGTTGCATATTGTTACTAAACATCAAATCTAAACATTGTCCTGCATCTATTTCTTACCTTGATTTGGATAACTCAGTGTTTCTTATAATGCTGTACTTTTGGATAATCATCATCGCCTCTCTGAGAGTAACTGAATACTCTTCCCTTAACACTCCTCTTTGTCTGTGGCACAGCCCTTATCCCAAGGTCGAATTATTATTTATTTCTACTGTCCTTCAGCTCATAATTCTAATCACCCTTTTATTTATTAAATGGGTTATCCATCTGTCCTGTTCCGTTGCCATTAATGTAAGGTTTCTGGATATATCTCGAAGGTAATGCTGATAACATCTGCTGATGAATTGGGTAAAGGATATGAGGAAAAGAGAAAAGTCAAGGGTGATTTTAAGGATTTTGGCTTGAGCAACTGAGTGAATAGCAATGTTATTAATTGTGCAGTAGAATACTTGGAAAGACCAAGATTGGGAGGATTCTCTTTTAGGTGAGGTATGTTTGAGATTCCTATGTAACATCTGAATGGAGATATCATTATAAGTAGTTAAGATTCTGAGTCCAAAGTTTAGAAAGAAAATGGGGGATTGGAGATACATGTTTAGGACGGATCACTTTCTACAGCTATGGGACAGGTTGAGAGTCCCCACGATTGTTCTCCTAGACAGAGAAGGGGTCCCACACTCAGGCATGGAGTGTGCCAACATTGACAAGGCAGGAAGGAAGAGTATGCTTTAGAAGAGACTGAAGATGGCAACAACTGAGATGGGAAGGAAATCAACAAGAGTATTATCAACTATGTGAAGTGCTTTTGAGAGTCTGAGCAGGGCGAGGACTAACAAGTCACCAACTTTCCATTGTGTACAGGAGGCACAGTGCCTAGGTCCCAAAGATATTGCAGAGCACACAAAATATTTTAATTTCATTTTTTTAATTAGAAGGAAAAATGAATATAATAGCAATGGATATATAATACTGAATCTGGCCTAAGTTATATTGGTTTTGATGACAATACAGTCATAAAACAATTTTTAATATTTTTGTGGAAAAAAGCGTCTTGGAAGGTGTTGACATGGCCCTGGTGAGCATTAGCTAGGCATTGTGGATGTCACTGCTCACATTAATAAGGACAGGTTTGAAGGAATCCCGAGAACAGAAACCTGATAGGTTGGGGTTCAAGAACGAGCTGGAGAGGAAGTGGAATATGAAGATAGGAGATAGCATTTTTAACAAACTTTTAAAATAATTTTCCCCAGGGGCACAGAGAAGTAGGATCACAGCTGGAAGAGATGTGAAGCCAAAAGAGGTGTATATGTTTGTGTATGTGTACGTCTGCTTATGTGTTTATATGTACATGCAGATATCCATGTGCTTGAAAACTGGGAAGACACATCTTAGAAGATCTTATTGAAGGAGCAGAGCCCTTTGGGGTAGAAGAGCATGGGATCTGGTATCCAGTCAGAATGGTTGGCCTCATAGATGGGAGCTAGTTCATCCTGATGTCTTCTGCTCTCAGTTATTTCACTATAAGTGAAAGAGTAGTCACCAGCTGAGAGTCACAAGTTCTGAGAGTGTGAGGGAATTAGAAGAGAGGATGTTATATACACTAGTCACCTTTATATTGAGAAAATGGATTATCTAGGGAAATGTAATAGGATTTCTGAGGGAGAAAAAAATATAACAAAATTAAAAATATTAACAGTGATATTTATCTCAGGGTAGTAGAATCAAATGTGATTTTTATTTTCTTTTTTATAATTTTGTTTCCAAAGTTTTACATTGAAATTCATTTGTTGCTTTGAATAGCTATTAAAAGTAATAATGAGGTGCCTGCATGGCTCAGTCAGTTAAGCATCCAACTCTTGATTTTGGCTCAGGTTGTGATCTAGGGGTCATGAGATGGAGCCTCATGTCATGTAGGGCTCTGAGCCCAGTGAGGAATCTGCTTGAGAGTCTCACTCTCCCTTTTCCTCTGCCCCTCTCCTCCCCTCACCACACACACACACTCTCTCTCTCAAATGAAAAAAAAAATCTTTAAAATGATAAAATAATAAATACACAACAGTTTTCCTGTTCCTTATGTCTTGCTTTAGTTCCTGTTTTCCATAGGAATTTTTCCTGGGCCAACTCCAGCTCCTTGTTAAAATTTCCTTTAAGAGTTAATCTCTAGTGTACAATGGTTCTGTCATATATGTTGTTATATGTCATTTTATCTGCTTTCTGTATGAATATATAATTTTATTAATGAAATTATAACTCCTTACTGATAGCAACTAGGTCTCATATAGTTATTTCTTGGTTTTAAAGATTGATTGATTGAGAGAGAGAGAGAGACAGAGAGAGAGTGCACATGAGCCAGGGGAGGAGCAGAAGAAGAAAGAGAGAGGCAGATTCTGCTGAGTGTGAAGCCTAATGAAGGACCCCATCTCAGGACCCTGACTGTAAACTGGGAGTCCAAATGTCAGACACTTAACCAACTAAGCCACCCAGGTACCCCAGGTAATTCTTGGTTTTAATGAATCAGTTTACGCAAATGCCTTACACATGAATCTTCTGGGTAGACATATGGATTTTCTTTCACCTTCTCTTATACTATGGCAAAACCTGCTTTCTTATTGCCATGTGATGTCCAATCTGTCCTTAACTACATGGATTTTTTAAAAAAAGATTTTATTTATTTATTTGACAGAGAGATCACAAGTAGGCAGAGAGGCAGGCAGAGAGAGAGAGAGAGAGAAGCAGGCTCCCTGCTGAGCAGAGAGTCTGACTCAGGGCTCAATCCCAAGACCCTGAGATCATGACCCGAGCACAGGCTTAACCCACTGAGCCACCCAGGGGCCCCACCACATGCAATTTTTGTTCTTTTTCTTCCAAATGCACTGCAGCTTTGTTGAGGGCATGAACTCCATACTTGGAGGGTGAACAAGGAGCAGGGGAGAGAGAAGACTTTGCCAGTTCATATTCTCACTCTCCTTCCTTACCTCCTCCCCATGGTGCTCCTTCATGTGTTCCAGTATACTTGGATAAAAGGAAAGACCTGAAACATATTCTTCTGTATCAAAAGTCAACTCTCAGTGCTGAAGACAATGGGTGATAAAATGTTCGAGAGTCTAAAGAGAGAACCCAGACATATCTCCAGAGGAGACCAAAGTATGGAAGACTTTGTGTTAGGGAAATTCTCATTCATTAGAAAGAAGGGTCTTCAGAGAACAGGGGAGTATAGAAAGCTTGTGATGTTTCTCCTTCCCCATACACTCCACCTGAAGAAGTCTGAAGGGGAAGGCTATAAGGTAGCTTGTACCGGGAGCAAGGGCAAAAGGCAGATGTGATATGTGGAAACAGTGCTCATTGTTCCCATTGTTTAATAGATGCCAAGAAAACTAGCCCAGCTTGAGTTACTTGTCAGCACCCTCCCCTGCTGGAATGTTAGGTAACACAAAAAGTCTGTGGGCTTACCACTGAGAACTGGACATGGGTAAGTGGGTAAGTGTCAGAAGAGTGTCAACCTGAGTGATTCACTCAAATCAGAATGGCAGCGGGAGAGAGCCCAGGAGGGGGGGGTGGCACTTTCTGAAAAATCCATTAATTTTCCTCATGGATTTTGGTACCTGCCATGACAACTGCCCCTGAAGAGAGAGATCCAAAGAGCACTAGCTAATTTTAAAAGGGGCTCAGTCCCTTTTTCTTTCACATCTTCCTTCTGCTGATAGGAGCCAAGGAGCCAGAGGCATTGGGATTAAGAGGACAGACCACCAGCATTTGAGGTCCTTGAACCATGGGTCCAATCTAAGCCTAGAGGAGTAGGAATTACCTTTAAACTGCCTTTAAACCAGATGAGGTAGAAACTTTCATTTCTTAACATTGTACTCCAATACTAAAAAATGGTACAACTCACTAATACCTACAATGATATGGTTCCTGAGATGTCAAGAAAAAGGAAAGAGATCCAGTAGTGTGCATTCGAAGGCTGTGGTAGGAAACAAATCCTCTAGGATCAGCTCATTTATTTAACGAGTGAATAGTAAAAGTAATCATGGTGGTGAGAGTGACAGTAGTCATCATGGTAGTAGTTGCAGCAATAACAGTGGGGATAGATGCTGTTCATAGAAAGCCTACTTGAGCCAGTCATGATGTTAGGGGCATTAGGGGTATGATCTCTAATCTTTCCTACAGATTAGCAATGTAGTTTTTCTGTTGCCAGCAAGCATGGGAAGAAACTGAAGCTCATGGAGGTAAATAAATCAGGTCACACAGGCAGCAATAAACAAAACGAAGTTAAAGAAGCATAATTAATCGGCAGGAGGATGGAATGCATTTTCAACAGTCACCTCTTACTTTGAGCAATCTTGCCTTCTCACTATCTTAAGAGCTTCCAGGTCCTATTGATTCTGGGCTTGTGGTGGCACCACCATCACTCCCACTCCTTGACCTTTTGGAATAAGATGATCCATACGTTCCACTTCAACTTCCACCAGCTTTTTATTGGTATACGGAGAAACAATCACTGTTTCTGTGCTTTTGCTGCTTCATTCTGGTCCAGAAATGTTCCACATGCAATAAATATTTGTGCCACATAAATCAATATCCTATTTTTAGATTGGCCTGCAGACATTAGCTACAATGTATAATGTCATTTCCATAGGAAAATATGTTCTCAGTCTCAGGTGGAATGATTCACAAGTAATCTTCACACTGCCAACTTCAAATGAGTATAATGATAAACGTGATTATGATTATGCACATTAATGGCAGGAATCAGTGAAATATACATTAAAAATCAAATATTTAGCTTCAGAATGCATTGTGCAATTCAGTTCATATGTTCTCTAAGCAATTGGCAGAGATGCTTGAGGGAACTGCTAAGAGGTGGGGAAAACCAGGCTGTGATAATTCACAAGGTGGATCACCATGAACAAAGACATGACTGCTGTTCCCCTCACTCCCCCATAAATGCTTCTTTCTGACATCCCTGAGCAAGTCAGGGAAATAGGGAACATAACTGCATAGGCACTGGCAAAGTCAAACAAACAACCAGATCTCCCAATGGACCATCCTTTATCTATCTGGTTAGCTTGGCTATCATCATGGTTGGGCATCTCATTAATCATCATTAAGAACCTGGGGCACCTAGGTGGCTCAATGGGTTAAAGCCTCTGCCTTTGGCTCGGGTCATGATCCCAGGGTCCTGGGATCCAGCCCTGCATTGGGCTTTCTGCTCAGTGGGGAGTCTGCTTCCTCCTCTCTCTCTCTGCCTGCCTCTCTGCCTACTTGTGATCTCTGTCTGTCAAATAAATAAATAAAATCTTTTAAAATATCATCATTAAGAACCTTCTGAGAAAGAGCCTGGTGCTTTGTGAGATCATGGCATTCAGAGGCAGATTCAGTTCAATTCCCTGACCTGTTCTTTAATGATGTGACCCAGAGTATCATTTACTTAATCTCCATGGATTGATTTGCTCATTTCAATACTAAGATATTAAATTATACTGTAATTGATCAATTAATCCCATGAAAAATATGATTATTTAAAATGCACTGTTGGGCTTGAATAGTTTAAAATATTCACTGATTCCACAAACATTTAACAACAACTTATTTTGTATCAGACACTATACTCAACAGGGAACACAAATAAATAGAGTCTGTTTATCCAGAAACTGGATGTCCGGTGGCTTTGTTGACCCAGCTCACTTCTATGGCACTAAGAACTTTCTTCAGTTTTTTTTTTTTTTTTTTTTTTTTTTTTTTTTTTTGTAAAATTAATTTGCCAGTTGAAGACCCCACACGCACTTAACATCTGGCCATGTTGGTCATATGACTCATAGGTTGAATTAGAAGAAAATAGAATATCTCTGACTGGACAGGGTAGTTGCTGTCATGAAGCTCGTTAACTCTCTTCCAAAGTAGAGGCAGAAGTCAGAGTGAGACCTTATTAGATGACAATCGGAACAACCTGAGTCAAGAGCCAGACCACAGAGGTTGGTCTGGGCCATGATGGAGTTTTGGACACTATCGTAAGAGCTGTGGAAGGCTTGGGGTCAGGATCTAAACAGTGGAGTCCTTCATAATTTGATAGATATTGGAAAGATTATTCTGGCTGATGTATTGGCATCAAAGGAGCCTCCCTACTTGGCCACAGTACAAGAATTTGCTCTGTGATGTCCTTCCGGGTGGTCCTTGGAGACAAACTGTCTCTGCCACCCTCATCAAACCCCATGAGGGAGGTGAATTATTCAAGGGGGAGGAAGAGAGTTGTGCAATACAGGTAGAGAGACAAGTTGGAAGCCTCATTTGGAGTTACAATTCCCTTCATGCTTCCTGTGCTCCAAGCAATGCTGATCTTTAGTCTCTCAAAGGAGCCATGTTCCTTATTATCTCAGGGCCAATTATAGCCTGTTTCTCCTGGCTGGAACTCTCTCCCAACAACCCATCCTTAACTCCTACTCTTAAGCACTCTTCAACTCTCACCCTCTCAGGGCACTCATTTAGCTACCTTGTGCTAAATACTATATACACATGGCAAATGCTATGTGCTATTCACTATATTCTACATACCATATGCTATACACTATATACTTATACTAAAATCTATACAGTAGAGACTGCTTACTGTACATTTCCTCATAACATGGCATTTATCACTATTGCTTAGTATATATTACTGTTTCTGACTATTAGGTTAAATATCTTTCTTCCCCAATAAAAAGCAAGTTGGAAACCACATCTGTGTTGTTTTCCATTATATATCTACTGCTCCATAAATGTTTTTCAAAAATTGAATAATAAAAAATGATCACTTGGAAGAAATTAATTTTGGGATTTCTGGAGGGAAGGTAAATGGATTGATGGAAAGTTGGGGAAAGTAATAGTTTGAGCAGAAATATAAAGGCAGAAATAATCACATCGTAGGTGACATCTGAACATCTGTTTTGGTTATTTTAATCAGTGTAAGTTTAAATCTACACTTGTGAAACTTTGTCCTAAGAGTAGTGATGTGCTGTGGCTGGCCTTCCTTCGCTGTCATAGTCAGGGTCCTGAAACTGCTCTGGGAGACTTGCTCTTTAAAGGTAACTTTCAAAAGTCTTCCTGATGAACAGAAGCCACTCCAGGAAAGGGGTCACTCAGGGTAGGGTATTTTGTGTGTTAGAGTTTGTTCTGTTCAGAATATTTTCTCTTTTGCTATTTGGATTCCTATCCTTAGAGAAGAAATTACTGCAAGATATTTACCTCTTAGGACTGAGAATGTGTATATTTATCTGAAGTAAAACAATTTCATAAGGGAATATGAACAAAAGAAGGAAAATTTAACAGATTAATCTAGGATATTCTTCCTAAGGAAGTTATCTTTAGTAATTCTTCCAGATTAATCTTTTTATAGGTTTCATAAATGGCTCTAGATACAAATTAAATACTTGGCAGTCTCCCTATCAGACTTCTTAGATTCGTATCCTCTATCTACCTATCTTCCTCACACTTTGAAATACTTGAAATAGATTTTCAATATTATCCTTAGAAATTCAGTGAAGAAACCCTTTATCTCACCTGTGTTTCATCTATTTGCTCAAAGAATTTAATTTGGGGTCTTATATCATAACCAAGGGGAGGACATAATTCAGGGAATAAACAAGTCTCTTGAGGACAAAAGCTGATTGTTACTCAAGATGCTCTGATTGATCTTCTTAAAACAGACAGATTACACCTTATTACCTATAACCACGAATGAAAAATTGGTCATGACAGCAACAAGTATTCCTGGATCCTTTTGCCCTTCCCTCTTCACTGAAATGTGGTGTTTATCACATTGTATTCTGTAGGGTTTAGAGACAGTCAGCAATTTTTTAAAAAATTGAATCCCTACTCAGATAAACTTAGGGAACACCACATACCAAATTGTCCTTTTGGGGATTTACAGCAGATTAAAACCTCTAAGACATCCTATAGTTTTTAGGAAAAGTTGTTGTAAAATGAACTAACATAGAGCCTTAGGAAAAACAGTCAAGGCACTGAGGACAAGTGTACTAGTAGGTCCTGTGTATCTCCCATCCTTTCCCCAGTGCCCTGTGCACTGTACATAGTTCATACATGTTACATGAGGGAGAGGAGAGAGATCTTAGTGGCAGTTAAGAAAATCTGTGTGTAATAGTTCAAGTAAAATCATATAATGGCAAGAAAGCATGCTTACCAGTTCATCAGTGTTTGAAAAGTGTGGGTTTAAGTTAGTATCAATATTAAAATTAGAGGAAAACTCATTAACAAGTTTTCATTTGATATCTTTCCAAATTATCAATCATTCCCAGTCTTCTAATTTTTTTTTTCCTTTAGAGCTTTCCAAGTATGTGACTCTTCTTGAACCTGTAGATCTCTAATGAATACAGCTTGATGAGTTGGGGGTAAATAGTCATCTATGAAACCATCACCAAATCAAAGCCATAAACATATCCATAATCTAAAGTTTCCTTTCATTCATTCATTGTTTTTTCTCTATATTTTTGTAAGAACACTTAACAGAAGATCTCCCCTATTAGCAAATGTTTAAGTATACAGTGCAACATTTTTTATCCCAGTTTTATTGAGCTCTAATTGATATATGGCACTGTGTATATTTAAGCTTTTACTTCACATATATTGTGAACTGATTACCATGATGAGTTTAGTTAACATCCATCATCTCATATACATAAAAAATAAAGTGGAAAAAAAAGGAAAAAAAATTTTTCTCTTGTAATGGGAAGTCCTAAGATTGACTGACTCTCGTAACACCTTTCAAATATACCATAGACCAGTATATAACTATAGTCATATTTTATATTATATCCCTAGTGCTAATTTTTTTAAAAATATGTATTATTGAAGTTAGTTGACAGGCAGTGTCCCATTTATTTCAGGTGTACAGCATAGTGATTCAACACTTCTACACATTACTCAGTGAGCGCCATGACAAATGCAGTCACCATCTGCTACCACCCAACATTATTACAATAGTAATTATATTCCCTATGCTGTACTTTTCCTCTCTGTGAGTTATTTATTTTATAGCTGGAAGTTTGTACCTTTTAATCACCTTCACCTATTTTGCCCATTCCCTATATCCACCTCCCCTCTGGAAACCACCAGTTTTTTCCTTTGTAGACAATATGGTATTTTTAGCTATGAGCCCTATATTGTACTGTAGCTCTCCAGAACCTGTTTTGCATGTGTATGTTTTGTTTTGTTGCTTTATCTTTATAAATATTCATTGGATATCAAGTTTGTGATAGATGAAAAATTCAAATCATAGATGGATAAAAAAGACAGGGGTAAAAAAAATGCTGAAGGTTTTTAAAGATTTTGTAAAGCAATCATGAGGAAGTTCTATGTATTGAGGATTTCTTGTGGTCGTTTATATATAAAGGATGAAAAGATCAGGTCAGAACTGAGATCAACAAATATCTTGATCATTTTCTGAAAGAGAAAAAGAAAAATTTGAGCCTTTTCCTAATTCTGCGACAATAAATTGCCTAGTTAAAAAAAGAAGAAGAAGAAGACGACGACGACGACTCCTATCCATAATGACTTGAAATGCTAACCCATACCCTCAGGGATGTTACAATATTTCCATTTCTTTCTCTTTATGAAATAGAATATCACAGTCTCCCAAATTTCTGCTAATACTAATAGTTAATATTATGATATGCTTCAGTCTCCTATTTTCAGGATAGATTTAGCAATAGCTATTGAGTTTGGGACATTGTGTCAATGACAGTATGTCATTATTTTTTATAATGCATTATTTTTCTAAGTACCACACTGCAACCTTTAATGGGATTTACTGTCATGTAGTGGTTTTTAAATGTTTCCATACAGATTGGCAACTTGAGGATGTTGGAGGTTGTTACTCCTTGAGTGAAAAAGCAGCTTCTCTCTTAAGCTGATAGATTATATTACCAGTGGTATACTGAAAACATTAAAAGCTCATTATACCAGAGTCTTTTTTCTTCTAGGATGTTCCACCCCAGTGTTTATAAGCTTAGCTCTAAAGAATTCAATCAGTTTGATTATTTTTTCTGAGAAAATATCTCCTTGTCTTCAAGTTTCTGAATGATGATTGTCATCAGTAATTTTCCTTTTGAAAATCGTCTCTCTGATATTTTCTTTCAGAGAGAAAATAATTATAAGATCATCTCAATAGAGAATACTTAAATATATATTTTAATACTACTGTAATGAGGAAGTGTAATAAATCTTTAGAACTGGGAAGATCCATAACTAGTAATTAAATTCTTAAACACTGAGAGTAAGATCCTAGAGGGCAGGAGCCTCTCCATCTTTTCACTGCTGTATCCAGTCCCCAAAACAGCATCTGAACTGAGTCAGCCCTCAGATTGCTAAGTGGAGGAAGGGATGAATGAACTATTTGCAAAGTACAGTTTTCTTTTCCAAGCAGTCATAGAGATGTAGTAAATTCTGAGTCAGATCCTCTTTCTCTTCAAAGAGAAATTAATATGTCTATCAAAGAAAACAAAAAACACTTTATATATATAGTATTTTGGGGGTGTGTGTGTATATATGTAAATATATAACAAAAATATTCTCAGTGCTGTGGGAAGTAGAAAACAGACATGAAAGTTCAAAGGAATGTGAGACATCTGCCTGCCAGGGATGGAGATTGCTTTGAAAGAAGTGTTTAACATAAAGCTGGAGAAGGTGCGATTTTGACAGGTATAGTTTATGCAGAAGAAGGACTATAGTTTATGCAGAAGAAGGGCTGCCCAGGAGTGGGAAACAGAGATGAGAGTTTCCAGAAAGGAACTGAAAAACAGTGCAGGGTAGAAGACCTGTTCTTGCCTACCCTGGGGAGAAAACTGGACAGATAAATTAGTGCTGGGTCAAGGAGGGCCACGGAATGACAGACCATGTCACTTAGAGCTATTTACCCATCACCTTGCACTGTAAATCATCTCTCTTTCCTGGGATCTTTTTCATGAGCAATACTAGGGGATGGCCTGATCTAAATTCTCTTTCTATTTCTATTTCTGTAGCTCAGCAGTGCCATTCATACTATAAACCCCTCCTCTTTTGAAATCATCAGTGCTTTGGGTTTCTGTGACATCTTGCCTGATTTACTTCTTCCTTCTATCATTTTCTATTACTCTCACATAAATTCATTTTGACCTTGACGGTAAATTCTTCATGATGTTTTAAAAGAAATTTATCATCCTATTACTTTAAAAATTGAAATTCTTTTACCTACACCAGCAACTGTTAGGATGTTTTGTAATTTGAAAGATAGGCAAATTTCTTCTTTCAGTGTTAGACTTTTTAAAACAATTGTGTTAGATTCAGAGAAAATATATTTCACTTGGGGCATATATGTTCTCCAAGTAAAATATACACATTTGTAAACTAACATCTGGTTTAGTTTAGTTCAAAAGTTAAACCAAAAATGTCAAAGTGAAATGTTTGTTTTGTCAATAAACATTGTAAAGAATCAGGCTGTAGTCATTGCAAGAAAGACATATTTACTTTGTTTTTAAAATTGGTTAAGAATGACTAAATATTGGTGGTATTAGATTTAAGTAGACTGTTAAAACTCTAAGATGTTTTATGAAAACTCCATGGCAAGCACAAAAATAAAACAGATAGAAGATACACAAAAGAAAAGTGAAAGGAAAAAAAAAAATCATTACAAAATCAATGAAATACAAAGTGGCTAGCAAGACAAGAAAAGATGGACAAAAGAGCTACAAGACAGACTGAAAATAACTAACAATAGCAATAGTAATAATTACTTTAAATGTAAATAAGTTAAACTTCCCAATCAAAAGGCTTAGAGTGATTGAATTGATTTAAAAAATTCAACTACATGCTATCTATAAGACACTTGCTTTAGATTAGAGGACACATATAGAATAAAAGAATGGAAAAACACATTCCATGTAATTGGTAGCCAAAAGAGAACAGGGGCAGCAATATTTATGTCAGACAAAATATACTATAAGTCAAAGCTCTCACAGGAGACAAAGGACATTAAATAATGGTTAAAAAAAAAAGTCAATCCAGTGACTCTGTGTGGCTCAGTAGGTTAAGCCTCTGCCTTTGGCTAGGTAATGGTCCCAGGGTCCTGGGATCAAGTCCCACATCAGTCTCCTTGCTCAGTGGAGAGCCTGCTTCTCCCTCAGCCTCTCTTCCCAGCTTGTGCTCACTCTCTCTCTGACAAGTAAAAATTTAAAAAATGAAATCTTCAAAAATTCTCTGATCCTCTCTCTCCCTCTGCCAACACTCTCTCTCCAACAAATAAATAAATCTTTTTTTAAAAAAGAGTGAATACATTAAGAAGATACAACCAGTATAAATATATGTGCACCCAACATCAGAGCTCCTGAATATAGAAAGCAAACATTGATAAACTGAGGGGAGGAATAGACCGCAAAATAATAATAGAGAATTGAGTAGTCCACATTCAATAATGGAAACAACATCCAGACAGAAAATCAATAGAGAAATGGTATTCTTAAATAACACTACGGAACCTAACAGACACATACAGACTATCCCATTCAACAGCAATAGAACAAACAATCTTCTTAAGTGCACATGGAACATTCTCCAGGATAGATCATATATTAGGCCACAAAAAGAGTCTTAATATATTTAAAAACATTGAAATCATATCAAACATATCCCAACCACAATAGGAAGAAACTAGAAATTAATAGCAAGAAAGAAAACTGGAAAATTCACAAATAATGTGAAATTCAAAAAACACATTCTCAGACAACTACTGAGTCAAACAAGAAATCAAATGGAAATTATACAATATCTTGAGACAAATGAAAACAAGAGCACAGCATACCAAAAGGTATGGGATGTAGCAAAAGCAGAAATAAGAAGGAAGTTTATAATTAAAAGCATGTACATCAGAAAGGAAGATCACAAATAAAGTAACCTTTCATCTCAAGGAACTAGCAAAAATCACAAACTGAGTTCAAAATTAGCAGAAGGAAGGAAAAAACAAAAATTAGAGCAGAAATAAAATAAAAACAATAAAGATATCAACATAACTAAGAGGTGTTTTTGAAAAAGATCAGCAAAAATGAGAAACCCTTAGATTAGCTAGGGAAAAAAAGAGAAATGACTCAAACAAAATCAGAAATGAAAGAGGAGATATTAAAACCTATGTCACAGAAATAAAAAGGATCAGAAAAAATTACTGTGAATAATTATATGCATTGGATAACCTAAAAAAATATGGATAAATTCCTAGAAACATAGACTCTACCAAATGCTAAATCATGAAGAAATGGAAAACCTAAACCTATCTATAATTAGCAATTAAATTATTTTGATTCATAGATTAATTTTTTTCAATATCTTTTTTTAAAAATTTCTTTACAGTGTAACAGTATTCATTGTTTTTGCACCACACCCAGTGCTCCATGCAATACGTGCCCTCCTTAATACCCACCACCTGGTTCCCCCAGCCTCCCACCTCCTGCCCCTTCAAAACCCTCAGGTTGTTTTTCAGAGTCCATAGTCTCTCATGGTTCACCTCCCCTTCCAATTTCCCTCAACTCCCTTCTCCTCTCCATCTCCCCATGTCCTCCATGTTACTTGTTATGCTCCACAAATAAGTGAAACCATATGATAATTGACTCTCTCTGCTTGACTTACTTCACTCAGCATCATCTCTTCCAGTCCCGTCCATGTTGCTACAAAAGTTGGGTATTCATCCTTTCTGATGGAGGCATAATACTCCATAGTGTATATGGACCACATCTTCCTTATCCATTCGTCCATTGAAGGGCATCTTGGTTCTTTCCACAGTTTGGCGACCGTGGCCATTGCTGCTATAAACATTGGCGTACAGATGGCCCTTCTTTTCACTACATCTGTATCTTTGGGGTAAATACCCAGTAGTGCAATTGCAGGGTCATAGAGAAGCTCTATTTTTAATTTCTTCAGGAATCTCCACACTGTTCTCCAAAGTGGCTGCACAACTTGCATTCCCACCAACAGTGTAAGAGGGTTCCCCTTTCTCCACATCCAACGTACATTGTTTCCTGTCTTGCTAATTTTGGCCATTCTAACTGGTGTAAGGTGGTATCTCAATGTGGTTTTAATTTTAATCTACCTGATGACTAGTGATGATGAACATTTTTTCATGTGTCTGATAGCCATTTGTATATCTTCATTGGAGAAGTGTCTGTTCATATCTTCTGCCCATTTTGTGATATGATTATCTGTTTTGTGTGTGTTGAGTTTGAGAAGTTCTTTATAGATCCTGGATATCAACCTTTTGTCTGTACTGTCATTTGCAAATATCTTCTCCCATTCCATGGGTTGCCTCTTTGTTTTGCTGACTGATTCCTTTGCTGTGCAGAAGCTTTTGATCTTGATGAAGTCCCAAAAGTTCATTTTCACTTTTGTTTCCTTTGCCTTTGGAGACATATCTTAGAACTTGCTGTGGCTGATATCAGAGGTTACTGCCTATGTTCTTCTCTAGGATTCTGATGGATTCCTGTCTCATGTTGAGTCTTTTATCCATTTCGAGTTTAACTTTGTGTACGGTGTAAGAGAATGGTTGAGTTTCATTCTTCTACATATAGCTGTCCAATTTTCCCAGCACCATTTATTGAAGAGACTGTCTTTTTTCCACTGTATATTTTTTCCTGCTTTGTCGAAGATTATTTGACCAGAGTTGAGGGTCCATATCTGGGCTCTCTACTCTGTTCCACTGGTGTATGTGTCTGTTTTTATGCCAGTACCATGCTGTCTTGTTGATCACAGCTTTGTTGTAAAGCTTGAAATCAGGTAACGTGATGCCGCCAGTTTTATTTTTGTCTTTCAACATTTCCTTAGCAATCCAGGGTCTCTTCTGATTTCAAACAAATTTTAGGATTATTTGCTCCAGCTCTTTGAAAAATACCAGTGGAATTTTGATCTGAATGGCATTAAAAGTATAGATTGCTCTAGGCAGTATAGACATTTTAACAATGTTTATTCTTCCGATCCAAGAGCATGGAATGGTCTTCCATCTTTTTGTTTCTTCTTCAGTTTCTTTCATGAGTGTTCTGTAGTTCTTCGAGTACAGATCTTTTACCTCTTTGGTTAAGTTTATTCCCAGGTATCTTATGGTTCTTGGTGCTCTAGTAAATGGAATTGATTCTCTAATTTCCTTTTCTGTATTTTCATTGTTACTGTATAAGAAAACCACTGATTTCTGTATGTTGACTTTGTATCCTGCCACATTACTGAATTGCTGTTGATTCATAGATTTTTTTTTTTAAGATTTTATTTATTTATTTGACAGAGAGAAATCACAAGTAGGCAGAGAGGCAGGCAGAGAGAGAGGGGGAAGCAGGCTCCCCTCCGAGCAGAGAGCCCGATATGGGGCTCGATCCCAGGACCCTGAGATCATGACGTGAGCCGAAGGCAGAGGCTTTAACCCACTGAGCCACCCAGGTGCCTCTCATAGATTATTTTTAATCAGTAATCAAAAACCCCAACCACAGAAAAAGACCACATATCTTCATGGGTGAATTCTTCCAAAGAGGAAGACTACTTCCCAACTTATCCTATAAGGCCAGTATTACCATGATATCAAAGCCAAACAAAGATATTATTAGAAAAGAAAAGTACACACCAATATTCTTGATTAACATAGATGCAGAAATCCTCAGCATAATACTAGCAAGCCAAATAACCAAAAAGTTCAACAACACATTAAAAGAATAATAAACCATTACCAAATGGGATTTATCCCTGGGGTGGAAATATGGTTCAATATATGAAAATCAGTTAATGTGATACACATTTCTGAGCTAGGGTTGTTTGGCAAGAAAAAGAAATAAAAAGCATCTAAATTGGAAAGACAGAAGTAAAATTATCTCTGTTTGCAAATGACATAATTATATGTTGAAAACCTAAAGGATGTCACACACAAAAAAAGCCTATTAGGGGGCACCTGAGTGGCTAAGTGGTAAAGCCTCTGCCTTCGGCTCAGGTCATGGTCCCAGAGTCCTGGGATCGAGCCCCACATTGGACTCTCTCTCTGCTTAGGAGGGAGCCTGCTTCCCTTCCTCTCTCTTTGCCTGTCTCTCTGCCTACTTGTGATCTCTGTCTGTCAAATGAATAAATAAAATCTTTAAAAAAAAAGCCTATTAGAACTAATAAAGGAATTGAATAAAGTTGCAGAATATAGTCAAAATACAAATACAAATATAGTCAGAATATAGTCAACATACAATATACAAATACTAGTAGTGTTTCTATACACTAATAACAAATTACCTGAAAAGAAAACCAGAGGGGAAAACCATTTATAATAGCATTGAAAAGAGAAAAATACTTGGGCATAAATTTAACCAATGAGGTGAAAGACTTATATACTAAAAACTACAAAACATTGATGAAAGGAATTGAAGAAAATACAAATAAATGGAAAGACGTCATGTGTTCATGGATTGGAAGATAACATTTTTTTTTAAAATGTCCACCTTAGTGGCCCGAGCTGGTCAATAATATGCTGGACAAAGTCAGTGAGGTGACTATTGGTGGTGGAAGGCTTTTGCCTTCCTTAAGGTGTTCAACAACATAAAGACTGGCACTTCTGTGTTTGATGAAGAGGGAGCCTAGATCATAAAAGACCCGTTGTCCAAAGCTGAGAAGAAGGGTATGAAAACTACTTTGCCTCTTGACTTTGTCAGTGCTGACGAGTTTGATGAGAATGACAAGACTGGCCGGGCCACTGTGGCTTCTGGCATCCCTGCTGGCTGAATGGGCTTGGACTGTGGTCTGAGAGCAGCAAGAAGTATACTGAGGCAGTTGCTCAGGCTAAGCAGATTGTGTGTAATGGACCTGTGGGCATATCTGAATGGGAAACTTTTACCCAAGGAACCAAAGCCCCCATGAATGAGGTGGTAAAAGCCACTGCCAGGGTCTGCATCACCATCATAGGTGATGGAGACACTGCCACTTGCTGTGCCAAATGGAATACGGAGGATAAAGTCAGCCGTGTGAGAGCGCTGGGGGTGTGCCAGTTTAGAGTTCCTGGAACGTAAAGTTCTTCCTGGGGTGGAACATTTAAGCAGTGTTTAGTACGTTCCAATCTTTTGGTTCCTATGCACTGCCCCCAAATCAGCTTAACACTTGTCACATCTCCACTCGGCATTAGATAAAATCTTCCCCCACGTCAGGATTCAGCTAATGGCAAGAGATGCAGCTCCAGGAACCCTTAAACCGTTGCACAGTATCTCAGGTCTTTTTTATTGCGCCCTGATTTGCCTCCATTCTT
Organism: Lutra lutra; assembly: GCF_902655055.1. Classification (NCBI taxonomy): domain Eukaryota; kingdom Metazoa; phylum Chordata; class Mammalia; order Carnivora; family Mustelidae; genus Lutra; species Lutra lutra. The sequence goes on along the minus strand of NC_062285.1, from coordinate 19,745,527 downwards.
CAAGGTCCCATTTGAATTTCTTAGTGTCTAAGCCATTGTGCATTCTAGAGTGCGTATTTTTAATTTTTTAAAATTTATTTGACAGACAGAGATCACACGTAGGCAGAGAGGCAGGCAGAGAGAGGGGAGGAAGCAGGGTCCCCACTGAGCAGAGAGCCAGACGTGGGGCTCGATCCCAGGACCCTGGGATCATTACCTGAGCCAAGGCAGAGGCTTTAACGCACTGAGCCAACCAGGTGCCCCAAGAGTACATATTTTTATATTTTACCTGTTAAAGGAAAATGAACTCTGTTAACTTCTCTTTTTGAAGTAGCTTATTCTTATTAGCTTTGTCATTGTTTCATTACTCGGCATGGAAATAAAATGAAATACCAATTGTAGATAGGTAAGAAGACAAAGTTGATGATCTATTAAATAAATAATAGAAGTATCAGCTGAGGGTGTCTGAGTGACTCAGTCGGTTAAATGTCTGCCTTCAGCTCAGGTCATGATCCCAGGGTTCTGGGATGGGGTCCCACATTGGGCTTCTTGCTCAGCGGAGAGCCTGCTTCTCCCTCTACCTTTGCCTCTCCCCCGCCTCATTAATAAATAAATAAATTCTTGGGGTGCCTGGGTGGCTCAGTGGGTTAAGCATCTGCCTTCAGCTCAGGTCATGATCCCAGGGTCCTGGGATCCAGTCCCATATTGGGCTCTCTTCTCAGCAGGAAGCCTGCTTTCCCTCTCCCGTTCCTGCTTCTTGTGTTTCTGCTCTCACTATCTCTCTCTGTCAAATAAATAAATAAAATCTTTTTAAAAATAAATAAATAAATAAGTTCTTGAAAAAGTTATCAATTGAAAAAATAAAGAAGGTAAAATGTCCATGCTGTTCAAAACAATCCAAAAATTTAATGCAGTCTCTACCAAATGCCAATTGCACATTTACAGAAATAGAAAAAAAAGTATTAAAATTCATATAAAACCACAAAGGACTCTGAATGGTCAAAACAATCTTGAGAAAGAAAAACAAAGATTGAGGTATCATACTTCCTGGTTTCAAAATATATTATACAGCTATAGTGATTAAAACAGTATGGTACCAGCATAAAGACAGATTGTAGAGCAGTGGAACAGAATACAAAGCCAGAAATAAATCCACATATATATAGTTAATGGCTATTCAACAAGGCTAGCAAGAGCCTGGGTGGGTCAGTGGGTTAAAGCAAGAATACACATGAGATAGGGATAGTCTTTTCAACAAGTAGTATTGGAAAAAGTGGATATCCACATGTGAAAAAAATGAAATTGGACCTTTATTATACACCAAACACAAAAAGCAATTCAAAGTGCAGTTAAGACTTTAACATAAGTTCTGAAACTGTAAAACTCCTAGAAGAGAACATTGGGGAAAACTTCATGACATTGAGCTGGACAACGATTTCATGAATTTGACACCAAAAACAAAGGCACAAAGCAAAATAAACAAATGGGACTGTGGTTGACTCTTGAACAACATGGGTTTGAACTGCATGGGGCTACTTAGATTCTTTACATATGGTACTGTAAATGTATTTTCTCTGATGATATTCTTTTTTTTAAGGTTTTATTTTTACTTATTTATTTGTTTGACAGAGAGAACAAGTAGGCAGAGTGTCAGGTAGAGGGAGAAGGAGAAGCGGGCTCCCTACTAAGCAGGGAGCCTGACATAGGGCCTGGGATCATGACCACAGCTGAAGGCAGATGCTTAACCTACTGAGACACCCAGGCACCCCTCTCTTATGATATTCTTAATGATACCTTCTCTCTAGCTAATTTTATCATAAGAATACATTATACATAATATACCCATAACATACAAAATATGTGTTGTTTATGTTATCAATGAGGCCTCTAGTCAATGTTAAGCTATTAGTAGTTAAGCTTTTGGGAGTCAAAAGTTATATACATGGGGGGCGCCTGGGTGGCTCAGTGGGTTAAGCCTCTGCCTTCGGCTTAGGTCATGATCTCAGGGTCCTGGGATCGAGCCCCACATCGGGCTCTCTGCTCACCAGGGAGCCTGCTTCCTCCTCTCTCTCTCTCTCTCTGCCTGCCTCTCTGCCTACTTGTGATCTGTCTGTCAAATAAATGAATAATATCTTGAAAAAAAAAAAAAGAAAGAAAAAGTTATATACATGGATTCCCAACTGCAAGCTCCCCTCACCCCTTCGTTGTTCAAGAGTCAACTGTACATTAAACTAAAAAGCTTCTGCACAGCAATTGAAACCATCAACAATATGAAAAGACACCTTACAGAATAGGAGAAAATATTTGCAAGCTACGTATCTGATAAAGAGTTAATATCCAAAATATATAAGGAGTTCCTACAAATCAAGAGCAAAATAACAAATAACAATTTAAAAAATGGGCAAAGTTCTTCCATAGACATTTCTCCAGAGAAGACATACACATGGCCAACAGATAACACGAAACAGCACTAATCGTCAGAAAAATGCAAATTAAAACCACAATGACATATCAGCTCACACCTGTTATGATGCCTTTTATAAGAAAAATAAAAGAGAACACGTGTTGAGGATAATGCAGTAAAACTGGAACTCTTGCCCACTGTTATTGAGAACATGAAATGTGTAGTCACTATGGGAAACAGGGTGGTGTTTCCTCAAGAAACTAAAATTACAAGTACCACATGGTCCAGCAATCTCATTTCTGAGTATTTTATCCAAAGGAATTGAAATTAGAATCTCAAAGAGGTATTTGCACTCCTGTGTTCATTGCAGAATTATTCACAACAGCCGAGCTTACAAACAACCTAAATGTTCACTGACAGATGAGTGGATAAAGAAAAAGTGATCTATGTGTATGATGGGCTATTAGCCTACAAAAGAAGGAAACCCTGCCATATGCAACAACATGAATGAACCTTGAAGACTATGTGCTAGGTCAAATAAGCTAGTCACAGAAAGACACATATTTGTGATTCTACTTCCATGAGGTATCCAAAAGAGACAAATTCATGGAAATGGGGAGTAAAATGGTGGTTCCCAGGAGCTGGGTGAGGGCTAACTGGAAGAGTTGCTGTCCAGTGGATGTGAAGTTTCAGTTGTGTGAGATGAGTAAGTTCTACAGATCTGCTGTACAGCATTATGTTTCTAGTTAATAATATTGTATTATGCACTCAAACATGTAAGAGGGTAGATCTCCTGTTAGGTGTTCTTACCACAATTTTTTTAAAAAGGAATGAAGGTCCAACTGTTTTTGTAAACTTTCCATGAAATCGCAGCATGCCAATTTCATGGTAACCCTTTCTCCTAACAAACTTAATTTTCCCAGAGGGAAGGAATTTCCTAGATGTAGAATTTGATATCTAGACAGTTCACAGATCCGAACCTATACCTTTACGTGTTTTCTAACACTCTCACAACATTCTGGTCATCACTTGAATTGTATGTGATAGTCTCCGACTGAGTCTTTCAGTTATTGAACACTACGGAAATATAAACTTAAATGGTTCACTTATGAAAATAAAAGAAAAATTCAAATTCTCTTTTAGCCTTCACCATTCCCCTATTCCGGCTTTAGATTTTAAACAGCTCCTCTGCTCATTGAATAATCTTGACTACTCTTTTCTGGAAAAAGAATTCCTCCCCTGCATTTCAACTCCACGTTTTTCTCTCCATGACCCCCTGAATTCAGTGGGAGAATATCCTGTGGGAAACTTTAGTGTTTTGTTTTTTTTTTTTACTTTTTAGTGAAAAAAAAAAAAACCACTTTTCAGATTTTTTACTCTTTTAGGCTCTCATATTTGTTCATCTGTATTAGGTTGGGAACCCTCAGAACAAGACTTCTGTCCAAGTATTGCATTTATTGAGTTCTGTTTTGTAGATTTTTAAGTATACTGATATCAGTGTCTTGTATTTATTTAACATTATGTCAATACTTATGCTGCCTTAGATTATTCCAAAGAGAGGCCTGCTTGAAGGTTAGAAGGAAAATATCATGCAATGCATTTGCTGTGTCTATCTATGTAGTACTTATGAAATACTAATGTTGCAGGCAAATACATTGTCAGCAGGAAAATAATGCATTTGTCATATATACCAGGCTCTATATCAGTTTTTCTTTGAACCACATATGACACGTCAAAATGGAATAAATGATGCTAGAAGTGATTTTTTTAGCTCCCTGAAGAGTAGTTGATCTATGCGTGTCCATGCAGCCTCGCCTTATCTGGGGCAGAGCTACAAATCCAGTTTCACGGTTAAATTAGCAGGTAATCCCTCCCGTTTTCAAGCCTTGAAATGGTGTGTATCTGTCAAAGGAATCTGATTATGCCAGATCCCCAAGGTTCCCACTTCAGTGCACAGGGCTTAATTCAAAAACAACTGATTCAGTGGGGGAATGTCTGTGACAGGAATCAGCCATACAACCGATTTTGTTGTGATACTTCCCGCTGCATATGAGCAACAGAAATGGCACTGGATTGCTTGCACACCTGTATTCTGAAACCAGTTGTGAGGCCTAGATTTAGCTTCTCCTCCACTGGTATCCCCATCTTAGTAACTGGCACCCTCACCTTCCATTTGACTCCCTTTTCGGCACTCTCCCCTTGTATCCAATGAAACATCTGGACAGTAGTCTACTTCTGAAAACCCTCTGATGTGTCTACTTCCGGCCACCTCACTCCTAGTGTAAGCCCATCCCATCTTTCCACAAATCATTGAAATAGGCAGTGAATTCTTCACCCTATTTTAATTATGTCTTCCTTCCTGCTTGTCTATACTCTGCCTGAATAAACTTTACAGTTTTTTGAAATATTGCAGCTATACCAAAAACATAGATAGGTAGATACATAGGTAGGTAGATAGACAGATAGATAATGCATAAAACACTGTACCTAATAGCCAGTTTGAAGGTAGGGGGCAAAACAGACACAGTTAGATTTTACTATGTACCCATCTCCATGGTTCTCCACTTTTCCTCTCTGGAAATAAACACTCTCCTGAATGTGGTGTTTATCAGAATGTTCTTTCAGTACAGTTTGTCTTGTCATGTGAAGCCTCTGCTTCAGCCCTTCGATGTGCTTCCATTAGCTTTAGTCCCCAAACCTAGGCCCTGGCTGACATGGCCTCCCATAGTCTGATGCTCTCCCCAGGCTGCTGGTCTCTAGCCTCATCACACACCACTCTCCAGGAGGCCAGGGAAGGCCCTGTCCCTCCTCCAGCCTCAGTGCCTCGTGGAATCCCTCAAACATACTCCGCACTTGATGATTGCTAGCAAATTGGACAAGTAAACGAGTGATGGCCAGACTCTATGTTGAGACACAAACATGAAAAAGTTCTAGTCCATGTCTTCTAGGGTTTGTAACAGATGAGAAGAGAGGCAAACAGACCACGGGGTGGATGTGAAAATAAACAATTGTACACCAGTTGTGGTAAGACCTATAACAGAAGTTGGGACGAGCATAGGGATGGAAGACCAAAGGGTGTAATCAGATCTTCTGGGGTTAGAGAGGATAAAAGAAGGCTACACACAAGAGGAGACATTTAAATTGAAGCTCGAAAAATAAATAGGATTTTTCAGTGCACAGAAGGAAGAAAGCATATTTCAGGCAGAAAAATTCAGCATGTGAAAGTACATAAAATGCACAGGGCCCACGTGAAGTCGGGAGTGGCTGAAGCACAGGATGGGTGTGGAGAAGATGTGGGAGAGGAAGTTGAAGAGCCAGGCAGTGGCCAGACCAGGGGGGCTTTATATTTGGAGCTGTGGCGTTTGGACCATTCTCATTGTTGAAACCCAATTTATTACTTGTATGGTGGGCACTCTGCCAAGCCAAACTGAGCAGCATGTATAAAAAAATGAGTGTTCTGTCCTTAAAAGCTTATCTAATAAGGAGAAAAAACATATTCTTAATGCGTATTTTTTAGTACTTTTTCCTCAAAGAGAAGTGTGTCTGGAATGACTCTATGTAATGAAATTCGATTTTTTTTTTTTTTTTTTTTTTGTAAAGCCACTGGTCAGGAGCCGCATGGCCACAGAAGAGCTGACAGAGGATGGTAACAGCCACTTGAGGGGCTGTGGTGACCCATGTTCACAGAAGTTTAGCCCCCACCCTTCATAAGCTGGTATGGGGTTATGGGGGGAGCTGTGCTCACCTTCTACTTAAGGTCAGCAGTGACTAGATACTCATGGGGGGTGATTTCAGCCCCTTGTAAGTGACAATAGAAGAGAACCTTTTTTTTTTTTTTTAAGGTTAGGGAGGGTCATCTTTCTTAATAACCTATAAATACTCCTGAGAGGGGTTAACATGGTAAAGATTATATCCCATTCACACCGTAGTATATAATAACTCACCAGATTTTTCATGAGAGAAAGTTTAAATAGTTCATTGTCATTAAGTACCTGCCTAGGGTTTCTGACAATGGCAATGTATGAAAAAGGAAATGTTGAAACCTGAACCATGAATCCCAATAAATTTTATGTCTCCCCATGCCTCCTGTATTCCCAATTTGTGGGAAATTTAAGATGTTATTTATTTTTTTATATTTTAAAAAATGTAACAAAGTATCACTTTAGCACTAGTGATGCACTAGTATTTCTGATGAAATACAGAAATGCAGACATGGCCCTGGTTTCACTGAGCTTTGGACACATATGTGAGGTGCACTATTATGGCTGAGTTATGTCTCTGAGGCCAAATTCTACCTGCAGCCACCTCTACTCCTCCACTCACACATTGAACAGGAACTGCAAATGAACGTCCAGACAAAGAATTCCTCCCAGCATGGTAAACCTTTTCATTCTCTGCCTTAGCAGACATAAAATGAAATTTAAAAAAAAAAAAAAAAAACCTTATCCCTTCAGTTCCGATTAGTCTGAAGCAGTTATACAAAAGTGCATTTGAGATACTCCCTCTTGCTGCTCTTCCACAAAGGCTAATATATTAGAAAAGCAGGTTATCAATTTATAATATGCCTTCCATGCTTTCCCACAATCCCCTTTGAGAAGTGCCTCTTTTCAACCTAATATAGGATAGTTTTGCCCCTGGGCCTTTTTGTCAGATATAAATGTGAAGGTGTTGGGGGGGGGAAAAATCTAAGAATCTCTTTAATTTTCCCTGGTAGGCTAGAAAATGTTGCAGCTACACTTGGAAGGTCTTTTTCTACTGGTTGTACCAATTAACCTAAAAGGGGGTGTTGGATTAGTCCTTTCCTCTCTGGGGTGTCCCAGAGTTGTGTTTCTGTTTTGTGCCTTTTGTTTGCTATGTACCCATTTCTGCCTGTTCCCAGTAAATGTTGTTCTGGTCAAAGCCACTGTAAGTTGAGAAGCAAATGAGTGATTTTGTGAATAGCATTTCCTACTGCTTTACCTTGGTTGGATAATCAGATGTGAAGGTTTAATTGAAGTAAAAGTGTTACAAAAGAAATGAAAAAATGGCATCTCTAATAAAGTAGCAAGAAAAGAAAGGTGTTCAGATACCTGCAGATTAATGGCTTGAAAGAAATTTATCTATTTCTCTCTAAGGTGTAGAGAGAATTCTCTAGAAATAAGAAGACATAGAAAGTAGAAATCATCAGAATTATTATTCCTCAGCAGTGACATTTCATCTAAATGTCTTGCAAAATATTTTTTTAGTCTTATAAAATATCTTTGTGTTAACTGTTCTACTTAAATTCTAAATTATATTTCTTTCATGTTCTGCAGATTTCAATTTATCATTTAGATATCTATCTTAAAATAAGCTTATTGTTTCTGCATTAAAACAACAAGCAATATTCAGCTGGTGAAAAAGGAAAAAGATATAATGATTGGAGAGAAAAAAACATTGTCATTATTTTCTAATCACATGATTGTCAGTAAATGAAAGCTCCCAAAAATGTACAGATGAATTATTAGAATTAGTTCTCGAGTTGAGTAAGATTGCTGCATGTAAAATCAATACACGAAAGCAAAAGGGTTTCTGAACGCCACCACAAATTGTTAAAAAATTTGACTGAAAATAAAGTTTTGAATAATGATATCTTCAGAAAAGACTAAGTAAATAGGAATAAATCTAAAAATGACATGCAGGACTTTTTTCTTAATAAAAAGTAGTGTAAGATATCTAGAATGACTAAATAAATATATATTCCATATTTAATGGTTGGGAGATTCAAAGTCAAAAGGAGCAAATTCCTCCTAAGCTTACTTAAAATTTCAATGCAATTTCAGTCAAAATCCAACACGGTTATTTTGCTTGTCCACATGTGTGGTATGTGTTGAAAATGAATCCAGAAATATGTATATGGAAGAGTAAAAGACTAAGGATAGCGACATATTCTTTTTTTTTTTTTATAGTCACCTATTCTTTTTGAAGTTTTTTTTTTTTTTTAAGATTTTATTTATTTATTTGACAGAGATCACAAGGAGGCAGAGAGGCAGGCAGAGAAAGGAGGGAAGCAGGCTGCCCGCTGAGCAGAGAGCCCGATGTGGGGCTTGATCCCAGGACCCTGAGATCATGACCTGAGCTGAAGGCAGAGGCTTAACCCACTGAGCCACCCAGGCGCCCCGATAGTCACATATTCTTAAAGGAAAATACAGATAGTTGATTCACGATGCTCTCAGATGAACAGATAACAATAAAACATTATGATAACTATACAGAAATAAATAGACCAGTGGGTTGGAATAGAGACCCCAGGGATACATCAATATCAACTTAATTGGGACCCCAGGGATACCTGCAATATCAACTTAATCGTAAATCTAGTTTTCATATAGATTTATGCAAACTAGATTTACGATTAAGTTGATATTGCCCGTCAGTTAGGATAGGATGAAATTTCTAAAAAATGATAATGGGCTATCCCTGAAGAGAAAAAAAAAACAAAAAACACCAATTGGGTCATGTTTTGTACCCTTCAAAAATAATATTAGGTGGAAGAAATAATGAAATAGATTTATAAAATATTTAGAGAACAATAAAGAAATATATATAGGTATGTATCTCATTAGAATAAGGAGGAATTTTTTATAACTTAGGTTAAGAAAACATTTTAAGAATGTATGAAAAACAGAAAACTTATGTAATATCAGAATGTTTTTTTGAAAAGCTATAAAGCAGGTTCTAGAAATCAGTAAGAAAAAGGCAAAGAATTTTTCAGATATTTCACAGAAAGGAAAGTTCAATGGCAAATGAGTTTCTGAAAAATATATATATAATCTCATTATTACTCACTCTTAGGTGAGTCGTATAGGACTTAGGTCTGAGTAGTGTAATTAGTCAATGTAATCAAATAATCTTGATTAAGTCATCTAAATAAGTGCCACAATAAAATATAATTTCACAACTAGCAGATTAGCAAAAGTTGAAAGTTTGAAATACCAAATTCTGATGGGGATATGAAGCCATATATGTGTGTATGTGTGTGTGTGTGTGTGTGTGTGTGTGTGTGTGTGTATACACACACACACACACACACACACAGTAGATGTGTCAATTGGTGTAACTTCCAAAAACAGCTCAGCATTATCTTGTGAACTTCCACCTGTGCATGCCCTATGATCTAGCCATACAGCTTCTTAGGTTTATACAATAGAAAATCTTCTGTATGTGCACAATGACACATGTAGAATTTTTTCATGGTAACATGATTTGTAATGGTAAAAAATTGGGGCAATACAAATATCCTCAAAAGTTGATTGGATGAATTAATTGTGCTGTTTTTGTATGATGGAATATGATACAAGAGTGAAAAATGAATGAAACACAGCTACATGTGCAACAGGAATGATTCCCTCATGAATGTAGATTAAACAAAAAAAATATTTTCAGAAAAATACTTGTCAGTTATTGTAAAATCTAAATACACAAAACTAATCATCTTTAGGGTTGTAAACATACAGTGTAAAAACAATAAAGAAAAAGAAGGAAATGATAAAAAAACGTGTGAAAGTGGTTAGTGGTACATTTTAAAGGTCATATTTGTGCTTTATTCTTTATCTTTTAGTCTAGATGGTAAATAAACTGATACATGTGTGCTTATCACTTATTCATATATATATAAACATATATTCTATACAGATGTTATGAATTTTATCTTTTAACATTTATCTTTAAAAGCATTAATATAGTAGTTATATATATAAAGAAGTAGAAATTAGTTGAACATCACAAAATATCCATATTTGAATGTGTATGAGTATTTACATACGTATTTAAGAATTTTTAAATCTAAATAGCCCTTGCAAAGACTCCCAAGGTCAAGGAAAATGCTTTGTTCATATTTTGATCAAAGTAAATTTATTCAAATTTTTTCACAGTAGGACTATAGGAAATAGAATCTCTTACACTTGAATTAGGATTTAATCTGTGAGATAAATGATAGTACTAACCACATTCTATTCTTTTTGGCTTCAGTGACCATATACCAAATCAATGCAAGTAATTCTGTATAATAACTGTGCTGGAAGAATATATCTTCTAATGAACTCTCCCCTGGGACAACACTAGGAAGAGATGACCCTGAATAAACTTAGTTTTTTTGTTTATTTGCTTATTCATTTAGTTCAAGAGTGAGAGTTGCAAAAGAAACCTAAGGCATGGAGTAGAAAGAAGGTCTGAAGGGTGCCTTCAGTCTCTTACTGCTCTCAGTAACTGCATTGTTTCCTATAACAGACCTCATAAATTTTATGGAAGAACACATTATACTTTTGAAAAAAATGCATATTTGAAAATCTCAGTCTAGGTGGTATTAACCAAGATATTGATGAATTGGGTTCATCTGGGTCAGAAAAGTGAGTAAAAACATGTCCTAAATGCTTTGAGAGAAGTAAGCTAACTGGATTAACTGGAATTAAGGATTTTATACTTCAGATTTTAAGATATTCAATATGCATTTCACGTGTTGATTTATAATCTATATACTCTAAGACTCTCTCTCTCTCTCTCAAGAGAGAATAAGAATAATGTAGGGATGCAAAAACTCTGCTACTCCACAACAGAAGTTTCATTTTGCTATGGAAGAATACTTGCTTGTTTTCTTTGGCTGTGTTGAAAGCCAATTCCTGTCAATATCTCAGGTTGGTTCTTAGCAACCAACAAGTATATGAATAATATAACATAATGTAATATAACATAACATGACATAACATAATATAATATAAAATTATGAAATATATAAAACAAAAATATATAATAAAATGTGTGTGTATATACACATATATATACATACACATATATATATGTATATATACACACACAAAATCAAATACATAAATTCCTTTCTTTTCTCAAATAGAGTGAGTTTATCTTTGGGCATCTAGTGTTTTGAATGTTCAAATTGTAGGGTATATTGAAACTATAAAGTCCAAAGTGTAATATGAATATGCAGTTGAGTCAACACTCTCTTGCAAGGTTATTTTGTCCCTCTCACTGAGAGTTTATCTTCTTAAGGGACCAGACTACTAAAACTTCTGGGTAAATACAGTTGCCATCACAATTCAGAGGCCATAAAAGGGTACATGTCTCAAGGAGACTGGAAGTAGCACAGTTGGAAACTGAACACGGTTGCGGAGAACAAGAGTGGATGAGGAGAGGAATCTAGCTGCAGAACGAGTCTCCACAGAACTCTGACTCTGAAACAATGTCACTGAGCAATACAGATGTTCCAAATATATGTGTTGAGTGGTAGAATTGCAGCTACATGTCTGTAGTCTTTTTTCACTGCACACAACAGTGTTGTTGAGATGGGATTAATTTTAACCTAATTTCACAGAAGAAATTGCAACTCAGTGAGAGTAAGTGATGACATAAAATCATACAGCTTGGAGGGACGCCTGGGTGGCTCAGTTGGTTAAGCAGCTGCCTTTAGCTCGGGTCATGATCCCAGCGTCCTGGGATCGAGTCCCACGTCAGGCTCCTTGCTTGGCAGGGAGCCAGCTTCTCACTCTGCCTCTGCCTGCCATTCTGTCTGCCTGTGCTTGCTCTCTCTCCCTCTCTCTCTGACAAATAAATAAAAAATCTTTAAAAAAAAAAATCATACAGCTTGGAAAAGATGAACTCAAACCTGGGTTGGTCCAGTCTACTTTGACTCCTCATGGAGAGAAATGCACACACACACACACACAAATACATTGCATGTGTATTATATATATATATATATATATATATATATATATATACACACACACACACACACACACACACATAAACTATTTAATATCATCTACTAAACAGTATATATATGGCAGTAGATTGGGTCTAGAATTTAAATGCTAAAGGCACTAAAACCAAAACCATCTGAGGCGATACGTGGCAACAATACTTTAGTTAGGCTAGAAAAGAGGAAGAAGCAAGTGCTTGATTTGGACCTGGTAGTGCAATGCAGATGGTGATCTTTGAGAAAACAAAGCTCTTCTACTCCCTTCCAGAGCTTCTTTCCTGTCTAGATGAATGGTATTTCTCTTGCACTGAAAACAGAAGGACAAGGAAGAGATTGTCAGTATACTCAAGACCTTTTATGACATGACTGGGAACTTAGGGATGAGGTCTCTGTATCTCCTAGGAATGTCTAAGCAAGGAACGGAAACAAACTCATCTTTAGAAATACAGAGGCATAGTTATAATTTCAAATATGTGGAATAAAATTTGTTTTGTAAACTGTAGGCTGAACAGGTCAGTTCCAGGTAAGAATTCAAAGGAGGTGTTCTCTTGTTATATAAAATTTTTACTTTAAATTTCCCTGGTATTTATGCAACACTACAGATTAGTGAATGAGTAGAGTAAGGTCTGATGGTGTTGGAAAAAAAGTTTCCTACCTGAATATTGCCTCTCTTTGTCTTTGGCCATCTTGCTTCCAGGGCTATTTCTGGTCATTAAAAAAATGGATTTCCTTAGGAAAGGACTGGGCAATTTTTATTATTTTTCATGGTAATGGAACCCCCTGGGGATGAAGTTAAAGCTACAGCAGGGCATGGGCGCCCCTCTCTAGAGCAAGATGGAACATGGTTGGAAGGCCAGCTGGTAACTTAAAGCATCCTATGTAGTTTTCCAAAGTTGGATTTCATTAAATGGGCAGAACTGCCAAAGATAGTTAATATTCATAGGTCAGAAAACCAAGTACTTGTCTTCTAGAAAGACTGCCCGCAGGGAGTAGGGTCTAAGAGACTAGGTGGGACTCAAGAGAGAGGCTTTGCAAACATGGAGCAACATACCATCAAATTAAGCAGACCCTCAGGTGCTGGGGAGTAACTCCCAGCTATAACTTGGTGCCACATATGAGTCCAACATTTGACAACAGGATCCCTGAATCCCCAGTGTGGAAGCATAAATAATTTAGAGAAACCCTCCAATTCCTACCTACCCCCCCCCCACACACATAGGAGTAAGGCTTTGGAAATAATACCTGAATCAATCTGAACAGAGGGAATGAGCTTGATTCTCAGCTGAACAAGAACAATCATTGCTTTCTTGAAAAGTCGTGATGTCCACACACTACACAACCTCAGGGGTTATCATACACTGTCTCCAGTGTGCATGAACCCATCTCTGGAAATCCTGCCTAATCAGAGGCATCTGGAGGAGGGGGACAAAGGGTGCTATTTACAATGACCGCTAGGAATTAACCTGCATTGAGAACAAGTCACATTGATATTTGAGAAACAAGATGGAGAAGTCAAGAACCACAGGCTACAATTTTGTTAGCAGTTCAAAAGTCTCTCTTCCTCCTCATCTACACAATTGTGGCTTGTGCTCATTCCTTGGAGTTGGAGAGAAGCACTTTATATGGTCAACATAAATCTCTACATTGGCAGTTTCTGAATATAATCCGCAGCCAATAACCAGGTTGTCAATTGTTGCTTCTTTTTTCTTCCAAGAGATGGATTTTGTGAATTGCAATTCCCATCATGCCTTAAGTCAGTGAAATAAAGGAGTCTAGGAGATGCGATTTATTTTAACATAATATTTTAAATTTTTTATTAGAGAAAATATATTTGATATATTTTACCTTAACAGCTGGTTGGAATTATAAAGTGAGAATATTCAGTGAGTGACAATATTATAAGTCACTTCCCAGGAGCCAGTAGTTAGTAAGTTCACGTGAACCTCGAAGTGCTATTCTATCTTTTTTCCTTCTTTCTTTAACCATCTAGGTCACGTGTACAAACCAGTCTCCTCACAGTGAACTGTGAGGTCTGCTAGCAGCCATTTTTGTCCAGAAAGAGCCTGTGATGTGAAACCTGTCATTGTATGGTTGCAGCTGGCAGACAGTTAACGTTACCCGATAACTTAAAACAACTTAATTTTCAAATTAGCAATTCCTGCTGCATATGGTTTTGTTTAAAAGGCTGACTTCACTACAAACAAATATTTGTCTGAAAGGGGGTAGTTTATAGAACGTGTTATGATTCATAAAATGGTATTTGTGCAGAATGTAAATTGAATTACGCTCAGACTTGACTTGTTTGCTTCCAGCAAGTTGTCTGCCACAAATACTGAGCAATTTGACAAAACAATAACCACAAACACGACCCAGTGAAATAGGGTGGTGAAAGGGAACAGATCATATATAAAGTTAGTGAGGGGTCAGTAGGAGGAATCTGTTCTCTAAATCCTCATGGAACAAGGACCATAAATTTCAGATCTATTTGATTAGGGTATAGGGACATCCCACAGGTGACCATGGTGACATACACCAGTCATTTGTACTCTAAAGGCAGCATTTAACTATGAATGTTCAATGCCCTACAGGCATATACATTAGCTCCAACCTTTCCTCTGGGGTCAAAAATATCAACTGGAAGATGATGAAATAAAATATTTTATGTAGCCCTTTGCACATTAAAGTTTCATGGAATGTTCACAGGCAAATATAGCCTTTATTACTATGACACATCCAGTTAAATGAAACAACGTTTTGCAGCCAATAGGATGTTAATATTTTTACAAGGTGCATACTACATCATAATGTAAGGGAAGGGAAGTTATCTCAAATGTAGAACTTTAGACACTAAAGCTTTTAATTATCTGTTGCCCTGTAGTTAGAGTCAGTGGTGTACCTTAATCCAAACTAGAATAATTCAAAGAAACCTGTATCATACCATTTGGGTATGAAGCATAGTTTTGAAGTCATAAAAACATCCTAGTTTAAGTCCAATCAACTCGTATATGTTAGACACAAAAAGACTTCAAGAGGTAAGAATTAGAGGGAATGATTGTTTCTTATTTAACTTAACTGATTGCTTATTTTCTGCAAATGTTTACCTTAAACACTGTTTTTAAGTGCTGCTCATGTATCAACACATTCAACCATCACAACAACCTCATGATTACTCCCCCATTTAATGGATTAGGGGACTGAGGCACAAAGATGTCAAGTAACTTAGTCACACCACTAAGATGTCATTTGCTTATATCATTAAATAAATTCTGTACTCATATGTCATTCATCTACCGATTTAAGTCTCATTTGTGGATTGCAATGGAGGTATCTCTAGATACCTCTGTCTCTAGAATTGGCCAATTAAATGAACAGAGGCCGAAATAGGATTTGAAGTGACTACAACCGTGCTCTAAAGTATAGGTGTTGGAATTTTCACAAAGAAAACAGGTTTTTTCTTCCCCAAGACTCCTTTTCAATAAGAACCATGTAGTGATCAAAGGAGATAGTTTATGATTAGCCCTTCGCATGGCTACAATCAAGTTTGAAAAAAATAATAAAAATATTTTCTCTTGAACTACTCCAAAATGTGAACGACCAGAAAAATGACATACGTATTTTTCTTCACAACTGAGCATGCCCCCAAAAAGCCAAAGAAAAGAGATAAATGTCTAAATGGAACATTGGCAGCTCTAAGTGCTTTTGAGGCTTCGGAAAAGTTTTGTTCCACAAAAGCGCTCTTACATTTGTGTAGCAGGTTCTTATTCAATACCTAATCACACTTGCCTGCTGTCAGCAGGCCTGTTTCTCTCTCACTCAGTTATTAGCTGCTGC
The DNA here is from genome assembly GCF_902655055.1 of Lutra lutra. Taxonomy (NCBI): domain Eukaryota; kingdom Metazoa; phylum Chordata; class Mammalia; order Carnivora; family Mustelidae; genus Lutra; species Lutra lutra. The sequence continues at coordinate 19,729,580 of NC_062285.1, read as the reverse complement.
TGATGTGACATTTTCAAAATTTAGAAATGTAATGGGAAGTAAGTGGAACCCATCCCCATGAAGCGTTTCACTCCTTGGTCCCCCAAAACTGGCAATTGGCTTGCAATAGAAAACAAGTGGGTGTTCTCAGAATTCACAAAATTCAACTCATGCTGTGGAATAAGTGGGGTTTTTTTCGCATCCTTGGGTGATTTTTCACATTGTTCTTGGTGGTGGCCATGGCAATAGTGGTAATGGATGGAGAGTAGGGGCAGACATGTTTGCAATCATGATAGCCGGTCCTGGTTATTAGCAGTTGTAGCAACTGCGCTACTCACAGTAACAGTGGCACTCATTTATTTTAATGTTACAATAAGAGACGAATCCAGAATTATAATTATAGTTTTTATATATTTATAGTTTCTTCCATGTTTTTATTTATTTCTGTGGGAACGATGTGAGATTTGATCTTTGAAATGTGGGAAATCATAGTTCTGGAAAACTTTTTCCTGATGAAGCAGCTGTTAAGGATTTGCATGATTTGAAACCTGGGCTATGGAGAATGGAGAATAATTTTTCTTTTTTTTTTTTTTTTTTTCCAAATCTATGTAGAAACAGCCAGGAGTAAAAATATATATTTTTGAAGTATTAACGGTCAGAATTGGGTATCTGAAATCATTAATGGTCCTGCCTTTTGCAAATGTTTTCCTGGGAATTGCTGCTGCTTTTCTTAGACTTGCTTTGGAAAGTTAATTTTATGTGGACTCACAATTATACTTCCTTGAATCACTGCCCCCTTTCTTCTTTAAATTAAGTGAAGTTTCTTCCATTAGTACATGGAGAATACAGAATAGAGAAATAACTCTCCAGAGCCACTATCCCTTACAGAATATTCTGAGAGTATAATTTAATATTTTCTTTACAGAATTTTTGTATCCACCTTAATGATGAAATTATAATGGCATGCTGGTGAGGATAGGAGAAAAAAATAGTTCGAATGCCCTGAAAAATAGTTATTCTTCATCCTGATAATTTTAGGGATGTGATATTGGCTTTGAACATTGATGGTGACTCTGAAAATTTACAGGGAAATAAAATAAAAGCAATGACTGTATCACCCTATCTTGATATCTTTCAGTACACTTGAGCTATGTGAAATTGCAAATGTACAAAATTCTGCTCAAGACATGGGGAATTTATTTTGAAAGACATCACTTGGCATTTGGGAAACAAGAAATAATCAATGATTAAAATACATGGTAGAGATTTCACTAGTTAAAAATACATTTTTAAATGTGAATAGTTAAAATTCAATTACACCTTGATGAAAAATGAAAAGGAAGTCAAAGGAGAGAAGACACTGCTAGAAAGACAGAAATTAATTTCAAAGTAAATAACTGCAGCTTTAAATTTTGAGTAACTTACCCAGAAATTATAACTGAAAATTTGAAAGGATAAAGACCACAGTGCACCAATGAAAGCTTTATTCAGACCATGAAGTAAGGTAACAGAAGCTTTAACACAATTTTGTGGGTTTTTTAAGTCCTGCTCGTTTAATTCATTAATTCTTATGAAAAACAGAAAAATGATTTACAGTAGTCCCAGTTGTCTAGTTAACCTGTGATTGCCTAAACAATACATTGCAATTGCATTATCACAAATAATTTGCTTTGGGTTTTATTTTATTATATGTGTGTGTGCCTACTTAATAAATGTTCTTAATTGTGCATTTCTTAGATTAATATTAAAATTAGTTATCATTCCCTGAGCTGACTCTCCTTTTAGGAAGCTAAAGACCTTGGAGGCAGGAAGTCAGTATAGGATTAACAATTTGTCATGGATAATCCACAAAATAAATAAAGCCAGTGTGGATAATTGGAAGTTGGCAGAGTTGTAACATAGGAGCTATTGAAAGTTAATTCAATACGAAGTTATTCATAGTTACTTCTCTCTCATCAACCAGCCACTAGAATAAGCTGCAACTGATAATTCTGTATATAAAGTGGCATTTGTGCATTATCAGTGTTTTATGATTTTATCTGCAACATGTCATATTTTTCTTCTTGACACAGTTCTAGTTTTATTAAAAATCAGAAATGTGCAAGTTTTTCCATGGATGTTAAACATTCTTTCAACTTTGAAAGTAAGGTCCAGAACATTTTTTGCATCTTAATGTTAAAGATATCCATGTATGGATATCCCAAACTGAAATTACAGTTTGAAAAATGCAATTAAACTTCATGAAAATGCAGTTAAACCTCATGAAAACTCACTCACTTGTAAAAAGGACTTGCATGTTCAGCTAGTGTTAAAATAACAAGAGATTAATAATGGCAGATTGAATATTTGAATTACTTACCTACTGGATTAGCCTTTTTAGCCTAATGATATCTTCCAGAAAATAGTCACGTTTCCCACAATTAAAATTTTGCATATTCTAGATTTCTGATTTACCAGTCTACAAGGTACTATAAAATTATGAGACTTTGTTACTTAACACAGGCCTAATTGTTGATCAGACATGAAGACATAATTATATGCCTTTTTTTTTTTTTAGCTACTGTGATATTTTATTTTCAAAATATGACTGCAATTAAGTTTGGAGGTAAAACTTCATCTGGGCTTTTCCTTAACATATTTCATGTTTTTGCAATGACAGGTTTCATATACACTGGAGAAGTTGTACATCGAATGCTAACGGCCACACAGTACATAGCACCTTTAATGGCAAATTTCGATCCCAGTGTATCCAGAAATTCAACAGTCAGATATTTTGATAACGGTATGTATTGGTTAGCCTATTCTTTACTGAATATGTACTTTCAAATATTGATAATCAGATTCATATTAATGTTTTGTTAACCTGGAGGTTTTTTGGTAAATTGGATTAGAAAGTGCTTGATGCAAATGCCTTGCGATGACAAATACTGTACTGTACCTGTTGATATGTGGATTGAAGTGTATAGTCAAGAGTCACTCGTTCATTCATTCACTCATTTATTCATTCAACAAATATTTTATTCATTCAACAAATATTTGTTAACATCTGTTAGGCATTATAATAAATGAGTTGCTGTAAATGGCATCTCAAACAAAGCAGATACATTTATTTGATGCTATTTGCTGTGAGTCCTTACTGCAAATTAAAAAAAAAGTTAAATAAGGATAATTTATTATCTTCACATAGAGGCAAATGACATAATATATTGATGTTAAATTCCCAAAACTTACAAAACATATATACCATAACATGAACACACCTTTTAAAAAATAAGGTAGTGAAAGTTAAAATGCACTTATGAAAATTAAGTTCTCCTGACTTTAAAATAGGAAATAGAGACTACCAAGATTTAGCAAGGACCCTGACAATCTATCCCTACTATTTCTTCTGGGGACATATAAAATAGAGAAAACCTGGACTAGATCATTAAATGCTATTCAAATCTAAAAAATGTAAGGTTCTAAAGACATATATAGATTTTCATATCTGGATCTTATGGAAGGCTGTAACTTTGGCAGAGAAAATAGGAAAAGAAAAGTTTGTTTTGGAAAAGTAAAGATAGAAATTTCTGTACTCTATAATATAAAAACAGTATTTATTTGTCCAAATGACAATTTCATCTTTTAAAATAATGGAACTATTTGGTGTGAACCGTTATTTCTACTCTTATCTTAAAGACCAAGGAGGAAATTTACTAATGGGTAGTATAGACATAATAGTGACAGCAGCTTTGAGGAAATGTGATTATTTTACTAAAAGTTATCGTCTGACCAGTGTGATGAAGCCATTTTACAGGTCAAAATAGCAAATGAAAAAGGAAGCTAAACATAGGTAGTTCTACACCTTGAGAAACACATTTCAAACAACTTGAATAACACTAAAGTATGTTCCAGTACGAAGTAACTCCCACGTTAGCCATAATAATTACCTTCTCCTATTATTTTAAGCACTGTTACACTCTGTCCTACCTCTTAGAAAAAGGTTAAGGTGCTAATGCCAAAGATGTACGAATAGATTGTAAGTATACTTGAGTCAGAACTACAGCCAGAAGCTTATCTGAAACTTATTCCATGAACTTCCTTACACAATCACCCTAGTAAATAGAAAATGATTTGAAGAAAGTTGATTCTTTTCTAAGCTATGCCACTTATTGGCGATATTGGAGGCATTCACTAATGGGCACAGGATTCTAATGACAGTTTTCATAATATTAGCATCAAAATCATAAAGCATAGTAAGTCAGTCTCTCATCTCTTCCTCCATATACTTTCTCATATACCACATTCCTAGGTAGCTCTTAATATTTGAATTTTACTTTTGTTTGAGTAATTTCTTAAAAATTAATAGATGGCACTCCAACTGGGCACTAAATTCTTTGAAAACAAGGACAGTGACTATAAGAAATCATTTTTTCTTCACTGCCTAACACAAGAACTCAAAACATAGTAGGTCTTCCATAATTATTCAGTGAATGAATAAATTAAAAAAATAAATATATAGGATAGTTTTTTAATTCTAAGAATTCTAAAAATACTTAAGAGTTACTATATTTTACTTTATTGAACTATCTTCTGTGTAATGACCAAAGGGAATACTGAGGTCCCACAATATGACAGTGATAACTGTCATTTTTGTTCATGTTTTATTAAATGAATGAAACACTTTTGAATACTGTAAGGCTGCTCACAAAGTTCTTTTATACAGTAGCAACTTACTGAAATATTTCCAACTTCGATTAATTAGGATCACTGAAAAAACGCTTAAGGGTGGGAAATTCAATAGTTTAGGAGAACAAAATTTCTCTAAAAGAGATAGCAGCAGTTCAGAAAATTTCTTCTAATATATTTCTGTAGACATTAAAGCACTAGATTTTAAAAATGAGATGATGCTTCCATATTATGCGCAGCATAGATGATAGCTGAAATCTAAGTGAGCCACAGAATAGTAATGCACAAAAACTACATAAGTTAAAAAACACTTTGTAGAAAAATAATTTGATGGTTTAGAAATAGCAAATTAAAAAGTATAATTTTTACTAATTATCAGAAGTATGCCTGGGCACAGAATCAGTAAATTTGGAGTTGACGGTGACATGAAGTGGCCTGAGTTCATTCTATTTGCCTGTTTTTATTTTGGAAATGAGAAGCTGGCATCCATTACTGATGAGATAATTTGATTAGGGTTCAATAAACACTGCAGGGATGCTCAATTCCAATAGCTCCGTTCCAGTAAGCACATAGGATGGTGTAGCAACTCATGGGCTCAGAGAGATGAGCTTAAATAACAGCTTCATCTTTGAGATAAGGAACAGTGTCACTGGATTTTGTGCTGATAGTGAAAGAAAAGGTTTAGGATTCTGGGTCCCTAAACCAGGAGATGGACTATGCTAAAGCCCCTCTTTAGAAATGTAAATTCCATTCCTTGATTCCTGGTTTTCTTTTTTTTTTTTTTTTTAATTTTTATTTATTTATTTATTTAATTTTTTTATTTATTTGACAGACAGAGATCACAAGTAGGCAGAGAGGCAGACAGAGAGAGGGGGGGAAGCAGGCTCCCCGCTGAGCAGAGAGCCCGATGCGGGGCTCAATCCCAGAACGCTGGGATCATGACCTGAGCCGAAGGCAGAGGCTTTAACCCACTGAGCCACCGAGGTGCCCCTATTTTTATTTATTTTATTTATTTTTTTTATTTTCAGCATAACAGTATTCATTGTTTTTGCACCACACCCAGTGCTCCATGCTATCCATGCCCTCTCTAATACCCACCACCTGGTTCCCCCAACCTCCCACCCCCCACCCCTTCAAAACCCGCAGATTGTTTTTCAGAGTCCATAGTCTCTCATGGTTCACCTCCCCTTCCAATTTCCCCCAACTCCCTTCTCCTCTCTAACTCCCCATGTCCTCCATGCTATTTGTTATGCTCCACAAATCAGTGAAACCATATGATAATTGACTCTCTCTGCTTGACTTATTTCACTCAGCATAATCTCTTCCAGTCCCATCCATGTTGCCTCAAAAGTTGGGTATTCATCCTTTCTGATGGAGGCATAATACTCCATAGTGTATATGGACCACATCTTCCTTATCCATTCGTCCGTTGAAGGGCATCTTGGTTCTTTCCACAGTTTGGCGACCGTGGCCATTGCTGCTATAAACATTGGGGTACAGATGGCCCTTCTTTTCACTACATCTGTATCTTTTTTATTATTATTATTTTTTTAATTTGTGTTACGTTAGTCACCATACAGTACATTAGTTTTTGATGTCACGTTCCATGATTCATTGTTTACATATAACACCCAGTGCTCCATGCAATCCATGCCCTCCTTACTACTCATCATCTGGCTCACCCATCCCCCACCCTTCCTCCCTCTAAAACCCTCAGTTTGTTTCCCAGAGTCCCCAGTGTCTCATGGTTTTTCTCCCCCTCTGGTGCCCCCCGTTCATTTTTCTCTTCTTTTGGCAGTTTATACTCTTACATCATAATTGTCCAAAGAAAGTGCTTTCCTGGTTTACTTACCCAGTTACTACCTGTATTAGGCACTACCTAGAGAACAAAGGTAAGTTAGGGGCTACTTAGAGAAATACAAGATTATCTCCAAAAGCCACTCCCACCATCTTGTAGATCATAAAGTTTTAGGTACCAGTAACTTTTAATATAAGATGAACCTTGAAATACTGTTTATTTGACAAAACAGAATAGAGATATGTAGCTTTAAATCTAATGACATTTACACTTAAATAATCTTTCAGTTATGTATGAGTCACTCAGTGTGTATGTAGAACCATTTAATTAACAAATGTTGGGGGAGCCTGATGGTCCTACTTAACAAAAAACTGACTTGCAAACTTATTGCTATTTTAAAAAGCCTGCTGCTGAAAATGTATTAAGAATATCTTCATCACAATTTGCATGAAGAACATTTAATTACTCAATTATGTAGACCTTTCTTTTCCACAGAATTTGAGGGAACTATATTTTCTTGTATTTCATGTAGAAATCCCTAGAAAGGAGTAATTATTCTGCCCTCCTCCACTATGTTGTAGGAGCACAAACGGGTTCGTGAAGGTTGTGTCCAAGGTCATGCAAACAGTAGTAGAGACAGGACAGAGGCTAGGTCTTCTGCCCTTTAATTCCGTGTTTCTCTGCACCATCAAAGTGCCTCACAGAAATTAGTGAATAAAGAAGAGACTAGAGCTTGAGATTTGCAGACATGCATTAAGGAGAAAAAAGATGCTGTTCAGAGGCATTTCCTGATCAGAAACCCCTGTACTTCTATGCTTATGGGAAGTTTCCTGCCTATTACTATCGTCTTGTCTTTCTAATAATTAAAAAATGGTAGTCTAGATACACCAATGCCCATAAAAAGAAGAGACTTGGGTTTTCACTTGTTGTAAGGGTATGTGTTAGGTATTCCCTTTGATGAAAAGCACCTAGAGAAAATTTTTAAAAATCTGGGGACATCTGAATTTTTACCACAAAGAAACGAATACATTTCTATATTGAAAGTGTACAAGGTGATCATTTAATATAGGTATACATTGCAACAGGATCCCCACCACAGAGATAATTAACATATTCATCATTTCACATATTTAGCTTTTTTGTTTTTTCCTGGTGAGAACACTTGTTTTACTCTCAGAAAATTTCAATTAGACAACATGGTATTAGAAGTTACAGTCACCGTGTTATATATCAGATCCTCAGACCTTGTTTGTAGTGTAAATGAAAGCTTGTGTGCTTTACCAGCCTCTTCCTATTTTCTCCATCCCCTAGCTCCTGGCAACCAGTCCTCTAAAATCTATTTGTATGAGTTCAGCTGTGCTTGGTTTTGTTTTAGGTCCCACATATAGGTGATACTATGCAGTTTTTCCTTTTCGCTCTTTGGCTTATTTCACTTAACAGAATGCCCTCTAATTCATTTCTGTGGTCATAGAGGCGCAATTTCACTCTTTTCAAATGCTGAATAATATTCCAGCATATGTGTTCTTTATCCGTTCGTCTATAACACTTAAGTTGTTTCCATATTTGGCGAGTACGAATAATGCTGCAGTGAACAAGAAAATACAGAGATCTCTTCAAGAAGTGATTTTGTTTCCTTTAGTATATACCCTGTACTGGGACTAATAGATCATACTGTAGTTCTATTTTTAGTTTCCTGAGGAACCTCCATACTGTTTTCCATAGTGACTGTGACAGTTTACATTTCCAACAGACTACATGGCTTTCTTGTTTTCCATATCTTCTCCAGCTTTTGTTATCTCTTCTCTTTTTGATAATAGACATCATAGCAGGTGTGAACTGATACCTCATTGTGCTTTCGATTTGTTTTTCCCTCAAGATGGGTGTCATTGAGCACCTTTTCATATACCTGTTAGCCATTTGTATATCATCTTTAGAAAAATGGCTATTTAGGTCCTTTACCCATTTTTTGTTTGTTTGCTATTTAGATATATCAGTTCCTTGCATATTTTGGATATTAACATGTTACTGGGTATGTGATCTGCAAAAAATTTTTTTTTCCCATTCCACATGCTGCCTTTTCACTTTGTTGATTCCATTTGCTGTCTAGATTTTTTGTTTGACATGGCCCAACTTGTTATTTTTGCTCTTGCTGCCTTTCCTTGCTGTTAAATCCAAAAACATTACTGAGACATTGAGGAGCTTACCCTCTGTGTTTTCTTCTAGGACTTTTGTGGTTGCAGGTCTTAAAGTCAAGCCTTTAATTCATTTCGAGCTTACTTTTGTGTACAGTGATTTAGAGGTTCAATTTTGCTTTTTTGCATGTGGCTATTGACTTTTCCCAGCACAATTTATTGAAGAGACTATTCTTTCTCCATTGTATATTCTTGGCTTCTTTACTGAAAATTAATTGATCATATAAGAACAGGTTTATTTTGGGGCTATTATGTTCCATTAATCCAGGTGTCTGTTATTATGCCAGTACCCTACTGTTTTGATCACTAAAGCTTTGTAATACTTTGAAATCAGAAAGTGTTATGTTGGGGCACGTGGCTGGCTCAGTGGGTTGAACCTCTGCCTTCAGCTCAGGTCATGATCCCAAGGTCCTGGGATCGAGCCCCGCATCAGGCTCTCTGCTCAGTGGGGAGCCTGCTTCCTCCTCTCTCGCTGCCTGCCTCTCTGGCTACTTGTGATCTCTGTCTATCCAATAAATAAATAAAATCTTTAAAAAAAAGTGTTATGTTGCCAGTTTTATTTATCATTTTCAAAATTGCTTAGCTATTTGGAATATTTTTTGCCTCCATATAAATTTTAGGATTCTGTTTTATATCTGTGAAAAAATGTCATTAGAATTTTTATAAAGATTGCATTGAATCTGTAGATTGCTTTGGGTGGTATGACATTTTAATGATATTAATTCTTCCAGTCCATGAATATAGAATATTTTTACATTATTTGTGTCTCCTTAATTTCTGTCATCAATATCTTATAGTTTTCAACATACAGATCTTTCATCTTCTTGTTTAAATTTATTCCTAGGTATTTTATTTTCTTTGAAGTCATTATAAGCAGCATTCTTTTCTTAATTTCTCTTACTGATTGTTCTTTGTTAGTCTGGAAAATCAGCTGATTTCTGTATATTGATTTTGTATCTTGCAACTTTACTGAAACTGTTTATTATTTCTAACAGTTTTCTGGTGGAGTCCTTAGGGTTTTCTATTTTATAATATTATATCATCTGCAAACAGAGACAATTTTATTTCTTTTTACCCAATTTGGATTTCTTTTCTTTCTTTTTCTTGACTAATTTCTCTGGCTATCACTTCCAGTACAATTTTGGATAAAGAGAGTGGGCATCTTTGTCTTTTTCTTGATCTTAGAAGAAAAGCTTTCTACTTTTCACTCTCAAGAATGATGTAAGCTACAGTCTTGTTATATATGGACTTTGTTATGTTAAGATACATTCTATCTTTAATTTGTTAAGCATTTTTATCATGAAAAGATACTGAATTTTGCCTTGTGAAATAAATTTGGAAGTGATTCTCTCCTACATTTTGGAATAATTTAATAAGGATTGCTACTAATGTTTGCTAGAACTCCCCAGTGAAGCCCTCTGATCCTGGACTTTCCCTTTTTTTCTAATTACTGATTCAGTCTGCTTACTAGTAATTGGTCTGTTCAGGTTTTCTATTTCTTCATGATTCGGTCTTTAGTAGTGGTATGTTTCTAGGATTTATGTATTTCTTCTAATTTTTTGGCATATAATTTAATTGCTAATAGTATTTTCTTATAATCCTTAGTACTTCTGTGTTATCAGTAGTCAAGGCTCCACTTTCATTTCTGATTTTTTTTTTGAGTCTTTTCTCTTTTTTCTTAGTCTAGCTAAAATTTTGTCAATTTTTTTTATCTTAAAAAAACAGTTCTTTATTTCATCGATCTTTCCTATTTTCATTTGAGTCTCCACTAAATTTATTACTGCTGTGATCTTTATTATTTCCTTCTGCTAACTTCAGGCGTGGTTTGTTGTTCTGTTTCTAGTTCTGTCTTAAAGTGTGAAGTTAGGTTGTCTTTGAGATTTTTCTTTTTTCTTAATGAAAGCATTTATGGCTATCCCCCATTTTCCTCTTAGAACTGCTTTTGCTGCACCCCATAAAGTTTGATATGTTGTGTTTCCAATTTCATTTGTCTCAAGATATTTTTAGTATTCCCTTTTGATTTCTTCTTTGACTCATTGGTTATTTAGGAAGATGTTTTTTAATCTCCACATATTTGTGAGTTTTCCAGTTTTCCTTCTGCTTTTAATTTCTAGCTGCATACCATTTTGGTCAAAAAACATATAATTTCAGTCTTTGTAAATTTTTTAAGACTTGTCCTATGGCCAAACATATGATTGGTCCTGGAGAATGTTCCACATGCTCTTGAGTAAAATATATATTCTGCTACTGTTGGATGACTAGTCTGCATATTTCTGTTGGTTCTATCTTGTCTAACAGGTAGTTTAAGTCCAATGTTTCCATATTGATTTTCTGACTGGATGATCTGTCCATTGTTAAAAGTAGGATATGAAGTTCCCTACTATTACTGTGTTGCTGTTTATTTCTGCCTTCAGATCTGTTTATATTTGCTTTATATATTTAGCTGCTCTGATGTGGGTACATAAATTTTTACAATTGTTATATCCTTTTGATGAATTGACCCATTTATCATTACATAATGACCTCCTTTTCTTTTTGTTACAGATTTTGGCTTAAAGTCTATAATATCTAATATAATTCTACCTGCTTTCTTTTGGTTTCCATTTGCATGGCATACTGTCTTCCATAATTACACTTTCAGTTTACATGTGTCCTTAAAACTAAAGTATGTTTCTTATGAGCATATATAAAAGTTTTTTTTATTCTTTTTTTTTTTAATCTCTTCAGCCACTCTATGTCTTTTCTTTTTTCACTCTATGACTTTTGATTGGAGAATTTAAGCCCATCTACATATAAAGTAACTATTGATAGGTATGGATTTACTGTTGTCATTTTGGTAGTTGTCTTCTGGAGGTTTTGTAGTTCCTTTTTTCCTTTCTTCCTCTCTTGCTCTTTATCTCTGTGATTTGATCATTTTCTGTAGCTGTGTGCTTGATTCCTTCTACTTCATCTTCTGTATATCTACTATACGTTTTTGTTTGTGGTTACTATGAGGCTTATATAAAACATCTTATGTTTATACAGTCTATTTTAAGCCAATCATGACTAACACAAACTCATATAATAGCTCTATATTTTATAACGTCCACCGCGTTTTATGGCTTTTTTTGAAGATTTTTTTACAATTTATTGGAGAGAGAGTGTGTGTGCGAGCACTGGGGGGAGGGGCTGAGGGAGAAGCAGACTCCCCACTGAGCAGGGACCCCCCAGTGTGAGGCTCAATCCCAGGACTACAGGATCATGATGTGAGCCAAAGGTAGACCACCCCAACTGCTGAGGCACCAAGGTGCCCTAACATTTTATGTTTTTGATGGCACAGTTTACTTTTTATGTTGTATATCCATTAACAAATTATTATAGTTATTTTATAGCTTTTGTCTTTTAAGCTTTATGCATGAGTTATAAGTGATTTATCCATCACTGTTGCAATATTAGAGTATTCTGAATTAACTTTATATTTGCCTTTACCCTAGTAAGTTTTGTGTTTTCATATAATTCCTATTACTTCTTTGTATCCTTTCATTTTAGCTCAAAGACCACCCTTTCGTATTTCTTATAAAGCTGGTCTAATTGTGATGAATTCCTTCAGTTTTTGTTTGTTTGGAAAACTCCATTTCTTTGCCATTTCTGAAGGACAGCTCTTTTTGGTAGAGTACTCTTGGTTGATGGTTTTTTCCTTTCTATCAGCACTTTGAATATCTCCTCCTACTCTTTCTGGCCTGCAAGTTTTCTGCTGAAAAATCTTCTCATTGTCTTATGAGGGTTCCGTTGTAAGCAGTCAGTTGCTTTCCTCTTGCTGCTTTTATGATTCTTTGTTTTCAACTTCTGATAATTTAATATAGTGTGTCTAAATGTTAGCCTCCCTGATTCAACTTATTTGGTATTTTGGGGCTTCCTATATCTGGATATCTGTTTATTTCTCCAGGTTAGGGAAGTTTTCAGCCATTATTTCTTTGAACAAGCTTTCTTCCCCTTTCTTTCTCTCTTCTCCTCCTTGGATTCCTATAATATGAACATCAGTCCACTTGATGGTGTCCCATATATTCCTCAAGCTATCTTCACTCTTTTCTTTTTGTTTGCTGATTAGATGAATTGCACCGCCCTGTCTTCATGTGCATTGTTCCTTTCTTCTACTTCATCTACACTCTTATTGAACCACTCTATTAAAATTTTCATGTCAGTATTGCATTCTTCATCTGATTTGTATTTAGTACTTTTTAATGATTTTCTATTTCTTTGTTGAAATTCTCACTTCATTCATGATTGCTTTTGTAACCTCGGTGAGCATCTTTATGACGGCTGTTTTGAACTCATTTAGGTAAATTAACTTATTCATGTTTCATTAAGGTTGGTTTCTGGAGATTTATCTTGTTCTTTTGTTTGGAACATATTACCCTGTTGTTTTTTGTTTTCTGTTTTTTGGGTTTTTTTGTTTGTTTGTTTTCATTTTCTTGTCTCTGTTAGTTTCTGCACATTAGATAAAATACCCATGTCCTCTAGTCTTGTCAGAGTGGCTTATGTAGGACACAAACTGCATCCATAAGCACAGCCCAACCTCCTGGTTGTCTCTCAAATATCTATCAGGGATAATCATAGTGTTTGTTCTTAGAGGTTCCCTGTGGTTGAGACTGTGCCAAAATCCATCAGTGTTTCAAAGGGAATGACATAGTCAACACCTACACATGGGGTTGATCTGGAGCCAGACCCTCGGGCAGCAGCTAAGAAAGCATGCAGTCAAACTGCTTCTGGAGGGATACTGGGAGATAGGCATTTTTGCCTGGTCTCTCTACTAGCCGTAAGGGGGTGCTCCTTCACCCATTTAGAAACTGCTTATTTGCTATAATCCTTTAGGATTTGTAAATACAATCTTCTATCAGAGCAAGGTGATTTGGCTGCCTAAATCCTGGATGGCTAAACTATAAAAGTGAGGACATAGATGTGTGGACAAGCTCTTTCAAGGTGGATACTGGCAGCTTGATTTTATTATTGAAGTTAGCCAGAGAGAGATGGTGAGGGAAGTGCTCATCAAATCTTTTGGGTCCTAGGGAGGATAATAGTCAACAGCTAAATGGACTAAAAGCCAGACCCACATGCTCCAGCCTATAAAGTACATAGTCACACCCTTCCAGGGCAAGATGGGCATTTTTGTCTGCTCTCTCTCTGCTGAGCCCTGGGAGCATAGCCATGGCAAGTACTCATGTGCATACCTGTTGTTTCTTTGTCTGCTGCAGTCCTATGGGACTTGTAAATGGAAATCCAGTTGTCTTTCAGAACCAGGTGATCTGGGGGCCTGTCTCTTGGGTGACAGCAACCAAAGCTGGGTGTCAGACATGTACAAGCTCCTTTCCAGAAGGATGTTGGTTACCTGTTTTTATTGTCAGAGTGAGCAAAAAGAAGAAGGTGGGGGAGGTGCCCGCTGGCTCTTTTGGGCTCCAGAGAGGATCACAGTACCTAGATATATGCAGTTTCAATGTGGGTATTTTCTCAGTTGCCTAAATTACAGTAGTTACTCAGCTAGTTTTTAGATTTCTCTTGGAAGAAATTGCTCTGTGTCTAGTTCTGTGTGTACATTGGGTGTGTCCATGGGAGGAGGGAAATTCAGAAGCCTCCCATGTCACATATTGGTCAAAAGCTTTCAGCATTATGTTGAATTCAAAAACACAGTGCAGACAGTATTCTGTTTTACATCAATCAAATACAGGGATTAAGTTATGAGCAGTCAGATGGAAGAAGCCAATAGTGCAAGGCATGTGGGAAGAGGTGTGGAGCACACTACTCTCCCAGCAATTCCACATGTTCACTAACCCAGAAGCTCTCTGTCATACAGTCTTGGTTCTTTTTTCCTTTTCAATCAGATGTTTACTGACCTGTGAGATAGGTTTATCTCTTTTAGTTCTGTGAATTTCAATTTCTGTAAAATACTTTTCATTTCTGTAAAACATTTTTACAGAATGTAAACATGATTTTTTTTAACCAACCAAAAAAATCCAATACTTAGAGCTAAGCTAAAGTCTTAGCTGCTCATTTTTTTTCTTTTAGGAAAAAATTGAAAATAAACAGTGTCATTTAAAACAAAACTGTGACTTCTCATCGGTGGCTATTAGGCTATTTCACTTCACATTTCATGTTAATAGTTTATAGTTGATTCTGGCTGATTGACTCATCAGAATATGAAACATAGCACTGAAGATTCATTCCTCCCAATGTACCTCAAGGGAGCTTCATAAATCTTTACTTCGGGCCCTTTAAGCTGCCTTGCAACCTCCTTGAAGCAATACTACAAAGACAGAAATGCAGTATTGTGAACCAGAGAAGAAAATTCCCATTAGTGCTGAAGGAATTTTTTTCAGCATGGAAGACTCTAATTCTAAGTATCGAAGAAACATTTTCAGGTCTTTTATAAGTGATTCTAGCTTTCCTGAATGTGTCCCTTTCTTTCTCAGCATTTGTCAAATGTATTTGAAGTTCATTCAGTTCCCTTGGGTTGCATTTTGAAAGTGGCTCATAGAAATTTAAGCAGACAGTACCCATTAACATTAATGGACTTCCTAAGGCAAAATTCCCTCATACTGGGCTCAATATTAACCTCAGTATGAGATTCGGTTTTACTAAATATTTAGAGAATACTCAATTGTTTAAAAATATCCCAAAAACTATTTCAGTAATGAATTCCAATTAACCATGTAAAATTTAAGAAGCACAACTATTAGATTTGAAGACTATATCCATGGTTTTGTGAAGTCTGTCACCAGAATTGATTGATATATATTTATGAATGCATTTCTTCTGTTTCAATGGGGTTTATAGGCACAGCACTTGTTGTCCAGTGGGACCACGTACATCTCCAGGATAATTACAACCTGGGAAGCTTCACATTCCAGGCAACCCTCCTCATGGATGGACGCATCATCTTTGGATACAAAGAAGTAAGTAATGTATTGATGATGTCCTTTCCCCTTGATCTTGACTTCTATCTTTTTCTCCAAGTGTCAAGAAAGGGACATTTTATAATCATGAACCTCAAATCGCTTTCTCATATCTTGGTTTCTTTTGCTTCATACAAAAAAAATTTTTTTTAATCTACTAGGTAGCACTGATTGTTAATTCTTTGGATTTTGTTTTGTATGCTGATATCACTTATGCTGATATCATTGGTATTATGATTAGTGAATTTCATAGAATTATGAAATTATATTCTGATGGTATTATAATGAAATATCTCTAAGAAAAAGTATTTCCAACTTGGAAGGACTTCTCTCCTACATCTGATTATATTTATTTTTGTTTCTTTTTCCTTTCAATTTCCATGACATGTTTTGATTCTAACTCCAAAACTATTATTATACATGAAAACTTGTGTGGTTCCATGACCCAATACTGAAGGCATATTAGGACCCACAATCCCTTTAACCAGTGTATATTTCAACCCGATAGGCAAAATTAATTAGCATTCTAAATGACAGAAATAAGAATGGAATTTAAACTTATGGTTTGTTTCATTTTACCAAATTCACAAAGCAAAGAATGGAGATTTACTAAATTATTGCCTTAAATTTATAGAATGTCTAAATTAGAATAATAACATGTGTAGCTTAGAAAGTCTATTGACAATATAATCACGGTATATTAGACAACCTAAACTTTAGGGGAACAAAATAAATATAAGAAAAAATTTCAGAAAAAAAAAAAGAATAAAAGAAAAATATTCCAGGAACAGTAGATGTGCTATTTTAGACAGTTGCTAAGCATATTAACCCATGGGTTAATGGGTATTTATAATAATACAGACTCAGTATATCATTTGAAGGGTTATTTTTTGTTGACAAATGCATCTTTGACTAGTAAAAGTATGTTGAAAATTTAAAAATTATTCACTTTGGTCAAGTTTTCTGAAATACATCTTTTCTATAGGGTAAGGGATAGTTTTATTTCAATTAACTAGGTCAGCTTTTGGAAATCTTATAATCATTTCAAATATTTCCACTCCTTTGGAGAATTCTTCCATGTGGTATTGATCATTTTTACTTGGGGTAATAATATAAATAGAATATAATATAGAATCATAGAATCTGATCTGCTTGGTGCTTCTTATCAACAGCTATGGTTTAATATCATAGCCCTTCATATTCTTGTATCACCTTACTTGCAAGCTGGGAGAATATAGCTCAAAGGGACCGTTCATTTCTAGTTTTCATAATAATCTAGTATAATTCTAAAACTGCAGAGTATCGTTATAGAATGTTAATTTTCAACTATTTTAACTAGCAGTGGCAAAGTTTCTGGAAAGAAGTAGGGTCAGTAAGCCTAGGGTCTTAAATCTCACTAACTGTAGGCTTTTTCAAAACGGATTTTTTTTTTATTATTGTGGTCTCTCTTTCTAGTCTTGATTATAAAAATCATCATCTTTATTTATACTATTCTCATGGATGTCTCACATTGCAGAGTAACAGTTCATTTTTTCTATTCCTTCTTTGTAGTGGATTTGGTATTTTTAAAATATTTTTTGTTTCTTTATTGTAATCAAAGAAAAATTTTCCACTCTGATTTTCCTGTTTTGAAGTGGGGAATATTATATTGATAGGCAATTTTAACACTTTCTTTGTATTTCCAGACTATTATCCTATTGAACACTAGTCCTTCTGAACCCAGAGTTCTAAAGAAGTCATTGCTTTATTATTGGCCTTATTGTTCTTTCTTTATTCTGGTTAGAAACCACATTGAGATATCACCTTACAC
Source organism: Lutra lutra (assembly GCF_902655055.1). Classification (NCBI taxonomy): domain Eukaryota; kingdom Metazoa; phylum Chordata; class Mammalia; order Carnivora; family Mustelidae; genus Lutra; species Lutra lutra. The sequence continues at coordinate 19,712,207 of NC_062285.1, read as the reverse complement.
CAGTTAGAATGGCCAAAATTAGCAAGACAGGAAACAACATGTGTTGGAGTGGATGTGGAGAAAAGGGAACACTCTTACACTGTTGGTGGGAATGCAAGTTGGTGCAGCCACTTTGGAGAACAGTGTGGAGATTCCTCAAGAAATTAAAAATAGAACTTCCCTATGACCCTGCAATTGCACTACTGGGTATTTACCCCAAAGATACAGATGTAGTGAAAAGAAGGGCCATCTGTACCCCAATGTTTATAGCAGCACTGGCCACGGTTGCCAAACTGTGGAAAGAACCAAGATGCCCTTCAACAGACGAATGGATAATGAAGATGTGGTCCATATACACCATGGAGTATTATGCCTCCATCAGAAAGGATGAATACCCAACTTTTGTAGCAACATGGACGGGACTGGAAGAGATTATGCTGAGTGAAATAAGTCAAGCAGAGAGAGTCAATTATATGGTTTCACTTATTTGTGGAGCATAACAAATAGCATGGAGGACATGGGGAGTTAGGAGAAGGGAGTTGGGGGAAATTGGAAGGGGAGGTGAACCATGAGAGACTATGGACTCTGAAAAACAATCTGAAGGGTTTGAAGAGGTGGGGGGGTGGGAGGTTTGGGGAACCAGGTGGTGAGTATTAGAGAGGGAACGGATTGCATGGAGCCTTGGGTGTGGTACAAAAACAATGAATACTATTATGCTGAAAATAAATTTTAAAAATGATTTAAAAAAAAAGAAAGCAACTTTTTATTTCATATTATACCTTAATTTTTCCAGTAATTGTCATACATTTTATTTTGCTGATGTAAATTTCTATTTGTAAAATTTGCCACAGTAAGGGTTCCCTTGCACTTGAGAAGAAAACTAGATGTTTCTGACATTTCTAGAAAACATTTATGATCAAAATAGCATAAAATAGTTAGTTGTTTACATAATGTATTATCCTTCACAAGGTGCTTTCACATACAGTATAGTTTTCTATTCTTCAGCAATATCGTATATTCTTAATAGTCATAAAGGCACTGGTGCTGAAGGTACTTAATAAATGTGTATAGCTTAATTATAGAATTAGATCATGCAAAATTATCTTTATTTTATAGCTAAGCATACTGCATCAGAAAGGTTAAATAACATGCTTGAGGTTGCAGAGTTAGTTAAGGACAAATCCAGGACTAAAGGGTCTAATTTGGTGAGGCCAAGGTACCTCAACATTGTTTTTTTCTTTCCCAAGAAGATTATGTATAATAATTCACAAATATATTCTCATTTTTAAATAAATATTGGCTAATGTTTGGTGTTTAGTAATCTTTTTATCTGACTCCAATAAATGATACAATTACAATCTCATACAGTTAGAAGTATTCCTAGTTGAGTTACTAGTGAAATCATAAGGACTTAATAAAGAGTATAATTTTGTGTTCCTGTCCAGGTTAAATTTACAGAACCAACATTATAGATAGGGAATTAAGCATAAGTCTTTCTGTACTAAGTTTCTCCTAACTGGCTAATGCCAGCTTTGTTTTATTTTATTTTATGTGAGTGAGAAGAAAAAAAATCCGATGTATGCAGAAACTACCAACAGAGCACTTGGTTTAATTGTAGAGTAAAATTAGTAATGCATTGAATAAACTTATTGACACAAATTTCGTTTTTATTTCCCTCAAGTGATGTATTCCAGTGGATAATTATGTTTCTTTTATTAACTCTTAACATGCCATCTGCCCATACTAACCACTCAGATGACCTTCAACTCTGCCATGTTCCTCATATAGTCATTTCTCCAACAGTATAATTTTTTACAGTACAAACTAGATCAATAATGGTCAAAATTAGAACATACATTTGCACTCATAACAATTTTGCTTATAACAGAATTGAGGTAAGAGGGTACTACTGCTGTTTAAAATAGGATTGAATACAGATCTCTTTGGGTCATTCAGTGCTCGCCCATCAAAATCCCAATGTTCTTCTAGCCACACTGGTAAAAGGAATAGTGGAGGTTTGGATTCCTTTAAATAAGTAAGTTACCTTTCCTGAGGTATTTTTATTTTTGAACTAAAGATTTAAAATTCTATTCTAAGTTATAGTTCCCCATTGTTACACAGCTGTTTATTTTAGTTCACTTTAAAGATACCATTTACTTGGGATGAAGTGAAAACCCAAAAATCAGATTGTCTTTTTCTTAATTTTCTGTCAGATTACCAACTGTTCACTTTAATGCATTTTCCAGTTTCACAGTATCCATTTGTGTCTTGGGCATCGATTTTAATTATCTGATAAAATTAACCATCTTGCCCTCTATTTCCTTAATATAATAATAATAGTGCCTTTAAAGTTTATGGCTTTATCTAGGTTTCCTGTGGGTCTGTTTCTATCATGTCTTTTTTTTTTTTTGGCTTCTCCTCTAGATTTTCATCCGTTGGTCCCATCTCCTTGAATGCCAGATAATCTTTGATCCAATATTGGGCATTGTTTACAACCACTAAAAAGATACTTTGAGGTTGTGGATGATGTTTTCTTCCTCCAATGAATGTTTGCTTTTTCTGTTTGGCAGGTAGGATGGAACAGATTATTTAATACTATCAGGGCTAAGCTCATTCAAAGTTGAGCATCAGTCCTTATAAAGACTGGTGTATTTCTGGTTAGCACTTAGTCTTAGAAAGTAGTCCTTCAGGAACCTCCACCCAGGCCTGGGTTTTACTACAGGACCTTTTTCCTTAATGGCCCTGATCCCCTGTGTTTTCCTCAGCTTCAAATCTGAAGTTCTGTTCAGTTTCTCAGTCTCTAAATCTTGCTTGTAAATTGCCAAATGCATTGATAGGAAGGTGGTATTGCATTCACTTCTGTGATTTCCTTTCTCTGGAATCTTGGCTTTTCGAGTCTTTGCTCTTTGATGGCTGCCTGATGCCTTCAACAGGTGCTTTCCATATGTTATTTATCTTTCCTGCTTGATCTCAGTAGGAGAAATGGTCTTTTACAAGTTTGTCTGCCATAGCCAGAAGTCCCATTCACTTTTAATAACCATCTCCTAATTTGATACAATCTAGCATTCATTGAACTCTTCATACATGCCAGGCAGTGACCCAAGTGCTTAAAATTTATCTCATATTCCTCCTCTCTCTCTCTCTCCCTGCATCCCTGCCTACTTGTGATCTCTGTCTGTCAAATAAATAAACAAAAAATGTTTGCTCATATAATTCTCTCTCTCTCACACACACACACACACACACACACACACACACACACACACACACACACGAGGTAGTTGCTTTTATCATTTATAGAGTGAGGAACTGAAACATCCAGAGAGGTTCAGTAACTTTCTCAAATTATGAAACAAAGATTCATCCAAGGGAATATAACTCCAAAGCTTGTAGACCTAATCACTGTACTGTACTGCCTCCCTCTGGACTTGCTTTTCGAGAAATAACTAAACCGAGGGCACCTTGATGGTACAGTCAGTTAAGCATCTGACTGGGATTTGGCTCAGGTCATGATCTCTATCTAGATCCTGATCTCCAGGTCATGAGATTGAGCCCCCGGTTGAGCCTTGTGTCAGGCACCATGCTCAGCAAGGAGTCTGCTTAAATTTCTCTCTCCTTCTCCCTTTACACCTCCCCCTCCTCTTGTGTACCCCCCAAAATAAATAAATAAATCTTTAAAAAAAAACGGAAATGACTGAACTGCTTCACTCACTTCAATATCTTGGACAGTCTTTCCTAGCTAGTCATTATTATGCTATAACCCTCTTGAGAGCACAAGAAAGAATGGTTTGCCTTTCCATAACATTTATTTTATTTATTTTACTAATCTTTTTTTTTAAAGATTTTGTTTATTTACTTGACAAAGAGAGAGACAGCAGGAGATGGAATACAAGCAGGGGAGTGCAAGAGAGAGAAGCAGGCTTCCCACTGAGCAGGGAGCCTGATGCAGGGCTGGATCTCAGGACCTTGGGATCATGTCCTGAGCCAAAGGCAGATGCTTAACGACTGAGCCACCCAGGTTCTCCTGTTTTATTAATATTTTAAAAAATGAAAAGAGGTTGTATGTAGTTAAAAAAATAAAATAAAAAAAAAAAAATAAAACATGCACCCTTTCTTAAACAATTAGAATTTGGAAACTCACCATTCCCATTTCCTATTCTGTTAATAACCAGCTGTGACCTAGAACCCATATTCTTTATATTGTTTTTAGTTACTATTGAATAATGATGCTTATTTGCTTGATTACGGTAGATATAGACCTAAAATTCGGGACCATTGATAATGTAACAAGGTATCTACCTACACATAGATTTCATTCCAAAAACATTAGGAGTTTGAAATCAGATTTCTTACAATCCTGATGCTGTCTTTTGTAGTATACCATAATATTTCAGAAGTTACATTTCCTCTGATTTGTGTTTCTCTTTTTTATTTTGAATTTATTGCATTATTTCTCCTCTTGTATTTTGAATTTAATGTTACTTTAGATACAAACTAGGGGAGGATGTGATTCTGTTTCTCTTGCAAATATGGTTATTTTCTTTTAACCAGCTCATAGGAGGGATAGGGTAGTCATCAATTTCAGACAGTGCAATTGAAAAAAAGTCATATAATCCTTCTATATGGCAGCAGGGGAGAATCATAGAGAGTGTATACCCTACCTATGAGTCAGCCTATTCTATCCATTTTCTTGGTTGAATACCTGACTGTCTCCTTTAGCAAATCTTAGAGGAGATCAGTATAGAAGAACTTTATTGTTTATTAAGTAAAATCACTTTCTAATCTATTTTATCATTTAAGTGTTTAAACTTAATGTACCTTAGTGTAACATCCACTGTAACATCCACTAACTTCCACTGTTTCTGTGGAAGAATGCATAGTTAATAAATCACCATTGCCAATTGGGTGTAGGTTTAAATGGCACCCTTAATACATTTTGAAAATTTCTTTTAAGACTATTTCTCTTATTTAAACTGTAATGAGTCTTCATTCATGGTAATCATCCTGTAAGTACTGAAAGATGAACACTTGCTGAGCTTGTAGAATTTATGGAAAAAAATAATTCAAGAGAATAAGAGAAACCCAAAAAGAACTGAGCAATGAAACATTTGCCATTGAAATGAAGTTATTTGCCTTTATGGCTACTGCTCTGTGTGTGAGAACGTTGGACATGTGTTTATATAATACATATGCATCCAAAACACTTTATAGTTGTGCCAGTAAATTACTAGAATTACATATATATACAGATATATGTTTGAAATATATACCTATACATTATATATTTATATTCAAATAAAATTCAAATAAAATTTATAAAATTAATAAATTTATGATTCAAGGTTGAGAAAACCTAGATGACATAAAATGCTGATTATAAACTCTTTTTTTTTTAAAGACTTTATTTATTTATCTGACAAAGAGAGATCACAAGTAGGCAGAGAGGCAGGCAGAGAGAGAGGAGGAAGCAGGCTTCCTGCCGAGCAGAGAACCTGATGCAGGGCTCGATGCAGGGCTCGATGCAGGGCTCGATCCCAGGACCCTAAGATCATGACCTGAGCCGAAGGCAGCGGCTCAACCCACTGAGCTACCCAGGCGCCCCCTGATTATAAACTCTTAAGAAATCATTCTAAAGATGTAGACACAGATGATTTTACATTATAGTGTTGTCCATATTTTAAATACATGAAATATAAAATGATATCTACATACCTTTATTTAGAATCTAATTCATTTGCATTTGTAGATATACTTTTTTAAGTTATATCACATATAAAAGCTCCTGATGTTTTAATTTCTTTTTACTTTTCACAGTGTAAGAAAATGACAAATTGAACCATTTTCTCTTTATAATGTTCCAATAACAGGATCTACCTAGAAAAAAGTTTTAAAAGGAGAAATTTGGGGGCACCTGGTGGCTTAGTAGGTTAAGCGTACAACTCTTGATTTCAACTCAGGTCGTGATCTCAGAGTCCTGGGATTGAGCCTCACATTGGACTCCACGCTTAGTGGGGACTCTGCTTGAAGATTCTCTCTCTCCCTCACCAACTTATGTGCGCTCTCTCTCTCTTCTCTCCCTTTCAAATAAATAAGTAAATCTTAAAAAAAAAAAAGAAAGAAAGAAACAGAAACTTACTATAATGCTGGCCCTGCCCCTAGTTGTCGTTTTCTTGGTGAATGTGTTTCATCTTTCTGGTGCATTTTCTCCTTGAAGCCTTCCTCCCTTTCATCCCTGAGAGGTCACTGGGAGGTTGCTCTTGCTGATATCAAGCCACATCCTATCCTCCTGCTCTCACGCTCCATGGCCATAGAGCTCTTTTGTCTCTCCTTGAGGGGAAAGGACTGTGCATTCCTCTCGTCTTTCTAAGGTCAAGTAGTTTCCCAATCCCACTCTTTTCCTCTTGTGTTTTATTCCCAGGCCACGTGTAGGCAAGCTCCCTTGTCTACCTGTAAACCCAGATAGAGTTCCCAGCATGGTTTTACTGTCTTGAGCCCCGCTGCACAACAGTCGTCTGCCTCAGTGTCTTATTTTATGTGAAGCTCCAACTCTAGTTGTTAGTCCATTTGGGGGACTCTTTAAATCAGAGCTCACAGTGATTGTGTGTGTGTGCATGCGTGAGTGTGTGTTTGCAAAATGGACATGTTGCCAACATTTAGATATCAGAGGTTTTAAACAAGAATACAGATTTGTATTGCCCCTTGAAAAATCAGAAGCCCTCGATCACTTGCTCTGCATTTCTACGTAGCAATAGTTCACTGGGAAGTGTACTTTTATGTTCCCTCCAGTCTCTCCCACAGCAGTTTCTTTGTTCTTACCCTAGGCTAGCACTAGTTTATATAAAGATTCAGCTTAAAACTCCTCGTTTAATAGAAGGGCTGTCCTTACTTATTAGCCGTATGTTGTTCTTCTTCCAGATTCTCTATAGGCTGTGATTATGGAGGTGGGGGAGAGAGGGCTGTTAAGAACATATCTCTAACTCTGAGAAACAAACTGAAGGTTTTGGAGGGGAGAGGGGCAAGGGGTTGGGTGAGCCTGGTGGTGGGTATCATGGAGGGCACGTATTGCATGGAGCACTGGGTGTGGCGCATGAACAGTGAATTTTGGAACACTGAAAAAAAATTAAATTAAAAACAACAAAAAAAGAACATATATTTGGCTTATGGCTCTCCTTTGCTTTCATACCCAAGTGCTCATGAAAGCTCAAGTGCATATGAAAGGAGATCGGTAACTGTAAGCTAAAAAAAAGCCTAAATTGTTGTGCAAAATGTTAACAATATGGAGAAAAGCAAGTGGATTTTTATATTGTCAAATTTAATTGAAAGCCTTTCTGTTCGAAAGGCAGTTTTCAGACAACCAAGCACTAATACTGAGGACTTTATGTGTTGTTTTGATCATAATAAAGAAAAGCGTGACTCCTTATAATTGGATGCCCTACTGAGTAACAGAGAAGCCAGATCTGACATTTAAAGGTGATGAGGTAGGAAGTTAAAGGCTGAATGTAGGTGAGAATGGGCAAAATAGTAAGCCTTGGGTTTTCTTCAATGTATATATGTTAACCTGCTTGACACCATGTTGCTAATTAGCGAGTGAACAAAAATGAGTTTAGGGTAATTCTTTTCCAGTGATAGGCATGTGATTCCTACTTTGGAAGGCACACTACTCAATCAAGCCCTTGCTGAGATGCTGTCCCGCCTATTAGATAGATAGCTGGGTCCGTAATGGAAACTAATGAATATTTTGGTGAGGATTGCCATACAGAAGAGAGAGGAAAATAAAATCCCATTACCTCTGATTCAAGCAACATGCTGTTACCTCCCTAACTATTTCAGAGACAGAGGTAAAACTTCACGTTTTATGGGTCGTGTTGGGCCCCTGTGTCCTGGAGAATGACACCACAGCATGGAAGAGACAACAGCTTTTGTCTCTGGACCTTCCCCTGCAGACCAGCGTGCTCTGCCCTACCTTGGCCTATCCCTAATATTTTTTTCCTGTCTTAATTTCATCTGCTTATTGTAACTCCTTTCTGTGTCTATATACTTCATTTGCTTCATTATATCACTTATAGAAAAATTTATACTTAAATAATAGACTTTTCTGTGTCCTGCAAAGTGGAACGAAAATTAAAATACCTAAAAAGTAAGAATTTATAAATGCTTGTGTGAGCTGAAATGGAAGCATATTTCAGCTGGTGTTAATGTTCCTTTTCTAAAACTATCCTGTGGAATGAATGTAATTGTAAAAGTCATTATCAGAAATTTATGATTCAATGCAAATCATACAGAGGCTGAGTGAAAATTTAGCTTTGCTTCAAACATAAAAAGGCAGCTATTAGAGGCACTTGAAAATAATGAAGGTACATTTCTTTTTTTCTTAAAAAAAAAAAAAGCTTCTATAGTTTAGAGTTGGTACTATTTCAGAATGGCTTCCTGAAAACCCTAGGAACTAACTTAGGAAATATATTTTTTTAAGATTTTGTTTATTTCTTTGATAGAGACACAACGAGAAAGGGAACACAAGCAGAGGGAGTGGGAGAGGGAGAAGCAGGCTCCCCACCAAGCAGGGAGCCAGATGTGGGGCTCCATCCCAGGACCCTGGGATCATGACCCGAGCTTAAGGCAGACGCTTAATGACTGAGCCATCCAGGCACCCCATTTAGGAAATATTTTGAGTATGACTGGAAATTTGTAGAAAGGATAAAAAAAATACTGCTTCCCATAAAGCAAAATTTTTAGAGTGCCTGGACATCATCTAGCTTCTCTGACTTGAGTACTTCATATCCTTGTACATAGAGAGTCTTCTATAGAATAGGTGACTTTCTTATGCTAATGACAGACCAGATCCTCTCTTATGCTAATTTGTGTGATACTGACTATAATTCTAGATGGTTTATTTATACACAGATACACACCCCACACACACAATTGCTCTGTTGTTCAAAGTAATTCAAGTTCAATGTGACTTTTAACAGTCCTCCTGATTCATCCTAATGGTCCCTAAATTAAATACTCACATGGAATCCTGCAGACTGGTCTGACTTGCTCACAGAGAGCTGACACAGCCCGATTCCTTACCCACAGTAAGTGAGCGGATGAATGATCCTTTCAGAGAACAGCCCCATGCCTTTGATGTCTGGAAATAAAAAGATTACAGTCCAAGAAAGCAAGGTAAAAAGGATATATGACAATCTCAGGTGGAAAGAGACAGACTATTTCTGCAAGAAATCTATGAGAAAACTTGGAATCGTTCATCTTTTCCTCATTAATCTTTTACCATATGAAGCATTTAATTCACTTGTCAAAAGTAGTGTTTTCAAAACCTTATGTGCAATTGTTTCATAAATGGCTTGGTGCCTTCTTGGAAAATGTAGGGAACCAAGAGCTTCTTGTACATTTTCTTTTAATATTTAATAAAATATATAATAAAAGAGCCCAGTTTTAGAAAATCTGTACTTGTATTCATGAACTCTGTAAAAGTTTAAAGAAAAACATTTGAGGCCAGTGGTATTGCCATAAAATCATCCTTTTCCAAATCTTCTGCTTCTCACCTGTCCATCTCTGGACGTCTCAGTACTCTTCTCCAGTTCTTCCCAGGTGGCCCTTCTCATGGACAGACAACTCCTTTCTCATGGCTTGCAGTCTGAAAGCACCCCCTAGGTGTACAACACAGTGACCCCAACGAAGAGCTCAACACCATTCTTTCACTCAGACCAAGGCTGTGGTGACATCATTGGCTCTCCTCTTTCTCACACCCTCCTCAAATCCATGACCTGGCTTCATAGCAGTGCTTTCACAATTCATCTGGAATCCATCTTTCCATCACTTCCATCTCCTATATGCATCACTCTAGTGTAGTCCAAGCCACCCATCTCTTTTCCAGAAAACTGTGATACCTTCTTAACTAGCTTCTGCGTCTCCCCTTGCCCCCTACAGTCATGATCACACAGAAGCCAGGGTGATTGGTCTTTTTCAGATGTAAAAGAACATCCTTCCTCTGTTCAAAATCCTCTAAACCTTCACTCTACAACGTGAAATCAACCTCAGTCATTGCCATAGTTTGTGGGGAATGCATGCTCCCTATGATCTACCTCCACCACCTCTCATCTCCTTTGACAATCTTAGTAATTCCTCCTTCTCCAGTGATAACCTTTTAATTCTGAAAGACACCAAAAACAATTAAGTCAAAACCTTTGCCTGTACTGGTCCTTCTACTCAGAGTTTTCCTCACATATCCACATGGCAAGCTCATGACTACAGAAAAGTCATCTCATCACAGAAACTTTCTGTGACTCCTTCTCTTAAGGAAGGCCCCATCCCCTTCTCTCTCTTTACCACACGTTAGTTTCCTCCTTAACACTTTTTAGCATACTCTAGTTTTTACATTCACTTGTTTTTATGTCAATCTCTGCCCTATAGAATATAAGCTCAGTGATAGCAAGGTATTTGTTCTAGTCTCTTCTATAATCCCTACAATAATACATAAAATATTTAGCTAATATCTAGTAAATGAGTGAATGAATTCTGGCTTATCAAAGAGCATCTAGAGTGTATATGCCTTTTAGGAAAAATAAATTTTTTAAAGATTTTATTCATTTATTTGAGAGAGAATGAGTGAGAGAGAGTATGAGAGAGGAAAAAGTCAGAGGGAGAAGCAGACTCCCCAAGGAGCTGGGAGCCCGATGCAGGACTCAATCCTAGAAGTCCGGGATCATGACCTGAGCTGAAGGCAGTCACTCAACCAACTGGGCCACCCAGGCACCCGGGGAAAATAATTTTTGTATAGTAAATAATATTCTCAGAAATTTATTTCTACTTTATATTTCCACATTATATTAAGATGCATAATAGAAATGTTTGTGGTAGTAGTGGTTTGTCAGACACAACCCTCAGAAGTTACTGCCCTATGAATAAGTATAAGTAGAAAACTGGCAGTGAGTTAAATTGTTTCTCTTAGAAGCAGAGGATGATTTCTACCTACCTCAGTTGTCTTTACGGATAGAGTATTTCACCCTAGTTAACAATTTACTTGTTGAAGCTTGGAAAAGTCAAAATCGTTCTATAGAGTGAAGCCATCAAACTGAGGCTTGAAAGCATCTTTATAGCTCAAATACAACTATCTTCCTGAAGGGCTGGCCAATTTAGGATATTTTCAATGACAGAAGACTACCTACCTTGTTATGCTACCCATTTTGATATGGATGGATTTTCCTTAGTTTAAATAAGTCTGAATCTAGGTAACTTAGACACATTAGTCTTCATTTTTTTTGGAATCCAGAAGAAAAAGCATAAACTAGGAAACAAAGAGATATAGAAGAGTGAAAACAAAATGCAGAAAATGAAACTCTTCCACTGGAACATCTCATCTTTCAAGTTTAATTGTACCTAGAAGTAAAGAAGGTATTTATCTGACTCCCTGAACCTAAGGAGGAAGAATCTTTTTCATTTTATGTAGAAATACCCAGAGCTATTTGCCATTGGATCTCTAATAGAAAATGTATCGGTTAGTGTTACTGTGTAACAAATGACCCCAAAATGTAGTTTCTTAAAACAACTCCATTTCTTATTTCTCACAAGATATCTATGGATCAACTTGGCAGTTTTACTGATCTGGTTTGGACTTTGCTCATCTCAACAGTCTCATTCATGTGCCAGCTGTTAGCTGGTGGATTGGTTAGAGGCTACCTGGTCAAAGATGACCTCTGCTCAAAGGAAACATTTCTCCATATGCCTCTCTTATATTTTCAGCAGACCAAAGGCATATACCATCATAGAACTGGCCAGAATCCCAGAAAGGAGGTGGAAATGTGCAAGTACATTTTCAATCTTCTCTTTTGCTTCATGTTTGCTGTCATCATCTTTTGCCATGTTACTGAGACAGAGTCCAAGTGAGAAGGGACCAAAAGTGACAAGGCAAAGGGTATGGATACAAAGAGGCCATTGATGGAGGCCATTAGTACAATCAGTTCACCACAGATAAAAAGCACAGGAGGAGAGGGTTTGACTCACAGACAAAATATGAAGGAAGGGAGTGAAAGGATGGAAAGCGATGGAGCAAAGGAAATCAAAGTGGAACGTAGCTAGCTGATGAAAGAGATAAGGAAGAAAGACTAAAGAGGTAGAATAGAAAATGTGTAAAGAAGGGAAAGCATAAGATACTAGGAGATCTGCAGGAACCCAAACGTGACCTGAGAAACAAGCTCTTGTATAAAAATATAATATTTGTGGTAGTATAATAGTATTTTCCAACTGATAGCAATACAAACTCAAGTTCCGCTTTGAGTATGGGAAAAGAAGAAATACAATCACTTACCACAGAATTATCTGGTAAAATATATCTCATCTTGAAGAGGGAAATTGCAGTCACAGATGTTGGAGAATGAAAGCAAGTGACAAATACAAGTTAGCAAAGATTTCATACTTAATCCTGATCAGGCATGTATGAATAATGCTACTTAGCAATTATGACTTAGTGGTTATTAGGATATACAAAATATAACTGGAACTGGAAATATTGTCTATGTTTTTTTCTAATTTTTGTCTTTTCTTCTTTAATTATAAGTCTGTCTTTTTTAAAAGATTTTTATTTGAGAGAGAGAGGGAAAAAAGCATAAGTAGGTGGGGAGAGGCAGAAGGAGGAGGGAAGCAGTGTCCTCACTGAGCAGGGAGCCTGATTGGGGGGCTGGATCCCAGGACCCTGAGATTATGACCCCAGCCAGAGGCAGTCACTTAACCAATTAAGCCACCCAGGCAGCCCTATAAGTCTGTCTTAAATATAAATTACACTTATATTAGCATTTTTTCCTCAACATTGTGTATAAAACTGGGTAATATATAATGTCCACTAAGAAAAGGAGTTATATATATTACTGAGTATGGCTTAATAATCACTAAATAAAAGTATGTCAGAGGTTCATTTAGCAAATGAGCCTTTAGGGACAGAAATGTTGGTTTTGTTTTGTTTCTGCTGTGCAAATACCAGATTACTTCTTTTAAAAAAATGTATTTATTTTTATTTATTTATTTTAGAGAGAGAAAGAGAGCGAGAGAAGAGGGGAAGAGGGAGAGGTACAAGCAGACTACACACTGAGGGTGAGCCAGTTTCAGGGCTCAGTTTCACAACCCTGAGATCATGACCCAAGCCAAATCAAGAGTTGAATACTTAACTGTCTGACCCAACCAGGTGCCCCATCAGAGTATTCTTAATGCTGGTTAAGAACTGGACATACTGACATAAAATTGGCAATACTGTAACATTGTTTAAGAACAGACTAATTTATTAGTACATAAAGAGAAAATTTTGTCTTACATTTACTTGTTTGGAGATAATTCCATAAATTTCAGATACATTAGAATTTGCTCTTCATTGGTTAATTTCAACAAAATAGCCCTTTTACAATTTCATGATGTCATGGACAAAAATTGAGTAGTACAGCCCTTATTATAACTTCTGCCCAAGTTATTCTCCTGGCTTCTCATTTCTAGGCTGGTTATTATGTTTTGTACAACAAGGTCTGATCAAATACGGTCTTAAATGAATTATCCACAGATGGCCCATGGTCTGCTTATTCCACCTTAAGATTTTTGGTACATTTATCCTTCCCTGTTGTTTCTTGGCCCATTATTTATTGCAGATGGTTTCATGCCCATTTTTATGTCTATAAAACTGGAAATAAACATAGTACTCATATCTCCATTGATTCTTTTCTAAATCTAGAAAAATTGGCTTTAAGACTTTGTCTCATTTGTAACTATTTCATATATTCTGAATGTTTTAATTTTTTTTAAAACTGTAAATGTAAAAAATGTCTGTCATATTCAGATTTGGGTTTCACTGAGGTTTAAATTAGGAAATGTGACCTTGAGATGACCCATAATAGTTCATAAGTTTTCCATATAGGTTTCAATCAGAATAGTGAAGTTCAGCATCCATCAACGCTTGCCAAGTTTCACTATCTATCAATCAAGAGTGGTTTGTTAAATATATATTTAGCTGTGTACCTATTTGTCCTTCTCTAGGCATTGGATGTATAAGGCCCCTTGTAAACAAGGATTTTTTTAAAAAGCCATGAAAAGTAATATAAAGTATTTTAGGAAAACAGATGATACAAGGAGAGTCTCAATTCCTGAAATTACAGCCAGCACTGAATGTATTCGTGGTGCGCCTATATGTGCGATGAGGTTTGGCATTTGTCATCAGTTACTCTCCCTGAGAATCTACTGACTTTCATCCTCAAGCAGCTGTCTATAAGACCAGGAACTCTCTTGTCACTTCAGCTCATCTAAAGCACTAAACAGATGTTATGTTTTGCTATTGTATGCCTTTCTTCTCTGATATTTCCCACTCACTCTCTCCCTGGTCCATCATCTCCATCACCTACCTTTATCCAATAAATAGGATGATCACACTACCCGCCCCCACCCCTAAATGAAATTCAAATCTAACACATAGCAATCTACTTTTTCTTTTCCAGATTCCTGTCTTGGTCACACAGATAAGTTCGACCAATCATCCAGTGAAAGTGGGACTGTCTGATGCCTTTGTCGTTGTCCACAGGATCCAGCAAATTCCCAGTATGTAGAAGGGTAATTGCAAAATCTGAGCCTGCTGTGGGGTAAATTTAAAGGAGACTGACTTCAGGCAGTTGTGATAGATTGAGTAACAGAATCACTTAACCAATTGCTGCTTGAAAATTATATTGTTTTGTTTATAACTCTTCTTGGCATTTGCTATCTCTCTGGTACTCTTCAACTAATAATATAGGTAAAGCAAAATTAAACAGCCAGGCCAACAGTGTGTAATTTTGTTTTCTTTGGGATTATTAGCTTTGTGACATAGGTATATTTCTGTCATTAATAAGAAGAGCATAAAGGAATGACAGATTATTTGACTGATGGGTGTATGAGTTTTATTTGTTTGTTTGTTTCTTTGGCTTAAATTTATCAGAAAAAGAGTAGCTTTATGCCATTTTTATGTCTATCATGTTTGTATAACAGTCTAAAGAAAGATGAAAGAAAAAGTATAAATTGAAGTAAATAAAAGCTTTGGTTGAGCTATACCTACCAAAGAAGGTAAGTATTTTGGTTGTTTAAGTCATTTTCACTTATCTAGTCTAGTTTCCATTTGTAAAATAAAAGCATATGTGTTACTTGGGCAGCTCTTCATCATATTAGAAGTTCAGATTTTTAGAAATTCAGAATATTAGAAATTCAGAAAACCACCATTGGTAGTAGTTCTGATCATGTATTTAGCCATCATTTGAAAATTTATATATTTTTAATTAACATGTAATGTATTCTTTGCCCCAGGGGTCCAGGTCTGTGAATTGCCAGGTTTACATACTTCACAGCACTCACCATAGCACATACCTTCCCCAATGCCCATAAACCAATACCCCCTCCCCACAGCAACCCTCAGTTTATTTTGTGAGATTAAGAGTCTCTTATGGTTTGTCTCCCTCCTGATCCCATCTTGTTTCATTTTTTCCTTCCCTACCCCCCAAACCCCCCACTCTATCTCTCAAATTCCTCATATCAGGGAGATCATATGATAATTATCTTTCTCTGATTGACCTATTTTGCTCAGCATAATGCCCTCTAGTTCCATCCAAGTCATTGCAAATGGCAAGATTTCATTTCTTTTGATGGCTGCATAGTATTCCATTGTATATATATACCACACCTTCTTTATCCATTCATCTGTTGATGAACATCTAGATTCTTTCCATGGTTTGGCTATTGTAGACATTGCTGCTATAAACATTCGGGTGCATGTGCCCCTTCGAATGACTACATTTGTTATCTTTAGGGTAAATACCCAATAGTGCAATTGGTGAGTTGTACTGGTTATGGGTCTATTCAGGCTTTCTATTTCTTCCTGGTTCAGTTTTGGTAGTTTTTATGTCTCTAGGAATGCATCCATTTCTTCCAGATTCTCAAATTTGCTCATAGTATGTTCTTAAAATTGTTTGTATTTCTTTGGTGTTGATTGTGATCGCTCCTATTTCATTCATGATTTTATTTATTTGGGTCCTTTCTCTCTCTTTTTGATAAATCTGGCCAGGGGTTTATCAATCTTATTAATTCTTTCAAAGAACAAGCTCCTAGTTTTGTTGATTTGTTCTACTGTTTTTTTGGTTTCAATTTCATTGATTTCTGCTCTGATCTTTCTTATTTCTCTTCTACTGCTGGGTTTAGACTTTCTTTGCTGTTCTTTCTCCAGCTCCTTTAAGTGTAGGGTTAGGTTGTGTATTTGAGACCTTTCTTGTTTCTTGAGAAAGGCTTGTATCGCTATATACTTTCCTCTCTGGACTGCCTTTGCTGTGTCCCACAGATTTTGAACAGTTGTGTTTTCATTATCATTTGTTTCCATGAATTTTTCAATTCGTCTGTAATTTCCTGGTTGAGCCATTTATTCTTTAGTAGGATGCTCTTTAGCCTCCATGTATTTCGGTCCTTTCCACGTTTCCTCTTGTGATTGAGTTCTAGCTTCAGAGCATTTTGGTCTGAAAATATGCGGGAAATTATCCCAATCTTTTGGTACCAGTTGAGACCTGATTTATGACCCAGGATGTGATCTATTCTGGAAAATGTTCCATGTGCACTAGAGAAGAATGTGTATTCTGTTGCTTTGGGATGGAATGTTCTGAATATATCTGTGATGTCCATCTGGCCCAGTGTATCATTTAAGGCCTTTATTTCCTTGTTGATCTTTTGCTTGGATGATCTGTCCATTTCAATGAGGGGGTGTTAAAGTCCCCTACTATTATTGTATTATTGTCAATGTGTTTCTTTGATTTTGCTATTAATTGGTTTATATAGTTGGCTGCTCCCACATTAGGGGAATAGATACTTAAAATTGTTAGATCTTCTCGTTGGAGAGACCCTTTGAGAATGGTATAGTGTCCTTCCTCATCTCTTGTTGTCTTTGGCTTAAAATCTAACTTATCTGATTTAAGGATTGCCACCCCAGCTTTCTTTTTATATGCATTAGCATGGCAAATTGTTTTCCCACCCTCTCTTTCTAAATCTGGAGGTGTCTTTATGTTTAAAATGATTTTCTTGTAGATAGCATATGGATGGGTTTTGTTTTTTTAATCCATTCTGATATCCTGTGTCTTTTGATTGGGGCATTTAGTCCATTTACATTCAGGGTAACTCTTGAGAGATATTAATTTAGTGCCATTGTATCACCTGTAAGGTGACTGTTACTGTATATTGTCTCTGTTCCTTTCTGATCTACTACTTTTAGGCTTTCTCTTTGCTTAGAGGACCCCTTTCAATATTTTCTGTAGGGCTGGTTTGATGTTTACAAATTCTTTTAGTTTTTGTTTGTCCTGGAAGCTTTTTATCTCTCCTTCTATTTTAAACGATAGCTTAGCTGGATATAGTATTCTTGGCTGCATGTTTTTCTCATTTAGTGCTCTGAATATATTATGCCAGTTCTTTCTGGCCTGCCTGGTCTCTGGATAAGTCTGCTGCCAATCTAATATTTTTACCATTTTATGTTATAGACTTCTTGTCCCAAGCTGCTTTCAGGATGATGGGGTTTGGACCTATTTTCATTGATTTTGAGGGGGGCTCCCTGTGTCTCCCGAATTTTCATACTTGTTCCTTTGCCATGTTAAGAAATTTTCTACAATAATTTGCTCCAATATACCTTCTGCACCTCTCTCTCTTCTTCTTCTGGAATCCCAATTATTCTAATATTGTTTCATCTTATGGTATCACTTATCTCTTGAATTCTCCCCTCATGGTCCAGTAGTTGTTTGTCTCTCTTTTGCTCAGCTTCTTATTCTCCGTCATTTGGTCTTCTATATCACTAACTTTCTCTTCTCCCTCATTTATCCCAGCAGTAAGCGCCTCCATTTTTTTTATTGCACCTCGTTAATAGCTTTTTAAATTTCAGCTTGGTTAGATTTTAGTTCTTTTATTTCTCCAGAAAGGGCTTTTATTTCCTCCAGACAGGGTTTCTCTAATATCTTCCATGCCTTTTTTGAGCCCTGCTAGCACCTTGGTAAACGATGGTTCTGAACTCTAGATCTGACATATTACCAATGTCTATATTGATTAGGTGCCTAGCCATCAGTACTATCTCTTGTTCTTTTTTTGTGTGTGTGTGTGGTGAGTTTTCCGGCCTTGTCATTTTATCCAGATAAGAATATATGAACGAAAGTACAAAATACTAAAAGGATGGCAAAGACCCCAGAAAAATGTACTGTAACCAAATCAGAAGAGACCCCAAATCAGGGGGAGAAGAAAGGGGGTAAAAGGAAATTTTTTTAAAAAATTTTTTAAATTAAAAAAAATATATATTATATATATTTTTTAAATTTAATTTAATTTAATTTTAATTATATATATATATATATATATATATATATATATATATATGAATATGACTGGTGAATAGAACAGAGCCACCCACTTGATTTTGGGTGTATTTTGGTCTCTTAGAAGAAACTACCTCCCAAAATTTTAGAGAAAGAAATACTTATATATATACAAAAGTAAGGGTAAACATGATGAAGAGATGGAATATGACTATAAAGATGAAAATTTAAAAAAAATTTCTAAAAAAGGAATTGATAAGATATATTGGTTGGAAAAAGAAAGAAATCTAAAGTGGAGAGAATTTGCTCAGGCCAGAGACTAGATCAAAGCCCTGTGCTAGATTTAGGGTTTATTTTGATCTACTAGAAGAAATTGTATCCCAAAATTTTTTAGAAGGAAAAAACCCTATATGCGTACAAAAAATAAAGTTAGGTACAATGAAGGATAAAATATGACTATAATAATGAAGGTTTAAAAAAAATTTTTAGAAAGGTATAATGAAGGTTTAAAAATATTTTTAGAAAGGTATTGTTAAGATTAACTAGTTTAAAAATATTAAAAGAGGAAAAGTTAAAAAATTAGAATAAGAAAAAAATAAAGTTAAAAATTTTAATTAACTTTGCAAGACTAAAGAATCATGGGGAGAAAGCCACGAATTCCATGCTTTGCTTTCCTCTCTTCTGGAATTCCGTTGTTCTCCTTGATCAATGAGCTTGGTCTTGGCTGGATGTTCTTGCTGATCTTCTGGGGGAGGGGCCTGTTGTAATGATTCTCAAATGTCTTTGGCTGAGGCAGAATTGCTCTGCCCTTGCCAGGGGCTGGGCTAGGTAATCTGCTCGGATTCACTCTCGGGAGCTTTTGTTCCCTGAACGCTTTCTGTAGAGCTCTGGAGGACAGGAATGAAAATGGCGGCCTCCCAATCTCTGGCCCAGAAGAGCCAAGAGCATGGGGCCCCACTCCTCTGTGCGCCCTTGGAGAAAAGCAGTCAATCACTCCCATGTCTCTGGTCTCCAGCCGTACTCCGTGCTCACCCGACCTGTGACCGAGCATTTCTCTCTCTGGCACAGATCCCTGTCTGGAGTCTCCAAACCCAGCAGATTCCTGCCACTGTGCTCTTCTGGCAGATGAAGGTGGATGTACCTGGATCTGCCACTTGTGGGGTCCCTGCTCAAAGAGCAGTGGTCCATCTGTGCCACAGATCACAGTTTAAAATAACCCTGAGCTGAGAGCTCACTCCTTAGCCCTGTGTCTGTAGCCGGCTTCCCCGCTCTAATACCTGCGAGCTCTGCTACACTCAGACACCCCCCATCCTTCTGTGAACCCCATGGGACTTGAGACCACACTGTCCCCATGAGGGCTCCACCACCGCTTGGCCTCTGGAGTAATGTCCCTCAGTGGAGCAGACTTCTTCTTTTTTTTTTTTTTTTAGATTTTATTTATTTATTTGACAGACCGAGATCACAAGTAGGCAGAGAGGCAGGCAGACAGAGAGAGGAGGAAGCAGGCTCCCCGCTGAGCAGGGAGCCCGATGTGGGGCTCGATCCCAGGACTCTGGGATCATGACCCGAGCCGAAGGCAGAGGCTTTAACCCACTGAGCCACCTAGGCGCCCCTGGAGCAGACTTCTAAAAGTTATGATTTTGTGTTCCGTTGTCCCGCTTCTTGCCGCGAGCCAGCCCCTCCCCATTCGGCCTATGTTCCTGTTGGTTCGGATTCACTTCTCCACATGTCCTACCTTTCAGAAAGTGGTCGATTTTCTGTTTCTAGAATTGCTGCTCTTCTTCGCTTTGATCTCCTGTTGGGTTTGTAGGTGATCAGAATGGTTTGATAACTATCTAGCTGAACCCCTGGGACCTGATGTCATCTCAGTCTGCTACTCCTCTGCCATCTTGACTCCTCAGTCTCTGAAAGTTTCTATTTTTTTAAACCTCTGTTTCAAGAAAACTCCTGAGGGATGCTTTAGTGTGTTAGTACTGAAGATGTTTGTGTCCTAGACACAAGCAAGAGATGATAACAAAATACATCTCATGCTTAGATAATTTATTTTGGTTTTTTGTTCAGAGACCTTATATTTCACTGTAGGGATAGACCTCGTTTATCACATGCCTATGCTATTTGGTCTTCCTTTGAACTAATTCTGTTTAAGTACGCCATCTCTCAAATACAGAAGGTAAGTGGAGTGGAAATTATTTAGACTTCAAATTCTAAGACTTTCTTGGATTGGCTGGAAATGTAGTAAGTATCTTACAAGTACGATTTAGAATGATGTTCATCTGTGGGAATAATGCTTTGTGAAGAATGTGAATCTTCCATGGTAGTTTCTCCTTACTAGCTGAGAATTACTGGGAAGTAACATTCAAGGGAACTGTTAAATCAAGGCAGATTTTCTCAAAACGGAATTATACTGTGAACAAAGCAAGGATATATTAGCATGTGTAGGCACATAACGACATCCTCTTAAATAAGAGGCCATGTCCTGGGAGAGCCAGCTGATTCCCCTTTGAGGACAAGTGTTTTTCACATTCCTACTTTCAGAGATGTTAAATCAAGCATGACTTGAGTCAATTATTACACAAGTAAAACACTAGTTTTAGTTTGTGAGTGCTTTTCTTCTGAGAAAGTATGTTATTTTCAGCTTTCTCAAAAGACAGCTTGGTCTACATTGATGTTCTGGTATACTATTGTTTAGACCAAAAGACCCACACAAGTACAAAATTAAAAAAAAAATTTATAAATGTATTTTAATATGCAAATATTCTCTCAGAACTGAAGCATGGTAGAATTGTGCTTACACCGTAGAACCCAAATTGCAATTTTTCATTCCTTGTTATAAGGTAATAAGATAACCATTACGTTTTGAGGAAAAATATCTTTCCCAAATATAAATTTTTTTTAATAAATTGGCAAAATTTATATGAATTTTGGGAACAGATTATGTCTGAAGTTGAGACAGCATTCATCTAAAAAAATTGCACAAGTTTAGGGAAATGCTTCCCTCAGGTAAGCTGCCTGCTGGAATTCCATTTGCATTTCCTGTTGACCTCACTGTTCCCCATCCTGAGTAAAGTAACTAAGAAAGAATGGAAGTTCTGAGTTTCAAATCCACTCATCCCTACTTTTAGACGGGACCCTATTTCAGCAAGAAAACTGGAATTGATGTGTTCTATTTAAAAATCTTTTGGGGCGGGCACCTGGGTGGCTCAGTGGGTTAAAGCCTCTGCCTTCGGCTCAGGTCATGATCCCAGGGTCCTGGGATTGAGCCCCACATCGGGCTCTCTGCTCAACAGGGAGCCTGCTTCCCCCCCCCCCCTCTCTCTGCCTGTCTCTCTGCCTACTTGTGATCCCTGTCTGTCAAATAAATAAATAAAATCTTTAAAAAAAATTTTAAAAAAATCTTTTGGGGAACAGAAAAATTTAAATCTCCTTCAAAATCTGTTCCCACATTTATAAGGTGTAACAGTGTCTGTTACATGAGCTTCTCTACAGAAGGAGAGATATGGTTGCATTGTACTCTCAGCCTTAAAAAAAAAAAAAAAAAAAAGCATACTTATTTATGCCAGAGATTAGGTTAACCCAAAATGAGCATAATATGTTATACTTTTTCCTGAGACTGTAAGATGATTCCTGGAGATTTGTGTGTTACCTATTTGTGCAGTCAGAATTTAGATAAATATTTAAATCCTTTTCAACATTCTGCTCTCTTATTTAAAAACCCTGATTTTTAGGAGTCATCCTCACAGGGAATTTAAATAGTTCATCTCTGTTCCCCCTTTTTCTTCTCCTGAGTGAATTTAGGGAAAAACTGATCATTATCCTAAATAATGAGTGGTTTCATTTCTTCTCTTTTGCAAGGTGCATTACATAGGACCCTGTTCTCATAAGATCAGTTTTCTGTTCTTTTCATCATTTTGGTTACACGGGTTATAGAGCCTAGATCCTCAGCTTAATATACCCATGGCAACATGGAAATGTAAGCTATAACCTTGAGAATAAGTTTTCCCAGTGGGACCACATTTGCTATACCATTCTTATCAGTTGGTGAAAGTTTGATAAAGCATTTGAATAGCTGGTAGGTAGGTTTTACTTATTTATTATGAAGTTTTCTCCAACCATTTCATCATAATGTCAACAACAAAAAACTATTTTTTCAGCTTTTTAAAAACTTCTAAATAGTAAATGATTTCAGTGCAACTTTCAAGCATAGTTTTTTACTCTAGTCTTTACCTTTCAAAAAAAAAAATCAGGTGATCTCATAGTTTAAAATATCAAAGGGAATTCAGGCATTGTTAGTAAATTTGTAAACACTTCTGAGATTACAAAGGAAATTCCTTTGCTCCTTCCAAAAAGAAGAAAAAAAGAAAAAACCGTATGGTGAAATTAACCCTTATCTAAAAAATAAAATAAAAGATAAAAATTAGTTAACTGTCCAGAAAGAATAAGGGATACTGTAGTGGGAACACTAGTCATGAGGCCATGAGCATCTTATTTAATTCTTATAACTTAACATGCAAGATGGTCATCTTAATACCTATGATGCAAAGCATATGTAGCATGCAGTGTTTGGCACCAAACAAGCGCTGTGTTAGTGTCCTTATGTACCGTTCCTTTGTCAGCATCAGCATTGTCACAGGGTGCCTGGGTGGCTCAGTCGGTTAAGCTTCTACCTTCTGCTCAGGTGGTGATCCTGGGGTCCTGGGATCGAGTCCCACATCAGGCTCCCTGCTCAATGGAGAGCCTTCTTCTCCCTCTCCCTCTGCCTGCTGCTCCCCCTACTTGTATGCTCTCTCCCTATCTCTCGCTATCAAATAAGTAAATAGATCTTTTTTTAAAAAACCCAAAAACAAAAAACATTGTCACTTTAGAAAGATAGTGACGCTAAGATGACCACATCTAGAACAAGTGCTCATGAGAATGGGTCTACACGGGATTTCCACTAGAAAACACCTCGGCACCCTCTCTCTGAAACTCATCCTTTCTTCCTTTTTTTTTTCTTTTAAGATTTTATTTATTTATTTGACAGAGAGAGATCACAAGTAGGCAGAGAGGCAGGCAGAGGGAGAGGAGGAAGCAGTCTCCCTGCTGAGCAGAGAGCCTGATGCGGGACTCAATCCCAGGACCTGAGATTATGACCTGAGCCGAAGGCAGAGGCTTAACCCACTGAGCCACCCAGGTGCCCTGAAACTCATCCTTTCTAAGTATCATATGGTTTTTGACTTCTCAGTGTGTCTGTCTGTCCAAAAGTCTCTACATCACCTTCCATTTTTCATAAAATATTTTGTAGAATTTTAGAAAGAAAAAGAACACAGAGATCAGCTGTTTCAGTCTCCACAGGTACAGATC
Source organism: Lutra lutra (assembly GCF_902655055.1). Taxonomy (NCBI): domain Eukaryota; kingdom Metazoa; phylum Chordata; class Mammalia; order Carnivora; family Mustelidae; genus Lutra; species Lutra lutra. Next base: position 19,688,562 of record NC_062285.1, on the reverse strand, counting down.
TGAAAGACAGGTCTACGTACAATGACTTCAATTATTCATTACAGAAATCCAGATGTAATAACGTACTTGTGACGATAAGCATAGTGCACATTAACTCAGAGAAATTTGTAAAATAATAACGAATACAAAGGAGAAAATTGGTCTGTAAATGTATCACAGAGAGATACCAATAATGTTTCCCTGTATCTGCATCCAAACTCGTGTTTATAGTAGACACACACGCAAACACACACACATTAAGAAAATTGACATTGGGCTATAAATATTTTTCACCCCTTTTTCTCTTAATATATATAACACATCTCTTTCTGCACTGCTAAATACCTGTCTAAAATGTGCCCATTAGTAGCTGCAACAAATTCCTTTATTTCATAATTCATGTGACATGTCTGAACACTGGTTTGTCATGTTGGTTGATTTTCCTATTAATTATCAGTAAATCGGTGCTGAACATCTTTCTTTATAAATGTTGACACAACTCTTTAAAAATGAATATGTGGCCGTTGATGGTTAATAGTTCTTTTGTGTGTACTTTGACAAATTGCTGTCTCTAAAGGTTGTACCAATTTATTTCCCCACAAGCTTTTTATTAGATATCCCATTTCCCCAGATGCTCCCAGATGCTATTATCATTTTTAAACCTTGCAAATTTGATCAGCAGAACATGATATTTCATTGTTGCCTCAATATTCTTTTCATTACCAGAAAGTTTTCACATTGTCATGTATTCGTAGGTCAAGTGTCATTTCCATAATTTCTCGTTAAATAGCTTTATTAAGCAATTCTCGGCTTCTGCTTATGTCCCTCCAAATTCTTTTCCTCAGCATGCAGAGATCTTCCCGGATAAACATACAGTTCTCACTAGTACCATTCATACTTGTTGGTTTCTCTCTGCTCCAACTTTAACACTGAATTTCCATCTGAATCTCTAGGCTGCTGACCTTCTCCAACATGCCTCACCTTTTCTGTGCCTTCAGAGCTTAAAGAGCATAACATTTCCAGCAAGAAAACCCAGAAAATCTGCTCCTGCCTTCACAGTTCTTTTATTTGGGAACATAAAGCAATATGAGATCTTAGTAATATGAAAGTTAGCTTTACACACACACAGAATTCTTGTCTAAGAAACCACGCAGGAAACCTGCCGACCTAACTTGAAATGGTTCTTCTCTAAGTTAACAATAACGGCTACTTCTGAGTCCTTGAGAACACTCCACTTTATTCTTCTCGCTGTCCCTACATTATCTGCTGCTTTCTTCACATCCATCCCTTTCTTATCAGCATCTGCTGTCTTCAATTTATTGACACTGTTCCTGCTACAACTTGCCTTCGCTTTGTTCGTTGTTACTCCTGTTCACAGGTCAATAAGAAATGTTAGCATTTTCAATGATAAAAGTCACAGCTAATTTGGAGAGTCAATATATTTTACATAGTCAGAGATTCAGTGAACTCTTAGAGGACCGTTGTATATAGTTTGTCATATGTGGTCTCTTTATAAGCATTATAGGCCAGGTAGCAATTTTTCAAAGAATTTGACCAAAATTATGTTTACAGACTTAAAAAAAAAAAGAAGAAGAACCTTAACAAACAAAAAGAGAGATGATTTTTTTTTTACTCCGCAGAATGTCTTAAGTTTTAATTGTCAGAGAACATAATAGCATAGACCAGTACTGTCTAATGGAACTTTCTGCACTGATAAAATATTCTAAATTTAAACTGTTCAGTATTGGTCTTACTGGTCCGTGTGGCTACCAGCACTAGAAATGTGGCTAGTGACATTTGGGAATTGAATTTTTAATTTTATTTCCTTAATTAATTTTAATTTAAAGAGATACATGTGACTAGTGGTTACCATATTGGACAGGGTAATAATAGGCCATGTAAGCATATTTAAATAAAATATTATATTGCAGATGTAATATTTACAGAATATATATTTTATTTATTCCTTGCCTTGAAAAAAACCTTAGAACTTTTGATACGATTAAATAATACATTTTCAAACATAAATATTTCTTTATAACTGATCTTCCCCCCAATAAAACCATTTGTAATTTTGATTGGCTAGTAGGATACCTCCATTATAATTACTTAGCAACTGTAATTAAAAAAAAAAAACAGTCATGTTGATGACTATGGAGGAAATGAATAATCTGGAAAAAACTGAAGATATTTTTTCTTTCTAACTCAATTAAATCTCTTTTAGAAGAACTGAGCCTCTCTTGTTATTCTCAAAGTTACCAGGTTCTTTTCATTCATTTAAGGACACACTGATCCACAAATCCTTTAGTAAACTGGGTCATCTTACCTTCTTGGTCCTCAAAATGGAAAGCACTTCAAAATTATTCATTTTATAGCAGATAAAATTGCTTCTCTTTCCAGCCCAGCTTCCTCAGGTGCTTTGGTTCCCACATAAGCTTTTGCCCACTCAAACCTCAACAAAAGGAAAAAGAAATCATGACATTTTCTCCATAAAATATCCTCTCATAAAACTCTTCCAAGATAGAAAGTGTTATGCAAAGTGATGTTCTGTTGTTTAATACATCATTGCAAACATACCCTATTTGGTATGCTTGATTTTTTTAGAAAGAAGCAAGTATTTAAGAATTTTCTGGATGTTAGAAATCACTGATTAGTTTATTTAACATATTTTAGAATGTTTTTTAGAATCTATGAACAAAACAATTCTTTCAGGGACTTGTGGCTAAACTGTGTGTTTTTTTTTTAAATCTTTTCATTCATTTATTCATTGCCTTTTTATCCTATACCAATATCAGGTAAAATAAAATTTTACCAATACAGAGATGATGTATCTCAATTTAATCAGTCATTTCTAATGTAAAATACTAAAAGTCACAGAAAGGACTTCAATACATTACTAAAAAATCAAGACATTTAAACATTTATGTATTTAGGGGTACCTGGGTGGCTCAGTGGGTTAACCCTCTGCCTTCAGCTCAGGTCATGATCTCAGAGTCCTGGGATCGAGCCCAACATTGGACTCTCTGCTCAGTAGGGAACCTGCTTCACCCCCTCTCTCTGCCTACTTGTGATCTCTGTCAAATAAATAAATAAATAAAATCTTTTTTAAAAATTTGATGTATTTTATAAATATCTATTGAGTACCTATTAGGCTAGGATTTATTGGTCTGAGGAAAAGAAACCCAACTTAATGTACCTTTATTTCATTCAGTAAAGTGAATCAAAAGCTCATTTTTGCAGTGGTTACCTTACTATGGAAGGAATAAGAAAGTAGTCAAAATAGTTCTCAAAAATAATCTGAATAGAAAAATCTAATTTTTATATCAAAGTTATTTGCCTTTTTAATTTTAAATTATGGCTTCAGATTCAATTTTCTTCTTTTCTCTATCACGTTTGCCTTCAAATTTATACTTTCCTTTGCTTTAATTATTTCTCATTTTTTCCCTATTACATAGTGATTATTTCTATTTAATTTACACTTCCCTACTACACAGAGAATATTTCCATTTTTAACTAACACTGTTTGGATACCTTTATAAACATGTCCAAATGTTAATTTTTCCAGTTGGATTTTTTATAGGAAGTTTAGTTTCTTGGAAATGTAGGCGATTTTTCTTACATAAGTGCCAAACATCTGCATGATTTAGCACTAAAAGCTTTTAAAAACTTGATTTTAAAAATGAGAAATCTTACTGCATTTCACCCAATTGGATTGAAGAATGTCATGATATTACCAATGTACATTATAGAATCTCCCCATAAGTCTGAGGAATAAAGAGGTATGTTCCCCTAGAGGAAGCACCATGTTCAGAGGAACAGTTCCTAGGTCGATGGGAGCCATAATATTAAGCCTGTCATCCACAGGTCACACCAGCCCACTCAGATAATGCTTGACCACTTACTGTCCCAGTGTTCGTTCTGGTTCTCTTCTTGCACAGAGAGAGTACTGAAGTCAGAACATGCATCTTGTTTAAGTCCTTAGTAAATATACGTGGAAGGAGGAGAAAAGTGAAGATTGGTTTTAGATGTCATTTCTGATTTTCTTTATGCTTGTTTAAGTAACTTATGAAATCTGGCCATTTGGGTTTTAGTAATGGCCTGAAACTTCACAAGCAGTGAGGAAAGATGAGAAGAAAATCTAAGAGGCACAGATTAATACTCCATGACCCTCTAAATTTTATGTTGTCTTAGCTGAAATTAATTACATTATTATTTAATAGAATTAGAACTACAAAAGGAATAAAGAAATGTTTGAAGCAAAGCATCTTCTATCTGTAGATGCTTGATGTAATGATGCCAACCTGCTATTTTGGATAGTGGATTACATTTTTGTAAATCACTGCTGTAATGGTCTTTCTCTCTCTCTCTTTCTTTTTTCTCAAGAGTCTCTCTCTCTCTTTTTTTTTTCCCCATGTCTTCATGGTGAGAATGAACTTGTATTTGCACAGTACATACTCTACATTAAATAGTTCTCACTGAATGGTGCTGTGTTGTGGTCTCATTTGGAACTTGAAAAGAAATAACCATTTGGGGCCAGTCACAAAGCATTGGCAATGCCTAAGTAAGGCCATGCTAGCAAATCATTCACTTGACAGTTCAGACAATATTAAAATATTTATATAAATGGAAGAATCCGCCAATTTAGGAAATTACTCATACATTCTCTATGTGAATGTTAGCTTTAAAGACGAGGAAATAAACTAGATCATGGCTAACCAGGCCACAGGGTACTCATTAAACTGTGTTCATTTCGGCCAGAGTGAATATTGATTGGGAGGGGATTCCTGGTGTTTCCACATGATTACTCTGTTCCCTCCTGTTAATATTGCTTGGAATGTCTAAAAAATGCAGTTCATTAGTTATACTTTGAATCATATCACCTTAAGATTTTGGATACTAAACTTTATTCTCTACATTTTAGTCTGCTCAGAGATTTAGTTTCTTTTATTATTTTTTTTTAATTTTTAAAAGCCCCTAACGGGTATTATAGTCAAACTTGGTTTTGTAAAGTTGTAAGAAAACAGTTATAGCTGTGTCAGTACTACTAAGACTGAATTTTTGGTACAGCATTATTTTGGCTGACTTTCTAAAGAAGACAGATGAGCTAAATACATTTCTGGAATCAAATGAAAGCTTCTAGTATTGGCAGGAGCTACCAGTAAATACATTCCTAATTACTTATTTCTGATAGGGGTATCTCTGAAATACAACAAAAATGACCATTTAGAAGCTGTCATTAATTGGCAGGTCATCAAACAAAAATCTTTCTCATTAGTTTTAGTTTTGTTAAACTCATTTCATCCCCATAGTTGGAGGGGTCTGAGCAGGTGATAGAATTAGCATAGCAAAAAAGGTCACCTTCCCTTAACCCCATATGCATAATCAATAATTAACTTCCAGAGGCTTCACAGTCATTATGTCAGTAGTTTGAGATTTTCAAAGTATAATATGAAATGAAGAGAAAACTAGTATTTTAAGCACCTACAAATATGATAAAGCAAACTTGAGTGTGAGGGACTTAAAAACTCCCCACCCCAGTGATCTCATGACAAAGCTATGTTATTTTGTGTTATTTATTTCCAAGAATAAAATTATTTAGTAAAATATAAGGGAAAGCAGTATATAGCAAGGTGTATTATTTAGACAAAGTAGAACATGGGTAATCCTTTTATGTGCCTTAAAACTTAAAAAAAAAGTGTGCCTCAAGAAACCTTATAAATACCATGAAATTAATATTTTCTCTAATGTTGATAAACTTTATACCTTGAAAATTATATATGCACCTTTCTCTTATATCAAAAAGAAATGAATTAGATTATGGTTCTTAAGCAGTGTTTTCCAATCTGATAAACCTGAAGATGCATTTGGCAAATGGCTCTAGAACCTCTCCAACCTGCTTGGGGGCCACCCTTCTTCCTCTTCGGGAGTAGAATTTCATGGTGAATCATCAGAAATGAGTGAAAAGCTATGAAAGGATAAAGTGTAAAGATATGTGTAGGTTATAAGTAGATATTTAACTTTGCTCCTGGATGTGTAGGTATATCTACATTTCCTGAACCCTTTTAATAAAAGACGCCTCACTATCTCCTGGACACCATATTCTTGCTCTATGTCCTAGAAGAGATCACTGTTGGATCAATTGACCTTAGTCAGAATTTTAATTCTCAAAGCTAATGTCAAAGACAATTTTTGGAAACCTTATTTCCAAGCCTTTGTGTGTCTTCAGTGAGTTTTGGTCTATAGAAATAGACCATTACACACAGCATGTGACCAGTGTGATGTATGTTTGACCTACTGAACATGTATTTGAGCACTTGCAGTATGAAAGGGATTGTTCTAACCAATTTGCATTTATTATATCATTTTAGTTGTCAAAACGACTCAGTGGTATAGGTACTATTACCTCTATTTCATGGATGAGGGAACTGAGATACAGAGAGGCTGACAAAGGATCCCAGGGTCACACAGATACCAATCTAGAAGCAATGCTAGCTTTTGAACCACCCAACACTGTTCAAGAACGTGTACTATCAACCATGATGACATATGACATCCCAAGACTAGAGACCATGATATTTTTCTCAATAAACTTATAGCTTCCCGAATAATTCCTGAGAGATATGATAGTATTCAGGAAATGGCTTTCTGTCATCACAGGCATTTCAAGAGCTAAATAAAATGCTGATAACATTACTTTTCCACTTCTATTTACCAAACTTGGACATACTCATTAACATAAAGCTCAGGTCTTTTTTTAATAGGAGATTTTAAGTATATTTCGTCAAGTCTTGATTATAATAAAATGTTTGCCATATTTATCTGACATTTAATTATTAAACCTTGTGTCAGAGTCTCTCATCTAGCCTTTCCCTCAGGGATACTGTTGAATTTGCTGATGAATGATTATAAATTCATTCATGCGATATAAGTACTAATTATTAACCTTCCTCAAATATGATATTACATATTTAATAAATATCAGCACTAAATTTTTAAGGTGATTTAAGTTCTGTTTTTCTCTTATTAAAGAAATTTCCTTCTAAACCTTTAAAGCACTCGGACTCATTTTCTCATAAAAAGTAACTTTATTTAGGCTGTGATTTTTTTTTTTTTTTTCAGTATATCATAGGTAACAATGGTTTGGAGCCCCTGTTAGTTAAGTGAGGTATCTGAGACCATAATCAACATTTCAACCTCAATGATTAAAAAAAAACTTCCAGATATATCAGCACATGATTTTCAGGTTGTTTTCTTATAATCAGTCTCTTCACAGGGTTTGATTATTTTAAATCTTCATTTTAAAAACAGCTTGGGTAAAAAGTATATCATTCTACGTTCATTATCAGTTGTTGTTTTATAGGCAAAGACATCTTGAAAGACTTTTTTCTGTTTTTGTTTTTACAGATGTCCGAAGAAGAACAATTTATGAATACCACCGAGTAGAGCTACAAATGTCAAAAATTACCAATATTTCAGCTGTGGAGATGACGCCATTACCTAGTAAGTTCCACGTGAACAGAGCTAGGTAGAAAGTTTAATGATCTGACCTGTTTACGCATGAGTATCTTCCTCTTAGGTGTCTGTGGGGTTAGGTGGGTGGTTTTAATTTTGGTTGAGCAATCCTTTTTTTTTTTTTTCCTCCATGCTGCCAATTAGTCTTGATAAACCTCTTCTGTCCTGTTTCCTAGCATGCCTCCAGTTTAATGGTTGTGGCCCCTGTGTGTCCTCTCAGATTGGCTTCAACTGCAGTTGGTGTAGTAAACTTCAAAGGTAAAAAAGAATAATACAGAAAACTTAAAAATTTTACAAAGATTTGTTGTTTCTATCTCTTCCATTGAATTTTAGATGTGTCAGGTGTGTTGATTAGGCATATATGAACAAACGTATATAAGTTAAAAAAAAATGACCAAAAGGCAAAAAAGTGCTCAAGATTTTAAGGAATTTTAGTATTTTCCTTTGATTACTCAAAATTATCAAAAACCTTCACAGTCAATAAAATAGTTATCTGATATACATTTATTATCTCTATGAGGCTTAAACTAAATGGTGGACTGATAGGTCTATAAATTGATGCTCTTGGCCCATATTCTTCAGAAAACATGGTATGACATATCATTACTATAACAAGGACAGTGTATGCATGGTCACATGCAAATTCTTAGTAAATTCCAGTGAATATCTCAGAGATTACTAGCAAAGGTTAGAGATGTGGTCTAAAGTTAGGGAATAAAGTGACCCTAACCGACCTCTACATAAACAGAATGCGTGGTCTGATTTTTCATGAATCACCAAGAGGAGTTTCTAGTCCATAGAGGTTTTCAGAGAATGAATGATCCTTTGTTGGAAATATGGAGCAAAGACTTAACTGTGTTTTGTTATTTACTCAACCGTTTGTGCATCAGTTATATCCCAAGCACTGGGAAAGTAGCAGCAAATAATACTGGTGTGGTCCCTACCTGCCCACCCTCCCACTCCCCCCCACCATAGAGTTTACAGTCTGTCTGGGTATAAGTCCCCGTCCACCTTCAGAGTCTATGAAGAGTTCTCCCCGCTGGTGAAGAACCAAGTCCTCAGGCTCTTCCTGTGTGCTTGTTGCCTCAGAGCTTCTTGTAGGAACAGCCTTTGTCTTATCATCTTGCTGCAGCATTTGCTCTAATGATAGAGACATGTTCGGGAACACTTTCAATGCTATTGGAGGATAAAGAATAGAACGCCAAGTCCTTGATAACAAGCTTTCAGAAACATGTTTAACTTGCTAACTTTGGGGCAACCAGTACAGTATTGTGGCTAGAACATTATTTATTATAACCTCGGTTTTGTTTTCAGTGCAACCTGTTCCTGTAATTTCCTTTGTGCCGTGAATGTCAAATAACAAAAAAGCAAGCAGGAAATTAACATTCTTCAAAGTAGATTTTAACTTTCCTATATCTCCAGAGTGAAAAGAACTGCTTTACAATTAAGAGTTTGTGGACATTTGTATTCATATATTGTTGACATTCCATAAAGATTATATGCACATTGGAAGTTAGTCAAAATTGGGTTAGATGACAGCCAAAACACATCTCAGGAGATGGCACTCTAATATGTTCAGTTAAGTAACACTGAGCTCACACATGAAATACTCCCAAAAGAATTAGTAGTAGGCCCTGGCTTGAGGTGTGCACCTAATTCAAGTTCCAGTTCAGTGCTCACCACCTTTGAGAGGTCTCCCTAAACCACAGTCCGCGTGAGGTGCCCAACCCCAGTGTTTCTCAGACATCTGGGAGAAACTCCATCATCAGCGGTCACCTTAGTTCTCATGGACTCTTGTTAGTTTGTCTGTCACCTCTGCTAGGCTGTGGCTGTGTTAAGGGTGATTGGTCTTTATATCTCCAGAACCTAATAATGTAACCTCGTACTGCCGAAAATGAATGAATGAGTCAAGGAATGAATGAATGAATGATCATTAGATTCCAAATGAAGGAATCATGATTAGATTTGTCTGGGAACTGGGGCGCCTGGGTGGCTCAGTGGCTTAAGCCCCTGCCTTCGGCTCAGGCCATGATCTCAGGGTCCTGGGATCGAGCCCCGCATCAGGCTCTCTGCTCAGCAGGGAGCCTGCTTCCTCCTCTCTGCCTGCCTCTCTGCCTACTTGTACTCTGTCTGTCAAATAAATAAATTGAAAAAAAAAAAAAAAGATTTGTCTGGGAACTAAGGGTTTCTGAAGATGAGAGACTTTCAGTGCTGAAGCTAGGAAAGTCAAAAGAAAACCAGGAATGGTAGCCACCCCAGCCAGATTACCATTGGGATAATTATCAACTGAAATAATATCATTGTAGTTGAAGGTTTGGGACACTAGTGTAGAAACCTATCTTCCAGCAACCATTTCATTCTTTTTTAAAAAAATATTTTTGGTGAAAATATATGTATGTTTGTGTCTATCTGTCAATCAATCTATGTTTAAATATATGTTCAAAGTTCCAAAACAAGCAATTTTGCATTGTTGCAAATGGCATTATATTAATACTTCTATTTTATTGGGAGATTTCTCTGCCAGACATATCAAGGAGTTTTCAGATGTATTTAGTTTGTGCAAACTTCTTCCAGTGGAGGCAGTCAAGGCTTACAGGAACCAGTTGTTGGTGCAGGGTCTTCTAGTTTATAAGTGGTAAGCTGGGACTAAAACTACATCTGTGTGACTCCCAGCCTGTGGTCTTGACACCTCACCTGCCAGAATGCAGATGAACTAAGTGAGTTAATCTTCATTACTTCCTGAAAAGTAGCAGACATAATACTGGAAAAGAAATATTTTTGTCACTGAGGCTGCAGGAAAATCTCATGGCTTTGAAATTGGCATAAGAAGAATGCAAAAGAGAATCGAGCAAAGCATAAGACTTTCGTGCAGTATTGAAAGCATCATCGTTGCTTTAAAAAGATTAATTGAAAAAGGAAAAGTGGTGATGCATGTGAATAAAGAGGGAATTCATCAAAGAACACTACTTTAAAAACTGCAAGTTTTCTGCATGTTACCATTTGGTGTTTTGCGGAATACCAAACACTGGTTTAAAAATCTAGGATTTATTTTTAATTCTTCAGCAACTCAGTTATATACATATCAAGACCTGCTTAATTAATTGGTTTAACTATGGCTCATTGCACTTTTGTTCAACTTAATTTCCCCACTGCATTTTATTAATTTCTCCTTAGACTTGTGAGCTTCAAAACTTTGCTTTTGCTGCCCGGAAGCATTTCCCCAGACTTTAGAGCTTTTATTAACAAGTTCAATAAAACAAGAGAAGTCTTATCCTAAGCAGCACAAAAATAGCCTCTCGGATTTTTTTCTTCCATTCTTTTTACTTTCTCCTTTGTGCTCATTTACCCCTGAATGATAATCAGTTGGTGGTGATTATTGAACTCTCAAGTCGGGCTTGCTCCAAAAAGATAAGATATTTTTAATTGGCTTGTTTATTTCCTTTAATTCCTGTTTTTCAGGAAGCAAAAACTAAGGTAAAATGCTTATAATGGCTTTCTCCAAGGTCTAAAGGAATTTGAGTTATAGAACATTTAATGAGATCCGTGATCAAAAATGTTTACTTATAATAGGTGGCCCATTTCTTGTAGGTGAGAATGCTTTTGTTTCTTCACTGAAAACTGAGAAGACCTAAATCAACCTTTTTCAACCATATCTCCTATTTTCACTCATTCAACAAAAATTTCCAAGTGTCTTTGTGTTCAGGTTAATACCCTAAATTATGACTCCAGTGGTAAACAAACTTCCCTCATGGAGCTTACATTTTTAGTATGAAGAGAAAGAATTTAAGCAAACAGATGTGCGAACAATAGAGTTGGCAGTGATGAGTGCTATGGCAAAAGCAATAAACAGAACATTATAAGGGAAAATATAGCAAAATAAGTAAGAATAACAAGAGTTTATTTGTTGGTAACATGCTAAGCAACTTAACCTTTTGAAGGGACCTTGGTTTCATTAGCCTTCATCATCTGAACGTCTCGCTTGAGGACAAGTTCAGTTTGAGATGTCTATCAGACTTTAGGTGGAAATGTTGAGTAGGTGGGAACATATAAGCCAGAAATTTGGGGAAGAGGTTGTGGCCGGACATTAAACTGGAGAGTCATTATCATATAGATAGTATTTAAATTCATGGAGCTTAGTGAGATCAGCTACGGAGAGAGTGTAAATTGAAAATAGAAGAGATTCCAGGAGCTAGTTTCTGGCATGGCATAATGAGGTATGATGCTAATTTTTTATTATATAAAATTATTTTAAAATATACTTGTATACATGTCTGTATAGACAGAGAATACCTTTGAAAAGATACATAAGAAATTGATAACAATATTTGTCTCTGGAGACAGGCATGAGGATGAGTGTTACTTTTTATTGTGATTATGTACTCTTGGTATAATTTGAATTTTTGCCAGGTGGAGTTGAAGACAAAAGGAGGAATCAACAAAGGAGAAATGACAGAACATAAAATCAAGGGCAGAAATGTAGCTTTCCTCATTTTAGTGTCTTCCACAGCACCTAACACCAAGCCTAGACTAATATAGCAATCCATGGACTGATCTTGCAGATGATCAAGGCCAGAAATTTGCACTTTCATGAGAATTCTAATTGGTCACGTTGGCTGTTCCCATCCATTGGCTTTGTCAATATCAACCATATGGCTACCATAAGGACTAAGCTGATGTTTAGCATAAAATGTCACTATTTATAATTAAGCAGATTAAGAATTGAGGAATTAGTCTCTTGGTGTCTCAGTTTTAAAGAATTTTCTTCATTTTATTTACTTAGCTCGGATCAAAGTCATAGGACTACAGGTAAAAATTCGGGAATAAATAATTTCCATGATTCCACCCATCAAAAGAATAAATAGAACAAGTGAACCCCTACTAATGGTAAAGACATGTAGCTACTGAATACTAATATCACATGTTTACTTAAGAAGATATATGAGATGAGGGAAAAATCTTTTTGAATAACTCTATATTTGTTTCGACCTGTTATTTCTATTGCATTTCCTTGAACATACTATGGCACTGGCTATTAATTTCCACTGAATGAACTGGATTTCTTTGCAGTAACAAAAAGAAAAATGGAAAAAAAAGTATCATGTGTAGTACATTTCAAAAATTTTGAAATGTATAAAGTCAGAGATAGTGGCTAATAATTCATTAATGATAGAAAATGTATTATCAACCTAAATTAATTAAAGATGAAAAACTCTATAGAGGCACAACTAATTTTTTGAAAATAGAATATATTCATTATCATATGTTCATTTAGCTTACAGAAATTAAACTACCTAGGTTTGAGAGAAGAGAGAAATGGAAAGAACAAATTTAAATAATGCAGCCAATTCAACCTTTCCCCAATCAGTAATCTTAACGCTTCTGAATAGGAGCACCAAGGAGACTTGAATATACCTATCTCCTTTGGTGTTATTTTGATGTACCCCTAAACACATAGGCACATTTGCAGGATTGAGTGTGACTTTAGGGTTTAAGGAAACAACAGATATTTTTCATACCACATGATCCTAAAATAAAGTCAACAACTTCATCTAGGATCAGCCAAAATCCAACAGTCCATACTAACTTTAGAGGAAGAAGTAGTTTTATGAAAAGAGTGGCAGGCTCCTAAAAGGACTGTACTAAAGGAATTTCAAACGTGTTTTGACTCAGTATGATTTCTGCCTACTTACTCACTGCCATATCTAGCCTTCAAGTAAGGTGCAACTCCACTGTAATCCTCAGAGGGCCATATAAAGCATTCTGTTAGTCTGATTTAGTTTTAATCAATTTAGTCCAAGATTTCAAGATTAAAAAGAGAGGATCAAAACACCCACAATTGTTAATGACATTCCAGGTATTCTTAGGATATATGGCCCACTCTGAACTTTATACAATTAAGATTAATCAGCAGGGTATAATTATGCCTGTCTAAATGTACCTTTTATATCCCAGGCAAAGCCATAGCCTGTAACCGTTTTGAGAGTATGGTTGAAGTTCATATTCGAGGCTACTAGTATACTACACATTTACATGATTCTTTCACATAAGGAAATCCATTGGCTTTGGTGATCAAGTGTGAAGTCCACACCTAACTTGGGAAGTCCAGCAGCCCTGATCCAAAATGAATTATAACTCTAGGCTTATTACCATGGATTGGGGTAAAATAAAGTTCTATTCTGAAATGCCCTGAATTTCAGATGGACATTTAGAATTCACCAAGCTTTAAGAATTTTCAGTAAACGTTTGTTGAGCTGTGTTTCAATATGCTGACTTTCTTTCAAGTTGAAATCACCTCCATCTGCTTACCGGAATTATAGATTAGTAATATTTTGGTAGCTGAAAATGTTACCATTTTCAATAAACTGTATGTTAGGTTTAAATACAAAATATGAAGTTATTTATAACTAACATAATCTATTTTTGTCTTTGAAGGAAAGTTATGTCCTTAATGAAATATCAGATCCAACAAAATTATTTAATTGATGACAAATTAATTAGAATCCTTTATTGTCATGCTGCCTAGTCATGATAGACAGGAAGAAGAGAATGCTATCATTTCTGACTGATGTCAGAAATGACTGAAGTCCTCAGAGATACAGTAATCTTTCATTCTATACTCAGCAGCAGTGAATAAGGTCTGAAATGGTCTGAAAACTGGGCTGAAAACAGTGAGCCCAGTAGCCCACATCTAGGCCAGATGAGATTCTTGTTCTTGAGTGAGTTCTTATCAACTATATTGGACTTTCTGTGTCCGGGAGAACCAGCCAGCCAAAGTTCAGGAGGAGCCCAGAAGTGAGGAAGCATTCCTGCTTTACTCAAAAGGAATCAGATTTCCCCAAATGCATAGTAGAGAGGCAGTCTTGTTTTGTTGTCCTAAGTGGATTAGACTGGATGTCTGAATACCTAATGGCCCAGCCAATGTTAGCTGATTGATCTTGGACAAATCAATAAACTCTTTGACTTTACATCTTGAAATGTGAAATGCATAACTCATCTAGACATATTTGATTCTAGTATTCTTTAATTCTGAGTGGCTGTAGGTTCAGTAGTTCTCAATTATTAGTACAGTTAAAATTGCCCCAGGAGCCTGTTAAAATGCAGATTTCTGTGAATCTCAGCAAGGGATTCCTATTCAGTAGGTCCAGAGTGGAGTCCAGGAATTGAACTTTTTAATAAAGCTCTTCTGGGGACCCTAAGTAATCTGAGACGAGCACAGTGGAAATTCGATCTTGTACAAATGGGCTGAGAGTCTCGTAAGCCTACAGCGGTTACACGGAAGTTGTGTGGAAACACTTATTCTTACTTTGGAATAGAGACATATAGAAAAAAATATTTGAAGATAAAAATACTTGTTTTTAAAATCCATTAGGAGTTAATGAAATAGGTGTTGATAAAAGAAAACAAGAAGTTTTTGGATAAGTACAGTATATGTAATAAATAATTCAGGAGATTTGGGAACATTGTTAGCTAGTTAAAATCATTGGAACATCTTTGCTTTCTGAATTTTTATTAAATCACTGCTACTAAAGTAGAAATTCACTGTTCTAAGGTGAATTCTAGAAATTCCATACAGCCAAGATAATTTTTAGATGTGCAGTGTTCGTAAGAGTTAAACTGAATTTAAATTTATTTTAGTGCAATTTATAATCCTTTCAAATTCAAATAAAGGATCTTAGCATTTCAATTAACTACCTTCTTCTGGAAAACAAAATTGTATTTTAAGAATACACAATTTTTTAAAAGATTTTATTTATTCATTTGATAGAGATCACAAGTAGACAGAGAGGCAGACAGAGGGGGAGGAGAAAGCCGGCTCCCCACTGAGCAGAGAGCCTGATGCAGGGCTTGATCCCAGGACCCTGAGATCATGACCTGAGGCTTTAACTCACTGAGCCACCCAGGCACCCCAAGAATACAAAATTAAACTCTTTTTTTTTTCCTTTTCAGCATTCCAAGCCTAGCTTTAACAAAAGTGTACTAGTTCTTTTTGTGTGAATTAATTGTAACAGTGTAATAAGCTATAATGTTATTTTATTCATGACATGAAAGGATTTTGAAGGATGCTCTGATAGAATGATTTTGAAAAGATCTATAAGATAACTAGTAACAGAGTTGGCTTTTGGGGAAATTGCCATGAATTGAAAATTGGCATAAAGAGAGATTATTACCATCTCATCATATTTCCTTTTGTAGAGTTTGAATTTTTATCACATGTACATATTACCTATACTGAATGAATCAATCAACAAACAAATACATATTTTTAAAGCAAAGAAAGGAAATGCTTTTGTTAAAATATACTAGGAAATTTTGGATATTCTTTCAGAAAATTCTGAAGTTAAAGAAGCTTTCAGAAGCAGACAATTATAATTCTTTTTTTCTTAAGATTTATTTATTTATTTTGAGAGGGAGAGAGAGAGACCCATGCATGTGTGCAGGGGGGTGGGGGGCGGGCAGGGAGAGGGAATCTTCAGCAGACTCCCTCCTGAGCATGGAACCCAACATAGGGCTTGATCACCACCTGTGCGCTCAGGACCCAAGAGTTTACAACCTAAGCCAGAATCAAGAGTTGGACACTTAATTGACTGAGCCACCCAGGTGCCCCTTATCAATTCTGAGTATATAGGCTACATTTCTTTCCTCTGGAGAGATGCTACTGGATTTATTAGCCTTTTGGATATATAATGCATGTAATTCTATTTATTTATTTTAGAAGTATTGAACTGTGGTTTTGTCTATCATTTCTTCTATCTATCAATCATCTCTTTTGCATTTTGGCCTCTCTCTGCTTTTTGCCATGGCCATCTGCCAGTCTCTGAAGATGGTTGTGAATACAGAATAGGCACCAACTTCGTTTTTTCCAATCTCAAAAGCAACAGGTGCTTGAGCCAAGTCTCCTGATAACCAAGTCCCACCTGAAATATCAAGGCATTCTTTTAAGTTGCCTTTGATTTTCCCGCCAGTGAATGCTGTGTTTGCATTCCATCTGAGCACCATTTGGCAAGCTAGAAATAAAATCTGTAGAATTATTTAGTATCACATCTGTTTATAGCTGCTTTTTCAAGATTAACCAAGTGATTTTAAAGTCTTACTTATGTTTTAACCAGCTGTGGTGACTACATTTTCTATGGCTATAATTTGGAAAATTAAACATCAACAAATGCAACCTAAAAACATATATGGAATATCTAAAAATGGGATGTTTCAGTGCTAAATTACATATTCCAGTCCCTTAACTTGCTTGCACTAATGTAGTAATGAGTTCCCCTGGAAATAATCGAGAGTTAATTGTCCAAGAGTGAGATTGATTTTGTTCAAGTTAAAAACAGTAGGTGCTGAATTATTATGAAAAAATATATATATCCGTAAAGAACAAGAAAATAAAAATTTAAAAGCAAAAAACAAAATTCACAGTCAGTTTCTGTTAAAAAAGAATTGACATGGGGCGCCTGGGTGGCTCAGTGGGTTAAGCCGCTGCCTTCGGCTCAGGTCATGATCCCAGGTCCTGGGTTCAAGCCCCACATCGGGCTTTCTGCTCAGCAGGGAGCCTGCTTCCTCCTCTCTCTCTGCCTGCCTCTCTGCCTACTTGTGATTTCTCTCTGTCAAATAAATAAATAAATAAAATCTTTAAAAAAAAAAAAAAGAATTGACATGACTATTGAGTATCCGAGAGCCTCAGATTAATATACAGATTGAAAAGACTGACATTATGGTAAAAAAGAAAAAATTTAATAAGTAGTTTATGGTTTAATTACTTGTTTTGCCAGGAATCTAATGTGAAAATATAGAAAGACTTTCAAAATGCAATGTTTGTACTCCAGCCAGGTCTTTAGAGACTTATGTAAGAAAATAATTAAAATGTCAGTGGGATAGTTTCTGATTTTTTGCTTTCTGCTAAAATCTACCCCCAAGAAAAGTTGAAATATGACTATGTCTTATTTCTTGATATGAAAATACTACTTTACTTAAGATATTTATGAAATTTTCTTAATGCTAAAGAGTTTATTTACTGTTAAGTCCTGAGTCAGACATCCAACCTTACACTGCCCAGAATTTTCACAGAGAAATTTTATGATAGGAATCCTGTCTTTGGTGGAAAAGTGCAGAAAATCCAGTAATTCAACAATGTGTAGAATAGTCCAGTTATTTCTTTGGTTTTTTTTTTAAGATTTTATTTGTTTATTATGAGAGACAGAGGCAGAGGGAGAAACCAGCTCCCCACAGACCAGGGAGCCCCACTTGGGACTTGAACCTAGGACTGTAGGATCGTGACCTGAGTCAAAGACAGACACATAACTGACTGAGCCACACAGGCATCCCTATTTCTTTGGTTCTAAGAACATCTAGAATAGTACTACTCTAAAAATATATCTTTTTATATAAGTTTAGGGCAAGCTGACTTAAGCTCTTACCGATTATTAGGGAAAGCAAAGAAGGATGTTTCAGGATAGAATAAGATTTATTGGTTGAACAAGATTAGCATTCAGATTTTCCTTTTCTGAGCTACTGTGAAGGGGATTTGCCAATTCTGGATTAGTGAGACTCATTTTTTTTCTCTTTCCTTGAGAGCCACTTTTCTCCCCGCTCTCATCTCTAGAATGTTTCCTTCAGTGACAATTCACAGTCAAGGGGGAACAATTCTCTCCAAGAATCGTGATGTTGGCTGCAACAATTTCTAATGATAGGCTGTCCTAAAAATACACAGGTTTTATAGTCCTAAAATAACATCACTGACCATTAGGTAAGACCTCTGTATTGACCTGTGCCCTGAGCAGAATTCGTCTCTCCCTCCCCTGCACTTCGCTAGCGCACAGGTTTATTTTATCTTTGCCCAGATTTTCTGCCACTGCTGCTGTCCAACCACATGAGCTTCAAAAGCAAGGACAGGAAATTTGTTTTAAGGGTGAGAATGCTTTACATAGAGAGGTGCTTAAAATAATTCTTATAGCTACCTTTTATTCTGTATTTACTAAGTGTCAGGCATCACATGAAAACCATCATTTCCACTAAACTCTTTCACTTATCTCATCCTATCCTTGGTCTGTAAAGGACCATCCAGAGGTAAGTGTTCAGGTCCCTGTTTCATTGATTTAGGAAATGAGAAATGAGGAAGGTTAAGGAGCTTAGCCCAGGTCACAAAACTAGTAACTGGTTTAAATCTTGGTGGAGCCATGATTTAAAGTAATTTTTTTTTTCTCTTTTTTAAGACAGAAGGTTGGAGAGATGAAGGAGAGAAAAAAAAAAAGAAATGCTAGGGTTGAAATTTTTCTTAAATCTCTCATGCCTAACGTTAGCACATGTAACTTTGCTAAGTAATCTAAAGCCAATATTCATCAGGAAAGGGGAAAAGACCCTTCCCTTGCCTACCAAAAGGGTCTTATTAGCTAATTTACACTAACTTCTTTCAAAACTTATTTGAATAGTTTGTTGTAAAAGACACATATGAAGTTTCCTTTAACAATAATTGAGGTTATATTTGTGCAAAGTGCACAATTGGAAAGAAAGAGTCCTCAGGAAAAAAAAAATAAAAACTAGGAATTGGGTGAAAATAATAAAAATAGCACATAGCGTTCTAAGGGGGGGGAGATTTGTGAATAATCCATTAAAATTGCATACAGCAAAAATGGTGTATAAAGGGTTTATTCTCAGAGGAGAATTAGTCCTGTATCGCTTTTTTCTGTGTCAAGTTTTCTACTCATATATCAAAGATGGAGTGTAAGTAGACCTCTGCGCACCACAGACTCATGCACTCTCTATGAAAAGAGACAGTAATCCTTGATGCTGTATTTCAAAGGCATGGGTATAAAATACTTCAGAGACTCAAATTTTAGTATGCAAGCTTAAACTTGGGTTGTCTGAAATAACCAAGTGAGCAAGAACATGCACATGAAAGGAGAGAAATATACAAGAAAGCTTGACCAAATGGCCTGACTCTAGTCGAACACAGTATTTGTAAATAGAGATGCCTGCGACATGTGTCCACATGTCCAGTTTTCTCAGGACAGGTGGGCGTAGGCCTGTTGTCCCCAGGCCCATTTCTTTCTGTCTCCTCCCCCACCTCTCAAAAGTGTTAGCGGTTGCCATCCTCCCTAGTATCTCCCTGAGAATCCTTCTAACTGCATTTGTATATTCGGGACCTGAGGCAGAGCTAGAATCCCTACGTTAGTTCCACTCTCCTCCACAAAGGAATTCCTGTGACACGGACCATACGGCCCCACAAGCCTGAAGTATTTACTATCTAACCTTTTGTAGGAAAAGTTTGCCAGATCAATGGAGGACATATAACAAACACAATTAATGGGAAAAAAGTAAAATATGTATTCTCAATAAATTACCTTAGAAGCAAATGTTGACTATCTGGTTATGTCACTGAAGTAACACTTTAGTGTTACTGAATAAATAAAACACTGGGATAAATCAGATAATTCTAATGATCATCACCTAAGGAAACAGCGGGCAGTAAATGAAGGACCGTGTCAAACTAACATGATAGTGTGTAAAAATAAATACTATAAAAAGATTTTGAAGACTGAATTGATGTATCTTGTGAGCTGGGAGGATAATATGATGATTCAGGTCTACATATCATTCTGCATACGTCTGTATAGCTTTTGCTATAAATATTTTTTTTTTAAATCTGGCTTAAAGGGGGTGCTCCGAAATACTAAGTCAGTTTCATGAAAAGCAAATCTGAAGAGAAAAACCACGTATCCAAGGATGTTTCTGTTAACATAAGGTGACACTAACTGTATTTTATGAAGCAGAAAATTGCTTCACACCCAAATTCTTAAAACCCTTCTCTCTTTTTTTGCTGCCTTTAATAAGACATAGAGCATTTGTACACATGAGCTGCATAAAACTCTAATAGAATTAGCATTTAGTAATTTGGTATTTTATATGCCTGGCAAATCTGATGTAGAATAAAGCAAGGAAATAAGGAAGCAGAACACTGTTTTATGACCAGAATCATTCCCTAAAGTGGAATGAGTTTACTAATACATTGTTAGTAATCTGCAGAAAGAACCAGGGCAATCTTAGAACAGACCCTTCCAGTCGAGCTCACAGATTTGTAAGGAGGAGAGAATAATAAAAATTCAAAAAGAAGACAAAGTTTTCTATACTAAAAACCGCTGCTAAAAATATACATAGTATTTTTTTAAGCATTGATATTACAACTCATACCTGACAAGAGGCAACTTGAACTCAGCTATATAGATATGCATATTATGTATCTCAAAATTGTCTCACATGTAGTTTTAAAATAATAAGAAAACCATTGCAGCAAACTCTAAAAGTCTTGGAAGTGTTTCCACCAAAATCAATTTACTTTTACTTGGAATTATCACACTTAAGACTTTAGAAGATGACACTGAATTTATCACGAGCTGAAGATATGAATGGAGAAATATGATGTTCTTTAATCAGAATAAACTGATGAAAGGGAACAATGACTCTTTTCAAGGTTGAATGATTAATGTAAACGAATATGGACCACTACATGTGTATAAAAGGTATTCTATTTTAACCCAGATCCTAGAAAAGTTATTTCACAAATACAGTATCTTTTGAAG